>NC_140302.1:16607692-18060192 GCF_964211825.1 Aythya ferina | reverse complement strand
TGCTGTTTATGCACGCATTCCAGCGATGGGAAGGGGGAGGTAATTATTCACCGGCGCGGGAGGCAGGGAGCTGAGCTCACGGCTCGGCGGCGGGCGTCAAGGGGCTCAAAGGGGAGCACAGTGGGCACCAAGCGAACCAAACCCCACAGCCCCCACCAAAAGTGGGAGCTCCTCTCCGGGCGAGGGAGGAGGAGGAGGCGACTCCCGAGCCCTGGCTCCCAGTCAAATCCCTCCCGGCATAAATCACCCGATTAGATATCCTTACGATTCCAGAGCTGCCAATATTCTGGGGCCATTTCAGCCTGAAAAATAAAAATGACACCAGGTGACAGCAGGGGAGCACATGGCTCGGATCCAATTCATTTTCCACTTTGCAGGCCCAGGGAATCGAAGTTGAAGGGAGGACGCCAAGGCAGGGCTGGCCACCGGGGCAGGGCAGGGGGGCCCAGGGAACATGGTGAAGGATGGGGCCATTGTGACCCTCCCTGATCAGTCCCTCACCATGCTGCAGGCAGCCCCATCGGGGACCAGCCACATGCTGCTGGCATTTAGGGTGCTCAGGAGCCTCCTACCAAAAGGGATGGCGTAGGAGGGAGAAGAGCTCCATGGTAGGAACAGGTGAACGTGTGTTATGGACATCGTTTGCGATTCAAAGTGCTCTACAGCGTCAGGAAAACATTTTCCCCCATTAAACAAACAATCTGCCAGACAGTTTCAGGCTCTGTCACTCCCCGTCAGTCTCCCCAGCAGCACTTTGGCAGGTTCTGGCACGCTCCCTCCGCTGTGATCTCGCAAAAAGAAGCCCTGGACTGAAGGAGGGGAGGTGGCCGTCCATGGGAGGTGACACCCCGCCTGTGTCCATGGCCTGTGGGCAGCCAGAGGGATGCTCCAGCAAGGGGGATGGAGATGTTCTGCACCAGGCCCCTGGGAGCAACAACTGCCCCGTGGCAGAGTCCCAGCAGGGTGGAGATGAAGCAAGGAGAGGGGCTGGCCAGCCACACAAGGCGGCCGCCCCACGCCTCAGAGCAGCAGTGGCAGGAGCAGAGGTCCCTCTCAGACCCAGCTCTGGCAACTCCTTGATACGTGACCCCGTGCTGCCAGCGGTGTTCCCATGCCCCGGCCCTGCAGACAGCAGGCTGCCCAGGGCGAGCCTTGGCTCACGCTTGTGTTTGTCCAGGGCCTGGCACGGCACAGCCCTGCTCCTGTGCCCACGGGGGACGTCACAGCTGTGTCCACAGCAGCACTGCCCCCGGGCAGCAGGAGGGGCAGGTATCCTCCAGGGGGACACAGGGTGTCACGCCCAGCAAGCCTCGTCCTCTGCCAGGGGACGTTGATGCAGCAGATGAAGTGGTTTTCTGCAAGGACACAGCAGCCTTTCAGGAGGTAGCGACTGCTTTCTCTGAGTTACTCAGTTACACGTTCCAAGCTCCCAAACTACACAAATCTCCTGAGAAAATGCAAGTCAGTCAGAGAGAAATCTTGGAGCCACTTCAAACGTTTTGCCAATAATTCATGCAATGAGATTAAAAAAGCCATTTCTTCCTTTGCCAAGTACACAGAGACCAGAGTGTACCCTATTGTGTAGGAACATCACAGCATGTAGCACTTGACAAGGAAAGGTCACCGGGGAGGGGCCACGACTCCTTTTTTAAGAGGCTGCTACCGGTGTCCTTTGGAAAAACTGGTTTTACTCTGTAGCAAAAGCCATAATTGAACGCCCGGCTAACCGGGCTGAAATACCTGCCTGTGGTTTCTTTTAAAAAGGCTCTGCTGGGGGGTTCTGTGCTCTCCCTCCGACCTGGGCCCCATCCTCCAGCAGCGTAAATCAGCAGACACCCATTGATTTGTCCTGCCTGAGCATTTCAGTGCTCTGACTCCACACTGCAGCATGGGCAACGAACCAGGAGCAGAAACGAGCTGAGGGCAGGGACTTGGGTTCAAAGAAGTCTCAGGGTCCTGGACTTCCAGGGACGCACGGCATCTATATCGAGGGACGAGACCCGAAACTAGCCCTTAGATGATGCAGGGCAGGGGGAGACAGAAATTAGAAGCCATAACCAAATGGCCATAAATCTAGCGATGCTTCCCAAAATGCTGCTTCAGACACACTGAGTGGTGGACGAGGAGGATCTTTTAGCGTGTGAGTCACTGCTGTTATTCTCTAAGACAACAGTCGCAGCCCCACAGAAATCCAGCCATAGGGAACAGACAGGCTTCTGCAAGACGCAACATGAAGAATTTCTCAGGAAACACCTCTGAAAGCAGAGTTTGCTGAACCTAGCCACAAGCTTATCAGATGGGATAGGAGAGTTGTTGGTAACCTTTGCCAAAAGATTTAAACCACCACTGTGGTTTAAGGATGGCTCATGAGACACCACAACAGAAACACAGATCCCAAATCCCCTCCCATTGTAATCAAAATGGAGCCATTTCATCATGACTGATTTCATTGTGTCATTATCAATTTATGCCATGCAAAGTGAGAGATGACCCTCAGCCCCCAGGGGGTTTAGAAAATGCGGGAGTGCGAGGAGCACATCAGGGGGCTCTGAAAATACCACTCGGAGCTGTCTGTAGAAATGCCACAACAACCTCAGACATGCAACATCCTTGTAGTGCCACACAACAGCGTGACGAAGGCAGGGGTGTTAGAGGATCCATGGAAATAAGAATGCAGGAAATACCAGGCTGTCCAGCCAGTGGTCCGTCTAAGCCCATAACCTGCCTCCAGCAGTGACTGTAATTCAGAAAAACACCCAGACTCTGCAAGAGGTAATTATATAACAAGGTACAAGTAACAAGATTTTCATGCAACTTCCTCCCAGGCCCTGGTAGTTCTCAGCTGGTTGCTCTGCAGAGCAAAACCCACCCCAGACTTGACCGTACCTTTACAATTTGGGATGTCTGTGTAATCCATCTGAAACAGCCCACCTCATTTTGTATCTCCCCAAGATCACGGCCTCATCAAATCATCGTGCTGAGGACTTCCATGAATAACAGCGCACTGGGCTGAAATAAAATAAATAAATAAATGAATAAATAAATAAATAAATAAAAGTGTTCGTCTACCAGTGGTGAGTTACTGCTAATTCAATTTCAGTGGCTGCCAATCACTGATTTCTAGAGAGGTCCACAAAAGCTACTTGTTCTGTTATCGAGCAGACAGAAGGTATTCTGGTAGCTGTTTAAGGGTTTCTAGGAAATAGCAGGAGAATTAGAAAACCCTATGGCAATAGCAGAGTATCTTCTGTTTTCGTGTGTCTGGTGACTCAGGGTGATGGTATGAACCCCTGGCATGTAGGATGGCCTCGCAGGACTCTGGAAGCAGTGTTTGTACAATGGCTGTGAACACTGTTAAGTGATGGAATTTGGTCTTGCTTGTAAACCTAATGAGCTGGGCTGATACAGGGTTGTTGGTAAAGCCCAGCAACTTCTCTGATAGCTACAAAAAAAATACTTCTTCACCTGAATCAGTGCAGGGTACACAACTGCCCACTGCAGCTCACACGGCTTCATCTCAGGACATTACAGAAATGCCCGATGGAAATACCTGTGGTTATACTGGAGGGGACAGCTGAGCTACCTGGGAGATGGAAAACAGACTGTCCATTACAAATGAGAATTGTCACCTTTGTGGGGAACTCAATAAGGTTGTGTGGGAATGGGGGAAGACATTATGGGACCACTCATAAAAACTGTAAACATGCTTTAATGATGTCCTCTTTCTAAAGGTCATTGGTGGCAAAGCCCACCATGAAGCCAATGAAATTTTAATGTTTATGACATTTACCTGTCAGTGCTGGCCAGCAAATACCAAAGATAAAACATACCAAGAGTCCCAATAGCAGCAAAATAAAAAAGCACCAGCATTAGCTTGTGTCATGCTACAAAATGTCAAAGGGAACAGACCTGGTTTAGGGATTATGAAGTGGACAGAGAATGCGAAAACCCCATGGAAATACCAAGCCTGCCATTTTTTGCATCTGTGGATAAAAGCTTGGTGGCTCCAGCAGGCGATGGGATCTGCAGTGAACGTAAGGAAGGACGTGTAGAACTCTTGGAAGATGCCATTTATTATTCAGCTGGAAACACAGTTAACACCAGTGGGATTTGGTCTCCCTCATAAATGTGAACAATTTTTACTTAGAGCAGTCAAGTGACCACTAGGGCTTCTTCAGCCTGTGGGACTGCAGAGTACAGTTTTAAGCAGTTTTATTAACTTTAGTTTAAATCACTTCCAGTACCGATCCCCCTAAAGATCAAAGCTGCTCCATCATTCATACCTGGCAGGCAGTAAAACCCTTACGTAAATCTGAGAGTCCCCTTGTTAAGTTTAACATTCATCACTTAACACCACTTAGCAGCCAACCAGGGGACAGTGAGCCTGCCAGACCCATCCAGTCCCATCTGCGTCTCTGTAGCAAAGATCCAAAGCTGCTTAAAAGGAGTCAAAGGCCTCATCCAGTATCTGTTCCTCCAAAAGGCACAGATGGGGGATGGCCCTCAGAGAGGGCATCTTTGCTCCCCATTTCATCTGTGCCCCGGTGGTAACTATGTCTGAATTCCTTAAGTTACCAGGAAATCTCAGAGAGCCGCAGAAAACATTTTGTGCCTAATGAGGCCTTCTTGGACCACAGTGTCATCAGACACTACCATGTCCTGCTAATGAGCTTCTCTCTGTGCAGTGCGGAGCTGCACTGAACTGAACTCTCCCCATAGGACGACACGCCACGAACTGGCAGATTAAACTTTCCACTGGACCAGGGACAGTTGCAAGGCACTGGGATGGCATCCAACTTCAGCTAAGCGGAGTAGGGATTGAGAACATGAATTTATAACCAGCAACCATCAATGAGGCGTAGGGAGCCATGTGTACTGCATACACTTGGGAAAGAAGACTGGGGACCAGAGCTGATTCCACCTAATGTAGGGCAGGCAGGACATGAAAGGACTCTATCCAGTAGAAAACAATACAGGAAAATACAAAGGCAGGACCACCATGCCTTAAAAAAAAATAAAAACAAAGGCAGAAAATGCATACATCCAACTAGTATTTGAACGCAATTCTTCCTCTCCTTGCCTGTAGAGCCAAGGATGTTTGGAAGGAGATCCAGCAGCCCTAGGCAGGGACCATCGTTGAAAGAGAGGAAATGAGATGACAAGTCTGGAATGCAAAACGTGACAGAGGGACCAACAAAAGTAAAGGAGAAAAGCCAAGGATGCTTAGATATCATAGCAGCAGGAACTACACGACATAACATGACAAAAACTAGAGGGCTGAGAAATGGACGCCATCCAGAAGGGAACTGCAGCTACCCAACAGTCTCGGTACCCCTTTGAACAAGTGGAGTCTCTGCTTTGTGATATGCCAAAGCATTTATCGGGGAAACACTCTTCCTTGAAGTTTTCTCCTCTTTTTATTTCTCCCTTTCCTCCTCCTCCCTCTCCCTGGCTCCCCCCCTACCTCCAGGCAGAGATATGTTTCTCTCAGCTGCTTCTGTGCCTGTGACTTTACTGCATGGGGGAAGTCAGTCCGGAAGGTCACCTCTTTCATCAAGTATTCTATTTGCATCCAAAATTGTATGTACATGAAAAATGTGGTCGTGTGTTGCACCTAGCTGCAGACGCAGATGAAATTCTGTGGAAAGCCTGATGCACACTAACCTTTGCAGATGGTGCAGCTATTGCTGAAAAATGGATTGCTTAATAAAGCATATCATCCGACATATTTGCTGCTTGGCTAGCCAAATAGAAGTTGTTTTTTGCACAAATTTCCTTGTCAAATTTGTCAATGTTCATGTCATTTTTGCTTTAGGTCACAGAGCAAGGTGCAAATTCTTGGCATCTTTACTAGTTGCAAGCCAATTTCGGCTATTTCTAACAATGAAGTGAATTTCTCTGAGGATAAGACACTCACTTTATGGGGAGGAAAGGAAAACAGCAGGAAGTGGATAATTTTTTTTCTGGGATTTTGTTCTTGCTCTCTCTCTTTTCTTTTTTCTCCTTCTTCCTGATGGATAATGCTTGCACTCATTTACAAACCTTACTTAAATCATAACAGAAAGAAAAAGGCCTTTAAGCCTGTTAAATGATTTATTTTGTTTGACTATTTGGTGCAAGATGCATATAGATTTTTTTTTTTTTTTTTTTTTTGCATTGGTGTACAGAAAACGTATCCCTTTGTGCCTGAAAACTTGCAAGAGAAGATCCATTCCTTTGGCATTCTCAGCTGTGGAAGGCAGGAGCCCTCCCCGTCCAAGTGTCTGCTAACAAAATCTTTCCCTGTCTTAATTTTTTTAAGCCCCGCTCAAAGCCATATAATGGCACCTGGTTTGTTTGGTTTTCTACCTGCTCTCCATTCTCTGGCTCTGCCTATAAACACATCACTTCCCTGTTCAGATGCACCATTTTCGAACCCCTTCCCCTCCTCCTGCGTTTCAGCCCCTTTTGCTTCATGGTCCCTTCCCAGACACAATCATGGCAAGCAGCTCTACTCAGAAGCAAAAGGAAAGAATGCCATTGCCACGTTTGCTACAATAAAAACCTCAGCTGGGGGAGGGCTTTTAAAACTGCAGCGTGCTCTTACTGCACAGCCGTGAGGAAGCAGTGCCAGCCCATGGCTTGCTCCCAGGCACTGGGGTGCAGCCCGTCAAGGGCCACAGGGAACACGAGCAGGCAGTGCACGCATGGAAAGGGCTGGAGCCCCATCCAAGTCCTTCCTCCTCCCCAGTGCATGGCCAAGGCAGGAGGAGGGCATTTCTGGGCCTCGGTGGCAGACCAGACCCTCCTGCCCCAACGCTGCTGCGTGCAGTGCTGGCAGAGTGCAGTCTGGGCTGCAGAGCTCCGTGTCCAGCCAGCCACCACAACACACCATGGTTTATCCAGCCCTCCACAAGCAGGGCTGCAATTTAGGTGTCAGGCATGTTATTTATTTTGCATTTCCCTTTTTGTTCAGTACCTCAGCGGATACAGTGTTTGCCATTTCCTAGTAACAGATGCATTCCTCCCTGGGCTGTTTTATATTCCTGCAGCAATTACATTTCTCTCTTTGGAGATTTCATTTATCCCTGAGTTCCCACCCCAAACAAAGTCCTTTATCAAGCATAACCTTTTCCAAAGATACACCATTTGCCAAGTGCATCCTCCATCTGATCTGTTCCTATACCTGCTCCTATACCTTGAGATACTCCCCATTTGCCTCCCAAAGAGCCCGTCCCTTCAGAAAGTACCTCCTTCTGCAAGGAACATTTTGTTTACAAGGTCTGTTTTGTTAGCAGGTGTATTCCCACTAGTAAGTTTTCCACTGCACCATTTTTTTTAAAGGTCTTGTTTGGTAGCCAGATAGCCGAGACTGCCTGTGATAAAGCCAGCACAAGTGATTAATAGCAAAGTCTCTGCCATTTTATTATTAATAGCAGTGTGTTGACTCAATTAAATCCAGCCTGCTTTTTTTGGCAGGCCTTCGCAATTATACATATCATTATGGGCTGCAGCCCAAATGCATCCTGGGAGTAGACCAGAACTCCACATTAACTTTTTCTGGCTCTCTCTTTGCAGGTTGGCCACTATAACATGTGGGCTATAACCAATCCGGGCTGCTTCGGGGACGGCAGGATAGAGAAAAAGGACAAATGGCAGAGGTGGGGAACACACCTAGGTAGGGCACACTCCCCCACAGCCATAAACAGCCTGGCAAGCACATCCTGGATCCACCCCTCCACACTGAACCCCATAAACACAGTGTAATGGGTCTGGACAGTACCTGTTACCGGCAGGGCTGATTTTCCAGCACGCTGAGGGGAGTGTCCAGTAAACCCTTCCAAAACAGACTTGCAAGCAGCTTGGCCTGGCTTGAAGAGGCACTGAGCTGACGTTCAAGCGTTTATTTCGAGATGAGCTCCAGCAACTTGTGTTTCATGGTGGAAAGACCCATCACCTAGTAAAGCTGGACACCCCTACTCAAAGTACCCCAAAGCATCCTGTAGGCATATTCTACTGCTGGACACGCTGCCCCTACTGTTCAAAACATCCCAGATAGTCTTTTGGAAAGCCAGTCAGACATGGAGCTAAGGCATAAGACTAGGACAGAGTGAAGTTCTGTTCTCAGCACCAATATGGACTCCACGTCTCTCTGCAGCTGAGTCCTCTCTCCATAGAAAGTCCTGCAGCCCTTTGTGGCCTCCCAGCTCAAGAGATCAATGAGACATTTAGATGACTTGTTATTAGAGAGCACCAAGCTTGGGTGCCATAAAAAGCTAGTGGGGAGATGCAGAGACAATGGCAGGTTGTCTCACCTGGGGCTTTGAAGTGCTCTGGGAACCCTGGACAGGAGGTGGGCTGAAGCATTTGTGTTTTCCTCAGTCTTTTGTGATAACCAATCCACAAAGCACTGTCCTGTTAATCATGGAAGAAAGTTCTTTTTAGACATTAATTTCCTTAGGCTTGTATATATAGCACCTAGCACAGAGAGAGTCTAATCTGCATTTTAGGCACTGTCATCACCCAGGTAACAAACTATGGTCACAAAGT
The DNA here is from genome assembly GCF_964211825.1 of Aythya ferina. Classification (NCBI taxonomy): domain Eukaryota; kingdom Metazoa; phylum Chordata; class Aves; order Anseriformes; family Anatidae; genus Aythya; species Aythya ferina. The sequence continues at coordinate 18,051,663 of NC_140302.1, read as the reverse complement.
GCTGGAGGAACACCCAAGACCAGCCTCTTGCAAAAGCAGCAGATGTTGCCCAGCAGCACTGGCCCATTACTGTCCTTTGCAGACTGGGTGGGCTCCATCTTCCTGCAACCTGCTAACCAAAACTGGCAACTGCAGCAATACCCTCTAGCGTGTTTACGGTCTATGATACATCTTACTGCAACTGCTAGATTTTTCTTCCCAAGCCCACTGCTCTTTACAGCTGCAGATCTGGATTCTTCCTTCCCACAGAGCCTGGGAGCATCCCATCTTCCTGCAGGTACCCAGAGCACCATCCCTCTTCTTGCAGCGTAAGAGGAGATCCCAGCAGCCACAGCTGAAACCCTGCAAAAAGCAGTAGATCCAATTTCCTGCCACTTGAACAGGGGGAGCTTTGCAGCTGAGGGCTCTTTTCAGCCTGTGCTACTCCATCTTACAGAAGCCCGTCAAGTCAGGAGGGCACTCTGTGCTTTCCATCCCAGCCTGGCCTGTCTCCATCCGTGTCATCCATCTGGTTTATTTTGCTGGCATCAGACAATCCACAGCTGTGGGGCTCTGGCTAAACCAGGGTGGAAGAGTTTAAGCGCTTGGCCTATAATTTCCTCCCAGTGCCTGCAGTGCCTTTGTGGGAATAATTCTGCTGCTGGACAAGGGAGTGCAGAGGAGCTCTGCTGCCTGCATATCCCCATGCAGCTCTCAGCTGTTGCAAAGAAGACTTATTAGTATCCAGCTCCAGCCACTGAGGAAGCTGATAGAGTGGGACTGCACCACTGGATATAAGTGACAGACCACGTGTGTCCCCACAGATCTGTAGAGAGGCAGGGCTGTGGAGGTCCTCAAAGCAAGTTCCCATCAGTCTGTGAAGATATTTAGCTCCAGAAGCCCCTCCTGGCTGTCACAGACAAGGAACAGCCCAGCTGGCACCCACAACTGGACTTTTCCTTGTGTGAGAGGAGACCCAGGGAGTTCTAGCAGAGAAGAGGACACACGCACAGCTGCAGGGAAGAAGGGACCGGGAGGATCAATGGGGATGTTTCGGGTTATTGTACTGCCTTGTGTTTCTCCCCAGACAAAAGAGGCTGCAGGTTCACAGCTGTGGCTTACAGGAGTGCCTCTTCTAAGCAGTGTACCTGCTTAGCCTATGCTTACAGCCATAAGAAAGAAGAAAAACTGTTGGTCAGTGGCCTTCCAAAATCTGCTTGAAGATGGAGCCTTCATGGACTAGGCGGGACCACAGCAGCCATATCTATACAATGACTGGACAATGCCACTTTGTTCAAACAATATTAAGGATCTAAGTCTCTTCTTGTTTCAACAGGAATTTCATTTCAATTTTTAGATATATGGCACTGCCCATCTATGGAGATGGGCTGAGGAAAAGAAGGACTTTTGCAGGTTATTATGAGCAATAGTCAATTCTCTCCCAAACACACATTCCCCCGCTACCATAAATACCAGACCTGGACATGACCCATGTCTCAAACGTGGGAGAATGGGACTCAAGCATTGCTCTAGAGAACGCAGCCATTGCCCAGCACCCAAAGTTTCGCTATGAAGAACAGCATCACATCTCCTGCCCCAAACCTGGGGCTACTGAATTCCAGTGTGATGGCAACACTTCCCTCACCTCAAGGCCCTTTTACTTCTAAGGGCAATTCTGACATTTGGAGAAGCCAAAGTTCTGAAGCCCACTGGTAACAGACCACCACTCTGCTTTCCTCTGGGACTTCCCTTAACCCCAGTCAGAGTGGCCACCAGAGAGATGATGATCAGATGAAGATTTGCAGGGGCTGTCCCTGTCACCACAGGACCAGTTAGTGGGAACAGAGCTGTTATTGCCTCTGTTATCAGTTACAGCAGGAGCTTCCCTGCCTCGTGGCTGAGGCTGCATTGTACCAACGACTCACAGAACATAACTAAGCCATGTAAAATGTCATCCTGTGTTTGCCATTAATAAGGTTTCAATTAATAATACAAATTTCCAAGAATACCACGAGCCTGAGACTCGGCGCTGCGCTGCCTAGCAGCCAATCAGGCTGCCCTCAGAGCAGCCACAATTAAGTAGTTTTGCTTTCCAGGAGAGATCACTCCTTGCTGCTGTAGCTGGAAAACCCCAACCCCGGTGCATATACAGACCATACTGCCCTGTGGGTGATATGACCTCTTGTGACTTAAAGAACCTCAAGAAAGCTGTCAAGCAGGGGTGTAAAGGTTTTATTTTTAAACATCACGAGACCTTATTCTGCTTACTTGCTGGTGTAAGTTACACAGCGATACGCATGGGGTCGGTCAGCTGCAAAATCAGTAAGACAAGAATTGGAGCTGTGTTGAGAAGGGCCACAGTCAGTGTCAAATGAATCCAAACTAATAATGATGCCAGCTGACACCAGATCCTCCACCACACACGCAGCTTTTCAGCACTCTGTATGCACGTGAACTCTTCCCACCTCTAAGCACAAGCACACAGGAAACCATGGGCAAATTCAGCTTGCATCCCACAACAACCATTCTAAAATCAGATCTAAAAAGCAGCGACGCACAGTCTGGACCATCTGTATGCTCCTCAGACACATAAAGGCAAAGATAAGGAATGCCTTGTCACCTACCCTGCAGCCTCTGCTCCCTGCACACAGCTCACCTCAGCCGGAGGGAAGTGCAGACAAAGCCACTCAGCATCCCCAAGGGCATCCTCTCTCTCTCTCACACACAGAGCAAGGAGTCTTCCTGATCTCTGCATCACCTGTGCAGTTCCTTCTCTGTGTCTGCAGTCACACACAATCTCCTGCTGTCCGTGCACATCTATGTCCACAACACACCCTCAGTTAGCAGGCGTGCAGACAGATATGCTCCCGCACCCACACCACTCCCAGGAGGAGCTCCAGGTACTGGGGGGTAATCCTCCCTGCTCAGGGAGCCTGGTGGATGGAACAATTCATTTTCTGATAAACATGGATATCATGCAAAGGCAGCCACCCGGATATGGAGGAACATTTCCAGCCAATATCCAAGCAACCCAGATATTTGGATTCACCCAACCCCAACTTCTGCTCTCAGCAGTGCTGACGACGGCAAAGCTGAGCTTGCTGGGCTGACTGGGACGCCTCCCGGGGCTGGCTGGCTGGCCTGGGTGGCCGAGCTGCTGTGTGCAGCCCTCTCCTTACCATCAAAGGCAGAGACCTCGTTTGCTCCCCTCCCTCAACCTACTGCTCTCGTATCAAATGATTTGCCCCCCAGCACTTGCAACTGCACCAGTGCCAGGAGCAGAAGAGGGAATTGCACAAACAGCATCAAACCTGATGGTCCTTCCTGATGGAGAATGGCCTGGCAGGTCCTTGCTGCAAGGATGCTTTCCTAGGCTACAGCTCGAACTTTTATCAGCCCCAATCTCCTTCCAGCCTGGCTTAAGTCAGTTTGTTCTCTTCCATCTTACAAAGAGAAGTTAAAATGCTTGGGGAGGACAACTACACGCCCTAAACCTGAGGAACAGAGGACGAGGGGAGTGTAGAGAAGGACAGGGGATGCTAGGCAGAACAGTATTCATGGTGATTCAAATTGCACCCAAAGCCACAGGATTCCCAGTTACAGAGCTATGATCTCCCTAAAGACTAAGATAAACATCTATTCACTTCTGTGTAAAAGGCATTTTCCCCAAATTCAGTCTACCACTAGCAGAAACAAAAGGCGGGGGGACATGGGGGACATTTAGCTGGCAACTCCCCAGACTCCAGCTGGGCTACTGGAAAACAGCAAGCAGCAAGCTGAGAGCCAGAGCCAGCAGGGGGAGGTCAGAGGGAGGAAAAACAGTTTGGCTGGCTACAATAAATCCAAACTTCTAACGGCAGAACATTCCACCCTGGACAATCTCAGTATATACACTGATTTTTTTTCTTAGCACAGACACACAGCAAACCTGTTGTGACTTCCCAGCCACAACTCAGAGGCACTCATTTCCACAAACCTCTGTTCCCCATTAACGAGGTGTGGCCACTGAACCCACATGGTCTCTAATACTGAAATGACAGGAGTAAGTAGTGTTGTGGGGGCTGGACAGTGCTGTCAAAACCATTTGCATCTACCCTTTCCTTCAAAGTGGCTTGTTCCTCAGACTCATCTGCTAGCACCACTCTCCTGGGAGAGCTGCGTGCTTGGAAGATCCCATTCTAGGAATACAGGAAGCCCAAATGCATTTTCCCAGCAGTTTCAACAAGCTGCAAATCAGATCTGCGGGTAAATAGTTTTGAGTGTGCCTATTTACACAAATAATTGTGACAAACACAGCTATAGTTAGGAATAATTTTTTATATTCTAAAAAGACAGGCTTCTTCTTGAGCATTCACTGACACTGACTATCTGAATGCAAAAAAAGGCCACAAGAGCCTCCTTCGACAAACTGCTGTTTCTCATGATGGGGCAGGAACACACAACACAGGCCAAATAACTTGCTTGCAATAGAGATACAAACTCAGATGACTTTGCTAAAGACACATGGGAATAGGAGCACAGAAATTGAAAGAAAGCAGGTGTTCTCACCAGAATGAAAATGGGCAACGTGCAGCCAGGGTTGCTTTAGCATGATGAACATAGACAGAAACAAATAAACCAGACTTACCATGCTGGAGATCCAAGTCCCATTCCCAGCTCCTCTTTTCATTTTCCATATGATCAGGAACATGGCATTTCTGCTCTGCAGCTGCAAGATTAACAGAAATATTTGACCATTTTGCCTGTAAGCTCCCCTGATCACAAGCTCATCAAGAACTCTGCTCAAGACCTAGACCAAGACAACACTAGTTGCCTTCTAATAAATGGATCCCTTGGTGCTGTAGCAAAAGTGTAAGCATGTATGGTTAGATATGTATGGCCACTTGCAAATTGCCCAAGAGACACACGTGTATCTATGTTCCTTGCCTGGTGCCACATGTGACACATCCCACCTCTGAACTGCTTTCATCTCGGAGTTCACATCAGGGGAGAAAATAACTGACTCAACTCTTTCCAGAAGTCCTGAGGACAGAAACTTATTTGTATACTCTCAGAGAGGAATTTGCTGAGGACTTTCTCAAAAATTTAAATCTGAATCAAACTTCAGTATCAAAGCCATGGTTCTGTTGTGTAGGTTGAGCTCTGTCTATCAGGCTTCTGGTTCTGATCCTTTTCAGCGCACTTGGATCCCTGAAGTTTTCATCCACAATGATGATACTTGGAAATACCACACGGCTTTTACCAGGAGCTGGCAACTTTAACACTCCTTTGTGTGTATGAGAAACCTCTTAATCTTCTCTTTTTCCCTAAGACAAGCTAGGAAAAGAACTCAGAGGAAATATCTTACTGTAACATTGAGGCTTACAAGTAAGAGCAGAGTCATGAAATGAAAAGCTAAAGGTCCTTAGTCATGCTGAACTTGTTTTTTCAGTTCCTGGGGTTGTTGCCCATCCACAAGAGCTCAGTATGTCGCTATTTATATTTGCTAATAGGTTCCACAAAAGAAAGGATTGTTGTGTAAGTCATTGCCCCAGTCCAGAGTACATGGGGAAATTCCCACGGATATATACAATACAGAGGCAAACAAAGACGTCCAAATATCTGCCTAGTAAAAGATACATCTATCTTTTCAAAGGGTGACATACCAATGTGATGAGGAATTAGTCAAAACACAGGATTAGATATGGGTTCAAGCTCCAGCTCCACTTTCTCCACGCTACTGCAACTTCCCAGCCTCGTGTGGATGGGATGAGGCTGCTCTGCCTGAGACCTGGGGTCAGGAAACACAGGTGGAGTTTTCAAGAATACCAAAAGGCCTTACGAATACAAGCCAGTGAGATGTGTGCTCCAAACTCCCCCCACTTCTTTGGAAGACTTCCAACCCCAGAAGTAAAATAAAAGGCGGAGGACATACAATGCTGCTAGGCTAACGGAGCTTAATTTTTTCAGTTTCCCATTTACTCTTTGGTTTCACTGAAAAGCACTGATGTTGCGTTCCTGCATCTTTGAGATATGCATATACACAGACACGCACATTTAATCTATAGGTAAATGTGTACACACAGAGCTAGGCATGGAACTGTGTCTGTATGTGTAAAGCGATTGAGTACTTACAGGCGGTTTCTATGGTTATCATATACATCGCTCTTATGAGCTGCTTCATTAACCTGCCAATCAGATTGGGTTTTGGTTTTGTTTTTTTTTTTTCTCCTCCCTTTCTCTTCCACCCCTCTTCTGTGTTACTCTGTTTTGGAAGTGAAGCATGTGTGTGTCAAGTGCATTATTTCAGACACACAGACACACATGGACGCACGCCCAGAAATTAATGCGGTTCCACTGCTGCCTCCCAGGAGCTTGGCGCTGGCCAACCCTCCGGACTTCGCTAGCCACCACGATGGCTCACGCGGTCATTTATCACCCAGCCCCTGGCCAGTGGCACGGGGGGGGCCTGGCGCTGCCCCCCCAGGCAGCCTGGCTGCTTGCAGGAGGAGGGGGCTGCCTGCAGGGTGCTTGCAGTTTAGAAGCACTGCTGATGGGCTAGTCCCCAATAAACCCCCCAAAAGTGCTGATGTACTGAAAGCAGCTGACACTGATGGATCTGCTCTCATCTTGCCTTTCAGTCCCGCTGCAAGAGAGAAGAGAGAGAGGAAGAGAAACAAAGGCAGAGATTAACTCTTTTGTCACAGAGCTCTGCAGTTTTACAAGGCAAGATAAAGCTGCTGTCCAGGTTGGGTGCAGATGGGACCAGCTCAGCACAGTCTGTCTGACTCTCTATGGAGTCCAAAGCAGGGTGAAAAAGAAGCCTGCACTATGCAATGATTTACTGACAGGGCCAGCGCTGCCTAACAGAGCCTTATAACTTTCCATGGGGTTGCAGCTGCAGCCAGGGAGACCGGCATGCATACTGCTTCCAGACCTGCAGGCCAACTGCTAAACCAGCAGCTCTGCTTGCACCACACCGCTTCAATGTGACATGGGCACACCCAGGGAGACAAACTCCCCCGGCCTGATTAACACACAGCAGCGTGGACACCTCAGGTGTGTCGTGCACTGCCAGCCAGCAAGGTTTAGTGCGGTGGCTGCAAGCTCCATAAGCATGGTCATCCCAGTGGGATCACACCCTCCTGCACAGTCACCATGGTGTGAACTTTGCCTGTCCACGATGCTAGGCATCAGGCTCCCCAGACTGGGCCTTGAGATTATGTTTGCAATATATACTTGAATATGATTTAATTTAATCAAACTAAAATCTTACCTGATCGATCTGTTTGAGGAGCCGGATGCATACGAAACAAGTTTTTCTTGAAAATATCATGGTTCCACGAGGCTCAGATATGAACCTCCAGTGTGTGTGCCGATGCCATTCTGCAAGGCAAGAAGCATTTGGAAGACTTCTCTCTTCTTTTGCTTTTCTAGAAAGACACCGCCACCTTCCAGGCCTCCTCTCTGCTATGGACTAGCAACTACATGGGACCACGTACAGAGCTCAAACACAGCTCAAGCTTTGCACTACCTCTCAGTGCCTCTGCACAGCTGTATTTAGCACTGACAGCACGTGTACAGCAGGACCCCAAGTACTCACATGCCCCAGTGGTATGACCGCACAGCCTTGGAAAGACAGACTGTGCTACGTTAAGACTAAGCACACAAGCAGGTAGTTGTATTAATGGTACTAACAAAAGAATAACAACAGTAGTGATAATTATCAGTAAAGATGTTCATTTCAATTCTGACTTTGATTTTCATTGATTTGGAGAGAGGAAAAGGGATATTGTTTTCTAGGTCATCCCTCAAAGAAATCCTAAATCCATATTGAACTGCTGATCCTTTCTACCTTCAACAGAAAATTCCAAATTGTGTCCTTTGATAAAAAATTTGGACTCCCCTCACCAAGAAAAAGTCACCCCGTGTCACTGAAAAAGACATTTTACATTGGGAAACACTGCCAAGCTCTAGCCCTGCACAGCTCCAATTCTTGCCTGGATTTTTCAAGCCTTGTTTGCTCTGAGTTTGTGTTCCCTGGTATTCCCAGAAGTTTCAGGCAAACCAGTCACAGGGACAGTACAAATTGTTAGGAATAAAGGGGGCAGGAGCAGGCCCTGGCTGAATGGCAGGGATGTTTCTGGGCTTCTGTCAGGACTGGGACCCTGTAGCACCGAGCCCTGTGGAGCTTTACAAACGCTCAGGAAGAACCTGCCAGCTCTGCAATCCATCCATCATAAGGCGCATCAATAAAGACAAGTACATTATACTGGGACATGGACACACTCCGAAACACAGACACGTCACCACACCGAAAACTCCTGCTCTCACACACACTCCGCTGAGCATGCAATCCTTCCTGAAACGCAAACAAGATCTCCAGGCCAACAAACAGAAAATAGACTTTTTTTGGTATGATTTTTTTTTTTTTCCCTAAGAAAAAAAGGGCTCTCCTTAAAAAAGAAGAAAAAAAGAAAAAGCAGTATTTTCTGAGGTATTCTTAATAGGCTTTTTGTCACATCTTTCAGTTTTTCCTCTATTGCCCCACATTTCCTTTCAACAAAAAATTCGAAAGACTGAACCCTCCCAGACCGCAGTAGTGGCTTGAAGAATACTGCTCATGTCTAGAGGATGTTTTTAAATGAAATCTGAAGCTGTGGGTCTGCTCTAGAGCCTGAAAACAACTTGGAAATCTCAAAGTGTCCTACCACACACAAATAGAAAAAATAATGTCACTATGTCAAACGCAGACAGTCTAGGAAACAAACCCACCAAGGAATTATTGATCATCTCTTCACACGTCCTTAATAAAATCTTGGTCTAAAACCTATCCACTATACGCCATCTGACACACACTGAGATGAAATATGCTGCGTGCTTTTGGCATCTAACACTCTGATGAACCATTTGTAAGATCTCTGCAGAATTTCACATTCTCAGTAGCACGCTTTTCTAGGGCAGTGATTTTCACTGTATCTGTGGGCTCTTAAAAAAAATTAGTCTCTGAAGGGCTTAAAAAAATACAATCTGTAGATTGTTGTACAGCTGGTTTGAGCTTGCCTTGCTTAGTAACTTTCACAGAGTTACTTAGGAATAGCCTAAGGTCCCCAGCGATCCTGTGGACCCTGAAACTGAGATTTGCTGCTGTAAGGCTTTTACAGGAAGGGCTGTGTGGGCTGCCTGAACTGCAGCCATGGAGGTTTCCAGTGCCAGGGTTAGTCAGTCCCTGGCTTTAAACACCTCCAAACAGAACACGTCTCCATCTCTGAGCACTGACAGCACTCAGAGGTGCTCAAGTGGGACATCTGAGCAAGCACCTGCCTTTAAGCACCAGAAGAGCACTGGTGGAAGGGTGAATTCCTCCTGTGCATAAGCTGTGGAGAAGTGGAGCCTCAAGCAGCTGCAGCAAAGCTGCTCTGTCCTCCTGCAGCAAGGAGAGCAAGGAGCCCAGCCAGCATCCACCATCCCTCCCAGCCCCTGACCCACGCACCCCAGCTCAGTGCCCCCTGCTTCCTGAAAGATCACAAGGGCCCATTTTACTCCAAGATATGAAATTTGTGTTGTTTCTTTATTGTGCATTAATGAAACCCTGTTTATTCTAGGCTTTTAATTCTTTCCATCTATTATGTTTAGACAACTCATTAACAATCATTTGTTATCATTAGACTTCAATTTTAAGCTTCTTTTCCCAGAGGAGGCAATGCCGTGCTTTTAAACATATTTGCATCATAAACAATTTCAGGGCCCCGTGTGCCATATATTACCCTGGCCTTTCCTCCCTTCTTACCAGCCCTTCTGCTTACCCGGACCTGAAGGCGCCCGAAAAGGCTTTGCCAGAAGAGCCTTGCTGGGATTTGGCCTGGTGCAGGGTGATGCCTGTTCCCCGAGGCCTGCAGCCACAGAGGGCTGTGCATCAGGACGGCGGCCTGGTGCATTAATAGCAAACTCTTGAATCCCAGGTCATGTAATGGTACTCTTTCCACTGGGATTAATGACTACATGCTGCAGCTGAATTCATTAGGGCCTGTTAAAGATATCGCTCTAGCCTGGGATAATGCGTGGGCCTCATTCTGCTCATTTATGGTTGTTCAGCTCCACTGGATTTAGTGAAGTCATTCCTGATTTGCAGCAGGGTCCCCTGTGTGCGTGCTAGATAAGCACTACGTCACACTCCGCATTCACTGACAGCTCCCAGCGGGCAAAAATCTGATCCCTGTTATGTCGTGTAAATCCAGATCAACATTCAGTGAGGCTTCAAGGCATCCCTTGGATATGAACTGGCATCAGCGTGCACGGAGCGTGGCCTGCTTTGGTACAAGGAAACCTGCTTTGGTACAAGGGAGGTCCTTCAGTTATACAGAAAGTAGGGAAACGGGGAGCGGAAAGGCAACCAAGTCTTGCTTGGTTCTTTATTCATCATATGCTGCTCATTGCCAACTCTGCCAACAAAATATAGGGGAAAAAATCCCATACCTGAAAGCTTTTTGTGTATGTCTTGATTTCCAGACACTCATTCTGAATTGTGCTGGAGGAGCGCTGGACATGCCAGCCGTGTCCGCTCCTTCCCACAAACTGGTGAGCAATCTGATGACATCATTTAAAAATAAGATTTTAGCTTATTAATGACATTGCTAGATCATCTCTGTCCGTGCCAAGTCTTGTGCTGGTGCTAATAGGTGGTGTTTGTTGTCCTGATGTGCTGTGATTTTCCTTCTAAAGCTCCCCTGGTGGTGGTACCAGGACAGGAACACATACTTTGGGACTACCATGCTTCGATACAGCCCCTACAATCTCAGATGTCAAGCCACAAGAAAACTGCTGCACAAAAGCCTCAGCTCTGCACAGCTGTGAGCTGGTGCTCAGCTTGGAAGACCTGAAGGCCATGCACAGGCCTTTCACCTGTTTAAAGGCCACTACACACCACTAAGTGCAAAGGTGGCATTATACTCAGTCAAATTTTGCTGGGTAGAGTACTGAGTAGAGTACATTTTTTCTTTGCTCAGAGCTAAGTTTGAGTTGCGGGTTCTCAGTTGACACAGAGGCTGGCCAGTCTTATAAACGCAAGGGGACAGCAAGCCGGGCCACCACACCTATTACAGCTTTCCATGTGGATGTCCGTAGCTTAAATGAAGATGAAGAAAGTCCATTCCTAATACTGTGGACTGTTGATGGAGGCTTTACACCTCTGATGAATTCTACAGCCTATGCTTGAGGTAACGATGACCACAGCTGTATGCTGGGCTCCTCTCCAGTGCTGAGTCCAGTCAATGGACTTATGGTGGCAAGTGCTTGCTCTCCCTTTAAGGCCTGGAATATGCTTTGGCAGGAGCTGAGACTTGCCAGCTAAAGGCAGTAGTAGCTGAACTGCCCAGGGCTTGAATTAAAAAAAAAAAAAAAAAAAAAAGAAAAGAAAAAAAAAGCTGCAGATGATGCTTGCAAGCAAGGCTCCACCCTGCATGCTAAGTAAATTCCTGTAATTTTCTATCCTTCCTGTTGTTATTCTGATCCAATTAAAGTCACTGCGGTTAAGTGAAAAGTCATGATTGGCTAATTGGATTTGGGAAGGCAGAACACCCATCAGGGGCCAGGTTTAATTTAGGTTTCCTTAAAATATCTAAAGCCACTGGCAGGCTAGAGGAGGCAAGCTCCATCCTTGGATAGCTCCAGCTCAGCAAAAAGGGATTAGTTAGTTGCTGAGTGAGCTCCCTGCTGACTCGTGTCCATGGAGCTTTCCAATTCCAATGCCTGAGTCAGAGTCCTCCTGTTTTTGGAATCTACCTCCCACAATAGTCCTGCATGGATCTCCCACATGCCCCCTCTAAGTGTCTTGTCCCTGGTTTGGTACTGCACTGTTTACCACCTCTCCTGCTTTCTCTAAATATCAGCACAGCCCTCTTCCCAAAAACACGCTCTTCCATGAGAAGGGTACTTCGATACGAGCCATGTACACAGTTGGACATGCTCTCCTGGATTAAATGGATCAGCACACAGAGAGCTCCAAACACTTCTCCAAACACTGACAGGCCAGCCCCATCCAAATGCCCTCTGTCTGGACACCTGGGGATCCAATCATCCAGAGAGGTGACCAAGATAAAAGAACAGTTTCCATGAGTATTTGGAAGAAACCAGAAGCCTATCTGTGGGATTTCCAACATGAGGCATTCAAAAACAGCATGCCATATCTGCTAAAACCAAAAGGTTCAATTATGGGCATTCAAATATTTGATATCATCACAGATCCTAAGTACTTTCTCAATTCTAAGCTTCCAATAAGTTCCCAGGATATTTATTCTGTCTTACTACACACCTTAGAGATAGAAACATTGAAAAGAAACTAAAAGGACAGCTGACACTCATGTGCTCACCTGATACTGAGAGCTGAGATTTTCAGAAACTCATTAGTTTTCAGGAAACTTGCAATAAAAATATGAGAGTTAATATTCCTGCCACCCTAACTCACCATAAGCCATTTGCATAAGTCAGTAACAATCGAGAAATGTATCCTAATTACATTAAGAAATGTAAACAGTGGTTGGGATAGAATTTAGATTCACAGAATATTTCCAGAATAGCTTTTTTTCCTCCTCTCTCTCTCTCTTTTTTTTTTTTTTTTTTTTTTTTTTTTTTTTTTTTAAGATAAGGCCTAAACATTTCCAAAAAAAAGCTCAGGTACTGCAGATCTTGCACCCCAAACACAAGATTTTCAAGATTACTGGGCAGGTTAATACTTGTAAATATCTGCAGCATCAAATGCTGGAAGAATCACTTGAACAGCAGCCTGACAATCTTCTGCTCCTATAGAAATAAAGGGAATTAAGATCAGCTAAAGAAATAGTCACCTTCACTCCTACCTGTTGCATTTTATGCTGTTACATGGAAGTTGAAATCCTGTCCAGTAGCCAGGTGTTTGGCCACAACAATACAGTTGCATCGTGGCGTTGGCTTTATAATGGAGAAGGCCAGGAAGAGAGCATAGACAGATAATCATGTCTGAATAAACTATGCAAGTGATTTTATCTTGCTCCCAAGAGAGGACAACTCCACAGGAAATGGTTTTAGACTATACCTGTCTTTGTCAGCAGGACTCAGTATAGGAAACAACATAGAAAAGGAGACATTGATGTCAAAGTTTCAGTCTAGAGTAGCTCAAGGAAAGGAGAAGATTTCCTGGATGCAGACAAGGTCAGCCAGAACATTTTTGCAAATATTTTGTTTTCAAAAATAAGCTGATTTCTAACAAAGTAGCAGTTATTTGTGAAACATGTCTACCTCCTTAAAATTGTTCAGCCTTTTTTTTTTATATCGAAATCAGTATTTTTTACTTTGGTTGACACCTGCAGTGGAAATATGTTCCCTGCCCCACTATTTCTAACCCCCTCGAGGATTTTTTCAAGGCTCATTTCAGCTGAGTCCTTTTTTTCACAAGCCTGGCCCTTCCACCCAAGGATGCTGCTGCTGAAAAATCTTTAATATCATCTATGCTTTTACGCAAAAGTCTAACACATGCTTCCCTCCCTGTGGCCTTGGCAGTAGTGGACCACAAGTCAGAAATTGCCAGGACCCAGGCTCCCAACCCCTCCTGATCTTGGCATTGACTGCCTTTCAGAATCTGGCCCCTGAGGCTTCACAGTTGGCTCTCAAAAAAGGAGAAGGGCCCCTCCTTAAAATCACAGTCCGTGCAAGTTTGTGTCTTCCATGAAAATTAACATGCTGGACAGCAGATGGGACAAACACATGCTACAGGCCAGATCCTCACATTGGTTACATCAGCATCATCTGCAAACTTGAGGGAACAAGGGCAAACAATGGAACTAGAGCAATTTGCACAAGCAGTAGGTCTGGCCTCCTGCTGGCTAACAGTAACAGTTTGGATTTTGAAGCAGGTTGAAAGAGAGCAAGACACCATTATCCAAAAGTCCAGTCCACTATAAAGCCTCTGTCAGTGGGCCCATTCTGTGACCCTTCATATCTCAGCATCACTTTGCCAAGCAACAGGCTCTGCAACCACTGCAGTGGCCCACGGTTACAGAGGTGACTTAATTTTCACCTCTCTCCTCTGTGCCTGATTTCTTCCTCCTAAAAATATGTGCTTATAGTACAAATAATCAGGGGTGCAATCTCATGGAAGTTACTGGCAGCATCCTGCAAAAGAGCAAAGCCCACAGTATTCAGACAGTGCACAGAAGAAGGGGGCATGACACTTTGCAAACAAAACCTTTTCCTTTGGAAAGCCTTGACGTCTTTGAACAGAAGATCCAGATCTTGAGCCAGTTCTGCCCCCAGTCAGCTCTCTCCTTGATTCTCAGCCTCACTAATCGGGGGATGCTCATTCCCACTTACATTTCTAACTGATAGCTTTTTTTTCAACCACCCTCAGGACCAGAAGGGCCATATAACTTCATGGTTCTGCACAAGCCCCCCTTTTCTCAAGTTTTCACACATCCTAGTCTTTGGGATACAATGTCTTCAGTTCGTTCCACTCATGCTACACATAAATATGTCAATTTATTCTTTTGCACTCTTGGAGTTGGCACTTTACTGCCTTAGAATGCTGTGAAAATTCCAGCTGGAGAGTAGGAGCAGCAAGGATTACCTGCCTAGATAGTCTGAACTTGGATTTCTGACAACAGCAAACTGAGAATAAGCCTCTCTGGTTTTGGATCCTCCAGTAAGTGTAGCACAAAGATTTCTGTGCTCCCAGGTCAAACGTGTCTCCTTCATGGACAGGCTCTCTGGACACATCTGGCATGTTATCAAATTAATTTCCATTGAGCTTGATCCAATGTTCATCAAAGTCAATGGTGACATTTCCTGGGTCGTGCTGGAGGTCCAGTAATGCTCCATACCTTCCCATATGTAATCATTTAATTACCTCCCATTAATTACCTCTGCAGTGAGCTTTAAGACATTAAGTCTGCAACATCTCTTTCTTATGCCTCCTGGTTCTGGCCTGTGCCCAGGAGAAAGGAGCTGGCCTGGCCTGTATTAGAGGAAGAGACCTACAGACACCTCATTCGCCCACAGGAGACTCAACAGCAAGGGGAAAATATATTTATCGTTACTTCTCTTGATCAGGATCTGTTTCCTAAAGGGCTCTTCAGAGCACAGAATTCTGGCTGCACGTATATGTACACACATGCATGTCTGCATGCACGCATGTCTGCAGATAACCGTTCCCAAAAGGTCAAAGAGGACTGATACTCTAAAAACAATAAAGCTCTTAGCTCAACTTCAAGGAAGAGGCAAAAGCAAATGATCGGGGGGAGACAGAGAGAGGGGGGGGAGAGAGAGAGACAGAGATAAAGAGAAAAAACCAAGGGGAAGATGATTTTCTATCAACAAAACAGCAGGGACGAATTCTAGTTCATCTCATTGGAAACATCTCCTTCGTGTGCAAACAGCGCCTGGAGCCAGCACTAATCTCCCAGATTAAAGCCTTTTAATAGCAATTAGTCCTCTCCATGCACTAACCCACTGGACACTCCACTGCATATTTGGGAAAGGGGGGAGGCTGGAGGGAGTGTCACCAAGAGTTTAACTCATAATTGCCCTGATATGTCCAAATGCTTGTCTCCCACACACGTGCCTGTGCTCAGGCCAGGATGCCGGCAGTGAATTCTGTTTGATTGCAGCAGAAAACAAGGCCGTAACAGCTAGATCTGGATGTTGCACGTGTAAACGCCCGTCTGAACTGGATCAAGCCCAAAGACAGGAGGTGGGATTTCAGAATGCCACCACGGCAGGCCAGAAGCGTCAGCCAGCCAGTCGGAAGCACTGACCTGCCACCACCTCCAAGGGCTGCCCCAGCTGGCAACAGGCAACAGCCACAGCAACAGGGTGTCCTTAGAGCTACCTTCATGCTACCAGCCTGCTGAAGCAGCCCTGGTACTGCTCCTCCCTAAGATGCTCTCCACGACCCCTAGATAAAAGGATGAGAGACTTCTTTTAATTGTTTTTGGTTGGTTCATCTCCGTATCCCACCCAAGGCCTTTTGTGACCATTCTGTGAGTGTTTACAGTAAACACGAGCTGGTGCCCCATCTGGGACTGGCAGAGGGAGCAGCTCCCACCTCCCGCACGGGGCGCGAGGGAGCCAGATTGCTACATCAAAGAAACCCAGGTCCTGCAGAAAAGGACCTCAGATTGCATACCAGCCCCCATTAATAAAATGAGCAGCTTGGCTGAAATGGCTGAGAGAGGGAACGGGAAAGCAGAAGACACTGGTGCGAAACAGCAGTCTCTGCACAGATACTCTGAACTTCCCAAATGACAAGCCAAGCAGAATTTCTTGGAAGGAGCCACATCAGCTGCCCTTCGAGCCATTAGACCACACAAACAGGACAGAGAAAAACCTTCCGTGAGGTGACTGTAAGGAGGGGAGGGAAAAGGACCCTGAGCCATTATTATCATCTCCCCCATGAGCAGCAGGAGCTGCCAGAACCCCTGCACAACCCGGTGGTGCCCCCCACCCTTTAACACACACAACATCCATAGGGGTACTGCAATTACTATTCAGGCTGGGGGCTGAAGATAGTCTCCTGGCCCTTCTTCTAATGTAAGGTTATTGTAATTGATATGAAGGTAATTGATAATGTGTTACGGTGAATAATGTCTTCAATTTTCTGCTAAATCCCATTTTTGTAGCCATCTGGGCTCCTCCAACTGCCCCCCTGGGACGCAGAGTAATAGATAGTAATTATTCTCAAGTCATTTACTTTTTCAAAGTGTTTAGTGCTTATCTGTTTTACAATTAAAATGGAAACGACCCTGATTCACTTCCTTTCTTTTTTATTTAAATAGCATTCACACACACACACACACTCTCCTACACGCACTGGAGCCTGGAGGGTGTGTGCCTGTATGTGTGAGTGCATGTGTGTGCATTATTGTCACACAGAAACATACAGGACAGAGGCATGTGGTTCTTCATGCACCTTCACTGTCACACTGCGAGAGTACAATCACACAACACTCACAGAAATACAAATTGTGTTCCTTCCCCCTGCTTGTCCCCATGGTGACGCTCAGAGTGAATGCCTCAGAGCACCCCACAGAAACACCTCTGGGGAGGGATGCATCCAGCGCACAACTTAACAATGCAACACCTCACCACAACCCACCCCAGAAACACACCACAAAATATACTTACCTGACCTACGTCAGGGGACCGTACGTTTTCACAGGATCAGCCACTGATCTAGAAATCAGCTGCGAGTGCATCCAAGCTGTACGATTTCACGCCAGCACCGGTAAGCTGCACGACGATAAACCTTCAAGTTGTAGCAACACCGGCACAGTCACACCTTGAAGAGTGCAGTTAGGCATAAAAATGCAGAGACACAGATCAATATACAGTAGAGGCCAGAATACACATGTAAATAAACTAATGTAAGCTATTAAATGCATTGCCAACGCAAGCATGCTTTGCGCAGCAGCTGAGGCTATTTCAGGTTACGATCCAAAGTTCCCCAGCACCAGGAGAACCCCTTCAGGTTCTGCCTCAGCTTGGGGTATGCCAAGTGAGATGTAAACGAGCATATCTATGAGATTCATGGGGAGCCACCACGCAGAAGGACTGAGGGAGTACAATAACAGTTATAGCCTAAAATCCTAACCAATTTCAAGCTGAACTCCAGCATGCAGAAATAAACCCTGTGGAAATGCTGATGTTTCTATAACGATTTGAGAAGGAACTTGAATGACGGGCTGTGTGGCCCATAAGACTTGAGAATGGCACTGTACAGCTGATTTTTAGAGCCTATACCCTGCCATGCTCTCCCATCTCCATACCTGTCAGCAGCCTGCACACTGTTTGACTGCACTAAGAGTTATTTCTGCTGTCTTAAAGTTTCTGCCTTTGTCCCAGAGTCCTCAAAGACATGTCCAGGTGGTGTGAGAAGTAAGAGCTGAGGAAAGGGAAGATGGTGAGGATCCTGGGACAACCCTCTGAGTGCTTTATAGGTTCAAAGTTGCAAGCATTCATCCAGACTTCAAGGATCAAACCTTTTAAAGATGACTGCTCGTGTCCAGTCATGACTTAGACCAAACAAGCAGCTTGCAACTGAAAGAGCCCGGCCTTTGCATCTCAAGACAGACTCAAAGCATAGGCCACTATTTTAGAAAAACTTTTACGGCACTGAATTTGGATTATAAACCAAACCTTCCCTGACAGACACCCGTAGCCCTGGTGCTCACCCCCTCCCCAGCAATGGCACAAGTAACCAGGGCCTCCATCCCACCACTTGGTGCCCCGGCTGGAGCAGCAGCTCGCTATGGGACCTCCTGTGACCTCCTCAGAGCAACAGGGAGGAGAAGCACAGCCCCTGGGAAAGGGCATCTCGCACCGCTCCTTCTCCAAACGCTGGGATATGGGGCCATTGCCTAACGCAGCACATGGGCGAGTCAATCTTTGTACAATTAATTGAATTCCATACGCATATTTTCGCCTGTCTGAAGGAGCAGATGACAGCCCCCACAACCCATGGCACCAGCAGAGGTACTTGCAGGCCTTCCTCCCCCACGCCCAGTGAACCACTGGAGCGCTGCTGTCCCTTGCTGCCAGGCAAGGGTGGCCCGGGGCTTGGAGCAGGAACAACCTGCCATGCTTTTGTCTAAGACTGTAACTGTTTGGGGCTGTTGAGCTGCTGTTTTTTCCCCCTCTCTCCCCGTTTCCTTTTTAATTCTTTTTAATGACTTTCCCCAATGCAATCGGCAGAGGACCGCGCAGAGACTGCTTCCCCCTGCTGAGAGGGAAACAAGACTGAGGGAAAAGGGCACCAAGGGACCTGTTCGCATTCTCTATTCATCTCTGCCAGCCCCCGTTCCCCGGTGACTAGCCCCACGCAGCCGGGCTGCACAGAGCTAGCACGGAATGAAGCAGAACCTGAGCCAGGAGAAGCTCAGCCGGCACCATGGGACCCGGCTGTGACAGGCATACCAAAGCAAGCCAGGGCACCCCGACCACGAGCATGGCCCATATGGTCCTGCCACAAGGGCAGCAGTGTGGGCTGAGGAGGGGGGGAATGGGTTGTGGGTTTACACAAGCCCTGCAGAAGTCCCCTAACCAAGGGGAGCGGCTGGAGCCCACAGCTCTGCTATTAGGGCATGCACATGAGCGCTGCAGCTCGGGAAACCTGCTGCTGGGAGGCCATGGAGCCTGGCAGAAGCAGAGCTCGAGACTCCTGCACTACTCACAAACTCCCAGGCACTCCCAGGCGATGCCATCCTTTGTTCCAGCAGCTCCCCCAGCTCCAACCTGAGAACAAGCCTGGTTGAAGCCAGATGGCTCTTCTTCCATCTGCTCCCCGGTACTTGGCCACATACACATCAGGGAGCAGGGTGACTGGCTGGGCAGGGAGGAGGACAAGATGGGAAGCACTGCAAGGAAGCAAAGTTTGCTCCAGCTGGTCCTATTTGGTGAAAGCCAACCCCTTCTTACCCAGTCCCCATCCCAACCAGCTGCGGGGAGCGCCTCACCTTGGCAAACAGCCCCCACACTGCACTGCACATGGGACAGCTCTGGAAAAGCAGCTGCTGCCATAGCAGGCTCCCCTGATTGCCAGGCTGCTGCTAACGAGCCATGCATATGCCAGGGTTGCAGAGAGAGGGGGAGAGCACTGGGCTGCCAGTGGCATGGGCTGGAACAGAGGAGCTGGTGTGGTGAAAAAGCCATGTGCTTACTGTACTGCTCGTCTCTGCAGGGGACGCCTGTCCCAGTTCAATCCTTAGCATTTTCAGCACCAACGAGATGTAATCTGCTGCACCATGTAATAGTTATTTGATAACCGATCACCTTCCAACAGGAAGCTTCAGAGCACTTTGTATCAGGTAGGACAACTTTAACCAGCTTTGCTTTCTGCTGGAGGAATCCATATTCTGTGCTATGTGCGTTCACTGATTCTGGAGGTTTTCCACTGGGGAAAAAGGAAAATCTCAAACTGCTCCCCTCCTTGGAAATTTTTCTGCAGGGGAAACAAACAGTCCTCTATATTACATCAAGATGCAGTAGGTACAAGCAGAAACAGAGCCTGCCTGCGCTCAGTGCTACAATAATTATGTTTTTAAAAAAGTCACAGGAGGACAGAGCCTTCAAATTTGAGAAATCTTGCAGGGAATGGGGGAACTGAAGCATACAGAAGCCTCCAGGCACATGCCTGTGAGTTAGTAAGAGGATACAAAAGATTCATGTATGCTAAGATTCTGTCATAAAAAGTGAGCAATCAGTAGCATGCAGGGAAACCCGGGGGAATAGGTTTTCATCTCTGGGAGGGTGCCCAACTTTGTGTTTTCCCTGAAAAAAAGACGACACCAACATGTGCTGCAAAATGACTTGAAGTCTGTGACCATGAGGGAAGGAGTCATAGTAAGTATCAAAAAAGCAAGCCAAACTCCAGCTGGAGCCCAAAAGCTATACCTATGTAATTCTCCTCAGCGTGGTGGCAGAACGCCCTGCTGTGATCTCAGTTCCAAGCCAGGCAACTTGCTCAACTTGCCATGAAGTCTACATCACAGTTTAGCTCTAAAGTGAAAAGCTTTCTGATAGAGATCCTACAAACAAGCAGGGCATCAACCTACCCAGTGCGAAGCGCCACCATAGAGAACTCTTGGTCCGTGCCATAAAAGAAAGGAAGGTACAAAGTCCTCTGACATTCCCACTGCCCTGCCAGCTTCCAGGTAGATGAGAAGGATTGAGAGAAATGCAGAAGTGTAGTCTGGAAAAAGCAATGTAATAACCCCCATGTTGCCTTGTCGAGACCAATACATACAAATCATCCTTGGTTGATGTTCTGGAACATGTCCAGCCAAGATCCCAGAAGTTACATGGGTAACCTCTACCAGTGCTTCCATGCCCTGTGAGATAGCAAGGGCTTTCTACTACCCAGTCTCCTCCTTTCTAGAGATACCTGTTTCTTTCTGCTCATTAGCAAATGGACACAAAAAATGGTTGTTCACACACTTCTCTATATCATCCATTTACATGCTGGGAAACTGAGCATTTTACACACATAGTTTTCTCTCCTACATTCCTTTAAAGCAGTTCCTTAACCTCCCCTCATAGTACCTGGTTTCCAGCTCCATCCTTGCTATTTTTTATTGACACCCTCCAACAGACCAACACAGCCCTGGAACTGTGGCGTTCAGCACCAGACAAGACCCCACTGCAGGACACCAGAGAGCTGCAGGAACCTCTGTGTCTTAGCAGTGACCCTGGCGTTTATATAAACCAGACCCAAAGATGTCCTTCCTGTAAAAGTGCAACATTAGTAATTTACCCTGTTTGTAAACTGCCCTCACTCTGCAATGCACCGGTTACCCCACTGCTTAGTCACACTGTGCCTTTGCAGCTATTGAATATTACTTGCCCAGTTTTAGTTTCTCCAGCATATCAAACTGCGTTCAGTTACAACCCTGTTGTCCAACAGATTTGCAGCCGTCTTCCAGCTCACTACCTCCTGCAGACTTTCTCTGGTTGGTTTCCATTTCATTATCAAAATGATTAACACAAATATTGATCAGAAGTAGACCTAGGCCAAACCTCTGCAAAAAACTCTGTTCCTTTTCAAGGATTAATTATGTCACGAATAAGGACCGTGTTATATCCAGACAGCAGTAACTAGCATGAGTAGAAATCAGACCTGTGCTGGAGCCTGATCCAACCACATCCTGAATGAGTGCAAAGCAGATATCAATGTGAGGGGAAAAAAAAAAAAAAAAAAAAAACAGTTCTAAAAAATCAGAACAGAGGTTCAGCAGAGCATGACTGATAACTGGAAACTGGTCTTCAGCTCAAGCTGGGGTAGAAATCTGGGGAAATCCCAGGACTACACTTCCAGATGAAAAACTTGTTGACTGCCATTCCCTTTCTGGCCTAATGGACTGGAAGAGAGGAACAGAGAGAATCTGAAACTCTCAGCAGATTGCTTCCAGGTCTGGCGTTTCTCTTGCAGTATGTGAGGATGCCAAGCAGCAGCAGGGGATAATCAGAGTGGTTAGAAGATGTGCTTTCCTTCTGCTCTGCCATTCTATAGCACTTCATCCTGGTGAAGAAAATTGGGAATAGGAAGATTTGAGGTTGTTAAAATAAGAAAAATATAAAGTGAAATTCTGAAATGCCGAAGCTTTAAAAAATGCTTGAATACAAGTATTTGTCTAACATAAGAATAAGACACTGGGTTTGTTGGAAGTTTTCTTCACAATATCTTAGTTATGAAGAAAACAAATTTTCAATTTTAGTAAGCACTGGAAATTTGGAGGAATCCTCCACAAAAGTAATTCGGGAACAGCTAGATGTGCAGCAAGCAAGTATCCCAACCTCACAGGAGGCTGGGGGAAGAGAGGGAAGGTGGGGGAAAGCAAGTACAAAAGCTCCTCCATGAAGATATTTAAAACACTGGGTTGAAATAGCATCACCACAAGAGATGAAAGGGCAGAAGGGTATTTACAGCAAGTGACACTTCCCTGCTCACTGCATTATATTTACCACTCAGTCTTCCCCTTGACATGTGATGCAATCTCTGGGTCTCCTGCTGGAGTTTCGGGGTTGCAGATTGACCGACTGTTTAGGTACAAGGCCAAAACAATTACATCCAGGTAGAGACTACACAAACTCATAGTTGCACAACCCCACAGGCCTGTCCAGAGGGAACAGAGAGACAATGGCAGCACAAATGCTCCTTGAACAAAGCAGCAGGGAGATTTGGCAGATATCATGCTGGCTGGTAGCCAGAGGGTCCATGAGCCTAACAGCTCTGATCCACGCAGCACAACAGTAACCAGCTCACAGCCACAGAAGACAGGTTTACAGAGGCTTTGAGAAGCCAAATAACACATCCTTACAAACCAGGATGAGCTAAAAATAAGCTATTACCAGGCCAAAAAAAAAAAAAAAAAAATCAGAAGGCAGGAAAAACACATTTAAAAATATGTACACTGATCTACTACATATAGGTACTGATATATAGCAGGGAGTCTCTGTGTACCTGTTTGACCTACCTGTGGTGTAGATCCATCTATAGGGGTTTGAAAACTAACTTAAAGCAATTCTGCTCAATTTCAATTTTCTAAAATCATCAAGATCTCCCCTCTTTCCTTCTGGAAAAGATCAAAAAAGGCCAGTGAATTTTTAGAATAAAAAGGTAAGAGTTGCCACACACACACAAAATAAGCGTAAAACAAGTAACAATTCAATGGACCCAATGTAGTCAATGGATTAGTTTGGTCTGAGATCCCTCTCTAGATTTCTCTCCTGAAGTACTATGACAAAACATATTCTTAGAGAACCAGGCATGAACACCACCTGGTAAGACCACCTTTGTCTCACAGAACTTGCTCAATACAAAGGAAGCCAGGAGAATGCAGACCAAAGGAGAGCAATATGGAAATACTGAAGCATTGCAAGCTTTCATTCCCTATCCAGATCTTCAAAACAACACAGAAGAAATGTGCTTCTTGCTGGAGACTATGTCAAAACAGTGCTCTGATATCACTGCTGCTCACAGAGCCCATGAACAGACAATAGCACCAAAACCTACCCATTCTCTGCTCCAACCAGTACTGCTGCACGCTGCTACATGGCAGATCTAGACACTCCAGACCCATCGTAAACAAAGCCATCCCACAGCATCCCTCTCCCTTCTGTCGGGAACTCTCCTGTAGTGAGGAACTCCTTTTTCCCACTGTCTTGCATACTCCCTGTGACACAGTCCTGTAAGGTCTTGGGGATGTGCCTTGCTCGCCATATTCAGTTTCCCTGTATGACTCCAGCTGTCTCCCTCTGGAGCCTAACACAGCCCATTTTGGCCCCGGGAGCAAAGCCCAGCGTGCAGCCAAAGGCCACACCTTCAGCCCAGCATCACTCAGCAGAACCCAGCCACAGACAGCAGCCAGGGCACTGCACTGGGGTCAGCTGAGGTTATGCAGGAGCTGAGGCACACCAGGTCCCCATCCCCTGCCAGAGGCTGCATGCATCTCTGCCCTGCTTCCCCAGGCAGGACAGGAGCTCTCCCTCGATCCCTTCACCTCCGCCCTCTGCACCCTGATACGTAGGACACGCCACCCCTGCACAATCCACCTGCAGCAGCCAGGTGGGCACCTCTCGTCCCTGCTGCCTCTCCCGGGCTCGCCTCTGTGTGCAGCCAGGCAAGCCCGCTGCAGGGTGAGGCAGGTCATGTAGAACCCGGGGCGGGGGCCGAAACGCGTCTCCCCAAGATGACTTCAGCTGCATTCCAGCGAGCCTGGCAACCTCCCGCACACACAAATAAAAGGAAATGAGAAACTCAGCAACAAAGAAACTGGCAGGGAAGCCACAGAGGCACACAGGAACGGGAAACGAGATTAAACACAGGCTCAAGAGCCCCGGCGTGCTGAGCCTTCCTCTCTAAAGCCTCCCTTTAACTTTGATGGGGGGGCACAGGAGTCTTCTTTTCACTTGAAAGGGCAAGAGGAGGGGCTGGATAAAAGGGATCCAGCATTATCCGGAATTGAGAGCACAAGAACGTGATACAAAGCTTAAAAAAAAAAAAAAAAAAAAAAAGAAAAGTTAAGTGCAGGCACCCAGCTACCCTGCATGCCTTCCTTGGTGGAAATCAGAAGCTGAGGTCTGAATCTGGGCAGAGAAGAGATCAAAGTGGAGACATTACAGGAAGAAGTTTAATAAAGCTTAATGCAAAGTAGTTTGGTGAACCCTCTTCCCAATTTCCCACTTTTTCCCACTTTTTTTTTTTCCTATTTAACTATAGGAAAATGGTCATTTGAAGTCTGGCAATTTATGATGGGAGACATTAATCTAAATTGGTACACATATACTAGCCAAGAGTCCATCCCAATATATTAGGCCACATAACTGTGTTTATAGGCGTTAGGATAACTCATAAACATGCTTAGACTTCTGGCTGGCAGTGGAACTATTTAAATAAATTTGTTGCAATACTGAGATGGATTTCATTTGTAGTATATTCTCCAGCATCTGTAACACACCTTAAAGAAGCCTTTGTTAAGCCCAAGTCAGAGCCCTGTGCTCTGTACATCATTAGCGCTGTGGTTTCCCATATGGAACACACATGTTGTGGAGCTGTCTGACCATGGATGTGACACATCTACCTTGTCCTTCATGCATCGTTTAATCCTCAGACACTGAAGTGGGGAAGAAGACAACCCTTTCCATCAGAAGGATGGACAGTTTTGGAAACTAAGGGGGAAACATGCAGAAAAGCCCCACAATCCTCTCTCTCCAGATGAGAGAGAACAAATTCTCCATGTAGAGTCATGTCAGTACAAGACAATGGGCAAGGAATTTGTAGCAGGCCTGAGAACAGCCCCAAACAGCTGTTCCTCCAAAGCTAAGTCTGATTCCTTGGAAGAGATCCTTTCCTCTTCTACAACACCCTTGGATGTCAACAGGATTATTGGTAAAGAAAAAAGTTTACCCCTTCCAGACACACACTTAGCACACACTTGGATCTTTCCCCATGTTCTTTAAACAAGCACAGCAGGTAGCAACGAAAAGTCAAGGGGAGCCATGGGACTCAGCAGCCCTGTCTCAGTTCTGAATGCTCTGGCGGTACAAACTCGGCACACGCCTGTGTAGCACAACTCCGGAGTTACCTTGCACAGCCTGCTCCCAAGCAGACACCATCCTGGGATCACTACCTGGGAGCACTATCTCCCACAGATCAGTTCAGAAGTAGTCTAGCATTCCAGATGCCTGACTGAGCATCTCTGTATCACCGACCACCTCAGCAGGCGGACTGGCATCATTTACATAGAACAGCAGTGAAGGGAACTAGGACTGGGACAGTAGGCTCTGCCAGGACTTCAATGCAGCAGATCTACCGTATGTCTCCTCCACTGCCTGCCTCTGAGGGTCACAACTAGTGCATAAAGGGGGGGCACAGCCTATTGGGGTAAAACCAAAACAAAACAACAACAAAAAAAAATGCAAAAAAAAAAAAACAAAAACACAAACAACAAAAAAAAATATATTCAGGGCATACTTGCCCAGTGATAGAGAGCACTGTGGTGACAGCAATGTTTAAAGTACCTGGTCATTTTGCAGAAAGGAACAGGAGAGGGCAACTTGGTCAGATGTCCGTACGCCCTGCTTCAAGAGGTAGATAACAGGTCTCTGATCACACTCCATATTGATGATTGGTTCATATAGCATGTAAGAGGTAACACTCTATTCAAGGTGTTTGAGGTTTACACCCAAGCTTCTTTTGCTGAAAGGAAGGGAAAAAAAAAAAAAAAAAAAAAAAAAAAAAAAAAAAGAGAGAGAGGAGCAGAGTTTTCTACTCATTTCTAGTTCTCTGGGGAACAATGTTCAACATCCATTGACAAACTTTCCCTTACAAGTTCACTCACAAAAGACGTGCTTTATGACATGTCAAAGTCAAAGGGCTGGATTCCTGGCTCTATAAACACAATGGATCCCAAGGGACTTCTACAGCGAATCCATGGACAGGGAAGATAGTTGTAAAGTTCAAACACTGGGACAGTATTTTCAAGAAGTGATTATTGTAGAGCTGGGACACTTCTTTCCATTTCTGCCACAGCATCTTGGTGAGCCTCTGACCCATTCTGGACTTGAAATTCCCTATCTGCAGAACTAGAAAATGGTGCTTTAGGCCTGGCTCCTGACCCTGTTCTGCCCATATCCCATGGGAACTTTCACCCACCATCATCCACCAGGACCAGGTGCAGGGCTGAGTCCACCTTCATTGTCCCACCTCCGTATTGCCTACCTAGGTTCATCAAAGGGGTGGGAGCATAGGGCAGAAAAGTAAAGGAGCTGGGCCTTACCTCCAGAGTTTCTACAGGAATCTGGGGCAGAGCTCCAAAATACTCAGCTTTCCTTTCTGTGAAACACCTCCCGTTGCTGAGGGGGTAGCTCTTCTGCTCCCACCTGTCCAATCCCCATAGCATGCACTAGCTTGGTGGGGTGAGGGCTGGGACCACCTTGTTTGTGGCAGCTCCTGGCCCACTAAACATCTTATTTAATCTGCAAAAATACCAAATGAGCTCCCTGTTCTGGAAAAATGAGACTATTGGAGCTGCCCTGGCAAGGCTGTGTGGCAGTATCACATCTCTGTCCTCACAGATGTGGGCTGCAAGCTGACTCTGCTTAGAGAGAACATTAACTACACCTCTTTATTATTGAGAAGAAATTTATTGGAGACATCCCTCCCTCTCTCCAGCTTCTCCTTTACCTTCGCAGAAAAGTAAACATTTAATTTTTTTTGTTGTTAATAGATTTAATGTTCATTTGTCGGTAGCCTAGGGGCAGGAACGCGTGACATTTCAAATAATTGTTGTTTCGGGGGTATCCTCTGGAGGAAAATGCTGCAAAAGTGTGGAGAAGATTTAAGTAAATTACTGTGTCAGCTTCTATTTATTCCTTACATGATTGCCAGAGGCAGGGCTGCGAGATAACCATTAGAGGCCCAGCCATAAAACAGGGAAGCAGAATTTCAAAAAGCCGGAGTGCCATTACTGGAAAGTTAGTGTGTAACATGTTAAATTATCCCCAAAGTAGGGGGAGGTGAGGGGGGGGGCACGTGTCTAACAGTGAGAAAAAAGGAGAAAAAAAAAAAAGGAAACAGAGGGACTGAGTGAAAGGGATTGCTCCACGGGGAAGGTATGAAAGATTAGATAGACAGACAGACAGACAGAAAGAAGAACAGATGAAGACTAGGGCAGTCCTTGAGCACAGTTCAGAATCTTTGGAGCAGGGTGTTCAGCTCAGGAGTCTCGTCTGAGGGTGTTCACATGGCTGAACCCAGGAAGAGGAACAGCTGGGCACCACATCTGAGACACTTCAAAGCTGTGTGATGACTCAACTGAAGTGGCATGAAGCCACTCCTTTTCCTATAAGCCAGAAAAAGTCATAGACCAGGCAAATCCAGCTACGTCTATGTAAACAGCAAGCAGTTTGGGCCTCGTTCCTTATGGCTCTGTTGCCCTGCAATCTCTGGGACTCAGCCAAAGCCTCTACAGAGAGTCCAATTTTCTGCCCATTGAGGCTTCTTGGCTGTCTTCTTTACTTTTCACTTTTGGCCACTTTTTGCCTCCAAAAGGTACTTGTAAGACAAACCGTCACCCCAGTAATGGGGTGTGCCCAGTTCAGTCTGGTGCTAGGCACAGTTCCCATCCAAGCACGACAGCTCAGCTTTGACCTCATATACAGGTACTTGCTCTATCAGGCAAGGGATTTGCACCAAGAAGCAGCAGCAGTGGCAGGAAGAGTTGTAAAAAATACTGCACCTTCAGAAAACTATCCCCAGAACCATACATCTCCTGGGAGCTGTTTTCTCCCTGCCTGTTTTTACTACAAGGGTGTATGGCAGGGAAGAGAAAAGCTAGACACCAAGATGCTGAATCAGCCCACAGCACAGGCCAGCATGAAGGAGGCATGTCAGGACCCAGGACACATTTCCTTATTCTCACCTGTCCCACCTTGGCCTTTGTTTGCCTGGCTAATGTGTTAGATTCTTTGGGGTTTGCTACACTGTGTGTGGAAGCAAGAGACTTGTGGGATGGCAGGTCCCCACCCAACACAATCAGCTTCATGCTTTCCCTCATCAGATGTTTCCCAGCTGTGGGACAATGGATCACCCAAAGGAGTAGTGAGCAGCACATGGAGATGCAGCTCTGCTCAAGACTTTGCTGCAAGATGCTGCTCAGCCTGAAAGTGAAACAAGTCTGAAAAACAAAAAAGAAAGAAGACTTCCAGGCAGGAACGGGAAATGCTCAGGTTTTGACACTGAAACTGACAGAGAGGGACAAGGACATTAGCTACTGGGGGCAGGAGGAGAACCCATGGAGCAGCAGGCAGGTTGCATGCGCCACGTGCAGGACTTTTGTTGAAGTGTCCAAGCCAGCAGCATGGCCCCAGGGCCCTTTACTGTAATCGGGCCTGGAGCTGCCAGTGCTCTCGGGGCTCAGCCATCCCTTGGCTCCTACCACTCCTTGTCAGAGCTGTTTGCGCTGCTCTGCCCAGTCCCCACCTGTCCTGCACCAGCCTCCCCATGGCTTCCCTCCGCTCCTGTTCATTACTCATTACAACAGACTCATTGCCCAGAAGCTACTTGGTTCTCCTTTTCTTTCACTGTAATTTATTTACATCGTGAAAAACAATTAAGTTCCAAAAAGTCTTATTTATCCCAGAGATCTGGTTTTATCTTCCCTAGCATCACTCTCCATTTCCTTCTGCTCTTGCTTCATTTTTTTTCTCATTCTTTTGCCCATGGCAAGTGCAGCTGTGTGTGAGCCATGGGGCTAACGAACTCGGGACCAGGGCCCTATAGCCCCGGTCTCTCCAAGCCAACGGCTCTGCTCTCACTTCTCACCCAAGAGGACGGGAGTCCAAGCACATGCTCAACAATAAATAACCAGGGAGAAATTTTTTTTTTTAATTTTAACGACTCACAAGGAAGACTTGCTGGTTAAATCATTGCTAACTCTCAACCTCCTCAATATTTCTTTGCTAATAGACTTCAGGTTTAATTGAAGGATCTTCTCTGGACTCTGTCTAAGGCACCATTTTCTCTTTAACCCCACCGCTCACAGCCTCACAAAAGCCAATCCATTAAGGGTCTTCATTAGTTTGAGCACCAGCCAACCACCCAAGCGGCAAAGGTCAAACACAGTCACCTGTCACAACATGGCAGTAAAACTACTAATTGTATGGGAACAAATGAGATAAAAAGATGGTACTATTATGCTATTTGATTTATTTTGTTTCCAAAGAGTCATTTAAGTCTAATTTACTTTGCAAGCTATAGAGTGGGCCTGTGTGGCTACAGATACCAGAGTGAGCAAATGTGGGTGTGTGCACGTGCACAAGTGTGTACCTCTCTCCGTCACATGTGCATATACACACGCACACACATACAGGGGTCTGAAATGCAAGTCTGGGGAACCATAAAGTCATGGCACCATAAAGACTTTCATTTAGCTCTTCATGCAGGCAGAACCCCACATCACACTGAGGTGGCTCTGCTGTAGCGGCACAGCCACATCAACCCTACTGCTGCCAGCTCCCTCAGCCATGCGCCTTTCCTCAGCATCCCTGATGCCAGGGCAAAGGCTGGGGCAGCCAGTGCAGGGTCCCATTTTGGAAGGGCGTCTGCTTTGGAAACCTTTCTGTTTCCCTTTTTGTGCTCAGAAGGAGAAAATGGCCCACATGCCCTCTGGTGGACAAATGCCATTTTGCAGCTCTAGGATCCAAATGGAAAGCTGGAAGTGGCCATATTTGTAGGCACAAAAAGAAGTCATCTCCCCGAGAGGCTTTTAAAAGCTTGCTTGCTTTCCAGCTTGTGCTGGCAATCATGTTCTCAGCACGTCTATGACGTCTATGACTGCCAACTGAAAAATAGAAAAAAAACAAAACCCCTAAAATTTCTGAGGCACAAAAAATACAGTCCAGCCTCACTCCTACATTGTAGGTGCCAAATGGCCATCTTCACCAACAGCTTCCATTATCACATGGGGGTATCATTTTTCCTAGAAGAAGTCATAAAAGGTACTTATTGTGGAATAAAGATCTTCTTGGTCAAATACAGAACCTAATCTCAGGCCGCGTAGTAACCCTTCAGCACATCCGACATGATCAGGACAAAAATTTCCATGGCCTTCAAACAATTCTGAGTGCTGATTGCAACCCTGATATTGAACATAGATCACTAGAAATTCTATGAGTAGAGTGGAAACGTTCATTCCAGAGAACAAATCTCTCATGCATTAGGATCAACTCTTTCAGTGCAATGGAGGGAAGCAAACATGGGACCACAAGCTCTTGCAATATACAAATGCATGGAGACGTAACCAGCCTGTAGCAATGACAGACCTTCCTCCTGCACATCCAACAGTGTGGTATGATACATGGCCAGACTTCACAAACAGAGTTGTTGGGAAAATGGGAATATTTCCACGAAGGTGGCAATGTCATTTATGCGTTTCTTTAAAGTTTTTCAACCATCTCTGTTCATCAAGGATGCATGCAGATCACCAGAATCAATACTTCTTACTACATCTCATAGGCAATACACACAGTGAAAGAGGAAAAATATTCACTAGAAACATTTCAGAGCATTATGAAGGCTATTTTTAAACGTCTATTTGCACAGGCAAGCACTTAACTTACTATAAACCCAACTGAACGGAGGCAAAGAAAACTAACACAGGGAATAAAGAGTGGACAGATGGTTTCTGGGTGAACATAGCTGAGGAAAGAACCGGGGGAAGATGAAGGCAGATAGTTGCACTGTCACTTCCAGTGCTCACATCTGCAAGGACCACACAGTTGAAAATACAGCTAGGATACTGGTGAGATCTGGCTGTAGGAGGATGCCAGTTCCCCTTTTCAAGAAGTCAGAACATTTCTGCACGCTTCTGGCTCCCTCGGCAGTGTTGGCCCGGTATGGCCCAGCCTTTCAGACATGGCTGCTTCTCAGGGAAGAGCCAGGGTCACGCCTGTCAGCCTCTATCAAACGTATGCTTGTGTTCACTCCAGCAAGCAGATTAGGGAGACTTAACTTGTTCTTGGCATTATGGGAGACCACATGGGCATCTGTGAAACATGAAAAGCAATATATGCCACCCCCCTCCTGCTCTGGCGCTCTGAAGGTGCAGAGATCTTCTTGGCTCATGTTGTCCATTCCTGCTGAAAACAGGGAGAAGCCTGATTGCAGCTTCCTGTGCCAATGGTGAGCATTCAGACTAGCCAAAACTGTCATTAGCGACCTGGGTCACATCAGCTGTGCTTCTGCTCCCTTATTCTTCATCTTCATTTCTCAGCTTGTCCCTGACCCCGTTCTCCTCACCTCCCCACTTTCACTTTGTTCCCATCTCACTTCCCACCATACTACGCTGGTATCTTCAGCAGTCATCACCGTGTCACAGAGGATCCCACCAGTCCAAACTCATTAGGGCTAACTCATGGTAGCCCTTAGCTAACAAAGGGCTCATGAGAAAAACATATTCCCTCAGCCTGTATTTAGACAAAGACATTTCCTATCATGGGTGAGAAACAGACTCCCCCAAGCTTGTGACGCATCATCACAGCTACCAGCAGGACCCCACAGCAGAGCTGATTTCTGGGAAAAAGGGAAAATTAGAAGTTTTTCACTGGCGGTGAGTCATTTGCGCTATGTGAATGTATCCAACCAGCTCTAAAAGGGCTCCAGAACTGGAAGAGAAGGGGAGGTGGATGAAAAGAGCATTAAAACATTTTCCCTTTTTTTTTTGTCATTCAAAAGTTAAATTTCAATTCACCTTTTCTTCTATCAAAATTCGAAAAATAATAAACCATGCAGGGCTTTCTGAGACTTCTTTTCCCCATTCCCCAGATAGTCCCCTAATAGGAGAGGGTAAGCAGCATTTCACAGCTCCAGTGGAGTCCAAATTAGTTTTTCTGGCAACCAAACGCAGTGTCTCCTCCACTATGCACGCGTGCGCACACACACACACACACATCGCTGCCTACAGCATTAACAGATCCTGCCTGAAGTGCAAAGCCAAGGAACCAAAAGGATGCAATGCCAGAATTAAAACTGCCTTGTAGTGTTAAAGCCCCCAGACAAACATTGCATTCTGGTATAAGATTCAATTATGCAACCATATTTCCAAGGAAGTGTGTCTTTAATCTAGGGCTTAGGATGGTGTTCCCTTAACAAGAGGCTCTGCCCTTGTTTTATTTTCTCTTTGTTCACTGTTAGGTGCTATGTACTATGCTCACTGCTGAGACCTTATTCTGAAGACAGACCTGTAGCTTTCTTTCTCCTGTGCTTTTTTTCTGGTGTTCATCACAGGAGTGGCTAACTGCTTTTCTCAGTTGAATCCATTTATCTTCCAAAAATGGGACTTGTTATTTCCATTGTAGAGACAAGAAACAGGCACACAGGAATGAAGGTCCAAAGGAACCTCATTCATTTTGGAGCCCCCTTATATTTTCAGCGTACATAGCCCAGCCTGCGCAAGCACCACCATTCCCATTACACTCAGCAGTGACCTCTCTGAATCAGAGCCGTATCTTAGGATGAAGCAAGGGAAAACATGACCCTAAAAATTAGTGAATTATTACCAGGGCAAAGTAAATTCCAACATCTCTTTGGAACTCCCCTTTGAATAACAATGAGATGAGCATTTCTTCTCCAACAGGACCCTGACTCATTGCAGATTCTGTAAGTAAAGAGGCAGAGGTCCTACAGACAAACATCTTTCTCCCTGCTCCACTCCTATGCACATCCAGATTGAGCAGTGAAAAAGACAGCAAGCCTATTTAAAATGTTTGTAATCAAAGACTTGTCTATAAGAAATTCAGAGAGAGAGGCCTGGCAGAAGTTAACAGATCTTCACCACAATGCTGACTGCAATGTGAAAAAAAAATTCTCTCTTAATACTGTTGTGACTATCTTTATTCTGTGGATGATGAGAAAGAAGACATTCTTAGCCCACTAAAATTTATTCCAAAATGTAAGAAAACTGCATACTGCCCCCCACACACACAAAAAAAAATATTCCAAACTGAAAGAAAAAAGACCAGGCACCACACTGTCAAGAATAATTGGCTGTGCAAACACAATTTAGGAGGCAGCAGATTTGCAGAACAGTATCTTGGAGTGATGATGAATCACATCCATGAGTCAAGTGTGTCAAGCTTTTCAGGAAAAAAAGCATTTAAGACACCAGGATTATGAATAGCAGTGTCCTTTGCAAAACTCATGAATTACTCTTCCCACTGTAACCTGTCCTAGAAGGGCCTTCTTTGGTGGGCTGCTTTCCATCTGGGGCAATTTAGGCAACATGCACATTTACTTAGGCCTTTGAGTCCTGAGGAGTGGCAAACAAATGATCAGACATCTGTAAAGATGAGATGGGAGGGGAGACCAAAAGAACTGGAACTGTGTAGTTGAAGAAGAGACCGAGGAGAGAGATGGCAGCAGTTTGCTAATAGGTGGGAGCAGGAAGGAATGTGTTTTTTTTCATGTCACTGACAGATACATGAAAGATGTCATGGGCTTAGACTGCAACAACAACAACAGATTTACTTTGGACATTAGGAAGAATGCTGGAGGAGTAAGTACTGCCATGGATTTGCCAGGAGAGAGAAGGGTGACTTCACTGGAGGTTTCTAAGGAGAGATTAGGCAAACATCTGTCCGAATTGCTTAGGAAACAGGGAACATTTCATGGGAGCAGAGGTACAGGCTGATGTTCTCCTGAATAAAGCCCAGTCCTCATTAATTTCCAACACTGTGATCCGGAGTGGGGGGGATGCTTGTTCTGCTCAGAGAAACCAGTAACACGACGTTCTTGAATAGGACATTTCCCTCAACGATATAAGTGAGTGAATAAATGCACAGAGTCAACCGAGCAAACACAAGCTCTGAGGCGGCGAGGTCAGTGTTTGACAAAAAAAAAAAAAAAAAAAAAAAAAAAAAAAAAAAGGAAACAGGGATTGACAAGGGGAGGCTGGGGCCCCTCCAGCCCGCTCTAAGAGCTCCAAGAAGCTCCTTCAGCACCAAGGAGAGCGGCCGCCTCCGGCCTTCAGCCTCCAGGCCCGGGATCCTGCCCATCACCATATCACCAGCAGGGCCTGCATCTCGGCTGGCCTGCCTCACTCACCTCTGCTGAAATCTCTTCCGAAGAAGCACTTAAATCCAACGAGCAGAACTCTAAGCCACAGGTTAAGCTTTAGCACACCTTGCTACCTCAGGAAGAAAACAGGTAGCTCCACACTGCTGAGAGGGAATGCCCTAACATGCTTCGATCCCACTGAAATGGCAGCAGGTCATTAACCAAGCTAGTTAAGCAGCTCACCAGTTTGCTGGCCATCCTGCCAGCCAGAAAACCAGATTGTTCCTTGGGCAGTCAGATGATTACGTTTTACGTTTTCAAATCACCCCTAACAAGCAGGAACTAACTAATGCCCGTAACACCCCAAAGAGCTCTGAATGCTTACTTCCCTCTTGCAGCTAAGGAAACTGAGGCAGAGAGCTTCGCCCCAGGCTACAAAACCCAGTCAGAGCAAAGGAAGAGCTACAGGAAACTCCTGATTCCCAGCCCTGTGTTCACCCCAGTCCCCAGGAAACACATGAAGGATGCCTCTACCATAAGATGAAGCTACCAGCAACCACCAAATCATCAACTAAACCATCAGTCAGCCTAATAATTAGCCAATTCATTAGCAACCACCCAAAGCAGATTCATTCACTCAGGGCTCCATCTAACCCTGTACTAGCAGAAAAGCTGGATGGGGGAACCTAGACAAAGAACAAAACAGCAGAGCTTTACCACGGGCCAGGCCCTGGCCAACACACAAGTCAGGAGGAGCGGCCGGCTCTGGTGCCTGGCACTGTGGCCGAGTTTCTCAGAGGCTGATGCACACAGACCCGCATTTTCAGGTCCTGGAGCAGGAGAGGATCCTCTGGCCAGAGAAGGGGAAGACAGGAAAGCCAGCCTGGAACCTGAGTCCCAGCACACTTTGCAGTGGCCAGGGGCAATGCACAGCCTCCTCTGGGCACAGGGAGCAAAGTTTCACCTGCGCTTCTGCAAACTGCTCCTGAGTGGTACACTTCCAGTGTAGAGCTTGTAAAAAAGGAACCTGTCTTTATCACACAGGGCTTGGTGTATGAGCTGCCTTCCTTTTCAAGCCCTTCCTATTAGATCCATTTTCCCACCTGGAAATTAGTAGAGAGAGGGTCCCCACTGCACCAGCAGGGACACAGAAATACCGACAGCAGGCAGGGGACCTCCCAGCAGAAAACGGGGTGAAGCAGGAAAGGCTGGGCACTGCCATTCAGGGTGCCTGGCACCAAGGGCCCAGCATTACTCACCCAAGCACTCTGGAGGCAGAGAGCAGCTACAGTGAAAAATCACAAGATCTTTATGCATGGGAAAGGTTTTCTTTGCAGGTAAAGCTCTCCGAGTGAAGCACCTAGAGATATTTTATGGAGAACAAGGACTGTTATTGTTCTTGTTGTTACCTAATGCAATTATTATATGTGGGTTCACAGGGGGAAAAAATAGTTATATCTTTAGGACCACTCTATTAGCTAGCCAAGAGCTCTCAAATATCCAACTAAAGATTTTTGGTTAATATGGTTAACTAAAAATCTGTTTAGCATGGAATAAAAAGAAAAAAAAAAATAAAAAGCAGTTACATTTATATTTAAAGCTACTTTAGGCATTTAGCCCATGCAATCAAAGAATGAAAGATTAATTTGTAGGAAGCACCAGGAAAAGAGAAGTTTTGAATCCTGGAAAAAATGTGTATGGAAAAAAATGGTTATCTTTATGTAAACTTTTCTTCAATATTTGAGGGATTTCAGTACAAATTCCCTCTATGGAAAAATAAAATAAAATAAAATAAAAAAAAAATCACTTGATGTCCTGAAAAACCAAGGCCACACCAGCAGTAGCCTTTCAGGACAGAGCAGAGAATATGACGTTGTACATATTTGTCTCCCTCGTACTGAAAATCAGAGTGACATTTTCCAAGAGCTTGTTGCAAAAAGATACTTCCTGCACAAATTAACGTAAACAATTATTTTCCTCCTTCCAAAACAAAATATTTTCTTCAAGCATGTTGATCGGCCTTGAAGATGCAAGCTGAGGCTCCTAAAAGATGATGCAACTGTGCCCTAACTGCTTGCAGTCCCTAGCTGAGCTCTGCAGCCCACTTTTAGCCTCTGCCTTGCAGAGTGGTGGTGTAAAGGTGGGGGGCACTGGTTCCTGCTGCCTGGGGCAGGCTGCAAGTGGGGCTCCCGAGCGGCTCCGTGGGCTCAGCTGAAGGGAGATAACTCCTCACACTGAGATGCACTTGCAACAGTGACACCAAGTATTTGCTTTAGGCTTACCCCTCATGCTAATGCCATTAAAATGGTGTGGCTCAGCAGTTCCCAAAGGGATTATCACGAGCCTCCATTTGAGGATCCTCATCTGACTGGCCCCTGAGCTGCAACTTGATCTGCAGAATGGGTGTCAGGCTCGCCAAGTGCCAAGCGGGGTCACCCCCGCTCTCAAACCACTTCTCCTTATGGAAAATCCTCAGCCTCTGTTGCAGAAGACGGTGAAAAAATACTGATACGGATTCCCTCCCCTCTCCAGTCCCATGGGAAGCCCAGCAGAGCCCCTGCATCCCCAAGGCCCACGCAGCCGCTTGTCCACAGTGCACGAGGAGCAGGCTCGTAGGGAGGCCAAGAAGCATGAAGTGGCCTCCTGCAGCAGAAAAACCTGTGTGAGGATATGTGAAAAATAACCCTGACTTGCTAATCCTAGCTGTGAGCAAACAATTAGCAGGAAGCAGAGGCAAACAGGAAAGCTGATTTAATTATGTGACACTGATACAGCCAGTGAACTGAGGGGAGGGAAGGGGGGAGGTGGGGGGGGGCTGGGGATGTGGGGTCAAAACAGTTTGTAAAAATCTGTTTCACAAAAGCTGTTGTTCCCCTCGGGGCAGAGAGAGATTACCGTGGCTCAGTGTCTATCAAACACGGGAAGAGAATAGGGCCAGGGGCAATGAGACAGCTTCCGAGTATGAAGGGCCCTTCTTCTTCTCCGCAGCAACCAGCAGCCTGCCAAAGAATTCCTGTAAGCTCTCGGCGGCTTTGTGTGCCTGCCCGGGCTGTGGGGAGCACTGCAGCAGGCCTGCCTATTGTCGGCAGGGCTCAAAGGGAGCAGGGCAGAGAAAAGGGGAGCTGGGGGGAGGAAGAGGGCTTAAGGGGGCTTGTTGTTATCAAAGCCGCAGAGGTTATTGTGCCGGAGCAGAACCACGCTGCTTCTGAGCCCCTTCAGTGTGGCTGTTAATGGAGGCGCTGCGGGCAGGCCGAGGG
Source organism: Aythya ferina (assembly GCF_964211825.1). Lineage (NCBI taxonomy): Eukaryota > Metazoa > Chordata > Aves > Anseriformes > Anatidae > Aythya > Aythya ferina. Next base: position 18,013,875 of record NC_140302.1, on the reverse strand, counting down.
TGGGATGTGCTCCCCGTCAGCTCGCCGGGCTCTCCCTCTGCCCGCACCGTGCCCGCTCGCTGCCTCCAGCTCGGGGTGGGTGTGAGCAGGGCCGGCAGGCGGCCCTGCACCCCGCGGCCCCCTACCCACCCAGACATCCACTGGCTCCCAGCGACGCACCTGCCATAGGCACAGACATACGCACAGCACCAGCCCTGCCACGGGCACCTCCCGGCCACCCGTGGGTTCGGAGAGAAACACGCACACATCCGGATCTGCAGAGACATCTCATTGCTGAAGGCATCCACAGCTGGACGTACGGACACACCTGGGGGCTCACACATGTCCCCCCAACACCTGCATGCAAGCCCTTCTTGCAAATGCCCGTACAAACACGCAGAGTTGGGCAAAGCCGTACATGGCAGCACAGCAGTGCGCCTTCCTGGGCTTGCACCATGCCATGCATCCACTTCTCTCACCTTGGCCCTGCATTTGCCTTGGGAAAGCCTCAGGTCGCTGCCTCACAGACCACGAGCTCACGGTAGAGCTAGCAGAAGGGATGCTAAGCCATGCTGCTTTCACAGCTTCATCTGCGCCAGAAGACAGAAGAAGCTGAAGGCCCTGGGAAGTGAGAGCCTCAGGAAAGGACTTGGAGCAGAGGACAGCTGGCAGCTCTGTAAATGCTGTTGCAGTGCGTTGTGCACTAAGAGCTTCCCCAAAGGCTGCTCCAAACACCCTCCAAAGACCCCGGCAGAATGGACGAAGGGCCTGGTGCTGAGACTGGGACACGTCTTCAGGGCTGAGAGAACCGGGGTGAGCAGCAGCAGGAGCCGGGTGCCAGCTCAAACCCTGGCCTGACTCAGATGGGAACAACTGGGCATTGGCAGGAGGTGTTCCCAAAGCCCAACACGAGTCCCACAGGCTCCGTGTGGGATCCATCCAGCCTCCTGCTGTAGGAACCAAGCCACCACACTTAAAATCACAAAAGAAACTTTTCATGGGGATCGGAGCCTCCACCTACTTTATTCCATACAGCCTTGCCCAGGGGACAAACCAGCTGAAGCCAAGGCCTTCACAGAGGTGGGAAATCCCAGGAGCCTGGCCACTTCTCATGGTAAGTTTGGCTGTAGAAGGAAATATCTCTGAAAGAGCTCAGCAAAGCCTCCATTCTTCTGGACCAGGAAATTTTCTTTCCTCTCACGTCACCCACCTTGCTCCACAGCGGCCAAACCCACATCTGCCCACAGGTCTGGTGGAAACAGCCTTCAGCTGCCAGCAGGGAGCCGGCACCTCACCCAGCACCCAGACCTTCTCCTGTCCCAGGGTGCCCCCATCTGTGCTCCTGCAGAGACGTTGACGCACCGCCTCGCCCTGCCCGGCCTCTCACAAACACCCAGGTGCACACACGCAAGGTGAGGCCAACGCAGCCGCTCGTGGCTCCTTCTCCCAGCCCGGGCCTCATCCCTCCTCCTCCCGCAGCCACCCCAGGCCAGGCTGGGCAGGGAGAGGAGCAGGGGAGGAGGAAGGGGTACCCCGAGACGGGGAGCAGCGGCGTCCCCCAGCCCTGGCAGGAAAATAGGGGGGCCGAGGCGGCGGGGGAGGGGACGGAGGCGAGGCAGGGAGGGCTTCTCATTGTGAGGGAAATTTTATTTTTAACAGATGCTAAGGCAGATGGCACAGAATTAACAGAAAATGGGAGAGGAAAAAAGAGGAAGAACATTACTGGCTCCAGAGAGAGTGGACATTAAAAAAATAAAGAATAAGGGAATGAAAACAAGTTTAAGTACTCTCTCCAGAGGAGGGGGGGAGGGAAAGCGTGAGGCAGAGCAGGGACGAAGCAGCGTGATAATAACCAAAGGCGTGAAATTGCAAAAGTAAAATTTGTGGCACTCGGGAGGGGCTGATAAGGCCCCAGCTTCATTGCAAAACTCACTCAGAAATTACTGATGTGATGTTTTAGCCTTTATCATTAATAATAATCGAGAGTGGGGAGCGGGGTGGGGGCGCCTGAAACAAAGAGGGAGAGAAATCGTGCGAGCATCGGAAACCTGGGGAGGGAGGCAGAGGCGGGAGCTGGGGGAGAGGAGGGGTGGGGGAGAGGACCAAAGAGGGGTTCAAATGAGGGAGAAGAGGGACAAGAAGGGAAGGGAAAGGTGGAAAAAAAAAAAGAGAAAAGAAAAAAAAAAAAAGGAAAGGAAAGGAAGCAATAACAGACAAAATAAAAAATAGGAGGAGGAAAGCGATGGAGGAGGAAGGTTAAAGAACACAAGGAGAACAAAGGGAAAGACAGGCAGAGAGGAGTTTGGGAAGAAAATGCCAAAAAGTGAGTGGGGTGAATGAATGAGAGGTGAGAGTGAATGAATGGAGAAATGACAGCGGAGATGAAATAGCGGGAGCAGACAGACTGCAGGACAGGGAGCGAGAGGGGGGAGACAAAGAGATATGGCCCTGCCACTCTCCTCCCAAATTAATCGCGGATACATCAACCCGAGCCACTAAAACAGAGCTATTATGAATGGGTTAGTCACAGGTGGAGTTAAAGGCCTACAGAGGGATATTAGCCAAAATTGAGTGGCTTTTAATTTCTTTCTAACGAGAGATTGTGGCTGGGGAGCCAGACACTGCCTCGGCTCGGCTAGGCCTGCAGGCAGCGACACACAGGCGCCGGCAGCTCCCCGCCGCCACGCGAAGCCAGGCGCGAGCTGACCTGTGCCGTACGCGCAGCGAGGTGGAAACGGCGCACGGAGCCCACCCGCCTGCTCCGCGGGACGAGGTGGCACGGCCACACAGGGGACAGAGCCGGCTGGGACCCCCTGGGCTGCTCTGCCTCTGCCGTGTCCCCACGCTGGGCTGTGCCGATGGATGGATGCGGCCCCAGAGCACCGCGGCCTGTCAGCGGGCTGGGGGATTCGCGGTGCCCGGCGGGGTCCTGCCGTTACCGGGAGGAAGTTCCCCTGGAACCGCAGCCGGCTCATTGCCCTCCTGGAGAGAGCGGGGAGCTTCGACACAAGACCGGGACATCTGGGTTCTATTTCTGGCTCTGCTGCTGGCAATTCACCACATTTCTCCGTTTTCCCATCTGCTATCTGGGAATAATGCAGTATTGTTAAAACTGAGCACTTAAAAATGATGAATCAGACCGTCTCCCCGTTCTGAAACCATGACATTGGTTTCAAAAATTGTGACACCTTCAAGAAGGATCAGGCCAGATGGAGGAGGGCTCATTCAGCTCCTGAGAACCCAGTCTGTGGGGCTCCTGTTTTCACACTTGTCTCCACAGCTGTAAGGCTTAGGAACAGGTTTCTCCCTTTTCCTGAGCTTAAAGCTCACAGCTCATCTCGCCACGTGATGTTGGGATGGTGCAAAAAAGAAATAAATAAAATCTCTAGAACCGGCAATAAGAAGTAACACAAATGTTTTGCCTCTAGAGCCATGGGCAGATTTTCCATGAAAGCCTCTTCCTTCCCAAAGTATCAATTACAACCAAAGAGAGGGGTCACTTTTAACAGCTCTTTCCCCTGAAGCATTTTTGGAGAGGGGAGAAAAAAAGAACACAAAAAAAAGTTGTGGAACCTGGCAACATCCAGCTCTGACATTTTCTAAACAAAAACATTTGCTTTATGATTGAAAATGACTTTTCATTTTTAAGTTCTAGACCATTTAGGTTTAAAAGAGGCTTTGAAATGGTAAAAAATTGCACTGGGAACAAAATATTTCACTTGATCTGATTCAAAATTTGAGGGCTGGGGTGTAGGGAGTGGGAGATAGAATCAGGATGAGAATTACATTGTTCTTTTGCAAAAGCATTATGTATTTTGATATCTTAGCTCATTTTGGAGCAGAAGTAAGTGCAGTTCACAAATTCTCATAGAAAAAAAAAATAAAATAAAATAAAAAATCTTATTTCATCCTATTACCCATATGATCCAGCCTAAATAAACCTGCCACATGCTTTCATCTCACTGCTGTTTGAGTACTTGCACTTCTTACCCTTTTCCAAGCCGAACCCGGACTCGCTTGTGATAGCTGTGGAAGCCGCTCAGGAGTGGATGGGCTTTCAGGTGAAAGACACAACCCAGATGAGCTGGAAAGCACACGTGGTCTCGAAGCAACAGAAACGCTTTTGGAGATGGATGTGAAGTCAGAAGGAAGCACTCCTGCAAACTGGGGTGAGCTCACAGGACAGTGACACGGATGCTCAGCGGTACGTGGGTTTGTACAGGTGGTGCTGTTTATGCAACATGTATTGTACGTGTGCTAACGCACAGCACCCTGCAGAAGCTGCTCGTAATGCGTGGAACGTCATGTGAAATCTGGTAACAACAGCCATGTCTAATGAGGAGGATTCACATCTGGAAATCACCTGCTAACTCATCTGAGAAGAATTCATAAACTTGAGAGACAGCCAATCTTAGCGGGGAGGTAAATCTCTATCGCCTGTCTGGATCATCCTGACACTCAGATGCAGAAACTTTATCCTTCTAATGAAAGAGCCTGCTCAGAGATGGGAGGCTCTTCCCGTGAGGGTGTCACCCTTCGCTGGGAGCAGAGGACCCAGAGGCAGGCTGCTGGGTTCCAGCCTCAGCTCAGCTTCAGCACCTTGCCTCCAGCTCCATCGGAAAACAAGAGCAGCTGCCAGGTGCATTTGGCTTGGGGCTTTCGTTCATTTAAAACACTGTCAGTCTACCTTTCTTTCAAAGGCACGAGAGAAGTACAGAGAAGTACCACATACATTTTTCTCTTAGTCGAACAGTGAGTTGGACTGGGAGAGGTGGGCAGTGCTGGAATCCAGCTTGTCCATCTGCTGAGCCTCCTCCACATCTACAAGGACAAGAATCTCTTTTCTACCCATCAGGGAAACAGCCTCATGGCATGGCGTTCAGCCTCTGGGGAGGATTTACTTGCTCTGAGATGGGAGGCCTCTAAGAATACCCTTATAGTAGACAGCAGAGCAATGCCCTAACATGATAACGTCCTGGTGGATGGAGGAAAGCAGGCCTAAGTGATCAGAGCACGTGGAGAGCACACAATGAACAGACTGGAGTGGGACATAGCCCCAGAAACCAAGCAGAGAACAACGCCAGCATACTCCTCACTCACCAACCCCAAATTTCCACGTGAGGGTTTTCCAGCCCACTTAAGCAGGAGTGCTGGATGAGTCTGCGTTTCCTGTTGATATTCTTCTTCTGTCGGCATGGCGCAAGGACCATTCCCCTGTCAGGAAAGCCTTTTTCTGTGTGTCCCGTTCCCCCCCAGGTTGCCAGCTGAGGCCGCTCCCTGGAGAGCGACACTCCTCCCCGAGTCTATTAAAGCTCAATTACCGGGGGCTGAGTGGCCTCGTTGTCTGGCAAAGGGAGGCAGGATGCTCCTCTCCCTCCCAGGGTCGGGGCTGCTTTACCAGCCCAGCCGGCTCGCCTCTCTGTATCAATTTAATAAGATCAAATCAAGTACAAGAGGGGAGGGGAGGATGGCAGCGAGAGGAAAAGCTGCAAGAAGGCCGCTCTGAAAGCCGCCGGTGCCTGCCTAGGCAAGGCTGGCTGGCCCGCTGATGACAAAGGGTGCGCCACTGATTTATGCCACAGGCACAAAGGAGCCATCCTGATTTACACCAGCAGGGACATCCTGGCCCTCCTGGCCCACCAGCATCTCCGCGTGCCAGCCCAGTGTGGCATCTGATCCAGCGGTGCTTCCCAGGGACCAAACCCACTCTCTCCTACGTGCTCCATTTCCATTCTGCTGCCACACTGCTCCCCGGGAGGTTTTGCATCTCCAGCAGTCAAGTCCTGGCCTTCCCCGCACACTGGCAGAGAGCCGTCATCAACGCCAACACAGAAGTTTCTATCAGGGATAAATAGCTTCCCTCCCACCTACACCCTCCCTCCTTGGATGTCTCTTCTGGGGTCTACGTCCACAGACGGAATTGCACAAATAGATCAGTCACAGAGATAGCAGTCGTGTTTCATTTGTTACTGAGAATCCTTATGGGCAAAGAAAATAAGAGAGGCTGAAAAAAAATGTAAAAGCATTTATTTCGCCCTCATCCCTTAAGGACCCATGTTTTCCAAAGCTGCTTACATCAGTGAAGAAGCTGGGGGTGAGGGAAAGGAGGACACACTCGTCTGCTGAAGGTCTAACTTCAGTTTAGTTTGTCTCCAGCATGGTCCACAGGACTCTGAATGTCACACAGACAGCAAGAGGCAAAACCCTCTGGAAAACATCCTTTATCCTCATCCCACACTGGGGAAACTGAGGCAGAGAAGAAGCCTGGCAGCCATTTACATCTCTCAGAGATGCGCCTGAGAACCAGAGACAGGCGAAGCAGGTCCCCTAAGCTCTAGGCTGCCTGTCTTCCTTGGCAATCCATGACACCTGCCACCAGCCTAGGAGCAAGGGAACAGAAGAGGGAAACTCATCAAGTGCAAACCACTCACAGGCATCACGGAACAGACATTTGGTCCAGAAGGGTCTGCGCAAAATCCCATCTCCACAATGCAAATCACCACTCAACCCTAAGACACCCTGGAGGCCTCTGGCAGAGGGCACAAACCCGTCACATCACACCACGGGGCAGCTTTCTGCCTCCCGACTGGACGCCAGAGCATCCCTCGCTCTTCTGCAGCACCTTCCTTGCTGGGGCTCTCCAAACACCATACCTATTTTCTGGCCGAGAGCAGTGAGGCCAGCAGCAATTGGTACTTTCTCAGTCCCACCAAATCTGTCACTTCAGACTGGACAGAGGAGGGATGTGGGCATTTAATCTGGTAAAGAAAGCATGGAAGTGCAGTGGCAAAAACCAGGGTGTTGCTGCAGGTGCCCAAAATGCCATTTGTCCACTTCCCTAGCTTTACGCTGAGCCTTGTGATACTTGCTGCTTCTCTCCAGACGTCAGCATGTGCAGCTGTGATATTTCAGGAGATGTGCACTCAGAGGGGGAGGCATGGAAGGGCAGAGAGATAACTGGTCTTCAATGGGAGAAAACTCAACAGGTTCAACAACCGCAGGCGGCGATACAAGCCAGAAGAACATCACACTGAAGCTGGTGGGGTTCTGTTTTGTTCTGTAGCTCACTGCTTCCAGAAATGCTGAACAAAATCTCCCACAGAACAAAACCCTTTCACCCACATGAAGAGCACAGGAGGCCCTGCGTGCCCAGGGTGGGCAGCAAGGGAATGCCTCACCCCCTTTCCATTCTGAAGAAGCCCAGAGTGAAATGGATCCCTGCTGCCTGAGCCCAGGCTCATCCACTCTAGACGAGAGGAACTGTACTGGGCTGGTGATTAAGGGAGAGCTGAGCCTTCGTTTAAGAGCAGTCTTGGCTTTGTGCCGTCCCTGGTTGAAAATCTTCAGAGCCTCAGAGGTGAACGTGCTCTTGCTGGAAACAGAGAAGGGGCAGGGCGGCAGAGGAGCCAGTCCAGCCTGCTGTGCAGTGGCACGGGAGAGCTCATGAATATCAGTCCCATGCCCTTCTTAGCTGCCCATGTCCAGAGATCCAGCCTCCTCCCACCGAGGTGGCAGGACTTGCCACCATAAGCACCTTAGCCAAGCTGACCAGCCAGCAGCATCTAACACCAGAAAGCCACAGATCAGATCCAGACTTGACAAAGCCATGGTCCGGGGCAGCAACTGGGAAGCCTGGTGTGCCACGCTCCTAGAAGGGGCCCTAAGGCATCATCCCCCTTCCTAGAGGGTGGAGGGAAACCATGCCCCCCATGCCCAGACATCTCCCTGGAGCCCTACACCTAAAGGAGAATGGGGGGAAAGGGGGAGTCATGGGGAGGGGGTCTCCTGCCACAGACCAGGGGAGGGGGGTGTTAAAAAAAAAAAAAAAAGGTGGAAGAGAGGCAGTGAGCAGAGGCAGAGAAAGAAAGAAAAAAAAAAAAAAAAAAAAAAAAAAAAAAAAGGAGTGGGAAGGGAGAAAGTGAGAAAAAGAGAGAGAGTGAGAAAAATGACAGGAGCTGAATTTTCGGCGCCCTCACTTTAAATCAAGATAAAAGACTGAAATGGAAAATAACAGTCCAGAGAAACCCCTGGACGGCTTTGGGCGTTAATGGAAACACATGGCTGAAGGCTGTAGTGTTGTCAGCTTCCCCGTGCTCTGACATTCCTTTCTGATAATCCGTCCTGCCATAAAATTAGAATAGCAAATACCTCCTGACAAAGATGCATGTTTCCCTCTATTGTGCCATCATAAAAAAAACTCCGCTGGTGACTCGAGGAGCCGCAAACTTCAATTTAAATTTACAGTGCGGCGGAAGGAAAGTGATATGCACTCAAAAATTTTAATAACCTATTAAGTTACGACTTCAATTTCATTTTATGAATATTTTCCTTGGGGAGCAGTGCTATCACAGAGAAAGATAGAAATTTAAAAAAGATAAATAGTGCCATTAATCTCCAACATTTCTCTTCCATTATCCTTGAAAATTAGGAGTTATTTTTGTTCAGATCTTCATGTAATTAGCTCCCTACACTTGATTCACTAGCCAGAAAATGACCATGTTCAGAAAATTAAAAATTTGTCATTAAGTGGAATTTAACATAATATCATTTATCTTTATCTATTCCCCAGCTGACAGCAGGAGCCTTGGAAGTGATACAGGCTTCTGTGTCAGAGAGTGGAGGCAAGTCCTCGACATGAGAGGGAGAGCGCGGGAGCGTGGGGGGGAGGCTACGAGGATGTGGGAGGGGAGAGGGGGAGCGTGCGAGACAAAAAGGAAGTCAGGGATGGAGTCAGAGGAAGAGGGGGAGAAAAGGAGGAGTGGGGCGTGGGAGGAGAGGGAAAATGCAGGCGCGGCGGAGGAGCCGGGCAGACCGCGAGGCAGGACGAGGGGCTGGAGGGGTGAGGGAGAGGAAGGCAGAGGAGGATGGCGAGGAAGGGGTGAACGGCAGAGCGAGGGAAGGGCCACCATGAGCTGGCTGGATGTCAAAATAAGGTGGGCCGGGGGACTGGGGAAAGCCCAAGCCAGCAGGATCCCCAAGCAGGGGTGCTGCCTTCAGCTGGGCTGCATGGAGGCCAAGGCTGGTGGCCGCTTTCCTGCTGGTGGCTCTCTCCAGTTTTTCACCTGCCCAGCTTAACAGCCTCACGTGGAACATAGGGCAGGACCCCACAGAAAGCCTCATAAAGGCCAGAGGGGGGCTTTTGCCACATATTAAAGACCCAGATCCTCCACTGGTTACAAGATGCAAATGAATACTGGATGTCAGCAGACCTCCTCCTCGTCACGAGTGTCAGAGCAACCCACTGAGTACCCCCACCAGGTCATTATCGCCTCGTGCAGAAGGGAAACCGAGGCAGAGCAGGGCTGACGTGCCCAGGGTCACGGGAGTGGTGGCAGAGCTGGGCCTGGAGTCAGGGCCTCCTGCCCTAACTCGCTTTGCTCTCCCTTCCCCGCACACCTGCAGTACGCCGAGGCCGGCTCTCCATCAGGGGCTGAGCCACAACGTGGGCAAGAACTTCAGCTTCTCGGTCCCTCCTGTGGAGCAGACCCATCAGCCTCCTAACCATCTCATTTAATCTTTGTCTCTCCTACCCTCCGCGACGAGATCTGATAAAATATCTCTCTGGAGAAAATGAAAGAGAATAGGTGGAAGGAAGGAGAAGAACACCATAAAGCAAACACTATGGGCAGGAGCTATTTTAAATAACTGGCTAGCTAAAAAAGCCAAGGACATTAGCTACTCAGCAGTTCCATCACAAGAGCTCGTGCTATTTTAAGCAAATCTCTTCACCTCTCTATTCTGGCTTAAAGTTTGGGGATTTTTCCACTCCTCCCAGAGAAGTTTTGGGGAGTTTTATTTAACTGCATTCCTGCCTCGTATATCTTGATTTTCAAACTTTGTGCATACATTTTATTCTTATTTTGCTTTACAGGTACTGTAAAGTGGGAGAGGGAGAGAGTCATAAAGATTTGCACTTCCTCAGAAAGAAGGGATTTTTCTGCAGATTAACGACCTTGCACTCTGCTACGTATTCAGTGCAAGATGTTACACAGGCTTTTCACAAATATCTGCTGGACAGTGCACGGTATATTATAGATCTGTACAACAAAAGGGTATAAAACAGCAGAGGAACATTCCAGTGCAGACACTTAACATCATGCTCCGTGGCTGTGATTTTTAATGCAACCAAGGGAGTTAGGTACAAAAAATTCTCACACAATAGCAGTCTCCTCACAGGTTCCTGCAAGCCGCAGTTGTCAGCCATAAAGCAGCAGCCCATGTGCATCAACCTATTTCTTTCTACCTATAGAGAAAGCAGGTGGGTGAGGTCATTGCGCTGATCCTACGGCTGGACACGTGGAGATGTCGAAATGCTCTCAGTGGTTTATCAAACCACCAGCAGAGCTGGGCATGGGACCCAACAGCCCTGCCTCGTTTGGGTAGGAAACACCTCGGGAATCTCCCACCGCCAGCTGGGGGACGCAGTGCTGCCCTGTGGCTTGGGCAGCTTCTCCACCTGCTGTGCACGTAGCCTGAGCCGGCAGCAGCAAGCCATAGGTCTGCCTGCTGATTTTCACTGAGTACTGGCCATGGCTCTAGATCAACTCCTGAGCAGGAATAAATGAAAGCAGCGGCTGCAGCACTCGCACACAGCGAGGTGGGAGTGGTGGGGTCTGTGGGGTGGTTTCCTGGAGACCCCACGCTGCACCCATGTCCCTCTCCGTTCTGAGGGATGAGTCCCAGCATCCAACCCACATCACCTGCCACAACGCTGCAGAGCAAAGTCCCTCCAGACAATGGTCTGAAATGCAGAGAATCACCTCGTACTGCCCGTCCTTCTCCAAGAGGCTGGTTGGGACAGTCACAAGCCTGGAGGGCCCAGGAGGTAGAGAAGGAAGGCTGAGCACATCTCCACATGTACTGGAGAGATGGTCCATGGAATTGATTCTTGGTCATTGTGGGACACCTACCCATGGCCACGCTGATCTGACCCACAGAGACTCCCGTCACGTATCTCCCTTCTGTCCACACCAGGGCCTGTTCCTGACCAGGAGCTGCAGATGGGATCTCCTCTTACAGCCCCATGGCCCAGACCTTTTTTATTTTGTGTATCCCAGAGCATGCTCTTTCCACCCTGGCTTTTTAACAGCCCATTCCCCCAGATCTCCTCCCTCACAACCTCCCACTTAGCCTCACGCTCCTCCTCTGCCCTCCCTCCACACTCTTCCTCTTGCCCTTTCCCTTCATTTTCTCTCTTCACTCTGCTCCTGCCCTCTCTGTTCTCTACTTCTAAAGCTATTTGATTCACTGTAGTCTTAGAGCAGAGGCTCAAGGCCCCTCCTCTCTTACCCACTCATTCTATCGTTTACCAAAGTACCTTCACGTTGCTCCCTCGGTCCCTTGACCTGGTATCTGCTCCCCAAAAAACAGCTAATTCCCCACCACTCCCCTTGAAGCCTGCTCTGCTCTTCTCCTCCCCACTGCCCTCCTCTCCCCACTTCAACTCCTTTCTACGCCCGCACAGGTGAAGCCAGCCTCTTCTCTCCCTCTCCCCCATGCAGCCCTTGGCCCATCCCCTCCTGCCTCTCCCAGCCCTTTCTCATGCTCCCCCTCCTCACCAGAGCCTCAGCGCTGCAGCCTTAAAGCAGGATAAATGGATATGGATATTGTACAATAAAACCTTCAGAATGGAGAGTTTTGTGCAAGTGAACAGCAGCCAAGCCTGAGAGACTGAAAATTGGATAAAGGGATTAAAACAGTAGCACATTAACAGGAGATTTAGAGTGTAATAAACTCATTTCATAATAATATGTGCGTTGGGGCTGGTAATAAATCATCGCGGGATCCCTGCCTTCCGCGGTGCCGGAACGAGGCAGTGACCCGAAAGCGGGGTAGGATTTCAGCGAGATGTGGATTAATTTCACAGGGTTCTTGGCCAGGAATAGAGCGGCTGTGCCATTGCTGTACAGCTGCTGCTGCTGCTACTGCTGGCTTTTTACAAAGAAAAAAAAAAAAAAAAAAAAAAAAAGAAAAGGAAACAAACAAAACCAAACAAGAGGACCTGCCAGGACTGTCTGGCACGTGTGTTTGTGGAGAGAAGTGGTCAAGTGGCCTTCACCAGCACAGCCCCAGAGGCCAAGCATCAGCACTTCTCAGTCACCTCCCCAGACAGCAACATGCCCCCTTCCCATGCGGACTCATAGGGTAAAGAAGATAAAACAGCAACAGGGAAGAAGCCAGCTAGACAAAAACGTGAGTCGAAGTCACGACATTTAGCGGCCCAAATACCTATGCATCTTTGTCAGGAGGTATTTGCTATGTTATAACACTAAAAGGAAGTCAAAAGAATATAACAGCCACACGTAGTAATGTATCAGCCTGCTGGGGAGCCCATAATGCAGCCCTCGGTCAGGTGGGGATTGGGAAGGGCTCAGACCCCACTTGTGTCCGCTCAGCAAAGCCCATGGAAAGCTACAAAATAGATGAAGCCTCAGACCAAGACAGGGAGGAGAGAAGCACGCTGGAATGTTCCCAGAGAAAGAGTACAGATGGATCAAAGCCATAATGCAATTAGGTGAGGCAAGGACTTTGCAGCGAGAGGTAATAAAGGAATAAAGAACAGAAAAATGCAGTACAAGTGTCCTAGAATAAAAAACAAAGGGCTTGAGGAGGCCCTGGGGAGATAGGACAGCATGATCAGTTCGGAAGCGAGTCGGGGTAACAAAAAAGCTTCCCAGGAGAGGAAGCACTGAGAAACATACAGCAATCAAGTAAGGCACTGGTCCAGGTGACAACAGAGCTGGTCTCTACTTGCCGTCACAGCCATGGAGCTTGCCCAGCTGGTGAGCTCTCAGGGAAGGAACGCTTTGCTTTCCATAACCCATGAGAGTGTGGAGCAGCGTCTGTGAGAAAAATGTATGGAACACCTTGATACAGATGGAATTAGACATGAAAATGAACCTGGTAGAAGAAAAGACAGGATATGGGCCACCCAATGGAAATTCTCTATGCATAAACCAAGGCACAAAGAAGGGAAAGGTAAATTTAGATGAGAGAAACAGGACATTGTGAAGACTGAGGAGGAGGAAGTGAATGGCCAGCAGACCAAAACTGAAGTCTCAAAAGGAGACTTAAGGGCTGGAGACCTGTAGATTCATAAAGATTTTTCTTGGCAGGTAACCCCTAGGGTTATCACCACAATGCTTATTTAGTCAAAGCCAGAGTCACAACTCCGAGCTTCCCTGAAAATATTATGTTGTGTTATCCAAACACAATGTTGGAAAAAGTCATCAGCTCATGAATCAGCCATCTACCTGCATGAGCTGAGGATGTTCAGACCAAACTGCATGTAAACACCCCTCAAAAGGCAGTCCAAGCCTTGCAAGAAGCTTGCACGTGAGGCAAAAAAGCTATGTTCATGTGCAGGGTCTCTTTAGATGTGTGATGGCTGCTCAAAACTCACCTACGATGCACAAATGTCTCACGGAAACCCTGCTTCTTTAACAAGGGGACTTCTGCAGCATCATACAGGTGTACGCAGAAGACACAGCAAACACCTACAACATTTTTACAGGAGCATACTGGGAGGCAAGAGAGGCATCCCTGGACTTTTAAAGAGGTATTTGTCACACCACATCTCTGTTTTTCTCTTGCTCCTCATCCGTTTTCTCTTTGACTGTAAGATCCATTGTACTTAGTGGGAGCTTTGCAATCAACATTCGCATACATGTAAGTCCAGCCGGGAATCAGCACCAATAAACTGAAAAAAAACAACAACACACTTCTTCAAAGCCAAGGCTCACAAGTTTCTGAGGGCAAGAGCTGCTTACCTGCTCCATCACATGCTTACGTTTGAATGGCCTGGAGAATACCATCTCAAGGGGCTCCAGGGAAAGCTACTCTAGAAGGACGGATCAAGGGAAAATTCAAAAGAAGGAGAAAGGCAAGACTACAGTAAGTAAATAGGGAAATGAGATTCAATCAGGCAGAAGGGCTGAGTGTCCCAGAGCTGTCTGAGAGGATCAGGGAGTCAAGGGACAAAGAACGGGTCCCAGCACTGCTTTGAAAGTCATGCCCACGGATGTCCGAGATGCAATCAGAAGAAGTAAATGGACAAAACTCGAGGTCCCAGCAGACTGAACTCCCCAACTTCTTCCAAAGAAGCTACCCTATTTGCAAAACATGGCATGGCTGAATAAAAACAAAGCATTTCATAGACAGTGCAGAGGAGCATAAGCAGCCGGCACTACACCAAAGGCCTGGTTCTCACCCCATCCCAGTGAGGCCACCAGCCTGGCTGGGGAACAAGGGTCCTGCATGAGGCTGTTGGTCCAGCCTGGGCCAGCTCCTGGTCACTGGCACGGGTTGGAGCAGGTTTAACAGGAGCGATATGGATCTCCTCATTGCTCGAAGTGCCCAGCTGGGATGGGGCACGTCTGGCCTTGTTCACCTTTGGAATCACTCGGCTAGGACTCGAGCTTGGCTCTGCCCTTTGCTACTTGTGCCTAGCACACAATTTTATTAACAATACCAGGTCACCTTCTCTCCTGCTGGTTTAGATCAAGCAGGTTAACAACCACTCAGAAAACACCCATGATATTTATGCAAACATCTCGATGCACCCCCCACGCATTTTGATTTCCATGAAACAGTGCTGTGTTTCGAGGAAAAGGTTTCACTAAAAGTATTCCAGACAGTCCTTCCTTCCCAGTTACCTGCTTCACACTTCTGGAGGACTATGGGGAATACTTACTACAAAACACATTTTTGTTATGAGCTGCTGCTCAGCACAGCGCTGAGTTCAGAGCTTCAGCCAATGCCACTGATGCTCTATGGCCCTAAGACCTGCTGCTGAGGTCTCGTTGCTTTGATTTACCCCACACCTAGCAGCTCTACTATAAGGCAAGGGTTAACTTCTTGCTTTGTAACATTATAAATGACCGAAAAAAAATCAACACCTATCATAGCAATTTTTTAATCACTCAAAAGAAAGATGTGCTGTAAGCAATGGGGTGGGTGGTTGTTTTTTCCTTAACAGAAAAAGACCTGATTTAAAACCACATTTTTTAAAAACAAAAGCGGACAAGGGGAAAGTCGGGAGCCCCCCAGCTCCACCCCGGGTGGCCAAACAGGGCTCCCCGTGAGGTGACAGTGCCCATGAGCAGGGCCCGGGGCCGCCACCACCTGGGGTGTGAAGGCCGAGGCCCTGGTGCCGCTCGGAGCCCGGCGGGAGGGGGTCGCGCAGGTGAGCAGCGCGGCGCCGCCGCTCGTCTAAGCTGGCTTTCAGTCATTACCGTGGCTCTTGCCACATCACTGAAGTGTAAATTCACTCAGTAAATCACACCGGCTCCACCGTTGCAAAATAGTACTCAAGAAGCACTAATAAAGCAGGAGAAATTGGATTTGCATTGAAGTCAACCTGCCACTTCAGCTGTCAGTCACTGCCAGTCAAGGGCTTGTGAGCCCCATCCAAGCAGGCTTCCCGGAGAGCAAACTGGCCTGGGGAGCTCAGGAAGCCGAGGGGTAGATGCCAGTACTGCTCAGCCCGGGACTCCACGTTCCCTCTCCCCACACACACACACCAGAAGAGCCAACACGGCCCAGTCTTGCACTACAAAACCTGGAGGCCAGGGACCCACCGCAGTACGTTACTCTGAAGAGTGAACTGGAGAGCCAGGGGGCTGTAAAGCTCCTCGATTTGTCTCCTGCTGGATGCAAGGCAGGTGTTTCCTCCTACCCCCTCACTAGGTGATACCTAAGGAGAAAATTCCAGAAATGCTCCAAGCAATTTGACAGAGCATTTCAGCTGGAAAATACTGGGAGAATGGATCTGGAAATGCTGAAGGTCCTCAGTTCAATGTCCTCCAATGGTACTACTTGGCTGTGAGTCAAAACAACTTCCTTTGTGTAAAAATGGACCATCATCAGAAAAAGGGCTAAACAAGGCTAAAATAAAAGATAACCTTTTTTTTGCTTAAATGGAAAGACTTAGGTAGCCCTAAAATGACTTTTTGTTGTTGTTCATTCCACCAAACCTACTGAAACATTTTTGGTACCCTTTGCTGTCACCTGACTTTCTAACCAAGGGTCTGAGCCCCACCATAAAGCAGCCTCCACATCTCTCCCTGCCTACCCCAGCTCCTCAGGCAGTGCCTGCAGACCCGGCACTGATGCAGGCACCCAGCACCGTCCCACTCCCAGCTGGCAGTACCTCCTAGAGAGACCCACACTGGTGTGGCTGGGCCTGGCCGAGGCAAGCAGCACGACACAACAGGAACTGGCAAACCCAGAGTGACAAAGGATTCAGCAAAGGTTAGCCTCTGACAGGGCTTTAGAACATTCACATTCAGTGAAATGCAGATAGCAGAAGCTGGCACAAGAAGTCTTATGGCATCAGTAACTCAGCAGAGAAGACAAAATACAGAGTATGAAGGATCTGGTGGGCAGGCAGCAGCAGGCAACCCTGGGAGCAGAAATTACCAGCAATCTTGTTCATTACAGCTGATCCACACATATCCAGGATGCCAATTTTGATTTATGCTATTTTTCTTCTTCTAAAAGCTGTCAATCCTGGTGAATTGTTGTTCTAACCAACGTATAATACAATACTCAAAACTACAACTTTGTTCCACTTGTAAAAAGAAAGAGCAACTCTACAAAAACAAAACAAAAACACAAAACCTTTTCATGTTGACGCCAGTCTTCTCCCACACATACACACAGAAAAAAGAGAAACAAAGAGAAAGATCTGTAAACGTGTTTTGTTTGTTTGTTGTTGTTTGTTTTTTATTTAATGAATGAAAACGTAAAGGTAAAATGAAACATCTAGCAATGCACAAGGGAGCATAAGGGATGTTTTTACATTAAAGGTTAGGGCTGTTTCATAACACTCCCCTTCTTCACTAAGATAAAAAAAATGACTCATGAAATAAAATTAAAGCTATCATTAAAGCCACCTGATTCATTTCCCCACAATTGGGGCATAGGTACAACGACCTCCTGCAGCAGTTTCAGGGTTGCCCCATTGGAAAGGGCTACCTTTCAGGGCACCTTGCAGCTATGTGGCTGGTGAGCTAAAATACACCATTTTTTTCACAAAATGTCATTGCAATGCAGTTGCATGATACTGTGCTGGCCAGAAATCACCTTCAAGACAGGTTAGTGGTATGACATGGTACATCGTCAACAGTAAATCTGGGCTGGGAAGCAATAATCTATTCCGATGCTGATCATTGAGGACATCAGAATCAATTAAATGCCTGCTGTTAATCATGCTACCTGGCCTACAGACAAACCACCTTGTTTTGTAACCTTCTATGCTTTTATTAGCTGAGCAGGCTCATATTAGGTTGACTTTTGGATAGGAGAGCTGCCAAGACCATGGAGTATCGATAGAAATTGAATTAATGTATTGAAGCAGTGACTCCATTCTTAGAGACTGAACCCTGGGGAATTCTAGTGAGTGCTGCTCAGGTGAGCTGTGAGCTCAAATCTTTGATTTTCTGCAGTCAACGCTTGCCACCTGTTGGAACGACCAGCCACGTTTACTAGAGTGGCATTACCAAGTTCCTGTGGGGTCCTCCCTGTTTAAATTCCAACTAACCAGAAGGCAGAGTTGTCTCCAGTTCCTATGCAAAGGAGTTATTTATCACTTCCTTGGATGCAAATGAGCACAGACACAAACAAGTTGCCTCACTTTGGCAGAACAATCAATGGTGCAAATATGAAATCAAGAACATTACAAGGCAGAAATTCTGAAGAGAAGCACTCAAGCTGAACAGGATTTATCAGAGTAAGGTCACTCTAGAAAAAAAAAAAAAAAAAACAATTTCATAAATGGTTCACTGTCACAAATGGTTTAATGAGGAGCACAGATGATCAGGCACACTGTATTTCTGCCTGCAGTGGTGAGGCCTCAGCTGGAATTGTTATATCTAGGTCTGGACATTCAAGAGGGACGTTGGTAAGTAAGAGCTACTTGTGAAGAAAAGCAACGCTGGTCCAAGATCTGGAATGCATGACCTGGAAAGCTAGAAAGAGGTGGAAGCATTCAGTATAGAGATGAGAAGCCAAAAGAGAATCACCTTCCTAATAGGTAAAAGAACAGGGCTTAAACTGCAATAAGATCTAGATCAGGTGTAGGAACAAAGTGACGAAGTTTCCTGTACTACGAACTAGTGCTAGAGTCCAGTGAGGCACTGGAGAAGATTGGTGTAGGACAGCTGTAGAGTCTTAATTGCTGAAAGCTTTAAAGAATAGAAAATCAGTTAGAAAATACCCACCCAAGGCAGAACAGGCCTTCCCCTAAGGTAGGGAGATGGACTGGATTATCTCATGGTGCTATTTCCAGGCTTAATTTTTCTGATAATCGTACTCAGATTAAAGAAACTAAAGCACAGAGAAGCTGATTAATATCAGGAGCAAGACCAATAGCAAGAGGATTAAGAGGGCAAAGAACAGATCCACATCACTGAAACTAGCTTCAATAGCAGATGCAAAAAATATATAAATAAATCTGAAAAGCACAGGAGTAGAAGGGCAATTTACTGTGATTTCCCTTCCTTAGTGTCCTAAAGTATTTCCAAAATGGCCATAATACATGTCTATATTTGCATAAAGAGATACTGCTCTTTAATATTTCTTTTTCTGGAGCTTTATTATTTTTTATGTTAAGCATTAAAGTTATAGTTCTCTATGAAACAGTACTTCCCAATAAGGAATACAAACATTTTATTAAAAAATAAGAGAAAATACACTGCTTAGACTTGTTCAAAACTTCACCCCCAAGAAAACACAACCAAACACATATGTTTTTCAAATCATTCCATATCTACCCTTTCATCAGAAAGAAAAACAATGTTTTAGGCAAGTGACTCCCCTGGTTTTGCATTTCTGAATCCCAATTTCAGAATCAATCCAAAAGCATCTACGTTGCCATCTTCTGGAAGGCAAGATCAAGAATTTGGTGATCACCAGATACTTGGAGAGGCAAGGAGCTAATGGTCTTGGGGTGTTTGTGGCACAGCTGGTTAGCAGGAAGCATTACTTGGGGTTTGTCTCTGGCACTGGCTTAGAGCATGTCCCTGCATTGCCTTCCTGTGACAACTCCCAAAATCCATGGGCAGAGATACATGCTGTGGAGGAGGCCCAGGTACCTCAGTACCCCACCTTATTCTGGTAGAAACATTCATTGCACTTTTTATCTTCCTAGTACTTTAAGAAATGGATTCCCTCTCCCGGCTGAATTTGAAAAATCTGTTTCTGCTGCTCTTATAGGGCCAAAACCATTGCTGGAAGAATTTATTGGGATCCATTGGTATTACTTCACTGCCCTTGGCCCTGCACGTTCCTGTTACATTGACCTAATTTATTCTGTGTAGATGGTACAACCGACACAAATCTACAGACCCAGGACTACATGACCTGCACAGAACATGCACGGAGTTTACTCAGGTTCTACCAGTAGAGCACAAGTGATGGCTATAAGGAGATGCCAGTGGGAGAAGGAACGATGGAACCAGTCATCACCTGCACTGCCTCTTTTCAGGGGGTGAAATGCACGTGCCCATCCAAACACCACCTCTGTGCTTCACTAGAAATTGGACTTAAACAGGTTGAAGTGTGCAGGACCAGCTGCTCTCTCTGGGCTACATCCTCCCCTCACGTTGGCATTTCTGCATTATCCTCACAGAGTCCCGTTGATTTGCTGCCACCCCCCTTGTCCCCAGTCAAGGATCTGGAGCTTCCCAGCAGCAGCAAAACTCCATGTTTTTAGCACTGCTTGGTTGATATCACCACCAAACAAGAGTCCATTCATCACACGATCTGTCCTGCTTTTCTCCCCCCCCCTCTCAAACCTGCAATATAGCAGTTCCCCTCATTTCTCTCGAAGGTCCTGTGTGTACGGATCTTGCTGGGAAGTAGGTAACACTTTGTCTGAACTTCATGGTTTTTATCACCCAAGTATTAGTCATTTTCAGTATGTTTCTGTTGCATTAATGGAAAAATATGGGAGCCCTCCGGTGGTAAAAATAATACCTTTAATTTCCCATAGATGATAACCAGAGACTGTAACCTAGTAGATAAAGTGCCTGCTTCAGCTTTCAAAGGTGCAGCTGTGAGCACAACCACATCTTCAACACATTTTCTGTTCATTTTATTCCACTCATGTTGGTTTAACTTAATTAATATCCATTGATTTAGCAGGACCACAACAACAACTACCATCACCATTACTGATAGGTCAAATTCATACATGCAGTAAAGTATGCAAACGTTGTAGGAAGAAGGATACTGGAATGATGAAAATTAGGGCTTATTTTAAAGAAAAAAGTCAGTCATGGTGCATGTAAATCATTGATTTTCACCAAGGGTAGAGCATAGCTGATTACAATAAGCTGAAATAGTGAAAGTCTCAAAGAAAAAAAATCTTCACTGGTATAGTTTTAAATCTATGGATTCCCAACAATGAACTCTTATCAGCTAATGGAACAGGAACGTAACAGCAGCCCATTAGCTTCATTCAGATCTGCTCCTTAGTGCTACCTGCTTGCTCTTGCCCTAATTAAATTTTACCTGTAAAATAACTTTCACAAAAAAAATAAAAAAATAAAAAAAAATAGTGTGCTAAGGAGAAAAAGGGGAGGGAGGGAACAAGGATCAGTAACTTTGCCTTGGAAAAATGGAAGTGCAGAGCGCTGTTTGAGTTGTTGTATAATAAAATTGTTCTGCTTTACTCTAAGCTTGTCCTTGTACTTTGGTGTTGCATTTTCTCTCCACAGCTCTTTAAAGTTGTATTTAAGTAAGGTCAGTCTCAAAACAAGTAAAAAAAGCTTGCTTTGCATCTAAATAGTAGAATATTCTGAGCTTTTTCCATCTTTGCTTTTGCAGTTTTCATCAAAACCAAAAACAATTCACCTGGCTTGATGACCGTCTCAGAGAAGTCAGGGATGAGGGCCAAAAGAAGGCACGATACATCAGAGATACAGAAGCAGCAGTGGGAATTACTCCTTTATTTTGTTACATGTGAATGTGCAAAACTCACATAGCTATCTCAAAACCATTCTTCTGGCTTTCGTAACTGCAGCTGAAAGGCAGACAGAGCCATGTGGTGTCAATGCATGCCATATCCTCATTTGGAACACAAACCAGCTGTCTTCTTTCATCACCCAAAACTAATCAGAGACAGAGACATCAATAACAGAATCTGGAGATGAACACCATCCCAAGTCCCAGTGTCTCCTCCAAAAGCACAAGCACAGGAAGATGCTGGGTAGCTCCAGGATCGATCACATCTTGGATGGGGACCTTCCCATCTCCTGCTCCACTCTGTGCCCCAGCACACGTGGTTTTGAACAATTCCTCACTCCAACAAGGCATTCCAGCCTACCAGCTTTGCGACTCCCAGACTGAAGCACACTTTTTAGTTAACTGAAAACTATAGTTACTAGCACAAGTTACAGCTGTGGCTGGTATCCTTTTAGCACTGTGCCTTGATCTGTTGCATTGGGGAAATAAAAGGTAGTTTGGGTCAAAACCAGGAGCAATAGACACCCTGGAAAATCAAATATGCAAATCAGATAGACAAAAATAAGAGGTGAGCCTAAAGCACGCAGGGGTTAAAGTATTTCCTTCCCCAGCAGAGCAACCCACAGTTCAGAGAGCATGCTTCCCTCCGGCCTGCACGGAGCATGGTTCAGAGAGGAGGACCTGCCCTCTCAGACACACGAGGATCTCTCATCAGGAAAGCAGAAGGCAAGAGCCACAGTGCAGATCCGAGAGCAGAAAACGTCGGTGGCCCTGTGCGGCAGCTGTTCTTCCTGCTAGTAAATAGGCTCAGCTCACCCTGACTATCTGCAGAGCCAGTTGCCTGATGCAAACACCGTAATGTTTTGCATCAAGGTCTTGCTTCTGTACTGTTCACAGTGCTGGAAAAGGAGTTTCCCAGATCTCCGCCCTCCCATCCCCAGACTATCTGTATATTGAGCACCGAAGAAAACAGAGTACAAGATGCCAAGAGTTTGGGGATGTACACTGCCCTATCTGGATTTACTTGTAAATGCTTCCTTCGTCCATTTTTTGCCCCACTGATGCTCCATGAGGCTAATGGTGTTATGCAGAAGAATGAAAAATCTCTTGTTGTTCCCCAGATATCTCCAAGGGGAAGCTCAGACTTTCCACCAAGACCCTGCCACAACCCCAAACTTCAATAGTTGTTTGGGATCAAAATTGCCTTCATTAGACCCTGGATGAGATGAACAGGGACAACTCAGTTGTATTAGGCTTTTGTTGCCATAATCCTACTTTCATACTATTTTTATGCTATTCTGAATTTGTAAAATTGGAAGAAGGCAATTTAACCATCACCATGGGAGGACTCGCCAAGCACAGAAGACAGACAACTGCCCTAGAGCTCATGGCCAACATCACACCATCACTTTTCATAATCAGGAGCGTAGTCCAGGAAAGAAGGGAAAGTAAATCAGAAGAAATTTGCCCCACGCACTACTCTATCACAAATAGTCTCATTTACAGAAAATGCTCCCTTGCCAGCCATGAGTCAGAAAGCCACCTCTGCTCTCCGTTTGACTCCCCGTGGACAGGAGGCAGCTGAACACTGTGGCATCTTGAGCCTTCAACCACATACAGAGCACTTCAGAAATAATTCACTCGATTTCACTCTTTTGAATCTCACAGTTGATTTTCCTCAGAGCTGGCATCAGGGCTGACCAGAGGACAGTAGGAAAAAAAAATATTTCTGACTGAGGAAGAGATCTGCCAAATCTCCCCTTCACCACGCACTGCTCTGCCATCACCAGCTGACCCTGGGTGAGCACAGGAGAGGACACGTAGGCAGGGTCTGCACACAGACATGGATTCCCTCCACTGCTGCTCATGGTGCCTGGGGAAGATGAGATCTGCTGTAATCATGAGGCCAAGCATAGGGGGGAGATCTTAAGTAGAATGAGGAATCTTTCCTCCATGGGTTTAGACCTCTCCAAATCATTATTTACTAGAAACCAAGCAAGGAATTCAGAAGACAGCAAGCATTTCTAAGCCACCTCTTGGCACTGCAGATGGAAAAAACATAAATACAGGCTTTCCTCTCCAACATATTTCTTGCTGTGACTGTCAGGTGAAAAACACAATGACCTATAGTGATATGCCCCCATTTTTCCCATTCTACAAACCATGTCTGTTGTTGGTCTCCTTCCACTTCCACATGATGGTCTTTACCCATCTAGAAGATCTCCATGACCAGCTACATAGATTGGGTAGTATTCACCAGTAACAGGAGTAATACCCTGCCTCTATTGCTCATCCCAAACCTCATCTTTAAAACCCCACAGAAATAGTGGAAGACTACCAGAAAGCAACTGTGTTTCAAAACAGCTCTGCACTATTGTTTCTTGAAGGCTTGTAGCAAATGTACTCTTCTGGACCTCCCAAATACCCTAGAAGATTACCATCCACATTTGTAATGACCCAGTATTCCAGATAGGGATTTATTTTGTTCTCCCATCTCCCTTTTTTTTTTTTTTTTTTAAACCAGCATCACAGCATAGCAGCCACCACTGCCGCAGCAGCTCCGTTCAAGTCACATCAATTCCATTCCCAGGGGTACAAACCAATTTCTCTTGTTTTTCCGCCCGTCTCTCTGGCTGAACCTCCAGCAGCCTTCAATCCCATTAATCCAAGCACTGCTGGCGATGACGAAGACTGATTTCACCAGCAAACGATCAATTTGTATCTCCCCCCTTTTTTCTTTTTTTCCTTTTTTTTTTTTTGGTGCGGTGTACAAAATATCATGAAAAAGGCGTTAGTGGTGATAGTTCCACAACAGTGAAATAATAGAGTAATAAGGCAATCCACTTTTGACCTTGCAGGACAGCTAATTCATCTACCCATCTATCTTAATTATTCCCTGGGTTACAAAAGAGAAACTGT
Organism: Aythya ferina; assembly: GCF_964211825.1. Classification (NCBI taxonomy): domain Eukaryota; kingdom Metazoa; phylum Chordata; class Aves; order Anseriformes; family Anatidae; genus Aythya; species Aythya ferina. The sequence continues at coordinate 17,990,010 of NC_140302.1, read as the reverse complement.
ACAATTCATTCATTCCACGGTGACAATTCCATTTTCCACCCCCAGTAAAGCACCATCCTTTCTCTGCAGTGATCCTGCCATAGGCCACATCCCTCCTCAGCCTACTCACACCAGCCTACATGCAAACAGTCATTAGAGACCTGATCCAGAGCCTGTTGAAGTTGGTCAAGTCAGGCCCTCATTGACCCCAATGCACTCCAGACAACACCCTTCCACACCTTCCCCTCACTTCTGAGGGAACAAGGCAGTCATCTTGATAACCTAATCAAAAACAGCAGCGGGATCTCTGGAAGAGTAGACAGGCGTTCAGACAGGCTAACTTTGTTCTGGGAATCTGATCTTTTCACACCTCTCATGTTGGTAGAAAGAAGGTACCTTCCAGAAAGGTGTGTGTAGTCTCAGCAAAGCCTATGAGATCTACCTGCACTGGATGAGAGGAAGACAAGACCTCTGTGTTTGGAGAGCTGTTGTGATGAGGATACAGAGAAGACACAGGCCAGAGAGCACAGAAGAGTCGAAGAGCCTCTTCTGCTGGCTCTGCTCTAAGTACTGCTATATATCATTTACTGAATATTAATGTGGCTGGCAAGTTAATATCTGACTATCAACATGACCTTATATCCACAGTCTAACCTTCCTGCTGCTGTGCCTTGCAGGCTGAGTCCCATAGCCTACCCATTTCTGGGTACTTTATCTACAAGTAGACTGCACACAATGCTCTGACCTGCAGGGACAGGCTGGTGCAAGTGAATGCCTCTCGCTGCTCTCTGAAAGAGCCAAGGTTCATCTTTACTTTCAGTAAAGGGAGACATCAGCATTTGCAGTGTCACAATTTCACAAAAATCCTTTCAGTCTAACAGTTTACTAAGAAGAGAACTATCCACAAAGAAAGGGAAAGAGGAAGGTCCTTCAAAGGGAGCAATGGCAATGGAGACAAATCCCACTGACTCTTGGCTGTTCCTCCTGTGAATTAAGCTGAAACAAAAACAGCAGAAATCCCCGTAAGGGACAGCTGCCACTGGTCAGGTCTTCTGCTGAAAGGAGTATTGGCTGCTGGTATGTCATTGAAAATGCACACTTTGCTAGTGTGCATTTCCCACTTCTCTTCAAGGTTTTTTTTTTTTTTTTTTTAAAAAAAAAAAACTCTATATTTGTGCTCCACAAGTCACCTGGTTCCTCTGCTCTGCAGCTCCAGATCCCTTTTGGCTTGTCAGCAAACTGGACTCTTTTCTCCTCACCCTCATCTGTCTCCCTTTACTTTACTCTTTGTACTGCTCAGATATGCATCTCTGCTTGTCTTTCCAACACCCAAGTTCCACTTACCTAAATCACAAAACCCTCTCCACCTTAAAGCCACTAGAACCAGCATTTTTCTTCTTTGTCTGTTAACAGATTTCTTAATTTGATTTCCTTTCCCGCCTGGTTTCTCCACCTCTGTCCCACCCATCTCCAACATGTGCTGCCCTCCCATATCCAACCCATTCTTTTTCATCCCCCAGTCTCTCACCTCCCGGACTCCTTTGTCTCACACGTCCCACACTTATGATTCACCTTATGAAGGCAAACTGATCTTCTATCCACTTCACTCTGTGGATATATCCTCTGCTCCTCTTCCTCTTTCCCCTTTTTATCTTCAATTCCCATTGTCTTTTATACTTCCTACAGTTCCTGCCTTATTATCTTACCAACTTATTGCTTCCTCCTCTGCATAGCCCACTCTACAAGTAAGCGCGCTATTTCCCTCTGTGTCTAGTCTGAGACTCATCTCATGAAGGCAGTGAGCATATTTTACATGGTTTGGACAGTGCCTTGTCAATGCACAGTGCTTCAAGCCATTGTTATTAACACACTGGTAACACAGATACCACCTCAGCTCCAGATATCCCTGAGTCACCGATTGCTGTGCTGCCAGTGACTGGAGGCACCAGAGGCAGAGCAGGACAGCTGACGGGGCAGGCACAGCTGACACAGGTTGCTGCAAGCTGTTACACTGGAAACAGGAGCTACCTCAGCTCATATCCTAACTACCCCAAGCCCCAGCAGTAAAGCTGTATAGTGTCATAGTACAGAGTGACACAGAGCAACTATTTTGCCAATTAAAATATTGACTGCCTGCTGAGGAAAATGCATTTTGGTCCCTGACTGACACAGGTTCCATGGATGACCTTGGTCAACGCATATGACATGCTTGGGAGTCCATCCTCACACAAAGGAGGACCACAATCCTTCACCTGCTTTTTGGCATTGTGCGGACAGGATGACAGATGTCCTCTGGGGCAGGTCCAGTCTCCAGCATCCACATGTGGTTCACACTCTTCTTCCACAAGGCAGCCTCTTTGCTCCCTTTGGATTTTTTCAGGTGTTTCCCTGACCCCAGATCCTTGGGGGTCTTCCTTAAGGTACAACATGAGCTTTGCTGTTTCCCGGAAGTCCTCTTCCCCTCATTCCCTCTTTCTGCAGTATATACAGTAATCCTCTTCCTTCCCCTTTTTGTCAGGCTGGCCTTATGTTCTCCTTCAAATCACCATCCAACCAAAGCCCTGGGTCTAGTCTAGGTGCTGGCCCACACACCCTGATGCAATGGGATTTTTTTTTTTTTTTTTGACAACCTGGAATTCTCGCTAAAGAATCCTCACTCTCCCTTCCAGAATTAAGCTTTCTTCACCTCCTGCTGTGCCCGTGTTTGTGGCGTGCAGGAAGATTTCCCACCTCAGGCATAGTTACTAGTCTCCTTCCTGGCACTGGATAGGGAGTACAGCCAGACAGCTGCTTCCATCGTCTTGATGGCTGGTGCACATATAAAGCCTTTGGAGTCGTGTACTTCCTCGTTCCCCCAGAGAGCAAAGTTTCTTGCACAGCTGAAAATTAACTTCTGGGGTTGCACTTAGTCACTTCTTCCTAAATGGCCCGCAAAGCTGCTCTGGAAGCAAAGTATTGCACTCCAGGGATCCCGTGACCAACCCTGCCCAGGCACTCCTCGAGACAAAAGAAGGGGAGAAGAGCAAGAGGAAGGGATGAACAAGGAGAATGGCAGTCCTGGACAAAGAATAAGTTTCTGAGAAGGGAAAAAAGAAGGAATGAGAATGAGAAGGGAGTGAAGGAGAGAAAAAGGAATGAAGGGAGAGAGGGAGCAGCAATAATAAGGTCATTTGTTACAGGAGCTACTCCTAGTCTGTGTGTATGTAACACAATTTGAGCTAATTGTATTGCCCTCACTTTGGGGACGCTGCTGTCTGTCTCTGAAGCTTTTTCTAATTTCCCCCCTTAATGTACGATTTCAGAATCTTTCATTCTAATGATTTTAATGCAATCAGCAAAACTATGCATGTAATTGTCTTTGGCACGGCACTCGCTGGAGTGGCACTCAGGGACAGCTCCCTGAACCCAGGACTCCGGCAGGAGAATGCAAAACAGGCCTGTTTTCAATCACCGCGGCAGAAGGCAGCCGGCAACGTCTGCGAAAGGCTGCCGAAAAAAAACATTTGTCGGAAGACAATGACAAAAAAGGGGGTCTCAGCTCGGTGCTATTCAGAGACAATTTGTAAGCACGGCTGTTGAAGTCGATCCAAAGGCTCCGGAACAGCTGGAGCTTTGCAGTGATTGATAAGTGCGCCCAGGAGAACTTCATTTCTGCCTGAATGAAGACAAAAGCCCCGCGATGCTGGGCGGATGGGTAATGTCACTATCATTAAGTAGTGAGAGTGGATATGCCAGACCTTCAGATGGGGACACAGTCAGGGCTACGAGGAGAGGTCAGGGCACCCTCCCTTCCTTCCCATCACCGCCAGCTCTTTCCCCTCCCTGACTCCCCCTCCCCACACACACACTTTCAGCACACACACACCCTTTGCTAATTGTAATGCCACTATAATAAAGTTCCCCTGGCTTGTGAGTACCACAACACAGGTCTCAGCCTCCCCTTCCTGGCAGCTGTGTACCCGCTCCTTCCAGCCCCGCTAGGGCTGTTCTACCAAAGGAGGCTCCAGGCCACCCGGATGCACCTTGTCCAGGGACAGTGTGGCTGTTGCTCATGGTCCCACACTCAGAAGACATCAGCCTTGAGAGCCACCTCCAGGACCAAAAATGGGTGATTCCCAACCGGAGGCTCCTCGTCTCCTTGTGTCCTTCCCCATATTGCTCAGCAGCCCCTCCTGACACATCAAACCTGCATTTCAGAAGCCAAGCCCAGCTGAAATTTTTGGACAACCCTGTGAGAACAGTCTCAGCACAGAAGAAAGCGTGAGGTACACAAAGCTGATGGCAAAGGAACTGACCTGACATCTATGCGCCTTGCACAGCATCTCACCTGCCTTGAGGCTTGCCTGGTACGGGATGTTTGCTGACACTTTTCCCTGCAGTTACCAGATCTCACACACAGTATTAAGTGTGAAGTGTATTAAAGCCCTACCTCTTGGAGACCCATGAGTAGACGAGAATTTCAGCTTTAGCTTTGTGCTTATGTCATGGGGAACAGGAAGTTGGAAAATACAACCCAAGTACATTCTGCAGGTTCTGAAGAAGTCAAAACTAAGAGACTCATTACTCAATTGCACTTGGTTCTGCCTATACCAAGTCAAAAATCAAAAGCCATCTACTCAGTTTCAGCATATTCCATAATTATGACACTGGACACCTTTGTAGCACCATTGGGAATTAGCAGTGCTCCACAGAAGCCATCAGAAAAAAGACCACAGCAAGGGTGATACCCATGCAGGAAGGGGAACAAACTGCTTGAAACTGCTGCAAGCTTGTCTCTCAAATCCCCAGAGGATCTAACAGCCCCCATCTCAAACACATGCACTTTCCACTCCAAGTACTGAACCTACCTCTTTTCTCCTGTTGTCAATGGCCAGCAATGCCATACAAGACAAAGACCTCTCCCAAACACCACACAATCTTTCCTTCAGAGAAAACAGATAAGGAGCTTCAGGAGAGTCAGATGAGGTTGGTGCGGGACCTCTTCCAGGCTTGTTGTTGATCCAGACCAAATCACACCCACTCTTTTCCCACTGCTCCACCTTTGAGAGCTCTGCAGTGCAGGGTCCTGGCTGCTGTTCAGCTGTGGAGCACCTACAGCCTGATCTGGGGCTCTGCCCTGCTCCAGCAGCAACATTCCCAAGGGTCCCTACTGCCTATCAGTGCCTAAATCCCTGCCGCATTGCCACCACGCCAGAAGCCTTAAAGCAAAGCTAAACACAAGCAGGAACTCCTGCTATCAAACTAGGGCAACACCTCTGCCACAGAGCAGACCCGTATGAACCTCTAGAAGCTCCATCTCCCCCCGTGGTGCCCATAACCATCACAGACAGGCTGCCTGGAGGGAGGGAGCTGAGAGGTCTGGAGATGTCCTCCTTTGCAGAAGGGGCTCTCTAGCAGCCTAGCTCTAGCAACCAACTCCTCAGCCAGCATCTTGCTCTCCGCAGGGTGAGGGAGTGGCACAGGCCAGCAGGAAAGCCGGCTCCCTTCGGCCTGTGGCTGCTGTCTGTACACATCACTGTGAACCTCTGTGTTCAGCACTGTCCTTGCCAAAGCCCCCCCAGGATGTGCACGCTGCTCCCCCCCTTGGTGTCCCACCCTCCTGCCCCCCCAGCTAACAGCTACGCAGAGCACTGCAGTGCGTGGGAGGTGAGGTCCTCCCTGAGCTGGCAGCCCTACCAGGCACGGCTCTCGTAGCATCCCTAGGGCACAGGGGTCACAGCAGACTTTCTGGAGAGGAGAAGAGCGGCTCCCGAAGCTCCTGATGGACCCACCACACACAGAAGGCACAGGATGTCCCAGCAGCTTACAGCTCCTCTCCTCCACTGAGCAATGCCACTTCAGCCTCTAACCCTCCACGCTGCAGACAGATGCGATGGTACAAGAGCATCTGCTAAAGGCAGAGATGTCTTTTTTCAGGACCTGCACATTCAGCACTGTTATCAGCAACACATCAGAGCAAAGCTTTAGCAGTGAGCAGAAGCGAGATACCAGGCTTTAATGAACTAATCTGGGCCTGCAGAGACTTTGTTCCAACTAAGTAAAGACTCCCCAAGCCTCCACTCAAGCCCCATCAGACCTAAGCCTCCAGCAACGTGACTGTGAGCTGCAATATCGTGCTCCCCATGCGACACTCCAGCTCTTGCTGCTACCAGGCTCCAACTTGCAGAAGGAGGATCCATAAGGAGGAGGAGAAGAAATTGCCCAAGTGTCTCACTTGAGCAATTTTACAGGGACAGGCGGGAGCGGTCCCTGCTTTTAGACCCATGCAGGTACAGCCTCTGTGCCCACTGTGGGAGCACAGGTAGGAACCAAAAGCAGTCCCAGCACCTCAGAGCTCAGTTCAGATCCAGACCCAAATGGCAGGGGTGCTTGGTGCTGGTGAGTTTGTGCACCTCCCTGCCCAACGCCATGGCAGGAGGGCAAAGCAGGACCCCAAATCTCCTCCAGTGTGCCTCTGTCCCTGCCCTGATCTGTGGGATAATAAATAGTGATCAATCTTGACAGAGAGCATCCAAGTGCCTGGCGTGCTGTGGAAGGTGAGGGCAAGGCAGGCTGCTGCAGGAGTGATCCCTGGCCTGCCTCTCGAGATGACCCCAGAGAATTCACACTGCCCGCTCCCTCCTCTTGAAAGGTGATAACAAAGGTGTGAGTTTCTAAGCCTGACTGGCTCATAGAGTTAAAACCCAGTGAACCTGACCAGATCAGTGATAAAGCCAGAGCTGTGCTGAATTGGTCATTCTCTTGCTCTCTCCTTCTCTTGCCTGACCCCTCTTTTGCATGGTTCAGAGAATCGGCAAAACTCCCTGACACAGAAACTGGAAGACACTCGATCTGTCGGTAACAATTTCCAGCGGCTTTGATGGGAGCAGGCAGAGCACAGGGAGGCTAAGAAAGGGAAAGTGAAGAAAAAAAGGAAAAGCATTTCTCCTGCCTCCCGTCCTCCTTGCTTCCTGTCACTCACTCATTTTTCCTTTGGCTTTCCCGGTGCTCCGAGAGCATCTGTTCTTTGCTGATGGAGAGATAAAGCAGCCCATGAGCTGCAGGAGTCAAACTGTGTCATAAAACAGAATAATTCATCAGAGAGGAAAGACTGTCTGCACACAGATGAACTTTCTTATTTTTAAGCCCTTTCTCTTGCGGAGTTCTGGTTCCCTATTCAGGCCTGGGGCTGCCTGCACTGACACAGAGACCTGGAGCAGGTAGGAAGGCCAGTGCAGAAGGCTGTACTGAGCACACAGGGCCCAGCTCTCATCACAACGAAACCAGACCTTCCCATTGCCATACAAGCTGCACCTTCAGATAACTTGCACCTTTGGAAGGGTCAGTGCTTGAAAACAAGCCACCTGTACAGAGACGGGATGGAAGAGCACCAAAGGAGAAACAGCAAGGTTTACAGCAGCAAAAACGTGCAGGAAGCACTTGGCTACTGAATCGCAGTGAGTCAGGTTCCTACATTTAGCCCAGGCACCACCTACCTGAGATAGCAGCAGGATGACAACGGGGTGATAACCACCATGAAGCCTTCTCCTTCAAAAGACGGATCACATCTGGCTCAGAGTCTATGTAGTATTTCGTGGCTAGATGAGACCATGATTTTTGCACCCTCCCCCCTTTCTCTTGGCACAGACAAACTCAAAAGGAAAGCTTTACTCCCTCCATGGTGGAAACCCCACCAGTGTGTTAACAGCAGGAAAGGGTCCCAGGGTTGAAGAAAGGGCTGAAACCTAACTTTGGAAGTGACCAGTGCAGGAGTTTCTCTCCCCATCCAGCTCTTGGCAGTGCCACAATCAAGCTTCCATGGTGCCCACCCTCCCCAGATCCCAGCATTGTGGCACATCAGCAAAAGGAAACCCTAGAGGTGAAGTTGCAATTGCCCTCCCTGAGGCTGTCGATCCAGAGCTGTGCCAAAGGCAGCTGTTTGTTCCCTCCTCCAGAGATAATTGCTTGTGCTTGAGACACCGCTGCTGCTCTCAGATCTGGCTGCTGCAGGCACCCTGCCCATGTCCCAGGAGAGCCACAAAAGGGCCTCAGGTGTTTGGTGACTTATCCCCAGCTAGCAAGAGAGCAGTAACCATCAGCCCACTGCCGGGCCAGGTGCTGCACACCAACACCCCCAGTGGCAGTGCAGCCACAGCCCAGCACCCGTTAGCAGGCTGCTTATGCTGGCGCTCTGACACTGCCCACCAGCACCACACCAGCTCTGGGCTTATCCCACCACAGCCATTTGAAATGAGCAGTCAAGGAGCTGGACGCCAAGGATAAATAAGGTTTCTACTGATGCTGCTTCCACAGTAGGATCCTAGAAAATTTAGCTGACCTTTGTTAAATAAGCTCAATGTGTCCCTTGAGATACAGTGAATTACTGGGAGCCACACAATGAGTATCTGCCCCGAGCCACAGCCTGCAGAAAGGTTTTTCCTGCGCAAGAGGCTGCAAGCCATCTCTGGGCAACATATTTCTTTTATGCAAAGGGCAGTAGGGCACCCCAACCTACTGCCAAGGAAGCAAGTTGTGCCCTGTCTACAAAACCACTCAAGGGTACGGGAGAGTGCACCAGTGAAGCTTTCGAATTGTGGCACAGGAAACTTCCCAGCAAGAAGGCTGAGTGGCCAACAGAAAGCTGAGCAGGGCTAGCCCCTTCAGAGGGAACTCAACTAGGACAGTTTCCACCTGGCCAAGATGTGTCCAGCATCACATTTCTGGGCATCCACAATTGCTCCCGGTGTCATTACTGCTTCCTTTCACAACATCAGAGAGTGAGAAGGAACAGGGAGGGGAGAAATGAGATTGGAAACTATTTTCTTCTTGTCCTCCTTTAAGCAACCCCTGGTTAAGTGTTTAGACAGATACCTGGATTGCCCTTTCATGGCAAATTGAAAAAACATCTGCTTCAGGTTGGTCTGAGCTCCCTTGGTTTTTCTGTTCCCCTCCCCCCCCCCCCCCCCCCAAACTCTGACTTCTCAAAAGTTTTAACTGAAACAGCTCACTGTTTCTAGCATCCATAAAAACATCAATATTTTTATTTTTGAAACCTATTTGAGTGGCCCCAAGGGGCCACCTCATTTCAGTGAGGTGGGGGGAGGCCGGGGCAGGAACAGGGACGGCTAGGGAAAGAGGATCATTCATTGTGGCTGAACAAGCACAATTCCATTTGCCAGGCTCCGAAATGAGAAACTCGTTGCTGATGAAATGAAAAAAAAGGAAAGAGCTCCTCTGTCATTTTTCTCCTTTTCTCCACCCCAAGTCTTTCTTTCCTTTTGCTCCCCCCGCAACCCCCCCAGGCCTTCCAAGCAGGCTCTCTGGAGATGAAGGAGGAGATGCGCAAACAGGCCGGTGTCTCAGGGGGAACCCACACCTCTCAGTATTCAGAATATTAGATGTGAGATGACAGAGGAGTTATCAATCTTATTTTGATGGAACGAGGAGTTTCATTTGTTAGCACAGGATGTGAAAGAGGCCTTTCAGAGCCATTCACTGACTTTTCAAAACACATTTTACCACTGGAGCTTTGTGACTGCTCATTGTACACAGTGTCCAGGTAGGAAGGGGAGCCACATCCACACCTGCCAGCCTGTCCTAGGGCAGAGAGCAGGGGAGGTGCAGACAGGCAGAAGTACACACAGTGGCAGTGGTGCTGTGCAAAGCAGAGTGATGGCCAGCTCTTAGCTGGTGGAAAGCCTTATACCCTACTTCACTTGGCCTGTAACATCTGATGATGCAGCCCAAAACACGTAAGGAAGTCAACCAGAACCTCTAATGACATCAGTAACTAAAGCATCTGTGAAGCCAACTGGGCTTAATCCTTTCCCTTAACTGCAGACTCACCCCAAGCCCTCTTTGCATCAGCATATCAGCACTTCCTCACCTCCCTAATCCCAGTGCACCCAGAGAGAAGACTGAGCAAGGACAGGAGATGATCACATACCACACACAGCCATCCGGAGAACTGGGTCCTGACTGACCACAGAGCAGCAGCGGAGCTGGGATTAGGCTCCAATGGGACCAGTGGGAAACAAGGTTGTTAGGGCAGCTCCTGGGGGAAGAAAAATAAATACTGTCAGCATTAAAAAGTTTCCAAGTGAAAGACAAGTCAGCTACCTAAAGAGCAGAGACAGGGCAGGACTACTCACTGGTAAAGAAAGATAGCAGCGTTGTGGGCCACGGGCTGCGAGTTATGTATTCTGGTTCATGTGGTTTTCTGGCTTTTTGTCAATCCTGCTGTTTATCAGGCTGGCATTTCTAACCCTTCCCTGTTTTCTGTACTGTGTGATCCACAGCTCCCAAGCTTGTGCATTGTCCCCTTTTTGGGGAACCAGAAGGGACAGGTTTCAGTCTTCTCCTAATTCATCTCTTTACACTGCCTGATTTTTCCTAAGCATCAGCAGTTGTATTTGGGGCTGAACCAGCAACTGTGTGACCCAATTCTCTCTTCACTTGCTACTAACTAGTGTGAATTGCACACAAATCAGATATATACAGGCTCCAGAAACCTGCAACAGACGTGGGAGTTGCTCTGACCAACATTTTCAAGCCTTAAAGATAAAGGTTTGATTCCTAAGTGCACATTTACTGAGAACATTCTGCTGCTCAAAACTTAGCATAAGCAGCACGCCCATTCGGGGGTAGGATAAAAACATGGATACCCCAAAATCCAAGGTTAGGTGCTGAATATTTAAGAACCAGCTGGAGGAGATAAGTAAAACTCCCTTGTTTCCCAGGGAGCTACACTGATGTAAACTAACTAAAGGTTCAGGCCTCCAAGTTTCATACAGACAAGTTGGAAATGCTGGACTGCTGCTGTTTCCTGCAGAGCCAGCATATCGCAACGAGGTGCTGTTGTTTATGACAGACCACTGTGCAGGAAAAATCTCCCGGTCTCAGACGTGGCCTTTCCATCAGAGGTCACCAAAAAGTCATCAGTGATTTCATCAGATATCAGCCAACTCAATTGCCCTTACGTGCACACATAGCAGTAACACCGTACGGGTCACACTCATTTCCTTGTGTGAGTCAGTCACTCTGAGCCCAAGGCCACCAGTTAGGAGAAAGAAAGATCGCCTGAGATCCTGAATTAGATTTCTGCCTTGGCTCAGATCTCGCTCCCAGAAACATGCCTACTGAGTGATTACAAGAATTATACACCCAGTGTAGTGTTACAGGAGGCTGTCCAAGGGAGCTGTACTGCAGCAGCAGAGATCAGCGTGGTCCCGCCAACACCCCAGCATCTCAACACCATTTGTAGACCTGCTCCGACATCTGCACCCCACAAATTTGGCTACTGTCTGAAGTCAGCATCAGAAAGACAAAGAGATGAAAGAGTAATACAGACATTTCCCACAGAGAAAACACTTGTTCTAGCTGTCAATGATTTACAGGGTCACGTTGTTCTTTGTTGACAGATTTTATTATTTATCATATTCATTGCTGGTGCTTGAAGGAGCCCCACATGCAGGAGCTCGGGCTGCGTAGTGCAAGGTGCTGCACAAGTACAGAAAGCTGCCAGGGAGATAAAGGCACCTGAGTCCTGCCAGCTGCTGCCACTGCAGAAGATGCTGCAGATTCACAGCAGGACGTAAAAGAGGCGGTAGGGGAAGATGGCAGGTGTCCAGAGTGCCAGAACATTTCTCAGCTCAGCACAGAACAAAAAGATTCTTTTCACTCCATCAAGTTTATAGAGTTAAGTTCACAAACGCTAAATGCTTGCATCATTTTTAATGCTTTCTTACTGGCCACAGGGCTATCAAAATGCAGAGGAACTGCCTGCGCAGCCAGAATCCTGAACAGGAGATTACCCAATAATAATAATTATTATTGGTATTATTATTACAGATTTATACAAGCTACCTCCATCAAGAGAGCATTGTATGCCCCTTGTGAAATAACATTTACTTTGCTCCTTAAAGACAAATTAGAGGCTTTACAGGTTTAAAAAAAATATATATACACACTGGTAAGCTACTCTAAAGCAGTGGGGGAAGGCAGCAGCCTACAGCAAACACACACAGATGTACCTGTTAACCTGCGGTCACCCTTCCCGTGGTGTAAATCAGGAGCAACCTTCCTGGAGTCAGAGCACCAGGTACTCCACTAATACAGATCAGTGCAGCTCACTGGCTTCGTACGAACACCCCACAGCCACCATACAGGCACGACTGGGCCATCAGGCCCATCTGGGCTCAGCCCGTGCCCGTATGCTGTTGTTCATTCAAAGGCTGACCTCAGCACACAGCAGCTCCCATGAAGAAGTCCCCACTCCACTACAGTGTGCACTGAGCAGTGCCAACACACTGCTCCTGCTTCAACAGCTTGCGGTGCAGAGATTGAAACCAGGTATATTCTGGATGTGTTCTCAGGTGATAAGAACACCACCAAATCTCCGAATCGTACGGTGAGCCCATACAGGCCCATATTTTCCTTCAAGCCTCAGCTCCCACCTAGTGAGTTTGAGATCTTCCAGAGAAAGGCTTCTCATCCCTAAAGAAGCCTCACAACCCAGACCTTCAGGCTGGTCTTTCTGCCCACTTCTGGCCTCCATCTGAACCCTCAGCACACAGCATATCAGCTACTGCCAGGGTTAGCTCTCAATCCTGTGGGTGCCTGATCAGTCTAGAACCAACTAGAAGCCTGAAGAACAAAACAGCCGAAGCAAAGACTGGGCAACAAAACACAACTACAACTCTGGTGAGACATAATCGACACAAACTCTGCTCAGAGAGATTTCAGTGTGTCTCAAGTTGGAGTCAGAATTACCAACTCAATGTGCACATTTATTTTACTTATTATTCAGGACTAAAGAAGTCACTTGTCTCTGGCAGGAAAAAAGTGAAGTGAAATACCAACACACTGGGAAAGTAAATAAGTGTACCCTTGCTCCGAGACAGCGGTGTGGGAGCTTTATAACACAGCTGGCAACCAGAGCCCTGGAGATGGACAGTGTCTCCTTGCTACTCTCATATGTCATTTAACAGTGCTAATTTAGTTAAAGGGAGTAAGCTCCAAGTAAGCTGCCAAGCTCTCCACCTCAAAGACTTCCAGGAGGTTCTCAGAAGAGCTTCAGGGCCATTTCCACAGTGCCTGTGCCAGAAGGATCCTCCAGGATCTCCTTCCACCTCTGTGACTCTTTCATCCCACAAAATCGCAGAGTAGATGAGGTTGGAAGGGACCCCAGGAGACCATCTAGTCCAGCCTCCCTGCTCAAACCAAGGCCAGGAGGAGGCTGCTCAGGGCTGCATCCTGTCAGGTTTTGAGTGTCACCAAAGACAGAGACTCCACAACATCTGACAACGTCCTCCTATGTTTGAGCACCCTACAAAATGACTGGCACCCAGTCACTCGTCACACTGATCTCATTCACGGGGCTACCAGGCCCCTCCATTTGGGGCCTACTTTTTCCACTTAGCCTCCTGCCAGCACTTCTCTGGTTAAAGGAAAAGCAAAGTTAAAGAGCAGCAACAGCTGCTCCGGTGTCTTCCCCAGATGTTCAGCGATGTTCAGCCCGTTAACAGTTTGAGAAATCATTCGTCAGCAAAGGTTTTGCTGCCTTGCAGGCTTATCTCTGAAACAAGATGGTACTTACAGAAGAACCTGCTCTCACCCTGCCACGCTCAGTACCTGGAAGCCCCTTGTCATTTCGTAACCCAGCAGACTGTTCGCTCTTTGGGATGCAGAAGTTACTCAATGCCATGAAGGACATGGATGCCAAGAGGCTCCCACACCTGTGCAAGCCACCTGCCTGCACTCACAGAAGTCAGGCTGAGTGTTTCACAAACAGAAGTTAGCCCAGACTCCCTGGGTCCCATGCCCCAGCACACCTCCCCGCTGCCTCCTGGATTACCACGCAATTACCATTATGGTTCTCTGCTACGGGGCGTGATTGCAGAGGTCAGTGCAAGGGAGAAGTGCAACAACCGAGTGTCAATGTTGAGATCAGGGCACAGCCACCAGCAGGGCGGAGCAGAGCAGCTCACAGCCCAAGTCACAGCCGGTCAAATTACAAGCAGCAAGGGGCAGCCTGGGCAGGCCCGTGTTAGGACCTCTTAACACCCGGTCTCGAGGACTTGGAACTGAACCACCGTGACAAGAGCTAATTGCCAGAGGGATACAGTCAGGACCAATTACAAGTGTTAACTGCCAATTAAAATGACAGGGCCAATATCAGGGCCACTGCAGAGATCAATTATGGGATTACAGCAAAGGCCCACACAGAGATGAGAACAAAACCCACCTGCAGCCACACACAGAAACCCAGGTAAGGAGCTTCCAGGAGTGGAAGATGACCTTTTCCCTTGAGGCAGCTGTCAGGCAGAGGCACAGTGTCCTACCACCAACATGAATGAGGTTCAGTGAAGCTCAGGAAACAAGGCTGATTCACCCCAGCTGGAGTTTCAGCCTGGAGGCCTTCGGTGTTGGTAGGAGTGGTGTAAGGAGACTTTCCTTCTCCCCAGTGTTAAGTCTGGTCATAACGAGCTACCAAACCACGTTTACAGAGGGCTCACCAGTAAGGAGCAGGGAGCACAGCTCCACCAGCTCTGAGGAACCAGCCAGGTGTGAGATCCACACCTCCACCACCACTTTGCTAGTATTAACACCAGTGAAACCAGAATCACAGATTTCAAGCTCAGCCTTGCTCCCTCCATGCATAATTACCTACCCAGCCATTACACAGGGCATGAAGGGGCTTCTCAGACCCCTGCTAAGGCCTCCAGTTGTTTCAGTGCGGTGGAGCTTTGAATAACCTTTGGGTTTTGCTTCCATTTGCAGAGCCCACACATTGTGCTTAGGGCCTGGGCCACCTGGTGAGCTCACATAGACCTTCTCCATACACTTTGAAGGCATCTAGCCCGAAGGCAGACGGTACACAATAACCATCCCTCCTGTGCCCTCTAAGACCATCTAGGGGAGGAGGGTGGGCATAACATGAGGCAGTCAGGCAGAGAAGCCATGCTGGGGTGGAGGCATGCACATGCAGATTTCCCCAGGGCCTGAACTTTGATTTGTTAGAAGGAAAATGCCTGGGATTGTATCTACTTAAATGCAAAGCCCTGTTCCAGGTATAATCTCCCCTACTACCAGCTTAGACCAGGATTGATGTATGCCCATGCAGACTGACCACATCCACCTCTGGGGTAGGACACACTCCAGACTTCCACATGTGCAGGAGACCCTGATTCCATACACACTAGCCCTAGAAAGGCCAGATTTTGTAGCACTGAATACCAGAGGCTGCTCAGATCTCTTTGGGGCTGCAGGACCCACAGCAACAGGGAAATTAGCTGCAATTGGCAGCACACCTGCACTTACAGCACAACCAGGAGGACACCAAGACCCCATCCCACAAGGCCTGGCTCCTTACCAGGCAGCCACCATCACACAGCTCAGCATCCAAGCTATGCCCAGGCTTTATGCCCCTGGGCAGGGGAACGATGCCTCCCCCACCAGCTGGAGGAGATTCCCCGCATGCCATGCCTTGCCGAGGCAGCCAGTCAGCACTGCGCTACCTTCCCAGCTCACCTCCGAGAGGCTGCTGCAAACCCAAAGAGACATTATCTTACCTGCCACCGTGTTACCTCCTTGACTGCCAGCAACGGCAAAGGGACTGGTGAAAAATGCTGTAAATTAATTAACATCAGACCTCTTGTAGCTGTTTGTTACTGTAAACAAACATTTTAATATGCAGTAATTAATTAAATCTGCCATGCTGTCCCCCTCCTCCCATTGATCTTTCTTCAGCTTTTCTTCTGCTCTGCCTCATCTTTTTCGCTTGGTGAAACAGATCACTTGCAAACAGAGACACTGCTTTCCCAGTGGTCCAACAGCAGCGACCCAATTCAAAGAGATCACTTTCCTCTTCTTAATCAAATGCCATTTCCTTTTTTTTGCCCATGCATACTGGTTTCTTCTCCTCCTGTGCACATTCATTTCTCTCTCTGACAATTTCCTTCCCATTTATCAAACCCAAATATGAAGCTAAATATAAAACTTAAGTTTTTGGTAAGGATTTAAACAATACCACAGCACTTCTCAAGTTGTCACCCATACCAAAGACTTTTGTCAGATGATGTACCTTGGTCCTGTCTACTTTCCTCTGGCAGAACCTTTCCAATCCCATCCCACCACCTCTCTAAACTATTTTATTCTCTCATCTCTAAGCAGACCCCAAAGCAGAACCCCAAGTTCCCCCAGCAGCCATAGGCAAGCTGCAGACACTGCTCAGCCAAAGCACATTTCCCAGCTAAGTTTCCCTGGCAGCTCCAGCCTATATTTGGTGATGCATTTACAGCCCCACAGTAATACTGCTCTGCATTTTACCTTTTTCCCATGCCTAAAGATTAACAGAAACCAACTGCAACCCTACAATTTCTGCAAAGCTGCAGAGAGAGCCCTGCAGCCCCTGCCCAGCCAGAAAGCTTTCTGACAGACGTGGTCACTTGGAACCTGAAGGGCTAGTGTTGGGCTCTGGGGCCAAACCAGGGGTAAGCAAAAGAACAGCATGCCAGTTGGTGCAGAGCTGAAAACGCATGGCAGAAGGAAAGCAGTTACTGCTAGGAGACCTGGGAAAGGAGAAATTCTACTGCTGACAAGGGACATCTCTAACCAGGAAAAGGATGATTTAAGTCAAAGAACTGTAGCTACAACTGAATGAAAAAGCAGTCCAGCACTCCAGTTACAGGGGGTTGAAAAGCATCAATGGGGAGGAGCAGGGCCGCTCCACAGCAGCAGAGTAGCTAGGAAGCAAAGCCAGCCACAGCACAGGCAACACTCACCAACTAGAGCAGCCCCCCAACATCCAAACAGCGTTACCAGAGAGGGGTCCATCAGTGTTCCTGGACAAGACAGAGTGTTGGATTAGGTTCGGTGTCCTTCCAGGGAGCCCAGCCAGGAGCAGCATGAGATGGTGCTTCCAACAGTGCTCCGAACCAAGCTACACCTCAGTCCAAGATCCTTCCACAGGACAGGGCTGAGTACAAACACCCCTAACCCACAGAGAAAGGGCCAGGGGTGGGATGTGATGAAAGCTCCCAGGCCAATGGGCAGAGGGTGTGTGGGTGGGAGGCCCGGGTGAGGCCCATCAGGCCGCTCAGGAGCAGGGGCAGGCGGCAGGGCCTTGCCTGCAGCGTCCCCTCCTGTAGGGTCCCCTCCTGTAGCATCCCCTCCTGTCACGGGGTGGCTTTGCCCCGCACAGCCAGCTGCCTCCCGTGGCTCCATATGGGGCTGCTCGGGGGCAGGAATACAGCACCTGGGGGGACTTCAACATAGTATGCAATCAAGGCATGAGCGTGGAAGAGGGACGCGATGTGGAGGACCCCAAGGATGTTTAGGCCACTTCCTTCTCCCGGTTTCACTGCAAATATCCATCCATTCCAACTGGTCCTGGCCCAGTCCTAGTTCTACTTCACATTTTCAACTTACCATTTCCATGCACCCAAAATAATGGTAATATTTGAATGCCGAGAGTGCATGGTGTCATTGGGTGAGGACCAGGTCTGCAGGGCCCCATAGAGGTGTCTCTATACGTGCATACAGATGGAGGTGTGTGCACAACAAGGAATTTATGTACAAGTACACTCGTGTAATAAATGCTATGGCAATGCGTGCTGTTTGAAGGATGACTGTCCTCATCCAGAGGTTGTACCATCCCCACCTTTGTGCAACATCTCCCAAGATGTTTTATAAATGTTCGGTGGCAGCTTACTGCCACAGAAAAAGCTGCTGGTTTGGGTGGAGCTAAGCCAGCCCTGCGTGAAGTGGGAGGCAGCTGGGGCAGAAATGAATTACAGTTCCCCGTCTGTGCTGGGTTATACTGAAGCACAGAGAAGTTGCCTTTCCAGGCAACCAAAGCCATCACCCAAAGAACTGGGCCAAGGCCGGGAGCTCTGAGGCCCTTTCTGCTGTCTGAATCACTTGGTGTGACCCTTGTTCCCTCCAGGGAACGGGATTTCCACGGCCCAAACACTTCGCACGCAGGAGATCGCTGGCTCCAGTCCATGCTCCCCAGCGCTCCCCAGCCTCCACAAGGCTGCCATTTGTGCGGCTCCTAGGGTGGCCCGGTGCCTTTCAGATCCTGGGTTTCAGCACAAAAGCTGGCTTCAGCGAAGCCAACCAGAGCCGTGAGTACCTGGCACCTCTCAGGAGCAAGCCCCGCATTTGCAGTTTTATTATCCATTTTTCTTTTAATGTCCTGCACACTTGAGAAACCCTGTGTGAGAGTCAGAATGAGAGAGAGGGAAAAAGAGAGAGCGAGGGAGAAAGAGAGCTCATCATGCCCATAAAAGGGACAGATTCTGATTAGCTGAAGTTATAAAAATGATTTATTCTTGCAAACATTATTTCTACTTGTATTGTTTGCCTGCGAGCGTTAACATCACGTCATGGACACTGTAGCCAGACTCAGGCATCCCTTGAGACGGGACAGATGGCTAACGTCCCCTTCCCATCAAAGAAACCCCCCAGTGCAGAATTGGGGTGACCAGAAGAAAGACTTTGCTCTGGCTCTTGGCACTTCCAAGCCTCGCGGGAACATTCATCCTAGCGCAGCCAAACCAGCGTCCCAGGCACCGAGAAGAGCACTCCTGATGTCAGCTCCTTCCCCTCTCTGCTTGGCATTTCCTGAGCAGGAGAAGCACGCTGAGTCCTGCCTATATTGTGTGCTTTCCCCGCCTCCTGCCAGCCCAGATCTGGGTTTATTTCCTCATCCGTGATTATTGTAAAGAGGAGCAGAATGAAATGCAGATGCAAAACATGCTCGTAAGAATTTCCTCTCTCTCTCTCCCCCATCTGCCAGAGAATAGATTTTAATCTTTAATCCATGAGCAATCAGCGAACACTAGCGAATTGCAAATTACAGATGTTTTACTGTCTTTGGCATTTTTAGCTTCCTCGCTTCCCCACTGCCACTCAGTGTCTTTCTCACATCCTCCCCTCTTCTGCATTCATCGAATGCCACGCGCCATCACCAAAACCATATGACACTGTCATCATTTGGTAATTAAACCTTTACTCACTTTAAATACGCAAAGCTGGCTGGGGTAAGCAGCACTTAACCCTTTCCTGACAGGCTCTGCGCGTATCTGGAATGAAGGGAAGGGGGATGGTGGACAGAACGGGAGGTACGGGGAAGCCCGAAGTTTGAAACCGTGTCCAAGTGCTGAGGGCTCTCTTTCAAAGCACCCCTGCTCTCAGAGAGGCCAGAAGAGATGGCAAAGGCTTCTTCCCATTCACCTTATTGTCTGGGTGTAGGGCACCACTGGAGGAGAAGAAGCCAGTCCCTGCTGCAGGACACGCCAGGGGCTGCTGGAAGACACCAGGCCCCTGCCAAAAACGCTCTAAGCTGCACCCCACTTTGCACCGAGCACTTATGGACTGAGCCCTGGCTGTGTCAGGTTGCTGACTGGCACGAGCTGTCCCGCTCTGAGGGCCCCGGGTTGACTCTTTGCTGCCTGGAAGGAGGCCTCCCAGGTGCAATGTGTGAGATGTGGCAGCATGGGCAGCCCCTCAGGAGGGGCGGCAAGGAGGCTTGTAACCACCCTGCCTTTCTGCTCAGCCCCCGAGCGGGGTCAGTACAGCTGGGCCCTAGTGTGGACATCGTCTCACTTAGTTCCTTGGAGTATATTTCAGATGCAAAGGACAGGGAAGAACTTCTCTACTACCTCAATCACAAGCTTACGGAGGAGACAAAGCACAGCACAACATGACCGCAGCAAGAGCTGCTGTGGGGGCACGGCTCTTGTCCTAAGGCTGCTTCCAGCAGGGTGACAGCAAGGCCCAGGGCACAAGGGAGTGCTCATCGCCACCGCCTGTGAGGGAGCCCAACTCCTGATCACTGCCATCCTTCATCGAAGGGATCCCAGACAAACCTGACATGGAGAGAGTGAGATGTGGCAAGGAGGGAGGTGGAGAGGGAGGGAGAGAGAAGGAAGGGGGAGAGGAAGGTGGCTGCAATTATTTTGCCGTAGATTGGCGGGGCCTGCTTTCCCTGTAAGAAGAATGCAACATTTGGGGAAACATAAATAACAGTTGACAAGAGACGGCACCGCAGAGACAGGCAGTAATTGTTTCACCTCCCTCTGTGCCCTGTCCACTGCAGGCTCCCAAGGAACTACCTTCGTATCTTAGCTCGAGGCAGCAGCTCAGGGCCCCTCTGGACCAGGAACAGCAAGAGCCTTAATCATTTTCTACAAGTTTGTCAATTTAACAAGTGTTTGCCCAAGGGGCACCTGTCTTCCTGCCTGCCTCTATTCCTCTCTCTGCTTGTTTGTTTGTGAGCTGGGGCATTCTGGCTGCTATCACCAGCACACCAGCTTCACACAGCCTGGCTCTAAGCAGGATGTGGCCAATACTGGAAGCAGCGTGGTTAACCCCACTTCCAAAGGTTACTCACCGGTATCGTCTCCACTTTCTGCCTTCATCTCTTCTTTCCTCCACCTCTCCCCAGCATGAACACAGGCTCCCACAGACACAGCAGTGCTGCTCCCTCCCTCCGTCCCTGGCTGCCTCCCTGCTCTGCAGGCTGAGCTTACCCCAGGGCAGCTGGAGGTGAGCCCAGCAGAGGGCTGAGCACTGGAAATGCTGCCTTTCAGCCAAGCCCCCGCAGGACCTGGGGCAACACCAGGGAGCTCCGCTTCATCCCATCCTTTTGGAGCAGCACCCTTATAACGAGCAGCTCATCCTTACAGCAGAGAGAAGCTTAAGACTTGTCCCACAGCAACAGCAGCTGTGAGAGCATCGTAGTGTCCAACCAAACTTGGCTCTGGATACCTAGCCCATCTATACCCTACCTTCCCAGCACTACACCTCCAGTTATGGCTGATAAAGTCACTCCACTAATAAAGGAAGATTGACTGCAAAACAATCTGTGCTCCTGGTGTTGCTTTACCTGTGGAGCTGGGCGGGCAGAGCTCAGGCAACAGGACATTACCACAGCCAGGCAGCAACAGGAACCCAAGAAACCTCCCTGCCCCTACCAGTGGTTTTTACACTGAGGCTGGCCTGGAGCTCTGCACTCAGGTCCGACTGTCAGTGGTTACAAGGGGAGGCTTGCCTGGACCATGATCCATTTGAGAAAGGACAGCAAAGGAACTTGGCTGCTTGGGTTGACAGCAGGCAGGTTACATCTCGCAGAAACCATATGAAAGTCTCAAGTCGGATGGAAAATCTTCCAGGATGCCCACTTGTTGGCTTTTCTTGATCTTTGAGACGGTGAAACAATGATGCTTTGCAAAAGCCAGAAGCACTACAACAGCTACTGTTGGGATTGTTACCTCTGAGGAGGTATCAGTGTGAATAACAATGAGCCACAGATCCCAATGTTTCACTTCAGCTGCGGGAAGCCTACAGTTGACAGCAGAATTTGTCTCTGTAAGCAGCCCCGTGCTCTCTCCATGCCTGGAACGGCATCACAGCCTCTCCAAGACTCGCTGCCCCTGGGCCCTTCACATGCCAGCAGTGGTTTATAATCTCAGCCTCCTCTCCACTGGCAGGCAGGACTTTAAGAAAAATGGGTGCAAAACCCAGGAAATGCACGTCCTTATTAATCACTGTTAGGGCTGACAGGGGGGAGCCGAGTCTTGGAGCATATCCAGGTGCAGCAAGGAGGGAGTGGGAACTGGAAAGGCCACTTCCCAAACAGCAAACACGGCCCCAGAACAGAGCCTGGGGTGACTCAGATGCAATCAGAGAAGCTGAAGTATGTTCACCGGTTCCTTTCAATCTGACACAAAAATGGACAGGACCAAAGGAGACATCCTGGGGCATTTTCCACCTGCTGCATGCCAAAATTGGAGCACGTTTTTCTCTGCAGTGCTCCTCTCTGCCTGTCACTGCTAGGAGAGACCTGAACAGGATGGAGCAGGGATGGGATACGCACACCTTCAGCAGTGACCATAAAGAATCCACCAGCGTGGAAATAATGGGGAGATCAGAGGAGTTTTTAGGCGATGGATCCGATTACCCCTGCTCAGTCCTTCCCAAGAATAGGAACCCATCTCCAGGCTGCCTCTTCCCTTCCTCCTGGCAGCCTCAGCTGTCCCCTGTAGCCAGGCTTTGACCAGGTACTTCCCACCAAAAGTATTCTCAGGATCTGCTTTCTATTTTTCCCAGGCCAAAGTAGGTGGGGTTACATGGGAAGACCCCAGAGGGAGCAACAGGTTGGTTAAGAGCTTCAGGGAGCAACGAGACTTTGCTCCTGGAGCTCTTTGTTGAAAAGAGCAGGACAGGAAAACAGTTGGAAGCATTTAATGTGGCACGTGAGATGAGAAACTCCTAATCAGAGCATGCTAGGGGAAGCAACACAAGCCACTTCCCTTCTCAGTGCCTTTTTTTCTCCTCTCAGCCTTTCCCCCCGTTGCCTTCAGGCTGCACGTGCTGTGTGCATTTGTGCAGCACCTTGCACACAGTTGTGCTGGCCTCTGCTGGGCTGCCGGGGCTCACAGCAGTCCTGATGATAAACTCCCTTGGCAGAAAGTGCAGAGGGGAAATGGTGAAAAGTCTAGAACACAAATGGACTTGTATCGGTACTGAGGGGAAGGCAAATAAAAGTCCAGCAGTACTGTAGTAGCCTTGAGAAAAGGGCCTGGCAAACTCCTCGCAGGAAAGCAACAGCAGATGGGCTTGCACAGAGCACCGTCACGTGGGCTGAAACCTGGCCGATGGCCCGTAAAGCAAAGGTAAGGTAACACGGTAATGATCAGCACAGGGGAGGGAATAGCTGAATTTGGTGTCAGGCCAATTCACGGGTTTATTAATGATATGGAGCAACACATACCGAGCACAGGAGCGGATGACACCAAATCCTCTCATCTGTTAGCTCAGCAGCAGTGACAGGGCCAAGCTAAGACTCTCCACTCATTTTTTGCCTATGGTCTAATAGACAAGGTCTCCAACCACAGCTATGACCGTGGCACCCAGGATTCGTTGATCACTTCCCTTTCAAGTACAAAATAAACTTCTGCCTGCTCAGCATCCAAGAGGGCAAGGCATCAATCCGTCCAGCAAAGCTGAAGGCAAGCTCATGTGCCGGGAGTTACATGAGTGGTTGATGGTTAAATCACACTACACTTAATCATGATAAAATCCCAATGTGAAAGCAGATGGGGCATGAACACCAGCTATACCATAACAACTGCCCACAGGTGCTTTCTAATACCCAGGAAATTCATGCTAGCTTAGTCCTAATCTTTTTTTTTTTTCTTTTCTTTTTGGGCAGGGTGGGGGCAGAGTTTGCCCTTGATGACTTTGCCCTTGGTGTAGAGTGCTTCAGGACAAGGCATGCACAGAAAGTGCCTGAAACGGCCAATATTCAAGGCATTCCCAAACCCAGCTCACCCCGTGGTAACCCATTTGGTTGAACCCTGAGCAGCCACTGACGAGAACGTGCCTCTTCCTGTTACTCACGCCGGACATTTGTACCAACAGGACCAGGCGCTCCCAGAAAGTGACTCAGGCTGGTTGCCAGGACCTGTGCACTCAGCACTTTAATTAGCTTGGCTGTAGGTCTGCGGCAAACACATGCCAGTCACGGAGCAGGCAGATACCCTCCCACACCACTCCGGTGGCATCAGAGAAGCCAGCCAGAAGAACAAGAAGAAGGTGGCTCTTCAGCAAGCAGATGGGAAAGTCGGGTTAGAAAAGGCGGAGAGCTAGCCCTCGGGTGCAATATACAAGTCCCATGAGCAAAGAGGGGTTCAGTTCATGAATGGGGGAAAGAAAAAAGGCACTGAAAACAGAAGAAGGTCTCACTAGATGTACTGGGAGTGAAGCAAGCAAGAGTCAATTTGCAGGTCATGTGGAGTTGCCCCAAGAGAGGGGACGGAAGCACTGGAATTATTTATGTCACTTCAAATTGCCTGGATAAGGCATCTGATTACACATGGTCAAGAATAAGCCACTGGCAACGTCTGGGGGACTGCCAAAGGACCAACCCGTATTCCCCAGACAGGAGTGGTTCCTACCAGGACATGGCTGATGACATGCCCACCTCTCCCAGGGCTCTGCTCAGCAGGCAGCAGTGTGGCCAAGTGCAGGCAGAGCAATACTTAGGGCTCCTTGCAGGCTCCCGAATCAGTATTGGGAAGTTTGGCTCATCATCAGCCCCTGATGTGAGTTCCTTCCTTTGCCCAAGCAGACTGCTGATTAACTAGGAATTAAGCTGGCATGAGACAAGAGCTTGTTGATGTCTCTATAATGCTTCAGCTGATAGACAAAAATAACTTTCATGTTGTCTATTCTGCTTCATCTTCTGCAAGCTTGTCTCATACTGCCAGACTGCCAGCCGAGGTCCTGCCGGTCCCGCCGTCCTGTGCTAGCTCTCGGCAGGAGGAGAAGCACAGCTCACCACGCAGACACGGCCAGCCACCTGCAGACATAGGAATTCACGCGTGTCCCCGCACATTCCCACTCACAGCTGGCACGAGTGCCCAGCCCACCTGCATACTGACATCCACCAGCGGCTGGGGGATGCCCAGGTGTGTCCATAGCGTGCACACAGAAACACTCTTACCTCCCTCTCAGGCACAAGCACGTCAGTGAAAAGGTGTGCACACATTTGGAGATGCTCCCGCTTAAAGGGATACATTCCTTACAGATGCTCACTGCCCAACCGTTCACACACATCTCAGCACAGACACCAGTAGCAAATTCCGTACCCTCCAGGCAAATATTTGCTTATTCACGTATAAGCTGTGCATACAACACGCTTACTTTGCCATGCCTGCAAAACACTGTTTTTCTGCAAGGCTACAGGAAAATACTTTTTAGTCACATTCATGTACGTGTGTGAAGGAACCTCTCTGAGAACCTCTCTGAGCCACTGACAATTTTGTAGGAAAGGGAAGAATTGTTCTTTATTTAAGAACAAATCCTTGTCTTTTCACAGTTCATAATTGTGGCAGCAACATGGAGCAGTTTTAAACTGCAGATCTTTGCCCTAACCTGCATTGCTATCGCTGCTGCTTGTGCTGCAGCAGCGCTGGGTGCCAGGCGATGGAGCAGGAGCTGTGCAGGGTGATCCTGGCTCTGAAGAGTTTACAGCCAGCATCCGAATTGCTCGGAGCCCCACACCACATGCACGTTGCAGGGGGGCTAAGAGCAGTGCCCGAAGCAGTTCACAGGCAGCCCAGGTGGGTCCCCATGGCACCGTGTCTCCACCAATACAACCACTGACGTGAATTTGAATTCCACCTACTCAGAAGAATTTTCTCTCTCTGAAGCCAATCTTTCTGCCAGGTGCTTCTCAGACCCTTCCTGACAGCAGTTTTCCTCAGCAGAAGGCTGCACGGCGCCCGACAGACGACATCTTAGCCCCCAGCCCTGGGCCCAGCCCGGCCAGCAGCCCGAGGAGACAGGGTCAGGCAGAGCACAGAGGGGGCCAGAATGTGGCTAAAAGGCCTGAATGGGGGCCAGCTGCAAGGCACGGCCAGTGTGGGGCATCCTTCAGGCACCAGAACTGCCCATGGAAGCCAGGCCCAAGGGGGCCGTGTGCCCACCCGGAGACAAAGTGGGGCCCGGCCTGGGCTGAAGCAGAGCCCCTGAGCGTGGCTCGGGGCTGCGGGGCCTGGGGGCTCCGGGCAAGGCTGGTGGGGCCATGGATGCCCATTCCCTCAGGGGAAAGCAGGTTTGTCCAAAAAGGATGTGACCAGCAAAAGGTCCAAGCCCTGTTCAGAGTAGAGCCGAGCCATTTTGTTAAAAAGTCCCTCACTCAATTAGCAATAAGGTAATTCCCAGCTCCATCGCTGCCTTCCTTTGTGTCTTGCAGCCACTTCTGCCTTTGCTCCTCACCAGCAGCATGGAAATACCATTATCCCCCCTGCCTGCTGATCTGCTCTGTGCTAGTGCTGAAAGGCATTTTCTGAAAAGCATCCCACGAGGTTCTCAGATAGGTGCTTTGAAGAAGAATAATTCTTTCCTAAACCAAGATTTTACAGCAAAGACTATCTTGTATTACGTCTTCGCCTCACAAGGTGACACCAGAGTATTAACTAATTAAATAATAACATTTCTGTTAAAATAATCTGTCCCCCCTGCACATTTTCACTTTTTTTTTTTTTTTTTTTTTTAGATAAACTTGCATGTGCTGGACCTGTTCACTTTCAAAAAAAAAAAAATAGTAACACTAACAAAGTTATAATTCTTGTTCTAAATAGAATGGCTGGAAAATAAGAAAATCAGTTGCTTCCTGCATTTTGGTTCCAGATTATGATTTAACCCTGAAGCGTGTGAATTAATGTGATTGCCCAGTTGTAGAAATCTAAAAGGAAAACAATCTGTATAGTGTGAGATGACCAGAAAGCTTGTTAGGTGTTTTCAAAGAAGCAAGCTGTTTTGTTTAATAAAACATACAAGAGTACCATTGCAGTCCCCACATGTTGTAATAATCACAAGCAAGTTGCGGCCTGAGATACCAGCAGACAGTAAAACTTTGCATCCTTTCTGCTGAGGTGTGAGTGAAAAAGAACCCCTGTGATTCTATTAGGCCAAAACCACACTTCTGCAAACACGTGAAAGCTGGGAGCTGCGTGCCGTCACTCGGCCCCGGGAGCCGGGCCTGAGAGACGCCGTCAGGATGAGTGGGAACAGTCCCTGCGCTAGGCGCGAGGCCAGGCTATGAGGCCAAGCCCCGCGCTGACACACAACCCCTCCGATGCTTCACTCAACGCGAGACCCAGGCCGAGCCTGGGAACAAAGTTCTTAAATGCTAACAACGACCGAGGGAAATAACAACATCCAATCCATGTTCAAAACGTGCTCCCTGAGCTAAAGGGCACTTGGTTCATTACTGCGGCGTGATTCTTTTTGCTGCTGGGTGTTGATCATTTGTGCTTGCAAGTCTAATTCATTTGTAAGGGCATCCAGAGGCTGGGGAGTTTTGGGGGGTAATTTCCAGTCTTATTTCCATCTGAAGGTGCCCACAGCCAGGGTTCGGGCACCTGCAGCCAGGCTGAGGGCAACAGAAAGCAGGGAGCACACGCCGAGCTCGGCTGAGCGAGGCACCAGGGCTTGCTCCGAGGCTGCTGCCCTGCGGGGCGGCCGGGTCAGCCCACGGGGAGAGCGGGCGCCCAGCTTTCCCTCCCGGTGGGCAGCTCTGAGAAGGCTGCCAGCTCGCGCCTGCAGCCCGGCCCATTTCAGCACAAGCAGCAGCAAGGGCTGGGGGGGCACAGGGCTCCCCCCGTCCATCCAACGCAGCTGGGCAAGCAGCAGGCCCAGCCCAGGCTTCATGGCCCAGGGCAGAGGGCTGGGGACTCCCCCTCCCCAAAACGGGAAGCCGAAATAAAAGGCAGAGGGAGCCTTGTGTGTGTTTTTATTATTATTATTTCTGATTAAAGAGGAATTCATTTCATCTTTGCCTCCTGCCAGGGGCTGAGGTGCCGCCATTGAGGTTAACGGTGCGGAAGAATACAAAAAAATTTCATTGAGGAGGATTATAAAAGTTACTAGCTGGAACATTAACAGAAGAGTAACTTGTAAAAAATGCAATATTACAATATTCACAAGGACGGTAGAGCGTGGTAAAGCTATAAAATTCAACATTAAAATCTTCTACAGCCTAGATAACCTAGTTAACAAACATTGTATTGGAACTACTTTTTTTTTTTTTACTTTTTTTTCTTTTTTTCCACGGGGCCGGGGGTGGCGGGGCCAGGCAGGGGGCGACAGGGCCCGGTCCCCCCCCAGCCACGCGTGGAGCTGCGAGGCCGCCCCCACGGGGAGCCGCTGCGGCCCCCACTTCAGCGCTGATGAACTTTTTGTCATTAGCAAAGCGCGGGAAGCGATTTGTCTGAGCCAAACCCGCAACCAGGAAGCGTCGATTCGTTTCATTTGTCACTAGCTCCAAGTGCCCACATAAATAACAGCCAATATACTTCGACGCTCCGATTGAATTCTGCAAGGCAAAACACTGGGAGCGTTTGCAAAAGGAATACGGAGGGGAATCAGATATTGCTATTCTCCTTATTCTTTTTCTTCTTACTATTCTTATTCTTCTTCTTTTTCTTATTCTAGTCTATTCTTACTCTTATTCTATTCTATTCTTATTCTATTCTTATTCTTCTTTTATTCTTATCCTTATTATTCTTATCCTTATTATTCTTTTTATTCCTATTATCACCACCGCTAATAGCAATCCTCCCGTGCACAGACCTCAGCTCAGAGGGAAATCGATGCCATTCCTCCGAAACCGGCCCCGAGAGCTGGCCGGCTCCGAGTCTTGCTGGAGCAGGCAGAACTTGGCCGTGCTGCAGGAGGCGGGGGTGGCACCTCGCTGCCGTCCTGGCGCCGCTCCGGGCTGGCCCCGCACGGCAGGGTGCGGGAGGGCCGGCTGCGGGGGGAGCCGCGGCTGCGGAGCGGGACGCAGCTCCCCGGGGAGAAGGCAGGCAGTTTGTGGAGATGTTACTCCGGAGTTTCAGACTATGATAAATATGATAATTTGTATAAAATTTGAATGGGTTCTTGTTTTCAGGGAGAATGCCTCCGATGATGAATGTTCATGATTTTCAGATAGATGGCTGATAAAAAGTGTATTGAATTGTTGAAAGCGATTTTAATTTTAATTCTCTACCTGCAGATGTCTGATAATAATAATGTCTCCTAATAAAATAGGAAGGTGTCAGTTTAAGCAGCAGTATTTCGCTTCACTTCATCCTTCCCATCCCCAGACTGTGGCAACATTAACCTCTTCTTATAAAAAGGCACATAAAATTATTATAATTACAGAGTTATTAATTTTAAAAAGAGGGTTAGCAGGATTTTTTATTATTATTAATAGAGCTCGCACAGTACCCCTGCAAGTAAATCCCCGTGTGAAATGATGGATCCGATTGCTAATTCTATTATTAGATATTGCCTAGGAATTGCCTTTCGGGTTTTTAATTAGAGTAATTGAAACTAGAAGAGGCGGGGCTAATTATTTTTATTTTCCCCCTTTGTTATTATTTAAAAGTCATTGATAATGCTCCCTGCATTCAGATCTCGCCTTCAGAAGGAGACTTACAACAAAGCAACAAAGGGAGAACAGGCAGAGCCCCGGTCCGCAGGTTGGAACTCCCAAGCCAGCAGCGTGCGCCTGTTGGGCTAATTGGGTTCTGTGGGGCTGGGGGCTCTCACAGGAGACCCTCCTCTACCCGGCTCCGAGTGCCTCCGACCCGGGCTGATATTTCATGTCGGGGAAAAAAAAAAAAAAAAAGGAAAGAAAAAAGAAAAAAAAAAAAAAAAAGAAGAAAAAAACAACAACAACTCTGGTAACATGAAATCAATGACCTGGCAGTTACACTCTAATTAGCGCCTCCCGCGAAGCAGCCCGAAGCCAGCCCAGCACAACCCAGCACACGCACACGCGGGGCACGGGGCACACGCACCCCCCGGCAGCCGTGGCGCAGGCAGCGACGGGAGCCACGCGTGGAGGCGGCCACGCGTGGGGCGGCTCAGCGGCCCCCGGCCCCCCGGGGCGGCCCCCGGCGAGCCCCCGCCTCGGCTCTCGTTTGCCCCGGCCGCCTTCCTGCGGCCCCGCGAGGAGCAGCCGTGAGGAAGGCAGGGGTGCGGTGCTGCGGGCGCTGCGGGCTGCAAAACCGCCCCGCTGGGGACTTAGCGCGGGGGGGCGAGCTGCCTGCCGCACGAGTGCGGTGCTCTGAACAGCAGCAGCTGGCAAAGGGGTGACGGAAGGGCTGTGCGGGGCTTCCAGCGCTCCTCAAGGTGCTGTGCCTGCACACGAGGGGCACGCAGACCTCCGTCGGGTGCCATCCCCGCACAGGTGCGGCTCCCCACGCATCACGCGTGCCCCGCCGCCTCGGGAAGGCACGGCGGGGTGCGGCCACACACGCGTAAATCAGAGCCTCGTCCTCCCCGTACGGGGCTCCGGGTGTGGATCACACACCCCGTGCGCGCTGCCCCCAAATCCTCGCCGCCGCCGAGCGCGTTCCAGCCGCGGGTGCAGCACCTGGAGATGCAGCTGCGCGGGGAAGCCGTGCCGAGCCGTGCCGAGCCGTGCCGAGCCGTGCCGAGCCGTCCTGCTCCGGCAGGGCCAGCCCTGCGGGGCCGCGGAGAGCCGTGGAAAATCCCTGCAGGATCACGGAAATCCCTGCGGGGCCGCGGGGAGCCGCGCTCCGGGCTCCTGCGGCGGGCAGCGGGGGCCTCCTGCCCCCCGGGGGCCGGGGGATCGAGGATGGGCAAAAGGCGTTTATTGGGGGCAATTAGAGAGCGGGTACCGCTGCGAAAAATAAATAAATAAGAGCGGAGTTATTAAGGGGGAAAGGAGTTGGAATCGTTGTTAAAAAAAAATGCGCATAAACGAGTCTAACAAAGTAGGGAAGCAGAGGCAGCTTGGCGTGTAAGGTATCATACTGGAACTGCTTCTGCTTTAGACCTCGGGATTAATCAAAGAAATCGGTGCGGCTGATGAGGAGTTATTCAGCAGCTGAGCTCTGGAAAACTGCATCCCTGCTTTCTTTATACATTTTATTATTTTCAATTGGGTTGAAAAATTAGGAGTGTTTAGAGAAAAGAAATACACATTTCTTCTTCCAGCGGGCTGGAAAGCTTTGATTTTATTTTCCCCCCTCTCTTCTTATCTTTCCTTCCCTTTCTATTTTTCCTGTTTCCGAAGTTTGCGGTGGGGGCCGAAGGGAAGGATGCGTTTGAGAAAGCCAGAGATGGACCCGCTGGGGCGGAGGTGGCCGCTTTTCCTCGCTCCTCCTCGCCATTCCCCGCTGCGGGCTTCACGGATGCCCCCAGCCCCGGGAGCCGGCACCCGAGGATGCCAGGGAGGGACAAGCCACAGGCTTGGGCTCTTCACGTCGGTTTTCTGTCACCGTGCCTCCAAACTTCTCCCTGGCAGGGCTCGGCGAGGGCTTCTTTGTCCCCTCAGCGCGGTGGCGGCGGGGCGGGGGTGTCCCCTCTCCGAGAGCCGCCCGCCCACGGCCAAACTTTCTCGAGGAGCCCGCCCAGAGCCCCGCTCCTGCCATGCGGGGAGGGATCGCGGCTGCCAGAGCTGCCCGCGGCCGCCAGCCCTCCGCAACTTGCTGCACTCCCAACCTGAAAACGACCGAGCCCGTTTCCAGGCTGGGATCCCCTCCCCGGAGGGCTTTTTAAGGCCGATTTGTAATTCTACCAAAGCGGGATCTCCCTCCCCTGCCTGTCCCGGAGGAAAGGTGACAAGTAGAAGTGACTGCGGACCCCAGGGGGCTGCAGCCCCTGGCGGGTGGCTGCCGGCCGTGCCCAGGCACACGGGGACAGCTCGGGACCCCCCTATGTCCCCCTACACCCCCGATCCTTCCCTACCCATCGCCGGCCGAAGGCAGAAATGGTGGGGAGGGTGCGGGGGGTGCAGGTCTCGGGGCAATTTATCAGTTACCGAAGGGCCCTTCCTGGGCCTGTAGAGCTCAGGGGCATTTCTCATCTCAACTCCAAATAGGAAAAAAAAAATGTAGTCAGCTATCTTTAATCATTGACTCGAGGGCACATTTCACATCATCTCTCAAATCTGCATTTTTTATGAAGTGGCCAAAACGTGTGCTGTGTGCCTAATTTTCTCTCCCTTACAGGCGTTAAGAAGAGTAATGAGAAATCGGCTGGAAATTAACTTGCTCCGGCCCCCGCAGCCTCCCCCCCCCCAGCACCCCTCACTTCTGTGCGCCGGGGCTGCCGGGGGGGGGGGGGGGGAGCTGGCGAGGGGGCTGCGGGCGCTGGCCGGAGAGGAGTTGGAGACGGCCCCGCAAAGTTTCCTTTTCTCCGCAGCCCCCAGACCATGGCAGAGACTCTTGTCACAAGGACAATGGCTGTGCTCCCGGGACGAGGCGGAAGGCACACGAGTTACATCTCCCCGGCTTTTACTCTCCCCCCCCCCAGAGGCCCCTCCCGAAGCCGGCCCGGCCTCAACCAGCAGCCCCGGGGCTGGGGGGTCGCGGGGGGGGGGGGGGGGGCGGCGGGGGCGGGCGGACATTTATTTGCGAGCCTTTAATATACGGAAACGCCTCGTCACTGTCGCTGCTCTTCCCCTTGGCGTTATCACCGCCCGGGGTAGCGGAGTTTTCCGCCGAGGTCTGGACTTTCCCGGCGGCGCGGAGGCAGCAGAGCCCCCGGTGCCTTTGGCCTTTATTTCGCGGCCGTGCCCCCTTACCCATCCCCGAGCCTCCTCCCCGGCCGGGCAGAGCTCAGGGCCGGGCTGGACGTGCCTCCTTCCCACCCCAAAAAAAATAAACAACCCGGCGTGCCGGGAACTGTTGCTTCTGCCCGGCGGCCCGGGGGGGGCGGCCGGGAGCCGGCGGCGGGGCCCCCCCGGTGCTGCCCGCGGGAGGCCCTCGGGGGGGACCCTGCTACCAGCACCCAAAGGCACCGGGAGCGGCAAGAGCGGGGGGGCTGCTCGCCTCTCTGCAGCTGGGACTGGGGGGCACCTCAAAATGACAGTGGGGAGACCCCTCCGCCTGGGTGCGGGCTGCCATAAACGTGTCTGCTTCTCCGTCCTAATTCTGGTGCCTGCCAACTGCTTGGCGGCTCTTAAAAACCCTCTTCTCTTCTCTCTCTTCTCTTCTCTTCTCTTCTCTTCTCTTCTCTTCTCTTCTCTTCTCTTCTCTTCTCTTCTCTTCTCTTCTCTTCTCTTCTCTTCTCTTCTCTTCTCTTCTCTTCTCTTCTCTTCTCTTCTCTTCTCTTCTCTTCTCTTCTCTTCTCTTCTCTTCTCTTCTCTTCTCTTCTCTTCTCTTCTCTTCTCTTCTCTTCCTTCTCCTCTCCTCTCTTCTCCTCTCTTCTTTATTTCTTTTCTTTTCTTTTCTTTTCTTTTCTTTTCTTTTCTTTTCTTTTCTTTTCTTTTCTTTTCTTTTCTTTTCTTTTCTTTTCTTTTCTTTTCTTTTCTTTTCTTTTCTTTTCTTTTCTTTTTTCTTCCCTCTTTTCTTTCATTTTCTCTTTTCTTTCCTTTCCTTTTTCTCTTTTTTCTTTTTATTTTATTTTCCCTCTTTTATTTTCCTTTTGTCTTTTCCTCTCTTTTCCTGTCGCCTTACTCCCTTCTTTCTGCCCACAAACGCTAGTTTATTTTCATTTTCTATTTCCCTCTCTTCATATTTTCCATTTTTCCCATTAAAATTACATCGCTGTTCTGTTTATCCATCCATCCTCCTTTCATCTTCAAATCAAACGTCCCCTTCTTTTATTGACTCCTTTTTTCTCTAATACAAGTAAAAATCAATGTCTGTCTCTCTGTCTATCCATCCATCCTGATTTCCATCCCCTCACTTAGTTCCATCCTTCTTTTATTTTCCCTTCCTTCACCCGTTAACACAGCGCTATCTGTGTTTCCAGCCTCTCGTTTTTTTCATGAGATCTGCCAGTTTTCCCTTCCTTTTCTCGCCTCTGGCGAAGGCTCCCGGGTGTCCCCAGCCCGGGTGTCCTCCCCTACCCGCACAGCCACTGCCCAGGCCCCTCCATCTCGGGCTGTCCCCAAGGACACTCGCGGTGCCCTTCCTATAGCCACAAACTTGTCCTGAGCTCCCTGGAGGGGTACGAACCCCCCATCCCCGCCGATGTCTCCGTCCCAAACTCCCGGCAGAGCGCTCCCCGGCCCTCCGGCGGCGGGCTGCGGCAGCCCGGACCCCCGAGGGACTGCGCCCGGTTTGGGTGGGAGCGGGGACGGGACGGGACGGGACGGACGAAGATTTTGAGAAGCGCTCAAATGCGAGCCTCACGGCGGCGGGGCGAGGCTAACCCCCCCTTCCCCTGCCTGTGCCGGGGCTGAGGCCCCCTCTGCAGCTCGGGCCGCAGCAGCAGCCCCGCTGCGGGCCCGGCCGACCTGCACTGCCCCCTCTGGCGGGTCGCGCCCACCCGCGCCCACCCGCGCCCACCCGGGCTCCCCACCGGGAGCCGCTGCCCACCCGGCCCGGATCCGGTCCCCCCCAATCCCCCCGTGCGCTCAGGGCGCATCCTGCCCCCGAGCCAAGGAGGGGAGACGCCGGACAAAGGGAGCGGCCCCCATCTCCTCGCGGTTCTCCCAGGCCACGCAGCCAGGCAGTGCGCGCCTCCCTTCGCCACCAGCCCCCCAAACCTGTTGCGGGAACTTTTGTCCCCGTCTGCGGGGAAAGAGCCTGCCCCGCTCCTGCCCGCACCCCCCTTCAGCCCCGGTTTTTTGCCTAAAGCGGGGAGGAGCGGGGCTGAGCCAGGGCCGGGGATCTAGGGGGGCTCGGGGCTGCGGGGGGATTAGGATCTCGGGGTTTTGGGGTCTCGGGATCCCACGGCACGGCCGCAGGCGGGGATGCCGGAGCCGGAGCTCGCTGGGAGCCGGGCGAGCCGCTCCCGCTCTGCCTCCGCATTTCCCTGGGAACTTTCTATTCCGGAGTTAACTATTAACTGCAGGAAAGCAGGCAATTTTCTTCGGAATGCGAACTATTTCCTTCATCCAGCAGATAGATGGGGTGATTGATTAATATGGAAATTGATATTAAAATATGGGTGGCGGACGGGAACACTCCCCGGAGTCACAGCCGCTCGGCTGCGGCCGCGCGGAGGAACGGCCGGCCGGGGGAAACAGCACGGAGCTGGCACCGAGGGCTGGCCTGGTGCGCCGAGAAATGTTTTAATTGCGAAACCCGCGGGAATCCACCTGCCGCTGTAAGGCGCCGGCACCAAGAGCGCCCGGCCGGCCACAAGAGCGCAGGAGGGAGGGCGGCCCGGGACGGTGCCTGCGGGCCCCTGGCGGGGGGACAGGCAGGGGACAGGAGGCGTGGGGGGTCCCACGTCCTCGCTGCACCCCCGCAGCCGGGGGGCAAGGCGCGGGGATCCACGCGTGTGGACACAGAGCGGGCACGGCCCCACGGGGCACCCCGAGGGCTGCAGGCTGCGTGCCAGCCCGGCCTTGGGCATAAGGCGAGGGGGGGCTGTCTGCCAACGGCCCCACGGCCGTGAACACCCCCACAGCCGTGAACGACCCCACGGCTGTGAACCACCCCACGGCTGTGAAGCACCCCACGGCTCTCCTGTCCGTGCTCGCCGGCTCCCTTCACCTGCGGCAGCGCTTTTGCTCTCTGCCCGAGGGTCGCCCCCTGACGCCCCAGCTTGCCCCCCCGGCCCGGGGAGCCGGGAGAAGCCCCATCCCCGTTCGTCCCGGTCCCACCACGGGCTGGTGTTGCCCCCCGTCCTAATTAAGCAGCGCGCCTTTTAATTAAGCCGAGGGCTCGCTCGGCTCTGCGCGGCCCCACGCCGCCCCCGGCCGGCCGGGGACCCCCGGGCTGCCCCGACCCGGCCCCCCCGCTCAGCCTGCGGCAGGCACTTTGCCCCCCCCCCCCCTTATTATTTTTTTTTCTCCCTCTCTCTGCATTTTCTCGTCTTTCTCCCCCTCTCCCCACCCCGGGAGGGGCACCTTCCAGCCTCCCGTCCCGCTTTCCTCTCCCTCTCGGGTTCGCCCCTCTCCCCCTCGCCCCCCCAGGCCCCCCCTGCCCCGGCCGCCCCCCCGGCGGCTGTTTGTCCCGGTGCCCGGACAATCATCGCCGTGTATGAAGTTCTAACTGGTTTGTGTCAGGCAGCTCTCTCTAAGCAGCCTGGCGTGACGGATTAAACATCAACTAGTTAAATAAAAATTAATATCAACTGCCTCCTAACTTCTAATGTCATGTTGTTTATAACTAATGAACTGATTAGGGGATAAACACATCAGGAAGACATTTCTGCTTCCCTGCTCTTTCGAGAGAGATTTGCAGAATTCAGAGTAAATCTCCCAGAGTCCCTCCTGGGTTTTTCCCACAGCACTTTGGGGAGGGTGTGGGGGGGGGGGGAATTCCGTGGGGCTCCTTGGGACCAGGTCGAGCACTCCGGTGTGCGTGGGGGTTAGCCGGACTCATTTAAAGCTCGCCCGGCGGCAGCAGCACGGCTCAGAGCGGCGGCAGCAGCGGGGCGAGGATGCGCTCAGGGCAGCCCCGGCGCCTGCTGCCCAGCCGGGCTGGGGACGGCGTGGCAGCAAAACCCCCGCTGCCGCCGTTGCTGGCTTTCGGCGCCCCGTTTTCTTGTTGAAAATGGAACTTTTTTTTTCTTTGCTCGAAGCGACAATCGATGGGGTTTAAGTGTTATGAAGGAAAGCGCTCCCCGCACCTTTTTTATTTTAACACCGATCCGCTTGGCTGTGGCGTGCTCCTCGCCAGCCCGCGTTGTACACATTTTCCTAAGCACTTTAGAAAAAGAAACACAGGCGCACACACACAAACCCCCCAGCAGCCTCATCTTGGAGAGGTCCCAAGCTTTTAAATACTGTTTGCCCAGCACCGCCGGCTCTGACAAGACAATAATAACAGGGGAAGCTTTTTAAAACCAATTTAGCAAATGCAGAAATGTAATTTTAATGAAGAATCGATAGCAGAATGGTTCATTTTTCCTGGGACTCCTTGTTGGAGCTGAGCGAGACTTTCAATCAATGGGGAGATGGAAGAGGGGGGGAGAAAGAGAGAAAGAAAAATATCCGCTCGGTGATGTCTTTAGCACGGGGAATTTTTCTTATTTTCTGTGCCGTGTGCGCTTTCCTTTATTCTCTCTTCCCAACCGAGAAGCCTGCACCGAAACGCGGCGGCGGAGCGCGGGGCGGCCGA
Organism: Aythya ferina; assembly: GCF_964211825.1. Lineage (NCBI taxonomy): Eukaryota > Metazoa > Chordata > Aves > Anseriformes > Anatidae > Aythya > Aythya ferina. The sequence continues at coordinate 17,953,495 of NC_140302.1, read as the reverse complement.
GCGGACGGACGGACAGACGGACCGACAGACGGCGGCCGCTCTCCCGGAGCCCAGCGCCGGGCGCTCGCCGGGGCAGCCCCCGAGTGCCGCCCGCCGCAGCCCGAGGGAGCGGAGGGGCCCCGGTCCCGGCCCCCCCCGGGGAGCTGCCCGGGCCCCCCCCCAGGAGCCGCCCGACCCCCCCGGAGCCTCCCGGCCCCCCCGGAGCCGCCCGGCCCCCGCGGCGAGCCCGCCGCCTCCTGCCCAAGTCCCAGGAAGTTCCTCCCCTGTCCTGCCTCGTCTCCTGTCCCCTGTCCCCGCCAGCCCCTCTCCGAGCACATTTTTATGGTAATAAGACAACAAATTAATGTGCTGCCGCAACAAGGCTCCCCCACAGGTAGCCGCTTTGTGGGAGGGGGGCACGGGGGATCGGAACCAGGGGCCGGGCGCTGCCCCCCCCGCGCGGCCCCCCCGGTCCCCGTTCCTCCCCGGCTGCACAGCCCTGCTGCACTGGAGCAGGTGAGTCCCCCGCCACTTTTATAAGCAGCAGCGCTGCGTTTGCTTTGATTGTTATTTATTTTCCCCTCCTTTTAGCCTGTCCCGGCTCAGTAGAGCGGCGGGTCTTTCTCTGTGGCTGGCTATTTTTTTTATTTTTTTTTTTGGTGGTGGTGGTGGTGCTCTGGTGTGTGTGTGTGTGTGTGTTGTTATCTAAACCGTTTAGTTTTGGGTGGTTGCGCCTAGATCTCGAAAGTCAGCGGGGGAAAGCAAGACACCCAAGCGGGGAGGAGAGAAGCGAAGAAAAGGCCGCGGCGGATCTCCTGGCTTGCAGCGTCCCGGGGAGACGGGCCATTAGGCAGGGGAGCCATGGCTCAGAGCTCAGGGAGAGCAGGTAAGGGGCGGGGGGGGCGCTGAATATTCAGCAGGGAGGGCTGAGACCGTCACCCCCAACTCCCTCCTTTGGCAGGAGGCAGCCTCTGCTCCCTGCTCCCTGCCCACCCAGGTTCCCCTACACTCGCCGTCTCACCTGCCAAGCGCCCCCTTCCCCGCGGGGACCCCCCGTCAGGGGGCTGCTGCTTTTCCACCTTCCTTACGGGGAGGGGGGGGGCTGCCCCCCCGCACCGGGCCAGCCCCCACACGGCGCTCCCGGCCCCGCACTTTTCTCCCGACTGCAAAAAGTTGAGGGCATCGCCCCAACTGTCCCCCCCCCTCTCCTTCTCCCCCCATTTCCGTGCAACTTTGCCCAGCGGGTCCCGAAGCGGCTCCGCCGGTCCCTGCGGGGCCGGGCTCGGGCCAGCATCGCCCCCAGGCGGGGCGGGGGCCGCGGCGTTCCCCAAACCGACAGACGGGTCCCCGGCCCCCCGCCCGCCTCGGATTTTATGATTTGCAAACAAAGCTTCAAACAAGCCCCGCCGGGGGGGGGGGAGGCTGCCTGTCCCTGTCCCTGTCCCTGTCCCTGTCCCTGTCCCTGTCGCTGTCCCTGTCCCCTGCGCTCCCGGCGCGCTAAAAGCACAATCGGGCGGTCTGGCTCTCCGGCATGGCGTATGGAAACGGAGCGTTTAATTTAGGGATTCGGGAGGGGGGAAAGGACGCAAAGGCAAATGGAGGCTGGAAATGCAAGCGTCGCCGACTGTCAGCACAGAGCCGTGCCGCTGCCCTGCCTGCGAACCGTTTGCTTAGAGGGGAGGCTCGGGAAGAAAGGCTCCGGCGTGCGTCTGGAGCCGGGGCTCGCAGCTCCTCCGCCTGTTGGGGCGAGAGTCCCCGACCGGGGAGTGCTGCGGGTGCACAAACGGACAGACACGGACAGCAGGCGAAAAAAAAGCAGCCGCCCTTCAGGAAACCAAATCTCGCCCCGATCGATAGAATCCCCCCAGACAAATGTCTGCGCAGCACCTCGGTGAATGTTAACAGCCAACGCACCGTGTGTGCGGCCGTACACACACACACACACACACACACACACACACGTGCGAGCGTGTATTTAAATATATCGCATTTGTTAGCTATCTCAGAGAAATATCGCAGCTTTACCAAAACGTGGAGGGAAATTATAAAGGCAACGAAAAAGGCCTCGTAGAAGAAAAGGCCACAGCGGCTTTTTTTCGCTGTTCCGCACCGAAAATCTTCTGAGCCGAAACTGAAAAAAAAAAAAAAAAAACCTTCAGAAAGTTTGCAGCCCCCTCTGCTCCTTTTCCCTTCTGTGTTTTTAAAGGATCTGCCGAAGTCCCTTTGCATCTGAGGTTTAAATAGGGAGATCAATAGAAAACAGTTGTAATGATCTAATTAATTATGGCAAAATTAAAAGCGAGTAGAAAATCAATCTCTGATGGTGTTGAAGATGGAATTAAATTGATAGTCCATCTGTTCACCTCCTAGACCGTATAAATATGCAACCCAAGGACGGAGCTAATGGGATCAAGCTGCCTGGGAGACTCTCCCTTCCATCTCCCTTTCTCCTTTCCACTTCTTCCCCTCCCGAAGTTGAGCCCCTGCGGGCAGAGCCGTGCGCCGGGGCCGGCCGGAGGGGCCGGCGGGCAGGCAGCCTCCGGTGACAGGCGCCTTCTCCGCCGTGCTGTTTTTAAATCAAACGGACAGGCTTTATTACGGTGATGATGGCCACGGAGCAGCGTGCGGCTGCTCGCTCCCTTCTTTTTTTTTTATTATTTATTTTTTTATTTTTTATTTTTTTGTATTTGACACCGGCCGGGCTGGCAGGAAAGGCAGCCCAGCCGCTAGCTCCGCGCAGCGCCGTGCGGGGGCTGCAGGGGGAGGCGAGCCCCCAGCCCCGGCTTTCCCCTAGGAGCTTCTCCCCCTCCCCGAGGGAAGGGCCCGGCGGCAGGAGCGGGCCCCCCCGGAGAGGAGAGGCCGCCGAGAGCGGGGGGCCGGGCGCGGGGTCCCCGCCTTTGCCCCCCGAGGGGTCCCGGCGCCCCCTGTGCGCCCCTCGCCCGCTGAGCCGCGGTGGGGAGCGGCCGAGCTGCCGGGCCGGGGGGGTTCCCCACCGTCCCGGCCTCTCTTAATCGGGAAAAACGCCGTTCCTTTGGGGGATAAGCGAACGAGCCGCCACAGTTTACCGCCCGGGGTGGGACGGTGTGGGGGTGTGGAAAGGGGGGGGTCCTTCCCTAAGTGACGCCTAACCGCGAAGCGGCGAGCGCGGGGGCCCGGGCCCTGCTCGGTGCGCACCTCCTGCGCCGGGGGGCACCGGGCCGGGGCCGGGGGGGGCTCGCCGAGAGCCCGCAGCCGGCGCCCCCCGGCTCCGCTGCCCGGCCGGGGCCGCGGGAGGGGGCCGGGCCGAGCCGGGCCGGGCCGGGCCGAAGTTGGCCCTCCTTCCCCTCGCACTGCCCCATCCAGCCGGAAAGAGTGCCCTGGGGGTCAGCCCGCGGCCCCGCTCGGATTTATTAATTGATGTATTGAAAAGCAGGCTTGATTGACGGCTGCTAATGGAAATCACAGCCCCGCTTTGCTGCTGAACGCTGCCCTCCCGGCTAGCCCTTCATAAAGAAACCCTTGAGGCGAAAGGTAGATTTTCATTTAAAGTGCCCCCGTCCTCCCTTGCACAGATTAGGTACATTTTAAACACAGACACACATATTGCAAATTAGAAGCTAATTTAATTATAAATCAAAACTGGGCATAAATCTGCACTCACCACAAAGGATCCATTTAGCGGAATGCAACCACCTCCCCTACCCCTGGAAAACTGCCTTGCCGAAATAACCCTGGATATACACTGCCAAAGTTATGGGTTGTGCACAGTGCAAAGAGATCCACGGGAGATATTTTTCCCCACGCCGGGGGAGGGGAAAAGCCCCGCGTGTCAGAAATTAGCTGGTCACATGGCGACAATTTCTCTTTCTCCTAGAGAAAGGGATTCTCCGCTAAACAAAAGTTTGTATAGATGTAGAAGGTTGGAATTCTGAACTTACAGGCTGGGAGGGAGTCGAAGGCGGCAGATTTTTTGAAGTCCGGCAGGTCGGGATCAACAAACGCGCTCACGCACACGCACACGCTCACGCACACGCACACACACCCCAGAGCCGGGGTCGGATTGATTGGTGCCGTTGGGTGTGCAAACCTCGGGGGGAGAGGAAGGAGGGAAGGGAGAGAGGGAATGGAGAGGAGAGGAGAGGAGAGGAGAGGAGAGGAGAGGAGAGGAGAGGAGAGGAGAGGAGAGGAGAGGAGAGGAGAGGAGAGGAGAGGAGAGGAGAGGAGAGGAGAGGAGAGGAGAGGAGAGGAGAGGAGAGGACGAGGCAGGAACGCGGCGCCGCTCGGCACAGCCCCCCGCGTCCCGGTAGCCCCTCGCCCCGTCTCGCTCCGCTCCGCTCCCCGCGCCCCCGCTCCCGGCCCATCCCTGCCGCAGCCCGCCCGGTGCCGGGGGAGCCGGGGGCCGGGGGCTGCCCGCGGCTCGCTCCCTCCCTCCCCCTCCACCTTGCAGCTCCTCTCGCTAAGTTCAGACCCCCCGGTCCTTCCCTCAGTCTCCCCTTCTCTTCCTCAGCGCCTTCCAGCCCCCGCTCCCCGCCGCCCGCTCCCCGCTCATCCCGCCGGGCTCGGCGGCCAGCGGCTGGTGCAGCGGCGCAGCGCCCCTCCTGCCCCCCCTGCCCCCCCTGCCCCTCCTGTCAGTAGGCGCCGAACTTGGGCTTCCGCGGCTCCCGGTGACGGGAAGGGAAGGGAAGGAGCGGGGCCGGGCGGGGAGAGGTCCCAAATGCCGGCTGCCGCCCGCCCCGCTGCCGTTCCCGGGGAGCGAGGGGGGAGGCTCCCCAGCGGCTGGCTCCCGCAGCCCCGCGCCCACCCGGCAGCCGAAGCCCCCCGGCCCCCGGCCCTCACCTGCGGCTCCCGCACCGCGGCGGGGGAGGGGGCCGCCCGAGCCCTTTGTTGGTGCGTTTCCAGCCTTTGTTTGGTGCTGACAACGAGCCTGCCGTCCCCAAACCGGCTCCCGGCGCAGCCCCGGGCAGGGGGAGCCGCCCGGCGCCCAGGGAAGCGGGGGGCAGAGGCTGGAGCCGGCCGGGGCTGGGGGAGCGCAGAGCAACGCGAGCGGGGCAACTCGGGCGGGGTGTGCGGGCACTGGGCTCGGCTCTGCCGGGAGGGAACGGGAAGGGAAGGCAGGGGGAGAGGGAGAGGGAGAGGGAGAGGGAGAGGGAGAGGGAGAGGGAGAGGGAGAGGGAGAGGGAGAGGGAGAGGGAGAGGGAGAGGGAGAGGGAGAGGGAGAGGGAGAGGGAGAGGGAAGGGAAGGGAAGGGAAGGGAAGGGAAGGGAAGGGAAGGGAAGGGAAGGGAAGGGAAGGGAAGGGAAGGGAAGGGAAGGGAAGGGAAGGGAAGGGAAGGGAAGGGAAGGGAAGGGAAGGGAAGGGAAGGGAAGGGAAGGGAAGGGAAGGGAAGGGAAGGGAAGGGAAGGGAAGGGAAGGGAAGGGAAGGGAAGGGAAAAGTGGGAAGGAAGGAAGGAAGGAAGGAAGGAAGGAAGGAAGGAAGGAAGGAAGGAAGGAAGGAAGGAAGGAAGGAAGGAAGGAAGGAAGGAAGGAAGGAAGGAAGGAAGGAAGGAAGGATGGAAGGAAGGAAAAGAGAAAGAAAGTGAAAGAGAGGGAAAGAGAGAGAGAGAAAGAGAAAGACAGAAAGACAGAAAGACACAAAGACAGACAGACAGAAAGCAAGCAAGCAAGAAAGCAAGAAAGCAAGAAAGCAAGAAAGAAGGAAAAACTCTCGGGGAGTATCTGTCACTGTAACGCATGTGCGCGAACTCTGCTCCCAACTTCCCCCGGCGGCCCCGCGGAGCCCCGCAGCGGCCGCCCCGCTGCCGGCAGGTCTCTTTGTGCGGTGGGTTTTGGAAAGGCGGCTCCCAGGCAGTCATTACCACTCTTCGGCCCCTCTGACTGCTGGAATTACCCTTTCCGGGGACTTTAATGGGCAAGCCATAGGGTTTTTCGCTGATCCGCAGCAGTTTTCGCTCCCTCCCCGTTTTTATGGGTGTATTATAGTTAGGGGTTATATAAATGTTTTTGCGTGTGATAACTGTAAATCCTAACATTTGCAAATGGCCCGGAGGCAAACTAACCTTGGACGGGCAGAGAGAGGGAGGGAGGGAGGGTCTCCCATTACTGCTGATTAAAAGGAGACTTTAATAAGCGTCTAATTCACTCATCGGGAGTTTTATGGAGAAATTAGAGGAGGACAAAAACCCGACGTCTGTGGCGTGGGGGAGGCGGCGGCGGAGGAGGGGGGGCTCCGCGCCTCCCGCCCAGCGGCAGCCCAGGGCAAAGGGAAGAGGCAGCTGGGCCTCGCCTCCGCCGCCGCCTCCGCCGCACTCCCGGGCCCGGCTGCTCCGCGGGGTCCCGGTACCGGAGTGTACCGGGCCGTACCGGGCCGTACCGGGATGTACCGGGCCGTACCGGGCCGTACCGGGCGGCAGACAAAAGGAGAGGGGCGACGCCGGGCCTGGGGGAGACGCCGGTTCCGCCGAGGCCGCCTCCCCGCCGCCAGCCCGGGGCAGGACCGGAGCGGGGCCGGGGAGCGGAGACCGGGATCCGGGCCCGGGGTCCCGCTGCCTGCCACCTGCCCGCGGGGGCCGGGAAAGAGCCCGGCCCGGCCCCGGCCCCATATGGCCGCGGCCCGGGAGGCTCCGAGACTCGCCCCGGCTCCGGCCGGCCCGGTGCGCTGAGAGGCGGCTTTGTTGCAGAAGTGTCTCTTCACAGTGTCGGCCTTTATTTTTTTCCCCCTCTTTCTTTCCTTTTTTTTTTTTTTTTCCTCCTTTTTTTTTTCCCCCTCAATGAGGCTGTAAAAGGTCTCCGGCTTGTCTCGTTTTTGTGGCAAACGCTCTCTTGTAAAGAGGAGAGGTTAAAGTGTCGGTGACTGAATAAAGAGCAGCACACGTGGGCTATTACCATTCAGGGCAAACAAATGCAGAGAAGGGAAAAGCCAGCAGCAGGCTCGGCGCGGGGGGAGCGCGGCCCCCCCGGCGCACACACGCACCCACCCCGCTGGCCTCGGCCGCTCGGCTGGCCTCCCCTCGGCCCCGGCGTCCCCCAGACATGCAACCCACCCATGGCTCACAAAAGAGCGAGAGAAAGAGAGAGGGGGAGACATGAGGGGGTCTTAGATGGGAAAAAAAAAGAAAGTAGCTTTAGGGGGAATGTGCTGTGGAGTGTGAAATTGCAGCCCGTGGTGCTCCATATTGTACCAGAAGCTCTCCAAAAACTCATCCTCCAACGTGACCAGAGGTGCTTAGACGGAGAGAGAGGGAGAGGGGCTCACAGGCACGGGGGGAGGGGAAGCGAGGGGGCTTTTATTCTTTTCGCGCTCTCTTTCTTATTAATTGTTCATTTAAAACCCAACTTGGCGTTGATTTGTTAACCTGGGCCACCGCGGGCAGCCTCGGGGCTCCTGCAGAGCGTGGCCGGGGGGGCGGCAGGACCCTGCCCGGCCCCCCCTTTTTTCTCCCATCCCCTCCCGGCCCCCCCCAGGATGTGCTCGCAGGCGCCGAGCCCCGCAGCCCGCGGCCCCGGGAGCTGGCCCCGGGGCTCAGCCGGGAAGGGTGCAGCAAAGCGCCCTCCTCGCAGCCCCCTGGCCTTAAAAACTCACGTCCCTGTTTGTTTTGTTTTGTTTTTGTCTTTCACAGCCAGGGATTTAGCCTCTGATTTTCCCACGCGAGGCTAAATTAGTTGTCACGGGTCAGAACCACATCCACGGATGCTGAGCGCAGATTTATCTTCTAAACTCGCCTATATATAGTGCCGGGGAGTACCACGGCGGAGCTAAACCGCCTCCAAGTAGCAGTGTTTAGGCTGAAATCGCTCGCATAGTTGGCATGGGGGGGGGGGAAAGAAAGGCGAATTGTTGAGCCGCGGAGTTAGCAGCACCTCGAGGTTTTACAGCCGCAGGAACCGGGGAGCTGCCGGCCCTGCCCGCCGCCACACGCCGGGCCGGTGGCATGGGGCCGCGGGTGCCCAGCGCCCGGTGCAGCCCCAGCAGTTTCTCTGCGGGCCCGGATTTCGCCCCTAAATTCCTCGTCCCGCCTTGCGATGCCGGCCTTCGCCCTCGGACGGGAGCCGGGCTCCCTTCCCCGGGTGGAGGCCGATCAGGGAGGGAAAATGCTTCGGAGGGCTGGAGGCCTTGGGTGATGTGTGTTGATGGCCGGGCTGGGCGAGAGGAGGCACGGGGAAGATTTGGGCTTCATCAGCTGGAGCGAGCCGGCTAACGAAGCAGACCGAAAGATGGCTATCGCCGAGACTCCCCCCAAAAGTTTATTTTTCTTGAAATTTCCGCAGAGAGGCGGGTGCCTCTTTTGAAGTGTAAATGTTTGTAGCTTGGGGGGGCTGGGTTAGGGAAGGGGGAGAGCCTCAGATCCTCTTTGAGAAAGAGGGAGAAGAAAATAAAAGGAAAAGAGAAAATAAAAAGGGAAGAGAAAAGAAGAGAAAAGGAGATAGAAGAAAGAAAAGAAAAGAAAAAAGAAAAGAAAAGAAAAGAAAAGAAAAGAAAAGAAAAGAAAAGAAAAGAAAAGAAAAGAAAAGAAAAGAAAAGAAAAGAAAAGAAAAGAAAAGAAAAGAAAAGAAAAGAAAAGAAAAGAAAAAAGGATAAAACGGAGACGGGAAGGCTCCCTGGAAGTGGGGCGGGAGGCAAGCAGCAGTGCTGCTGAAAGGGACCGGCTCCAGGAGCTGCCCGGGGCCGAGGCGCTGGCCTGGGCCTGGCGGCGGGGCCGGGGCGGGCAGGGGCTGCCCGGTGGGGTCGGGTGGTGACAGAGCAGTGCTGCCGGCTGGGAAGGGGCACCGGGTGATCCTGTGGTGAGGGAAGGGGGCAGCAAGCGGGGGGATTTTCCCTTCTATTTCCTTTTTTCTTTTCTTTTCTTTTCTTTTCTTTTCTTTTCTTTTCTTTTCTTTTCTTTTCTTTTCTTTTCTTTTCTTTTCTTTTCTTCTATCTCATCTTCTCTCTTCTCTTCTCTTCTCTTCTCTTCTCTTCTCTTCTCTTCTCTTCTCTTCTCTTCTCTTCTCTTCTCTTCTCTTCTCTTCTCTTCTCTTCTCTTCTCTTCTCTTCTCTTCTCTTCTCTTCTCTTCTCTTCTCTTCTCTTCTCTTCTCTTCTCTCCCTGTCTCTTCTTCCTTCCCTCCACGAGAAACGCTCCCCACTTGCCCAGCTCGGCCCCACGTACCCCAGCTCTCCCCGCACCGTGGGACCCCAGCCGCTCTTGGCCGCGCACTCCCGTTGTGCGTTTCTCCTCGAGTCTCTCACTCCCGCTTTTATCCTCACTGAGTCGGCGATGGGAAACGATAAAGCGACGGAAAAAAAAAAAAAAAAAATAAATCTCGGGAAGAAATCCCCGAGCCACCGGCCTGCCCCCCCACCCCGTCCCATCACAGGGCCGTTCCCCCCGGGAAGGACGGGAAGGCTCCGGGAGGCTGGGGCCAGCTCCCGAGGGTGGCGGTGACCGCCCGGGGGGCAGGCGGCGGCCGAGGAGAAGCGACCCGCTGCGGGCGGCGGAGGAGGGAAGGGGCACCCCGCCGGGGAGCGGGGCAGCCCCCGCCGTGCCCGCGGCCGGCCGGCAGGTGCGGGCCCGGGGCCGGCTCCGCCGCCGCCGCCGAAGTTTCCCCGGGGCCGCCAAGCGACCGGCGGGCGCCATCTGCAGGCGGCGGCGCCGAGCGGCGCTGCCCCGCACCTGCGCCCGGCCCGGCCCGGCCCTGCCCTCCGCCACCGGGGCCGGGGGGCGGCAGGGGAGGGGAAGGGACGAGACGGGAAGGGAAGAGGGGGGAGGGCCCGAGCCGGTGTTGGGGGCAGGGCCGGGCCGGGCCGGGCGCACAGCGGCACCCCCGGGCTGTGCGGGGCTCCCGGCGGCCGCTCCCCGCGCCGGTGCCCGGCACCCCGCCGCCGCTGCGCCGCCCCGGGGTCGGCGGCCCCTTGCCCGTGCCCGTGCCGGTGCCGGTGCCGGTGCCCGTCCCGGGGGGGCTCTCCCGGCCCCAGCCGGCTCGGTCCTGGTCCCGGTCCCGGTCCCGTGCCTGGGTCCGTGCGGCCCCGCCGCGTCCCCGCGCAGCGCAGCGCGGGGCAGGGAGGAGACCGCTGCCTCCCTCCCGCACGGGGAACCGCAGCCACTGTCAAACATTTATTTTTTTCTCAAATCAGCCTTTTTTTTTTTTTTTTTTTTTCACGCGAGGGAAAGAGAGACGGGAGTGGGGGGAGAGAAAGATAAAACATCAGCTGAAGTGCCAAAATGATTTATGAGACAGTGGAAAATATTTCATAAAGATCTCTCGGAGATTCCTTACTTAAACCGTTTAGAAAACAAAGGGACTGTTTCGTGGCAGATAAGCGGAGGGATGGGGAAGGAGGAAGGAGGAAAAGAGAAGAAGAAAGCGTATTTCAGGTGATGATAAAGTCGCAGCCTGAAAACCAGAATTCAGCCCACAGCAATTTCTACCTTCCCCTTCCAACTCTGGTTATCAGCCTAAGAAGGCGTTTCCTCCTTGCTCTCTGTTGCTTGCTGGGTCAAAGGCACGTCTTTTTTAGCTGCAGATCGGCTAGTGAAATAATTCTTAGATTCTCTAGCATAAGAAAAAATAAGGAAAGAAAAGAAAAAAAAAATCAGACATCTGGAGAGTGGGAGGTTGAATTTGCTTTTATTTTCCCAAACGCACACGACGAAACTTTGCAATAACAGCAATGGGCCCAATCTATTGGTTCAAATATGTGCAAAGAGGTCTTTCCTTTTCTCTTTCCTTGTTTTCTTTTTCTTTCTTTCTTTCTTTCTTTCTTTCTCTCTTTCTCTCTTTCTCTCTTTCTCTTTCTCTCTTTCTCTCTCTTTCTTTCTCTATTTCTCTTTCTCTATTTCGTTCTTTTTCTTTCTCTTTCCGTTCTCTTTCTTTCTCTTTCTTTCCTTCTTCCTTCTTCTTCTTTCCTTGTCTTTCTTCCTTCCTTTTCTTTGTCTTTCCGTCTTTCCCTTTCCCTCCTTTCTTTCTTCCCTTCTCTCCTTCTCCCCTTCCTTCTCTCTTCCCCCTCTTCTCCTCTCCCTCCGGCCCTTCCCTCTCCCCTTCTCCCTTCCCTCCCCTCTTTCCCCACCGCCCCAGCCTCTCCCCAGGGCAGCCCCGCCGCGCACCCGCTCCCCCCGCTCCGCCTCAGCCCGAGCCAAGTCCCCGGCGGAGCGGAGCGGAGCGGAGCGGGCAGCCGGCGGCTCGGAGCGGCGGGAGGCGCCGGGACCCTCCCGGGCCGGGCCGGGAGCACCGCGGTGCCTGCTGCCGGCCGTGCCCCGCCGCCCGCTCCGCGTCCTCCCGGGCCCTCCGGCGCCGGCCGGGCCGCCCCCGCCGCCCTCGTCCCGGAGGCGGCGGCGGCCCCCCCGCGCCGGAGCGGCGGCCCGGCCCTCCTCGCCGCGCTCGGCTCGGCGCGCTGGCGAATCAGAGAGTGTCGGAATCTATTGCCTTTGTCTGACAAGTCATCCATCTCCGGGGAGGCGGGCGGGGGGCTGAGGGCGCTGCGGCTTTTAGAGAGACACACACCGGGAGAGGAGGCTCCAGTCTCCGGCCCCGGCTCCTCGCAAGCACTTCCCACCTCGGGCGAAAAGTCCGCCGGGCGCCCGGATCCTCCGCCCGGCCGACACGAGGGGGGCGCGCCGGCCGCCGCCGCTCGCGGCTTTCCCGGGGATTGCTACTCCGCTTTGAACTTCCATCGGCTAGCCCCGGACCCGGGGAGGAAGAGGAGGAGGAGGAAGAGGAGGAGGAGGAGGGAGAGCCGCGTCCTCCCGCGCCTTCGGCCGCCTCGCCCCGGCCCCCCTCCCCGCCGCCGGGGATGCTCGGGCCCCCCCAGCCATGACAGCCGCCTGCCCCCCGGCGCCGCCAGCCCCCCGCTCCCTCGGACTCTGCTGACTCGGCCGCCCCGGCCCCCGGCGCAGCCCTCCCGGCCCGGAAAGTTCTTCGCTCCCCGCTCCCCGGGCAGGGGGGCAGCGCGCCCCGCCGCTCCCCTCTCTCCTCTCCCTCTGTGTCCTTTTTGGTTTGCTTTTTTTAAATTTGTTTTGGTTCGTTTCGTTTTTGTTTTTTTTTTTTCCCCTCTTATTTTTTTTTCTCCCCTAAGTCTTGAAGTTGAGTTTTAGAGGCGACACGGCGGCTTCAGCCGATTTCTTCCCCTTCCTTTGCCTCCCCATGGATATGCACTGCAAGGCAGACCCCTTCTCAGCAATGCACCGTGAGTACTGGAGCCCGGCTCCTTCCGCCGCTCTGTCCTCCTCATCCCTCCATCCCTCCTTCCCCGGCCGTTCCTCCCCCCCGTTCCTCCTCCGGCTCCATCCCCGCACCGCCCGGGGGGCGACACCGGGCACCGGCACCCGGCGGAGGGCGCGGGGCCGGGCCCGGGCCCGGGCTGCGAGCGAGCCCCGAGCAGAGCCCGCGGGGGCAGTGCCCGAGCCGCCCCTCGGAGGACGAGGCTTTGCCCCGGCTCCTGCCAGCTCCCGGCTCCGACCCTTTCGATTTCCCCGGCCCCGCGGGCCGAGGGCTTCCCGCAATCCTACGTGTGTGCGAGCTGACAATTTGCCCCGCCGCCGGCCGGGATTTGCTCTCGTTTCGGGTTTCGGCGGCGGAGAGGGGGGCCGGCACTTTCGGATGAACGGCGGGGTCGGTCCGGGCTGCCCCGGGCTCCGCTCCGGCCGGGCTCGCTTCAAGCCTGGACTGCGGGAAAAATAGGGCAGCGGCGGGGCCGGGAAATCGGGCGTTTTCCGAGCTCCCCGAGAAGTCACGGTCCCTCCCGGGTTATTTAGCAGCTCCTCGGCGTGCGTTTAAAATGCATTCCTGGCGCCCAGGGAAGTGGCTTCGTGATGTATTTTCACTTTAGAAAACCTTTCTTCCCAAAAAGGGGGACGAAGGAAGGCGAGAAGGCAGAGTAGCGAGGAATTTTCAGGGATTTTAATTTCACCGCACGGAGGGAAAATAATTCCGAGCTTTAAATTAAAGAGCACATAGGAATATAGAGCCGAGCCTGGGACCGTCTCGAGTCAGGAAATGAATAATTAAGAGCAATTTGTAACTTTTGACACCGAAACTTTTGAGGACACGCCCTGCCCGCTGCATAAAAACAAACCGAAAAGGTCTAAAATCGAAATGTTTGCGGTTTAAAAAATGACGATTTTGCCAGGAGAAAGAAGGCGCAGAGATAGAAAGCTACCATCAGATCCCCAAACGTGGATGTAGGTAACTGCCTTCCTGCTCGGAAATTAATGCTTTCCAGCACACACCGCTTAAAATTTAGGATTTAATTTTCGAGGACCTCTAACAGAAAACGGCCCCCGCGTTAGGCATTATTTTCAGTTCTCTCGGGCGCGACCTTCCCTCGGAAGTGATGGCAGTAATTCTGCCTTCGGTACGCGCTGGAATATGCAGGCAGCCGAGAGAGGCATCTCGCCACCGAGACGCTCATTTCTGCAAACTCCACCGAGATTCGGCAACAATTTCGGCTTCCGAATAATCCTACTAATACTAATCGGCATTCGATTTGTTCCCCAAAATGCATTTCTAGCTGGGCAGACCTAGATATTGGCAAGCAATTAAAATACGCTCGGGCGCGGGCTCCCGGTGCAGGCGCGCACAGGCAGCAAACGCGATGGGTAGGAAAGCAGCTCGGCTGCTCGGGCAGATGCACACACACAGCCCGGCACCCCCACGAGGATAAATGCCCCAAAACATCCCCCTGCTCGTACGGAAATAACCTTAGGAAAGGACCGTGTGGAGCAAACCCAAGTCTCGTGAAAAAAAAAAAAAATAGCTGGGGTGCGATAATTTAAATTATTAATTTTTAATCTTTTTTTTTTGCATCTGTTGCCTTTTAATACTTTGTAATGCGAGTTATAAAAGGTGCTCTGAATTATTTATCGCGGAGTTGCCGAAGAAATTGCTGTCTTGTAACTTTAGAGGCAACATGTGCAGAGGGGGCTCTGCACAAACGAAGAAAACACAGAGCAACACGCACCCGCAGGTTTTGGTGGAGGAAGACAAGCGTGCCCCCTCCCCTCCGAAGCCCTAAATATCTTTTACGAATGAGCAACAAAAGAGAGCAGCGACACCTCAGCTCCTCGGGCAAGGGGAAGGGACGGGAGCCCCTGGCTCGGTGGCAGGGAGGTGGGGGTGATCCTGACCGGGGAGGGGGGAGATGGAAAAAACTCTATTTGTGCGAAAGGACTTGGATCGATCGCAGGGCAATGAGAGTTTCCACTAAGTTCAGAGCCAATAAGTCAGTGTCAAAAGCAGGGGAGGAAAAAAAAATAGGAAAGAAAGAAAAAAAAAACCCTCAGCGAAAATACAAACAGATCATTTTTCAGCAAACCGCGCGACGAACTAAGATCTCTCCGCGGGGAAGGAGGCTGGGGCTGTGCGAGAGGCCGGCTCGGAGGCGGCGTGCTCTGCACAGCTCTATCTCCGCCTGCCAGCCGCCGGGGAGCGGGCACCGAGCGAGCGGGGCCGCACCCGCAGCGGTTCCCGCACCGGCAGCGGGCGGCGGCTCCGGTGCGCGGCGCCCAGCTCCGCCGGGCTTTCCCCCTGCCCGCACCCCGCAGGTGCGCGCTCGGTTCCTCCTCCTCCCCGCCAAGTTGTTTCTCGAAAGGGAGAAGGGCGAATCGGAAAAAAAGCGCCCAAGCAGTCCCGGGTGGGAGAGAGCGTTTGTTGTTTTTTTTTGTTTTGGTTTGGTTTGTTTTTTTTTTGCCTGGGAACGGAGAAATAGGGGAAAGCGGAGCAATTTAAATTCGCCCTGATTTAGATTTGCGCGGGGAAAAAAAAAAAAAAAAAAAGAAAAAAAAAAGAGAGAGAGAAAGAATAAAAAAATAAAACAAACAAACAAACAAGGAGCCGCGAGACCCTGTTAAGATTTTTTTTTCTTTTTTTTTTTTTTCTACTGGCGGATTTTTCTTTTAAATACCGAAAGCTGACAGAGAGAGGGTCTGCGTGTAAACGAAGCCCGAGCGCGGGACACACGATATTTTCCTCCTCTCCCCTTCCATTTCTTCCTCCCTCTCCTTTTCCGTCCGAATCCACTCAACTCCCATCCCAAAATAACCGGAGACAAGGCGCTGTGGAGGGGACTTGCTGCGGGATGAGGGAGGGCGGGGTCGCGAGGAGCTGGAATTGACAATGTGCGAGAAAATCGCGGAAAGCGAACTCAAAGAGAGAGGAAAAGCGCAGGGGTAGAAAGCAGGGGGCTGCAGCGGGGGCTGCCCGGGGCCGCCGAGCAGCTGGGCTCCGGACCTGGGAGCGTTTCGCTTCCCAACTCCGAGAGGAGCCGCAGCCGGCACCGGCTCCGTCCTCGCCCCGCGACAATGGCCTCGGGCAGCCGCCGCTGCGGGCAGAGGTGCGGGCGGCCGGGGGCAGGCGGGGCGCGGGGGGTCCCCAGCTGGCTCGGGGAAATTCACGCTTCTTCCCCCTCTGTGCCATCTCCACCGCTCTTAGTCCTTTCTAATTATTTCTTTCTTCATCTTATTCTCACCCCGTTTTCCTTTCTTCCTTTTTCTTTCTTTCTTTCTTTCTTTCTTTCTTTCTTTCTTTCTTTCTTTCTTTCTTTCTTTCTTTCTTTCTTTCTTTCTTTCTTTCTTTCTTTCTTTCTTTCTTTCTTTCTTTCTTTCTTTCTTTCTTTCTTTTTCCTTCTTTCTTTCTTTTCCTTTTCTTTCTCTCTCTCTCTCTCTTTCTTTCTCTTCCCTTCCTTCTTTCATTTCTTTCTCGTTTTCTTTCTTCCCCCTCTCTCTTTCCTCTCTTTCTCTCGTTCTCTTTCTCTCTCTTGTTCTTTCTTTCCCTCCCCGTCTCCTTTCCTTTTTCTGTCTCTCCCCCACGTCTCGACCCCCCAGCCCCTCACCCATCACCCCCAATCCATCTGTAGTGACGGGAGATTTTGCAGTCCGAGTGGCAAAGAACCCACGACTAACGGTGTGTTTCTGGTGTGCGTGGGTTGTTGTGTTTTTTTTCTTTCTCTTTCCCCAGCAGGGCACGGGGGTGTGAACCAGCTCGGGGGGGTGTTTGTGAACGGCAGGCCCCTACCTGACGTGGTGAGACAAAGGATAGTGGAGCTGGCTCACCAGGGGGTGCGACCCTGTGACATTTCCAGGCAGCTGCGGGTCAGCCACGGTTGTGTCAGCAAGATCCTGGGCAGGTAAGGAACGGACCGCGGCCGCTCCTTCCCCTCCCCTGGGGCGGCAGCGTGCCTCCGGGCGCCGCGCTGCGCCGCTCTGTGCCCCCCCGGCCCTCACCGCGGCGATGCCCGCTCCCTGCTGCCCACCGCCCCCTGCCCGCCACCGCCCCCGTCACAGCGGCAGGACGCGCTGCCCCGCCGGCCGGGCGGCGTGCGGGAGCTGCGGGGAGGGATCGGTTCGCGAGAGAAGGGCCAGGGAGGGGGAGAAAAGAAAAGAAAAGAAAAACACCACAGGAGAACGACCTCCTCCTCCCCACCCCCCAAAAAAAAATCAAAAAAAAAAAAAAAAAAAGCAACAACAACAAAAAGCCCATCTCACAACAATCCGTAGGCGGCCCTAGCAAATGCACGGTAAATAAACAAACAGCGGGGCAAACAGATAAATCTCCAGAAACAAAGATGCGGTGCGAAGCATCCCCGGCGGCCGCGCCGGCGGTGCCGGTGGGCGGGCTGCCTGCCGCCGCCGTGCCCTTCGCGAAGGACGTGCCAGGGCCGCCGGGGGGCCGGGAGCCCGCTGGGGAACCGCCAGCACGGCTCTGCACGGCTCTGCCCGGCTCTGCCCGCGCCCCCCGGCCCCTCCGAGGCCGCCCGACCCGGCCCCGGGGTCGGTGGGCTTGGCCCCGGCGGGCCGCAGCGCGGCGAGGCTTGCCGCTGCTCGGGCCCGAAAGAAGCGCCCTTGGGGAAGGCAGCAGGAGCGCAGCGCTCCCCCAAACACCAGCCAACACGCACCCAAAGGGAAAGGAAAAAACCTGGGGGGTGAGCACTGCACGGGAGCGGCGGCTGCCGCAGCCCGGTACAGCCCCGTAGAGTCCAGTACAACCCAGTACAGCCCGGTATAGCCCCTCGGTGCCCCCAGCGGCAGCCCAAAGGCGGGGGGCGGTTGCCGGGGGGAGGTCGCGGGGCCGCGGTCGCGCCGGGGCAGGGGGCTCTGGGGGCGGCGGGGGGCCCGGCCGGGCACTGACCGAGCGTCGTGCTCTGGCGCGGCAGGTATTACGAGACGGGGAGCATCAAGCCCGGAGTGATTGGCGGCTCCAAACCCAAAGTAGCGACCCCCAAAGTAGTGGATAAAATCGCCGAGTACAAGAGACAGAACCCGACCATGTTCGCCTGGGAGATCCGGGACAGACTACTGGCCGAGGGCATCTGCGACAACGACACGGTCCCCAGCGTCTCCTCCATAAACAGGTAAGGGCGAGCCTGCAGGCACCGGGACCGGGACCGGGAGCCGGCCGGGGTGCGGGGCTCGGTCTGTGTGCAAGCCCCGGGGGCGTCTGGACGGTTTTACCTCCGTGCCCCCGGGGGAGCCGCCAGCAGCCCCGCCAGGCGCCGAGGCTCCGAGCAGAAGCCAGCCCCTGCCCGCAGCCTCGGCCGCCGGAGGCTGTCCCCGGGCCGGGCTCCCCGCTCCGCGGCCGGGCGCTGGCGGGGTCTTCCCTTCTCCTCCTCCTCCCCCAGCCGCTGGGGAACGGCTTCTGTCGGTGGAGGGCCTCGGGGTGTGGGAAGGAACCGCACGACGGGCAAACAGTGGCAGATCGGGGGGGAAAGGCCGGTGATGCGGGTAGAGGAGCGTTAGCCCAGCGCGCATCCCGCGGGCTGTACAAACCCCGCACAGCCATCCGTCCACCCCAGGCTGCGGGTCCTCACACCTTGGTGACACGCAGGACACTGCCCCGCACACTGAGTCACCGCGCTGCCGCCGTGCGACGCGGCTGCACGCACCTCGCCCGCGCCCGCAGTCCCTAGGAACACAGCAATGTTTGCCAAGGGTGCCTATGCAGGCACAAAGTACCGCACCGACAGAGTAAGAGTAAGAATCCGCGAAATTCTGCATGCAGTCCCAAATATACAGAGCTCCCCGTCCAAATAAATGTACACAGGCTGTGCGTAAATATGCAAGCAGACTTCTGCAGTGCCGGCATAGACAAAATCGCCCAAGTCAGTATATCGGTCCTCTTGATATACGGCAAGTTTAGCCAGATCTTTTTAATACCTGGTGTATTTATAGCAAGGGAAGCAAAAAAATAAACAGCAGGGAAAACACAGTGGTATTTTTTGTCTTGCGCTTTACATGGCAGATTTATCAAAATATGTCTAATAACTCAGGCTGTGTATTTCTAAATCTGGCATCCTATATAAATGGGTTTTAATATTTTGCAAATGATATGGAATTATCCCAAATCATCTTGAAAACAGCAGGTAGAATTAGCTGGTGGAATGTACCTTGGCTAAGGAAGATTCCCTCAGACACACTGTCTCTGTAATATACTGCTAGGCTACCCTAGGAAATTATCCCTGTGTGTGCCATCTGTATTAAAATGGTTATTAAGTTATGAACAGGGTAACATAATACTGATCGGCTAATTATACACCCTCCTAAAAAACCTCCAGGTCTCTGTTACTCTCGCAGTCAGGTATTGAAATAATAACAGTTTGACATTCAGACACCTTACAAAGGCAGCTGCGGAAGGACAGCCAGCTCTCCCTGGGAGGAATTAAGCTAGTGGTACACAAGTCCAGAGGAAGGGCTCCAGGGTCTTTGGAGGCATGGCAGACGTGGACCAGAGGATCGCAGAGGCTGGTGCTGGTGCAGGGGATGTCAGTATCCCCATGTCACCAAAGCCACAGCCCCATGCCTGCCGGCCCTGGCACCTTGCAGTGCTTCACGGTGTCCCGGGGAGAAGGCCGGGGACAGATTTTGCTCTCGGTTTTGCTACCAGTTTGCGTCGGGGCTTTGGGGGGTTCACACCTCAGTTTCCCCAGCCAGGGAATGAAGATTGAACCATCTCAGGATGTGGGAACAGATGTCAGCTGGATTGCGTTTATAAAATGCTTTGAGAAGGACAAGGGCTTTGTAACTGCTAAGTGTTATTGTATTAGAGAGGCTCAGCTGTGACCCACCATATTTGATTCTTACTGTGATGGCATTTGAGTGTGTATGCACCAAGGCGCAAGAACGTTTTGACTTCGTGCGATCAAAGCTTTCCCCGTTCATTTAAAAAATTTGGACCCAACTTCACATCGTTCACCTTTGTATGGGGCTCCGACAGCTGTGAGAAGTGAGCCCGTAACAAGACAGGTCGCACAACTTGCAGGTCTGTGCTAGGCAAGAGCAGGTCAGAGAACTGGGAAAAAATTGCAGCAGAATAGGAAACAGCGAGCGTCTGAGGGCCCGATCCTGCTGCCGCGGAAGGTAGCGCGAGCTCTGTCACTCCAGTGGCTTTGTGACTCCAGCTCACAAAACACGAGGAGAGGACTAAGCTCAGAATTCAAATACACATTTTTTTCACTCTTCCATTGTCCAAGTAAGCAGAGAATTAGGTAAATGCTTTGTAACAGCACGTTCCTTTGCATCCCCCTTACCTGCTGTACGATCACAGCCCAGAGTTCGTCCAACACTCCGGCTCTCTGAGCCACTTCAGATAGTTGACAATTTTAAAAACCAACCTGCTCGAAATATATTTTTTTTTCTCAAAATGTGGGGTTTCCAAAGCAAAAATGTCAGTGGCCCAGTGTCCAGAACCATTAGAGCTATATCCATGAGCTGTTTAATATCTTGAGAATACAAACGGGCTCTTTACAGAAAAAGGTGGTTATCTAGGTCCCTAGATAGACCGTGAATACTGCACTTCAGAATGGAGATCTCTTTGTATACAGAAAACAAGTACTTCAGGTTACTACAAGATTTTCTGAAAATACATTAATTACATTTTATCTTCTTTCTTTCTGGGTACTAGCCTGGCATTAACAGCCTTTCAGGTGAAAGACTACAAAACAGTCCTATTTCAATTCCACTTTTACAGTTTCCCTAAATCATTTTAAGAAAATTATTTTCCATTAATTATTTTTTGGTGATAGATGAATTATATGTGCCTACATTGCACTGATCTGTCAGTGTTGCACTGCCGATATCAGGATGCATTTGGGACGATGTGTAACTCAGTATTGAGACATATCAGAAAGCTGTTCATATCAAACTCATGCAGAAAAAGGCCAGATATGAACTACAGCAAAAAATATGTCTTAACGACCCCCTCAAGATTCAGAAAAAAAATACTCCTCTGCTGTGTGGTAGTTTTGCTTTAATTATGGTAAAAAATCTAGACAGTAAGCTAGTTAATAAGCAAACCACACCAGAACTGACAGGATCAAGACAGAGCAGTCATCTCTACACCGGGAGCTCTCCTGTTCCCTTTTCACACATTAGCTCCTCTACATGATGAACCCATTGTGTATACATGCTCACGTATATATATACATGTATCTGTGTAAACACGCACATACGAACGGTGCATGTAATTAAGAAGCTGGCAAGTGACAGAAGCTCGTAATTCTTTGGTAAGCAATTAATGCTTACGTCAAATCACTCAAGTACCTTACTTCCTAAGAGAACTTTTCCATCTATCGTATAACTACAAACAAGTTATCTTCGGTCACTCTGGTTAGAGTATTTCATCTGGATTCATATACGCCCTGCCGTAAACCTTGCGGGGGCCTCCTAACTACGAACTTGGCTGCAGACATTAATGAGAATTTTTGCTTTGTTTTGCAGCATGTACAGTTAGCCTAAGAATACAGGTTTCATGGGATAATAATCATCCCTGAAAAGTCTTTTAAATTAGACAATGTACCTTAGTGGGAACAGGACTGGCAGATCATGGGCGTACATTCAGGGTTGTGCAGCAAGCAATGCAACAGACATTGTAGTTTAAGCATTATTTTCTGCCTCTCTTAACGACATGAATCCCTGACACCTACCTGCAATTTGTCCCTCTATTTCTGCTCTCCTGAGGCTGGGTTCAGGGCTAGGGACTCTCTGTTAGTCCTTATTCAAGGAACACGAAAGCCAAAGAATTATGAAGTTCAGTCAGCCTTCTGGATATGCTTTGGACCCTAGGTTACTAGGAGCAGATCTAGCTACTAAGTCATGGCAGAGAATAGAGTTTAGTGGATACGCTATCTTGGTCAAGCTGTTCGGTATTTTGTCAGTTTTCTCTTATGCACTGAGTAAACGTTAATTTTTAGTGTTATGTGATTGGTTTGGGGAGATATTTTTTGTTACATTATCTGATGGTCGGCTAGTGATTCCTAGTTAAAGCCTCCAATAATGACTGCTTTTTTAAAACACATACGGAAAGATACACACATTGATCCAGGTTATAATAACCAGTGAAATATACTTGTGCAATGAAATACTGAGCGTGTGGCCAATGTCAATGGCCATGGGCAGGCCCGTAGCTCGGAGCACAGCACAGCACATTAGGAGATCAGCTTTCTCTTACCAGTTCTGCCGTCAGCTTTCTGGCTGATCTTGGTTGGGTCACATGGACTCCTTATGAGGCTGCTTTACCACCTGTAAAATGAAAATAACAGTATTTAGCTACCTTTGTAAAACACAGTGCGATCTTTCGTTAAAAAATCCCGTGCAGTTCAACACATTAAGAAGGAAAGGCTCAAAACTGGACCTGGGTTGTCTTACATCAGCCGAGGCTTTTGCCCACGCAAGGGAGTGAGAATTGAACAGAATCTCGGCTGAGGTAAACGTAACATCTCGAGACAAACAATCGAGTCTGGAACAAGGCAGGCATATTAGGGCATGTTCTGTGTCATATGCGGAAGAAATCAATGTTATGCAAACAGAGCTTTCTGAGTCACTCTCGCTAGCCTAGCTTGAGAGTTTCCCCAAAGGACACCACAGCCAAAGTCACTGGGTATCTCTCCCTGTCCTTCCCACCGAAGTAGCGTGGCACTCTAGGAAAACAGTATCTCTAATGGCAGCTTGTTCATACTGACCAAAACCAGTGACAGCTGCATGGTCTGCAGTGAAAACTAGGAAAATTGCATAGTGTATGACCAGCAAGTGCATGTGTCACACAAACCTATCACTACCATCAATATTTAGTAGCCACATGTCCATTTAGCCAACAGAGAGGCCAAGGATTAGACTGGCCCCGTAAACTGGCTTAGCCTCTGACTGGCAATGGGTTGGTGCAAAGCGAGGGTGAAGTAGCCTTGTCCGACAGCACCCAGCATAATTTACCAGCTCTCATAACCTGGCACCCCTTAGTACATGCGGAAGAAACTCGGGATCCTAGCAGGGATCCTCTTGTCTTGCTGACACTCAGTGCAAGGTCCCCATTCAATTTCCTGCATCAGGGCATGCTCTTAAGGTAGAAGGCTTCTACCAGCACTTGCTTTTGGCTGAGCAATGAATGCAATTGGGTCACACAGGGCTTCATTACAAGGAATATACTCCTTTAAATTCAGATTCTTTTCCATCAGACACAAACCTGGTATTATCTTCTTTTCATCATTGCAAATAAAGGACAGGCTCATAAAGCAGAGGTTACAGACAATGTTACTGCAGCTGAAAGAGTAAATGAATGCTCACAGCGTTTCTCTTTGTCTTATTCCTCATATCTGGCCACTGGAAGGTTGTATGGTGGTAACTACAATAAGCTAGCCGCATTTTTTCTGGTTTTCATATTACGCAGATATTAGCTCAACAGAGGCAGTTTGTGAGTAGAAGTGGCCGTGACTGGGAAGTTTTGAGCTCCCTGTTCTGGGAACCTCAGAGCGCAGAACCCCAACAGTCTCTTTATCATCTAAAAATCCCAACCCTTTCTTTTTGTATACATGTACAGAAAGGTTGATTTTTGTTGGAAGTTAAACATTTTCAGGCTTTTGCATCTAGTGAATGATTGCTGCATTCTGTCATAGAGGTAGCTGCATTTCAGTGCTGGGTGAATGAGCCTTATGGAGCTAAACCTCATTTACCAGAATCACTATTATGTGAAAAAACTCATTTGACTTTGGGAGAAAAGAGAAGAAAATATAAGTGGCTTGGCCAAGCAACGAAGAGGTGGTGAGAACAATATAGTCATCTGAAGGGCACAGTCCATCCAACAGGAAAAGAATTATTCACGCTTAAACAAAGCAGTGTAGCCAGGAATGAAGGGAGGGAAATAAGAAAGGGAACATTTAAGTGGTAGCAGAAGGCACCTCCTGATATGGAGGTCCATTAAGTTGTGGAATTGCATCCCACAGGAATTCCTAATTTCTTGGAATATATATAACTAGGTGGCATTAATAACACAAGCAAACATACAATAAGAAATAATCTTGTGTTGGCTAAAGAGATAGATAATGCTCTAGCAGGCCAGCTGGACCCTTTATGATACGATGACACGATGCATACAAAACAAAGTCATGTTTTCAGCCATCGATCAAGTATCTCAGAAAACCTGTCTCTGATCCTGAAGCGTATTCAAACAAAAGATTTCCATATTACTTGAATGAAAAGATAAGACTTCAAAACAGTTGAATAAGGCTGGGCTTTACTTTGATTAACTGGCCATGGTCTTTAATTAAGGCATGCTGAAATTCGAATGGAGTTTAGGCTCACTTCTTGCAATCAGCAAAATATTTAGGGATCCCGATTTGTCACAGGTCTCTATAAATGGACAGACAGGGACTTTCAGAAGCATTTACCACTGGCCTGACAACAGCGCAGCTAACTAGGACTTGAGGAAATCCCGTCTGTGTGTAGGTGGCTCTGATAATGATTACTACTCCTGAAAGCGTCAGAAAGGTTTGAGTTTCGCTCCCAAACAATTGTTCTATAAACTGAGAGCTAATGGGAATGAGGATTTTTCCACTGTAATAGCAATTAATCTAGAGCAGCCTGTACATGCGTGGACATATTTACCAGTCCCAGCTGATTAAAAATGCTAAGGCAGAGCCCTAAATTGTGCAATTGGCATACAAATCATGAGTGCCTGTAATACAATGTGGGTTTGCTTTTACTTGTTTTCTCTTTTTTACTTCAAAATTTTAGAGGGATTTGGGTAGCTGACTCCCATTAAGTGAATTTAAAAACACCTCAACAATGCAGTCCTTTGAGTCTTCAGGGAGCCGACACGACCTTTTTCAAGCTCCCGAAAGCCCTGGAAACATCCCTTATTAAATGAGAACTGAAATTCTCATGCTATCGCTTGACTAGAGGAGCTGGAAAACCAACAACAAACACCGTTAGGCTTGTGATGAAATACTAGACAGTATGATATTCAGCGTTAGCCTCCAATTTTCTCTAGCGCCAGTAACTGAGAGCTGATTTTGTAGCACTTATATGGCTATCTACCCAGCTGAAAATCACAAATCTAATCACTTGGTTTCCAAACTCCTCAGAGTGCACTTACAAATATTCATTTCCAATCAATTTGCACCTGCTAATATTTCTGAATGCTCACATGTGATGACAGAGTCAGAAGCAATGCTGGTGCTTCCTATTTCTATTGCAATAGCATAAAGAGGCTCTGTGCGTAGATCACAGCCCATTGTCCAAAACAGGCACAGCGTAAATAGGAATTTCTTTTGAGAGATTCTTTTAGAAATTCACCGTATACATGTGTCTTTCTTTACACCATCCCCTTAACATCTATGAGGCTCATCATTCAGACAGTCCTCGAGGTTTCAGGGATTAAACAAACATCTTTGTCTGCTAAAAGGAATGAGCTATCCGGTCAGGGCTCACCCACCAAAGCCAGGTCTAGGTAAAAGGCAGAGCAAAACTGGAGAGCCCTCTTCTTTGGGCTCTTATCTGACAAGACTGAGGGTGAATGCTGGCTAGACTGCGACAGCCTCCCCCCTCTTCCCTGATAAGTAGGCATATAAATAAATAAATAAACGGCATCCTAACTGCACTGAGAACTCAATAAAACAATCACATCAAATATGAGGAGGTATAAATCTCGCGTCTGCACAGGTAACCCACTCAATTGCTTTTATTATGGCTCAGTCTGACTCCATTTATTACCATCCGTGGCCTGGGTGAAGGATGTTTGCATGGAGGGTGGTCTCCTGGTGAAATCTTATCCCCAGAGCAGTGACAATCAGCCCATACAGAGGTGGATTTTGGTGGGGAGACCAAAGGCAGATCCATCTGTCTGCATGAAAACCAATCAATAACCCTGTAACTAGACCTCTTGTCGCTGGGAAATGGACAACACAATAGTTCAATCCTGGAGCCATAGGAGAGAAATAGCTGTGGTTGGAGTGTGAAGAATGACGGGATGTATGCATGATGCGTTTGAGACGTACGGACAGAGCATGTCTGTCCATCTAGATACTGCGGAGTGACGGGATGGGGATAAGGCAGAGGGCACATTTATATATATTGTAGGCAAATGTTGGTGCGTTCAGGGGTGGGTATGGGGAAGGAAAAAGGACAGAGTTGTATTGCATTTTTTATAGGACATTTATATGGGGACTGTGAGTGCAATGCAGATCTGTACCTTCAGGGAAATATGCCTGCTGGCTGGATATTACATATGAGTATTTTGGTATATGGCAGGGAATGTGTATCTCTTGGCAGGCACGTAGACGGTGACACAAAGCACTGGTAGGCTAAAGGAAACATAGGCAGGAGTTTGATGTGGTCGGGGAAGGATATTCCTTTGTCCTCTGTCTGGCTTGGGATTTATGTGTGTACTAGTTTTGACAGAGAGGAGAAAGAGTGATGTGCCAAAAGCCTGAGCTAACGGCCTGTGAGTTCACAGATACGCTTCCCAGAAAATGCTATGTACGAAACATTTACCCAAACCTCACTGTTAAATCAGGAGAGGAGATTCTGGTGGCTTGTCTCTGCCTGTACGAAAAACAGAAGTAGGACATTCCTTGCTGCTGCCATCCTCTAGCTCCGCAATTCCAGCAGCATTTCTAAAACTTTCACAGCATACCATTCCCCATACTTTTAGCAACTCCCCATCACACACACACACACGCATGCCTACAGAGAGACAGTGGAGTTTGCCTCTGCTAAATAATTTCTCCTGGGAGCCCGTTTAGTTTTCCTTCCTTTGGTTCCCTTCTGCACAGTTCTTCTCCTCCCAAGGTAAGAGCCCTTCCCTCTCCGCAGGGCGCCAGGCACGGGGCTGACCTCCCGTCCCTGGCTGGGAGGTGAATGGCATCGAGGCCAGTTATCAGCTCTGGCCAAACTGCCCATCACTGTATTGCGCTGGAGAGGGCTGGTAGCCAGGTTTTGCAAGGCAGATTGATGTCTGTTCATCATTTACACAAGGAAAAGCACAGCCTGCGACGAGATGACAAAGTCACAAATGAATACCTGCCAGACAGGATGCTCGGCACCACCTCTCGTCGCAGGGCAGTTTAAATGATTCTGGCAGCAGCGCTATCCCAGCCCTTCAGCTCCCAGAAGCAGCCCCCATTTCCTTCATACAGCTGCTGTTTCTTCAAGCTGGCGGAAACATGAGGGCAACCTCACTACCCAATGCCCACGGTTGGGCACTCACTTTAAAATTGTGAGAGTCTTTGGGCACTCACCCTGGGGCCATCCTTAAAGGGACTACTGCCTTTCAGCATGCTCGTGCTTCTCTAGAATTTCTTTTAAAAACAGTTTTTGGTCACCTGCCTTTAAAAAGAATGACTGCTGAAAACGTAGCTATGTAACAGTGCCCACTGCAAATATTTGCCTAGATTCGGGCCCAGGAAACCTTTCTTTGTTGATTAAATTTAGGCTTTTGAACTTGAAAAAATATTCATTTATGCAGAAATTATCCATACAAAACAAAACACCATTTCTTTATAAAATGAATAGTAAAGAGAGGCTATCTAGAAGAGTGGAGGAGAGGAAGGAATAATATTTTTGAAGAAAAGGAACCCACACTTGCACGCTGTGAGGGCATAGGGGGAGAGTATGGCTGGGAGGTGCTACAGACAAATGGACCAGAGCTGAGCAAGCAGAGGCAAAGTGGAAAATGAATAATGCCACAAATTCCCTCTCCCTAGCGAACAAACAGCAAATTTAGGGTTTTACAGAGATGATGTTTGCGGTGCTGCCTCTGACAGAGACAGACAGCTACACCACGAGGCTTGCAGAGCGTGGGGAGAGCACAGCTGGGTGGGGCTGCTGGGAGGAAAGGGCACAAGATAATGATGGAGCAAAAGGCCACGGCGGACTTGACTTGGGTATTGTCAAAAGCAGACCTGCCGTGGTTTTACATAAGGCAGCCTTGGCCGCTGTGCCAAACAAGATGCAGAGACTCGGCCAGTCCTGATACCCAACTCCCGTACGTGGCTCTTACAATTCCACGCCCCTTTGTGGATTACATGAATTTTTGTGACCTGAGGGGATGTTTGAAGAAAAACACACGACTATGGGTGACTGCCTCTCTGAGACAGATGGGCTCCTGGTGCCCAGCAGGCAGAACTGGCAGGGCTGGTGGCACAGGGAGACGTGGAGCAGAAGGGAGCGTGGCCCATCGCAGGTGGACATGTAGGCAGGGAAATGCCCCGGCACAGTGAAAGGCAGGGGATAAAGTGATCCTGGGGAACACGGTCTTTGGAAGAGTGCAAGAGGAGGGAGCTGGCCACGTAAACGAAGCCTTTGTACTGCCCAGAGCACCGCCTTTCCCAGCTGAAAGCACCTTCTGCAGTATTTGAATGTGCTACTGGATCATTCTCTGCTCAGTGAAGTAATTTGAGCATGGAAACCTGCATGCATTTGTGTAGATAGACCGCCGGGTCTCTATTGTTCCTCCAGACAATCTTCTCTGTAATGGATATTTGGGTTGGACATGCCCTATACCCCATGACATGTGTACGAGGAGGAGCATGGGTGTATCGCTAGGGCAACCTGTCCGGCTGGGAGTATAGGCTGATAGCAAGTGCGTGTTCCTGCTCTGGGGAAGAGCTAAGAAGAGTCTTATCCATGGAAACAATGCTGTAACCCCGCAGTTACATGCTAGGGGGTACAGGAGAGAGCAGAGCACGGCAGTGCACATCTCCGCAAGCCTGCGCAGTTCCGCGGGGCTCTGCAGAGGTTTCTGCGTGCCTGCGGTGCAGCGGGTTGGCTGCTGGCAAGGCGTGGGTGTGCTGCTGCACCGTGCCTCTGAATGGATCAGGGGGCCAGCAGCGCGCTGTGCGTTTTTTAGTAGTTCTTTTGGGCAGAGCTGGGGGTAAGGTGATAATGTTAGCCACACCATGGCTGTGCTGAGCATGAAGCATCCATGAGGCAGGCAGTGCCCGCTAGCACAGGATGCTTGCGGCAGTGCGTGTGAGTGCAGGGTCCTGCGCCTCTTTGGGGCCCTGGCAAATCTGAGGGAATAGGGGTGCCGAGGGCAGGATGTGTCTGGAAGGCTGTGGATGTGTGTAGCTCACCTGAGGCACAACCCAGCACTGCAGCAAGCGGTACCCAGGGAGACTGGGGCAGGGGGTGCACTGAAGGCAGTATTTCTAACGAGAGCCATAGTTTAATGCGTTGGACTCTGCCCTCCTCTCCCCTCCCCTCCCACTCTTCTCCTTATTACCCAGGTTATCTTGTTTGGGTTAAGAGGCCAATTTCAACAGACTATAATTGAAGAGTGAAGAGAATCTGATAAGATAAGGAAGGGACATCATTCCTCAAGGGATCAATAGAGGTTTCATGTTCCTCCTTCCCCTGCTGTGTCCCTAACACGCTAACGCTGTGCGGCCGTGGGCCTGGTTTATTTGCTCTGCTTGTCTGCAAGCCAGAAAGGGAAGTGTGGGAGCAGGGGGCGGCTGCCGGCCCCATCTGTCACACGGCAGAGCAGGGCAGGGGCATAACGAAGGGACAACGGGGATGGCGGGGCTGCGTGGGAAGAAAAGGGCAGGGTGATGGGGGACCTGCTGAGAGCCAGGAGCCGCTGGTGGCACTGCGGGCACAGCACAAAGCAGCCCCCCTGGGAGCCCCCACCCCACACAAGCACGGCAGGGCCCACCTACGGGAGCTCAGGAGCTGGGGGACGAGCCAAGAGGTCGGCACAGCGCAGGATGCGATCCACATCCCATGCGGGAAGGCTGGGCCAGCTTCTGGAGAGCTTGCAAGTCAGAGGGGTCCGCGGCTAAGATATCTTCTTCCAGCTGATTTCTTTTTTATTTTTAACACCCAGAGAAACAGACGCTGAGAGCCAGTCAGTCATGCAGTGAGCATGTGGCAGAGTTGGGAATACAACCCAGATCCCCTGACTCCCAACCTCAGGCTTTAACCAGCAGACCATGCTTCCCTCTAAGCCACCTTGAACTTTCCTCAGTGAGGATGGGGGCTACTAAGCCTCTGCGGGCTGCAGTTTACCAAGCTGTCAGGAGTGTGCTCACTGGACCGCCTCACCAGAGACAGCCTTCCTCACGCACGCTAAAAAAGTTGAAAAGAAATTCATTTCATGGCCGGTGGTTGCTTAAAAAAGGCGATTCCAGCATATGTATGTGATAAATGTTAACTGTGCATTAATCGCATTAAAGAGGACCCTATAAACTTTTCATTTCTAATTAAATTCTGGCCGGTGATTCTGGCGAAGCCAGCACACTCCGGGCCTTTGTTTATGTGGAAAATTAAAATGCAAATACAATGGAATTTATTTCCATTACTAGAGTGATATGCTGGGCTCCTCTGTTTAACAGCCTCCAATTATTTTCAAGCAGGTCTCTCTCCCTCGCTCCCTGCCTCTCTCCCCCTCCCCACTCCCCTGAGATGCTGCGACCCCGCTGTGTGGGGCAGGAGCTGGTAAAGCACCAGGAGGGCTGTGGACAGGGTCATCTGTTCCAGGCCGAGGGCAGGCAGGAAAATGGAGGATGAGGGGGGAAGGAAAAAAAAAAAAAAAAAAAAAGAGTGGGAGAACACAAACAAGGAGGCAGGGAAAGGAGCAAGGCTCAAGCTAGCGCAAGGGGCAGAAGGGAGTTACCTGTTAGCAACCTTCTGAAAAATATAAGCTAAATTCCTTGGCTCACTGAATCCTGGCTGTGTAGGTGGTATTTCGGTGATAGGATAGTCGAGAGCTTTCCCTGGAAGTTTTCTGGATCTTTCACAGTCTTTCCTATACACTCGTGACTGCTGCTGAGCCAAATCCTGGTGGCTGAGGGAGCACAGAGCAGACCCAGCGCCAGACACATTGCCTGCACAGAGCAAATAAATCCGGGCAGCAGTGACACACAATCATCGGCAGAGAAATAACTGAGCTCCCCTGCCCATTTCCAAGGGACTGAGTGTGGCTCAGCTTAGGGCAGCAGCACACAGCATGCACACAGCAGCAGCCACCACACAAACACAGACTCACTGCAGCCTGAGATACTTGCAGATACGTACGGCTAAATGCAGCTGACAGGTCCGACTGACTGCGATTCCCCACGTGAGACACCCGGCCCAGTCAGATGGGAGCACCTTGGGCAGTCGCACCCAGCGTAGGCACCCACAGGTGCCCCTCTCTGTGTTAATAGCCAGAAATTTAGGGCACAGACACTTACCCAAACCGGTAACAGACAAGCCCTAGCTAAACTCCTGAGCGTGCCAGCCAGTGCACATATCTGGCCGCTCACACAGCCCCAGAAATCCAGCGGTGAGCACAGGCACTCCCTGCTGCTCCTGGAGGCAGGCAGCCGCGCGGCCCTGGAAGGAGAGCTGGGGATGTTCTCTGCTCGCATGTGAGCATCTTAAGGAATCACCTAGTGTAAGTGATCCTGCCCCGGCCGAGACAGGGAAACAGGAGAAGGACACATTCACTTACAACGGTGAAAAGAGGCCATTACCCAGTCAAACAACCCAATCCCTGACATCATTATTCAATACACAGGAGCCCTGAAATGCACACTAACTCAATCACAGAGACACACGATTACAAAATAATACTGATGGAATCAATGAAACAGACATGTGGTCATACAAAGCACACACACCCTGGCGTTAATACACAATAATAGCTGCCCAACAAGCGAATACAAAACAGCCATTCAAAAACACAATGGCAAAACACGTGGCCCGCGCTCCAAGGGGACTTGGAAACTCCGCCAACGACCCCCACCTTTGTTGAAGGGGGCTCGCAGCAAAACTTGGGGTGCGCCTCAAACCTGGCTCTTGTCAGGCCAGTGAGCACCAGGCAGCAAGAGCCCGAAGGACGCGTGCACTGCGTGTGCCTGTGCTGGGAGGCTGGTGGGTGGCTGCCCGGCGCCCTACAGCACAACGCGGCCACTCTCACCACAGGCACGGGGGCACCGCGTTCAGGACTCGCTGTAACACAAAGTTCAGGACTCTGCAATACAAGGAGAACCTACTGCGTGGCCCTAATGCAACACAGCCACACATTGCACACACACACCCCTCAGCACCCAGAGCAGCAGGAGCATCCCACTCAGGTGCCTCAGCAGACAACCAAATCCTCTCCCCAAGCCATGGTAGCGCACTCAGACGTGCGCCCAGAACACCCCCAGGGCCCCAAATAACAGAGACCCACAGACCCCCAGGGCGTACTAAGCTGAGCACTTCCCATGAGACCCAAACAGCCGCTCCTGCAAACCCTATGGGGTCTTACAGTGAGGGAGACAGGGCACCCTTCTTTGGGGTCTCCTCCCTGGCACGGCAGGCATCGGCTACCAGCAGGCTGCGTGTAACAAGGGGCTGCTATTGGAAGTGACAGCGGGGACGGGGGAAGACTGCTGGCAGTGGCGTGCGTGGTGTGTGCACAGGAATTCCCCTTCCTCTACCAAGTGCGGCTGTTTGTAGCCATTAAAAAGCCCAGGTCCTCATGCTGGGTGTTCAGTGAGTATTGATTCAGTCTGCAAGCAATTTTAATATTTCTTCAGGGACTTTCCAGCAACAGCACAAGTCATTAATTCACCCTCCCAAATTGCTTATTCAATAGCAGGAACATGGCTCCTGAATAAAGTCCCAGAATTTATGTGACTCGCATGAGTCAGGAGGTCAAACAACTGTTATGGAGTGAAGTTAAAAATCCAAATAAAATATTGACACTTTTTTGGGGAGTGGGAGGAGGGGAAGTGGGGGAAGGGGAAGAAAAGGTATTTAAAATAGGGTTTTGTTGCAATGCCCCCAGGATAAGGAATGGAAAGAGATTGAAGACAAGTTGGAGTTTGTAAAATCAATCGGATTTATTGCATATCCGCTTGGCATTTAATAACTCCTTCCTTTCCGCCTCCCCCTGCTCTGTACATGCACAGGGGAGAAACTCTCACAAAGCCACCAGGAGCCAGCCTGCCAGCACACAGCAGTGCTGCAGCACCCGACAGCTCCCCAGGGCCAGGGCCCCATCTCAGATGGGCTGCATTTCCCCCACAGTAGGCGGGGGTCCATGTCCACAATCTTTGTCAGTGGAGGAAAAAAAAAAAAAAAAAAAGGAGGGGAGAGGAAACTGAGGCACAGAGCAAATGAAGAGCCTGCTCAGTCACAGAGCCCAGTGACCGCAGGCTGGGCTACGACCCAGGGCTCCCAACACCCAGGCATTCGTTTTGCTGCTGAGGATGCTGTCTTGTAAGGGAACACAAGCACACAGTCACGGGCACCAAACGCAAGGCAGCATCCATCTCGCCACAGGGACTCCCAC
Organism: Aythya ferina; assembly: GCF_964211825.1. NCBI lineage: Eukaryota > Metazoa > Chordata > Aves > Anseriformes > Anatidae > Aythya > Aythya ferina. The sequence goes on along the minus strand of NC_140302.1, from coordinate 17,921,046 downwards.
AGCACCTTGGTACAGCCCCACAGAATAGCTGTGCCCGCAGACACCACACAGGCACATCCACATGCAGATAGATGCACAGCCAGACACAAACATATACATGCTCTTACTGAGCTCATTGCTATTCAGAGAGCACTGCAGCCAGATTACACAGAAGTAGGAACATACCTGCAGACTGACACACATGCAAATGAACGTGCGGACAGGCACACATGCTCTGGTACAGCAGGGTAGCCTTGCGCATCCTCTGTGCATATATACATGTATATATATGTGCACACATATTAGACGTCTACACCAAAAGAGTCATGCAAACTGCTGTCTGCTACAAATTTAGCTTTTACATACAGTGGCCTCCTTTTAGCTAGTTGCACCGAAATGGATGCCCAGATGCACTCAGAGATATTCATTAATATAATTGTGCAGAATGTATGGGACTGTCTCGTTATATCAGACTGGTAACTGTTTCAATCAAACTGTTCTAATTTTATACCAAATCTCTGAGCCTGTTGTATCCACAAACCAACACCTATTCATTAGCACCAGCTCCGTAATGAAACGAGCAGACAAAAATCTAGCTAACCATAGAACTGAAGAGTACTTGAAGGCTTGGGTATTTAGGTGTTTTTGTTTGTTTGTTTGTTGTTGTTTGTTTTTCTGGTTGGCTTCTTAGCAAAGATTTAGGTCAGATCCTTTATGTGAGTTGAGACTTTATCCAAATGCAGTTTTTCAAGTGCTTTTTTGCTTTGTGACAAAGATAACAATTGCCTATGTTTTCCTCCTAAGCTGTGTTTCGACCAAATATACAGTGTGGTTGAAATTTAGGCAAGGTAATGAGATGTTTGAAATTTCCGTAATTATGTTTTCAAAGATTAAGGTTTTTGCACAAAAGATGCTTCTGTATTAGTTCTCAGATTGCTTTGTTCACAGTTGTTTTTGCAACTGCTCTTTAAAAAAAGAGCAAGATAAGATCTTTGGACTACCACATGCAACCTCTGGTCTTCTTTGACCACAAAATATTCAAGAAAAAACGTAAAGCTGGTATAGTTTTGTAAATACTATTGCCTGTGCTCCTCTGTATGCCTCTATCTGTAAGTCCTGATTGCATCCAATCTCATCCCTACACAAAGCTGGATGAAACCATGAAATAAATTCTAGATGAACAGGTAGTTAGTTCACCTTAAGAGGATCATGCTTGAAAATAATGTAACCAGATTAAAATCACTATATGTTCATTAGAATATCATGACTTCCCAAAAGAATATCTTGCAATTTGCCTGAGCCCAAAACAATACAATACTCCTTTGCAAAAACTTGTGAAGTTTGAATAATTAAATATTTACAACTCACATCTTCAGGCAGGGCTGCACAATTGGTGAACCTCTTCTGGGCTTGCACCAGCTAGCACTTGTGTCAGTGCACCAAGCCCTGGGCCAGTCAGTCATAGAGCCCAGAGATCAGCTCCCTGGAGCTCAGACACCATGAGAAAAGCTGCCAGCACGAGGAGGTGGGGATGAGGAAGCTCTTGCATGTGTGGGAGGATCACTTAAACAGCGTGGCTCTTGGGAGGCTGTTTGTCAATTTGGAATTGCTGAAGGCATCGCAGCTGAGATGGTTTCATTGACAGGGAATAGGCAACAGGCTTGCTTACACATGGACAAACAACAAAATTAATCTGAATTAACTTAGAAAGTGCATTGGTTAAAACCATTAAGACATTGTTTGGATGCTCATTCAAAATCTGAGTGTCCCAAATTGAATTTAGTTTACTTTATTTCCAAAGTGAATTAAGCTAAACTAAATTAAGCTGCCTTAATTCTAAACAAGGGAGTCAGAGGTGTAATGCAGTTTAACTAGACCATTTTAATTTCACACTTCCAGTTAATTCAAATTAGTTATTTTGCATAGCCATTTGTAGGTAAACCCTTAGACTGCTACCTCCTATGGACAGAGACTGTATTTATACCAGGGGTAGGGAAACAGGACCCAGGAGTGCAGTGAGTTCTCTGCCAGCCATCGCGATCATTTTGGAATGGGATCTGAGTAACAGCTTGCTCAGGACCCACCAAAATCTATAGCTCTGCACTCGGTCAGATGGATGCAGGCATGCAATTAGGAGTAAAACAGATCCATATTCCCAAACTTATACAGATAGGCAAATGTAGACGTAGGTACGGGCCTCTCAACATAGCAAGGTGCAACATAAATTATATATCCGTGTTGATACATATGAGATACTACGTAATGGGTATTATAGCCTTGTTACAGATGAGTTTAGACAGTTATGACTTACTGTTTGCAATAACTGTACTTGGTGCTGTACAACAAGATCAATATAGCTAGCTGGTGATGGCTACAACCACAGATCCGAGCAGCCTATCTGCCCATTAAGCTCTGTTAAAAACTGTAATGGTTGAATAAATGTTTATTAATTCTTCATGGGGTCTGACTACAATATGTGACCCAAATGTTTAACTACGTATAGCCACAGTTATAAATACAGACCTGTAGGCAAAGACAAACAAGTACGCACACCACTGTATGATAAATTACAACAAACTAAGAGACAAATGCCAGTGCTCTCAGGCCACAAACAACACAGATACAGAAACAAACACAGAGCTCATATTGTTTGAAGTTCAGACTTGTCAGCGACTTACAAGAGCCAAGCAGGCTGGCTACAGGTCTGTCCTTTCCTTACAGAAAGGCAGGAAAAGCAGCCTGCCGTCTCTGGAGGTGGGTCCCAGCTTTACGCTGGGGGTCTGTGCTGCTCCCTGGAGCACTTGCCTGGGGCTGGCTGCTTTGGGCAATGTGAGAAAGAGGCATAAAGAATAAGGAGAGCAGTAAGGGCTAGGACAGGAAGGGGAAGATTCAGGAGCTTTGTGGAAATTTCCGAATTTTCCATCTGATTTTAATTTTGAATCAGGGCTTTAATAAAATCCTACACCTACATGTACCTACATGGTAGCTGGAACCTGCTGTTCCATATATTAATATACTTCTTGTTTTTTGGCATAGCTTCTTGTTCACCTTTAAAAAGTAATTTTAAAGGGAAAAATATTTTTTTCCATTCTGATAGGCTGAAGTTCTCACTATTTTTTTTTTTTTTCAATTTATTTAAAACCCAATGTAGAAATTGCCTTAGATCTAAACTGACACGTTCCCCGCACAGTTTTGGTTTTGATTTTGGTCAAAGACCACCTTCTACTGGTAAGGGCTTCACTCCGAGGCTTTTGCCAGTTCTGATAAGCATAAGGAAGGCCCCTGCCATGACACCCACCCACCCACAGGACCACTTTCTTGTCCAATACTCAAGCGAACCGCAGGGGAGCCTTCTGCAGAATGCAGAGATAACACACTGCTAACACAGAGACAAAACACTGCTGAGCCCCGGAATCAAAAAAAAAAAAAAAAAAAAAAAGTCCTGAGTGAACAGCCTCAAAAACTGAGAGATTGCCATAAAATCTGCAAGACTGTAAATAAGAATGTATTTGGTTTTTTTCTTTGCCTCTGGTTCTGGCCCTTTGGGAGACAGCCAGGTCCCAATTCCACCTGTTCTCTGCAGTCGTGAAAGCCAGAAATACCTTGGTTTTAAATGAAGGCAGAAATTTGCACGTAGTTGCTTATCTTCAAGATCTGACATTTTATATAAAATACTACGTATGGCATAACTTGCAAGACAGTTGGGAATGTTATCTACAGCTATCTGCTGCCTCCCAGTCCAAGCCTCTTTTCTAGTACACACGTCTTCTGTTAATCAAAATGAACATCCACAAGGAATTCGGCACAGACTCCTGAATTTTAATAACTGGAAATGGGCTCAAAGCAAAGCTTTCAATTAAAACTTCCCGTGCTCCAGATTAAGATATTTAACCTTGGCAAGCCCATGTGTTTCTGTAGGTCTCTTTAACTCACCTGCTGGCACAGCCGCTGTTGCGACAGCTCCGGCGCGTGCTGTGCAGCAGTCACCGGCGTGCTGGCAGCTCGCGGGGCCGTCGCCTTCGCCAGGGCCGTGCTGGTGTGGCCACGCTGCTAGCAGGACCCGAGCCGGTTGGTCCCTAGGTGACAGGAGACATTGCTTCAGCCTGCAGTCACTGATGGACTCACTCAGAAAAGGATCAGTTACTAAGAGCTGAAAGATTTTTGTGTCTTTTCACTGAACGTTTCTCCTGCTAGTGAAGGGGACGTGGCCACTGGCAATGCTTTTCTCCCACTGCCTTCCTGCGGCTTCTTGTATTTTTTGAAGCTTTTGGTCATTTGTTGCTGAGGCTGTGAGTTTGTTGAGGGGGAATGATAGCTCTGTAGCTGCTGGGATGGATACTCTTGTGCGTGCTCTGAGTTGAACATCTGCTCCATGGTTGCCTATAGCACCAGAATTTGGACTTGATGAGCCTGGTGGTTCCTCCCAGGCCTGTGTTCCTACAGACAAAACCAGCAGAACCCTGTTTGTCCTTTAAGATTTCCTTAATTTGCCTTAAATTTGGGATGTCAAACATCTACACCCAATTTGTTTCCAATATTTTGTAAAGTGAATGACATCTCCTAGATGTTTGGATTGTAACGCATTTCTGGGTTTCCTGACTGCAAAGAAAGCCTTCCAAACGTGAACTGAGTGTAATAAAAGTAGAAACACCTGCCTGAGGACATTTCCATGCTGCAGTCACCGCCTGACTGCAGCTCATGTAGATAGGCTTTAGCCAGCTGTAAGCCAGCCAGCCCGGGTCCTGACGGCCGTGCAGCCACAGCTCTGCTCACTGCAGCTCCCCAGCGCGCCGGCAGCCTCCCGGCTGGGCTCTGCACCCCCGTGCCAAGGGCTGACACAAAGCCCCTTGCGTGACTGGGAAAATGTTTCTCAAAGCCTAACGCAGCAATTTATTCTGGGAGGTCAGGGTAGGCGTGGGGCTGTCAAACCCATCCGTACCGGTGGCACGAAGCTGGGTGGCACTGCTCACAGGCGGGCCAGTGCCCTCCCTGGTGGGTCTCCCTGCCCCCAGGAGGCATCTCTGGCCTCACCTTTCTCCCCTTCCACCCCTCTTCCTTACGTCTGGACTCGTACGGTGCAGCGCAGCAGTACTGGAATGGGCAGAGATCTGCTAGAAGCTGCACGTTAATGCTCTGCTCAAATTAAATGAAATAAAACCGTATGGTGTCATCATGGGTCACTGATTTAAAACAACAAAAAAATCCTAGCTCCTCTCTAAGCCCTTCAGATAGTAAAACTGCTGCTGTGATTCTGTCTCTCCTCAAAGTGCAGCCAAGAAATGGTCGTTGCAGTGTGAGAAAAGGGCAGGATTGGGTTTTCTCCTGTGCTTTGGTGTGAGCAGGCTCACCTGGAACAGTGGCACTTATGTCCCCTCCTCCTAGGCATGGTGCCATGCCAGGGTAGCTCCAGTGAAGATGATGGAGCTACGCAGATTAACAGCAGATAAGGAGCCAAATCTTCTCAAGGAGGGCAGGGATTGTGTTTCAAGAGATGCGAGGCATCTCCATTTCTCCCTTCCGTCTATCTGGAAGCTTCAGGAAAATGGATTATCCCTATTCAGCCACCTCTTAGGATTATCTGTGTAATCAATCTAATTGATCTATCCTACCTGTGCTTATACCCCAATATAGTACATGATCACCTCTCCTCTCTCTTCCCTTCCAAAAGGTAGAGAGAAGTAATTGCAATTTTCATGACAGAAGAGAGTTTGAATGTGTGAATATTGCTCGTGGCCCCTGAATATGGCAAGGTTTGAAGGCATTCTGCTCTCTTGGCAGCGAGTGCCAGAGCCTCGGGCCAGCTAGCAAGGAAGCCGAGTCTGCTGCTCCTGCCAATGTCAGCTGTCGTTCGGAGAGCTGCAAGTGTTGCAGTAGATTTGGAGAGCAGTAGGAGAAGCTACTGCCCCCCCCCAGCCCAATGGAAATTACACTACAGCTTTTGGGGGGTGACTGCAGCTCTCATCTTCCCAACCACATCTGCTGCTGCGAACTCAAACACGGGAGCACTGAAGTCAGCGTAGCTGAAATACAGCTCCTGTTGCCTTTGCCCACCTCCCTTCCCTTCACATGCAGCCCCTGTCAGCAGGGTACATGTCACTTCTGCTTCAAGCGGGGGAATGAAGCCAACGCCGTGCTACAGCTCGCTGAAGCACTTACTTGGCCCCTGTTATTACTGAGTCTGAGCCCTTCACTCCTCCTTCCAGCTGTCCTCACCGTGCCCCAGGTGGCAAGGCAGCGCTCCTATCTTCACACTTCAGGCAGGAAACGGAGCACAGAGAGAAATACCATTTGTCCAAAGTCCTGATGAGAGGTCCATGACAATGCAAGGAATCGAAGCCCTTCCCTTAAGTCGGATTAGGCCACTACTGTCAGACTTTATTTCCTTTCCTTCACCCCCCAAATCCCTTGGTTGCTTTTCCTCACCATGCTATGAAGCCTGAACTTTGTCTATGCAAGCAGGACTTTCCTCCCTCATTTTGTTTTGGCTCAACTGTGAATTCAGCCCCATCTAGACCCACACACAGAAACATTAAGACCATCTCCCATTTGAACAAAGCCCTGCCCAGAGCTCTTTATGCCTGCACAGCACCCACCTGCAGGCGGGGCACTGTCACCGAGGCACCCAGCGCTGCCTCATCCCATCTTTTCCCCAGGCACCCTTTGATGCCAGCACCACTGGGATCGCTCCCGAGCCCTTTGTAGGAAGGGCTGTGAGGCAGAGGGGGCCCGGCTGTGCCACCAGCCCCGCACCAAGGCCCCGCAGGCCACTGTGGCTCTGCGCCGCAGGCCCGGCCGTGCTAATGAAGCAGCGAGGCACCGCGGGGCGCCTGCTCCTTGGCCATCGCAGCCGCCCTTGGACACACTGCAGAGAGCAAGGCTGAAGCTTAGCAGCGTTAGCCTTCCAAGAGCTGCTTTAATTGCCCAGTAATGCACACCCTGGGGTCTTGTAATGTGCTTCTAATATGGAGCATTTAAAGTATGGATACTCCAAAACAATTACGAGGAGTTCAGCGCTCCAACATGTGTACCCTTCCACTCGGAGAAATAATCCATGTCAGGGGAATGTCACCGAAGAGAGAACACCAGGACTCGCAGCAGGACAAAGCTCTCTTCCTTAGTGTACTTCACTTGGTCCTTCCACGATTAAAAGAACTGCTAGATCGGGACCTCCAGATGGCTCAGACCTACCTCATTTCCCTCTGATCTGCCCTAGTTTGAGTTTTGCCTTTGCGATGCTGTCTGAAGACTCTTCCAGCAATAGTAAGAGTAGAGTAACCACAGAGTATGTCAGTCTACAAGACAGCCTGGATAGAAATGTCAGAGAAGCGAGGGATGTTTCTTATGATCTGACATTCTTTTAGCAAATAACTCCTGGACAGGTTTAGAAGAGATTTTTCTCATGCTTGTTTACAAAGAGAGAAAATTGGGCTTCTCAGAAAGGATTATATCTCAGCTAATTCTATCTTTTAATATTTTTTTCTACATTCTTGACCAAATTTGATTCGAGCTTGTTACAGTTGTCATATTATATGAGTTGACTTTCATCTGTCCGTCTGCATTCAGAATTGGCAAAAGGAATTGCAGTAAAACAGCCCCAAATAACAAAACAGAAATCAAACACTGGAGATTCCCAATCTAATACAGAACATTTAAGGAAGTCAGCTCATTTGGAAACAGGCAGTTGGTTTCAGATGGAGCTGTCTGAAGTATTAACTCTAGAAAGAGTTACTACCAGCCAACCATAGTAACTCATGAAATCCAGGAATGGATTTATAATTCACGGTATGATACTACGTACTGTAATGACATTATATGCCATTACTTAAGATAATATCACGTATTAAATTCAGATGGTGAAATGAAGTTCGGTTGCTTTACTGCCATCAAAGATCTATAAATGTCCTGTTGCTGAAACTTCAGAAGGTTCTGCATTAAAGCTGTGTGTATTCTCCGAAACTCAAAATAGACAACTTGTGCAAAAATCTCCCACTGGAAAATGAAAAATGGGAATCTACAATAAGTACCAGTTTATGCCCCTAATTAAACACAAATGCTGTTATTGGAGTCACTGACTGTGATGGAATTAGAGCAGGGATGAAATTAGTCCAAAGTGACAATTTCTTTTGGAGAAAAGAAATACCTCCGAAAACATTGGCATTTACTTCAAGAAATCAGCACTGCTGGCTGGTATGCCAAGATTTGAGCTGAGGAAGTGTTCTGCAAAATAAATAAATAAGTAAAAAAGGCATGCCTTTCTCCAGTGTCTAGAGGCAAGAACAAGGCATTAAAAGCAGCAAAAGGCAATCAATGTTTTGCTCCCTCTTACAGAGCAGTAATGCAGTATTCCTAGGTTTGGGGCAGCAGTGCTGGCTCAGTGCATGTTCCAGCCTCCAGTAAGGGTGAGCTTTTAGCCATCCTGAAGTTTAAAGACTGCATTATTATGCTGCATCTGTTGCTACAGGATCAGGTCAGCTTTGTTCATCTTTCATCTGCTGTTTCATTAGGTGGTCTCGCGTACAAGACTCACTCGAAGCCTGTCAAAGTGACAGCAGCAATTCCTGGGGACACTGCTGTTTATCACTGTCCCTAAATGAAGTGACCCAGGGTGATGCACTGCCGTATCCTGTACTTCAAGTTAGGGTCTGAAAATTCTCTTCTTTCCTTACAATACCAGAGTTAGGTCATGACTGCATGGCACAGGAACGCTGCTGGGGAAAGCCTCTTCATGACCTGCCTCTTCTTTTAGCCGTAGGAAACATCTTCTACCCCAAACCTCGTTAGGTTCAGCCATTCGATGCCAGAAATGGGTTGAACTGCAGGCTGCAAAACCAGGAGCACTCCCCTTTGCTCACTGCTCCCAAACATTTTCTCTTGACACAAAACCAGTTTTATTCTCAAGAGGGGAATGTTTCCTGCAGAGCCTTTCACCTCGGGGTGACTAGCTGCAGCTGGCCCTGGTTGGTAGCGACTGAAAATCATTACCAGCTGTCGGCTACTTGGTGAAACGAGCTGGTGAGTCTCACTCCAGCTCCTTATGGACACATCTCAGCACACATAGCTGCAATGGGCACTAACTGGCATTCTCAGCTGAGAGCCCAAGAACTGAATGGGGAAGGAAACTGAAGCTTCCTTTTCATCCCTGCCAGGGTTTCTGAAGCATTATGGACAGGACTTTTATACCACCGTGGTTTCCCAGGCTGTTTTTATTCTAAATGTCTTCTGGAAACGTGGTAATTCCCACGCAGCATGATTCAGCACAGCCTCGCTGCCTGTCTCGCTTAACGAGGCTCACCCTATGGATCCCTCTAGAGAAGCTGAACTGCCTGCTGCCACCTCCCTCTATGAATGGCAAATCTGATGTCATACCTCAGTATGAACGGGGCTGTCTGATGTCATCGCAGCGCTAATAGGACATTTTATAATATGTCAGCTGAGGCTGCAGGGGAAATCTTCCAATCCATTCACTATGCTGCACTACAATAGAACATCACATAGTATGATGTGTACGTTAACTTGGACACCCTCGGGCAGATTTGGGAGGGATGGATGGATGGATGGATGGATGGATAGATACATTTATACAAAGTATACATACATTATATCACTCTATTGATTTTTAAAAAGTTCCAGGTCTGCCTGGCTATAATGAGATTTTTGAACTTTGTGTTGCGATCAATGAGGGGAATATTATTGGCCTGGAGAATTGATATACCCGCTCTCTGTGGCTTGTTCTGCTCCTGGACTGCCCCTGCCCCCAAGGTGTACGATTCCATCAGACACTTAACCTCTTTTACAGTGTCATCAGGCTAAAAGGAATCTAATAGTGACACGGGACTTGTGCTCAGCACTCTGGCACTATTGCTTTCCTGTCACAAATAATTTATAGCTTTCTATTTCCATCCCTTTGCCTGCACCCCATCCCCTCTTTCTGTTTCTCTGGGCTGGGGGAAATCAATAAACTCACACAACCAGAGTGGCACTTCAGGGGGCTTTAGGGGGAATGTGAGAGGAAAGAAAAGAAAAAAGAAAAAGTAGAAAAGAAGAAAAAAGTTGTGTTATTTGCCCTAGCACAGACTTCTCAGATCAGCTCCTCAGCCAGTGCAAACCTGCGTGATCTCAGAATCTGGCCCAAGGCCCGAGGCCCTCAGAGCCCTTCTGTCCGGGCCCTCAGCAGCTATGGGCTAGGCACCACTGAGCCATATGGGGTGAGGATCTGGATGGATCTCCATCCCCAGCCAGATCCTTGACGCTACCTGTGTCAGCTAAGTCCCAGGCATCCTCTGCCACTCCAGGAACTGCCCGGGTTTCACCATCTCTCTGAGTTTCCTAACAAGCTGAGCTGTTATGCTCTGAAATACCTTTATTTTCCTACAAGGCATCACTCTGCAGAGCTTTTTCAAAAATATCCTCTCAAAGTCTCTGCCTACCTTTCTCCATGCCATACTGCCCACCAGCTGTACAGTTGCTCTTTGAAGTGTTGCCAACACTTTCTTTAGAATGAATTTTTAAGAGAAGTGCTTGGGTGAGCAGGGAGAATACATTATTTGCTTTCACTTTTTGGAGAGATTTTTGGGGAGAGGTTAAAGCTAACACAATGCAGGGTTGACAGTTCCAGAAACTAAGCCTAAAGAGCATCTGCAGCCTTCATGCTAATTGGAGAGGCTTGATTTAAGCTGGGAAAGGAATTTGGTCTACACGGCCTTCACAGGTCATGGCTTATTTGCTGAGTCCCTTGGTGAGACAGTTGTTCTTGAGTCACAGCCACCCAGCATCTGCCAGCAGGCAGGGCCCCCTCAGCTGAGTATTAGGTGCTAGTGATTTTCTTTCACCACAGGCCTCAGCTGGATTTAAACCAGTGACCTAGAGGTGAAAGATTTCATGTAACAAGAAATGGAGCACCAACGATTGCAGTTCAGTTTGTGTTCATTCCGAGCTGCATTATGAGCTCTGTGGCATTCACCAAGACATCTTTTTGGGTTCCCAGGCTGCGTTCCTGCACTACCTGACAAACATCAGTGCTGTCTGGAGCTTCTTTTTCCTGTGACCTATATCCCATCACCACTCCCCACAGATGCCTTCTGCTCTCCTTTATAAAGGGCAAGGGCTTTGGGATAGCTTTCCATTTCAGTTCAAATCCCTCAGTTCTATGCCAGAAAGGTATTTTTGAAGTACACGACAAAATGAAATCTACACGGTTTGTTAATTCAGCAGTGGCTCTACTAACTGCAAAGGCTGCCTTATGACCACGCTGGCAGATCAGATCATAAATGATAATGCAGTTGCTAACTCATAGGAGAGGCTGGATCCCAGCTTGCTCGCTGAGCACTGTGGCTATGCGGGTTTGGGAAGAAGATGGCAGAGTACGGCAAGGACAATTCTTTGGGAATGAGACTGTTAAAGCAGGAGAGTCACAACTACAAAAAGACATAAGGGGCCACTCTGCTGCAGCCGGTTGTCAGGTGGGATCTTCAGGTCCTGACAGCTGGGATCGCGGGCACTGAGAAGTTGCATGAGGAGTTGAGTTCTGAACATGTTTTGCTCTTTTTCCAGGATTATCAGAACCAAAGTCCAGCAACCTTTTCACCCAACACCAGATGGGAGCGGGACAGGTGTGACTGCACCGGGACATACTATCGGTAAGGAGACCGGCACGAGGCGAGGGGTGGCGGCAGGACAAGTGGAGATGAGAATATGCTCAGGCTGATGAACAGATGCTAGGGAGAAGGGAGGTGGAGTGAAAGAAACCTCAACAGAAATCAGAGGTTCCTGTTCTCTGCTGCCCTAGCTGCATTGCAGAGAGTTTGCCCAAAGAAATTTGCCCAAAGCGATCCTGCCTCTACATCCATTTCACTTTCACGCTCTCTCCTTCGCCTCCCTAGAGAGAAGTATTTACCACTACCCTACCTAAGCACCAGCCTTCATTTTTTGTCTCTTTCTTTCTCTGACTCTCTTTCCTCCCCTCTCCCTGTTTCTCTGCTCTCCCTTTGCCGGAACTGGTCCATCTCTTACATAGCACAACACAGACCAGGGTACAATATTCCCGACACCTCACAACCGAGCCCTTCGTTGTTCTAGCTCTGCAGTCAGGTATCCCATGGGTGTATTTCACTGAGAAAATGCATTTTCTGCTAGGGGAAATGGGTTTATTGAGGTGAGCAGAAGATGGAGGCTGTAATAAAGCTACCAAATGCCTACTAGTCTGTTGTGTTTAAAGGTCCTGTGCTAGATGTGTGATGAGGTGTTTTTCACCGATGTCTCTGCGGGCTGCATGGTGCATATGTCTGCTGCTGCTAGCATCACGTTACCCAGTAACAAGTCAGAGCAGGAGGAAAAATGCAGTGCTCTGGGATATTATGGCTTGTCTGTGGCCTAAGACACTGCCTGAGATACTGTTGGTTACTGAGAATCAGCTGCTAAACGAAGATTTACTGGAAAGTGCTGTCCTATATGGGACAGAGCTGGCAGATAAACTCCTGTACATGAACTGTGTTCAGGAACACAATAGAATTAATGGCCCAGGATGGAAGAGCATTTCTGGATGCCCTTTTAATCTGGACTTGCTCACTGGCCTGGGAAGCACTGACCACACCAGATGGAGTTGGCAGATATTCTTCCTTCTTGGAGAAGTAGTGCAATGCCGAGGGAATGCACTGGCTGAGCCGGGATAGGGACTGCGAGTGCTGCTGCTGGAGTCTCTCATCACTCTGGGGGATACTGGGAAGTGTGGGTCTCCATCGGATAGCGTTGGCAGGTTCTCTCCATCCTGGAAAGCTTCTGTTGGACGTGCTGACTGCTTCAGTTCAGTGCTGAATGTGAGCTGAATGATGAGTAGTGGCCTATAAGGGACCTGGGGTATTCTCCTAATTACTGGGGCATGTTGGGACATAATGGGCTTGCCTACCGGATGCATAACTCTATTTGGTTTATACTCTAAAGCCCTAATTATCAGGAAGTCATCATTTCTAATCTGGGTGACTTGTTATTTCTGATACACTGAAAGTCAAGAGCAGTCCTGGGCACCCCTGAGTGGCAGGAGGAGTCTGCCAGTTTACATTGGGCGGCGCAAAAGAAAGACACAAGGCTTTTATTAATCTGGACTGGAGTACGTATCACCAACTCATGGCTTCTTCTAGTGGAGAGCTGGATTTATTGGCCCAACGCTGACAAGCTTCTAACCTATACTAAGAAAAGTTGATTTTTCATTGAGTGTTTTGTGTGGACACCTAAGAGGCTGGTCTGGCTAAGACAGAGTACGTGCACACAGCGTGGAGAAATGCTGGGAGGGATCCATCTGGCAGAACGTGGGTAGCCTGGGAAGTCACCAGGGGACGTGGCCTGTGCAGCACTGCGTGCAGTGACGTGGCAGGCACTGGATGGAACAGCGAGGCTTGGCTTCTGGCTGGAGTGCGCTGGCTTGTTATTACGGGCCCTGTCCTGGAAGGCTGTGGAGCTATGGTACAGGCTGGCGAAGCTGGGATGCAGCAATGCTGGCAGGGCAGTAGTAGCGTGAGTCCTGCAGTGTGAGGGACTGGGAGTTGGTTTAGCGCCCAGGCGTTCCTGTGAGACTGGTGGCATGTGTAGCTTTCAGCTGGGGGATCCCTGAGTGCTGGCTGCTCTCCTCATGGCCCTTTTTCCCTTTTCCTTTTGTCCAGTGCCCAGCACAGCATCCCCTCCCGTCTCCAGTGCCTCCAATGATCCAGTGGGCTCTTACTCCATTAACGGGATCCTGGGGATTCCTCGGTCGAATGGCGAGAAGAGGAAACGTGATGAAGGTAGGGGGAGGGCAGAAGCTCACCCTCCCTTTTATATTCTTTGTCCCCATGTACAGGCTCCAATTTCAGGCCAAGGTTTGCAGCTGCTCCAGGGGCTAGATCAGTTTTAGCAACAGAGACCAGTTCCCCGCCACTGCCCTGCTGGCTCGGACTGCTGTTCTTCCGAGGCCTTTTCATGACAGGCCATGTCTCCGGACATCTGCTCGGCAGGCAGAGAGCCGTCTCCATTGCTGGAGCTGATCCCAAGTTCATTCACTGCTGGAAACGGCTGGAACTGAGCTCTCCTGGAGCCAGCAGGTGCCCAGACTTTGAGCTGTGGGTAAACAAGGTTTCCCCGACTCCCTTGTTTTCAAACAAAATGCCATCTGAGAGAAGCACCAGCAATTTGGGAGTATTTCTCATTCCTCTTGCAAACAAGCTCCTGTCCTGGTGGTGAGCCATGAACTACAGCAGCTGTGGTGATCATAAGGGCCCAGTTTCCAATAGGTAGCAACCACCACAGCAGAACTGCCGTGCTCACAACCATTGGAGAGCAGAGAGGGAGCTCTTCTGAGTGCTGTGGCCCTAAGGCTGTTATCCAAGCCTTTCAGTAGGGCTCTAAGCAACTAGGATTAAGCTGTCTCCTTCTCTTCCCTACCTGCTGGGAAGGACTCAGAGCAAAGTGAATCCCGAAATGAGCCAGAAGCTGGAGCCTCGGGTCCAGATAGACAGTCAGGATGGGTGGGTGAGGTCTTGGTGCATTGATGGTGGCTTTGTAAAATTTTGTCTTGCTCTTCTAATTTGATTCAAAAACTGTGGACCGGGAGGTGAACTTTCTGAGTAGTGCCTGAGCAGTTTGTTCGGTTCAGCCCTGCCTTCAGGATGTTGTTTTCCACTGCTGCCCGTTGCGTGGGGGACCTCTCAGCAGTAATGGTGGCTCGCTGTGCTGCGCGTGCTGTAGCCCCCAGGCTGTGTGGGGGGACATAATAGCAGGGTCTCTGTGATGCATGGCAAGAGGAGAGAGTTCTCCTGAGAGAGATGCTGCACTCTGGGGTTATGCCAGTCATTTTCTCAGGGTTGGTGCTGGTGAGGTTCACGTTTCTAAGTTCTGGATCCAAATAAACAATAGTCCCAAGAAAAAGGCAGACATTGTGACCCCTTTTTCCCCCATACAAAGTAAAACCAGAGGCTGGAAGCAAAGACCCACTTCAGTTCCTATCAAAGCAAATGGGAAGATTTTTGCTGATGCCATTGGAAATTGGATCAGGCCCCAGAGGAAGATCCATTTCCCAGCTAGATGGCAGTAGGGCCCAGCTAAGAGAAAAGTGTAGCAATGGAAGGGCTCAGTCAATGCCTCAAAGTCAAAAAATGTCACAAGTAAGAGACTGCAAACATTGCAAACCTCTCCAGCATTTCTCTTCATTACATACAGAGGGAACGGTGACATTTCAAATCGAGTGACAAGTTTCTCTAATGGTTGTGCAAATCTCTTGGCAGTATTTGGGGTTTCTGTGAACCCCTGTCCTCATGCATTCCAGCTTGGTGATCACAAGCTCTCACCACGGTGTGTCCGTATTTCATTTTGAAATGAAGCAGTTCAATCCAGCTTTAGCAGCTATTCTTTCCAAACACCTGGAACAATCATCCTACTTAGATGCAGCCACACAATCATTGCCAGCCCCAGAACCTGAGCTTTTTGGAGCAGTACGGTTAAACACAGAAACAATCAAACAGACATCTAAGCCTGTGACACTTCACAATGATATATTGACAGTAAGAACAACTCTCTGTCTCTGTCCTTAATTCATCCTGGACTTGATTTATGAAGGGCAAGAAACACTGCAACTCCCTGCTGTTGGCCAGGAGCCCGCATAACCTACTAGAAAAATCAAAAAGGTATCAGACAGTCATGGGAGTGTTAAATCTCAGAGTTTTAGGTGCCAGTTACATGACACAACTGCAAATGCCTTGCAGAAGAGCCTTCGTCCTGCCACCCCAGGTATCTGCCTCATGGAGATGTCACACTCCTGCCCCAGAGAAACCTCAGCCAGCTACTGAACATCCCCGTCCAAGAGCTGATTACCTGTGCTCACACTGGCTTTAAGAAACATTGAAAGACATCAACCACTTTGCAGGGCTGGGCCCTAACGCTAGAAGGTCCAAGGGGAGGTGTTGCACAGCCAGTGACCTGCACTCCTTCCTGGGCATCCTCCCCCGTAGCTCTGAGGGCTGAGTGCTCCTAGCTGAGACAGGAGTTAAGAAAGCAAGTCCAGAAGAGCAGTGCAGGTATTTCCTTCATGCTCATGCTGGATGTATATTCCTTCTCGGTATTTCCCAGAGCTTCCAAGCTCTGTCTTGTTGCAGTTTCTTAACTGCAGGATTCATTCTCGCATTGAAAAGCTCTTCCTTATGGGCTCTCAATGCACATTTACTTTCCCAGCCTTCTGGAGGTGGCCCTTCCCTAAAGAAGGCAGAAGCAGCAGCACTGCGCTCTCTTTCTTTCTGCTCCATTGGGCCAGCTCTGCTGCAAGATGACGCTTTGTGAGGAATGCAGTTCAGCAGAAAGAGGGGAAGTACCAAGGTGCTCCTGAATCCCCAGCCCTGAACACCTTGTTAGCAACTTCTGCGATGGCTGGGGGAACAGGGTGGGAGAAAGACAGAGGAGCTTCAATCTGAGCATGCCCCCTCCCCCAGGTCCTCCTTGCTGCAGCTGGTGCCTACATTAGACAGTAGCGCAGATGATTAAGAAGAGGAGAGATAATTATGTGTCAAGATGATGTAGCAGAACTCCCGAGTTGGACAGAAGGAACCAGACGGATGCATGAGGTGGGCTCAGCGATGGACGCTGACAGCCAGGTGTGTCCCTCCCAGGGAGTTAGAGGGAAGAGGGGAAGTCCCAGTGTACCAAATGTGCTGGCTGCTACCAACCAGGTGGCCTGGGAAGACAATGGCATTGAGAGAGAGCTAGCAGGGACATAGATCTGAGTGTGTCCTGGTCCAAACAAAGAACTGCCCAATCACGTGTTTTTCCCCAAAACTCATTTGTCTTCCTCAGGTGAGTGCCTAGGAAGCATGGTCAGGACTTTCCCTGTTAAGAACCTGTATCCCTTTTGTTTCCTGACCTCAGTGCCAGATTAGACAAAGCAGAGAACTGGCCTCCTCTGATTTTTCAGATGATTTGGCTAAACAAGTTAACCACCACTTGTCCAGCTGTGTGCCATTCCTTGCAGGCTGCAGGCCCAGCCAGCATTTCTGTAATTCCCCTCTGACCTTCTCCGCCTTTCCCAAGACCACCAAGTTCTTTAGTCCCAAGCTGTGGCTGGAAACAGGAATCCCTGGCTCCTCACAACCCTGATACTGCACTACGTGGTGTGGCAGGCCAAGCTGAGCAGGGTCGTTGTCAGACTCGGGAGCAGCAATGAGAAGTCCAGGAGGATAAAGGGGGAAAACAATATGCAAATATTTCTGTTGTTCCATAACTCCCTGACCGATAGCTAAAAGGATAAGAACTGGGGTAGCAGTGGCACTAACAAAAAATCAGTAGCAGTCCAATACTGTAATATTGAGTACTATATAAAGAGAAAAAAAAGAGAGGACAGATATGTGGATAGATAGATAGCCAGTTAGATAATATGAGAACAATGTTTCCAGCTGTTCCCTGCATACTGTAGCATCTCCAGCTGGGTCAAACTTTAGGTATCTTTACAAAACCACTATGATTAAAGATAGCTCTTCCTCTTCAATAGCAGGCCACAAACATACTTCCTCCATAGACCCAAATTCTCATTTGGGATTTGTGTTCCAGGGAGGCTAGTGCTGTAACAATTCTCAGCATTATTAATCTTGGTCCCTGACAATATCTGTAGTATTTGACAGCATTACTGGCAATAATATCTGCAGTGCTGACAATGGCAGAGATAATATCCCCCAGTATTATCGGCATTAGCAGGGATCATATCTGCAGCCTGTTATTGGTGGGAGCAGACGTAATGTGTCCAGTATTATTAGTATCAGCAGTAATAAAACCCACAGGCTTGTTAGTATGATCAGTGCTAATATCGGCAGTAGGTTTGTGGGAGAGGAGGGGATGGAGTGATTGCTACTGTAAATGGCAATAATACTCAGGCTGTTTGCAGTAAAGGAATCCCCAGCGGAGATGGGGGAGCGAACCTTGGAAGGCAGAAGTTCCTCCTTTCCTCTCTTCACCTGTCACTTTGATGATCAGAGTGATTTACGCTGAAGTAAGTGAGGCAGGGCTGCGTCAGTGCAGGGGACAGTGGAGGGTCACCACCATTTCAGCAGGTCGAGTGGTGTTTTTCAAAGAGTATGGGTGTATCGATGCAGGCGATTCACCTGCTCCTCAGAACAGGGCTGCAGGCCATGGCACTGAGCTGCTCAGAGCAAGGAACTGCATACAGCACGAGGAGCACCTGCACTGTCGGTCCTGTAGCTGCAGAACAGGCAGTGTCACTGCGGTGCTATGCTTCACCTCGGTGCTGCACACATCATTTCCTGACTCTTATTATCTCGGCATCTCTGCTGAGAAGCATTACTTTTGTTACAGGTGGCTTTCTCTTCTCTCAGTCCAAATGATAGGACTCTGACTGCAGGGCACGGTTTTGACAGCAATCAGCATGGGGATTTTCCTACCTGGCCATGATGTCTATGTTCCTACTGGGAAGGCAGAAATGCCTCCTCTGGGTGGAGTGTGAGGCAGGGAGAGCTGCAGCAGTCCCAGTCCAGAAAGGTGTTTTTGGAAAATTTTTAACTGAATTGTTCCAGTGAAAAGTAGTGCTGAGAGGAGAGGTGTATAACGTGTTCACAGCGGTCCCAGTTTTTAAGCAATATACAGCAGCTGAGTGTGTCAATGCAAGCTTTATCCCATTTGTGTTGTTCAGAGCAGCAATGATTATATCGTTTAGGAGCAGTGGTTGTGACATTTCAGGTGCCTCCATGTCATTGTCAGTGCCACCGGTGTGTCTTTGCAGGCGGTGTGACTGTGGTTATCATGTTGTGGGCTCGTGACACTAATGATGAGATTAGGTGTATCACTGCTTGCTACGCTGCCCCACTACACTCGAGGCCATTAGGCTCTTCAAAGAGGTGGCTGGGAAGGCGGTACGTCTGTGTCACCGCACGCAGCAATGTTGTTTCAGTGAAGTAGCTGCTGGTTGCCGGCTGTATTGTACCGTCATTGCAATTCATGCAGTTGTTCCTGCAGCTGATGTAATTTGCTGACTGACAACAGACTGTCATCCGGTCATGATAGCGAAGTCAATAGGGCTGTGTCACCGCAGCGCTGCACTGAGCATCCTGTGCTCTCGTGAAGTACGATCCTGTTGTTCCGCAACACACAGGGGTTGTTTCGGGACACACAGCATGCTTACATTGTCCTCTGCAATATGATTACGTGTTACTCGTGGTGTAGTTGTACTAGTGCAGAGAGGTCTAGCTCTTAACTAGCCTGTATGGAAAGGCATTTGCTTTTGTAAGCTACTTCTACATGTTTACAAGCCGCTCCACCTGACTGTATCGTGACATCTGGTGTACATTCATCTCAGGGTGCAATAGGTGTACTTCTGCTCTGCCAATACTGCTGCTGAAGACAACAGAGTGTGTTTGGACCCCTGCAGGTGACACAACAGCATTACTGTGGTGCGGCTGCATTGTTTCAAGCTGTGATTTCCTGCCACCACAGCTGATGTGTTTGCATTATTCTATATGATTGCTTTATTGCAGGTCAGCAGTAGTCTTAATGACACTGCAGACACGTGCAGTTACATTGCCTCAGGTGCCAGCCCCATGTTCCAACCACTAAACACAGCTGCGGGGTGTGCACCCTGCAGCTTATGGCTGTGCACATGGGCTGAGAGCAGTTTCTGGAGTGTTTCCCACTCTGATACATCTCCCTCCCACCATCCCGGGGACTGTGCTGCTTCCCGCAGCACGGCTGAGTTCCCACTGGCCACCAGCTTGTGCTGACTGCACCTCTACAAACAGCAGTGCTCACGGGGAGCTTCCAGGTTCACTGCACCTACACACACAGGAGTAGGTAACACTCCCCTCCTTCCTAGATGAAGATGTAAATCGAAGAGGTAGTTTATTCTCAGCAGCCACACACCTGAGCATCTTTTGCTGGCGAGACCCCCGGGAGGACAGGAGGCACAGGCACCTGCCACTCACCCTGCGCCTTGCTAAACAAACTGTGGGAGGACGGTCAGCAAAGGGAGAGAATGGGTGGAAAAGGAGAGCTGGGGGAGACTGGATTAAAGAGCTGACAATGCATAAGCAGCCCAGCACTGCCAGAAATACAGGCTGCTGCACCACGGATCTGGAGGTCTGTCAATAACAGAGAGGGACAGCAGTCTGTCTGTCTGTCTGTCTGTGCGTGCGCACAGGCACCCTGGGAGCTTGGGGAGTGCATGGCTCAAGAGAGCTGCAGGTAAGGCAGAGTTAACAGCTTACATCACAGGCAGCAGTTTGGACAGACTGCTGTTTCTAAAGCTTACGCTGCTGCTCAGTTTGGCATGGTTTGGTACTATCTGAAGACTGGCTGGTCTGGCTTCAGCTGTATCTGCGTGCGTCTGCCTGTGTATTTGTGTATGTAGGAATGCACACCGACTTGGTTTTGTGTTCCTGTGGCAGGATTACTGGGTTAGGATCTCCTCTCATCTATGTCTGTGTACTGGGGTGAGTGGCAGGTTGGACCCGTATTTTTGTGCATGCCCACAGAGACCTGGAAAATGTGTACGTTAAGCTGTGTACAATACTGCCTCGTAGGAGGATGCATACTGTGGATCATACGGATGTCTGGGCACGTATGGCTCAGAACCAGTGCTATGTATTTCTGTGAACGCCAGGTACTTGTATCCACATTTTAACATACACGTGAGTGCTGTACATTTGTATATATATTCTGTGTGTATGTGTTGTTACAAACTTGGGGTGTCACTGTATCTCTGTGGTTGCTAGATATCCATATGGAGCCTGTTAGTGCTGTGCACCCCTGTACATAGTTGGTACAGATGTGCATTTGCATTGGGGTCACACATTTCTGTGTATGTTCTCTATACACATATCGTTTGTTCTTGCCTGTGTGAAGGTTGTTCATTTATGTAAATAGTTTGTATTTGTTAACATGATTTAAGTTTATATATGTGAATTTAAGGAAGTTTCACTGAGTTCCAGGTTTTCACTTAGGTAGCATATGTACATTTTTGTAAGTTATTTGTTTATTCAGAAATTACACCTAATTGACATGCACCTGCATTAGTACTTCTTTGTGTCCCAGATTGCATTCTTGTGTTTTTAAATGTTATTGGCTACGTTTTATGAGTCTTTACTTATGCACAGAGCTTCTCTTTAAGTTTATTTGTGTGACTGCCACGGATGTGTGCTTGTCTGACTGCTTATTTATGGGTACTTAGTTTGTGGTTGGATCTTCTCCTGTTTCTTTGACTCGTTCTGGGAGGGGTTGTTGCAGCCAATGTGTCAGCAGGAGTCAGCAACAACTCCTCCCAGCGTCTCTGCCTGCTGCTGTGCCCACCTGCGCAGAGGCTGCTCCCTGGCTGTGCTGGTCCTGTCTCTCTTGGGATCTTCTTGTTTGCTCCAGAGGAGCTGTACCCTGCGTCTGCCTGCCTTCAGGGGGGTGACTGTCACATCTTCTCATGGACATAAGGACTGCAGGAGTCGGGGGGAGCATGGGGCCTGGATCCATGAGGATCTCAGGTTAATGACAAAATAAAACGCAAAAGGGATAGGAATAGCTGGCAATGGGCAGGCAAATTTAGAGGGTTGTTGGTGACATGGCAATGGGACACAGAACAGGTACAACAGTGCATCAGGGTGCCATGGCAGTGGGAGATAGTGATGACACTGTTACGGGGTCAAGCGACGTGGCAATGAGACACAAGGGCAATACTGCTACGGAATCAAGGTGACATGGCACTGAGGCACAGCAGGAATCAAGGTGACATGCCAGTGACAGGCTGACCTGCCAGAACAGTGAGGGCTGCGAAAGCTCCACCAAGAATCGGTGTAATAAAGCAAAGGAGAACAGGAGGAGCAGGGTGGAGAAGCCCTGAGGAAACTCAGTGGACGTGTAGGGTGGCTGCAGAAGCCAGGTAGCCAGTGGTGCGGGACACGCTCTACCTGCACAAGATCAGTTGCATCCTGGTACCAAGGGCTGGGGCAGTCTGTTCGCAGTGGCTGTTGCACGGCAGTGATGGAGAGCAGGGATAAGGCAGTGATGACATCAGGTGATGGACGTATCCCGCGATGGCAGCCATGGACCATAGGGAGTGTGTGGGCAGGGGCACTATTCCCAGCTGCTGGAAAAACAAAGAACCTAACGGGCAGTAAAACAAAAACAAAGGAGACTTGGAAGCACCTGACAGCCCTAATTCATCACAGCCCAAGATTTTTTTTTCCCCCTCATGTTCCCATTATATTTGTTTGTAAAAGTGGAAATCAATTTTGAAGGTAATTTTCTGGAAAGAATGGAAGGGAGGTGGGAGGGCCGGATAAGGCAGAGATGGCAAGAGGAAAAAAAAATTTAGGCCAGGCACAGCCCAGGGGCAGCTCTTGGCAAGGTGAAAGAAAATTGCATATTCAATCTCCATCCATGAATCTCCCTTGCTGCTGCCCGCCTCCTGCTCGAAAACAATGAAGGCTTTCTCCCCTACGCTGCACAACGCCTGAGTATCAGCGCTCACTTTAACTTCAGGGTCATTAATTCACCTGATTATTGCAGGAGAGGAGAGGGTTGCAGAGGCATCCGTTCTAAAGAGCCCTCCCTTAGCTCATCCTTTGATTAGTTTGGGGTGGGGGGAGTTGAGATAATGCGTTGTCTTGGACTCCGTTTAAAATGGGAGGGATTGAAGAGGGGGTGGAAGAAGGTAGTGGTGGAACGGGAAAGATGTGGCCCGGGTTGTTGTGGAAGGGAGGGTCGGAAAGCGCTCCCCCTCGCATCCTCTGCCGTGGTGTTATTGCAAATTAAAAGTAGCATGTTCCACTCTGCAGCTATCTCTCGGGGAGGGGAGGGGCATGGGTATATGTCGGCATGGGGATGGGGGGGATCTTATCATTGCTTCTTCAGCAGCCCAGCGTAGTGTCACCCTGTGAGGTGACATTTGAATTTACAATTCCGCTGAGAAAAGCCATTAATTCACAAATTAACATTTCTCCCTCTCTCTCTCTAGCTCTCTCTCTCTTTCTCTCTCTCTCTCTCTATCTCACATGGATGTGCAAGCAATTGAAAAGACAAAGGAAATAGCCTTAAGGAAGAGACTTTACTGCTACTCTGTCTGTGCAGAGATTGCTACTACTGCTTCTAGATAGATAAACCAATTACCTGAGCTGCTCTGTTCATGGCAGCCTGCTATTACCTCCTTTTGTAGAGCTGACTCCATTGCCGGATTACACTGTGTGTATCTCATTAATGTAAAGCAGCACGATACCGGGCACTGTCCCTGACCCTTCTTGCCAGAGCCCATTGCTCTGCCTCGGAAGAGGGAACTGGGAGAGGAGTTGAGAGCAGAGGTGAAGGTAGGCGCGAGGTATTTCCTAACGCACAGGGATCGGGCCGCACAGAGAAGCCCCTGGAATAGCTGAGCCTAGGGGACTCAGCACTGCCCTGCCTCCAGCTGTACTCGTGCAAAAATGTGCATGGTAGACAGCTGTGGAGGTGTGACCAAGAAAGCTACAGGTACATAAGTGCAAGTGTAGCTGACTGCACCCAGGAGCTAAGTGACACAGGCACACGGCAGAGCTCAGAATAGGAAGGCAAAGTGAGCGCTGCGGTTTCTGAACAGAGAGGGCAGATTTCTCTGTAGCACAACCCCACTGAACTCTACTCTGTGACGCCTGGGGAGACGGTCTTGGCAGAGACAACCATTGGGAACTACTCCCCCACAGCCTGGTCCTTCTCTGACCCCATCCCGCTCTCTTTCTCACACGCTTGCTTCTGCTGTGAACACTTCAGCAGCATACATGTGCAGTGCGGGCACGGCTGCACGCTGATGCCCCCCCAGCATGCATGTGATGTTCCTCCCAGCGGCCCCAGGCATGCCAACGGGGTGTGCACAGGCCGGCGGCTCCCCAGACACCTGCAGGTGCTCCCTGCTGGCAGCCGCCCCTGCCCTTTGTCCGCCCGCTCACACAACGGGATGCGTCCTAGCAGCAAGGTTTCCTTCAAGGCTTGCTGGTCAGTCTTTGCCCTGAAGCACTCCACCTATATAAAGCTGGACAGAAATCTTCACAATAGGTTTTTCACCCCATAAGGGTTTGGTAGGCCCTGTTCACGCCACTCTGCTAACTTCTGTGAAAGGCAGAAAGTGGCAGGGGGCAGCTCTCCAGGTAAATGGACCAGAACTGCTCTTTGGGGAGCCTGGTACCCCTGTGCTCAGCACACGGAGCACGTGCCTTTCCTTGGCATTGCCGTAGCTCCTTAAATCTTCCTAAAAACTCAGCCTCTTAGCGAGAGCATCTGCCTCTCCGACACTCCCCGCGCCCCTCACGGCGCGCAGCACATGGCTGGGAGCAGCATCCCGCGGCGGGTGCTGGAAGACGGATCGCAATCAGCGGAGGCATCGGCAGCAGTGCCAGTAATTCAAACCATCCTGACCGTTCAGTGAACCCGAACCTGCTGACCTTGACAGCACGAGACAGCAGCGGCCTCAGGAATCCCAACCTTTGCAGAGGCGTCGGCGGAGGACGGCTCGTGCTCCCTCCCGGTCTCTCTCTCTTTTCTCTCCCCAGTCTTATCCCAGCAGCCAAGGGGGCCCAACTGGCAATCCCCAGTGCACCAATTAGCTCCTAATTTGGCTACCTCTGCGCTCCCAAGTCTACATTGCTGTAGTATTAAGCATCACTTGTTCATAGGCAGAAATCGTTCCTAGAGAGGGGTGTCTTCTTGGGCTAAGGAAAACACTGAGCACCTTGTTCTTGGTCAGGGCCAGAGAGAAACCCCCCCCCCCCTCCTCCTCCCCAAGCAGGGACTGCTGCTGTTTCAAAGGAAAGCTGGAGCTCTTTGCTTCCCTAAGTGATAGCATCAGATCCTCCAACCTTGTTTCACTGGATCCCAGGGGGAAGCAACAAGATCTCACCGCGTGATTAGCCCGTGAGAATCCTGGCTGGACAGAGGAGGGCAAGGACGTGACAAGTGCAGGGGAGAGAGGTAAAAAAAGGTGTGATTGATTTTGCCACAAAAACTTGAATTAAAGAAAAATGTGGTTTGTGAATGTGTTAGGAACCTTTCAGGGAATACTGGACGAGGAAATCCAGCTGCCTCTGTGGCTGCCAAGCCACGCCTGACATGAACAGCGTTTTGTGTCCTTGCACGTGGAGGCCAGCCCTGACTGCAGTAGATGGCCTGGCAGAAGCAGCTATGGATACCTCTCTCTCCAGACGTGGGAGACATTCTTCTGTCTCCAATCACAGCTCTTGAAGGCGATTTTCCCATGCATCAAGAGGTGCTAAATGCATTTCATGCCTATTTAAGGCTCTTTAAAATGTCAGGGTTTTGTCGAGGGGCCTAAAAATGATGCCTAGGTGCCTATTTCTCCTTTGTTTTTCCTTCATCCATCCAGTCATCCTAAAAGTTACATTCCACCAGGCTCAAGGTACAAAGTCCTCTTCCCACACAAGCCAACAACCACAGGGAGGTGCACAGGAGCTCAGTGCCTGACCTGAAGCTCGGTTGTAGATATCACAATTTCCATTTGGATGTAAGCTAGGATTTCTTTCTCTCACTGGCTCTGCCTCTGCTGCGAGCTCAGAGGTGTTATCCTGCTTTTAAGCTAGGGGCCTGCACTGGGACAGGCTTAGAAGGCATCTGACTAAACCTTATTGAGCTGGTTACTGCATATGAAACATCCATGAATTCTTGAGGGTCTTCAAGCCCTCTCCTACATGTGTTAGCAAAGTCTGTTATAAAGGACAGGCACGTTTCCCCAACCGGTTTCCCAAAGGAGCTGTTGTTTTTCACTTTGGCTTTTGGCGTCTGGTGCATATGAGGTAGGCCGTGGACATAAGAGTCGACTTTGCAAGCAGATCAGATACATCCTAGATTTGGGGATAACTTCACTAAACCCCAGTGAAATAAATATTAAATATACTGCTGGCTAAGCCTCAAAGATACTTATGGCTCTTCTCTGCACTGCCTCTGTTGTTTGTGAAACTGACTGACTGGGTGCTGCTGATGACTGGGTCCCCTCTTGTTTGCAGCCCACCTCTTCCAGTTTGGAACATATCTGACATACTTCTTCTATAGGGTCATACCAATATAGGATCTCTCATATATCACTAAGGGACTTTATATGAGCTCATGCAAAGAGATTCCAAATTACTAGGGATTTACAGTTATTACACGAATGAGCATTCAGAAAAAGAGTTTGCATGGTGCCAGTCCAAGCTGACTGCAGCATATTGCAGGCCTGTAGCTCTTTCACTGCACGGCATTTTAAAATTACCCATCCTATGTAATACATCGTTTATTAACCTGCTCATTCCATGTATCTCATTTGCTACTGAAATGCGGCTGATTCTGGGGTGGATCATGGCAGATGTTGAACAATACAGAGCATCAACATTGAAATTTTGCTGTGCCATGTCCAAATGAAACCACAGGAGAATTAAGATATGCTGTGGGTAATCACTCAGGCTGGATTTTGTTCAGGACAGCCAGGTTAATGTCTGCACTCTTGCAAAAAATGCCATGGGAATTTTAATGACTCTGAGTGATTGGAGCCTTTGTTTTATGGCACGTCAAAAATGGCAGCTCTAAAAACACTCTGCTTGAGCACTGGTTTAGTGCTGACTCAGAAGAGCTTCCAATAACATGATTCACTAGCATCTGGCTCAGGGGCAGGCACAGCCTTCTCTGACTTGTCAGGTTAAGGTAAAAGCGTGTGTGAGGGGAAAATAAGGTGGAGGGAAAGGAAAGGAAAGGAGAGTCTAGAACATGGGAAACAAAAGGAGATGAGGGGTTCAGATGCATATTGGTGGGGGACCAAGCCAGCAGAACCAAGCAGGCTGAAGAGGAATTTGGGTTTTCTAGACTGCGCCTTAGAGGCATCCACGGCCTGATTCTGATCTGCTGAGCCCTAGTGCTGGTGTCCTCTCAGGTGCCAGTGTGCTCTGCTGGATTCTCAGGGATTTCCAAGAAACTGGGTGATGAGGCTGGCCGGGAACAGCCCAGCCCCGTGCTCCCTCCCTTGTCTCTAGCAGTTCTGATAGCAGTGTTGATTTGCATGTCAGGCAAAGCACTGCTTGGGAAAAAAAAACCTCTGAGTGTGGCGGTGTCAGCGCTCGCTGTTGTTCGACAGTGTAAAATTAAATTAATAAAGCCCCCAACACAGGAAAACATAACAGGAAATTAATGGCCTTTACTGTCGCTCTGATGCAGTCATTTGCAACCCTGCTTTCCGCACCAAAGACTTCATAAATGCAAGCAGTTTCTCTAAACAAGCATAGTTAGGGCTGCATGCGATGTAATTTTTTTGCATTGCTTCTGTCCTTTGGAGCTAACAGAAGGCACCCATTTTTATGTGCTTACCAAAGGGGATCCTGCCAAGAAGCAGCTCCCCAACAAACAGGCTTAGGAAGGTGTGAGGAGGGAGCTGAGGCAGTCAGCGCGTGCCAGCGATGCTGCGAACCTCTCAGCCCTGGCAGAGGGAAGAGCAGAGCTCCCAGCACCCTGCCTCCCTGCTGCCGCAGCTCTCCCTGAGCCTCTGCACTACAGGCGACGTGGTGGACACCACAGCATCGTAAATCAGGATAACCCTTCTGATAACTTTCAGGATGTGTAAATCAGTATAACCACCGAGTGCAAGAGACTCAAAGATTTACACTAACTTGGGGATCCGGCCTGCTGTGTGACAGTGTTGCTTGCTACCCCGCCAACATAAACAAAGCAGATGTAGTGGCTCCTGGAGGCAGCTGCATTTCTGTCTGGCTACCAGTCAAGCCTAGCAGTGCTAGTGAGAGATATTGGTCCCACACTCTGTCCTTCATTACAATGGTATAAATCCCCAGTGACTCCTCAGAGGTGAGGGAATCGTTGCAGATTTACAACAGCCTGAGAGCAGAGTGTGTCCCCTCACCTCCAGCACACCCAAAGGTCACAAAGCTGTCGCGATGGCTTGCAGAGAAACCACCAGCTTTGGCTTCCTGGGCTAACACACTTCATCTGCACACCCACACACACTGTCATGTGTGTCGTACCCACATCTGAAGCAGCCTTTTGCTAACACCTGGAAGAGCCTTTACTGAAGTTCTCAGTGCAGCTGGGCGGGCCGACTGTACTAGCTCTGCGGAGACCTGGTTTTCCAGGGCCAAATTTGCAATCATACACTTAGCTGCTGTAGTAAATCCATACGATTTTCATACGCATACACACACTCACTTCCTTAAATGCACATTTGCATGCTCCCGTGATAATCCAAGACAGATCTGAGTACACACTTCATTACACATTTGCACACACAATTCATTTCATTTACATTCTCATTGAGCATTGCCATTTTGTTCGTGTAGGCCCTGCCTTAACGCCGCACTGCCCAGCTCTGCTCCTGACGCACCCCGTCACGCACAGCCCCCATGCTAGGAGCGCCCAGCTGCCAGGCCCTGGCACACACCTCGCTCCTCCCTCGCTCGGCACGCTCACTTCCGTGCACACGCAGCCTTCCTTGCTCACCTGAGCTACACCCTCATTTCAAAACATAAAACCCCTTTGTTTCTGAGCCTCTCTTCTCTGAGCCTGAGCATGCAAGTAACAAATGCGCACAGCTTATGTGTAGCTTACACACCTAAATTACACAGAGAGGCATGGAGCAGCACAGATCATCAATTTGCATACTCGGATTCAGGCTTGCGGATTCCTCTGAGGTAAATGGACACAGGAATCTGGACACATGCAGAGCTGACCCACTGCCCTGAGGTGACATTCCTCCAGCACGCCTCCCACCGTCCCTGTTTCTGCAGGATACTGGCCATAACCCAAACTCTTATCTTCTCTCACTGTCACAGTGTAGATCTCCAAAAATGTTCCTTTTCTCTACATTGCTGGATCCTGCCAGCCCCTTCCATGCTCTGTTGTCTCTGTCTGGCACTCACTTGGGATCTTTTCCACCTGAATTTGAGGTTCACCTTCCTCCCCACCAGTTCAGCTATGGGAAATGAAGCCATAAGTGACAATTCTTGCAGCACTACAAAGTGCTGAGATGCCAAACTGACCCGTATTGAGAAGGTGCCTTCTTTCATCTTGCCCAAAAGACTGCAGAAATTCTTCTGGAAGGAAATGCGGACTGAATTTTAGAGTCTTCTTATTATAAACCTTACCAAGCCGGGTATGAAAGTTACCCAGGTGAAACAACGAGCAGAGCGGGGCTGCCACTCCCTTGTCTCTACTGTGGGGAGCAGAGTACTGGTTTAATAGTCACTAAGGATGAAAACGGAGCTTCTAGATACTTCTCAGCAGCCAGACTGGGCCAGCTCGCATAGCCCAGTCACCAGGCCCAGACACTGAGCATGTGGAAACGTGTGAGCTGCTCCCCCAGACCAGGGCTTTGTCCCTGATCTCCCCTGGGGCAGGGCCCAGCTCAGCCGGGGGTGCCAGCAGGAGCCCGACACCAGGGTTTGGAGCCCGGGCGCGAGGTGGCGGGGCTCCTGCCGGCCCCGCGCGGGGCTGGCTGCCGTGAATGACAAGCGCTGGCTATTGATCGCGTTCTGAACTCGGCCCAGCCGATAGAAGGTAATTAATGACTCCATTTGCCTCAGTACCGAGGAGAACAATTGAGTTTGAAACTGCAACAACTGGCAGTGCTGTGAAGGGCCCCCGGGGGATGGCCAGGAAAGATGCCTGACAGGCCTGGGCTGCGCTGGGACACGAGCACATCAGAGGGGAAAAAAGCAAAGGGAAACGGGATAAAGGGACAGAGCAGTCTTAACACAAAGGATGGCTGGGGAGGGGGCAGTGCTGGTAGGGACGTGGTGGCCACCAAAGGGTTGCTCCATGCTAAGCACCGCAGAGGGGACGGTGACAAAGCCAGCCTGCAGGAGAGGACAGGGTCACCTCGCTGGAGCGGAGGGATGGCGTTTCGGCAGCCGACTCAGCGCTGCCACGTTAGACAGATGCATTTCCCTTGAAGGCGTGGGCAACCAGAGGGGTTCTGCTGCGTCACCTGGCCGGCAGCTCTCCTACCAGGGAAGCACCTGTACTGCATGGCTTTGTGCTCCTTGTCCATGCTGGTGGCTTTGTGGCTTCCAGGCCTGGGGACGTCTCTTTGTTTGGGAGCTACTTAATGGGCATAGTCCTCGTGTCAGATGTAGTTAAGGTTGTTCCTGTGTCCTCTGGCAGAGTGTTTCCTTGTTATCTGTCAGGATACCTCTGTGACACCTGTGGAGCATTTCTGTGTCTTGTGCCAGAGGTTTATGCTGAGTGTTGGCTCCGTACCTTCCCTCGGCAGCCCCTCGGGAGGAGAGATGTTTCCTGTCACACGTGCAAGGCCAGCGCTGATCACGCTGACAGCAACCGTGTGCTCTTGTGAGGAACACAGTGACCGGGGCCATGGTTCACCTCTCCGGCTGTTTGTTCGGATCCTCCTGATTTAACAGAGAGGTGCCCTGTGTCACACTACTGCTGAGGTTCCCGGGCCAGTGGGAAGGGAACTGGGAAAAGTGATGTGCAGTTCCCTGTTCCCAGGCTCATCCTGCAGCTTCACCACAACACCCCTCCTGAGAGCTTTCTTCTTTGCAAATCCTCATCCCGTAAGCTTTTACTCCTAGCAGTGTTCTTCGTCAGCTGAAGCTGCTGCTGACCACCACAGTGCCATTCCTCATGGCATTTACTAGTCTTTTCCAATACGTTTCCTCCCTCCACTTGTGCCACCAGCCTTTGCCAGAGCCCATCTCTCCCCCCAAGCCCTCCCTGTTCCATACTGCCACCTTTGCCCACACCCTGACAACCCTCAGCTCCCTCAGGTTGTGTATTACAGTATCTGAGGCTTCTTCTCTGAAGCTCCAGCTCACAGGGTCATGTGCTCAGACGGGAATAGCAGCTTTGATCTAAAAACAGAGATAAGTTTCTGCCCTGGCAGCTTCAGGTGAAAAATGAAAACACAACCTCTATAGGTTTTGACACCAGAAAACAAATACAGGGGATTTACAATCCTTTGGTTTTGAAGAAAATATAATGATCCGTGACTGTGAAAGTCTCAGTGTTAGCAACACAAGACCTATAAATCTGCCTTGCAGGATTATCTTGGTGAAACTTTCTCTGCTTTCTAACTAGAATCCTATATGCACAGCTGATATTATGGCTCTGTGATGTTTGGGATTTGGGTGCCATACCACTATTAAGACCAACAATTCTGCAAGCTGTTTAGACAAGGTCCTCCTCTAGGTAGCCTACAGTCCTCTGTCAGAAGTTTCTTCCCTTTTGTAGATTTTAAAGCTGGAGGGCACAGCTGGTCTGCCTGGGCCACAACAGAGCACCCCCCATCTCCAAAGCTCCTCTCTAAACTAAAGCATTGCCTTTCTCCTTACAACTTTTTCACTCTCCTTATCTACTCTCTTGCTTTGATCATTCTGCTTCCTTATCTAACCCCATGCCTTCCCTTTCTCCTCCCTTCATCCTTTTCCTTCATTTCCCACTGACTACACAGGCGCTTTCTTATCAGCTGGTCCTCGGTGTGCCAAATGCACATACGTGCACGCACACACACACACGCACACCGACACAAATAAATAAATAAATAAAAAGGTCAGTGAGCAGAGCAGCAATAACCCCTAAAACAGTACTATCAGAGGGACATGATTGATCAATTGAATTCCATAGCGGCTGAAAAATGTGGGATTAAGTAGTGTATTATACGCACAATGAGTTGAGGCATGATGTTCATTTCAAGTTCATTTCGCCAGCCCTCTGCCACCAGATCAGGCAATCAATAGGGGCAGCAGATATCATATATCACCTCTCTCCGTGCTAGGGAGAGAGCACCATAATCTCTCGCAAATTTAGAGTGACAGATTTGTCAAGATCTGAAGGGCCCCTGAATAAATGAAGGAAAAGAGACTCCTACAGCGACTTGGGGAAGCTGTGGTTTCAGCTTCTTCACACAAAGGCATGGCCCATGCACGCACGGGGACACGTGTGCACGGGGTTCAGCCACCAGGCAGGGGCTGCGAATACCAGCGCATGCGTGCACAAAGCCGGGCAAGCACAGGGCAACCCTCTCGGGGTAAAACCTGGTTTAGTGGCCATCAGTGCGACTTCTACTGCTTATGTGAACACTCGCCTGCTCACACCAAACCCCATGCATATTGTAGGGCTACCATCCTGGAAAACCAAACGAACCTAAAACAGCCACTGTAGACAAATGGCTGCTCAGGCATGTATGGCGATGCAGAATCCCAAGCGTACCAGAATCACGATCTTCTGCAAAAATACCCGCGTGCATTAACATAATGGTGTGCACAGCCATGCACACTGACACGTGGAAAAATCCTCAAAGGCAAACAGCTTCACAAGCTGCAGAGAGGTTGAGGCAAGCATTGATACAGAGACACCCATTTTTTTTTCTGATCCTGGCCCCAGGAGTTGTGTGCCAGCCTTCAGCAGAGAGCAGTGCCCACTGGAGTCAGGGGCCCGAGCCTGCAGATACCTCACCCAGCCGACAGCCGCCCCTGCAGTGACAGCCTGGGCTGAGTAACAGCCTGCTAACACTGCACTAACAGTGTGCAACCCAGCAAGCCAAGTCCTTGCTTTGTTTTCTCTTGGTCAACTATGTCATGAACTCCAGCTTTCGGGAAGTTAAGAATTTTCCCTTGTGCAAATAAGCCTGAAGAGAAGAGAAAATGCCAGGGATCAGAGCCAGTAAACAGCTCTGCTCTGCCTATGGGTGGAAAAGAAAGAGAAAGAGAGAAGGGGCTGCTCGAGGGAAGGCTGCTGGCTGGGACAAATCAATATGTAATATTTTCTATGGTCTTGTGAGTGGTACTGTACTACGTTACTGTATATAATGTACTATTGATTATATCATATCGTATAATCACCTATAAACGGATATATCTCATAGCCAGAAGGCAGCAGGCTCAGTTATTACTCAGGGCCACCAGTTGGGCATTAACTGTGCCAGGACAATACCCAGCTTGGCACCGGCCAGGAGCTAAAAGATGAAGCAGCAGAGTGGCATGGCTCTGGCCATTGCAACGAGAATGCCACTCCGAGCTGATGGGAGCATCGCCTGGCCATGAGCACACCCTCAGTCACTCGGAGGAGGGAAACGATCTGTACAGATCCCTCAACCACCTCCTTGTCAGACAGCAGGTTTTGGAAATTCACAGACTGGAAGCCACTGAGAGAGGCTGACGCATGAGGAACAATAGTGAAAACGCAGGGAGGTAATTGTGGTGTAAGAGGGAGAACCTGATCTTAGGTCAGAGAGGGTTATCAGACACGCAGCTTGTGTCTGATGGAACGGTGGGCAGAGATTCAGCATGGAGGGTATGCAGATATATCAGCATGGATGAGACAGAGGATTATAACCAGTCTCACCAAAGTTAGACTGAGGCGTGACAGCAGAAAGATACTCAGCACAGTTGGAGAAGATTATAATGAGCAGACTTGCCTGAGATGAGATGAGGGATTATGACAAAGGAAGATTCACTTCAGCTGGGACAGGAGATTCTAACAGACAGACTCACCTTGGATGTGACAGATGCTAATAGCAGGAGACTCTCTCACTTCAGATAAAAAGGGGTTATAACAGAGATAAATGCACCTCATTTGAGTTGGGGGATAAGAGGGAAAAAAAACAGATGGGTGATAAGATGGTTTATCACGGGGAAAGATTCTCTTTGGATGGGGCAGGACGTTTATAATGGACTCACCTCAGAGGGGATGAGTGGGCTCTAAGAGACACGGGATGGCACAGCAGAGACCGAGATACCTACAACGTGACGGGACACACTGCAGGGAGATTGGATTGTTTCAGAGGGCTGTTGCAGGGACTGAGATGCGCTTCTGATGATGCTTCTACCAGAAAAAGGCTTTTTTCCTGATAAGAACAAAGGATTACAAGGAACACTGACTCTCACAGAGCAGGCCTACGTTTGCAATACAGTAATTCATTTTGGGTAGGAAGGGGGGCAGTCACAGACAGAGATTCACCTCTTTTAGGAGGGAATTTTATAACTCAGATATGGGCTGTGTTAAATTATGAGCTAATATGTAGCAGAGTGGGACAGAGGTCGTAACAGAAACCAACGCATGTTGGATGGGACAGAGCGCTCCGAGAAAGAGGCTTGTCTCTGGTGAAACATGGAGTCAGAAGCAGGATCATTCACATTATCCAAGGGATGAAAGACTCATCTGGGCTATGAGAGGACATGATCAGATGAGAAGGAAATTACAGTGGAGACATAACTTCTACTGGGACTGGTGGCTACAACAGACTGACTCCCTTCCAGGCTGTAACAGAGGGCTTTCTCCATGGCAGGCTTCCCCAGCCCCGTGCAGTGCAAGCCCACCCTCAGCACCCCAGTTTTCCTGTGAGCTGCCTCCCTAGTAGCCTCCGAGCGATGCTAATCGCTGTGCTTTGCTCCCATTTTCTGCTCAGCGATGGAGATTTGGCGATTTTTAACACTGAAAATCAGTGGAACTGCCGCTCATCTCTGAGCTGCATGCCATTCTCCACAGCCTGGCTCGCAGCGGGAGCCCCCGGCAGGCCAGAGCGGAGGGAAGGGGCCTCCCCGCGGCCCTCGCCTGCCCCCAGCCCCGGGAGCAGAGGAGCCCTCTCCCTGTGCTCTGCTCTCGCCCCGAGGCAGGGTGGTGCTAACTCCCTGTTTTCTCTGTGTGTGCCCTGCAGATGTGTCCGAGGGCTCAGTTCCCAACGGAGACTCCCAGAGCAGCGTGGACAGTTTGCGGAAGCACCTTCGTGGCGACACTTTCACCCAGCAGCAGCTGGAAGCTTTAGATCGAGTTTTTGAGCGTCCTTCTTACCCTGACGTCTTTCAAACATCAGAGCACATCAAATCTGAGCAGGTGAGGGCCCGGCCTGGCCATGCGGACCCGCAGGCGCCCGTAGGGTGATGGCAGGGAGCTTCCCTCACCGAAGCCGCTCTCCCTCTCCTCACCCCTCGTTCTCTTGCTGACCCACCGCTGCACGTACATCGCCTTCACGTTTCACAGCACTTTCTAGTTGTACACGTATCGCTGCACCGATGTACACCTGTACACAAGCTGTCTCCCCTCACGGACGTGCCACGCACACCACGCTATCCCTGCATCCCCACGGCCACTTCCCCCTGCAGAGGTGCCCGCAGCACGTGCCCACAGACACCACCACGGCACATCGCGGCGCTCCCAGGGCACACCGGCAGCTCGCAGGGTTTCACGGGCCCGGAGCATTTTCACTCACGGCCTGAAGCTGAGACTTGACTCCTGTCTCCTACCCAGTTTTCTGCACTTCTGCGGTGCTGCCCCCCTCTCCCTTACTCCCCCGCTCCCCCAGCCTTTTATCCCAAAAGCTGTTTGTCTTAATAAAATGAAAATCAAAAGTCTTTTTAAACCGCCCCAAGCCATAAACCAACAAAGGAAGAGAAGGAGAGGCTGGCTGTGGACTCCCTTCATCCCAGAGTCCCTGGGTTTATTACAATGAATAACCTTTATTTACTTTCATTAGACTATTAAGCACCAGCACAGTCATTTTTCCCCCTGAAACTCTGAGCAGGGCCCATAAAGCAAATCCGAAGCCTAATTGAGTTCATTTTAATTTCTCTCCGATCACAGCGAATTACTCTGGTGATAAATCAGGGGGCAGGCTCACCCCCAGTAGAAGGCCTAATTTGCAGCTAATTACAAAACTGATTTCTACAGGAAGATCAATACGAGAAGGAATTGGAAATGACGAGGCAGTCCTAGGCAGGCAGGGACGGGGCGGGGAGGGGGCAGCGTGTGGGGAGCCCGCTGCAGGAGGGGGAGACGTGGGGAGGGGGCTGGGGAAGCGCATGGAAAAAAACGCAGCAGAAAGAGCAGAAAATCAGTTTTAATTTAACGTAATATTAATCAGAGCAACTTTTCCTGCTGTTCTGTAGCCTTCCCGGTCTCTCCAGCTCCCGTGTCTGGTCCGGAGGCTGCCACAATAAAAAGGCAATTACCAGAGCCTCTCGGACAGGACACCCTTTCAGATTCAATGGCTCTCCCCCTCCCACCCTTCTGTTAGCCATGTGGCTCCCCCCTCCCCAATTTCATACCCCAGTGCACAGAGTGACAGAGGCAGGGGATGAGGCTTCTTTGTTTGTTTTTAAAGAGCTAGGACAGGGGTAGCAGCAGAGGGGAGGGAGACGACCCAGCACAGAGCTGGGTTGCAAGGGGCTGACAGCGGCTGCCTCCCGCAGCCCAGGCGCCCCTGTCACCGCCGTGCTCTGCCCCGAGTGTCCCCGCCACCAGGGCAAACACCCCCCAGCTCCCTCAGCCAAGAACAGGGGACAGGGACTTCCCCTTTCCCCCCGCCTGAGCTTGTACAGGCAGACAGCCCCTCTCCTCGCAGCACCGAATGGAGGCTCGGCCACGCCACGGGTACGGGGCCAGATCCTGTGCTCGGCCCGACCCCTCTGCCCCTTCCCAGCCAGGCGCAGGAGGGTGGAATAGCTCATCCCAGGTCCCCCCCGCAGCCCTCTTGTCACTTCATCTTCTCCATTTCCTCCTCCTCCTCTTCCATCTGTGCAGGGGTTTGCCTCTCTCCTCTTCCTCCCCCCCATCTGTACACTGCTCCCTTTCTCTCAGCGCATCAATAGCGAGCTGTCTTTCTCCTCTCTTCCCCAGGGTAATGAGTACTCCCTCCCAGCTCTGACCCCTGGTCTCGATGAAGTCAAATCAAGTCTATCCACCTCTGCTAACCCAGACCTGGGGACAAATGTGTCAGGACCCCAGACGTACCCTGTGGTGACCGGTAAGCTGCCTGACCGAACAGCAGAACCAAGCTTTTTATTTATTTCCCTCATCACCATTAGCTTCTGCTTTTTCTGCTAACGCAAGATACCCCTCTGTGGCGAGCATGGAAAGAGGCAGAGAGGCCGGGGAGGAAGGAAGGGGCCAGGAGAGGCTGGCAGGGCAGCGTGCTGGCATTTCGGGTGCACCGAGAGGTGCCCAGGTGTGGCTCGAGGACAGGTAACCCCGGCTGCGGCTGAGGAGCTCGTGTGCCCGGGGCCCCAGGGACGGGTGCCGGGAGGCCAGGTGTGTCTGAATGCACACGGTGGCTCCTTCCTTTGTGTCTGGCAATGAGAGGTTCGTGGCTCTTCCATGATCCACGCTTGGTTTTCTTGGGGAAATATTGATTTATGTTTTACTTGGCCCTGGCACTGGGAAGGGGCATTTGCAAGCTAAGCACAGGGCTGCTGAGCTGACTGCGAAGCTCCCTCTTGGCAAGCCCAGGGGTCGCCCTCAGCAGCTGGCAAATGAAGTTTGCTCACAGCCTCCCTCCCTCCCCTACCTGTGGGCACATTACACCGGGGTGTGACTGGGAAGCTGGAGGAGGAAATGAATGAGAGCAAGTGCAGCAGGGAGGGACCGGGATGCACAGCAGCAGGAGGCAGTTTCAGCAGCCTCTGCTCCACAGAAGCTTCCTCTTTGCTGGCTGCACCAGCAGGCCTGGGGGGCACAGGCTGTCCCTGGGGCCGCGGGGCACGCCAGCCTGCTGCTAGTGGTAGGTGGCCTGTCCTGGCCCCGCTGGAGCCATAAGGGGATAGACATTGTGCTGTCACAGCCCCTTCTTGCAGGGCTTCAGCCACCGCTGCTTCCTCTCACCCACCTACCTGCCTCCTGCCAGGCCACTAAAGCAGGGGCAAGGCCCAAGAGCTTGGCCCCTCTGTGGTACTTTCCCTTGCACTGCAATGGCTGTGACCCCTTCAGAAATCCCACAGCAGAGCCGAGCAGTAAGTCGTGGCAGAGGTACGATCCTGGTAGCAAGAGGAGCTGTAGCCTCTTGGCCAAAAAGCAGGCTTCTGGGGCACAGAAACAAGGGAGCAGAGTTCGTGCCTTAATGCTGCCTTGCAGAAGCCACGGGTACAGCCCCTGAGGCCACAGCCACTGGTCCAAGGGATATTGCTGCATGCACCATCCGGCTGCCAGGAAGTTTGAGGCCAGGGGGATTCATAGCTGTTACCCTAAATACAAAGGGAATCCAGCGTGAGGTCTGTGAAATGGAGCACCGTGGGGAGGTGAACTGCATATTTAGGGAGTGCCTAGAAAGTGTGATGCCCCCAGATTTTTCAGGGCTTTTACTGCTACCAGGCTTGACCCAGGATCCTTGCAGCCATACAGTTTCTTAGCCAACCAGAAAAATGGCTCAGCTGTGGTAGAACTGTTCCACCTTTCTTTGTATTCGTATGTGCAAGACAAAACTCAGCTGATAGTCATCTGTCTAACATTTAGCAGATCTACAGCTCTTACAGGAAATACTCTCCTCCCCAAGGGGGGCACAGCCAGCAGGAGAGCAGTACTGTCCTCCCTTCACGGAAGGCAGACCCCCATAGTGTGATCTAAAGGTGAGGTGCCTAAAATCACAGAGTTTAATATTCAAAGAGGCCATTAAAATAATTCTTTTCAGTCCTTCTGCCTAAGGGAAGCTGGTGCATTCCAGCCTATTACCATGACAGCTGAATTCCTGAAGGCTGAGGACACTGCATGAGCTTTGAGCTTTGTACATGGCTCTCGCAAGGGGACAGGAGGGTAGAGATTTGGCCTTACAGAAGAGGCTGTGGGCTGAAGCAGAAAATCTTCTCTTTGTCCCCCCACCCCGCACCATCCGCACCCTGCTCCCTGCAACACTCCCAGCTCGGCTTGAGAACATCCCCATCTGATCCATCTGGATCCAAGAGTGAGAAAAGTTCATTTCAGACCCAGCTTGACATTCCCAGGTGGCAACTTAGCACTAACATCTCAATCTGTATGCAACATTTCAATCAGCGCAGAGTAACAAAAGCAGAACTATTAGCGCTGGGAGATGTTCAATGGTGGTAATGATGGGGAAACTCAGAAACTGGAAATGAGAAGGGAAAAAAAACCCTTAACACCCTGAAAGGCGGTGGGGAAAGAAGGGCAGAGAATTTTTCCTCTACACTTAGGCCAGGATCCAATGTTTGGATTAATGGTGCCATTACCCAAGAAAGGACTTCAGATAATGCTCATTCTTAAAATGTTTTTGTTGGCAATTAAATGGTTGCAGTTATTGATCTCCATTGATCCGATGTCCCTGATTTGCATAATCTATTAAAGATGAATGATTCATGATGTGTTTGCTGTGGGGCTGGGCAGTGCTCTCAGGAAGGACCA
Organism: Aythya ferina; assembly: GCF_964211825.1. Lineage (NCBI taxonomy): Eukaryota > Metazoa > Chordata > Aves > Anseriformes > Anatidae > Aythya > Aythya ferina. Next base: position 17,881,983 of record NC_140302.1, on the reverse strand, counting down.
GAAAGGTGAGGAACTCAAGGCTGCCTCCTGATCTAGCCCTGGCTAGGAGTTCAGAAAGAGGCTGGGACCTCAGCTCCCTCTCCCAGAAAGGGATATTGGAGGAATAGTGAGTATGGAACTGCTGGCTACCTGTTCTGCTGCTACAGTGTCACTTCTGAAATGCCGCTTTCCTCTTGTCCCAGGGCAGTCCTTGAAGCCAGCTGATATTTGAAACAAGTCCACCCATGGAGGGTACGAGTTCTGTGTGCAGTTATTTCAGGATATAAGATTTAGCTTCAGTCTACAAGAATGTTTCCCCAACTCAGTCTTTCCAGGCAGGAAAGGTATCAATAGTCCTTTCCAAACCAAAGCTGTCTGACACTGGATTCTTGCCCTTTCAGAAGACCTTAGAGAAAGTCCTCCTTTCTCTGGCTCATGACTAGCTTTCCTCAGCAAGCTCCCTCAGCTCACACAGGTCTGAGAATACACCCCTCCAAAAACCATCAAAACCTCAAAAGAAAGTAACTCACTGAAATACTATGTACAGATGATGCTAAAGTCCCCTTATCTGTCTGTGAGCTTCATAAAATTGAAGAGCTAGAAATGCTGCAAAACAGGCGGCCACCTCCCCAACGTGCAAGAAAGCCTTCCCCAAAGCCCAAGCCACCAAATTCTATTCAAAGGCTGGGAAACATGCTCCCACTGTCCTTTGTATAGGAGAGTCAATGCATATATACACAGCTTTCTTGTGAAGGACCAGAGAGAAAGCTCTCAAAAGCTGCCTGAGAACACAGCCTCATCTCTTCCTCCACACACGGGTCAATGGGCCAGCTCCATCTTGCCTCGATGTTGTATATCTGAGGGACCGGCATAGATCCCTGACAGTGTCTTGGGCAGTGTCTTTGGGTTCCCATCAGGACTCCTAGAAGCAAAGACCCAGACTTCAACATACCCAGATAAGACAAGCACATGCAGTTGAACACCGAGACAAGACGTCTGTTGATAAGAGATGTTCTACTTCAATTGTATTTATTGAAGGCAAACAGATCAGGCAGATTAGTATAAACTTGTACAGGGCTAGGCAAACACAGAAAACCTCTATAGTTTTCTTTTTTTCAGTAGTTTCCACAGGTCTTTGATTTTTGGAAAGTACTCAGCAGCTCACACTACAGGGGTGAGCAGAGGAGAATCTCGCGTTTTTGGCAGCAGTGACAGCAGTACTTTAAATCACAAGATGTTTACTGAGGCCTCGAATCCTTTGAGAATAAAAGGTTAAGATCCCTCTTTAAACACCATCGGAAGTCACATCTTTTGGAATACACCTGCCTGAAGGGAGGTGTCTTCAAACCAGATTGTGAGTGCAGGGGACTTAGATGAATAGTTTGGGAGTGGAGTCCTTTCCAACTCAGTCAGCTAGCCCAGAGGCTATCCAACAGAAAGGCAGCACTATGGGAAATCAAACACAATGGACTTCTGATGGATGGCTTGCAAACTTGCATATTAACATACCACTAAAGGGGAGGATTTACCTACTAGATAGATTGTAAGATTACAGGAAAGGTAAAGAACAACTTCCCTTAATTGAATCCTGTCAGTTTTAACTAAATAGACTTCACTTACCAGTCTACTACAGCCAGTGAGATCCACAAACAGAAGGCAAAAGAGAAGCCAAAGGAAGAAAAAACAACAAAAAAAACCCATCACTCACCAAGCAAGCTACCAGGTTCTGTACAGAAAATGGTTCCTTCTCTTTGGGAAATAATTTTTTTCCCAAAAGGAACAAGTACCATCCAAGGTGAAAAATTCTGACAGCCACTCATGATATGTCAAACAGAGGCACCAAAAAAGCACAGATCCCATAGATCTCCCTTTTCTTCAGACCTCTACCTCTGGCATGGGGTCAGATTTCTTTTTCCCCACTTTAAGTCTATTTTTACACCTCAGTTAATATTTTCAACATAAATGTACAAAAAAATAATTACTGAAACTAAGCATATTTGATATGTCTGAAAGTCATGCGCAAATAGTAGTTAAACAGCATCTGATTTCTATGAAATTTTTCTAGAAAGTTGTGATACTAAGCACAGAGAAATCACTGGCTAGACACCTGGATCCAAAGTTTTTTGAAATGATAAACAATCTTTTGAGAACTTTAGCCTCCTGCAAGGTGAAAAGATAATATTTCCTTTGTTTCAGCTTAGTGAGTGAACTGAAGAGAATTTTGTTCAGTTCAATAACCAGGTCACTCAAAACTAAGAAACAAACTAGGATTTGAAAAAGCAGGAACATTTGTTTTCCTCTGTCAGTGGGTGAATTATGCTTGGTGTGAAAGGATGAGATCTATTAGTTCTAAACTCAGTTTCTAAAATCAGTTCAATTTCCTCCTTATATATATATATATCTTTTCCTTCACTTAATAGGACATTTTTAATGCAAAATCTGCTTAGAAAAGCCTGTCTTTTTTGTTCCAATATATTTAGGAAGTCAGGGAACTTGTGGTCATTTTATATAATTAGCATGAATAAATTACAAATACTGTTTTTAATTGAATTCTAATTCCACCTAAATACAACTTGACACATATCACAAGTAAAAAGTTAATAATCTAATAAAATAATAATACAGACTCATTCATTATTTTCCCATACAATAATATGTAAAGACAAATTATGTTAAACAACATAATTGCTTAAATAAATGTGCCCAGATGCAGTTCATCTATTTAGCAAAAGTTGAATAACCATGCTTAGTGTAAATTCTGTATTTGTCAAAATATTTGTTACCACCCTAGAATTCAACCTTTTAGGAAACAGCCACATGGTGCAAATGTAAAACTAGTTGATCCATCTTGCTGTTTTACGTAATGATTAAAACTGACCATTAAATTTGCTTGCACTTATATTGTTACACTGAGAGGGGGAGCGTTTCCTTCCCCTTTTCCTTGTTCATAGTGATGAAAATCCCCCTTTTGTTCCAATCTACATTAGCCTCTGACACCAGTGACCAACAGCCCTGGTCAAGGCTTGACTGAGTTGCCTCGAGAACACCTCTCTCACAATCAGCTAGGGGCCACAGCTTGGCTTTGGTGATGGCAAATCCTCCAGATGCAGACCAGCAGTCTGCTGCACAGCATCACAGCTGCCAGCAGCCAAGCAGCCTGTGGGGCACATCTCTGGATGCCCCAATGCCCTGAAAATGGAATATGATAATCACTCACGTGGCTGCTACATGATTGTTATGATCCCGCCTCATCAAAATGAAGGAGATATTTTCTGTGAGGGCAGTCTGCAGTATGGAAGTATGCCAAATTGAGCACATGGAGCTGCTGCAGATGAGGGACAGGGGGGATGAGGAACGGCGCTGAGTTCCATATTCTGCACTTCTGAAATAAGGGCTCATTTCTGCAGAGAGGCTGCAAGCCTCTTCTCTATTTAAGATGAGGAATCAACAAAAGTAATGTCCACAGGGCCTTCAAATCTCATCAACTGTTTCCCATACCTAAGTAGAGATAGTATCTCCTTATCTTGCCAAGGAATTTGGAAAGGCAAAAGGCGTTACTACTCTTCCCTGAGACCAAATGGCTGAGGGTGATGGATGGTCAGATGAATGATCCCTGGAACAGACAGAAATGGCAGGGGGAAAACATAAACTATTTCCTACACTTCCAATGGAAGTTTCACTGACAATAACTTTATGATGCTGAAGAAGAAAGCTCATGGACTTAAAAGCATATTGAAGCGAGGAACCCAGAAATGGGTGGGCCTGAAAGAAACCATGCCTTCCTTAAATTAGCATTTAAGCGTAATGGCAAGAGCAGTGAATTTGCATTCCCCATCCATTTTCCTTAGCAAGGATTGGCATTACAGGCTGGACAAAAGAGGACTTTCTTTTTTTAGAGAAGAGAGTTGTATAGTCTCAGATTTTGGCTTTTCTTTTGAGGCTGAATGAAGGAGCCAATAAGTATAGCTATCGTGAAAATTTTTGTGATGTAGATACTTGCCCACTGACAGCAAAGACTGTGCTTTATATCTGAGTTAAGCAACAGCTGTCAGCAGATGTTAATAACTTTTGATCTCCATCAACTCTATTGGATTTAACCAGGCCAGCTGCTCGCACAATTGAAATTGCCCACTGCAGTCTTTCAGAGAAATGGAGAGCTTAGGGCGATCTTTGGCCCTTCTCAGTAGGTGTAGGACTGCTGTGGACTACCCAGGAAGATCTGTCCTGTCTCATGATCATTTTCCATCATGTGATGAAAGCCTTGGAGACACCTATTGTGTGGACTGTGTGCAAAAATAACATGCTCTGTTCTAATTATGTTTCCCAGCATATATTTCAAAAGCGTTTTGTTTAACACATAACATTCAAGTCCCAGCCCACCAAGGAATATAAGCGTGTGCTTGACTTTAAGGCAGGGAGCAATCTGTAACTGCAACATGCTGATGGGCTGGGACACAAGAAAGGGAGCAGAGCATAAATCCGCTGAGCCTATCTGTTTACCAAATGTACAGGCACAACGTTATTTCCCACAGACTTTGAAGCCTGTTTTCCTCACCTCCACCTGCAAACAAATCTACTTAGAGCCAAATGCAGCTGACCCTAGTGGAGTTCCCAAGTGACTAACAGTATGCAGCTGGCTTCAAAGATCCCGATCACAGGTCTGCTGGCTGCTCCATGTTTAACTGGGTGTGAGGACTAAGAAACCTCAGTTTCTCTCCCAAGTAAAATACAGAGTGAGTAGCTCAGATTACTTGGAAAGCAGCAATTAATTAGAACAGATATAAAATCTAGGTTTGTAAAAGTCAGTTTCATAAAAAATGGAGCAAATGGATTTAAGAACTTGACATCAATGATGTCATCAGTTTTGACTCTCTTGGAGAGCAAGATTTTTGTGTTGTTTTTTCTTTCAATGTGTATTTCAATAACACACAAGTTAAGTGTTGGGCTAAAAACATGGATGGATCTATGCAGAAACAGAAAATAAACCTGAACATGCAAGGCTCATTCCCCAGTCAGTGGGAATACAAAGAGAATGCAAGAAAGGTACAATGAGAAGTAAATTAGGTTTTACACACTTTTCTGTTGTCCTAGCAAAGGTCTGTTACTAACACAAAGAAGGAACAAAAAATAGGATGATGTTTATCTTCAGTGCCACTTGCATAATGCTCTTGCAAAAGAAGAGCTAAAAAGCTAAGAAAAGACAAAACAAAACAAAAAAAAAATGGTTCTGACATGGCAGAAGACAAAAGTCAAAGACAGGCTGTGTCAGTCCAGTTTGGTCTTCTGCAGGACTTTGAGAAGTTCTAAGGCGAGATTCTCACATGGGATGAAGTGATGTGAGTCCACAGGCTGTGGCCTAAATTCACCAGTTTATGAATGCTGAGGACCCCATCCCTTTCTGCTTGCCACAATGAAACCTTTCTAAGGAGTGATGTTATTAGTACAGGAGGAATGTAAATGTGGAAAAGATGTCTCAGTAGTGGGTACGAACATAGGATGCAAAACCACCTGAGACACGATTCAGCTTTGACACAGGCTTCCTGCATGAGCTTGGGTACATTTTCTCTGTGCTCAGCTCCTCACAGGTAGAACAGTGATCCCTAGGGGATGCTGTGAGGATGTGTGCTCTGAGGAGTCTGAGCCTTTGGGATCATATAAATATTTTATAGAGACACCAGGAAAAGGTGAAGGATACTAAACACTGTCAAGATTGTGAGCAGTGTTGTCAAGTGGGTGTGCAAAAGCCATCCCTTATGCAGGGATGTGCCATTTTGAGATTCTTCCCTCACTGAAAAGAAAAGGAGCACTGGAGGCAGCTAGCTTATCCTCCAGAAAACCAGTGATGAAAAACAAGCCGCTTATCTAGTCCTGCGAACCCCCCTGCTTCCTTCCCTTCAGCAGAGAGCACGATAAAAGCTGAGATGAGTCTCTGTAGGAACCCACAGCTGTGAATCTTCCTCTCCCCCTGTCTGGCCAAAATCCCTTCATTCGCAGGGGGAATTTAGGCCAGAGATCACCAGTTCTAGCTCTCCGCCAGGATAACAGAGGAGAGGGTTAGAAAGGAAGAAAAACAGCCATAACTCAGCAAGTACACTAAGAAAGAAAGGAGCTGGAAATGCAGAAAATGTGTAGTCCTCTACTACGTTCCCAGCTGTATCCCCACCCTGCTCACCCTTTCAAATTTCCCCCACCATGACATGGGCTGGTATTTTTTTGTTGCTCATAAACAAGGATAGTGCGTGCCATTTAGCAGAAAGGAAGTTGGGAGAACAGCTTTCTGCCTCTTTGGAGAGGGGCTGCAAACTCATTCCACCCCCCACTCAATTACGGGTCGATTTCCGTAGCAGTAAGACACTGACAGATACCTTGGGGCTCCCTGGTGCCACCTCACCGAGGGACCCCCATGAGGCTGCGAGGAGCCAGCAGAGCACGGCTCGCGGGCACCGGCAGGACTTGGGGCAGGACGGGCTGAGCATGGCACGCCTTTCCCTGTTCTCCATCCCAAATACAAAAGAATCAGAGACCGGAGGAAATCAGAAGTGAAACCAAAGGAGGTGCAGCTGAAGTTTGAGGTGGTTAAAATGAAAAATGGGACTGTGCCACTCACAGGTGGATAGATAGATCAATCAATTGATCTCGTCCATACTGACACACTTCAGAGCTATAATTCACTGCTGGGGCAATTATTCCAGCGTGGCAGTGGCGGGAGTTATACTGGAGACAGAATTCAGGGGCTTTCAGTCAGAGGAGAGCTGCGCAAGAAAAGGGTAAAGATTCCTCACTGCCACCCGCCAGTAAGGACGCACGGGATATCAGCTGCGCCTGTGCAGCTGCTGAGCAGAGACGGAAGGACGGGTAAATAGACACACTGAGGGCTGAGTTTGGTTTGAGCAATCATTTGCTGTCTGACCTTATCCTCTCCTCTCCTCCGCTGTTCTTAGAGAGAGCCGTGCTCAGCGGCATTGTGTCCCAGCCTCTTTGCCATCTTACTCCTGACTTCTTTATCCCCCTGCGCTGAGTAAGTGGTGCTGCCTCTGCAAGGTGTGAGGAATTTTTCTTCATAAGCTTTGATGTGTTCAAGAGAGGGCTGGGCTCATCTCTGCTGTGAGTCTGACAGGAGCTTTAACAGCCTCAGAACACCGGGACAAATAGCTTCTGGTCCCTTAACCCTGTGCAGCTTTGCAAGGCAAGGCCTGGCACTGTTGTTCCCATTGCGAGGGCTTTAGGCAGTCTTTCAGGCTGAAATCCTCTCCGTGGTGGCTGGGCAGAGCGGAAATCCAGGGGCTGGATCAGATTGGCCTAATGCTACAGCAGCTTAAGCAGCCTGTTTTACCAGAGATTATGGTTTCACTTACACAGAGCGCCTGAAAAATGCTGCGGTTTAGGAAGGATTATAGCTGAAAATTCCGTGCTTTAAAAGAGAAATAAAGCAGGGGAGGGACTAGGAAACCCATCGTGCCCGGGGGCTGTGCAAACAGGATTAACCTCTGCCCACAGCACCTCTGGCTTCTGCCCACCCACATCTCTGCGTCCACCTTCTCCTGCCCCTCCTGCCCTAGCAGCTCCCCACGCCTGCCCTCTCCTGCACAGCTCGGAGGTGCTGCTTCCCCCAGTGACTCTGATTAGCTGCACAACAATCACCACACACCCCAGATCCTATTTACCACACCTCCAGAAAAGTCCTTGCCCAGAAGAGCTTCCTATAGCAAAAAGGGTGAAGAAATGCCCGTCCTGGCTGAGCATACCAGAGGCTTCCCATACGCAGTCCGAATGAGGAGGAACTGCACACCTTTTGGCCAGGAGGGATCTTTCCCAATCAGCTGGCCCACAAACATATGTCTTTGCTGCAAAGGAGTCTCGGTGCTCAGAGACCTTTGCTGGCCAGCCGGGTGAGAGGTACTTGGAGGAGAACACAGATGGCAAACTATCATTTTTGCCAGGTAACAAACCTTTAGGAAACAAACGTCTCAGGATAAACAGCATTCACAGATAGAAACTGCCCAGCCCTTTATAGTCTAGGTGAGCATTGCAGCCTCACAACAAGGTGCCTAGAGTTAATTAAAGCCAGTTCTACATTAATGAAGCCAGATTTATGACCCAATTATATGTCACATTTATATATCTCTGTATAAATCAAACCCACCACAACTAACTTATCTCGTATGACATTGGCAACACTTGCCATTGCGGCAGAGAGATGGCTTTCATTTGTTGGCTCTAATTTGTTTACCTGAGGGTGGTCGGTTTGCGAGATGATTTGGATAGGATCTGATCACATCGTCCATACTTCTCTTTCAGGTGTTCCAATACAGGACTCTGTTACTGCTAACCCACCAAGTCTGGGTGTACTGGAGCACCCATGCTTTAGAGTTCTACAATTCCCCGACCTCTTACCCGGGAGCCCAGTTAGGAGCAGCTTCGAAGCTGTATTTCTTGTGACTGTGCAAATCTGCACACCAGATTAGTGGCCCAATGCAAACAGCAGTGCAAATGAAACCTATTATAAGTCCCCAACGTTTCCTCTCTTCCATTGTATCTCTCCGTCAAGGTATCTGTCTGGCAACACTGTACTTTGGGAACTACCAGAGTCAGTACTCAGTGCTTTTATGGTCAGAGCCACGAAGCACGCACTATAAAAAAGATCAATTGATCAATCTATCTATTCGCCTATTAATGGCACAGTCCCATTTTTCATTTTAACCACCTCAAAGTTCAGCTGCATCTTTTTTGTCAAAGCTTTTACGGAGCTTGGTTTGACAACCTTTGGCCTTTACCTTGATCATTGCATTTAACAGATGCTCATAACCATGCTGCTCTCCTGGGGAAGTTACCTTGGGTCTGAGAGACAAAGGGGTGTAATTCCCTGGGCCAAACTGCGTGAGTGTAGCATCCTTGTACGCCCTCAGACAGCGAGAGAACGCAGCAGGAAAGGGAGCACCGAAGCTTCAGAGCATTCTTCTTCCCAACCCTATGCTTCTTCCTGTCCTCCCCTCCTGCATGTCCCCTCCCACACTTCTCCTTCTCCCGCATCCCATCCCTCCCATCCGCCACCGCACTCCATTTCCTCTATCCTGCTGCCCTGCAGAGGCATCACTGCAGCCAGAGCCTAGCCCCCGGGTGCATTTACTGCTGTTGTCTCAGCACTGGCTCCTCTGATCTACTCCTAACCTTTTTATTTTTATTTTTGTTTTTAAATTAATTTCCCTGTAGATTTTAACCACTCCATTTTCATTTACCCATTTTGTTCTTCCTCTCCTCCCTCCCCCACCCTCCTCTTCCTCCCCCTGTTCCCTTTGTCTGTCTGTGTCCATCCCTTACCCTACCACAGAAAACCTCTCCTCTCCCCTCAGTATAAAGCAAGAGCCTCATGGAGCCTCTCTCACCCCTTTCACCCCCACCACGCCGGTCGGCTCTGGGCAGGCTGATCTTCAGCCCTTCCACATGACCCTTTCAGACGATGCGTCCACGCCTTGCTACAGTGCCTTCCTTCATCATGGTGCCCACTTTGGGCAGTCCAGCAGCCAGCCTCTGATAGCAGGTAACCGGCCTTGGCCACAAACTCAGCGGGGATGCTGCAGGCAAGGGGTTCAGGTTCGTCTGACGGGGAGACCAGGAAATGCTGCAAGCTCTTTGCGTGCAAGTGGGAACCAGAGCAACAACGTTCCAGTTCTGTGTATGCAGCATGTGTTCGCAGCTCCACGGAGAGTCAGTAACAGATTTCATGCCTGTCCTTCATTTTTGCAGAATAAAATGGGAAAAGAAGCTGTAACTACACAGAAGTGACTGGTGTCCCAGCTGGATGGGTTTGGGGCTTAGTAGGGAAACACTTGTACAGCAAAATCCTGTGTTGCCTCACTAACCACGAGGCCCCTGTGTACGGGGGGCCCAGCGAGGGTACTGTGTGCTAGCCTAGGTTGATGACTGCAGCTTGAACGTGTCTGCCAGCTCTAGGACTGTCAGCAGGGTTGTCAGCATGGGTTGCAAAAACTACTGAGTCAGACCCATACACAGCCAGCGGGTGAGCAGTGCCACAGCCACACAGCGAGCAGGACTCCAGTCAGCTGGCTGGCAAGCGTCAGCCTTCACGGTGCAGGCCAGGCAGGCAGGAACCAGGGTCAGAGGCTACGAAGTCTTACAGCCATGTGAAATCAGATCTGTGGTGGCAGCCTTCAAGGGAAGGACAGAAGCAGGTCACAGAAGATGGCAGCACCTAGGAGCCGCAGGCTGGAGGGGGCGGGGGGAAGAAAGTGGAGTTTAAGGTAGGTATGAGGTGAAACCCCCATGCAAGAGGACTGAGGCATCACTGCTGCAGAAGCTCAGGGATGGCTTCGGTGAAATAGTGTCAATCTTTTTAAGTGTCATTCCACCACCAAAGAATGTAATTTGGGCTTTTTCAACAGGCAAGTTTGTCAGAGTGCAGAACATGGTTCCTAATGTTCAAGAAACATATCTTACTTCTGCCTCCTTCATATTCCTATATTATTTTTCTCTTTTGAGCTAACATCCTCCCTTTGTCCTGGTAACATTTGCATTTCTAAACCTCCCTGTAGGAAAGCAGCAAGCAACTGCAGAGAAGACTTTTTTGTTCATAACACTGTCCAAGTCTTACTGCAGCCAGTAGGAGCTCTGGGCATTTCCTAAGCCAAGGCTTATCCTGACAGACTCTCTCCAACAATATACTTCAGTGGGGATGCAGACTTACATGGCCACCCCCTAAGCTAGAAGGCATTGTTTCAGGAGATGCACTTGCCTTAGGACATTTATGGAGAAATGGACTTGGGAGAAAGTGTTCAAAAGCTCAAAGAAAGTCACAGTGATGAAGGTGTGGTTCTCAGTCAGCAGGCTTTGCGAGAAAGGAGGATAGCTGGTACTGGAAGCATGTTACAAGCAGGTCAGACACTAGCTTTGACATAGCCCTGGAGTACAAGAATGTAATAACCCTGCTCACCTGGTGGTAATGAGAGGAGGTAATGGAAGGGGACTGCTTCTACATAGCAGCATTTTAAGAGTCTCTCTACAGGACTCTTATTCATGTTAGTGATACTATGTTTGTTATCTTCTTTTTCAAGATTGGGATTTTGACAGATGATCACTTCGCAACACATTTTGCAAACCGAGTTTTGAGTATCAGCCTCTGCATGCTCACACCTGAATAAAAACACAGGGTTATATGTGCATAGATCAGGTAGCAGAGTGAGTGTGTATGTGTTCCCACTTGAATGGAAGTGTCAAAATGAATTAATTTTGCCTGCTACTACATAATGTTCTCTCTAACTTTTTAGTGACACTGTTTTCTCATTCATCACCTGATGTTACATCTCAGACTAGTCAATACAGAAAACCAAAAAACCATGAATTTGAAGCACAGAACTTTTTTCCCTTAAAAGAATGTGAGAAAAACAAAAAAAAAAAAAAAAAACAAAACAAAAAACACCTACATCTAGTAGGTGTTAGTCATACTGCTTAATGTGCAACGACAAATCACTAAAGCAATGGTGGTGATAAAAGAGTGGAAGAGTATAGAACATAAATCCCTGAGGCATTATATATTTATTTTTATCAATACTGGGGAGTGGCTGGAAAATGGTTTAGTCGCTGTAGTTCAATTATCTAAGTGCAAAGTGAGCTAGAAATGTCATCCATGGCTCAGGAACCTCTTCAGGGAGAGGGAAAGAACTTACATTTCTTTTTTCTTTTTTCTTTTCTTACCTCAGTAATCTTTAGGCAAGATCTACAAAGGAACAGCCTTGGTTTAGCCCACCTTATTCTGGAGAAACTTCCTCCCCTAGGGGTAATTCTCCGTGTTGATTCAGTTTTTACTCTGCTGTTCAACTGTTATTTATTTCTGACTCCCCTGCCAAGATCCATGCTTGTTTCAGGGCCTGCTTTATCAGTTACCATTCTGCCATGAGTAGAGCTAAGGCAGTTCTTGTTCTTTCATTCCCATATCCCAGCCCAGTTCCAGTGGCATCAACGGGCCATTCATAAACTGTCACTTCTAAAGGTGAATCAGACTGCAGTCCTCCCAGAACAGACATGTTAGTCAACATTTAAGAAAGGAGCGACAAGGGCACAAACTTCTTGGTGAGCTACACCTCACCTAGGGAACGTGAAAGGCTTGAAAGAGCAGAGATCTCAGTAGGCAACGTTGGAGGTTGAGCTGTAAATCTCCCAGCAGCTGTGGGGGAAAGATTATCTTAATTTATTTAGCTTTTTTTTTTTTTTTTTTTTGGTTTTGGCTTGAAACTCCCAGCAGCTTCTGAAATGATTTCAGTTCATTTAAATGCAATAAGCACTAACAGCAAAATGCCCTTCTGGCTGGCCCATTTTCAGGCTAACCAGTCCAAATGAGGAAATGCCTCTGGCACCAACCAAGAAGCCTCCAGCTGCACTTCCTAAGAGATGAAAAATCAACTCCACTCATCCACCCGGTCTACACCCTTCTCTACTTCTTTGGTGGATAAAAGATACCAAGAGTTGGAGTATTACTAACAAACACTTGTATCTGTGATAAAAATGAAGTGGGACTCAAATTAATTCACATGATCCTATTATTATATATTACACCAGCACCTGGAAAGAGCCCAGCAAGTATTGATCTAATGCTAAGCACTGTGAAAATGTACTGGGAGCGTGCCCTTGCACCAAAGAGTTTGCAGCATAAGAAGAAGCACAGAGAGGTGAAGTGACTTGCTGATGGTTTTAGCATCAGCAGGTAAACGGCAGAGGTGGGACCAGAGACAGGCAGAGAAAACTCCTGGATCACTTTCCAGTGCCTTACCCATTGGTCATGCCCTAAAGCAACATCACCACAGTTTTGGAACTGCATCGACTGCTTATAGAAAGGACCTCAGCTACATTGGCAATGAACGTGCTGCCATTCTCTGTGCAGCTTAGGGCAATTTTTGTTTAGTGAAAATAGATCCAAAATTTCTAACAGGCTCAAAAATCTACCGTGAAAGCAATTCTTTTGAGCCTCACAGTGCTAAGTTTTAAGATCCATCCCTATAGCCTGAGATCAGAAGTGCCACAATCTTCCCCCAAAATGTTCAGTAGAAGGTCAGCACACAATAAGGGCAAGACGCACAGCATTTGCCCATCAAGCTGCTAGTGAGTGATGGTGGGACAAAAGGTGACACTGAATCAGTACTGAAGGACCTTATCCCTGCTGATGCCCTGTCCTGATTCTTTCCCTTTCCAGGTCGTGATATGGCAAGCACTACCTTGCCTGGCTACCCACCCCATGTTCCCCCAACTGGACAAGGCAGCTACCCAACCTCAACTCTGGCAGGAATGGTTCCTGGTAAGTCTAGAATTCAGTAACGGTGCCCACATGTTTGAACAGCATACTTGTAGTGGAAGACCTTTCACAACTGGCTTTGCTATTGCTTTGCTGCCATCAAGGTTTTTTTTTCATATAAAAAACATCAGGTGCCTATAGCCAAAGTAGCTCACAACCCACTCTGTAATGTATCTCCCTCCCCCTGGTAACTGATTCACTGCTGCTATGGGCAACTAGCTATCTATAACCTGTGGCAATTAATTGGTAATTAATTAACCTTAGTATTCATTAACAGATGTAATTATTTTCCAATGACCCGTGCAGATTATTATGTACTGCTCGTGGCTGAGGATATTCAACTATCCACTAACTTAGGGTAACAACTTACGTCTGTCTAAAGCCAGGGCATCAAACTGCAAATCATCGATGGTAATTTAATACCTGCAGCTCTTGGAGGCCTGCTGTCCACAGCCTGAACTGGCCAAGAACTCAGCAATGATTAACAGCATTTCAGGAGAAACTAACCATTCACTTTCAACAACCAACTACTTACCCACCTTCTGTTTGTAAGATAGTGCCCCAGTCCAAGAAGGGACTAATCCTACCTAATCCTACATTCAAAGGCAAACTGTTCCTTTGCCACCCAATGCCTTTGGAGAAATTTGTCCTCTTGGCAAACAGCTTGGGTAATACCGCCCAGGGTGTAGGGAGCACAGAGGACCATTTACCTGGGGGCAACAGAAGAGGTTATTTCCACAGGCTCTGCTCCCCACTTCTCAGATGACAGCGAGTCCCACTAGATAAATGAAGAGGCAGGATTTTCATTTCTCATCCCCAGTAGCTCAGGACTCGAGACTTCATCTGCCACTGATTTCTGCTTATGTTAACGCCCTGGGCTGGGAGCCGTGATGGCTAACGAGCAGGTACAGGCTGCTCTGCAACCTCTGCTGCTGGAAGAATGACTCAGACAGCAATTGTGAAGTGAAGCAGCAGAAAGCTGAGGACAGAAATCTTGTAAATTACTGCAATACAATTTCCCAGGGTTTGTGAGTGAAAAGCCTAACTTAGCCCTCATCCAAATCTTGGAACAGCTGGCTAAACAAGCACGCGCTGCAGAGGACAGTTAATCAGTGAAAATATCACTGACAGTGAATGTTTGTAGGTCCGAGTCTTTACACCTTTAAATGACAAATCACTGCCTATATACCACCAATACCAGCTAATGCCTATGGGCACGTTCTAGAGCTCACAGACTGCCTGCTTATCATCCTAAGACACACAAAAAATCTTGGGCTATGTTGTGAAGTTGATGTGATTGACCTCCAGATCAGGAAAAGACAGTGGATTGGTACCCTCCCCAAGCGCCACTTCAGTCCCTTGCTACAGCCAGCCAGCCTGCTGAACTCCTGGGGTGCTGCAGACTTGGCAAAACTTCAGGCATTGCCTTCTACACTAAATTTTTCAAGGGAATGGTTTAAACTCCACTTGGCTCCAGAATCAGAGGAGCACTAAGAAAATATAAATCAATTTAAAAAACATAAATCAGTGACAGTAGGTAGATTCAATTGTCAACATACCTGTCAGCTATAGTTCAAAACTTACAGAGGGTCATGGCATAAGAAACTACTGATAGCACTAAAACAGCTGGCTAGTTTAATACATACTACTAAACCACAGGCTCTTCCCAACTTCTGCTACACAGGATCTGGTGTAAGAAGTGTTCAGTGACTGCTGTGTACATTTAACATCCTCATTGCAAGGATGACACTGACACTTAAACTGAGACAAAGATTTTAAGACCATTAATCACAGGGATCACTTATCCAAGAATAGGAGATTTGATGCAGAGGCTACTTATCCATAAGACAGCAGTATCCCCCAAAACACACAGATACTGAAAAAAAAGGGGGTGGGGGAATACAGGATGATGAAGAATGAAGTCGAGTTGTACTCCAAAGAGATTATTCAAGTCAAAGAGACATCTTTACATTAGATCTGATGTCAACATTCAGTTACAGAAGCTTTTCCTGTGGCCTACTCAGGCACCCTGTAGTAGTTACAGCATCTACATCACATTGGGTACCGGCTGCGTCAGCCAGACCCCACTGGTCAGACCCAGCCTGGCAGCCCTTCTGTTCCTGTCCTCTTATGTGACCAATGCCAACGAGCTGGAGATAAAGAGGCTTCCTGGGAAGGAACATAAGACTGGCTTTAATGGGTCACGCTGCAGGTCTCTCCAGCCACTGCTCTCTGTCAGGGGTCGAAACAGATTGCCTGGGAAGGGTGTACGAGTAAAGCAGGTATCAGCACTTCCTTGAGAGATCTCTGTGCCTCTAACAAGTTGCAGCTCAGAGACTTCCTAAGGCAGAGATAGTATCTTTCTGTTTAATATTAAGCACCCGCAATAGAATTCCCCTCCACATGCTTAAGCAGTGTCTCTTGAACCCATACAAGCCTTTAACATCTGCAGCAACCTATGGCAAGAAGTTCTGTACCTTAACTACATATTGCATGAAAACAACCTCCCTTACTGGTCCTGGACCTGCCACCTGCTAGGCTCACTTCATGCCTCATAGTTTCTGTATTAGAAGACTAAACATGCCAAGGCTTAAATACAGATACCAAGAAATACTGTTAGTAAAGGTTCCCAGAGCGCGGATTGCACACAATATAGGCCTCCTGAGACTGATCCTCTGTGCTTGCTGGCAACCTCTGCTAAGAGTCCAGGTTGAAAAGGAAAAACAAAGCAGCACATCACCAGTGGTTTGTCACTGCCCCTGGGCCAAAAAGACCAGGAGCCAGTGCTTCAGGTGTATTAGAAACAAGCAGCGAGCAAGGTGTCCACTCAGGGAGCATCTGTAAGAAACACAGTGACAGGGAAATAGCCCTGTCCAGATGTGAGAGAATACGAGAAAGAGGCTCTATCCTCCTTAAATAAAGGTTCAGTGCTAAAAGCAGAGCTCATTGGAAAGCAGAATTTCTAACGCATGCAAAATTCTGACTTTCTGACATTTGTTTTTATCTTTCATTGGGATGAGGAGTCAGAATCTTGAAACTGTTCAATTTGCAAACATCAGGATGAAACATTTCAATAACGTCAACATGTTCTAGATGTCAAGACATATTAAAATAATAAAAGAGTTGCAAGGAAATTAAATGAGATGAGAAAGGCAAAATGAAACAAAACAAGAAAGTTGAAACATAATACTTTGTTTCAATTTGCAATCATTTTGGAACTTTTCCTTCCAAAACTCTGCTGAAGCTGACAAGCTAATGCAAAACATTTCCATTTCGATGAGACAGCATTTTCCAGCAGAGAGCTGTTTCTGAGAAGATTGTTTGACCAGCACTAACCAAAGTTTCTCTGTTCTGTCCGTGACAACCTTTCACTGGACTTCTCATTGTATAGTCTAGAGAAGAGCTTGTCTCCAGTAGCAGTACATCCATGCAACACGCTCAGTCACGCATGCAAATATCTCTGAGGTTTATGTGGATGATGTGCTAAGATACACGTCCTGCATTCGCATTTGCCCGTAACTTCAGATCACCAGCTGTGGACGTGGATGAAGGCCAGCAGTCCCTGCATGCACACCTAAAAAACCTGGGGTTGGTCAAGGATGAGTCAGGAATTGCGCTGTGCTTAATCTGTGCATTTGTGAAATGCTTCCTGCAATGGTAACAGAGCACCTTTGATCCCTGGCTCGCTTCTTCCACTTTCCCAGAAAGGCCATCAAGTTTCTGCAAACTGTTTTGGAGAAGTGAGCATCCTCTGAAAGGAACTACAGTTTACACAGAGCAGCGTAGAGCCTGCAGAGGGCTGGTGATGGCAACGGCAGGGAGTCGTTAAACAGAATCCAATGTTGATGAGGAAATTACACTTGTTTCATTAGTGATCGGGGAAGGCGATAGCTCAGTTCCTCTTGGTCACAGTTGAGCTCAAAAGCTCATTATCCTGCTGCATGCATGCTTTCACTCCTCGTCAATAAACACTGTTTCCAGTGGCTGCCCTCCCTCCTCCCCAGCTCTCCATAGCTGGGGCTCTTTCTCCTCTACTTAACCCGTGCTTTAGGAACGCTATAAACAGTTTAGGGTGACAAACTCAGAGGAGGGTGAGAGAGAAGCCTTGAAACATCAGAACTTCTCTCGACGCAGAGAAGTGATCTCCATTTGAGGCGTTTAAGAGCAGTAATTCTCATCTGGGTTGCCTTTTCCTTCTTCAGAGGCCAAATTCATCCCAGTATACCCCACAGATAAGTAGCTTCAATAGGCATAAACCTGGACTGTGCACCACTTTCTGCCTTTCTACCCTAATCCCAGAGATCTTGGCCACCTTAAGTAGGCTTCACCTACTCCTTCCCCACTAGTTGTCGGGATTTTCAGTACAGGATGTTTCTAGGTATAGAAACATGCTGAGTTATTATCATTAAATCAATGTTGAGCAAGGTCCATCGCACAGTAGGAGTTTTTATGCTGAAACTAAAAAGTACTGTGACTAAAAGAGCTTTGGACGGTAATTGTTTTGATACATACACATTTCCGTACTGACTACTTTGGTTATTATTCTGAGTGTCTTAAAAGGACCCAGCTGGACAGATCCTCCCGAGCTTAAATCAGTGCAAATCCACTGACTTTAACAGACTTCACTTCCACCATCTGAGAACCTATTTTGGGTTTTAACTCTCCTGTGAGGGAAGATTTGCAGAGATTACAGTATAATTAATTGACATTTCTTCGGTAATTGTATCACAGGCATCCAGCGCATCTTGCACTGCCTTCTTTTCCTGTTCCACAGCATCTAGTAGGAAACCCACGTGCACTTCTATGCTCTCCACCCCCTCCTCAGAGCAGACCAGAAGCTAAGTCATGCTGTTCACTCACTGCCTTTTGAGTGCATAACGCCTTTCAGATGGGACCCAATGCTCCCAGCCTGTTAGTACTGGATTACACCGAGGTTATGGTCAGATAATGGCATGTTTTCACTTAACAAAATCATGCTTGTTTGGTTGTTTTTTTAAGTTTGGGGAGATTTACTTATTTTGAATGCAACACCATACCTCCTCAGTCCCTGAATATAATTCCCTTAGGCCTGCACAGACATCCATAAAACAAGACCCAGCTCCTTCTGCACAATAAAACTGAATATTTAAGAAGACTCTACCACATTCAAATTTTGGTTCAGAGTCTTATTAGATTACAAAGTTCCCAAGTATTTTGGTTTGGGCCAATATTGCCAAATGTTGAGAATGGATCCATAGCCCAGTTTGTCTTCTAGATTCAAGATAGCACCTGAGAAAATTCTCTTCTGGAACTGGAATACAATATTTTTTCTCTGTAACTCACTGACTGATCATAAATGTGGTCTCATAAATGAAGAGGCCAATCTCACAATTGTTGATTGTATGGATAAGCACACTGCACATTCAGTGCACAAACACTACAGCATCCTGAAGGGCACAGTACCCTGGGCAAGGGAGCTACATACCCTAGTTTTGCTGATGGCATATGGACTCAACACAAACACGGGCTTGATGGAACAGCACGCATAAATCTTCATCGTTAACTGCATTTCATGACTTCTTTGATTTCTTTCAGGGAGCGAGTTCTCAGGGAACCCCTACAGCCACCCTCAGTACACAACCTACAATGAGGCCTGGCGATTCAGCAACCCTGCATTACTAAGTGAGTACCTCTTTCCCACCGCACACCCCCAGCTTCGCGCTCCTTCTGTTTGTCTCTTTGTTTTCTTCTCTTTGTTTGTTTGTTTCTGAAGAGGGCTTTCAAGTATCTGGCCAGATGAAAGGCTGTCTTCCTCACTCTCCAGTCCAGTATCTAGATGGGTATATATAGCACTCATGTATTTTGTGACTGTCCTGAAGCCAATTCCTCTTTCAAGAGATGGTTCAGAATTCCAGCTCGCTTCTGTCTTCTCCATGGGCTGCATCCACAGTTTATTCCAAATCAAACCAGAAGCTAGCTTCAAGTTCTGCTACTCTCACCGTCTGCAATCAGCATCCATTCAAGATCTGTTCAAAAACCCACATGAGGTTTTACTCCTCTCCCAAGCTAACTCCAGAGTCAATTCCTGGGCACCTGGAAATCCAATGGAAGCTCTTCTTATAGAAGAAGTTGGAGCAATGTTGGGAATGGGAAACAGCTTGCAGCAATATGTTTGCAATTGCCAGTAGAGTTTCCTTGTAGGAATATATCCATCTCCAGTGACTCTAATACACCCAGAAAAAAGTCAGGGTTTTTTTCTGAGGGGAAAAAACTTCCCATAAGACTCCATCTTCTAACACAACACCTCTTTGCAAGAGAACAGGAAGATATTTATTATAAGTAAAATAAATCAGCTGTGATTATTAACTACGTATTTACTGAGGTTTAACAACTAGGTAATAGATGCACATTTTATTCCAGTGTTGTTAAACCTCAGTAAATGTGATCTTAATAATCAATCACTATTTAACACACATTCAATAACCATCTAGAGAGCTTTCATTCCAAATGTGACCAAAATCCCAAGCAACGAACGATGCAATTCTGTTTCCTTCTTCCCCTCCTGTTTTAAGAGCAACCCACTGTACTTGATCAGATATGCTCAGAACACGCAGCCCTGGCAACTCCCTGGTGGCCTCGATCGGGTGTGGGCAATTTCTGTGATCAGGTGTGGGATATTTCCGCTCAGTGCTCACGTGCTTCCCTCTCAGCTCCTCACTGGTGGTCTGAAGGAGCAAGAGGACCTCCCCACAGAGGGGCTTCAGACCCAGAGGCCACTGTAACCTCTCTTCTCTGAGACGTGGCCCTTGGCTGGCCTGCACCGACTGCCTCCCACTAACCTCAGCAACAGCTGAGTCCCCAGGTTCCTTCTTTTGCTTCCCTTCCTTTTCTTTGTTTCCTTTTCTTTTTCCTTTCTTCTTCTTCTTTTTTTTTTTTTTTTTAGTTCTCCTTCGTTTCTTTTTCTTCGTTTGATTGTTTTGCTTTTTATTTATTTATTTTTTTTTCACTGTTTGTCCTTTCAACCAGTCCATTCTTCTCCTGTGTTAACTTTCAGGTTCCCCTTATTATTATAGTGCCACATCCCGGGGCTCCGCACCTCCCACTGCTGCCGCTGCCTATGACCGCCACTAGTTACCATGGAAACCACATGAAACTGCAGGGCGACAGCTTAGGCCTCCACATTGTACCTGTCTGACCCACCCCGCCGCCCCTGGGAAGGCGAAGAGGACCTCTCCGTGCCTCCCGCAGCCCGCGCCCTCCCTCTCCGCCGCCGCGCCGAGCGCCCCGACACCTGACTGAGCACCCCGTCCTCCCCTGCATCCCCCCGTGCCCCGCCACGCCGGCTGGAGCCACAGGCCCCGCCGCCTCCCGAAGGAGCCCCCGGCGAGGCCGGGCCACGCGTGCTCCTCTCCGGCGCTCCCGAGACCCGAGGGGAAGCGGGCAGCGCTGCAGCTGGCAACCATCGCCTCGCGGGACCCCCACCTCCCGGGAGCGGTAAGGGCAGGGGGAAGCAGGGGACACAGCCGCTGACTAAACACTGTTCCCCAAAGATACGCTCTTCTGTGGTGGACTCTTCGAAACGCATAACCTGTGATGACCGCCCCGCTCCCCAGGACGGAGGGAACGGCCTGGCTAGAGCAGAGATGGCAGCGCAGAGACCTGGCCCGTCTGGCAGCCAAGGAAAGGACCAAGTGACTTATCTGTCCCCTGCGAGGGGTTCTCTGTGCACTTCATCCCCACTCTTCAGCATGGCTTCGCCACCGCCGGCCACAGCCCACGCGGTGACTTTGCAGGCCAGGCCGGGGGCGAGCCTCCCACATACGCCCACGATTTCTGTGACACACAATCAGCTCAGACAGGAGGATGGAGCAACATTTACAAACCGACCGACGAAATGAAGAAATATATAAATAGATATATAAATATAACTGTGTTTTTATGCTTTGTCATGAAGGTCTGTAAAAAGGAAAAAAAAAAAAAAGAACAAATCCCCAATTTTCTAAAAAACCCAAGCAAACAAAACCAAGGAAAAAAAAAAAAAAAAAAAAAACACAAAATAATAATTAAAAAACCCTACAAAAATAAAACTCCAAGTCCCATCCCTCCCCACCACCTGAATGGCAGACCAGTTCCTCTGACGCTTGACGCTCCTCTTTCACTCTCGGGTTTTGTTTCCTTTCTGTTTTGCACTACAATGGGATGGTGGTATTGGAGAGGATTGGATGCCAGCTCCACCCCTGTCGCCTCCTCCTCCTCCCCCTTCCCCAAATCCTGTCTCTGGGGAGCAGTGTGGACAAGTCACATCTGACAAAGTTACCAAACACATCAGTCGACAAAAAAGCACTCTGAGTCAACAAACGTTTTCCATGTCACTGGTTGGCAAACAAAGAAAACAAGCCCAGCTGCGCTCTAACTGCGCTTTGTGGTGGAAAGGAAAGTGTGGGGCTTCACGTGGGCCCATCTGATTGCCCTCTGGACAGCTGAGACTGAGATGGACAAATTCAGGATTGGCTGGGATTATTGCTTGGTTCCCTAGCCCTTAGGCTCCTCTCCTTTTACCTTAATCCCTGTACCCATGACTATTTCAGCTCACCCACATCCCGATTTACGCAGTTTTACACCTGCCCAACACCCATTCTCCAGATCCCTATAGCCTGGTGACGACAGCCTCGTTATCAGTGCCCACCACCTAATTTCCTATCTGCCTTGCTATAAGGGCCCTCGTCAATTTCCAGTCCACATGCTCACGCATCTGATAATTTATAGGCCTCCATCCAAGTCCACATGCCCACACCCTTCCGGCCAGTCCCAACATGCAGCCTCATCTTTTCATATTCAGCCCTATATTGTGCACCCTAATATTTACCCCTTATCCCAAATGCTCACCTGATGATTCTCTAGGGATTCTCTGCTCGTTTTGGTTCCCAAGTGACTGGCAAACACTGTTCTGCAAAAGGCTAACTGTCAATAGAAATGCTTATTACTCCTGTATTGTCAGCAAACTCATAAACTGTTCCTTGCACTGACACTTCCTAAAAAACACTCAAAGAAAACACGAAGGCAGCTATAGCCTGTCCCCAGGGCATCAAGTCTGCCAAAGCAGATCCTTGTTGTTTTAGAGAGGTTTCAGATAAAACTAGTGGGCTACTGTCCATGGACAAAGACAGGATTGAGAATCAAACCCCCGAAGGGCATGAAAGTGAACAGTGGTGCAGTCTGTACAGCCAACATTATGTATAAAATCCATAAAATCCATAAAATCCCAGCCGCTGAGGAGATGTGGTTGTGGACTCGGTATTCTGTCTCCAAGTTTAACTTGTATGTATGAAATCCATCATCAGTAAACAGCTGTGTTGATCCCAAAGGCCCCTTTCACCTAACACTTTTAGCCCTTGCATGGCTCTAGCTGATTATAGGTCTGTGTCTTCTTTAATGGGATGCCCAAATGAAAAGGGTATTGGGGGTGGGGGGATGTTTACATAGAAGATATAGAGCTAAAATCTGTTCCTGTACAGAATAAAGTCAAAGAGGTTACTCCTGATCTATTTAAAGTGTTATTTTGCACGTCTTACCTCTGAGTAACCTGCTGCGAATTGCAGAGTTGTTTCACTGTCACTGAGACCAGAATTTGGCCCATTATCTCATTTTATTCTACATGAGAAGCAAATTCTGAATAATGTCTGAAAATTTACCTTTACCACTCCTTCTGTTTTCCTCCATTGACACCAGACAGATGCTGGACCCTGTTAGCAAAGTCTCCCCGTTAGTCTCTCAGTACAGCCTTTGCTCTACTTGTGCACCACCCAGTCTCACTCAGGGCCAGAGGCAGTAAATCCCAGTACTGGCAACTAGAACCTCCTGAAGAGGCTCATGAAAAGGGGATTGTGACACGTCACGCTTGGCAACCTGCAGCCCAGGGTCCACCTCAAGAGAAGCTAGCAGCTCAGAAACGCTCATTTTCATGAAGGTGTTTCACTAAACTTGAGACACGAGATAGGATACAAAAGCTGGATTTGGTTGGCTCACTCACGGCTGGCTTGATTTGACCCTCGGAGGGACAAATCCATTGTTGGTGTAACTCCACCGATAAAAGGGGACTTCCACCAGGCATTGGGTTGGTCTGGAAAGACCGTAAGTACAACAAGTAGTTTGATCAGGAAAATTAAAAGGAAAGCAGAATTATGCAAAGGACTGGGCAGTCTAATCCTCTTCCACCACCATCTGTAGACCCCCACGCGAATGTACTGAATTACATTTGCCAAAGAGTTTCTTGTGTTGGTTGTTTTGATTTACAGTCGGTGGATGCATTGTAAAGCAGTATTATAGCTAAAGTCTAGTAGCTGACACAGGGATTTATGTGGTGATATTATGCAGAAGAAAACCATCAATATTCATATAGATTCCATTAGACTGGACTATGCAGGAAACGCAAAAATTCTACCAATTATTTAATATTATGTTATTTGCAAAAACAATTGCTGCTTTGTAGGAAGATAATGTGTGTAATGTGAAGGCAATTCCTCTTGTATATAAGTTCATCTCCATCTTCATCATGGTAGTTATTAAAACAGCCTCGTCTCATCCTGTAGATAAGGAACACGCTGTCTGTACTGTGCAAGTCTCGTTGTGCTCACTGAAAACAAAACAATGTGTTCAATAAAGCACAGCACAAATCCAGAACCTGAGGGAACAGCCAAACCTTGGAAGGACCCCTTCCCCAACCGACCAACAGTTGCTTCATTATAAATGGATTTTTTTCATTGTTCTTTAAAAAGTTTTACAGGAAAAAAAAATGAGAAGAAAAAGAATTGGAGGGAAAAAATTGCTATGCAAAATCCAGTGAAGTCTATGACTCACATCTCTCTCCCTCATTCTGCTGTCTCTTCCCTTTCTTCCATCTCTTTCTCATACCTTCTTTCCAATCCACTTCTATCCTTCTCTTTTATTCTTCTTCATTCCCAGTGCACTTTTCTATCCAGAGAGGGAGCAGCATTACCAGTATGAGAGCAGGTATCTGCAAGCTCAAACTCCCCAATTCTCCACCTGGCTCTAGAGAACCTTTGTCAAGTCCAATTTCTCCCCTATGCCTCGATTCCAATCTTCTGTAAAATGGGGATAACAACAGTTCCTAGTCCACAGGGGTATTGCGCAATTGAATTAATTAGCACCGGCTCAGTGCTTTGAGATCCTGGAAAGAAAACTGTATTGAAGTGTTAAGTATTATTCTGAATAATAATGAACATTTCCATTACATTTCTCTCTTTTCATTTTTCTCACAAATAATTCTTCATTTCTTTATTCTTCTTCCTTAGCTCTCCTTGCACTTCTTTCTTTTCTTCCCATTCTTTGCTCTTCTGCTATGTTGCTTTATCTAATGGACCAATCAGAAATGTTGTGTGACTGCATCTTCTCCTGTCACAGTTTTTTTTTTTTGAAGGGGAGGAATCTCATGAGTTCTCAAATGCCACACTTTACTGGGAGGAACAGGGACCACAGCATTTAAAACTGGGCAGCACTTCTGAGTCCTGTTCCCTGCAGCTCCCATGTCCTTTGGGCCCAACGGGACTTGGGACAAGAAGCGGGGAGGGCTGCACAGGGCAGATCCATTAAAGCAGATACTTTTTTGAGTGGGGCAGTGGGTAAGTGGCAACCAGCCCTGCCGCATGGGAACAGGCCCTGTCTGCACGCTTTCTGACCTGTCCGTAGTGACAAGTCACATTCAGAACAAGGCATCAGAAGTAATCACAACGTGAATGTGAGGAGTTCAAGCAACAAAAGGAAAACAGAAAACCCTGTGCCTATTTCTCCTCTTGAGTATAATAGTATATATGCACATAAACATTTTCCTAAAGGAAGTTTTGGTTTGCAGAACTGTTGGAAAAAATAACCCTTTCTTCCTAAAGAAAAGCAGTCTTCTGGGAAAGTAAGTGAGAATGATAGCTGCCCCCTGGGGTCTGAGCACAAGGCCTTCTAGGGGACCCCACAAATACCATAGTGTGCTCCTTGGCTGGGTCCAGAACGGTGGCAAACTTGCAAAGCAGGAAGGAGGGACCAAACAACATCAATTACTGAACTGAAAGCAAATCCAACCGTAAGCAGCTCTGTTGATGCTCTCTAGGTTGAGCTAGACATGAGCCCGGGGAGGGGAGGGGGCCATTGCCAGGTGCAGGGTCATTTCCATTCTAGGCTGCTGCAGCCACTCTTGGCTTTTCCTCATCGCTTCAGTTCTGTTTGACTCTTTTCTTTTCTCTTTTTGTGCACATGAGAAATAAAAACAATTTTTTTTCATACGTCATTTTTGTGGCTTCTGGCTTGTTTCTCTTTCCCTCTCTCCCTCCCTCAGCACTTCTCTCTCACCAGCAGGTTCCCCCTGAGGTCTCCTGGATGTTGCACTTGTTGCACCTAGCATCCTTCGGGCACCATGCAAACAGCACTACAATTGCTAGCAACCACCACACCATGCAGTGGAAACCACTGCACATGCTTGCAACCCCTTACAGCACAGCCCAGCCTCTGAGTCCCCCACCCAGCACTCTGCCTCTGTTTACTGCCAGCAGGACTCCCTCTCCTGTTGATCTCACTCAGCTGACTCCCAGTGACCCATAACACAGCTGCTGTCCCCAGGTAGCTCCGAAAATCAGAGTGCTGCTGGCTAGCCACCACATTACGACATGGGGCAACCCAGAGTCCTCTTACACTCTGCACATCTTTCCTCATAACCCTCCTGGGAACAAGCAACGTCTGCTCCACGTGCCTGAGAGGGCTTTTGTCCTCCAGGATCAGCCCTGGTTCTCCTTCAGAGTGTCAGACCTTTCAGGTCTTGCCCCCACCCCTCTGCTGCCCCATCTGTACCTTCATGAGCGGAATCCTGCCAGCCTGATGTTTTGTTACAGCCTGCTCTCTCTGAATCTCTGTCTTGGTCAACAGCAGGGCAAAGCCAAATGCAAAGTTATTAATAACCCGTTCTCCAAACAATTCATCGTTCGCCTAACAAAGAGCTAGACATTATATTAAGGTATGCTGTAAACACACCAAGTACTGAGGTATTCGCTCAATTTTTCCTCAGTCAAGCATTAATTCTCTAGGAAGTCGAACACAGTTTAAGGTCACAGAGGCGGAGTAAAAATGTAGCAAGGAGTCAGGCTAGGCTAAATCAATTTTGCTTCTCCAATTTTGAGTCATTTAATATTATTTTCACAACAGCCCATGAAAAGTCCGTTGGCCAGATTTTCTGCTGGTGTGTGTGTATTTCAAGGAAAGTCTGTGCAGAAATGCTGTCAGGAAATCAAATGCTCGCATGAAGCTTTCTCTCGTCAGACAGTTAAAATGTTTCCTTTTGTTTTGGTTTATATTTTCCCTTGCAATATTAATAGAATAGGCTGAAAATCCTCCAACATGGCATTTTCCATAAGTGGAAGTCAATTTGTTGAAATCCAAACAGTCCGTAAAAGCAATTCAATTTCCACAACACTGCAGTAAAGCTGCCCGGCAGCTCTCGGGAAGCCAGGGAGCCTGCCTTGCAGGGCTCGCCGCTGGGCAGACAGGTCCAGACCATGCTCCAAATCAGAACAAAAGCAGATTTCCAAATTCTGAAATCTTCCACGTGCCAGAATTACCCTTATCTATTGAAGTTTAGGTGAGAACAGTCAAACGGGGATCTGCCATGAGATCTGGAGGTTAAACTGGCTGGAGTCAAAGGAAATCACTGTGCTCACTGGTGGGGCTGAAAGGCAAAGACCCAATACACGACACACCAGAACAAAGCAAAAAGGCTTTTCAAAATTCATCCTGGTAAAATAATACTAGGAGAAAGATTGAGAGGTCAGCATGATCATCTCATTTGAAATCCCTGTTAATACAATCCAGAAAACTGCACCCTGAGGTTCCTGTATAAGGCTCCTTAACTGAGAGTTGAACTATAGCAAAACTTTTGTAACTTCCAAGAATTTATGGATCTTGCAAAAAGAAACAATTGCATGAAAGAATAATTTCTACCATTAAACTAGTATTATGTACTTTTAATAATGTCTCATAAGCAATGGGCAATCTTAGTGTGAAAATGTTGTATGATAAAACCAAAAAGAACACCACAATCTGTCTGCAAATGAGGAAAATGATACTGTAAGAGATCACACAACTCTATAAAAAGAAATCCTATTCATCAATTACTCTGACAGGAAAAATAAAGAAAAGTTTGAACATTGTGAGATGACGACAACCTTGTTTAAAAATAAATGAATTCTTTAATGAGGTGTAGGCAAGGCAACAGTTGGAACAGCTGAGCAGTCACAGTGCCAGACAACCTATCTAGATAACACACATCCGAAGGCATTAAGTGAGCTAGGGATGGATTTATTGGACCACACACAACCAGTTCTGAAAAACTGTAAGGACCTGGGGATACGGTAAAGGAAAGAATGGCAAACATGGCACCACTGCTTTAAGGGAAAAAATGATCCTGAAAATTGCCATCTAGCAAATCTACACACTGATACTTGTATCCAAAGTAAAATACTTTAAAATATTAAGGGAAGATCAGGTCACTGAGCAAGTACCCATTAGTGAAGATATGCATAGTAACAGTCTGTTACCTCTTACCTGTTTTAGAAAAAATAAAGATGGAAACATTCTCAGGACAGTTAACTTCGGAGATTCAGGAGCTGTCTGCAAAGGAAGCTTGTTAGAGCACATACTGCCAGCCCCTAGTACTTGGAAATCATGAACTGAGTACACACAAAATCACAAGAATGACTGGAAATCATGTGATTTGCACAGCACACCAGGTATTATTTAGTATATATGTATGTGCATGTATATAACATTAAAAAAAAAAAAAAAAAAAACAACTTCTGACTTCTGATTTTAGCACACTCAAGACCTTACGGTTACATCACTAATTGTACCTCTTCCACTGCAAGAGCCAGAAATTTCCTTATTTTAGTAAAAAGTGAGCATCTCACCTCATCACAAGGGCCCTACGGTTTAGTGCTTTAGGAAGCAGCTCAAATGTCACACGAGCTGGTGATGGCCCTGCAGCTCCTGACAAGGCTGACAGGAGCTGGTTTGATACTGGAGCTTGCCAGCAAAGACTTTTTTCTTTTTTCCTGCCTTCTGCTGTGTACTGTTCTGGTGGAAGCTGCCTGTCCAAAGCACGTTTGATCATTGTGAGTCCAATACTCTCCCTACAAGGTGCAAATTCATGCCACACCAGCTGCTCAAGGAGGACCTTTTGCCACTGTTCCTTAGCAGGAGAAAGCCCATTGCCAGCCCTGGCCACGTCCTGCAGTTCCTGCCTCCTTGACACCTTTTCCATCCCTCCCTTCAAACGCTGCCTTGCCTCGTCTCCTGCCGCAGGCACGCTCCCTCTCAGCATCACAACTCCCATGGAAAACCTGGATTCTCTATAATCCCCTTCTCCTTCTCTGCCTCCAACCCCTTCAGGCAGGAGCCCCCCAGTCTCCTTGGCATACCCACTGCTCAGGTACCACCAGCTACTCCACGTACACCTCTCCTGCACACATTCATGGGACCTTCTCAATCCTTCTGGTCTTAGCCCCATTATTTTCTGTTGCTCTCTGCAGTCCCCCTTACTGCTCTGACAGCAGCCAGGTTTCGGTGCAGAGCCAACAGCCCTCTTCACCACAGGCAGCCTAATTTTCCATTCCCGCAGCTTATAAGCAAATACTGAGCGACTTACACTGAAACCACCCGTGACTTCAGTCCTGGTGAGAAAGCCCTTAATGGACTGTCTTAACCCAGGGCAAGACATGGCTGTGGTTTCGCCAAGAGCCACACGCCAGTCTTTGCTGAAGGATAAGCCCTCAGTCAAGAGAAATATATCAAAAATGGCTTCACTTCTAAATTGTCTTTTTCCAAAACATATTCTTTACATCAGAACCGCTCTGGTTTTACCTCTCTGCCCGTTCAGAAGGAAATGAATCATTCTGTTTTAAAGAGACACGCTGACAATGAAATATTACAAACATAATGACTTTCAGCCTGAGACCAATTTCAAACACACCATGTTGAACACTTACGAAAGGAAGACAAACAAAACCTGCACAGAAAACCCAAAGGGTATGAGGCTGAGTGGTGTGAAATTTCACACAGATCTAGCACTGCTGTGTACAGAAGGAAGCATTTTTCCTCCACGGAGGGCTCCACCAGACGGCAGCTTTACCTGCAGCCCTGCACGGGCACCTCCTCGCCCCGCCAGCAGCGCGCAGTGACAGCGCCCGGCTCATCCGGCGCCTTCCATGTAGGCACTTCCCAGTGTCATACATGAAAGTCAAATCATCATTAGCAAGAAAATCAACCGAAAGCTCCTTCTTTTCAAGCCCCTTTCTCTAACATCAAGACCAGTACTTTTAGAATTGTTTTAAAAATCTCTACTTTATTTTTGAGGAAACTGCCTGTAACGTAGCTGAGAAAAGTGAGCTTATGGACCGAGATTCCCCATCCCGGCTGCTATTTTTCTACTGATTGGTTTTTGTTCTTACTGTTTGCTAATTGAAGAAGATTGAAAATCACTTCTCCAGATACGCTTCAAATCTCAGAGCATGACATAAAATACAGGAATCTGAATTTCTACCAAGCAATGCCTAGCTAACAGTTAGCTGTCTAACCCATCGGGAAAGTTTATATATCCTACCCCCCTGCTAAAGCTGAGTAGAAATAGGATAATAGCTTGCCAGTGCTATCAGCTGAGACAACCTTTTATCTCAAGCAGAAACAGTCCACACTCAGAAGTCCCAGACTGACTGTGTACAGAATTATCATTCTTAAATGTCAGGGATTGCCTGTTTTAAATTGAAAAGTCCTATAGAAGAAAAAAAAAAAAAAAAAAAAAAAAAAGTAGTAAAAGAATTCATCTGAGGTTACAAAGCTGGGTATCTAAAAGTTTGGAAGTGCCAGAACACAGGAAGACCGGACACAACACTGCAGGCAATGGGCCAGCGTGAACAGGACAGAAATTAAAATGAACTTGTCATACTTCTTGCTCTGTAACTCTGAAGAGTCCATAAGTAACACAGGATAAGATTAGCACCAGAAGTTTGCGATACCACAAACAGAAACCCCTCATGCACTCCCACCCTCTCTGTACTGCTCTCCCCTACCACCCACCTTTGTCCAGTGATTCATTTACATCACGTAAGTGTAACACACTAGTAGGTTAAAACTGCTAATAAACCAGGATGTGAGCGTGTTATACCTACTTAGTATTCAGTTTGCTCTTTTATAAATGATCTGGTAGAGAATCAGGCCCTCCTCTCCCTCTCAAGCTGACTCTCATCTGATTCTAATTCAATTTCTCTGCCTATTGTTTATTTCACCGCTCCCCTGTGAAGTGTCAAATGCTGATGTTCCGTCAGCCTAGAACTGTCGTTTATATTTGTCATTCAGTCCTTGTTAAAAAATAAAACAGGACTGCGCCTGCCTTGGCGCGCTCTGCCTGGGAATTCCCTGTGGTAAAATTAGTCCATTTAGATGGAAAGTTTTGTGTCACTCCCCTGTCTAAATTGGCAGATCTGGCTCTTTTGCAAAAACCAATAAACTGTGAACCTTGATGCATCTGTCAGTCAAACTCATCTTTCGTGAGCAAAGCCAGATGACAACAAAAGCCGGGCAGGCTCCTCCGATTGGCTCTTCTCATTTAGGCATATCAGGAGGCACCTGTCACTCCTCCGGCTCCGCACCGCGCTCAGAGGGACTCCATTCATGGAGCACTGAGTCCTTCCTGGGGGCTGGGTTGGGGAAAGGAGGAAGGGGGAGCTCATCCGCTTTGGTTGCAATAAATCCGCAGCTTGGCTCTTTCCTCATGGCTCTGGTGAGAGGCAAGGAACTGGCATCACCTTTTGTTCTGGCCCTTTTTCCCCCACGTATTAAATGAAAGCTTCATATTCTTCAACTCTGTAGGTCTTCTGGTGGTTAAAAGGATAAAGCAGGAGTGTTAAATGCGGCATGCTGCCTCTCTGGGGACCGAGCCACAACACCACAGAGGAGGAGGGACATATTCCAACCCCATTTCCAAAGCCACTGTGTGCACCCTGCCCATCCAGACATGCCCTACAGAGGAGGTGCAGAAAGGGCATTGGTACTGCTCTGCTCGGTGAGGAGGGGACCACAGACTGGGCAGATGGACAGAACAAGGCCTTGCATGTCAAGGGAAGCATGTTTGTAAAGGCATGAGAGAGGAAGAAAAATGGCAGTAATTACCAATAGCTCACGCCAAAGCCCTCAGAAGAACAGATCTCAGGAGCTGCTGATACCTGTGGGAGTGATCCCCAGAGAGGTCAGACTTCAGAGGACATCTCTACTTGCCCACATTTCACTGGAAAATTCTGAACTCTGCTGTCTGCACCAAAGAAGGATGTCAAAATTTTACTTATCATTTCTTCTGAATTCAAAAAGAGAATTTAGCCTAATTTTCTGAAGTGCAATCATTTGCATATTGGCATCAGGTTGCCCCTGAACCATTCAATAAACTTGTTCTTCCCCAGAGCTGCTGTTTGGTGATGGATTTATGTTGTCTCTTAAGCCCCACCACAAATCTCATCACAAGCCTCATCTCATGCACCTATATCTTCTCATCCTGCTTGGTTTTGCTCAGAACAGCCCTGCCAACACGTCACTTACATTGCTTGAAGGTATCGGTGTAATTGCCTTGGCAGTGCAGTAGCCAGCCAATTCCCTTAAAAACAGATTCTGGTACATTACTAAGTCTTACAGTTGCCCAAATTTCATATATGAAAGTTTTGTGCTTTTGTTTCAATTACAGCATATATGATAAGATAAAAACCCCAGCCTCCCTAAAACAGTTTTGAGTCCATGTGGTTCCACGAACCAGTTTCAACTACAGACTGAAAAATATGAGACAAAGAGCTAAAAAACAAACAGCCAACAAGCTCCTAATGACATTTAAGCTCCTTGCATTATTTTTACAGGTGGACAAAAGCAATTCTTGCTTACTGAGTGTTTGAGACTTGCCAAACTGGGCATACGAAGTACTGATTTTCATGTGAGAGATGAATCTGGTAAAACATTGACCAGATTATGCTAGTTAGCATTCACATCCACGTTTGCTGGGCTAAGCGTATAAGGTCAGAATACAATCTGTACATCGTTGGTTAGGATCTTGAAAAGACTGCTGCAACACTGCTGATAGCCCACGGCTTCAGGGGTACTGAATGAGCACACAAAGTGGCACAGCCACAGGCTGCAGTCATGAAAAGAAACATTACAGGCCTTACGCATCATGATTATGAACCATCAGATACAATCACCTAGGCATACCAAGAAGAGTCTGTCTGTTGTGCACTGTATAAACTAAGACATCATTCCTGTCCTGACCAACCTACTTATAATTAGACAAAATAGCGAGGGGAAGCGACTCATTCAATGCTGCTCATCTGATCATTGACAGAAAGGGAACACCACATAAATCTCGCCAGCCATCCCAGCACTATGGATCCTCCTCTATGCAGACATGCAGAAAAGCAAAGGGGGCCACCTGCAACTAGCCCTAGCAGAAGGGTGCTGGGAAGCAATCGTGTTCTTGGAAGTGCCCAGAGGTGGCTGCCAATACCCACCTCACTGATACGCTTTGAAAGGTCTGCCAGATTCTTGAGAAAGTAAGTGAAAGAAAAGACAGTGATTATTCCAAACAGGTTTTCTACTTGCTGCATCCTTTTCTGGCAGGAGAATACATAACAAAGTGTAGAGAAAATCTAAGCAAATCCCTTTGAAACACTGTGACAAAATACAAGAGAAACTTTAGGCTGTTACATAGTGGAAAGAAAGTGCTGACAGACAGCTCACAGAAGCATGCTGATAGCCCAAAGAAAGGTCATAGAGCTATTAATACAGGGAGAGGCTTGGCCAAGATTCCCAGAAGCAGCTCTCTAAAATGTAATCTGTATTCAGTGATCTAAACAAATACCACAACTTTCCAAAATCACTGACAGCCTAGTACTTTCCCAGTTCATGAGCTATTTGTTCTTGTTGCAGATGCACTCAGGAGTGGAGTGAGATTTCCTTCCATGATTTATTCCCAGGTCAGCACTCTACTTGGAGGATTCATTGGCCAGTAATCATTAAGAAACCAGCCAGCGTTCCGAACTCTGTAATATTTTGTTGTTCGGTTTCAACTTTGTCAGAATATGTCAAAGGCTCCGTTTCTACATTTGTGACCAAGGGATCCAAATACAAGCTAGACACGTAAATATATACAGCTCAGTATCTTTACTAAAATACTTTAAGGAGTATTTGAGATTCTCAGCTACATATTAAAGAGTGAAATTTTTAGATTTTTATTTTTTTTTAACAAAGTGGTACAGATCCCTGAAAATCTACCTATTATCTTTGTCTGTCTAATCAGAACCAAGCTTTGATTAACTTATTTTTAACTTACCATTCTTTGAAAATTATTTTCTCTAAGTTAATTTGGAAAATCTCCCCTGTTCTTCTACCAGCTAGGATACACGTTCACCATCCAACATCTTTTAAAAGTTTTACTATAAATCAGAAAGGGATTTTAATTATAGCCTCTACTCCAACTATTTCATTGTGCTCCCCTTTCTGTCTATATCGGGTGATCATTTCTATTACATTAAGGTTATTACAGCCTGTAGCAGCAGTTCTCTTACTGTTTTCTGTTTGTAGAGCAGGGAACACAGTGGACTCCTGGCCCACAACCACAGGTCTGACTTCCAAGAAAATCCTGCTCTGGGTCAAGATTCCACACAGTAAATTACCACCAAAAGGAGGGAAGAGAGGGTGGAAGCAAAACTAAAGGAAACTTGGAACAGCCTTTGATTATGGAAACCTGGCACAGTCTTTATCAATACCTCCAATATTGTCCTGTATGTCTTTCTATTTTTATCTTTGAGTATGGATTGCCTGTTTTGACCCATTATTGTTTGTTTATTAATGGATTTTACCTCTTCATGTGTATTTTGTTTGGCTGATACAGTGAAAGCAAGAAATCAATAATATCTTTATTTTCTCTGATATCTGTTTGCCTTCACAAAATAAGACTGGGAACAGATATCAACTGTTTCCTCAGAAGGGACAGAGACACCAGAACATTTGGGAATCATGGTGAACAAGTCACCTAAAATACAGCCCAGACTGAAGAGGTCAAAGAGAGAATAACATGGCCATTAGAAGGAGGGATGTAAACAGTCTGAAAACAAAAGCATTACTCATCACTGTTTTGTGAGCATGATCCATACCTCCTCCATGGATAATTTTAAGTTTCTGGAATAAAGATGGTGAGAAACAGCCCCTTCATGCTGCCCTCTGAGCTCCCAGAGTAGTAACCTACTACTCACAGTGGTCTCTGCTGGGAATTCCAGTGCACCCCCAGTATTTGATAGTGCACAATACTGATAGCAACCAACTTCTTTACATAAGCATCCATGGCTCTTAGTTCTAGCAAGTACATTTTTCCTTTCTGTCCAAAGTCACCATCTTTTCTCAACTGTACAGCCAGATGGAGAGTTATTTACCTTGAGGTTAAGTCCCTCAGACTCACTGGAGAGCTCCAGTTTAGCTCAGTTAATGCTACAGTGTTGGCATGACAAGTTTCTTGTGCCCTGCTAAACAGAGAGACCGACTCCACAAACCTTACATTCCAGATTAATCACTATGTAATAATGCAAAACATTATAGTCATTCCTTTATTTTCTCCATGAGGATACAAGAGTCAAGTTCTTTTGGGCTTTAGGCAGAAATCTTAGCTGAACAATTCACTTGAAGATTCTTCCACATTCAAAGCCCTTTCACGTCTTCAGGAATTTTCTGTTCTGTTTTACCGTTACGCCACTTTCTTACCTTGAGCTGTGTGCCGTGTGGTCTGTTGCTGTGCTGCACAGGGCATTCTTTGACCTCTGCGTCCCCTGGTGTCAGGAAGACTCTTAATTGGAATTCATCAAAATGGTTCCTGAACATCCCCCTGAAGCCATGCCAGAGGCTTCCTTAGCAGAACCAGACCCTG
Organism: Aythya ferina; assembly: GCF_964211825.1. NCBI lineage: Eukaryota > Metazoa > Chordata > Aves > Anseriformes > Anatidae > Aythya > Aythya ferina. Next base: position 17,846,728 of record NC_140302.1, on the reverse strand, counting down.
CAGGTCACAAGAACACAAGAAAAAGAAGACACTTGATTAGATTACAAAGCAGAAAATTCAAAGCTGATTAAAATTTTTCCCCAACAGCTTTTATTTTGACCAACTGAATTTGTAACCACAGGAAGTCACCATGACTCCAGAAAAGACTGGACAGTCTTACAGATAGGAAAAATATCCAGAGTAATTAGCATTCAACAAGCACTCTGGACAGGTATTAACATTTCTGGGATTAAGCCAACTGTAGGCTGCTTGAGCTCCCAATAAACTGCAGATTCTTCCTACATCTTCCTATTGAACAGTTCCTCTGCCTTCCTCTTAAGAATCAGTTGAGACTACTACTAGGGATTGTAGACCAGAGGAACCATGAGCCTGCCCACTCTTACAAGCCCAATGTTCCTAATTCCATGGATTTAGCATTAGAGTGAGAAAACTGAGCCCATATCTGTGGCCTATAATTCTAATCGTAGCCATTGCTACCAGAGATCATATAGCGAATAATTTGTACGTGGTCTATCTTGCCACGTCTAAGTACCTGCTGTGCACTTAGTTCTATATGCACTCAGTTAGTTTGAAATGCAACTTGCCTGTAGCTAACTTTGGTCCATTTTGTCTCTCTTATTTTATGCAGACTTCATTTTTAAATCATTGTCTTTCAACCACAAGAGTTTTCCATCTCCATTTCACTGTACAAAAGGATTTGTATTGTTTCAGGTTCTGCTTTCCCTTTTCAATATTTAAGGATAGTTTTTCCTATGAAAATGTTTATGTTTACGTCCCAGAGGTTCAGTGACGTTAAGTGAAATATGCCCATTTACTCCATTAATGTGCCTTTTTCATGTTCACCTGACTGGCTCAGGACAGCCTGGTCATAATCATTTCTTTCAGAGCTTGATTTGCCTTCTGCATCCAACACTGTCAATCAGAAATTTGAAGTCAAAGAGTTACACTCGTGTAAACAATGTGTAAGTGAAACTGGAATCAAGCACTGACTTTTAAGATAGCTGTTTTCAAGTCCATTGCTGCAGCTACCCCAGAGGAGACTTCCAGCACACTGTGATCATCTTGTCTGGCCTCTGATGTGGGATACCCTTAGGGCTGCCCTGAATTAATTCCTGCTGCAGGTCTGGAGCTGGGGCTGAGCTAGGAGAATCTGTTGCAGAGACACACTCGCTACCACGTATCAAGGCTCTAGTGCTGGAAAATACACTGAACCCTAGCTAAAATATTTTGACAGGTGATTACCTGCACTGTTGAAAACATGCACATTATTTCTGGTTGAATATACCTACTACCAACTTAGAGCTGCTGGAGCTTCAGATCTGTGTACACTGGGCTGCAGAGCCTTCACTAGCAAACCTTACTCTCTTCATCTTGGCATTTATAAACTGTAATACTGCTAATCTTGTTTCTATTGAGAAACAACACTCTTTACAAAAAATGTGTATTTAGATTTCATATCTCAGGGTGGGCCTCTTTATAAAAAGACACTCAACTCTTATACAAGCACCTTCCCATCAGCAACCAGGAATACTTCTGTTTTGTGGGATTTTAACCAACCTCATAGGTTTTCTTGATTAAGTTTTGCCTGATTGCCTGACTTCTAGGCAGAAAAATCTCTGCTTAGGTATTATTGCCACCATTGCCAGTTTGTATGTGTCAGTTCCTGTATACGTTTTTGTTTGCTGTCTTATCAAGCTACAACAAAAGGCTGGTCCTCACCACAAATAACTTATGCTTTAGAACCCTACCTCAAATATAGCTACATTCATGCATTTCCTCCTTAAACCAGCTATCTCAAGTCACGACTGTCATTCTGGATCCTCTCAACTCCAACAGGAGTACTTCTGGATTTGGTTCCTTGTACCACAGATGACTCTCAGCTTTATTTACCTGAGTAACTGCAATGGAAACCTATTGTAAAAACCTTCAGAAAGAGCTGCCTGCACCATTTCCATGGAATGATCACATCCAAAGAAGGAAAATTGAAGTGTTTGAAAATAAGTCTTCCCTTTACCCACGATGTGTTTGCATGGCTCTTTTCCTCTGTATTTGCTCTTAGTACAGTAACATTAACAGGCTTTCTAATTTGCAGGAAACTCAGGGACCCTACAAAAAGTCCTTTTCTTAAATGCTCTGCAGTTTGCCTGTACTATCTTCCTGCTTCCTACACGTCTCTCTGCCTGCTCCAGCTCCGCACTAGAGCTAGTCAGCACCTGGATTGTGCTGGCCAGAGTCACGGCATTTTAATGACAATGTAATTACAATACGATTTTACTGATATCAGTAAGTCAGTCCTTCATCGTCCCTACCTTTGAAAACACGAGACTGTCAAAGCCACACATGGGATGGGGCACCCCTCTGAGAGCCACGCTGACCCAAACCACTGGTGCTGCTGTGTAAGACGTGACTCCTCCTCGGGTGGCCCTGACTAGCAGCCACTGACACCTTGTGAGATGCTGGGCAGCACGCAGCACCTGGTGCATCCGTAAGCATTTTGAGGGTTAACAGGGTCTTCCCTAGCTTCCCACCCACTCAGTTGTGAGAGGGAAGTAGGGCAATACACAGGGAGGCTCGTGGCTGAGCCTGCGACACCACACAACTACTTGCTTTTGCTGCTGTTTTTTTTTCCCAAGCCACGGTGCAAACTGTGGAAAAGCAGCATCCTGACTCCTGTCACAAGAGAAGGAGCATTCCCTGCCTCCCCCCTTCTTCTCCCCATCCCTCTTGTGCATTACCAATGCACTGAGCTGGACTGGAGGGAGCCAAGGAGGAACGGGATTTAACCTCTCTCTCTCTCTTTTTATTTTTTAAACAACCTCCTCCTCCACCTCCTCTTTCTTCTACTCCTCCTCTTCTTCATCCTCCCACCCACCCCCACCCTGTCCATCTCCCCTCATCCCACTCACACACCACTCCCCCCCTTTACCGGTATCCAACACTGTCAACCCAAACACATGATAAATTGCCCTGTCAACAGAATTCATTCAGGGACCAATTAATTCCACAGAAATGAACCAGGAGCCATCAGTTGCTGAAAAACTCCAAGTGCAGGGAGCGAGGAAGCTAGCTTTGTGAGTGAGAGAGAGAGAGAGAGAGAGGCTTGGGAAGTTAGTCTGACAGAAATTGGTCATTTAATGCTTAAGTGCACCGTAGACAGCCCTGTCATAGCAGCCGGCATGGCAAAAACTCCCCCAGTGCTTTATTTATTAATTATGTGGAGCAGCACGGGGGTCACTTCACTGTCTCGATACAGACTCATCAACTTTACTTCTTGTCACTGGCGGAGATCCCACAGCATGTGGGCCGGAGGGCCGGGCCGCATCCCACTCCTGTCTCCTGCCCCCCGCCACCAGCGAGCCCAGAAGCAAGTTTGCAGGAGCGACACCCGCGCCCTCGGGGAGAGCGGGCCGGGGCAGGTGGGGAAAGGAGAGCGGGCAGAAGGGGAGGCAAAGCGTCATCCTGCCGCCACCCAGCTCCAGAGCAGGGGTGGTGGGAGCCTGGAGATTTCATTTGCAAAGCTTCCTCATTATCCTCCTTCAAATTCTCCTTAGCCGTGATGCCTGCAAAGATCTGACAGCAGTTAGGCTGCTGATGTATTATGAGCACTGCCCATCCTGCTGATCAATAGCAGCTCATGGCTCCGCACCGTATTCCCTCAGCTGTCCATACCATCCGCTGCTTCTCAACCCGCAGTTGCGAGCTCTCTGAGGGCAGGACCATCTTCCCTCCCTGGGGTCGTACAGCACCAGGCAATGCCCGGTCCTGAGCTCTCAGAAACACTCCTTGAAGTGCTCTGTAGTAGCAGAAATGCCAATTCTATCTCTTTGCAGAATCACAGAAAATAAGGCTGGAATGGACCACAAGAGATCCTCAAGACCATGCCCAAGGCAGGATCAACCACAGTTAAACCATTTCTAAACCTTTTTGTCTGACCTGTTTTTAAAAACAATACTGAAGGTTACACAACCTCCCTAAGCAACCCACCCCAGTATTCACTGTCCTTCCCCATGCCCCTGTCCACCCTGCTGTGGCTTTAAGACTTGAAAACATTCACTTTCCCCAGAGGAAAAAAAAAAAATGAAGCCAGGCCCTGAGATGTATCTCCACCTTTGAGCAAGAGACAGAAGTATGTCCCTACCATATGGCAGAGATGTACAGATGATGCATGTACTGCTTTTCACATTCTCTTGCTGGTTAGAAAACAGATGCCTTCTGGTCTAATTCAATATAACATGCATTTTCCAGTTGGGTTACCAGAACCAAAACTTCTCCATATAAAAGTTCAAAAATGCAAAGATATCCTGAGTGTGGCTGTACGGCACTGTGCTGCTGATACACGTTGCCCAGAGAGGAAGAAGCTCTCTTTCTCCATACGTGATTACCAGTGCCCAGCAAAGAGTCACAGTGGCTGAACGCTTCCAGTCCAGGTATTATCTACTCCAGCATGAGTAAATAACATAGATGCATGTGCCACAGAGCTCTGTGTCAAAGTTTTGGATTCCTGGACCGGATTTTCCCAGCTTTTGGGAGTGTTTAAACATGGGGCATTAGCATGTTTCTTTTGCAGATGTCTCTCTGTAAGCACATCTGTCCCTCCACTCAAACACTGCAGTGATTCTAAAAGTAACCATAATACCACGTAAATATCTTAAATGTTCCTACTTGGGGCCAGAAATAATCTAGACCTTCACAGAGAAGGTCTTAGGAGGACCTAAGTACAACGAGGTCAGAAAATTTACTTTTGTCTTGGGATAGATGGCTACTTACCCTCTCCAAGCTACATGTAGAACACCACACATCAACAGTTCTCAGTTCTCAGTCTGAAACTACTGAACCACTTCAGTATCTACTGGGGAGTTATTTGGCACCTGATAATGATTTGGGAGGGAGAGATCTGGGGGGGCGTTCAGTGGGCACAGACCACCATCATCCACAGGTGCACATCACAGATGAAGGCCTTACCATATAATATAAGCATGTCTGACAGGCAGGCAAACACGTAACATGATTCTAGCAGATCCGCGTGGACTAGCGTAAGTGCTACTATTGCTGCTATCTTTTCGTGCAAGAGCTGCCTGATTCTGTAAATCTGTGGGCGGGTCAATTGATCAACAGCAGAGGTTGAAATGTGGAATTTGGCTGATGAACTTTCTAGTAACAGGCCAGTTGCAAGCATTCAGCAACTCAGAAGACAGCCTTAATATTTAAGAAGCAAAAAAATGTCGGGGGCATGCTTGAAGATTTCCTTCTCTTCAATCCTGTCCCCTTTTCAGACACGTGGCTAGAAAATGGCCTTTCTAAAAAATAGAAGTTACACTTGAATGCAATCATTTTTCTCCTGGTACTGACATTAAAAAAACATGCAACCAAAATACTAGCAGGACATCTCAGTTGATAACTCTGGACTAAATAATTGCAGCTTTGGATGTGCAGAGGGCCCAACATGCAGAAAGCCGTATGAAGACCATGCAAGGCCTCTCCTTGTAAGAGGGCCTCATCTGCCCGTGCAGCCTGCATAGGATCTTGTATAAATCCCGGTACCATAGGACCTCAAAGGACAGCAGAGAGATCTGACCATGCCTCGCTTACCCTTCACAGACCTTTTTTCTCTTTTTAGCTGCTGCGTGGCACCGCATGCTATGCATGGCTGCTCCCACAGCATAGGGGTCACTGCTGGGGCCACATCACTCCAACAGAGAAGTTGCAGCATCACGGCACAAAAGAGCACACAATGCCCTTATCCTCCTGGAAACCTCAAGTTTAGTCCTAGAGAATCAAATAGGATAGCATGAACCAAATGTGCTTCCCATCAACACAGCCGGAACCACTCAGCACTGTCAAGAGGTGTTTGCCAGTTGATGTTTTTCAGGGCACCTGCTTCCATATGCCCAGGACTCTTGGGAATGCAGTATCATGGCGCTGGTCTGCAAGGATGGGCCCAGTGAGATGCTGAGTACCTCCTGAAGCCTGTAAGGATTGAAGGCCTGTACAGCCTAGGCCTGTATGTGAGAACCTGATGTAACAGAAAGAAAGAGCCCCTGCCAAAGGTGGCAGGAGGTGCTGCCATTGTGTGCAGCAGAAAACCTTAGTTTGGCCCTGGAGCTTACAATGAGTGCCTGTTTTCCAGCAGGTAAAGCCAAGCTGCCTTCACCTTCTGCACGTTGAGAGCTTTCAAAGAGCACCTGAATAATTCAGGGAGGCTTTGATCTGAGTGCAGACGGACACAGGCACAAACTGTTTCCAGAGCCAGCTGGGAAGCAGTGTGCTGGCACTTCTCACCTCCTGCCACTTCTCCTCGACACCTGATCCCAGGCCCGGGCCCAGCCCTCATTGTATGGGCAGCTCAGTGACGTGTTTGGTGTCAGCGCAGACCCCACAGCCTCTCCCAGCCCGCGTAACTCATTTACCTCCTGAGAAGCATGGTGGGGCATGACAGCATGTGCTGCTCCACAGCCCTTCTGTCACAGCTGGAAGTGTGCGCGCTCTGGGGAGAAAAGCTCTGTAGGTCCACATCACAGCTTGGCTGATCTCCTCCCAAACCAGAGGCAAAGGTCTCTGCAAGGAATGCTTGGGGCCTCCTCCTACTGTTCTGAGGACAGAGCCAAAGCTGGGGGAGGCCTTCTGTATGCAGCCATGAGAGAAGACAACAACGACCTTTCACTAGGCCTCTGCGGTCCCCCTGTTGCTCCCATCCTTTTTCACAATTCTACACCTTGAATCAGGTTTTGTTCAGCCTGTCAAGCTCTATCCTGATCCGAAGGGGATTATCTATTATTTACATCAGCACAACCAGAGGCAGAATCTGGCCCTTTAAAGCTAGAAGGCACGTACATTTCATAAAGCATTTACAGCTTGGGGCATAACAGTGACTTGACACTACACATGTGCTTCGATTCTGCCTGAGTATGCAGAGAACACGTCAGAAATTCATGTATTCGTGTTGAGTTTAGCAGAATACTTCTTGATTTACCTCATCAGGAGACGGGAGTCCCAGTGAGTGTGAGCACACGCACTCAGTGAAACACCTGTTTTGTAAACTTTCCTATTACCACTCTGTACGGCATACTTTTCTCTCCGACTAACCAATAAAATACAACATGAGCCATGAAAGTTTTTCAGGTGTCAATATATCTCCCTCAATTGATTTGGAAGCCCAGAGCATTACTTGCTAAGGAGCCAGCCTGCAGCTCTGCCTTCCACGGGCCCGCGTGCACGTTCTCACTGCAGGGAGTGGCAGGGATGGCAATGAGCAGAACGATGCCGAAGTGAACGTAACCAAAGGGTCCCCACGCAGCTCTGACACCATCTAAAAAATGGCTCTGTGTCTTACAGCCAAGACACAGCCTAAGTCCTCCCACTCGCAGTGGGAAGCGGCTGCCTCTGTGGCAGCTTCCTAAGGACACGTTGGGATGGGCCTCAGCAGCAGTTCCCCGGCTGTGTGCGGGCACGGCTCCGTTTGGCCTCTGAGCAACCCCGGCCTGGAGCGGGACGCAGAGCCATGCCCATTTTACAGCTGGGGAGCCGAGGCATAGGAATTAATTACTGCGTGCACCGTCACACAGCAACTCATAGCTCAGCAGAGAATCGAAGTAATGTCACTTGGATGCCACTTAATGTCACTTAGTATTTGATCCGCTAGGCTGTGCTTCCCACAGCTGATCACCCTTTTGTATGTAAATCAGCCCCTACAGCTGGAGGGAAGGCACTGTAAACTCAGATACTGAGGGAGGGAAAGAAACTGCTGAAAACAGTCTAACAAGAGAGCAACATTTCCCTGGCATGGCTTGTGCAGGGAAAAATACCTTGTGATTAGCAGCTGAATAGGCAGAGGTATGGAAACCTCCCTTTGTCACCCTCAAAGCTTGGCTCCCCGAAACCTCTGCCATCAGGCAGCCTAGCAGTGACACGTCTGAGTACAGAGTGGGGCTGGACCCCACGTCCTTCAGGACCTGAGCTGTATTTCTGACGCGCTGTGCACTGCTCCTGCAGCAGGGCCCTGGTCCCTGCTTTTTCAGGAATACCAGAAGCAATAACAGAGTGGGAGCAGACAGGTTGGGTACCTCCAGTCAGGCAGTACCCAAGCCTTTTTTCTGCTCAAGTTACCTGCTAGAGAATGACAAGTTTCGTAGCATGAGTAGGAGGATTAGACTGTGCCCCAAGAGAAGAAAGAAAAGGTTTTAAGTAGGAGTTAAGAGACAGAATTATAGAAGAGAAACCCAGTCCTGGAGCGCAGAGGTGCAGGCAAACAATGTGATTTGAATGCACTGTCCCCATCGAGCCTGTAAGTCTATCCAAAGCAGAATCATCCCACACATAATGTTCGCAAACTCAGGCCATGATTTAACAGCAACGCTGTGTAGATTTCCTAAGAAGGAAAGCAGTGGGTACTAAAATGCTTAGCTGTTTTTCTTTGGAGAAATCAAGTGCTTCAAAGATAACAGCCATGAAGATTAAACTGCAACGGTACCAGTGGAGAAAAGCAGATGGAGGCACCAGCACTGCCAGACAAATACGTGGAGATGTTCAAAGGCTGGAGGTTTTGTCAGACCCTGCTCGAGAAGGGCTGTAGGTTTCAGCTGTGGAAGGTGAAGAGAGGCAAAGAGGAAAGAAAGGGGAGGAATGTGAGGTAGAAGGATTTCATTAATTAAAAGAGATTAATTAGCACCATAAAAGCAGGCAGCATGGATTACAGCAACTGTCAGCAAAGAGCAGTGACAGCTGCAGCAGAGATGGCCAGCCACCAACGTCCCCAACCACTGGCACTTCCCCACCTCACGCTGCTCGGGCCAGCTCCAAAATCACTGAGGGCTCCCAAAATGAGGGGCAACTTGGAGGACAGACCTCATCCAGACAGAGGAACGAGCTGGTGCCCATTTTTATACTTTCCATGTCATCTTGAGCAAATCACTGATCTTGCCATGCTTCAGTTCCTGAAACAGGGAGATGATTTTTCTGAACTGCCCATTTAAATTGTAAGACCTTTGGGGCAGAAAGTAGAGAACACTTTCTATTATAAGGGACCAGTAAGCATTAAAGAAGTGCTGCAGTAAAAAGCTGGTCAGCTTGTAACCAAAGGTGGATCATACAGCTAATAAAGTTAGAAAGAAAAGTTCATGCACATTTCCCTATTCCATAAAAAAAATAAAAATAAAATCAAACACCTTTGATATCAGTGAAGTATTTCATAATTTCACCATGTCAGAGGCATTTTTAGCATTTTGAGCAATTTTATTGAAAACATCACTTTGTTTTATTTGTAAGAAATCAGAATGCAGAAAGACTCTCAAATCACACCATCTTGATTTTGCCTATGTGAAATATTTGCATTGCTCTCAAATGGCTTCACTAGTTAAGACAAAACTCAAACCATTCTTGTTCTGGATCACAACACACTTTTTGATGTATTAAAATTCCTAAGAAACCCTATATTTAAGCCATCATTTATAAGCATCTTCAGCACATTCAACTGCGGCACCACCAGCAGCATGTATTATTCATGTTTGCAGCATCTTGCTATTTGCTATTCAGCCTTTATTAATCCTGAAAAAAAAAAACAAACACGTATTTGGGAACCTACGGTAATACATGCTATGGGGTGCAGCTATGTATGTGCACAGCACCAAAAAGGCTTGAGAGGGAAGCACAAGGCAACTACAACAGAGTTGGTGCCTCCTGGCACAGAAACAAATGCCATTGCTCTCCAAAAACCTGAATGCCCAAGGCAGCCTTGAGAATCTTCAGAGACAACCAAACCCCGGTAAGGAGCTGTTTCTTTTTCCATGCTCTCCCAACTGCCGCAGCGAGTCCCACACATCATCTGGGCTCCAACACGGAGGGAATGTGAGAACTGCTGTTCTGCTGCTGGCCCCGCTGCCACCTGGACCACAACTTGTGAGGGATCCATTCAACCACGGCGAAGAAGTAGGAGATGAAGTTGTGATTTACTGTGTGACATGAGGCGAGGCACTTTGCTTCCCCTGTATCTCAGTTTACCCAATGGCCAGGAGGAGACAGAGGGAGGCAAATCCCCTGAGCTGCCTCCCGGGACCATCAGAAGGGACTCCGCTCACCTCCATCCCAAGACACAAAGCATGCCAAAAAGATGCACCTTCTGCTCCAGGCCCCCGAGCCACCCGAGAGGGCTCCCCGCTCCTCTAAGGTGCAGGAGGCAGTGCCCGAGGGCTCCGTGCCTGCCTGCTGTGCTCACAGCAGCCATCTCAGCACAGAGTCAGACCCTGGGCTGCTCCAGTCTATTTTATCACAATTTACTCGGTAACAGGTTACAAATGTGGCATCTGATGAAAATAATGAGCCTTGATGTCACTTAGTGCACGAGGCTCCCTGCGTGTGTGCAGGGAATAGCAAACAAGAGCCAGCCCGGACTCCTCGCAGGTGCCAGTGCAGCCGGTCCCGCGCAGCATCCTCCCGCTGTGCTCTGCCCGTGCTGTGCCCACACGCCTGCCACAATCGAGCTCTGCCACCAAGGGCAGCCCCAAGGAAACCCACAGCAGGGCCCTGCTCCTCTGTGCCACCCGTGTCCCGTGACAACTTGCCCAGCACCCTGCAGGCCAGGGCTGAAGGACTCCAGTTCTGCTGCCAGGTGCATCCATCTCCCACCTGCAGGGGCACAAGTTAGCCGAGGGCAGGATGCAGCCCACTGCCAGGAAATGCTCTCTCTCCTTGTCTTAATGTTGTTAGTATGAGGGAAAACCTCTTCAATTAAAAAAAAAAAAAAATTGATAATCAAGAAGAAGGTTACCCAGCTCTCAGGTGCCTAAGTACTCCTGGTCTTCTGAGCTGGTCAAACCTAGCTGGGCCAAAGACTTGCCAGGTGGCCCTGACCAGGTTCCTCTGCCCTTCTGAGTCGTCTTTTTTTGTTTGTTTGTTTGTTTGTTTGTTTTTGCTGTCAAACAAAAACGAAAGCATCCCTGTGCTCCAGGGCTATGAGCCTAAATGTGGTAAAGACAGCCTGGGGGCAATGGACAATGATAAAGGACCTAGCAGCTGGTGAGAAGGGTAAGAGTAGGTGTGATACAGAGCAGAGGGAAGGCTCAGAGAAGATGGGAAAACCATGGGAAAGAGCATGAAGCAGAGGTTAAAGCAGATACAGGAATGACAAGTGAAAACAAATAGGGAAGGGCTGTGAAACATAATGAGGGCACACAGCTCTCCACCCTTATTTCAGTTTTTGTTGTTGTTGTTTTGTTTTTTCCAGCTAGGTTTTACTAGACTTCAAAGCTTCTGCTTAAAGCTTAAAAAACTCATTCCTTTAGACAGAGAAGTAGAACAAGAAATCAATCTCTAGGACGTAGTATTTTTGGATGGTCAGCCTAGGCATCTTGACCAAGCATCTGAACAGATAATGTGTCTGGAAAGTGCCAGATTTCAGTGCTTGAAAATTATTTGGAGGAGGTACCTGCTCAAAGGAGAAAAGTCTTTTAGCCCCTGACACTATTCAGATTTTATTTTAACATATATATATATGTGCCTCTGCTACGTGCAGACTCCTAGGCTCTTGGGAGCGTGATACAGCATGAAAAAAAAAATCAGTCTTTTTCTGCACAACAGCACCAATTTATAGTGTTACTTGGTGTGCAGGAGGCTCCTACGAACCAGTGCTGGACTATGGGGCAAGAGGTGAGGGCTCCAGTCCTCATCCTGCTCCTGTCTGTGGGCTCAACATCCAGATCTTGATTCCCCGTGTGTGAGAGGATAGACTCTTTCCAGATCCCACAGCATTTGGATTAAAAATCCTCTGGGATATAATCTGCCTTTTCTTCCATTTTTTTCTTTAAAAAAAAAAAAAAATAATCAGAACCTATCATGACAAGGGCTCTGATCTCATGAGAGCTTTTCATTGCTACTGTAATATAAACACTCACCCCACTCCTCTCATTAAAATCTCAGCCTCTTCCCCAGAGCTTCAACACTGCTCATAGTCAGGTCACTGCACAGAGCCCGTGTGTAAAGGGAAATGGCAGCAGGACAAGAGAGGGTGGTTGAGGACATTCTGAGTGCTTACGTTTGCTGAGCTGGTCACAGTGACACCTAGCTTTTCTCTAAGTTGACAGCATAAGGCATACGAGAAATGCAAATCACTGCTTTTGGTGTGCAATATCTTGCACTGAGTTTAACAGAAATATCTGAACAAGGAGAAAACTTAAGGTATAAAAGGGCTTTTCAGTCTAGCAGAGAGAGTAGAACAAGACCCAGTGACCAGAAGTGAAAACGCAGACAAATTCAAATGAAAAATCCAGCCTACAGTTTTAACTTACAGCGATTAGCTACTGGAACAAAGTGCCAATGGAAATAACGGGCTCTTACTCTCCTAATGTTTTCTGTGACAACACGGGCCTCACTCAGGAGGGCAGAGTAGATGGTTGCAGGATTCCTTCTGAGTGTAAACCTATTCTTTGCGTTACTTAATTCACCTACTCTTGTCAGGGCCTTAGAAGTTCTTTGTCATCTTTTCTGTTCTCGAGCAGCATACCTACAAGTTCCTTTTCTCTTTGCTCATTCCTTTTTCAGGCCATTAGCAAATACATTAACCAATATCAGCATTGCTGCAAATTGTCTGTTTTGCCTGAATACTCCTTTCAGCAGTATATGAGTTCTCACAACCCTTTCCAGTCTGCTTGCAGATGGATTCTCATATTTGGCAGGAAAAAAAAGGGGGGTGGAGGGGGGAGGGCTCTACAACCACTGCAATGTATGAGAGTCTCTGGGATATGGCAGCCGTGACATTTTCTCTAAATCTCTGTCCACAGTCATTTGGGAGTCCCCCATCTATAAGGAAATCTGAGCACTCCTATTTTGCAGATGTGCAAGTATGCCACAAGAGACCAGTGCCCAGATGCCGAAAGCCCTCAGATGCCTATTTCTCACTGATCACAGTGCTGAGTTACTCTTACAGGTAAGAGCTCAAGTGACTTTACAGGGAGAGGTCCTACGGCTTATCCAAAGTGCCTTGGAAAATAGGCCCCCAACTCCAAAGACCCTTCAAGATCTCCCATGTCCAATATTGTGCAGCCAGGAGACAGACCGAGGGAAGCCAGCAGGCGAGAAGTTACCTTCCCCTTCTACTCTCAAACCCGCACAGCCAAGGCCAGCTCAGCTCTGTGCACCCAGAGCACAGCCTTCTCTCTCTCTGCAACCTCTCACCCCTGGGGCCTGCTGACTGCGACAGATAGGAAAGCTCTCTGCAGCAGAGTGTCTGCTGGAATGTTTTTTAATTATCTCTGGAAAGTATGGACTGTGTATCATCATTAACTGGACTAAACACTGACGGTCAGTGAGTCAGGTACCAGTAAACGGTGCAATTAACAGCCAGAGGAGAGAAGTGTATTCAATCTGAAAGCTTTCTTTCTCAATCCATCTCCACTCATCACCCAAAGTGCTGAGCAGCGGACTTTTACTTTCAATTACATTAATCAGGTTAATTCCAAGTTAAAGTCAACATTTTAATCAAGAGGCAGCAAACTCGTGCAGGGAAGTAGAGGGCTGAGAGGAAGCAAAGAGGGAAGAGAAGGGCAAGAGGAAGGAGGAGGAAGGGAAGAAAGAAGGAAGAAGATGCAGGGAGAGAAACCAGAACATTAGGGTGCCAGGCACTGCTGAAAGAATCAACTGTGATAAATAAGGACTAAGGTTTTATGCTGGACCTCTAAGTTTAAGGGGGTTAAAATTGACCACCTTTGTAACTTTGGGATACTGGGCTGTTGCAGGGGGATATCCAGAACATAAATCAGAGCAGCCTCACAAGTGGTGTACCTGGCAGCAAGGACTGTCCATGGGAATATCTTTTCTGAGGTGTCTGCAACTGCCTGTGCTGCAGACCCTCCCCACGACACCCCCTCTTTGCCCCAGAATAGCTCTCCCGCATGCCCTGTAATGCATCAAAACATCACACGCATAAAAACCGTACCGAGTGCTCCAGCATACCCAACAAAACTCCCGCTGTAGCTGCAGCCGAATCAATTGCATTAACACTACCTGGGTATCCAGCAGTGCACAGATCAGATACTAATGACTAGGAAACATGGCCTTAAGTATTTTAAAGAAGCCTGCTTATCACATTTTGTATGTCACTGCTAGAGATTTTAAATCTAACTGAAGGGAGAGAGATACCTAACTTCCATTGGATTTTAGAAGAACCCAAGAGTCTAACATTGCTTAGCTCCTTTACAAACCAAGTAATCCAGACCTGCAATGGAAACCACAGAAAGGATGCTGTAAGGTTCACCTGGGCTAAAGCTCCTCACTGTTGTAAGGGGCCACATAACATGTGTGGGGTGAGATCCTAACACAGAGACTTACAGTTCTGCTACTGGGCCATCACGCCCTTCTTTCACAGTTACATTAGCTCATAGTTTGGAGAGGAAGCTCGAGGTTCAGCTCCTGTTCTGCAGAGCCCTACCAAGTCCTGACAGAGGAGCAGTCTTGCCAAGGGTGGTGTTCAGCAGTGGCCTCCTGGGCCACAAAGCTGGCAGTGCTCAGCTCACACTGCAGGAGGTACTCCCAGTGCAGCTTCTGCTGGAGGAAACTGTTAATCCTCAGCTCACGGTGCAATGCCTGTCTCTTCTCTTGTGGGCTTGACCAAGAAATCAGAGGGAGATTTGGGAGATCAGAAAACAGAAGCAGTAGGAAAGCCACTTTCTCTAAGGAGAAGGCACATGATACAACAGACTACCAGAAACACTTGTTCACCTCTTAACTCTAGCACTGACTTCTCCCATGACCTTGGGTGGATTACTGCTTCCCAGCCATGAGTCCATCCATTCAATTGGGCAGCAGTGCTGCTTTATCTTCCCAAAACTCTTTGACAAAAAAGCATTTTTTTTAAATAAGCACTAATAAAAATTAAAATAAAATAAAATAAAATAAAATAAAATAAAATAAAATAAAATAAAATAAAATAAAATAAAATAAAATAAAATAAAATAAAATAAAATAAAATAAAATAAAATAAAATAAAATAAAATGTAGAGGAGATTGCATTCATAACATCATAGCTGCCCAGGCTCATGTCCTTTAAGAGATGTGGACATTAGCTTTACCATCTCTATAAAAAATAGAGAATAATTATGTGTTAAGATTCTAAAAGAACAAAACAGCGCAAAGGGACTAGGAAGCATACAAGGGAAAGACAGATGTAAAGTGAGGAAAAGCCCATGACGGGAAGATGTCTGTATGCGTTACCTACTAAAATTCAAGCTTAGGGGTCTTTCAAATAGCAGCAGGCATTGCGGTTCCATTCCTGTGCTCCTGAGGTTTGATAACATAATGAGAGCCACGTGCCCCAGCAGAGCAGAATGGCACCTGCCTTTGGAGGAGAGTGAGACAGTGAAGCACTGCCATCCGTTCCCAAAAGCCATCAGGAGCAGAGCTCCAGGACTTTCTCCCCAGCAGGAGCCCAGTTCCAGCACTTCGAAATTTAAATTTTAAAAAGTTTCTTGCTGTTTCGCTTGAACAAGGAAACAAATGATGCAAAAATAGAAAGATTGGAGTAAATAAAATAAGAGCAAGCAGTTAATTAGCGGCTCTGATCAAGAATGCCCCGCCGTGCTCATTCTTCCTCCAGCACTCCCCACTCCCCTCTGTGCCGTGCTCCCGGCTCCGACCCGCAGTGAGCAGCAGAGGCGCCCCTGCCCGCCGCCTCCCGCACCTCTGCTCACCGGCTCAGGTCTGCTCTGCAGCACAGCTGGAGCCGAAGCATCCCCCCGTGCCACCCTCAGCAGCTCTCCTCAGACACAGGCTCGGTAGGCACATCTCCTCCCTCCCTTCTCTCCATAGCAGGGCCAACAAGCACAACTGGTGTCAGCAGGGCAGGAACATGCCCTTTTGCCCTGCCAGTCAGGGTAAGGACAAAGGTAGGAACGTGATGCCTTAGCAAGTCAGTTTGGGATCCAGAGAGAATATGAGCTGATAAGGAAACATTCTACCAGGCCAGTGGAAAGAGCAAATTCTCTTCATCTTCATCCAGCATCCTCAGCCTGAGCACCACTGCTAAAGCCAAGCAGAGCCAGCAAGAGCGGGCATCTCGGCACAGGGGAACTGAGCACGGTTCTGCTCCCGGCTGCACTGCTTACCTGTTCCTCCCCGGGCCACGCCAGCCATCCGTCTATCCTCTCTGCTTGCCTAGGCCCTCACAGAGCAGCTCCAACAGATAGGACGTCAGCCTTCTGCAATAGATGGCTGGCAAAGCCACACCTGAAGGTGCAGCAGTAATAACAAAAGTAGTTATAGCCATAGCTTGTTTCACTTGGATTCAGCAGGGAAGTCTGCGACTCAGTTTTGCAACCACAGTAAAAATGCTTCACTGGTACATTTTAGTGGTATTCCTAAAACATTAAAATCTCTGCATGTACATATGGCTTTACCATATGCCTGTAAGATAGCCCAGCCCTTGACTGCCAATTTTAGGGGCTACTGAAATTTTACTAAGGATAGGGTACCTTCCAAAAAACATATCCTGAGCGCTGAGAACTCTCAAATGCACCTCCATATGGCAGGACAGTACCACTACACCCTAGAACAGGTAGGGAGACGAAAACACTGAACAGAAATGAGCAATTTCTGGAATTAGACTCAGTCCTCCCGACCTCCATTTTCTACTCAGCAATTCCATCCCTCAGCATCCCCCAAAACAGGGTTAGGCTGCTGTGTTTGCTAGCACAGTTCATCAATAATTCACTGCCAACTATGTTCACTTCCCAGTCCTACACCATGGCTTTCCAGGGGGCTCAAGCCTTTGTATTTAGCCCTGCACATACCCCCTGTGATTCACACAACTGTCTACCTTACTTTGGGCTTTGAAATCAGACCCACATTGCCATGATGCTTGCTGATTTCTCTCATCGTGAGGTTCCAGGAAGTGATGTGAAGTAGAAAGCCGAGTTAGTGGTCCTGAACCCACTAGCAGAGTTCCCAATGTGGTCCAAGGAAAAACTGTAAATCACAGCTCTCAGGGATGGAAATGTGCCTGGGAGGTCACATTCTCCTCTGAACAAACCGTACCTTGCCAGTGGGCTTCAAAGGCCCCAAATCCTTGCACTCAGCAGTGGTGTGGAAAGTTCAGGGGAGAAGAAAGGAGCCCCTCTTTTCCACTGCCCAGTCCCCTCTTGTCACAGGATGGGCTGTTTCCTCCTCTGCCTCCAGCCTCTCCAGCAGCACAAGGCCTGGGCCGGGCGGAGTTGGACTCAATCATAATCACATTTGCATAATACATTTTACCTTTCTCTCCTCCGCTGTAGTTTTCTGAACTTGCCAAGTTGCAAGCTGACCCCGTGAGCCAAGGCGTGATTAACTGAGAAATTCACAGCAGCGCCACTTTAATCAAAGGGGACAGAGGTTACAACAGCTCAATATTAGTGATAACCAGCCTTTGATCCACAGAGCTAGGCCAAGCCTGGCAGGCAAGCTGTGAGGAAATGCACCGTCAGGGCTTTTGTGGGGAAATAATACCTTATTAACCCCTTCATCTAACCTGCTGTGGGTGAGCAGAGAGAATCACCAGAAAAAGTCCCTTCCAGAGTCTTAATTACAGCCCACAAAGCTGCTCCTTTTTAAGTCTATACCCAAAGGTGTCAGATGCTAGCCAAGAGCCAACTCCACCTCAGTGGTCTTACGGCCTGACTTGTAACTGGGGTGACAGCTTCTGGGTGCTCCTGCTTCTACTCCAGGCGGGTCCCTGGTAGCGAGCTGTGGCAGCCCAGCACAGAGGCTTTGGCACTTCTCTGCACATCGGTACATGCACGCTGAGCTCCTGAGCCTGGCCTTCAACACTTCTCAGCCCAGACTGAGTCACTTCTGTACCTTTTCTTCCTTTTCCTTGCTTTCCATCTGTCTTTCCACTTTTGCAGAAGGAAGAGTCACTTCTTACTATGCATATTTAGTAGTACCTAAAGAAATGCAGCCTACCTGATCTAACCTTCAAGCAGCCTTTGCGATTGAGTAGAGGCCATCCTCAAAGTTAGGGCGTGCCAAAGGTATTATGAAATTAAATAATGGGGAAAACACCATTTGGTAACAGAGTTGTTAAAACTAAATATGGAGACTCAAAATAGAAAACAGACCCAGAGTCCCAGAGCACACAGAACCCCAGTTATGACATCTGTGAAGAAAAAGAAAATTCCCAATTTTTTAAAACTTTCAATTAAAATTTGTTTAACTGAGGACATAATCCACACAAAAAGAAATGTTATAGAATGAGACTCCTGGCAGAAATTAATATAGAGCAAAATATTTTATTCCAATAAAGTGATTTTAGTATTCTTGTTTAAATAACATTTTAAATATTATTAAATATTTTTTGAACAAGGGGTATTTTGAAATTAAAAACCACCTTTCACACTCAAAGTAGCAAAATGGAAGGTGCCGATCTTACTAAAAGGCTTCTGTCAAAAGCCTGTGAAACAAAATTTCTGTGAAACTGACATTTTGGCAATAAGTTCATTTTCAGTTAAACAATCTTTTCTGTTGGAAAACACTACTTAAAAAAAAAAAAAAAAAAAAAACAATTCCACTGATCATCTTTTTTGAGGGGACAGTAGACTAAAAAGGCCTTCTTCCCCAATCCTTTTTTTTTTTCAACCACTCCTCTTCATGCAAACAAAGGGTTGCCCTGAAGACCCAGGATGAGACAGCAGAGTACCCCCAGGCAAAGATATTGGGTAAGTGAGGGGAGAGCCTTCCTTAAACTAGGGGCTGCCAACAGCAACAAAACTAGCTCACGCATTCCCAAAGGCATGTTTTGAAGGGCTGTCTCTAGAGAGACACAAGTCCTCATTTCTGAGTGGTGAGGGCACTGAGGTGCTGGCTGAGAACCAACCAGCTTCCCCAGATTGCCAACACAGCTAGAGGCAGCTGCAGGTGAACACTGCGTTGAACTGACAGAAAACCACGAGGCCCCTCACAAAGCCCACCCTTAGCTAGAGGACTAAGGGATCCATTATCACATAGGTCCCACTTCCACGCCCCTCAGCTTTCTCTCCCACCAGTTTCTCCTCATCACCTCCTCCTGCACCATCCCCAGCCATTCCCATCACTTCTAATTTCCTTCTTCGTCTTCAACATGCTGTTTTTTGTGTTGTTCTCTTCCTCATTAAATATCTCTACAAAAACGGAAGGTAGGAACATCCAAGCTCACTGCCAGAAGGGAGAGCATTTCAGCAAAGACACAACACGCACCAAACGCCTGCACTGCAGTTTCTAACCTCTCCCCTGAGAGGTTAGACAGAACAACCTAGCCAAACAAGCAGACTATCAGTTATCAATAGCGTTAACCAAGCCTCATCCCCAGCAAGTGCAGGATACACCCCCTAGCAGAGGCCAGCAGATACCACACCAACCCACGCAGCACATTGACCTCTGCCTGCTCATACGCTAGCACCACGCTTTGTCCGCTTCCCTCCCCCTTTCTTCTCTCGCCCCCCTGCATATCCATTCCTTAATTGATCCCTGATCATCTCACGAATATATTTCCCTCTTTCCCCAGGGCAGGTCCACCCCCTTTTCCCTGTGCTCTGCCATTAAGATGGGTCTCACATCACCATGCACAGCGGCACACGCACAGCTCCAAACACCTCAGGGCAGGCACATCATTTCCAATTGTGAGCAAATGCTGTTGGTTTTCATTAATCTGCAGACACTATATTTGCCAATTTCTCCAACTTTTCTTTCTCACTCTCTCTTTCTGCTCCGAGGCAGGTGAGTGCATCAATTTTCTTCTCATCTGTGGCAGTTAAATTAAATGGAATCGGCCTGATTGCTGAAAATCAAAGAGAAGGCTGATAAAGCAATTAAATCCCTCTAATTCCTCCTCTTGAAAAGGTGCAGCTTGGCTCAGAAGCTAATTAACTTCATAATGAAAATCCTTCTTCACCCTTTTAGGCTTTCTTTCCTTCTTGTTTTTGGTAAAGGTGGTAGGTTGCCTACAGAGGAAGGGGGATGCTAGAGCAATAACCACGGCTGCCTTGGACACGGCGGCCAACTGGTACGCAGAGCTGTGGGGATTAGCAGCAAGCACTGTACCCCGTCGGTTCGGCAGCGAGCACCCCGAGGGGGATTCTGATGTTTGACCTGCCCAAGTCTGAAGTCCCTGTGAGGCCAGCAGATTGTGCTCTGCAATGCCCCGTGTCCCTCCTGAAGGGTCACTGCACAGGAGCTTGCAAAAGCTACCCCTCCGGCGGCATTCACAGGCCAGGCTGCAGGTCAGTCAGGGCTGCCTGTACCCGTTCACCCCGAATGCAGATGTACAGCCCGTGGACACCATCCCAAGGGTGCTGCTCCCACTCCCCTCCCATCCATGCACTTGTCTCACAAACAGGTCGGGTCCCCCAGGACCCACGCAAGGAGCAACCGCTGCATCAGTACTGCAGCACGTTCATGCTCCAGGTGCAGCCCGGTCCTTTTTAATTTGTCCATCTGGGAGTCAGCAACTCCAGGGAAAATTAAGGGGACAAATCTATCTTCTGTAGCATTGGCCACTTTCTATAAAAATATTACAGACGTGTAAGGGGAGGACAACTGGAGCCTTGGCTTCCTCGGTTCAGGACACAGCTCAGTACTCACTGCCTTCTAACTTCCCACCAGGCACACCTCTATCAACGCCGCTACTTCCCACACCTATTCCTGCTATTAAAAGTCTGTGCTTCAGGTTAAATCCTCTTCCCTTTTGCAGTAGTTTCAGAGTCAGTTTTCCAGGTTATATAACTTTTTATCAATTTTTGCTAACTTTTTACAAAATAAGCACATAACTAAAACATTACATACGTCCTTATTCATGGAAATGTGTCAGAATATAAAGAGAGGTATATCCTATTAATATTAATGGCAATGCCATCTCACCCCTGGGAAAAGAGAATTTTGCTGTTCCTTTTCCCTTTCTGTAGAGGATGAGGCATAAAAACTGTTCAGAACTGAAGAGGGAACTTTGCTTCCTAAAAATAATTAGCTGACCTGTCACCTCTTCCTGATGAAACTTGCCATGGGGGTTTTTAATTAACACAAATGATCTGATCAATGCTGCTGTACTGTATGCAAAGAACAATACTCTTAAAATAGCGTACAGCACCCAGCAAAGGCTCGAGACCATCTTGCATATACTACCAAGTGTCTTCTTTTGGCGTTGTAATTGGGAGCAGCTGATTTATGGGACAGAAATGCTTTGGAGCATAGAGCTTAGACCAGTACTGTTTTTCACCTACCCTGGTATTTGCCAGGACCCATTAACACTGTGTAAGGAAATATTTTGTGCACGCCCGTTGACTCCCCAGCATGTTCCCCTGCAGCCCTAGACGCAGCTCTTCTGAGCACACTCCAAGCCAAATCCCGGGGCACTTCTGTCCTGTCCTTCTTGGTTTCTGAGCTCTAACCAGAGCACATCCCAAGGTGGCGTGGCCTCAAGCTGTTGGCATCCCTGTGTTATCTTCTCTGTGACAAATGGTTTATTTTTGCTGCAGCAGTAAATCTGGCTGCCGTTGTTTACTCCTCTGTCTGTGCACTCGTCAGCAGGAATGTGCTCAGCCCTGCGAACCCCAAGCCCTCAGCTAACAAAAGGCTGTGCACTCCATTAGCGCTCGCTCTGCGCTGCGGAGATCCCTGCTCGTGGGCATCAGAGGGTACACAGAGCGAGCCTCCGACCCGCAGCCAAACAAACAGGGTCGGAGGCTTGGGTTCACAGAGCCCAACCCATCAGGCAGAGCAGCAGCCGCTGCCTATCGCGCGGTCAAGAGAGCAGGCCTTTTCACTCACATCCTAGTGTTAGACCCCGTACTTTAATGACAGCCCGTATTTTGCCTTTAACATCCCCAGAGATGCTCTACATCCTAAGGGAAATCCAACACACGGTTAAGGCGTATTCACTTATCAGTAATGCTAATACTGATAACGAATCAGTATTTCTTGATTACCAGATTAACAATACCACTTTAATCCAGGGGTCTTATAGTACGTTAGCCAAACCAGCTCTTTGGCACTTCTGAAAGGTGGACCCTGCCATCCGCCTTTTGTGCAAATAAGGGAGTAGAGACAGACACGCAGCTATTTGCTCAAGGTCACACAGGAAACTAGGCACAAAGCAAGTCCCAATTCCAAGCACTTGCTCCAATGAAACAGTTGCACATTTAGTCCCGCACCAGTTAAACAGCATACAGAAGATGCAGAAGAACATTAGGTATTTTCCTGCAAGGCTGCTGAACAGGGAGATTCATGGATCTGCCCACAGGCACATCTCTGTCCCATGCACAACTACTCTTGTTCTACATACATGGTTCTACGCCCATTTCCCCAGAAAAGCTACCACTGACTGACAGTGGCGGATCAGATCCTCTGTTTATCATTTGGAATAAACATGTGATGTGCTTTGGAAAGAGAAGTGTGTCACCAGGTGGATAGTGAATGCTCATTTTCTGTCCCCTGGTAATTTTTTCCTCCCATGTTAACAAAGCACCCTTTAAGTTCACCTGAAACTCCAGGGCTCCTTCCAAGCCACTCTGCTACAGGCAGCATAAAAGAAACAGGCACAGGAAAGCACCTTCCTGTGAATTCAGAAGCGTGTCACGCCAGGAGGCAATGCACGCACCCTTCAGCGCTGGTAAGCAGGAGATGTAGGGCAACACGCTCACCAGAATACAGACACACACCTGGGACACACGCACACAGCCAACGGGTGCATAAAGCCAGGCAGACACCAAACATACTTCAAATCCAACACGAACTCACAGAACCTAGACACAACCCTACACAGCTGAAGACCGATGCACACACACACACACAAATAGGAACACCCAAGCTCAGACCCCGTGCACACACACAGACGCTCACAGAGCGGGGCAGACGGACACAGAAGTACCTGCACGCCCTCACACACAGCCAGAGCGACATCCTGCTACAGCCCTGCACAGCAAGACATTCACAGCCACGTCTGCTATCTAGGAATTAAAGGTCCTTTCTGATCCTTTCTCCATTGTAGGGAACAGCACACAGGATACAGGACCCAGGATTATGAAAGGGGAAGAGAAGTGGCATCATTCAGCCTGGGCAGCCTTAACCAGGGCACAGGGGGCATCGCGGTGTGGGTTAGAGATTAGGGAAGGCGCCTAGGATGACTGAGCAGGAGAAGGTTTGTATTTCAATAAACCAGGGGCTGTAACACTCTCTGAACTGAACAGCTTAAAGCCTTGTTAAAAGCAATGGTGCAGCATTCTAACCGGAGGGGCCGTGTTGTCATACAAATGAGATGAGTTTATTTTCTGAGCCGTACCATTTGTTCTGACAGGCAGGGCGGCTGTAAAAGCTGGCGAGGGCACAGCAGGGGGCCCGGCTCTGCGCACAGCGAGAGACCGAGGAGAGGAGAGGCAGAGCTGCACCAGAGTTTGGACCCGGCCCAAGTCCCTGCCTCTACCTTCTGTAAGCAACAGCCTCGCAGAGAGACTGAGGGATGAACCAGCCGGCTGTAATACCGGGGAACAAATGCGCTCTAATGAGAGGTGCCTGGCAGCCCCACAGGCACTCCACGTGCACCCACCTACCCCTGCCCTTGCCACCTCCCAGCTGGCTGCTCGATGCTGCCCAGATCTGGCTTCTGCCGGCCAAAGGTGCTGCACAGGGCAGTTGGACTCGTGCACCCAAGCCAAGCGCTCTCCTGCCCTGCTCCAAAACCCTCACCGAGGTGCCACCTGCGTCGCCCTGCTGGCACGAGGCAGGGAAGTCTCCTGGGTGCTGCCCCTGTCATCCGAGGTGCCGCTGACTCCACGGTGCATTTCCTGCAGCCAGGGCCTGCCTCTCCCAGAGGGAGGCGTTTGGAAAGCCCCTTCCACCATAGGACAAGAAGCAGCTTTGCAAAGAGAGTAACAATAACTTTATCCCTGCTTCTCAAGTAAAGTAAAAAGAGACCTGGAAAACACAGGCAGCATCATTCCAGAGCAGTGGCTGTAGCTCAGCCATTAACAGTAGGCACATGGCGTCTCAGTTTCACCCTCAGGGTGCCACTCATATCTGAATGACCACTGACCTCAGTCCTGGGGTACACAGTGGGGCTTTCGCACCCCTTCCCCTCTGACCGCCTTGCCAAGTTTCTAGAGCAAAGCCTTTCCTCGCAATGGCAAAAGGATTCCTTTTCCTCCTACCTGCTGGGGCACCAGGAAAAACAAGCTGCTGCTACCCTCTTGCCATCACCACCAGCAGATGCAGGGAAGGACAGAGCAGTCGGCCACTGTGGCATTGTCACTGGCACAACAGCTTGCAGCTCAGGAACAGAGAATAGGATTCCTCCCAGATCTGGAGAACTACAGTGGCCCATGGGCTCACTGGCTCATCCACATCTTAGTCTCTGGTGGCTAGTTAAAGCATTAGTTTTGTTGTGTTTACTCATCAAAAACTAAACTCAGCTCTTTATTTCTCACATTTCACCAACTAGGCTGCAGAAACTGAACTTTTGTTCACCGATAGTAACTTTCTGTGACAGGCAGCAGAAGATTCCCTATCCCATCACCAGTTCCGGAAGGCATTTAACCACACTCAGTAAGAAGCAGATGACAGGTCAGGGATGAGATTTCCCCTTTAATGTACATTTTCTCTGAACCCTTCTAACTGCACAGAGAACCTCACAAGAACAGAATTTTTATTTTAAGTCCTCTCCACGAAAAAAGATCCAAATCTTTTCTAGGTGTCATATAGACAAGAGGCTGCACTAAGAACAAACTTAGCACCACAAGCATAGCCTGTCTGTTGGAAGTGGAGAATATCCAGGGGAAAATCCAGGAAACCAAAGGTATGCAGGCATACAGATCCCTTTTCAGCTCCTGTGGGATTCTCTCACCTAAGAGTTGACTGAAAATCCCATCAAATGGCTAGAAATAGACTTTATTGTTTTCAACTTTCTAACTAACTCCTTGACTTTTAATATTAGGTATCTAGAACGTGAGTTAGAGAAAGCAAAACAAATGTAAAATTGGCTTCTTGCTCCTATTTGTATCAATTTCCCATGCATCTTCAGTGAACACCAAACTTCCTATTCCTGTTCCTAAGGAGGAGTTAATCCGGCCCCGGGGCTACGATCATTGTGCAGTGATAGCAGCTCAGTCCTGCTCACTGCTTTGGATCTGGCCTGCTTGAGGGGGGAACACGTGAACTGATCATTGTGGTTGCACGCGGTTCACGCAAAGGAGCAGTTTTCAGATAACCTCCCCATTACCCATCCCTGGCTGCTCCACCCCCTCACCCCGCTGTGACCACCCAACCTATTCCAAGGCCCGTTAGGGTGGAAGACAGACAGGAAGAACAAGGCAGCCAGCAGAGCACATCTCAGGCCTGAGATGTTGGAGCGCGACAGCCCCGTTTGGCCAATACCCTAGCAAGTGAACTCAAGACCTTTAGGACTAAAAGCACCCAGTTCAACCCTGATACTCCACAGATCAGGCGGGGAACACTTACCAAGCACTCATCTCCTGGATACGCATGCAAACGGTACCCACATCTCCTGCCCAAGGGAGGCTGAAGCTCCCAAGAGCTTCAGGCCCCAGCTCTCTGGCTGAGCCAGGACAGCACCAGAGCTCACAGCCAGTTTTTTACATCTCTCCCCCAGCAAGATGCAGCTCTTCAGAGCAGACCGCGTAACGGCGCTGCTGGCCCTGAATACCTGCCAAGCAGGGGAGCAGCTTATTTCCAGGGGCGCCCCCGCCAATCCCTATGTACTCTTGGGGTCTATTTTCAAAGAGAGATAAATGGTGCTTTTAATTAGCACCTTCCATTTTCATTTGAGCCTCAGGGTTTTTGGAGTTGGTCTCAAGGGAGAGACCAAGAATCCCAGGAAAATCAATCTTAATTCAAAGCCGTAATAAAAAGCAGAGTGTTTGCTTCAGAGGGCACGCAAAGAATCTCTTCGGTGTAAACTCCCCTTGCGTAACCTTAGGCCTCTTAATGCAATGAGGAAGAGACTCTTAGAAGTGCTTTCATTCTTGGTTTCATTTTGCTTTTTTACATCTCCCATCTGAACAGGTAAAAACAGGGAAGAAGACAGAAGCCCAGAATGGTTACATCTGGGCTGAGAAAACTTCAGGAGAAGATCTGTTAAAAAATAAATAAAAATAAAAAATAGTCCAGGGATCTGTAATAAAACTGCAGCTGAGCTATCAGCAATACTGATTCTCACAGTGATGACAGAAACACTTTATGCTTCCTCCAACATACTGTCCAACATCCAGGAAAAGCCATCAGGTGGCTAGGGAAAACATAACTTAATCAACATAAACTCAGCATTATAAGAAAATAAAGATTTTGTGAAGCTTATCAGAATGATCTAAACACCTTTTCTCTCACGTAAAGCCAGAGGTAAACTACTCCATGGACATCTCTCTGCTCCTTCCCTGCCTCTTCCACCAATGCAGAACCCAGGCACGTTATGCCCTTCATTGTGCAACCCTGCGATCATCTCACTGCACAGCATCGCTGTTGCCATTTTCCATAAGAAGAACTCACACGAGGCTTGGAGGGACTCATCTCACTGGCTTTTTGCCACACAAAAATGAGCCATAGTGTCCCCCCACAGACAACGCGGAGAATAAACGCATGCAGATGGTGACCTGCTGCATGTAATAAGTGGGTAGTTTGGAACGGGAGGACTCCCAGACACCTACAGCCAGGTGAGACAAACCTTGCCTAAAGTGACTTACTCTGAATCACCTAGTAGGTCCGTGCTCAAGCAGAGAACTTTTTCTCTTTACCCGAAGACAGCATCCTGACCACAGCTAACCTGCCTCAGGCCCCAGCACGCAGAGGGAGGTGCCAGGAGCTGGACAGCTCCAGACTCTGCATTCTGGTTCCACCTTTCTGGATGTCATTACTCAGACCAACTTGCCCGATGCTCAGTTTTGCCACCCCCCAGCCACACCACAGGAATGGGAGACCCGAGCCTGTCCTCACGTGTTGCTGACCATGCTCACCTCACACCTCTCCTCCCCACCGTGTGGGTGCAGCAAGCAGTCACAGCCAAACTCCGGATAGCCAGCCTTCTTCATTCTTGATGCCAAGGGAGGTGAACAAGTGAGTCACGCCATTTCAGAGCGACTACAGCCCCTGCTTAGCCATCTCAAATGAATTTTAATCTACAAACAGTACAAGATGAGAGCCATCAGAAGAAACTGACAGGACTCCCAGAAGCCTTCTAGTCACGAGCTGCTTGTTAAACAATGCCTCCGTTAGGTCAACAGTGCAGCAAATACCATCAAAAAAAAAAAAAAAGTTACAAATCTCCAAAGGAATGTTTACTCTCAGATGCAGAACTGGCATCAACATACCAGAAAACCAAGCCCGAGGACCAGAGATGCTACTAATGACAATGAACACAGAAGTTTCCAGACTGGCAGGGGATTCACAGCTCTGCAGTTGGGAAGCAGGAGATCAGACAACAGGCAGGGCTGCACATCTGATTCCCTGCAGACACAGCTATCACTACCCATGCTGAAAACACAAAGGGTCTCTCAGAGACAGCAGAATTCAGATGTGGGAACAGACCTTCTGAACTTGTTGATCAAGGCTGAAGAAACAGGATGCCGCTAAGTCCTCATCCTGGACCCCTTCCCAAACACTAGCCAGGAGCTGCCACAAGCTCCAAGACTGCTGGCTCCAGAACCCACTTAGGATGCCAGAATCCTGGCTGTGCAGCCTGCCACATGCCTGCAGAAACCTGCTTCCCTAATTTAATGCAAGCTTGTCGAGGTTCATTTCTGGAACCCATCCTGAGCAGCAGCCAGGAACTGCAGTAGGCCAGGCTCTGTAATAGCACTGCCCCACTCTGTGCTCTAGGATGGCCACACAGCAGCAGCAGCCTGGTTCTTGAGCCCGCTGTGGATGCAGAGTTCAGTCTGCTGGGAGATGCAGAAACACAGGTCAAATTCTGCTTGTAAAGTTCTCTCAGTAAATGCCTCCAGACAGCGCAAGAACCACAACATTTGGTAAAATCAGTATTTTGGACCCATCTCCAGATATTTCCAAGAACTTTTACAAGGTTACGGTGCACGGCAGGGCAATTTTTCCCCACCATCATTATTATTGCGACTGCAAAATCTAGAGATCCAGTGGAGAGCTGCAGCTGAGATCCGGGGGGGGGGGGATCCGCACATACATATCTGCATCTGCCTCTTTAAATCTGCTTAGAGGAGGGAGCAGCAGACAGCACTGCTCTGGGATGTACCCGTCTGGTCAGCCCTTGGGGCCTCTTCAATAGGCGTTAGAGGCCAAATGAGGTGTAAGTCTATTAAAAAAGAGTCTGTGCACAGATCAGAAATCCTCAGAGGCCAGTGGCCTGTCACTCCAGGGTAGTTGGTTTCTCTCTGATATGTGCACTGGGAAAAAGGAGCGTCACAAGAAAGGAAGGACAAAAGGAAAACAGAGTACGACGGAAATAAAAATTTACTGCTTAGTCTCTTTGCAGAGATGTTACTGCGTCTGCATCTCAAGGCTCCTAATACTGCTATGCACCCTGCTCCCACGCACCCTGCTGATGCAGTACCAGCTGTAAGAGGCCCTACATCTCACCCCATCCACTGTGTGGTCAAGAAATGCTCTGTCCAGACCTGGGGAGCACTGGGGACAGCTTGATGCTGTGGCAAACACAAACACCCTGAGCAGTACAGGAGCACTACTGCAGCTCCTGGGGGGCTCGCCTGTTCCTGCTGAGGGGCACAGGGAGCCTTGCCAGGCTGGGAAACACGTCAACTGCTGAGTGCCAGCTGCCCCAGCCTGGCGAAGTACCACTCGGGACATGAGGCAAGCTTCCCAGAGAACGCTTTCCTGACTGCTTTCAAGATCTCGAACTGTGTGTTGCTTCAGCCCAGGAATAAAAACAAACCTTTTAAATGTAACTTTTTTTTCCACCTCCAAATGGAAACATCCGATTGTCATTGGAGGAAGAAAAAGTCATTTTCATTTAGGCAATCTTTTCCTTAGTCAGAGGGAGCCTAGGACTCAATCTAAATCAGAGCCAGTGTGAAAAGAGGACTGCAAACAGTCTGTCACTGCAAGTATTTCCACTTCAGCTTGTTTCAAGGAAACATCGCTTAACCAAAATCTGGCTAGCTGTAGGCACAGGAAGCCAGGCTGTGGTCAGAGCAGCCCCAAGGTGCTCCAGCCGACCAACCTGGGACAGGAGCACAGGCTGAGCCAGGCACCTTCATGGCTCCCTTTGTGCTTGTGCCCTGAGCTTTTGCTGCCACAGCCTGGGTGCAGCTCGGGCTAGGACCCATTCTTCCTGTGCACATGGAGACACGGGGTCATGGAGACAAAGGTCCAGGAAAACTCATGCCAACTTCACAGACTTCTCCTGCAGCTTAGGACTAGGCCTGGCCATAGCTGGAGTGGAACCCTAAATCATCCCCAGCCATTCTCAGAGATAGCTGGGGGCTATCCAGCCCAGGAACTACCAAGCCCGGAGCTCAAGAAGAACCCCCACCTTTCCAAAGGCTGCAATCAATGATCTTTTTTCCCCATGCTGGCTTTCAGCACAATTTGCTCCACTTGAACCAACCATCTCCAAACATTTGTACCACTCCCCAGCATGAGCCTTGTGGTTGCCTGGGGACAGCGAGAGGCTGCTGAGACAGGCAGAAGCCAAGTGACTGAGCCAAGACAAGGTGACACAGCTGCGGCAGCCGCAGCTAAAAGGCAGATTTCCCTCACGATCCAAGCTACAAACTTCTTAAGCTGTGGGACCTTCTCCCTCCCCTCACCATATCCAAAAAAAGCAAGCCAGGCACCACCTGCATTGCACCCCAGTACCAGCAACTGGTCCGAGCTGTGCCGCCAGCAGCGGGGCAGTCGCCCAGCCGGCCCCGCCGAGGGTCCCGCTCGCTGGCCTCGGGGGGCGCAGGGACACGGCGGCAGCCACGACTCATTTGGCATTCCGAGAGGCTGGTGTGCAGCATCCCCATGCCGGCAGGGGGTAAATGAGAGCTCAGACATGAGTTATTGGAGCACTTACGTTCCCAGATTCTCCCAAACGTCGGGAAAAGGACAAACTGTTTAGTTGTAAAGAGCCTGGGGGGTGCGAGAGGGAGGAGGAGGGAGCTGTCTTAAACCAGTTTCATGAAACAGGGGCTTGAAATTGAACTCCGGAGAGCTGTGGCCAGGGAGGGAGTACATAAGGGGGAAAAAACAACCCCTGAGGTTTATCCTGGACACCCAGCAGCCTCCAGTGTGGATTCTGGCCGCAACCTCCAAGCCTACGCAGCACCCCTTGCCACCCGCGTGTGAGCGCAAGGCAGCAGCAGCGCAGACCACAGCCAACTGCTACCAGCTGGCTGCCTGCTGGGCTGCAGTGCTGGGGAGGTGGCTCCAATCGTTCGGGAGAAGAAAGCTGAGAAGGGTCTGTTGGGAAGGGGCATCACTTTTGTAAGTAGGTACCATAAACACTGGAGACACCCAGCCCGTGCGGCAGCCCTAAGCCATGCCGTTGCTGTGTGGTGGGAGTCCCAGCCACAGCTGCATCCACGAGCAGTCAGAAGGACATGCCCATGGACGCTGATAGGATATCCTGGAGTAAATGCAAACCTCGCTCAGTTTCTGCAGCTCTATCTTCCCGTAATTAGAGAGAGAGAGCAGTGGGCTGGAAGGATCCAGCTTTCCCACAGAGGAGCTGTGAAGCACCCAGCAGCTAGCACCCTGCCATGGCAGCCATCACCCATCAGCGTGGTACAGATCAGGTGCACAGCAACCCTTGGAACAACCGACACACTGAGATCACAGGAACCGGCCTGCCATTCTTCTGTTCAACAGGGCAAGGAAAAGAATGCAAAAAGAAGCGTGCCAAAAGGCACTTTTTCCACTCTTATCTTCTCCTAAGAACCTGTCAGTCCTGCCAGGCTTTAGTATGGCCCCAGCCACGACATGGCACTGCCACGCTGCACCACCTCCATCCTGCTGAGGACCACGGCCGAGGCACTGCGGCAGCCTTCCTTGGCAGCTGCCTCTTCTGTGCTCTCCTTGGCACATGTGAAGGATGATCTCCACCACAGATCCTTGGAGCTGCACTGTGTGTGCCTGGGGGAACCACCCTCCTCGCTGACTGCCAGGGAAGCTTTTGGCAACAACCTGCAAGATTGTGTCCTAGCAGAAAAAGGACCAAAATTGAAGGTCCGGCCCCCTCCCAGCTTTAGGAAAAGCTAGATCGTAGGAAGCAGTTTCACAGCCAGAACGTCCTGCCAGATGCTACCATGATTTTGGTGAAAATAAAGCCATCTGCTACGGGAACCTGGTCATCATCTTAACGCTGCATTCCTCAACATACCCACTTCTCAGAGGACCACCACATCAGTAGTAGTACGGGATAACCCAGTCTTCATTCAGCACACATCCCGTGCCTTTGTCCCTGAGCCCTTTGAAGAATCCAGTCAATCCGTTCTCTGGGTTTTGTACTTTTTCCCTCATGATCAGCCTTGAATGCATTTCCTGAAACGTGTTACCATCTCCACCCTGCCTATTGGTGGCCTGCCTTCTTTCCCTTCCCCTTAGCACCATTCCCTGTATTTATTTTCTCTCAAATTCTTGCTGCTAAGAAATTCCCTCTTCCATCTTAGATGCTCACAAAAGCAGCAATCCCAATTCCTCTTGTCCCAGCCCTTCCTTCCCCATTGCAACCCCCTCGACCCCCAGTTCTGTCTCCCAAGAACACTCCCCTGGCCGCACCTTCAAATCGTCCTCTTCTCACACATGCACCCCACCCTGCTTGCTCATTCATTTTCCATCTGCATCTCTCCCCTCCCGGATTCTTCCCTAAGTCTCGGCGATAAAAGTGCCAGATTGGAGTTGCTGTGTAAAGAGGGTTCATTTGCCATTTGCCACCATATGGGCCCAAAAGCAAAATCGTCAGCTAAGCGATTAAATCAAGTATGTCGAACAAAATGTTATGAACTGACATTATGGGTATATAATTTTATGCCATTTGTTGCCATCTGTTTATCTAAACAGCCCCCGTTCCACACAAACACACAGAAGTCTCTGCCATGCTCACAAGGCTTCGGCACAGGGGTCACAGTGCCTCCCTTTTCCTCTGCCTCTTATTCTGTCCTTCCAGCCTCTGTCTGTCTGCCTGCCTTCACCGGGGACCTAGTCTTGGACTCTGGCCACAGGCAGGTCTTCCACTCCACTCCAGCAGAGATTTAAAGGGGGAAAAACAAAAAACACACCATAATCAAGGAGGCTGCTGCAGAGAATGAGGTGCATTCCTTTGCCTTCAGAGCATCAAAGTTCATTTCTGTACATGAAGAAAATATTGGAATGGGGGAAGCACAGAACGAGGCAGGTGAACAAGTGGTCAGTGAAGGGGTATTCCTGCTGGCACTGAGCCGGGACAGAGCGGGGCAAGAGAAGAGTGGGCTGTGCTAGTTCTTTGCTCAGCCAAGCTGTCTCTCCTTCATTTTACTTTGTCTCTCCAGACGGACCACTGGCTATTTCAAGGTTAGGTAGATGTGGTGGCTGTGCCTAATCACAGGCTGACCTGAGGACCCCTTAGCCATTCTGCTCTCTGTAAGAACTGGAAGGCACCGCTCCAAGTTCTTACTTACTTCTCTAGCATAGGAAACCGTAAGCAGCACTACATCCTGTGGACTGGATTTATTTGCTCAGTTTTGAGGTTGTTATGATGCAACGAGAGACAGACATCAAGGAGATGATATGTAGGCAAAGTTTAAACCCTTCCTTTAAAAGGGTGGAAGCTGCCAGCTCTTCTGATTCAGCACAAGAGTTTATTTCAAGTCCTTGGAAAGAGAATTCCCTCATTTGCATCACTTCGTGCACCTGAGTTTCTCTCATCCACACAACTGTCATGCAGATGATGCACTGGACCTTCACGGTGACCACTGAGAGGACAGGACGGTAACTTCACCTGATTCAGGAACAGAGCAATGCATCAAGGATACTTTGTGAGAGGGTACTGGCAATCCAGCCATTTACCTCCCCTCCTGCCCAAACAAGCTCCACTTTTTACAAAGAGCTGAATTCTGTAAGAGAGCCAGCTCCTTCTCTGTGAATCCCTCCATCTCCCTCACACAATCTGGAGCAGTTTGAGGGATCTTTGAGGGAGAAGCGTTAGAAGAAGGAAATACAAATCTCTTCGCCCTCTGAATCTCCTACCCTCATTCACAGGGCTACTGAACTGAGCATATGTCTCTCAGCATGGTGTAAATGGGAAGGGAATATGCCTCCATTACTAATGAAAAACAAGGTGCCAGGCATTTTTCAAATGTCTGGAGCACAGGTTTTGCTCAGAAGCCAGCACTTGGCTTCAGAAGTTTATGCCTTTCCTAGGCAGAGGGTAGGTTTAGCTACAAGTGATTTGGCTATGAGGTATCACTTTATCTGGGTTGCATTCACCACTGATGGTGCTCTATTTAACACCTCCGGGCCATCTGAGCACTGGTTGGAGCTACCCTGGCAGACAGCAGGAGTCGGCTCTGCAGCCACTACACTGCCCGCACATGGGAACACGGAAAGCCACGGCTGCTTCTCCCCAGGGAAACTTCACCTGCAGCAGGAAGACTAAAACCAGGCTTTAAAATGCTCAGGAGATTCCTACAGTCTTCTAGGATTTTGGATACGGTGCTAAATGCTGGCAGTTCATAAATACACAGCTAGCCCGTGCTATTAAAGAAGGTCTCTATTCTTCCCCTCCCAGCTGAGGCAGTGCCGACCCACAGCACGAGCAAGGAGGAGCTCAGCGCTTGGCAGCATCAAGCCTGCAATGCCCAGCTGCTGGGCTGGAAGCAGCGCTCCGATATGCTCAGGCCAGCTCCAGGCTGAACGCAGGCAGCTGCCTGCCTCGCTGCTAACGCAGCTTTGTGCTGCACATGCATGGCTGTTCCCTTCCTGCTAGCAGAGGAACAGCAGCACACCTCAGAGACCCCCACAGCCCCAGCCAGCCCAGAGACAGCAGTTCACCTGCTTCAAAGAGCAGGCTGGCACAACTTCAGCCCACCTGTGCTTCGGTACCGCACCAGCCTCCCATCTGCTCCCAAGTGCATCTGAAGGTGGCTATTTCCATAGAACAAGCATGTGGTTACTGGTGTAAGTGGTTACACGGCTCTTTGGACAGTCCTTGGCCCAAAGAAGTGATTTCCAGTGATGGCTAGAAGGAGAGAGAAGAGTGAATGGCAGAGTAGCTGGCCACCATCGCATCCCGGTACAAGCCGTGCTGGGTTAGGCAGGTGCGGTCAGATTCTGCTGCTGTGACGAGCTCTATCAGCCCATCACAAGTGACACCCAGCCTCCTCCCAGAGCCACAAGTACATGGGACAGCTGGTTAGATTTCGGGCTACCTCCAGAGGTGCAGACCTGTTGTGTGGCTCTGCATCAGTCCTTGCAGGAGGACACTCAGTCACTGGGACAGGCATGGAGAAGAGAGCACCACCAGTGCAAGAGATTTCTCTGATGTGGTATGGACATCCAAGATGAATGCATTACCAGCCTGAGAATAACTGAGGCATTCAGGCATCTTCAGCTGGATATCAGGGCTTAAGCCAATATGTTGCCAAAAACAACCACAAATAATTCCTTCTAAAAGCCCCAAGTAAGAGAGGGGGAGGAAAGTGAAGTTAGAGTCATAAAGAAAAATCACAAATTAGATGGGATACAATTCGCAATAATAATTGTAATGATATAAGGGAAAAGAGGAACTGATATTTGAGGAAAATTATGTTATATCCTGGGTCTCACCAAGAAAATGTATTCACTGAAGAGTCAGGAGGCCAAAACTACCAAAGAAGAGTTCAAGATGCATTAAAAGGAGTCAGAAAAAAAAAACACAGTAAGAAACACAAGCAAAAAAGCCAAGCTGTCTCAGCGTTCATGACTTGTAAATCAAAAGCTAAAATAAACTGGGAATCATAACGTAAACAGAAGAATCCTCAGAGTGAGGGAACTTGGCTACTGTAGGAAAAGGATGAAGAGTCTTGCTAACCTACAGAGCTAAGAGGTAACTGGCAATGTAAAAAGGAACACATTTTATTGTCTTTAAGAAGAAAAATATTGGAGAAAGATTGCCAGATCTTTTTCTACAGTGGATACATCAGCAGGATTCAAAAAAACAGTGCTCTCATTTGTGCAGACTGCACACTCCTTTAGAGAAATGCTGTTTCTGCAGACTGCCATTTGGGTTGTTACTAGAACGACAAACTGTTGATGGTATGGATACAGATGGCATTTTAAACTGGGCTAGAACAGCAGAAGAAAATGATCAGAGGCTCAAGGCGACTGTGAAGAGAGCAAAAGCTGCTGGGCTGAATGGGCATGAAATATGTAAATCCCATTTAAGAGAGAGAACATTCCCTCCAGCAAAACCTAATGCAGAAAGCACACAGGTAGATGGCAATAACTTTGAAATCACCATCAATATCCACCAATCAAACCACCATCATATTTGAAATCACCATCAATATCCATCAACGTCAACATAGAAAGAAGGGGCACCAACATACCTTGTAGGGGTAAGCTGCACAAGGAATGCATCCCCAACCAGCTGTCTAAACCCGCAACCCTACAGCATCACCCCGCAGAATTGTCCAATAAATGTGGGATACAAATCTCAATAAAAACTACAAGAAATGGAGCTAAAGAAAATGTGCCTCTAGGCACCAGGACAGTAAGCACAGAACTAATCTGCCAGTGGACATTTGAGAGAGGGCAGTGACATCGTCATTTTACACCGTAACATTCAAACTAGGAAGGAGCAGCACATACCCCTGGCACTAACAGAAACTAGATAGGCTGCACAAGGAGAAATTGGGACAGGCTACACTCATGGGGTTGGTTTTTGTTTTTTAATGTAATTGCATTTTCTTTGAAATAACTAATAACTCCATATTGCCATTGCCCAGACAAACCTTTAAAAATAAAGGCCGCTTTCGAATGAAAGCAGTGGAGAGTTCTGCTGATCGCAGACCTGTTCTTCAGGGCGTTGAATAAAAGTCCAGGAAAGGCACATCCAGAGCTTAATCGTGTGCATATCAGTCTTATTTTAAAATTAATAATGTCATCTCAAATGAATTCCAGACGATTATTTCCAGGACTGCTACTAAGGCTGCATTTTGACGGAGATGATTAATACAGAGTTTGGGAAAGCACGCTTCCAACCACCGGCAGTTTAAGGTGGAGCACTTCCAGCACTAGATATTCTCTAAAAATCATTATTCCCAAGACGCTATGCCTTCTTCAAAATGTAAGGATGGCATTGGTCATTTGGAAATAAAAAATCTTTAAAAAGGCTAAGAATTATTTTGTATCAGCCATAGGTGAGCAGAACTTCCAGACAAAAAGCTGTGACAAACAGAAGAGGTCATGTAGATAACATGGAGGAACTTGACCACCTTGAAAAAATGTTATGCGTTTGAAGACAAACAGTTCCAGTTCCCCAACCTAGCTTTACGAGAACGTTGTAAAGCTAAACAGACACCATAAGTAATTTCTCTGATCCTGGTGTACCTGCTATAGTAACATCTGACAATTAGCTGGCACTCACTGAGAGAGATTACAACAATTCAAGCACTTTGCAGTACAGTGCCAGGCACGTTACGTGATGCATCGTCCTCACCCCCAGTCCTGTCCCAGGCTGGTGGAAAACACCGTCGACTTAATCACATTCTTCCTGAAAAGAGAGCAAAGAGCCGGACACCAGCCTGCATTTAACTGTGCTTTGTTACTGGACAGCGCCAGTAAACATGGCATTTTACCTCCTGAAATTTTATGCAGAAGAAAGCCTTAAGAAAATGAATGATGAAATTGATAACTACAGGACTTCAAAATCACAGATGTGTGAAATACATATATAATTAATCTGAAACCCACTATGATTTCCAGGGAGATGGTTTTCATTAAATGAAATTTTTTATAATTTCAAAGCAATTTCAATAATAATTTCAGTCAAAATGTGAACAACAGCTCCCACAAAAATGCTGACAGTATTGCCAAAGCATTGTGAAATGCATTGGTTTTGTTAAGAAAGCAGCTGGGAAAAAAAATCAATAAATGAGAACTTTCATTGACACTGCCAGATGTCTTCCTCAGACAAACAGCAGATGACAACAAATACCAGCTCATACCCAGTGGGTTTTAGGGTTTTACCCTAAGCAGACAAGAATGACTTCTCTTATGTACAGAGCTCAGCTACTTGATATCTTCGGAGACAGGGCAGTTAAAAGAACTGATCACATACTTCAAGGGAATCTTCCCCATACAGAGCACCTGGGACAAGCTCCTTGGGACAAGGTTATCTTTTGTTTCCATGCTGTACTTTTAATTTTGTTTCCATGTAGTACTGGCACTAGGGATTCCATGACCAAGGCTGTAACACAGCCCTGCATGACAGTGTAGGTAAGAATGCATCTGAAGACCCACCAAATCTTCTTCTTTACAGTGTCCACATAACCCCCACGGATTTGTGGGGTACCAATTTCCTCTCTAAAATTCCTCTTCCCATTCCTGATGTGAGGCTACTAATACATCTCCACTTCCACTGGTCATGACCCAACTGTCAGAGTGCCACAATCATGTTGTGAATATCTGCATAAAATCATCAGATACAGTAAGTGTCCCATCCTTCCCAATGCTGCCGAGGTTTTGCTTGTCTCACCTTTACCAGATAATTCAGGCATCATGCCCTTTGGATCTGACACCACGACCACCTGTACATATACACACCTGGCACGTGCAGTGGACAGAAATCCTGGGCTAAACTCCGACAGCCATTCCCAAACAAAGCAAACAGCTGGTAGCTCTCAAAGTCTTACTTCTACTTCAAGACCAGTAACAAGTGTAGGGACTAAAACTCCGATCCTGAGTTGCAACCAGGCATCAAACAAGAATGAAGTGAGAGGGAGTTAAGTGCTAAGCTTAGGGACCAGGGAAGAACCCACCTGCCACAGCACCACCTCACTCTGTGAGGGACAAGCTGTTAGGGGCCTTCGTAAAAACACGTTTGTGTGGTCTCTGTCCATGCGTGAGCTGAACAGAGTCCAGAAAATGTGACTGTCTTAGAAATTAGAAAGAATTGAGAAGTGAATCTAGATTCTCTTAGTCTTTCATCCTCTCCTGTAAGAAGACACGAGGCACAAGCCACACCCATGCTGCTGGGCGTTTGATCTCACTGCAGTGTACCTGTTAGCCTG
This sequence comes from Aythya ferina, assembly GCF_964211825.1. Classification (NCBI taxonomy): domain Eukaryota; kingdom Metazoa; phylum Chordata; class Aves; order Anseriformes; family Anatidae; genus Aythya; species Aythya ferina. The sequence goes on along the minus strand of NC_140302.1, from coordinate 17,808,581 downwards.
CTTTCTGCCTATCGGCCCACAGATGCACCGCTCAGGGCTCCAACCATTTCAGCAAGAACCAATCCCGGCCCTACTCTCCCTTCCGTTGCACTGGCTGGCACTGGGAAAAGGAAGCACGCTGCAAAGGACTACGGATTAGCCCTCCCATCAACGCCACGTGGGTAGTGCATCAAGTCTGGGTTGACGTTTCATGGAAAGCAGGGGTCCTTTGTTCACACAGCAGCAACTGCAAAATACTTGCTGCGTGCAGAGACGACAAAATAAGGGAAATGAAGCCCGTTCCCATATGGTGCCTAGCAACTCCTACTTACAGGATTAGGCCTTAACACAGCAAGAGCAAACAGATCTGCAGTGAGTGTTGCTTACAAAGACAAACAAACTCTACAGATTGGAGTGCGAACAAAGCACCTGCAACACCTGCCAAAAAGGAAGCCTGGCTTCTCCAGCTCAGCAGAAGAAAGAATCCCAACCCTTTGCCTTCCGCCGGGTAAGGAAGCATCTCCACCATGGCCCTACAGATGCCAAATAAATGCCTCATGTATTTGTCCCTCCCTCTTTCCAGTGGGAACTGAATCGTATCCTAGCATGGTAGGGACCCTAAGCAGAAGGAAAAGAGATCTAGTGGGATAGATGGATGAGCAGAGATGTAATTCCAGAGGAAAAGCTGCTGTCATCCCATTAAAGATGAGGTTAAAGGTAGCAGCAATGAAGGAGTGGGAGATATTTCACTGGGGGAAATGGAGTGGCACCGAGCTTTGAAATTGCACTGCGTGAGAATATTAATAAAAAAGTTAATGACGCAATGTGCTTTTTGCTCCACATTAATTACACTTTTACATTCCAGTTTTTAATGCATTTTGCACTAGACTTTATTTTACATTCCAGGAAGGGGAAAATATAATTGCAGCTTTAATTTCTATAGCCAAACCCTGATAAGATCACAGCTGTGAAAATCTCATAAAAAGCTTTAAATTAAGTTAAAAAAACAGTTCTCTTCCCTCCTCCCCTGCTTCTCTTCCTGCATGAGGTACCATCAGCAGCGATGGTGAAAGCGTTGGCTCAAGGTAGCGTTGCTCCCTGGCACTGAAACCTCTCCTGAAGTCGGCACCGGTTACAAGGGCCCAGCCAACGCCAGCTGCCACCGCAGGGGATCCCTCACCTCTTTGGGTCACCAGGGGCAACGGGGCCACTGCCAGCAACCCCTGGGCACAGGCCCCAGCTGCTTGGTGCAGTAACACACACGGTGCTGGTGGCCACCAAAGGCAGGGCACCTGGACGTTTCACTGGGGACTGCAAAGGGCCAGCACACCGCCATGCCTACAGCCCGCAGCGCAGCTGAAGTGGCACGGCACGGGCACAGTCCTCTCAGGGCACTGCACAAAGACACACAGGTGTGTGTATGCTCGGAGCAGGCTGCTGGTGTCGTGGTTGTGAGGCATTGGAACAGGCTGCCCAGGGAAGTGGTGGAGTCACCATCCCTGGAAGTCTTCAAAAGACGCTTAGATGTAGAGCTTAGGGATATGGTTTAGTGGAGGGCTGTTAGCGTTAGGTTGGAGGTTGGACTCGATGACCTTGAGGTCTCTTCCAACCTAGAAAATTCTGTGATTCTGTGATTCTGTGATCTCCATACGCCAACTAGGAAACTGCTGTAGTCAGAGACGTGCTGAGACCTTTCCTGCACCTGGACAAAACCCACAGGGATCCAGGCCCTCCTCTGCTCCTCGTGCCAGTCCCCTACCACCTCAAACACCCACACAGCACTGGCACTTCCTCTCTGCTGTTCATGCTGTGAATCCTGCTCTGTCCCTTCCATGCTTGAGACAGACCCTCATTGCAGAAACTCCAGGACAAGTCACTGACTGTCAGGTTAGAAAAGGTTCTCTTTTCCAATGTCATGCTAGTGGTGTTCCTAAATTTGTGGATCCCTATCTCAAGATTCTTAACACCAAGCTACAGGACCATAAAAGACAGGTCTAGTAGGGACAACCGAGAGATCAGGTATCTACTTTCCTGCCCTTGAAAGGAGCACTTGTACAAGCACTTTCCTTGACACATGTTCCTGCACAGACCCAAATCACTCCTGCAGGACGCACATGACCTTGATGAACCAATTGTCCTTGGACTCTGAGCAATTTCCCTCTACACTACCCAAACTGGATATCCTTGATTTTTCTTCCCTAAATTCAAGCCTGGCCCTCCAGTTCGCCTGTTCTCTGCATTTCTATCTACCATTGCCACCTATGCCTGTTCTTACAACTCTACTGGAGAGAAGAAATCTCATGCATGAGTGCTTCTGTAGTAAAAAGCAGTACTCAGAACATCTCACCGCAAAACCTCATGCAGACTGGACAACCAGAGCCAAAGAAAGGCTCATTTTTTCATAAAGGTTTTGTTGAACATCTTGAGCTCCTTCTCCAGGATAAGTTCCCAATTTACACCTCTAAACAAAAGCAGAATCTATCACTCACAGCCATATTATTTTCCTTGGTTGTTCCCTACACACGATAAGAAGAAGAATGTGTTTTCACAAGCGTGTGCGTGCGCTTGTGAGAGAGAAAAAAATAGGAGAGATTGAGAGAAAGGAAGAGAGAGAGGCTCTAAAACCTCATTTTCCTGGTAATTTACTCTTCTATTCAGTTGAGTCCTGCTGCTCGTAAGCCTATTCCTGTTACAATATTAGATATAAACAAGTAAACTGTGTAATGGATCACATTAAGCAGGCCCTGCATCTTGAGGCAGGATTTAATTTGCATGGCAGATTATCTTGTCTGCAGTAGGAGAGGCACCCTGGGGCACTGACTGCATTAATAGGATCTAGTCTCTTAAAATCCATTAAGTCAATTGAGTGGACCAGTCTATAATCTCATTTCAAATCCAGCGTGAAAATGCTTAAACACTAGCCCTATGACACCGACAGTGGAGAAGTGACTAAAGGGACATTGGAGACTGCACTGTGCCATATTGCCTGCCTGCTGGGAGCAGGGAAGGGAGGGGAAAGGGGAAGAGCTCGTTGCCTTTTAGCAAACTCCATTCAGAAAGATGCTGACAGCAGGCAGGAGGTGAGGAGGCAAGAGCTACGCAAGGGGAAAGACTGCAGAGCTCATCCCAAGTAATGACAATGGGTTGTTAAGCAATGTGAATTGGCTGATGAAGTTCTGGATACCTGCTTGTTGCCCAGGCAGCCAGAAATACTGGGCCGTGAAGGGGGAATGCCTTTACAGGGATGTTCTAGGATGATTTGCCAAGAATAGCGATTTTCAAATTGTACAGAAATCACAATGAGTCTGGGAAACGTGACGTGGCAATTAAAACACAGGACTAGAATATAAGATACATGGATGTAATTCCCAGCTTCCCCTCTGGTCATGTTTGTGCCTCAGTTTCTCTGTCCTTAAAATTAAGGTTATTGATCTCCCAGGACCAACAAATTAACAGAAGCATCTGTCCTCACTCTTGACTGCCATCCGCCGGCAACGTTCTTGACCTTGGGCAGACACATTTGAGGTGAGGTTTTTCTTGGTCCAGCTGACCCAAGAAAAGTTCTCATTTAACCCCAATGGGAACAAAATAAGGTAAGGGCTTGGATCATCTCAAAAAGCCTGGCCACAAGCTCCCTGATGTAAGGACTGTTCCTGTTGTGGATGAGAGATAAGATACTCAGCATAAGGGGTCTCTAGCCTGATATCAGGGAACCCCGACGACATTATGCTAACCCTATAAGCACATGACAAGTAGCAATAATAGTAGTAGAGAACAAAGCCAGATATATTAACAGACAGATAAAAACTCAAAAGCAATAAAGAAAAGACATAATGGCCTAACCTAAAAATTGAAATGGCAAGAAACCTCCAGGACCAGATGACATTTATGCAAACACTCTAAAGAAATCAAAGTATAAAGAAGTTACTAACAAAAAAATTCAATTCATCATCAAAAATAGCCAGTCTCCCACCAGGCTGGAGGGGAGCCAACGCTGAGCTTCTTTTAAAAGAGGTGCTAAGGGCAATCATGGGAATTATAGACCTCAGTGAGCCTTACGCCAGTACCAGGAAGAATAGCTGAGAAAATCATTAAAGACAGAGTTATAAAGCACCAGGCTAGGTGAGCATAATGTGGTAAAGCAGCAGCTCAGCTTCTCCAAGCTGACTTTCTGACCTGCTAGTGTTCCTCGGAAATGTCAGCTGCTCTGAAGAAGCAATGATAAGTAGGAGTCACCTAGCTATTAAGGATTTCACAAAACACATTCAAAAATTTTAGGGCTCCACTCCCTCTAACATGCATAAGCCCCAAGGGTGGGATTTTACAGCATACCATTGATTTCAGAAGAAGAATTAAAGCCGTACCGAGTTCTTTTTAAAACCCCTGTTCCTCAAGCTGTGGCAATGCCTCTAGCAGGGCCCAAATTTAGGCACTAAAACCCACTAGAGCAGTCTTTCCCACAAAAGCCAAAGATGAGCCGTAGCACCCAGCTCTAGCAGGCTGTCACAGAGCCTGGCTCCCGGAGAACACGCATAGGAGCGTGTGTGCTGTGTACCTGCAGATGACTGTAGCAGGTATGTCCCCATGCTGAAGCTGGCTGGGAGCAGGCTCCCAAGGGCAGGAGCAGCATTATTGCACAGCCTCCTACTGAGCCGTGGCAGACCACCACCCACAGGCACTCGAAGCTGCCAGGAGCGAGGGCACCCCTGGAGCTCACAGGACCTGAGATGTCACAGGCAACCTGATCGTGTTCTTAAGCTCCTGGCCAAAACTGAGAACAGCACCTGCAAGGAACACCTGCTCCGTACCCAATAAGTCACCCACTTCCAGACCCAGAGCCATGCAGCAATGCCCTGTGCTGACGTGCCTCGGGTGTAGCTGCTTTACATGCTCCCACTCCTCCTTACCCCCTCCAGCTGGAGCTCTCCCCGGCTGCCGTGCCTGGCAGCTCTCGCTGTCACAGGGGTGAGCACCAGCCACTCCTCTGCCTCCACACAGCTTCTCCTTCCCAGCCCCCTAAATGCTGCCAGACCCCTGCTCAAGGCAATTATGCCACAGAAGCTTGAGGGACTGGTATTAATCCTTTGGTGACTACCAGTCATAAACCCACTATATTCTCCATTTCAGGAAGCCTTTCAATTGATTGCTAGATGCTATATATCAGAGCGATCACTACACACCCATCCTCTTCTTATTCCCTTCCTTAAATATTCACTTTGCAGGAAGAAAGGATCCCAGGAAAACGGATCTCTGGCTTGATGCAGTGCACCAGATTTCACACTCTGAGTGCCAGACTCGAGCACTGGAGCATTCCCTCATTTGGGGAGGCACAGCCCCACTCTTCATTCAGAGCTGATTACTCTGAGTGCCACCCTCCCCAAACGGAGGCAGGCATTCACACAGCAGTTTCTGCTCAAGATCTACATTTTCTCAGCAGTCCTCACCCAAATGGATGAGCATAACCTCCAGGGTCAGGAGGCATAATGGCAGTCACGCTCCTTTGAAACCTACAATTGCACTAGGCAAGTGCCACAGGACCCCTGATGGGGTAGATGCCTGCAGACAAACGTCCCCTCTGCAGACAAGTTGATATAAGAGAGGGGAACACTTTTGCCTGGGGTGAGCAACTGCTGCATGTCCTGGAAGAACGGAGAAGGAAATTTTCAGCTCCTGGGGTTTTATTGCTGGTTTTTGGCCGTTCCCTGCTGCCCCTAAAGCGGGCCTGTGGCTTAAAGACACAGCCAAGGCTGTCACTTTCCTTAAACGTAAACCACCACACAAGTGAACTGCAACTTTCAGAGCAAACCGCATCATCCTGCCCACTCCCAGCTGTTCATGTGATGCCTTGAATTATCACAGATCAACACTATTCTTTTTCTTTGAAGGAAAAAGAGCCATCAGCTGTTTGTAAACCACAGTATCATCTACCTCTCCCACACAAACCACAGATCAAAGGCCTCCCCTTTCCAAACCACAGAGAGGTCCCAGGGGCCTGAAGAAGCAGATGTCTAGCAGTTCACATTCTGCGGATATGATATGGTTTAGTGGGGACTGCTAGCGTTAGGTCAGAGGTTGGACTCGATGATCTTCAGGTCTCTTCCAACCTAGAAATTCTGTGTGATTCTGTGACTGTACATAGTAGAGGGGGAAGCATTGCCCCTAAGATACCCTAGGTGTGTATCTGAAACATACAGTGCCATCCAGCCACCCACAGCCTCCTGTAGGGATGCGCAGGAGAAGCTGAGGAGAGCAGGCAAGGACTGTTAGACAGAGCTAGCAATACAGTCACGGTGTGGAGCACTAGCTTGTAAATGGAGTAAAAACGGCAGAGCAAGGATGACAAGTTTGCTTCCATGCCCTGGGAAGCCAGACCCAAATCATAGCAGGATACACCAGGAATCATTTCAACACCACGCCTTCTCCTCTTCAGCTTCAGTTTCCATTTTACAATGAAGCAGACCATCTCTACTGGAAAAGTTGAGTGGGCACCCTTCCTGAAGCCTTTAGTATCTTCTCAATTCTGACAAGATCTTCAAGCAGAAGTTCTGAGAAGTGCAGACTGCCTCGTTCGTCTCCCTGAGTCAGTCACTTGCTTCCAGATGACAAACTGCTAAGTACCTTCACATAATTAGTTCACCGTTCCTTGAAGCAAGTGAGAATGTGATCTGAAGATTGTGCTAGGATGATGTTTATATAAGCTACTCAATGAGACAGTTTGTTTTGTTGAAAAGAGAGCTGGCAGTTTTGGGGGATGCCTCAACTTATCTTTCCCTCATCAAGAATAACTCAGATTCAACAGGCCCAGGGAGGCATCGGGACAGGTAACTAACAAGGACAAGGCATCAGGACAAGAAAACTATCAAGGCTCTTCAAGATGCCCTCTTCAAGATGCGGACTGTGACCAGGTGAACACTGTGGGCTTCTGCTGTGCTTCAGGGAAAAGCCTGTCTGTATTTGGGGATGAGAAAGGTCACAAATTACACATAACTGAGGATGCAGGGGGAGCACGCAGTTTCAGAAGAGTAATATGAATGCTAAAAAGGTTTAAGAGGTTTCTGGGTTGGAGAAGTGAGGAACTGAACAAAGCAAATTGACCAGAGACCAGCTTTAAGTATGCACCTCCCAACAGAAGGAGCTTAAAGAACAGGTGCAAGAAGAATAAGTCAAATATTACTGCAGCACTACCGCTTTACTGAGGACTGGCGAGTAGGTTGTGGATGTGCAGTGAAGAGTGTGAGAACAGACAGTAGGATTTGGCATCATGATGGGAGTTTTATTTAAGGTGAAAAGAAAGATGGGTTTCCATGAGCCTCAGCAAGTCAGAGACAAGAGAGGAGCTTCCATCCAAGAACAAATTCATTAATTTTCCCTATCAAATGTGCTGAGTCAAGCCATCTCCCCAGCTGGGAAAAAACTACGAGCTGCCATCTCCTGGAGCATCACTGTACGCTGGGTTAGCTGCAGGCAATCGCTAAAGCCTGACAGAGGCATATCTGCTGAAGATGAAGGACTAAGTGATCAGAAATCCAATCCTCTCCTCAGCAGCCCAGCACACAGCAGAAAAACAGATGTAAAAGATGAAGTGTATGGGCCAGGCTCATCCCCAGGTAACTCCACAGAACTCAGACTTCTCAGAAATGGCTTTGGTCCGACACACCTGAGTCAGAAGCAGGCATGGTCTACAAACAACAACCTTTGGTTCAAACCTTGAATGGAGATCATCTAGAGCACCTTGTACCAAAATTAAACATGAAGATTATAAGTTTGCATTATGAAAATAAGGTAGCCAATGAGAAGGAGAAAGGAAAAGTGTTAGAGAAGATCATTGTTTTGTAATGCTGACATCTTAGCACATACTAACGTATTCAACATACTCACAAAGCAAAAGCTAGTAGCATGAAGCCTAAGGGCATCCTGCTCTAGACTAGAACAGGCCCATCCGTGAGCACAGTCCCTCCTGCGCTTGTAACGTGCAAGTACATTCACCAAGGGATCCTGACACCAAGCTATGATGTGGGGAAGATGAAGGCAAACACCGGTGTGCAGCTGGTGAAAGAATCCCACTCAATCCTTCCCCTAGGTGCTGCGTCTGCCTTCCTGTCCTATGGTGTCTGTGACGTGCATGTAAATCTGAAACCTTCCCTCCTCCCTAAGCACAGACCTGGTGGTCCCAGATACCCAGGAAGAGGATTTTCAACATGTGGTGAGGCAGCAGTTGAAGGTGGTTAAGCTGTTTATCTTCTCAGAGCTGCGGTAACTTCCCAGCTGATTTCTGAACTCCAGAAGAAAGGACAAGGATCGAGGGGAGGAGGGGAAGCAGAGGAAATGATGACTTCATCATTCAACAAGAGTTTGTGAGAAAGAAGGCTATACCGGGGGACCACCAAACGCGACGTCTTTCATTGCCCCACCTCCCGCAATGCCAAGGTGCAGTGTTACCTCTCCTCCCACCCCCCATTTCAGCTACCCCCAAAGCATTTCTGAGCTCACCACATAATGCAGGTTTTCATGGCGTGCCTGCTTATCAGGGCCCTGAAACTATGTGAGACATGCATGCAGACAATGGGCCTGTCTCTGGGCCTCAGGGAGCTCTGAAGGGATCCCTTTCAGCGCTCACAGATTGCTCTGTGTTCCCTTAATTGACAGACCCGGCCAAGGCTGACAGCAGTGGCGTGCAGCTGCTGCAGGCTGCCCTGTCTCAGGTAGGCCACCTTTCAGCAGGGAAATTGCTTTTGATTGGCTTTATTGCGGGTAGCTTCTCCTGTTCAGCTGGCAAAAGCCTCCTGTATTCTAATGGCCGGCAGTTTAGGACCAAAGCCCTTTTTCCCCCGGAAGCTTCCCTCTTCTCTTAATTTCCAAAGCCACTTAGACCTAACTAAGCCACCTTGGAGAGGACTGCACCTTAAGCACAAAGAACAAGTTTCCTTGGTCAAAACTGCTAAGAAGATGGGATTTTCTGGAGCTCAGTTTCTGGAGCTCTTCTCAAACCTCCAAGATTTGGCCAAGACCTGCAAAAACTAAGATCAAATGGCAAGAACTGCAAAGGATCTGACAAGCACTAACAAGATGTTCCTGATTTCATGCTTGTTGTGGAGCTTTGGTGTGAGGAGCTAGGCTGCGGCCCTCGAGCAGGCCTGCAGGAGGTGGGCCCTACCTTCGGCTGGATGTCAAATTGCACTCGGGTCCCTTTCAACCTCAGGTACCCATGGCACCCGTTATTCATGAAAAGTCTTCAGCTGTGCAAATTGGAATTTTCTTGGGGGGGGGGGGGGGGGGGGGGGAAGGAGGGTGGTGAGACTGGCATGCTCATTTTTAATTTGGTAGCCTGAATCTGACCATCCTGTCTCTTCCTCTACTTTCTGGTGTGTTAGACGAGGCTGTACACGCTAAGATGTCACACATTTATATAAGGGCTACCAATGCAGTTCCTAGTTCTTTTCTGCATACAAGACATCCCATTTCTGAAAACCGAATAAGGCTTCAGATTTATCAGGGGAGAGTGCAAAAGTCACGCCCAATGCCTTCATAGCCTTTTCTTCTCAAAAGTTTTGTTGACCTTAAGATTTTTTCCCTTACATCTGCACTTGGCCTTTCCACTGCATTTTAATATAGCCCTTCTGCTAGGCTTTGCTTAACAACATACAGAACCAGGATCAATTTTTAGGGGTCATTAATAAAGACCATTTTCAGAACCCACTCAGAAACCTGGGAAAATTAAACTAAACTGCTTGGGCACTCAATGAGCTATGCTTCTCCACAAATGATGACTCAAATGACCTAACCAACCAGTTCTTCAATGAGGGGAGAAGAACAAGAGAAACGGGAAGAAAAACATCAGATTAAATAATTACAACTGCATCTTTCCCAAAGAGCTGCAAGAAGAATGTGAAGCTCTCCTATACGATCTCCTAGTGCAGGAACAGCTAGGGCAGTGAGTTGTAAGGCACAACCTAGCGTGGCCGCACCAGGCCCCAGGACTCCATCCTTTGCCCTAAAAGATAGAGAGGTGGCACCAGGGCACCTCCAGGGCACATTGCCACATGGCCACCACAGCCCATGGCTCCATCCATTCCTCCCACCCTAGCCAGCCCTGTTAGCCGGAGCCCCACCAGACATTTCTCTTCAGCCGCTGCTCTTCCCACCAGTTATTCTCACTTGGTAGTTCTGAATTTGTGTAACAGCCACCCTCTTACAGGCACACCACAACATATGCTGCATGAGTTGTCTATACTGACTGATAAAGACTTTTAAAATAGCCTCTTTCCTGAAGTATAAAGCTATGGCATCTCAGGGCTGTAAGCTAGGGTATCCACTTCCACAAGAAATATTCAGGTACAATTGATTTGACCAGATACATACACAATGTTGTAACCACATAATTTCCTCAACATTAAGACAGCATCTTTTTCTTTTTTTTTTTTTTAAACGGAAACAATGCATATATAACAAAACATAAGAAATAAAATTAAAGCTGTGCATCCCTTCCACAGAGCTTCCCCAGCCTCTACCAGATGACAAATCCCCCCATCTCCTTCCAGGAGACACTTCTCTTGAGGTCTCAAGCTATTAGAAGTGAGATCCCAGATGTCCTGCCCATTCAAGAGATGGAAAGAGCATCAGAGGAAAGCACAGATGCTGCTGCCCTAGACACCACGCTAGCGAGTCATTCCTCACTTTACCCAGCTGTGCCACCTCCACTGAAGCCTCTAGAAATGGCCAGCACAGATGAGGACTGAAGGGACCAACATCCATTATCACACAATGCATCAAACAGGCATTGTCCTTGCCCTGTCCAGGTTACAGCCTAGACACCAAAGCAAAAGGGAAGCTAGTTATGCAATCAAAGCACTGGACTAGGAATTGGAGAATCTGCCCCCGGTTTTAGCAAAGTAAGATGCTCCAAATTGTTTTCAAAACTCCCAGACATTTCCCTGAAAAGTATAAAGTACATTTGCTACAGCACTTAAGATTTCTGATGCTGCTTCTCAGCTGTGTGGGGCATTTTAAAATAGTATTTAAATACTTTCCTTTAAATACTAATAATACAGAGAGAATGGGAATTTCTAGCAGAAAGTCTACACATTAAACCAGAGTTACGTGAAACATTATCACAAGTTGCTCCTACAGCTATTACCTATCATCTCCTACAGCTACGGCATCTGGGCATATTCTATGTGACACGAATCAGATCATCCTCCCTTTTCTGGATACATCTCTGCGTGATGTATTGCTTTTTACCATTTGTTGTTTTATGTTTGTTTGTACTTTCCTTTGCTTAATGTTATCTGGAGCGGTTACTTGAAGAGAAGGGGATGCGATGTCACAGGGAGGATATTTTTCCCCATAAAAGACTGTCTTATTGGATTTCCTGATGATGCGCAGAAATCAGGTACATCTGCTCTCTGACATCCGATCTCCTTTCCAAGGAAAGATCTGCTGCATCTCACCTCTAGCACATTCTGTCCTTCTAAGATGCGATGCAGTAATTGCCAGATTTTCATCCAGCCTTTAAGGTATCTAAGGCATTTGTTCTTAGGAACAAACCACTGTGGTTGAAATCTTCTTGTCTGAAGACAGCATCAGTCAGATTGTGCACACCAACAGGACAGGCTACAGGCGTGATCACAAACAGTAGAAGCACAGGGAAAATGGCACAAGCCCAATGCTGTATATCCCCTAACCTCCAGGGAACTCATCTCTGCACGCTACCTGACACAGAAGAAAGCAGAGTTTCTGCTGGGCATAAACTGCTGGGTCCAATACTTGTTTTTGTTAGGTACACGCCACATTTCCAGAACTCAGATTTTGGCTGGGTGGGCTGAAATGCTGTGTGCCAGCACAGACAAGACAGGCACACGTGCACTGTCATAGACAACATTATCCTGATACTTACCTAACACAGCCCCTTTGGCAATCACAAGCTCACGTTGTGATTTATAACCCAGTGATCTTTCCCAGGGCTTATACCACTCTTTCAATACGGAGATTAGCACATGCTGCCGGATCCAGCAAGGACCCTTTCTCTAGGGCCATTGGGACAAACTAAAGTGGTCACAAAAGCACTTAGAAAGATGCGACAGTGCCACTAACTCCTATTGAAGGGGGATCGATCTACAATGCTTTTTTCCCATGTGAAAGCACTTCACTGGGAAAGTCTCCAAGCCAAAGAGGAGAGGCCCCAAAGAGGAGAGGCCCAGAGGGAGGGAAGAGCAAGAGGCCCCTAGGACAGCCAGGGAAAAACGCTTCTGACTCTGCTAGGTGACATCTGGATAAACAGCAAATGCTTACGTCCTGATGCTTCTGGCAGGTGGGTGACCACTAAGGATCTGAAAGGACTTCTCTTCTCCAGGTGGAGCCCAGTCACACATTTCAAGCACCCGTGCTCACAGCCTGATACAGGGCTGTGCTAAGCTTTCGGTGCTGGCTAGTCAAGGTGAGGACAGGAGCCCAAGAACACAGCTCATGGGGCAGAGGCTCTGTGGCTCTCCCAGCCCCTGGGGGCAGAGAAGGGGGAGTGGTAAGGACAGGAGTACCAGGAGTACCGGTGGTAGCAGGGAAGGGAGATGCTCCAGGGCTACCTGTAATGACTGCCGTGGGGCCAAGCACCGAACCCTGGGCTCTCAAGCAACCCTCGGAGGGTAACGTCTGTCATTTCCACCAGTGGGGGAGGCACAGAAGGGAACGAGGAGGGTAGATCAGCTGCAGCAAAGCCACACAAAGTTGGTCTGTTCGGCTGCCTTTGTGGCACTGTTGTATTTATTGAAGGCAGCAGCAGTTTGTTCTGTCCTTTCAGTTACTGTACGGGACCCGATCAGGGTGCAGATGGGACTACAAAGCAGCCCTTGTTGTCAGTAATGTGACTCACATGTCAGGCTCTTATTTGCTGTCAGTGGCTTTATTAAAGTCTACAGTTTCAGACCCTAGACCCTTGCCTATTGTATCCCCCGGCCCCAGAGATTCTCTTAGGGAGCGCTCACAATTACCAACTCTCTCACAAGAGCACACAAACACACTGAGCTGGCATAGCGACTGTGCACTCAGGGGTGATGCCCAGGCTAAGGACAGGCTGGGGTGCTTCCCATCTCTAGAGTTAGCGCACGGCCAGACACGGCCAGGACAGCGTGCAGGCCGTTGCTGGGACAGGACCTCACCGCTAAGACCACCTGGCAGTGCACACATTCATTCACGCTCATCTCCTCCCATGTTCGGCACTTACAGACACGCCGACACTCGCACTCATACCCACACGTGTGCTCACTGCTGTGCTCTCACCCACGACTACATACACCCACCTACACATATTTGCCTCTTACCCTCAGCCCACGCCTGTGTGCTGGCACCAACGTCCCCCACACTCAGCCACACCAGCGGGAGCTCAGGCTCTGCCCGCCGCGCTCACACACAGCTACCTGCAGCTCGCAGCCTGTAGCACCGTGCCGACACACACATTTTCACACTCAGCAGGCATTAATGGACCCGCACGGTTACTGGTGTGCACACAGCAGTATTCCCAAAAGGCACTCACATCCCTTCACTTGGGAATTTTGTTCTAACGAAGCAATCACATTTCAGAAACTTAGCTGAAGTTAAAGACTGCTTCCTAAGCAAATCTTAGTGTAAAAGGCTCAGGCTCCGAGTTCTCCTTGAAGAGCAACACCTCTGACATCACCAGGCAGTCAGGCTGCTGAGAGCAGAACCCTCATCTCTGACGATGAAAGTCCCTCCCCTTCACCAAAGGGACCTCTCCCTACCTTAACACAGAGAGCCACAGGACTGCGATAAGCCATGCTGCAGTGTGCCAAGGCCTCCTGCATCAGACATCCATGGGAGAAGCCAGGAAACAGGTTATATAGAGTAATAAAAGCTGTTCGAATAAAAATGGAGAAAACTGGGACAGAAGCAGCTGCAGTCATGAGAAGATATTGCCTTAAAAACAGAACTCACAAGAGCTCAAGGAGAATGCAAACGCTCAGAAAACAAGAGGAAGACTGGCTGAGATGGCAACGGGAGTCCTTCCACTGACTTCTGCATCGTACTGGACATGGTCACACAAGCTGGTTTTGTTCAAAAGTCTCTTCACCAACAGCAATTAAAACCACACACACACAGTGTACATCCCAAGTCAGAAAAGTTCTATAAGCCTATACTTATTTTAATTTCTGTTCAAGAAGAGAGCTTATGCACATATTTCCCATTAATACCAAACTGACTTCAGTGAGAATCAAGTCCACAATTTCCTGTACGAACTCCCAGTGATGCAAGGCCATGTAACTCTCCCACATTAAGTAAAGGCCATGAGATAAATACATTTTTGTCCCGGTCATGGAACAGTCCTTCTGAGGCCTGTTTAAGTGACTTTAGCACCAAACCAGCCTCCATTCTACAGAAGTCTCAATTCCACACAAGCATGACAAAACTTGGGGGCTCTGATCCACAGTAGCAAACCTGGCCATCTGGGGGCTTTACGGACCTTGGACACCACACAAGGACCGTGATGCTGGAGAACTGGATTCTTCACACTCCAGCACAAGCCGTGTTAGCCAGCCACTTAAGGAGCTCTGACTGATTCACTAGCTTTAGTATTTTTTATTACCTCCTGTTAAATTTCTGTTGTTTCTGCGTTGGTGCGCACTGATATATGCCTGTTTACGTTCTACCCACAGAAAGGTGAATGTCAATGATCAGGGATGACAGAAGTGCTTTAGATGTCAAAGAAAGCTGTCATTTTGAAGTTGTCCACTGATACTGTAATTACCATTATTGCTGCAACTTTAATCTCGTAAGATAAATCCTTTTACTGCAGGATTCACATAGGATATTTCAACCCCAAATACTCTATATTTACAACTTCACAAATAGAAATGAAGAAAACAAGAAAAAGAACAGTTAGATGTAGAGGCTTCTGGCACAGATTTATTCCCACATTTCACGCATCTAAGAAATTACTCTGAAATAATGCTAAACACATGAAAAAAATCTCTGTAGAAACAGAGCCAATAAATATATACATACCAGGGACCCGATGTTTCAGAAAAGTTCATTTTATTAAAGCATTTAAGACAATTTCTAAACACAACAAATCTTGTTCTAAAAATAAACCTTAAAAAATATAAAGAAAACAGAACTGTATCAAAAGACAAGAAAGCCACCTTTGAGTCCTAAAAGCCCATTTATTTGCTATCTAATATCACATTGAGTGAACCACACAGAGCACTAGTATAAAAAACAAGGATACTTTAAATCATCAAGCTGCAGCAATATGTATATATGTGCATTTATTTGATCTCATTCCAACAATAAAAAGGTTGATGCTCATTTCTTTCTGGAATTGTGTATGCTTCAGAATAACCTTACTTTTAGTCACAGGCCATGCTGAAGGGAAGTGGGTCTGAACTGGCAAGGCCAGCTCTGTATTTGTGGCAGTGTAAGGAGAAAGCTCTGTAATGTTTTAAAAATGAGATCAAGGCTGGTGGTAAGTGTAGACTATCGACTAGAACAATACAGACATGCAGCTGTACTACTGCAGTTTCCATAGGAGGGTCCCAAACTGCTTGGCAAATCATAATTTTTCTGCTATTGCTTTGTGTGATGGCAAACCCCAGTGGGCTTGGTAAGAAACCAGTGCCTCCCTGAGCTGGCCATGACGAACGTCTCATCTCCCCTACACTCTGCAGCCTCTCTGGAAATTATAATCTGGGCATCCTGAAGATGTGTTTGAAAGTTGGTATGTTAAAACACCTTCGGATGCTGGATGTTTATTTGCTTACTTGTATGCTTTTTTCCTTCCTCTCTGAATAGTTTGATCATGTGCTTCTGTGTAAGAGCTTTTCAAGATCACTTTGACCCTGCTTAGTTGACTTGAGTAGTAGTCTGGCTGCGGTTTCAACCTCTTTACTGTAGAGATCATATTCAGGTCATAGCAAGTTATAAGGGCAGCTAGAAACAGAGTCTAAAGGCAGGGCCTTTAGACAATCCAAGACAGACAGCTAAGCAGTCCACGCAGCTACTAATCTTTATAGCCACCTCCTGCCTGGCCTGGAAACCTTGCCATGCCCTGCTTCTCTGTTTTCAGCAGCTATTCAAGCAAAACGTTGAGAGTTTACAGCATGAACTTGGAAATGAGGGCCCTGCAGTTGGTTTCTGAATCCTGTTTCACTTGGTAACCTTTGTCTTTGCTTCCCCCTCTACAAGAGGATTTGCTTACCTCCAAGAGCATTAGCCACACGTGCTAAGTATTTATTACGTATTAAAGATCAGGTCCCACAGGTCTGATGCAGTTTAGACTCAATCAAAATTCCCAGTGTCAGAGAACATTCCAGTGTGTGGCCTGTTCCCCAGAATTACACCCAAATTATTATTCCAGAGATTCAGGCTGGCTATTTGATTTCTTATACCTTACTATCATCATGCAAGCAGACCAGAGCAGCAAAATCCAGATGGTGATGTAACCCACAGCCCCCTGGGGTAGCTGTAATTGTCTGCCCATCTCTGGAGGTAGCTGAACAACACGTGAACGGCCACCAGCCTGTGACTGAAAAGCTCCCTCCTCCAGCTCACAAGGTAGAAGATCCACAGCTGAACCCTGGCACCTGACAACGCACCCTCGGTAAAGCATTGTGTCAGCTGCATTAAACGGGGGTTGTGGTAGAGCACAGAGCTGCAGGGTATTGGAGTGCCTGGGAAAATGCAACAGTGTTTCCGCTAATTCAGGCACACAGCCCAATCCCAGAGATATTTCGCCTTAAGGGGTTTTATCTACTGACATAGCTTAGGACTGTGCTGGCTCTCCCTTCAACTTTCTGTTTGCTGGCCCTGCTTGCTAGATAAATAGCCATACTCATACAGAAAAACCTGCACTAATAAAAACTTAGACAGCCAGAAATCTGCTGCCAACAAGCAAAATATCCTATATTTCACTGATCTGCCATGGGAGAGTCATATCTCACTGAACAAATATTCATTCCCAAGCACTGTGCTAATGCATAAGAGTCTCCAACACATCTTGGAAAACTGACTGAAAAACAAGGCACTCTGAGCTTCAGATTCTCTTTGCTTTGTTTTGCCTCTCCTTTTGCACTTGAAGAGAAGCAGAATTATGTGCTTTTGTTCCTCAACACCTTCCTCTCTCCAAACAAGTCAAATGGAGAAGTGCTTTGGTCTGATTTATTTTTTTTTTACTGAGTTCAATCAGAAGCAAAAGCACTGGTTTCCCTGGTGTCAGTTATAATCACCTGATCAGGTCACAATCTTTTGTCTTAGATTGCTAGAGCTTTGAAGCAAGAAATCATCTTTTGTTTGTTCTGCATTCATATGTTTCCTAGCACAGTGATGCCTTCACAGGTAATACGGATACTTGGCACTCCAGCAGTACCAATAATAAATGCTACATAGTGAGGCTTGCGCAGCACCGAACGTGGTGGGGGTGTTTCCTCATTATGTCAGCAAAGTCAGAAGTGGGCTCTCTGTCCCCAGGTCACACGTGGACTCAAGGCCATCTGTGACTGCAAGGTCCTTATGCGTAAGGAGCTCCTCCAATATAAATGAATACTTGCAAGGCAGTCAGCCTCTGGGTTGCCAAGAACCAAGAGGCCACCTCTGGCAAGTAAGTAGCAAAGCCACGTCCTTGTAGGATGTTTATAGCTTAGGGCAAGCAAAGATTTTTCTCATTAGAATGACTAAGCTGCGATGCAAACGTGCATACAGCCCTCCTAAGATGCCTTTCCAATTTATACCAAATACGGATTTCTCCGCTTGCTCACTAGAACTGTCACCCGCTGCTGACGCAAACCCTTAAGCAAATTCCACCTTGTAGGTCATCACAAGCTACCTTTCTTGAGGATAGTTTATCAGTATTTACTGACGGCAGCCATACAACTGCATTTGTCCTCATAACTGAGGACCACTGTGTGCTTTGAGATCTTTCAGACATGATGCACACTACAATGGTAACAATTACTGTTATATGACAGATAGCATTTCACAAAGACACTGACCCAAACATGGTTTCTTATAAAACACACAGCCCTGTACAAGGCTTCAGTACCTGGAAAGACCAGAAACATGGTTCCTCTGGAACTAGTCCTCGCCTTCCCTTTCTCCCAGCTTGTGTATGCATTTAGCATTTATACATTTGATTCCACCTTCTGTAGCTACATGTATATGCATATAACAAATAGCAGGGTAGACCTGATCTTGGATACATCTGAAGTAATATCGAGAGCACCACTGGTAGGGTTCTCATGATTCAGTTTTTCTAGTTGGAGTTGATGATTAAAAAAAAAAAACACCTCAAGTTCTCTTCCAGTCCCAAACAACCTCACCAAGAAACACGTTTCACATCAACAAACGCTAATGGAAAATGTTCCCCACTGCTCACATGAAACTGTTATGCAGATGAAACATGTTTCCTGCCAATAACAACAAGTTACCTGTGGTTAAAACAGCAGCTAATCAGCTTTACTCACCATTAACGTGAAATGAACATGATGCTAAGACTACAAAACGTTGGAAGAAAACAGCCATGGCGGTGAGTTGGCTACGCCAAGCAAGTGGTCCTCATCACATTCTCTAAGCACTGCATAAACACAAGTCCTTGAAGACTGCTTTGTTACAGTAAGGTGTTGCTGGATTTAATCAGTGGAAGATGCTTATTCATAGTCAGGCTGGAAAAGAGTTATCTGCAGCTTTCACTTTCTCTCCAACTTAATGTGCATGTTCACGAATTTCACCTTGCGGTAACACCAGCCCCTCACAGGCCGGCCCTATCCAGAACACACTGGTGACCAACAGCCTCCTCACACAAGCCCTGCTCGAAAACACTCACCCGTGCCTGCTTGGAAACAAAGTTGAGGGCTTTGCACTCCCCAGACGTGTACAAGCAAATTAATGTCCAGCTCAGTTTCCTTGTTCAGCATTTTGGTCCAAACCAGATGATTACAAATATCACGTGCATCGGTTGCTAGTTTGTCAAGACAGACAACATTTAGTCACACAGTAGGAGACCTCTGCAAATCTACTGCTCTATCTTAACTCTAGCAGCTCAAGTTTCTTGATACAGTAGTTCATGTCACAGAGGTAATTAGCAGCACTGGGACAGTTCATGATCAGACATGCCAATGCCAGCACATTTGATATCAAATAAAAAAAAAAAAAAAAGAAAGTCAAAGACTTGCAATCATTCCTTCAATATCTCCAGCACCATGATTCCCACCATGTTCTCCAGATGTTATTCCCACTTGCTAACTTGTGCTCTCCGGCCAGCATAAAGCACACACCAGCCGAGAGAAAGCCCAGAGATATAGGTAACAGCCTATATGTGTTACTCTGCAAGGCTCTATGTGCACTCAGGTATAATAAAAAATAAAATAAAAAAAATCAGAAGGATCCCCTAGCCCTTGTAGAATAGCAGCATTAGGCTCTTTCTACCATAAAGATCTTCATATACCAGACCATACCCCATCAGCTGGTACAAAACAGCATAGCTCCCCTTGGATTCAGAGAAATTACATTGTTTACACACCACTCAAGGGCTGAGATCAGTTATATTTGGAACACTGATTTTTCAGGTCTCTGTAGCCAAATCACCAAATTTAGAGATTATCCACGCCAGAGACACTCAGAAAGCTCGGGCTAAGCACGATCTTATCTCAGGTACAGGGCTCTCCCTTGGCAATGCAAACACAGCACTCTGGTGTCAGTAGACTCAAATGTCTTCTTAATTTTGCTCCTTAATTTTGAAGCAAGAGAAAGTGTTCAGTCTGTAGTGAAGGCTGGGATTTTTGTTAGGAACAGGATTTTTAAAAGATGTGGACAGAGTGCTGGATATTGGCTGAATTCTGCAAGATAAGATACAGTTAGTACAAGTAGACTCACACTGTCTGGTAGCAATGAGAATATAGTGTATAATGATGGTGCGTTTGGGATTTGAGTTAAAATTAGGATCTGAAGAGCCAGATTTATTACTGCCCTCTGTCAAACCTGTAGAGGAAAGCCAAGCTCTGATATGAGTAGATGAGAATGCCAAATTCTGTGTTTCTAACCTATGGTTAAAAGTAGGATTAGGATTAGGGACGGAGTCTGGAACAAGGGAGATTAGAGGGGCAAATTAATTGTCCAAATATTCAAGACTCACAAAACTGGATGAAAGTTGGTGTCACTACAGTCAAATATTTATTCTTAATTTTCCACTGATGGTAAGTGTCTGGGCAGAGGTCAAGACAGGGTTAGGATTACAATTAGGCTCCAGTTTAGCATTCCAGAAATGAGGCTCTGCTAAACAATTTTTGTTGCTCAATTCTGCCAAACCTGCTCAGGGATAAGTAGATTAAAATGTATCATTTTTAATTGTCAGACAGAATGGGGTTACTGAGCCATGATCAACACTGGAGCCGGAATGGCATCATTGCTTGAGGTAAGATAAGTGGTAAAATCAGTATCAGCATATTTAAACATCTTCTGATTAACTTTTGGACATAAGTAAATTCCTAGGCCACCAGCCGTGCCAAGAATAAAGTTAAGACTAAAACTAAGATTTAGCATCCAGTTCTGCACAGACATGCTTCCTGATGATTTCTGTCCAGCCCACAGTAGGATTGCAGCCTGCCTCAGTGGATTCAAACTTATCAGAGTTAATGTTCAGCAATAACAGGTTCTTTAGCCATAAACGATACTATGAGTAGCTCTCATCTGGAGCTTGGGATAGGAGGCTCTGCCTTGTCTCACCTCCTCTGCAGAACTTTCCCAGGCCCTCAGGGATCAGAGAGAAGGCTGACAGAGTCAAACGCTGCATTTAATTTCTGGGCAGCCTTGCGTCCCTGTGTTAAAATGATCAGTAAGGTTATAGCTTGGCTTGGCCTCAGATTGGGAGGGCTTTCTGCTTATTTTTGCCTGGTCCTTAGAGGAAAACTGAAGGCAGAAGGTTTAAAGGCACTGAGTTCAGTTACTAGAGTGCCCTGGGTACTGGGGCTTTGAACAACCCTAGGGTTAGAAATGGCATTAGGGTCTGGATGCCACGCATAGTCAGGTTTATCATACATGCTCCTAGATTACTCACATAAGTGAGGAGCTATCATCAGTAAATTCACGCACCACATCCCTGAATTTCAGACACAACTGGATTCTCATGCTGTGACTGATGCTAAGCACAGGGTGGTGTTAGGGATGGGTTAGGAGCGGGAGGCTTAGCAGGGAATTCTGCCAGCCACATAAAGATTAGATGAGAGCCATCAGCAGCAGATCCAAGCGGGCTCTGCTGAATGGCCAGGCAGCCCCTGCTGCCTCATCTGCCAGACACCTGCTTGGTAAGTGCAGGACTTCATACCAAACAAGTTTGCAAAACAAGCCTTGCAACAGGAGCCCCAGTGGCATACTGCTCCAGCACATTCAGCCTGAAGAACTAAAACTGAGTAGTGAGATCACCACATCTGAACATCTAAGCTTAACTTCCAGGCCTAGCATGCTACCAACAACACTACGGTAGGGTGCATGAGGATTACTGTTTGGGATAGGATGCTCAGCAGCACATGGGGAATTGCTAAATTCTGCCTCATCTGCAGAGACAATTTCACAGACAGATATGGAAATCTGCCCCCAAAATGAAAAAAAAAATAAATAAACAACTGTGTTTTGCTGTCCCCAGAGTAAATGTGGTACTCTGGCCAATCATTTTGTATTTGCCAAAATTTCTATCGTTTTCTTTGGAGATACATTTCTCTTTACTCATTTCATCTGTGTCTCAGGAATCATAAAAACAGTCTAGGATGGAAAAGCACTCGTGCACCCCTGCATTGTCCTCTTTGGTGTGTAGTTGCTGTCCTTCACACTTTGCAAAGGTGTCACCCATTTCACTGTGACGAGGACAGATCAACACAGGGATCAATACATCCTGCCTCACCGGTAGCTCAGCCCTTGCCTCTTGTTGAGCCGCGTATCTCATTTTTATCTCACCTCCTAGGCTCGGTTTGGGGCGAGGCGTTCCCTCCTCTCTGACTTGGAAGCGGCGTGCTCTGTACCAGGGGATTGCCACCCGCTCGGGGCTTGGGGTCGCACCCAGCGGCCCCACACAGCCCAGAGGCCCCCTGCCCCCGGTGCCCGCCGCAAAAGGCAGCCTGCGGCGCCCCCTGCCGCCCCCGGCGCCCCCTGGCCGGGGAGGGAGCGGAGCCCGGGGCTGTGCGCATCCTCCTCCCTCCCTCCTCCTGCTTCCCGGAGTGCTAAAATAGCAAGTTTGCATGCAAAAACCCACCTGGCCCCATTTCACCAGATGCGCATTCATTGCTATTCCTCTTCATTCTTCACAGAACATGTTATAATCTTTGATCATCATTTGTTTAAATTGTATAAGTAATCTGCCCGGTTTTAATAGGATTTTTCTATGAATCGGCAACAAACCATGAAATGTGATATTTTCACCATGACCGACCCAGGAAATTAGTCAACTTTGTCCTTGATTTACATGGGGCCTGGCCAACTTCTCACACGCCACAGTGGCAATAGCTCACTGCCCGCTCCCTCTACATTTCCATTCTTTCTTTATTTCCTTCCTCTCTCTAATCAGTTACCCATACAACAGATGCCCAGGCTTGCAACCCACTAACAGACCCTGAATTCAGCAATGCCCTTATGAGTGCTGAAGTAGCCCAAATTAACGAGCAAAGCCCCAAAAATGAGACTGGAGTTGGTCTCCAGATGTGTGTTATGTTTAATAATAATAGTAACCACTTGGGAGATTTTATTTTCCATCTTTCTGATCCTTTTGAGGGCAATGGAATCATTTCTTGAAGTTTTACACAGCAAGCACAAGAACAGCAAGTTTGCACAAGAGAAAGGGAAGATCCTAACACAAAGGTTCCTTCCAGAAGCTAAGGATTAAAGGAAAAAAACAACTGCTGTGGAAGTCAAAATGCCCAGAACTGAAGACACTGAGCCATTTCTGGGGTAGATACAAATAAGAGCCACATGAGCCAATCCTTCTGTCCATCCATCCACCCAAGCGTTTTGCTTTCTTTTAAATAACATTCAATTTCTTTCCTAGCCTATAATGAAAACCACTCATTTCACCATAATTTGAGTTCATGGGTTTTTTTCACCTAGCTGCTCGGCTGTGTGTACATGAGCTGTGACAGACAGTGAAGCAGCAAGGCAGCAGTTAGGCACTGAGGCTGTGACACAAATGCCCGATGTGGTCCCTTGCTGGGTGAGGAGCTCCTCAGCTCGGGCCCGTGAGCTCAGTGCTCCCCGCAATGATGGATTTACTGTCCATGCTGTGCTGCTCTGCAGGAAGCCACAGCCGTATGGAGAAAGGTGTTCTGCCAGATGCTCAAGTCTCACGAGCGACTCCCCAAAAACATAAAGATGCAGCAGTGGAAGCCAGCATGGACAGGCACAGCAGGGCCTGCAGAAGCATACTGCTAGCTATTTAACAAGTGGGAGAAAGAAGAAAACTGTCCAGATACTGCCCTGGGCAGCCACCGGACAGGACAGCACATCCACACCAGGAACGCAGTGGACACGGTGCCACCACCACCACCTACTTCAAGTCAAAACCTCTTGCAGACGGGCTGTTTCTCACTGCAGGCACGTTTGTTGCACAAGGTGGGGGCCTGCCACCAGCTGGCTCCTGGGGCATTTCCCTTTTTTCCTGAAGCAATACCACTTCTGGCTCACCCAGCAAAGCCAGCCCGCTTCCCATCACGGCTGAGCACCAGCAGAGCGCTGCCCTTCCTTCCCATGCTGGCCCCAGCTCCTCGGGCAGCCAGACCGTGCCCTGGAGGCTTTCACACCGACTTCCTAATCAAGGACCCCGGGGCTCCCTTCCCCCACACCCGGTGCTCTCCCCAGTATGCCACCCCGCTCTGCTCCCCAGCCTGTGAACAGCCCCTAAGGTTAGGTTTTATATTTCTTACCCACTGGCCCCTCCACTCCCACCAAGTCAAACTTCAACCAAACAAAAAAGAAAACAGAGGGAGAGAAAGGAAGAAAGAAAGGCCCCAAGAGGCTCCCGGCCGTTCCAATCAGGTCACTGTTTCCATACCAATTAGGACAGATGCAAAGCACATTATTAAAAATAGGTCTGCAGACCCATCTATGTTGATTATTGTCCTCCGTTTCCGTCCCCAGCCAACTCCGTTAATTAATAAAGAAACTGCCAGGGAAGGAGGGGGAGAAAGGGTGGCAGGGATTCCCCTGACTGGAGCCTCCTGTTCAGAGAGTTCAAGAGAGAAATTGGACACTTGAGCCCCTCTGCCATTTTCCATTGTGTGTGTTTTTCCTAATGAACGGTTTAGTGATGCAGGGCTGGAAGTCAGCTTTACCCCACCCCCACTAGCTACCATCCATCATTAAGTGACCCAGTAAGAGGCATTTAGTACTTAACCCTCTCTAGAAGAAGTCAGATTGTTGTGGGGCTGGCTTTTTCCCCTCCAAACATCCCTCCACTCCTCATCGGTTTGTCCTCCTCCGAAGCCACATTGGCATTTTTTGGAGGGCTCCCCTTAAGGGAGCCCTAGAAAAAGGCCGAAGGAGCCACCCCACAGGCAGCCTTTGTGCAGGATTGGAAGCACTCATGTGGTGGGAAACCAGGGCTGAGATCCTGGCTTTGTTGGTGCTAGTGGGGCCGGGATTTTGCTCTCAACTGCAAACCCATCTGCTTCTGAGAGGGCAAAGAAGCTGATGGAGAGATGGCCCCGTAGTCCGTGCGAGGGATACTGCTGATCAATATACATGCTGGTAATTTGCAAGAGGAGAAAGAATACAGTCAGTACAAGTCAAGGAGGGCTGTGAGAAGCCTAAGTGATAGATAATACTTGCAACAGAGAGAGTGCTTGTCTCCTTCTAATTCTGCTAGCCCTGCAGGACTCTTCTCCAGCCAAAACTAATTTATCTTCATAACCCTTCCTCAAAAAGCAGAACAGTGTTATTAGTCCCATTTTGACAGTGGGGAAACTGAGTCAAGGACAAACTAACCTGACCAAATTATTAAATGAGTCAGACAGAGCTAAAATTGGAACTGTACAGTCCAAGGTTTCTCAGCCAGTGCCTCTGCTTTAAAGCGGAAGTTAGGGGGAGGCAGAGAGGTTAAATGAACCATTACCATAATTAAACTTGATGAAAGCAAATCTGGGGTTGAGCCCAAGATGGCAGATCACGTTTACCTTGGATGAATGTATGTCAGTGAGTCTCCTAAAAATGATCTAACTATTAAAATGCCCTCACGAGCTCTGAACCTGTGAGGTACAAGTTCCGGATGTAATTTAGAGTGCCAAAGTCCCTGCAAGATCTTGGTCACATCACTTAATGTCTAATGACCTCTAAAGACTCTCCCCATCTCTATAATGAGGTCTGTCAGGCCCATCTGGACTGTACCCTATTTTTGCAGGGACTGTTCCTTACTAACATGCTTTTACAATGCTTACGCAGGATCGGGATCTGCTGATACTTCTGGAATAAGAACAGCCACAAATCGCAGCCATCTCCGCATCTCTGAGGTGACAGGCAGAACACATTCACAAGCATGAGCAGGAAGGAGAATATAAAACATAAGCAAAACACCCACCTGCAGATGCCAGCAAGGCTGTTCATCTGCGGACAGACTGCAATTTCTAACTAAATACTGAGCTACTTTCACACAGTCTGTTCTTTCGTCAGGCTGAATGGTTTTGTTTTCCTTTTCCTGAGCCACTCTTTACCAGAGACATCCCACAGTGCACGTTCTGTTTTTCACGAGGGCTCTAACGCACCACATTACAAGAACACATATCTGAAGTCCAGAAAACCCATTCTAGGCTGCAAAAAATACACAAAAGAAAAGAGATTTGGCCTGAAAATAGGTTTGTTTTTCTTCCAGTCTAATAATTTTTATGACATCCCCTGCCCAGTAAGTTGAATGGAGGGAAACATCAGGAAATTGATTCAACACTTTAGTGCAATTAACATGCTTTCTTACAAGTAGAAATGAGCTTCTCCTATAGTATCAGGCCTACTGTCATGCAGGAAGGAGACCATGAACAGAGAAACCCTGAGCCTGATATTCCTGTTTCTGTAAGGATCACTACTCGTGTCAGGCGCCAATAATCAACAGCCAGCACGGGTACATTTCAGGTTCACCTGAAAACCCCTGTGCATTGAGAAATAAGGCTCTCCTGGAAACTGAGAGCATCTGAAAGATGTTATAAGGTGGAAAGAGGCCTGGGAACTAAGTGCTGCAGCGAGCCATGTGCTGGAAGTGAAACCCACTTGTGTACAGAGAGGCATTTCTACATACACAGATAACAAATGGTGTCAATCACCCAGCCACAGAAACAAAAGCTACAGGAGGTCTGTGTGTGGCAAGCAGTCTTTTGATCCTACTGTACTAGGAACATTGTATTCTCCATCAATTTGGTTTCTGCCGAGCACCGAATGCATGCAAGGCCAGGCACTACATCTTCACTAACTACACTGGACATACGCCAGCTTGGCCTGCACACCTGTGACTGAACAAAGGATATCCAGAAATTGGAATCAGAAATAGGACCTGTATTTTTCACAGGTCAAGTCCAAAGAGAAAAAAAAAATGTATCGCACACAGGGACCACAGCAACATGGACTGTTCTCTGTCCCACCTGAAATACATCACAGGATTTGACAAGTACCTTTTACCTTTGAATCTGGCCACAGGGAGCAAAGAATGTATGCAATTCCCTCCCCGATCGCTGTCCTTGGGCTGCTGTACCATGCTGACAGAGTCCCCAGAGCACCCTTTTTCTCCTTCCCACAAACAGAGCCCTTGTCCTGTGAGTGAGACCCAAAGGGTAACATTTCTTTGGTTGTCTGCAAAGTGCAGGACTGGCAGAACCAGGGGAGGAACATTTCTTCCTTGGGAAAACTTTGTCCTTCGTGTCATTTTTTTCTGGAACTGAGGCCCAGAGCAGCCAAAATCCAACCATTAACTAAGTCAACGGGACACCCCACCATCTGGGGAAACGGCGTTGTCCTGCGTAAATGTAAGCATTTATCTTGTGGGGCCAATTTCAGAGGCACTTCACTTCTGAAGGACTTTTAGGCCCCAGTACAATTTACGCAAGGCACGCTCTGCTCTCCAGCTAAGCAAACATTGTTTTGTTTTCTTTAGCCCTTGAGAGCTCTTGCCTCCAGCATCCCCCCAAGGGGAAAGGAGCAGAGCCTCTTGTGTCGGTTGAGTGCTCACATGAGAGGCTGCTAAAGCAAGTGGTCCCTCTTGGCTCATGCACCGAGGAAACGCAAGCCATGATGCAGCACAAGGTGCAGAGTTTATCCTGTATCTGAACCTGTTTGCTGTCTGCTTGTGCCCCCGCCTCTTTACCAGTGTGTGAGCAAATCTCCGACCTGGCCGGCACAAACCCTTCAGCAGATGTTTCCTTAACTTCCTGAGAGGCATGTTGGTGGCTCCTTGCTGGAGAGCCCTTCGATCAGGCTGAGAGTGTCCACGTCAGTCTAAAGCATGCAGGAGGGCCCTTCACCCCCAGAGAGCCCAGCCATCCTCCAGCTGCTAAGCAGATATTAGTGGCAGAAAAACAGCCCTCCAAACACACTCACTGCTGTGGGATTTGCCAACAAAAATACCGGCAAGAGCAGAGTAGTACTGAGGGTGGAAGAGACAACCTAACAAAGGGCAAGAGAATGTCAGCGAAGAGCAATGCCACTACCAAGAGGCAAGCCACTGCTGAAGGGACAACAGCTGGCTCGAGCAGAGATCCAGTAGTATTGAATTTGTGTCTTCTCTGCCAGCAACCTGCAACCCAGCCAGTAAAGAAACATTGATGACAAGAAGTAACAACAGAGAGCTAAATAAATAGATAAATCCAGGCAACACACTATTTGACACTTGTTAAAAAGATATATATATTTATATATATGTTCAACAGAAGCGACTTGGGAAGTTTCACCATGGAAAACCCAACAACTTAGCGGTCACAGCCCAGTTTTGAGTCCTGTATTCATCGCCAGGGAGAGCAGAGGTAGAGGAGGACACGTTCACAGCTGGGACCTCACATCACAAGGGGTGTCTCTCTGGGCAAGGCGAGTGTCCAGCTGCCAGACCACGCATCCCACCCCACTCCTCCACACTTCTCAGCCTCCAGCTCACGCAGCTCCCCACTCCGTGCACTGTCTCCTTACACCTGTAATGACACCGGATTTAATTCAGATGTTTGCAGGGAAATGCGGATGCGTTGCCTGAAAACTAAGCAGTGCGAGGTCTAAGCTCTTTTGTGGATTCTGCTCCCAAGTTTTTTTGTTTCCTCATCTCCAAAATTGCAATAGCAGCAAATAAAGACAATGAAGTTCAGGTACTGTTATAACACAAGGTAACTCAGTAACCAAACCGCCAAGTTTGAGTAAAGGAAAATTAAAATCCCTATAAAAACACTCAAAAGAAAGATAGCTCTCAGTTCTACAACCATACCACCACCACTGTGGTTTGTTGTCAAATACTAGTTATATCTTCACCAGCTCTGCCTCCAAACGCAAAAAAAAATAAAATTAAATTAAAAAATCACACCATTCCCCATGCACCTGTAGCAAAATTTCAATGAGAGCACAAAATAGATGGAAAGCCAGATGTTTTAACAAAGTATTATGGCATTGACTCATGACTCGTTTTAGTACTCCATTCCTTGCAAACCTCTAGAAGCAGCCACGTCCCTAACACAGTCATCTTCCCCAGAACCAGTGCTTTCAGTGCCACCCTATCCCCCCTGCACACGCTGTTCTGTGCATTGTGAATGTTCACCCCCAATTTCTCAATATAGTTTGAAAACTCCCATCCCATGCACGAACAGAATTGACCTTGTAGTTTTGTCCTGGATAGGATTTGGCTTCAGATCCCTGGATTCAAGCACCCCACGTAACAGCAGGCAGAACACCACAGGTAGATTGTTTCAGAGCTCATCAGTGCTAACAGACAACCTATTATTTCCCAGTACATCTTGTATCTACATATTTTCTCTTTACTCTTGCCAAAAACACCTGCACCACCCAAGAAGAATTAGCTCTGGCAAGCATCACCAAGTTTTTTTCTATGTTAAAGGAAATATAGTTTTTCCTTCCTGCCCACACATTATACTTTTCCCTGCTCCTGCTCCTCTTCCCCAAGAGCCCTCTACAAGCGTGCACACACAGCTCCTAGAGCTCTGCCCGAAGACATGAGGCTCAGCAAAACACCACCTGCACAGCAAAGCCCCAGAAGGACTCCTCAGCTTCAT
Organism: Aythya ferina; assembly: GCF_964211825.1. Taxonomy (NCBI): domain Eukaryota; kingdom Metazoa; phylum Chordata; class Aves; order Anseriformes; family Anatidae; genus Aythya; species Aythya ferina. Next base: position 17,779,386 of record NC_140302.1, on the reverse strand, counting down.
CCCACTGCTCCTCACCATCACCTGCCCCTTTGGCCCTAGCAAAACTGGTGACACAACAGCTGGAACAGCCTCCAAATCTTCACTAATTATCCCCAGAGACCTCAGCATCCTCTAGAAGCATTTGGAGGATCCTCCTAATTACTAGCCAGACAATGGGGAGCGGAGTCAGGTCCCTGGGATCCTCCAGGCCGCCAGCCCCAGCCGTCCATGTGTCCGTCCAGCCTCTGGGGCTGACTGCTCCATATGGAGACCTCCACCCCATCCCCACCCAGCTCCCTTCCTGCCCCCCTCACCAGCACCCCCCCGGCATGTGGATTTTATGAATGAAACTCTGACAGTTATGGGGTTGGCAGAGGCCTATTCAGCAAGCCGGGGAATGTGTGAACATCAGGCTTCATTAGAGACTTCTCCCAGTCAGCTGATAGCTCATTAACTTAAAGTGGCCTCTTGTTTTAAAACCTCAGAGACCGGGAGGTGGGCTGTAGAGAGGGGGGGATGGTTCGTATTGTTCCTCCTGCCTCTCTTCCCCCTTTGCCCCCTGTGAGATTAGGCGCCCTTGGAGGGGAGAGAGAGAGGCTAAAACAACTTTAATTAGTTATTTTCAAAGATTTTCTCCCCCTTTCTTCCTTTTTTTGTGTGTGTGGGGAGCAGGGGGGGTCTCTCAGCTGGGTTTTTCTGCATGGAGGAGCTCACGTCATTATGCTTAAATCCAGCTCCTCCGTTCCTTTGTCTCCTGGCCAACAATAGAAGAGGGCTTGTAAAAAGCTCCTTCCAAAACTCCTGGAGACTGTCTGAAAAGGAAGATGGGGTGAGGACTCCTCTCTTTCCTCCCTCAGGCACAAAAGTGACAGTCTGGTGCTTGTGCCAACAGCTTTCCTGTGTTAGAAGGTAGCACCAGGGTAAGTAGGGCAAAGAGAGGGCTGATTCCTAAACTGCTGCTCTGTCAGATGGAAAGCAGAGTCCAGACTCACACTAGAAAGTGTCTGGCAACCATCCTCCGTGTGGATTTAAGGTCAGGTTGGAGCTCTGGATGCTGAGGTCAGTCGTAGGCCTTTATCCCCAGTCCTGATCCTCCTCTGTCCTTAAAAATGCCATAAAACAAAAGCAGCAGTAGGACAAACCCTCCTTCATGACCCCACTTCAGAAGAACCTGAAATAAACAATTAAATTACTATTATTGCCAGCCACAGGGCTGCCTCAGGAAGCAGGCTGAGAACAGCACACTTATTTCATGTAGGTAGCTGAACTGCGAGCCATGGCAGCCTCCTGCAACTCGAACTAGATGAAGTTGAGCAGAAGCGAGAAGAAAGGTGCCATCCCCTCAGCTGCGGTACAAGGAGCAACAGAAAAAAGTGTTTGCTGGCAGCAAAGCCCAAACAGTCACCTAGAGCAATTGCTACAGTGCCCACCTTTAGCTTCTTTCACTGCTTTTCTTTCAGTACTGTAAAGAAAGATTTCATAAGTTGTCTTCAGGCCCATTCACAAAGGAGACATGCCTCCGAAGAGCACATCACTTGAAGTTTTAGTGAGTACAGGAGTTCATGTTTGAGGCACTGCGGTGCAGAAAAAAATCAGCCATGAATTGTGATCTACCTGGGACATTTATACGCTCTGTAAAACACATTTAACAATACCTCCTTTGCCTGTTTACATCAGGAGTTCCCAAGCATTTGGGCTAGTAGACTGAGCCCTCAAACTCCAACCTTTCATTCCAGCACAGACACACACCGACGATCAGATGGCAAGTTACAGATTTAGAGGACACCAAGGAGGAGGTGCAGATAGCCTACCACAGCTTCATCAACCAATTTCAAAACCTACAATTTCCGGGCAAAGATTCCTACTGCAGTTTTAAGTACCCAGCATCCAATCTAGTCATCTTTCTTACCTAAAATTAAAAGCTATCACACGTTCTCAGAAACTAGGCCCGACACTCCCCTGGCACCCACTGCAAAACCTGCTCCCTTTCAAGTCAATGGCCTTAGCCCATTACCCTTCTGCAGAAAGGGAGGGCAGGATCTCACCCTATTGTTTAAGCACCCACAAGCCAGGCAGAGTGGTGTGGAGCCCTTTGTGCTGAGATCCTGCCAGCTCCCACAGGGCAGAGAAGACCAGCTGGCTCACTGTCATGCAGCCCCCCAGAGAGCACCCTGCCCACGCAGCAGGGCTGGCAAAGCAGCACTGGGTTCTGGAGGCGCCATACCACAGGACCAACTTCCTATTCAGATGGTAAAACACAGGTTCTTGCAGCATTTGTGGCAAGGGTTGTAAGGGTGTTTACTCTTCTTGCCATTGTCTCTCTTCTGTCCTCTTTTACCTGTCCTAATTTGCTCAATTTGTGGGGCTTTTTAAGCTAAAAGTCTCCGATAGCCCATCCTAGAAGCATCTGTATTTCAGAAGTAGCAAACGTGATTCTTATGTACTAATCAGAGCAGAATAACATTCTTTATGTCATCAGTTATCTAACGAGTCTGGCATCTTTGAATTAAACAAACTCTGCAAGTATTACTTTTTATTGTGCTTTCATTAAAGCAAAGAAGTTCCTTCCCTTGCTGACTGCAAGGGTTTTAAAAGAGCTTCATTTGTGTTTGTGGGGATTCTTATTTCTCTGCCCTCTGCATCACAAATTCCTACATTTTGTGACAAGTCGTATCACTTTTGGCTTACCATGAACTGGTATGTGTAAATGTTTCCAGGCCAGGCCACTCTCCAGATTTTGTTCCATCATCATCAACTTCAGAGCAACAGAGCTTCAGAAATTTGCTGCAGTTACCACCAGGAACAGCTGCACTCATCAAAATCCTGTCTCTCCACCCCCCACAGCCCTCGGGAAATCTTACAGATTACTCACAGGACACTTATGAGTAGAATGAAACCAAATTTATAATGAGGGAATAGCAAAGATAATAGTATCAAAGGTAGGCAGAAGAGAGAGCGCACAGCCATGCTACCTTTTTTTGTTTTGTCCCTCAGTAATACAGAAGCATAGCAGCCCCACAACGCACCATGCACTACACATACACAGTTAAGAGATAAGGTGAAAGATGTTTGAATATGGCTGAGTTTCCAGCCTTTGGGTTTTAACCTGGAAGCCCATGCAGCCTGCACAAAACCCAAAAGCACACCACCACCCAGCCAAGCCAAGAACTGCTCACCAGCCCAGGCAGGGGCTCACTGAGTAGAAAGGGGCACTGCCCGGGGTCAGCCCGAGTCCGCCAAGGCAGAAGTGTCAGACAATTGTTGTCTTCCTCGCATTTGGGTAACGTGACAACAGACTCTGCCTTCCTCCCGATCAACATTTGTAATAGAAACAAAAACTGCACCTCCTGACTACCACCCCACAGATTTAATCATAAGATAAATAAAATAATCCTATAATAAAGAAAGCAGGGCAAAGTAGAAAAAAACTGTTTTTCAGACCAGTAGATATATTGATGTTATTTCAATCTACAAACTTTATCTACCCTCACGACCTCAACAAAATATGTTTCACTGAAAAGCTGCATTCACCATCATTTGGAACATTTTCTGTGGCAGAATGGAGGCAGGAAAGAACTTGCAGAGCAGCGAGACAGCTCCTATCAGGCTAGCACTTAGAAAAGCAGGAGCAGAAGATGGGTCAGAGCATACCAACCAGCGGGCAGCAGAAGTTTTGTGCTTGGCAATAGCATTCAAATAGGAATGCTCAGAAGACGTACAGCACTGACATTTTAAACTTCTTTCCCAGTGTGAAGGCTGCATCATGACACGATCCAAATTTAACCTCGATAGGCTCCATGCTGCCACAGTTGGGATGCTCCCAGTACCCACGGTAGCTAATGCAGACTTTGCTGAATTGATTTATTTCTTGGCACCAAACAAAGTCCAAAGGACCTTTTACTTCTCAGTCTAATGCACAGTTCCTGCCATATGGAGGCATACGTTGTTATACTGCTGCAGTATTCAGAGACTAGCCAAGAGGAGGACCATCCCCCTTGCTGGATGCACACGTAGGAAGAAAGACTTCTTACTCAAAAGTTTGTAATGTGTGGACTGCACAGAAAAAGCCTAGCAGGTGGAAATGAATTGACTTGCCAAGGTCACTGGACAGGACAACAATTTGTCTAGCATAGGGCTTAGTTGCCTGGTGCTTCTGCACTAAGATGCTCCCTGGAACTCAGCAGCTTGATGCACATGAACAATCCATTTCCTTGAAGATCTTTGTCCTAGAAACAGATCTACTACAGGACAGAGTAGCACAGTCACTCCCTTCATGAACATGGCACAGACTGCAGGGTCAGAGCATAACCACTGCAGCACCACAGGCCTGGTATTGTCACCATGCTATGCCAGAAAAGAAATTCACTTAGGCACTGCTAGTTTCCCTAAGGCACACTCAGCACAAAGACTACAAACCTCCTACCAGCATCTCCCAGGGCACTAGACTTCTCTTCACTATGAGCACTTAAGTCCTTCCCCAAGCATTTTTCCATTTCGAATCTCCAGTTACAGGATATGAAGAAAGGAAGGTAAACTTAACAGCTGAACCAAACTGAGCCTTCTTCTATGAACTCTTAACTGCTCTGGCACTGCTAAGGCTATAACAAGCATTTCATTTCAGTTCCCTTTCGCTGGGGTTCTGAAAGTGCCTCGGTTGGGAGCGTACGGGGGTTTACAGATACTCTCCCACTCATCTCACCAGGGGTGTGATGGCACTGGGTGTTCCAGCCGTGTTTTTATTTTTATGCCAAAAGGTAACAGTCCATCTCCCTTTTTTCTCCTCAGCTCTCATTCAGGAAGACCCCAAAAGCAAGCACGGTACCTATCAGCTGATACCCTTCTGTATCAGCCAGCATGATACATTCATCTTTCCTGAAGATTAAAAAGCATGCCGCATCCCAAAACTGGCTGGAGGAAGATGCTCTGTTCACTGGAGCATCTCCTGGCTGGTGGGAAGTGACACACATTCTTTGTACCCAAAACACCCTCATGTATGAGGATGAACTTTTGACTTCAACTGCTGCCAGGGTTGAAGAACTTGAAACTTCTTTGTCTTCTCTCCATGTAAAACAATCCGCTTGTACTGTGATGTCTGTGTGAAGGTGGCAACTAAGGCTCAGCCTCCTGTCACAGCCCATCTCATTCCGGATTTAGCCTGACATCATCAAAGCTCATACTGAACTGCCAGCTTCTCTCCTTGTTTTCATCAATTTGATGCTATTTTTTAAACATATTCATATGTCACAACACTGACGGCATGCCTTTCCTAGCTGTCTCTTCCTCCTCCATTGTCACTATTTCATTTACGTATACAAAGATTCCTAGATCAAATACAGATCACTCAACATCCTGACATTCTCAAGAGCTGACTACAAACTCTGGTTATCACAGAAAATTTCTCCTAAAATGAGTATCAGACAAACGGAGTCTATTTCTCTCCTCAGAAAGTCCTCAGCCAGCATAACCCTGACACACAGCTCTTGCATGCATTCAGCCACTGGAGGATCCTGAGGCATAAGGAGATGGTGAGTCATTGCTCAGAGCCGCGAGCTTCTGCAGGTGTGCTGCACTGGCCAGGAAAGTTGAAGTCGTATCTAAAAGAATGGTACATGGCTGAAAATTACGTTCAATTGTGATAGGAGGTAACAGTGCAGCATTACAAAATCCAGTATACTAGCAAAATGCAAAGCAAAGATACATGTACATGGTCACTCCCCAGAAGTGGTTTTGGGGAGCTCAGAACATTTCAGACAGCAAGGCAGCCCAAGAACACAGCTCTGGAAGGACAGAACCGGTGGCGACTGCACAATCAATAAGCAACAGTGTCTGGAGAGAGAAACAGCCTCTTGGATCCTGTCAGCTAATATCAAGGTAGAGTGGAATGCTGTTTATTTTAGCCCACTTCAGACAGATTCTCACAACATCTGGTTAATTATGAAATTCTACTAGGCAAGAGGGAAAAAAAAAAAACAAAAACATGAGTAACAAGTCGCTCATCAAAAGCAGCATAAGGGAAAAAAAAAAAGGCTGCAATGAGGGGCCACTGAAAGAAAGCATTAGCACTACAACCAGGGGAAGGGTAGGGAGAGAACTCTTGCAAAAACATTGAGTGATCAAGAAGAAAAGGCCATCTACTTGGTGCCTGCTCTGACGGATGCAGTGTTGTCCAGGAAGAAAGCAGAGAAAGAAAAAAAGAAATAAATCAATATGAAGTTCTTTCAGGAATGCAATGAACACAGGGGGTGCCTCTGTTTGGCAGCCCCAGGACACTTGCAGCCCTGGCTCGGATTGTGTGGATATGTTTTTGACTTGTCCCGGTCAGCAGATTAATGGCATTAACGAAGTTTCCATTAGCATCGGAGATTGGGGAGGAGGGTGAAGAGACAGAGGCGTCCAAGCGGAAAGCCACATGACTGCAGAATTGATAAGGCTAAAGATGAAACGGAGCTTCATTGGCAGAAGAGAGGCCAGGAAATGCCACTACAAATTAGCCCCAGGCCTCATTTCTTTTCCCTTCATTATCCAAACCCCTTCAGGAGAAGAATGGAGGAGGTTATGACCCTCTCCCAACACACACATACACAGATATTGAGTGAGTCTCTCTCAATGAACATAGACGTGGGTATATCTGTGTGTGTCTAAGGGTCTGTGTGTGTGGTATGTTTGTGTCTGTGCACATCTGTATTAATGTATTAGGTAAAAAAAAAAAATCTGTATTTGTATCAATACATATCTACAACTGTGAAATGGCACATGTTCTCCTATGATCCCTGCAGCTAAGCCATGTAATTTCTTTCACATTAGTGAGCTTTCACTGGAAGTAAACGCCATTGAAAGCAAAGGCGTTGCATCATTCAGTAGAAGTTCCAGCACCTGAACATGCTGTACGTGCCCACAGTAACTTATATGTGATTTAGAGTTCGTGGGAATAAGCCAGTTTACCTGCATGGGATTGTGCAGGAGCATTTATCTGCAACTATGCACATACACATCCAGATTTTATGCATACACACTAGCATCTAAGTGGCCAAACATGCATGCCCACTAATGCTGGTCTTGGAAGCGTGCAAGCATGAGTGTGTATGTGCACGTAAGTTTCCACATATACATTTTCTGGCAGACATATCCTTGTATCTGCTTCTGAAGGTCTATATACAGGGCATTCCCTGGGGGAATTTACACTCTTCCACGTATATTTTTCCCTTCAGTGTGCATATCCTCCATAGGTGCTTCTGCATTCCACTGATTATTTGTTTGCTTGCCTGTGTCCCAGCTATGTCTCAGCTGAAAGAGGTTCTGCTGCACAGAAGTCTGCACACCCCAAATAACCCCTGGTCTGCACATACGTTTAGCTTCATTTGTGCATCTTCATATACTTGTGCATCTGAATACATGTACCTATATTTATCAACCTCTTTCTGTAAGTTCTATAGCTTCTGTAAGTTTCTGTGAACTATTCTGCATAACACTGATTTTTGCTGCCTATCCCAGTGTATCATTCTTATGTGTATCAAAGAAAAAAAAATATATATATATATATATGTATTGCTGTTGACTAGTTATTGTACCTGAAAATTAACGAGTACAGGTAAATACAACAGTGAACACTGAGAAGTATTTGTCACAGACACACAGATCCCACTTTACAGGCACAAGAACTAGCTAAGGAGAACGTAGGGTGAGAGCTATTTTAAGTAGCTATTCATATCCCACAAATTTAGGGACAGGAAGATGATTTGCTGCAGGGATTAAAAAATAACATTTCTCCAAGCCTAATGATGTGTTTTTTTTAGTAAGAAAGGTAGGTTTTCTTCAAAGAGACTGTTAGCCATAGGCTACTAACAGGAGAGACTTCGCCTAGGGGTAAACAAGAAAACAACCTCCTTCTGCGTTTGGAAACAAAAAGAGAGGAAAAAAGCCAGGGAAGGATGTGTAAATGGAGCTTTGTGCAATGGTGCTCTGTTATGTGAGCTGTATGTGACAATAGCCCTGAAACCCTATGCGAGCAAACTCATAAAAGAGGTCACTGTCTCTTTAATTAAAGCTCCCTGGTTTGAGGTTAAAAACAAACCCAGTGTTTTATGACCAGGTGTGCGTGTGAAAGAGATGGGAACCCGATCCCCAGCCCAGTGACACAGCAGCAGAGAGGAGATAAGGGAGGAAAGCTTTTTATTAAGGTGTCACTTGACTGCTGCAACAGGGCAGCACCAGCAAGGCGAGTGCTGGAGAGGCGGGATGCACAAGCCCCTGGGACCCAGCCTGCCAACCGCCAGCAGCACCAGAGAGGGAACAGGAGGAGCACCAAGGAGGTACAGGGAAGGTAGCGACTTCCACCAGTGTCCAAGACCTACAGAGGCAATGAGGACAGTGATGGTGTGGCATCTCAGCTGGCGGATAACAGGGGAGCGAGGGCAAGCACAGTTCCCTGCCTGGGCTTGAGAGGATCAACCCTTAGCGAAGCCTGCACCTTGAGATCTAGGAAAGTCTGCAGGCAAGAGCCTCCTGTAGTTCATGGAGACAACTGGGACTAAGTCTATGCTAGCATCTAATAAAATGCCAGCCAAGCAGCAGAGAGGTTGCACCACTTCCCTGAGCCTTCCCTGTCAGTGATGCACACGTTGCTCAGGACACTCATGCCCACAGCACCATCACTGGCAGCAAATCACACTCAGGAGCTGGGGCCTCCACTTGCAGTATAATGAATTCTTCAGGTCTCACTTCTAAGGAACTGGTCACTGTAACACGGAACTCTGTGGAAGCGCCTATATCCAATGGGTTCATTTGGTTGAGGGCCCCTTCTTCACAGACCTTCCAGCTGTCAGTCCTGTCCCCAAAGCTTGCCAATAGGGAAGTCATTGATAAGCTCTTTTATACTGGCTCTGAAGGCTACAGACATCTGACTTGAAACAGGAGACAACACAGAACCAAGACCCAGACTGCAGGCCACATTCTCTCCTCTCCTATGTAGCAAACATATCACAAGCCCTATGTACCACCGTCTCTTGGCACTTGAAACCAAGTGTACTGAATTCCATCTTCAGCATTGCCACGTGCATCCCTAAAGTCAAAGTGACAGAGCGATGAGATCCTTTGGTACTGTAATTACCAAAAGAAAGCTGAAACGTAACATGGAAAAAAAAAACTTTCTGATTCTTCTGTCTCATTACAAAGCTACAGAACAGCAACAACATGTGTTCCTGAAGTGCTGTATTACAGACAAATCAAAGGCAAATTTTCTATTTACAAATGTATGCAATTTGCTCTAAAATTGTTTTAATTTGTATTTTAAGAAAATGTGTATAAAGTCTTATTAGATACAACTGAAAGACAGTAGGTCAGCACGTCATTTACTGCATTCAGTAAAAATATCAGAGATACAGATCAGAAAAGCAAGATGGAAAACACAGAATAACAAAACCATAATCACAGAGCGGTATTTTACTCACATTTATCAGTCTTCTACCATGGATTTCAAATATTTTTCCAGAGGAGATTAAATACTCTATACCCATGTCATGGATAAGGAAATGAAGGCACCGAGAAGTGCAATTGCCACAACTAGTGATATCACAAAGAACAGAACCAAAGTCTCAGCCCTGTTCAACAAAAGAATGAAGGCTCACTGGACCAAGCTTCCAGCAGCATTTCTTGCAAATTTTCAGCCCAGAAAGATTCTTTTTTTTTTAAAGCATACATTTCTAGAATTGGTCCTAAATAACTGGTTGAAATTCTACAGTATCATCCAAAGCCAGCAGTCGCTTGAAAACCATGAAAATTGCAGAATAAATTCATTTGTAGTGTAAATCCACTGGAATCAATTTAATTCTGCCAGGAATGGGTCTAAACCAGTTATGGTAATCTATCTGCTAACAGAAGACAAAGAAAACCCTGAACTACAATTCAGTCATCGCAGTTCTCTTGTAATGCAAACAACGCTCCCAATACAATGCTCCCACAGTCAACAGCAGGCGTAAAAATAGGATATGCAGCCATAAGTCTCACTTCTCATTTTTGAAGTGGGGCAAATTCATAGCTGGTATAATTTTCTCACCTTCAGTAAAGTTAGACTATGACTAATTTAACCCCTTCCCTTTGACAATTTACTGCCCTTATTGGATAGTTCATATGTAAAGGTAAAGCTGATTAAGAACTTAAAATACAGATCTCTGTTGACTGCACATCTTTTAAAATTATTTATGTTCAGTCTAAAATAATTAATTTTCTGAAAGTCCAAATAATTCAACCTGATATTCTGAATACAAAATATTCAGATCTTTAAGCTGTTCTGCATTGCTTTCTTGAAATTTATTTTTTATTATTATTATACTAAAATCAAGCATTTCAATACAAAGAAAAAAATGTTCATTCAAAACTAAAAGCATTTCCCCTCATTTTGTTCCATATCCTCACTTCTTTGGTGCTGCAAACAAACAAATCAGTTGATGGAAATATCCTTCTATAACCTTCCATAACCCATCTGGCTTTGCTCGGGCTGAATTCTCTAAGCTTCACTCCCTGCTACCCCGCTTCCCCTGACACCGATGCACAAGTGGAACCCGTGTACTGCTGAGCACCAGTTACCAGGGATAGCCCCTTCCCTTTACTTTACACTTGTGTAAACAGTCGCATGAAGTGTGGGACTTGGGACATATGTTTGTAGTCCCCTGCTGAGCAGAAGCATTACCAGCATCTGCTTTGTAACTAATGCTGGGTCTCCTACAAGGCTTTTGTGGTGAGGGTGTGTTATTTCTTGTTTGGGTTTGTTCTTATTGTTTTGCACATCTCCCAGATTTGCTTCTTGCCCCTTCTACATTCCCTCCCATGTCTGAAGAAAGTACTGTCAGCACAGTTTTCTGACTTACACAATTCTCTGTGCTTTGCTTGGTTTAGAAAAAGAAAGTGAACCTTGGTGGCACAGTTACGAGCAGGCTGCCAGCTGGACCCTGCTGACCCCAGCACAGCTGTGCCAATTCACACCAACAGATTATCAAACTGCTTGAAAAGCTAGGTACTGGTCTTAAAGTTTTTTCTTCTACCTTACTAAAGTGATTAAAGTAGTATTTTGGACTGCAAAAGGCCTAGCAGCAAAAGATGCGGCTTAATCATTCCTGCTCTGCCGGCGTAACTATAGCTACTTGGATTTTTTTGGTATGTTTTTTAAGCTGAAAATGTAGATTCAGTATAACTCCAACCCCCCGCCCCCCACTGCCGAGAGCAATTATTTTTTTACAAACTAATTAAAAAAGAGAAGAAAAATATTTTTAAAATTTATATGAAATATTCCAGCTTTCGCATTCAAAGTTATTCCCAAACTTAAAAAAAGGCTTCATTTTCATTTGACAGTTTAAGAACCCCAATATCATTACTGTGTCTTTGTGCCTCAGTTCTTCACCTGCAGAAGTGAAATAATAACACTGCCCTAACCTACCAAAGCCCTAAAAACAGGGAAAGTCTCTTGAGATATTTAGATATTATAAGCTTGGAGGCACCTAACCGCTACAAAGTTGCCCTCAAAGTTACAGTTCACCCAATCTTTACAATTTAAGGATTTTTAAAACAATGTACAAATTCATTCCTTAAACCTGATACTGTAACAAACCAAAGATGAACTGGATCCCAGAGACTAAAAATTTGAAATCATCTTGACTAACATAGCCACACAGCCTCAACATTTTTTGTTCCCTCTAGCATTGGCTTGAAATGGAGAGGTCTTACTTAGGTATTCTTTACTTAAGACTCCAAAAAGGGAATATTTTTGGGATTAGAGATGTCTATACAAGACTGTACAATCCAAATTCAATTCCAAACTCAGCTACAGTTCTCTGACAGTAAACAACCCGGTTGCTTTGTTCCTCCATTCCCCTTACTTATCTCAGGTTTTCTATCTGCCCCATTGTCAAGTCTTATGAAGGTCTTATGTGCTTCTCAAATCCAGCACCGTGATTGTTTTGGTCTAGATGCTTCCATGGAGTAACAAAAACATTTTTAAAGACATACACACACACAAATTCCTTATCCAGAAAGAGATATAAAAGTGGTGTAGTCCAGTGGAGGAAAAAATACAGCAAAATAAAGCAGAAACTATGGTAAAGCATAAGATGAAAAATGAGGAAGAGAATAAAGAGCAGGCTGAACACAAGCCTCATATGAGCAAAAAAGCTTAGGCATCCTAAAAAATACCCCTCACTAACAGAGCTCTCAGATAACTCCAGTTTGAGAATTACTTCCACTGATTCCCCCTCTCTCTACCACAAACTTCGTTTGTGCCTATGCACTGTGGGGTTAAGATGATTCAGATTTTTTTTCTAGTAGTACTTTCACAGAGTTCACTAAACAATTTGTGAAAATGCCAGGACAAAGAAGCAGTGAAATAACCTTCTAAGGAAAGAGGGTGAGATAATGAAAAAGTATTAGAGAAGGCCCTTGCAGATAAAAGGTGATATCCCTCTATGGATTTGTTTTCATTCTATTTTTTCCTAAAAAGTTCCCCTTTTTACTGTTTTTCCCTACAAAGCAATGTAACAGTCCCTCTCAGACTCTTCTTCTGAAACCCTGACACACCATCTTTCTTCCATAAAACCCTTTACCCTAGAAACAGGATTACAGAAGTTCCCCTCAACACTTTTTCTAACAAAGTAAAACAGAGTTGAAGTAAAAGCAGGTGCAGCAGTAGGAAATGAGAGGCACCCACCTGCTCTGCGTTACAGCTAGTGCACAGCACAGATACCCTGAAACTCTTCAGAGCTAGATACCAGCCTGGAAAAGCCACTGCAGAGCTGATCCTGTACTGCTTCCTTGCAAGGAAAAGGCAGGCTGATCTTTTTATCTCTCATTCTCCACTCCTTGCCTCATCCCTTTTTCCTCTGTTCTTTAAACTGATTTCACCAACTGTTTGAAACAAAGTGAGGCACCCACAAAGTTAAAGGAAGCGCTGCCCAAAATTTCAAGAGAGGTTTTCACTCCCAGTGTCTACCACTGGCTTTTGACAATACAGAAGAGCAGAGCTCTTACCCGCAGTACCACAGCTCCTAACAAGCAATTTCTCTCCATAACCCTGTCCCTACTCTTTTCTTCTTCCTCCATTCCTAGCTCTTTCACTGCTGCTATTCCCCTCCCAGCTTTTGCTCATTCCTCCCCATGTCCTTCCCCTACTTCTGTTTCCCCTCTCCCCCATTTCCATTCCAAAGTTCTCAGTTAAAAGCATTGCCTGAAGCAAGATCACATCTCCAATAAGAGAGGCAACTTCATTACAGTTTAACATAAAAAGATCAGCTGATATTGATCCATAATTTGGACAAGTGCCATGTTATTGACAGGAAGACAAAATAAGTTAGAATGGCCATGTTTCAAAAATTCTGTATGTACACTCAATCACTGGAACAGAAATTGCAGCTGGGTATATAATAACACAGCCGTGTTCTCTATTTCCACTGTAGATCAATGCTAATATGAGGAGGGCCACAGAAGATGGATGTTGCCGACAGAAAACCTTGAAATTCCAGGTTAGGACTTGGGTGGCTTCATGGATAAAAGATTGTGTGTGCGATGGCAGGGTAATTTACATACGAAAGACCAAGCTCCTTCCTTAATACCCAAGAATGCTCTACTTCAAAGTACTCGCTTCTGCATTTAAATTCAGGTTAGGGAAAACAGAAACTGACCCAACATCCTGTGTTAGATAACTACACAGGCTTTAGTTCACAGACCTAGGGGACCCCAGGTGAGTTAGACAACCACAGGACAATATACATTCACATATGGATACATGAAAAAACACATACAAGCCCTCCATACATCACTGAACAACCACTCTGCTGGTATGTAGCTTTTCCAGAAGGTAGGTGCTGGCAGGAGAGACAGAATATTTCTTTCTGGTGCTTTTTACTAGAATCATATTGCCAGGCTACTGAAGTGCTGCAGAGTTTCTAGCCCTTGCTACCTGTTTCACTAGTAAGGTTTACGGCCTCCACGTAACAAACGTTTAAACTGGTCAGCAGGGAGCAAATACAAAAACTTCAGCACCAAAAAGACAATCCTCTACCATTTGAGCTAAATCAGAAATTCCTTTTGCAAGTAACTGTAACAGGTATTTATTCTTTATACAGAGAACAAAACAGTCAGGCGAGGCATTATACTTGCCAAGAGCATTTCTTTTTGAGTACTTAATTCTGTTAAAGTGAAATTCCCCACACAGACGTCTCCTCTAACAAGGCTGGATCCAGTCACAGCACAGATGTGAGGGCTGAGCAGGACCACCAACCAGCAATGCAGTGCTAGTGTCCCCAGAAGTCAGCACCCCAGAACATTCAGCTCTGAGATACGTGCCTCTACCCTTCCTTAAAATATTCCTCTAGCTAGTAGCAGTGAAGATCTTATTTTCTCTGTAAGCATGCTATTTGAAACCAGTATAACTCACTCAGCAATGCATTGCACACTTTTCCTGATGTAGGAATACCAAGTAATTGAAAGAGAAATAATACGCATCAATGACTAGGATTTTTACTGAGATTTATCCCTTCCTGCTTCCTCCTGATCAGCATGTACTCCTCGTCAAGGCTGACGACTACAAGCTACACAGTTAACTCAAAACTCTGACGTTGCATTGATAAATCCTTCTATATAAGAGGATATATATACATATACACACACACGCATACAAAGCACTGGGTGTCTAGGTGGAAACATCAAGAGCTCAGCAGTTCAGAAGGTGAAGGGCCTACTCAGACTTATCTCCCAGTTAATGACAAGAAAGTCTTTGCCTGCTGTCACTACCCCTAATTCAAGAAGCTTCTTCAGTACTTGTAAGCACACATTCATGCTACTAACCTTATGTTGCATGAACAGAGAATATTGTTTTAAAAGATGTATAGTATGGGGCATTCACAGAAAGTATTCACTTTCAAACTGTTCAGTAAAACAAACTCAATTCCCAGAAAAAATGCTGTCCCATCAAAACTTCAATTCACATTTCAGCCTTGATCTGAATCCAAACTCCACAACGAGCTGCTATCTTGACAGCAAGCCAAACCTTTATTCAGATACTCCTGCATTTTGTGAGCTACACAAGTCTCACGCTGAGGTTTGTGACTCATGCCCATTAGCTAAGTCAGATTATAGACAGTTTTGATGTCTGGTTCCCAGCACAATGCTGCAATGTTTAGGAAACATAGGGGATTGGTGTAGGAGGAGGTTAGCCACATTTCTACTGATCACATACTTTTACAGACCTGCCTGCAGAAGGACCGTACCGGCAGCAACAGTGTAAGAGCCATAGCTCTTCAGACCATCCTTAAGCTCTCACAAAATTCCACCCAGGGAGCTATAAATGCCCTTTCACCTTGATCTTCCCCCTTCCTTCTGAGCCCATCTGGCTAACAGGTAAAAGTAAGGACACCTGTGCACAAAGCCATAAAAGCTGGGAGATTATTAGTTAACTCTGGAAGTTTAATTTCCATCTGAAGCACCTGCTGCAGGCCCTGACTCCCATGGGGGTTGAATCCCCAGCCAGTGGCCCCTAATTCACCTTCTCCGTTTGGTTTGTCAGCCTCACTGGGGGGGGTATGCAAGGAGCACGGCCTGTCTCCCTCCCGCACAGGGCTTTCTGGGACCTAGCGTCCTGGCCTTCTCCACCAGTACGGCTCTTGCAGCAGGCTTGCAAAGCTCCTACTGTGGCCTTAGAGTGGCATCTAGTGCTCAGCTGCTGCACTGATCTTCAACAGCCCTCAGCTGTCAGCTCTAGCAGTTCTCACACAAATTGCCCACCTGCTGCCCAATAACCAGGGTTGAGGACTGCTTCAGACAACAAGCAAAGTAACTGGGCTATGCCAAGGAAGTGAGTGTGCTTTTATCAACAACTGCAGGATTAACTGATTCCATGGGGAGTAGTTAGGAGTACAGTAAAATTTTTAAGGGAGTAAACTCATCCTTCTGGTTCACCAGGGTGTGCTCTATGAAGAGGATATTTCCTACACAGTCCATGTTAGAAGATGGCAACTTCTGTGTAACAACATTCATCCTCCACCATACACCTGTTGTAGTGTTTTTACTAATACACACCTATGGGAACCAGAATAAAAAAAAAAGCTAAGTATTTCTTCAATGGTTATATCTGTTCTCAGACACTGCAGCTTTTCTCACTGCTGCTTAGAATGACTTTGTCTCCTAAAACCGTTTTTGCAAACTTGTTTTTCAAGTGCAAATCAAATCTAAAAAGCAGAACCCTCCAAGAGCAGGGCATCGAAAGACGACAAGGAACCAGATGCACCTTGTGCTCTTTCCCTACATGCTGGGAATATTCTGGCCAAAAATACCAGCCATCAAAAGCAAAAGACACAAATTGCCTGGAACTCTTGAGGGAACTCCTGAAGGCAGCATCCTTTTTTTTTTTTTCTTTTTTCTTCCACCCCCCCCCCCCCCGCCTTTTTTTTTTTCCTTCAAGGATAATTTTATAGTGTATAATTTAATCAGAATGCTCTGAAGGCAGGTACATTATCCCAGCTGAGCGTGTTTTCTCTTTTCAGTCTGCCTGAGATGAAGCAGTTGGATAAGTAAAAGAAAAGCTACATAATTATACAGGAAGTCTGAGGCTTTTGAATTCACTTTTCAGTAGCAGACCTCAAAACGTTTTAACAAAATGTGAAGTGTTGCTAGCCTCACCTTGTCCATCTATAAAATGAAGATAATGCTCGAGGACAGAGGGAGGTGAGAATCAGAACCTAAGTGTCCTAACCTCTTTCCAGTACAGAAATATTTTTTTTTTCCCATGACATCTGAACAAAAGAAGTTAGAGAAAGATGGAGTGCTTAAATCGTATTCTGATCCTCTCCATATTTTAGTTCTGCCAACAGCAAAGATCAGGCATTTATTATGCAAATTCAGAGACACATTCAAATGCCGCTAGATAAGTATTAAAATTTTCCAGTTCTTAAAATTCCTCTAAATTAGGGAAAGCTTTCATGTTTGGGTTCTGGCTGAGTTAGCTGCTACAAAAAAAAAAAAAGTAGAACACAAAAATTACTTTCACATATAAAAGCAGCAGCAGAACAGGTCCTGTCAATATTTTATATAAAATACACATGGCAAACCAACGAGCTTTCAATAAATGATATTTAAACCAGTTTGTCCCTGGCCCGGCAAAGTGTCCACTATTCTACCTTGGCACGTGGCTGAGAAGCAACATCCTAGAGACACAAAGTCCTTCGTGGCAGTAGGGCCTGCATTCACAGATAAAATGCAAGGAGTCACAGCAGTCTTGGTGCTGTAAAGTCAGTTGCTTCAGAACAACACAACAGGAACAGTGTTGTCCCAGACAACAATACTACCAAGAAAGCCCTGTATTACACTTGCTAAAAAGAAAACCTGCACAGTGAGAGTCATATGCAATGACTAAGAATCAGCCCATTACTGAACTCTGACTAGCTACACCTACGAGAAACTCAAAAAAGCTGCCTGACGTAGAGCACACACCACTTACAGCATCGGCACACAGGTCACCACTTCCAAATATTTAGCAGTCTAAAAGATCCTCCAAACTGTGGGATCATCTGACATTTTTACCTGGGCATTTCTTGTCTGACTTTTGATCTAACCACCACCAACTTTAGAACTACTTTTTTCACTGGTTTAAGTACATCAGTATCCAATATAACAGCACCAAGGGCCTTCTGCAGAACAAAAGCCTCCATCTCTTCAGGGCTTTTCAGTATCATCTTCTTACTGCTCCTTTAAAGCTGACCAAATCAATGGAGCAGCAAAAGGCACACACTCCAGTCCCTTTATAGACCAGCTTTGCTGAATGTGTTACAACCAGAGATTGAAAAAAGACTTTGTCCCCCATTTGCTTTGTTTTTTCACATCCTCAGAAATGCTCCTAAGGAACAAACTTGTTAACACAGGATGAGTCAGGGAACCTAAATTCCTAATTCTTCTTCCCAGATCTGTCACAGACACATACTGAAATTTTTGGAAATACATGTCATCTTTCTGTGTTCCAGCCTACTGTATATAAAATAAGACACAAATGTAAAGCACAATGAGCTCCCTGACAGAAAGATGACAGACAAATTATTCATTTACTTATTATTCACTTACTTTTCTATTTATTTTTAGATAAATCACCCAATTCTCTACCATAAAAGTTTTTGTACCTGTGAATGAAATAGATTACTTTGTCACAAACTCAGAATCGTCTGTTATTTGACTACAAGACCACTGTAATTGCGATAAATGAAGGAAATTTTCGCATAGAACTTCCTATTACCAAGAAAGTAAAGACAAAAAGTCTTGATTAAATCTGATTGTAGCCTTGAGATGCAGGTCAATTCACCCGTGAGACTCTGAAATTGTGACATGACTTCTCTCAGGAGTGACAGAAATAATCACCTTTTGGATTTCAAATTAAGCACATTTATAATCAGCTGAGAAATAAGGATGAGAAAATGGCAACAGCATTCTTAAAGTTCGTTTACTTACGCTTTCAGCTGCCTGTCTTCTGCAAGACATCCACCAGAGGGCTCCAGGACCCCGTTCTTGCTCATTATCGTGGAAAAAAGCAATTCTGCGAAGTGCCTGCAAAATTGGAATTGGAGAGTTGGAGTCTCCTTTGGTTGCAGCAGAAATTGGGGCAAGGTGTATGCTTTCAAAGGGGTGTTCATAAGTTTTCCACACTTAAGACTGTTTAAATTTCTGTAACGCTGTAAGAATGAACACTGTTTGCTGAATACATTAAGAAAAAAAAAAAAAAAAAAAAAAAGACTTTTTGTTCTCAAAATACACTCATTCTACATAAACGGGCCCCTGTAGAAGGCTGAAGATAGATCACAATTAAAATGTATTTTGTTTTAGTAAGAATAAAAGCAGTGGACAAAACATAAAGCTATGCGCTGATATTGTAGGCCTACCAAGGGAAAGAGAAAATATTTTCAGCAGTCTCAAGGACACATATGAACATGTGATGGGATCAACAAAAAAAAAAATAAAATAAAATAAAAGAGAGAGAGAGAGAGAGATAAAGCCACAATATCAAAAAACACATCTCCCCCAAAAATGAGCTCCTTTCTTCAGATTAAGCCCCAACAGTGGAGCGTTTCAAACCTACAGGAAAAAAAAATGCAGAATACCCACTGCAGGGGAGATGCCAGTATTAAGCAGGGGCAAAACCAGGTGGATAGAATTCATTTTTGTTCTCTAGTTTCAAGTCAAATATCAAAGAGAGACGTGTTACAGTTTAAATTATTCACATATATATATACCGCCCACCCACACATTAAAATACCACAGAACCAACCGATTTCAAGTACGTTATACAACAAGGAGTTAATAATAAGCTGGAGAAGGAATAGTTTTCCTCTGGCCTGATTCAACGCACGTGCATTATTCATCGCATTTGTGAAAGAATATGAATCCCATCAAATAATTAGGCGGTATGTTAACCTGCCTGGTTTGCAGTAGCCTGTGACTGACGAGCAGAAGGGCTCTGCGAGAACAATATCCTGCACTGCTGCTCCCTTCTGCCTGGGCCCTCTACAAGGCTGTGTTTTGTGTGTTTGTATAGGGAATCCCTGTGGAGTCTTTATCGAGTTCTAGGTCAAAAAAAACTCTGAATTTAGCTTTAAATTAGGGAGCTATTAGAAGCTAAATTTGTTCCAGTGTCCACAGTACCACTACTACAATTCCAAACAAGACAAGAAAACCACAAAGCAGAGTGACCCAAAGCAAATGAATCCTTAAATTCTGCTGATGAATAGGGTGCCACAGATCACCTGTGAAAAAGCTGGTAGAACCTCCTATGCCTCCTTAACCATAAATTAGTTCAGGAAGTCCTGTTCTAATTCAGTCAAGAATTAACTCCAGGAAGTTAAGTCAGACAAGATAACTGCAACTGTTTATCTTGGCTTTAAAGTTGTTAATCTGTAGGGGCTTTACCTGAGCTACTTCATTGTCTTCAGAAATCCCCCTTCCACTTCAGTGTGCTGTAATGCAGTTTCCACCCCGTACCTGCCCCAGAGGCAGCTACGTTTTCAGCACGTCCTTTACACAATCAGGTCACACAAGTTAAAACTAATCCTACAAATCTGAGGCTTGGGTGATTTTCACATCAATTCCCAAAATGAGATAAAAATCACAGAACATGGGAAAGGCAGTGCAGTGTAGTTGATGAGCTTCAGTTAAAGTGTGATAGGCACAGCCAAAAGCAGAATTCAAAGAGCAAAAATTCATACTGGTACAACATCAAAGGAGACCTGCGTATGTATTTAAAGAGAAATAAATAATGGGAACAGATCTGCTCTTAATGACACTGGCGTGGGTGTGGAATAATGTCCCTCGCCCAAGTGGCATTACTTTGGATTTTTCCTGGTACAGCCAAAGGCAGAACCAGGCTCATGTGTTTGGTATTTAACAACGTAATACTGAGAAGCGTGAGTCAGAGAACAACCATGCCTTGCTGCTCCGGGATTTTTATGACAGAGCAGCACCTGGGATCAGGGAATTACTCCTCTGAGACTCGGGCACCAGCGGGCACCACAAGCACATGGAAGCACGGCTCACCTCGCTGGGAGCAGGGAGGGACTGCAGGAGCAGGGTAAAGGCAGCAGAGCTCCTGCCCAGCCGCACCGCCCCGCTCTTCTCAGGAGCAGCATGAGGCCTCCTGAACATACACAGAGCGGTCTTCTAAGCCCTCAAAACACGAGGCCGAGAGGCAGGCTGGCAGCTGTGGGACGGAGCAGGGGATTCTCTGGAAGCCAACAGAGGCGACGGGTGCTGGACATGGCTACCACCTCCTGCAGGGTCAGGAGCTTGGGAAATATTCCCCCAGTGGTGCTGCCACACTGCAGGAACCGCAGTTAAGAAGCACCTGTGGAGCCAGGAGGGCTCTAACACCTCAAAATGCATTGTTCTCACCACAAAATGTAATTCTAACACCCAAAACACCTCGTTTTCACCACAAAACGCCTCATTTAAACCCCAAAACACCTTTTTAACCCAAAATATAGTTATCACCACAAAATGTCTTTTTACCCCCAAACGTCCATTTTTTTGGCCTCAAAATGCCTTGCTTTCACCCCAAAGTGTCATTTTCACAACAAAAGGTCTAATTTTTCAACCCAAAATGCCTTGCTCTCAGCCCAAAACATCTTCCTTTCACCTCAAAAAGCTTTGTTTTCACCTCAAAACGCATGGTTTTCTCCACAAAATATCTTTTTTCACCTTAAACTATCTTTTCACCACAAAATGTCCCCTTTTAACCACAAAATTCCCCATTTTCACCCCAAAATGCCTTGTTTCCACTTCAAAATATCTTTTCACCACAAAATGCCTTTTCACCTCAAAATGTCTCGTTTTCACCCCAAAATCAGAAATCACAGAACTATAGGGGTTGGTAGGGACCTCAGAAGATCATCGGGTCCAACCCCCCTGCCAAAGCAGGTTCCTCAGAGCAGGCTGCCCAGGTAGGCGTCCAGACAGGCCTTAAATACCTCCAGAGGAGACTCCACAACCTCCCTAGGCAGCCTGTTCCAATGCTCCATCACCCTCACCGTGAAGAAGTTCTTTCACATGTCAGTGCGGAACTTCCTGTGTTCTAACTTGCAGCCATTGCCCCTTGTCCTATCCCCACAAACCACTGAGGAGAGGTTGGCTACGTCCTTCTGTCCCCCACCCCTCAGGTATTTATATACATTGATGAGACCCCCTCTCAGTCTTCTCTTCTCCAGGCTGAACAGACCCAGGTCTCTCAGCCTTTCCTCATAGGGAAGATGCTCCAGGACCCGAATCATCTTTGTGGCCCTCCGCTGGACTCTTTCCAGGAGATCCCTGTCTTTCTTGTACCAGGGAGCCCAGAACTGGACACAGTATTCCAGGAGAGGCCTGACCAGGGCAGAGTAGAGGGGGAGGATCACCTCCCTTGACCTGCTGGCCACACTCCTTTTAATGCATGCCAGGATCCCATTAGCCCTCTTGGCCACAAGGGCACAGTGCTGGCTCATGGTCAACCTGTCATCCACCAGGACCCCCCAGGTCCTTCTCCTCAGAGCTCCTCTCCAGCAGGTCGTCCCCCAGCCTGTACCGATACTTCGGGTTGTTGCTTCCCAGGTGCAGGACTCTACACTTGCTCTTATTAAATCTCATTTGGTTTCTTCCTGCCCATCTCTCCAGCCAGTCCAGGTCTCGCTGAATGGCAGCACAGCCTTCAGGCCTGTCAGCCACTCCTCCCAGCTCTGTGTCATCGGTGTACTTGCTGAGGGCAGACACTATTCCCTCATCAAGGTCGTTGATGAAGATGTTGAACAAGACCGGACCCAGCATCGACCCCTGGGTAACACCACTAGCCACAGGCCTCCAGCCAGACTCTGCTCCGCCAATCACCACCCTCTGAGCCTGGCCAGTCAGCCAGCTCTCAACCCACCTTGCCGTCCCCTCCTCTATCCCACACTTTCTCAGCTTTGCTAGCAGGATTTCATGGGAGACAGTATCGAAAGCCTTGCTAAAGTCAAGGTAGCTGACATCCACCGCTCTCCCTCATCTACCCAGCTGGTGATGCCGTCATAGAAGGCAACGAGGTTGGTCGAGCACAACTTCCCCTTGGTGAATCCACGCTGACTTGTTTTCACCTCAAAATGTCTTGTTTTCACCCTAAAAGGTCTTCTTTTCACCTCAAAACGTCTAGGTTTCACCACAAAATATCTTCTTTTCATCCCAGAATGCCTCGTTTTCATCCAAAAATATATTTTTCCCCCCCAAAAAAAAAAATCTTTTCACCACAAAATGTCCCATTTTCACCCCAAAACACCTTCTTTCTCCACAAAATGTCTTGTTTCCACTTCAAAATAGCTTTTCACCCCAAAATGTCTAGTTTTCACCATAAAATGCCTCGTTTTTTCACCCCAAAATGTCTCTTTTTCACCCCAAAGTCTTTTTCACCACCAAATCTCTCATTTTCACCCCAAAATGTCTAGTTTTCACTACAAAATGCCTAGTTTTCATCCAAAAATTTCGTTTTAACCACAAAATGTCTTTTTTTACCCCCCAAACGTCATTTTACACCTCAAAACACCTTTCTTCTCCACAAAATTTTGTTTACACTTCAAAATAGCTTTTCACCCAAAAATGTCTAGTTTTCACCATAAAATGCCACGTTTTCCCCTTAAAATGTCCCCTTTTTCACCCAAAAATGTCTCCTTTTCATCCCAAAATGTCTCGTTTTCACCCCAAAATGCCCCATTTCCCCCCCCCAAATGTCTTCTTTTCACCTCAAAACGTCTAGGTTTCACCACAAAATTATATTTATTTCCCAAAAAAATATCTTTTCACCACAAAATGTCCCGTTTTCACCCCAAAACACCTTGTTTCCATTTCAAAATGGCTTTTCGCCACAAAACGCCTTTTCACCTCAAAACACCATCTTTCTTCACAAAATGTCATTTCTACTTCAAAATAACTTTTCGCTCCAAAATGCATCCTTTTCACCCCAAAATGAGTTGTTTTCATCCCAAAGTCTTTTTTTTTACCCCAAATGTCTTTTTTTCACCTCAAAACACCTTATTTCTCCACAAAATTTCTTGTTTACACTTCAAAATAGCTTTTCACCCCAAAATGTCTAGTCTTCACGACAAAATGTCCCGTTTTCACCTCAAAATGACTCGTTTTCCCCTCAAAATGTCCTGTTTTCACACCAAAATATTTTTTCATCACAAAATGCCTTTTTTTCCTCCCAGAATGTCTTTTTTACCTCAAAACATGTAGTTTTTACCCCAAAATGTCTCATTTTCACCCTAAAATTCCACGTTTTCACCTCAAAACACCTTGTTTTCATTGCAAAACGTCGTTTTAACCAGAAAGTGTCTTTTTTACCCCAAAATGTATTTTTTTCACCTCAGAACTCCTTGCTTTCACTGCAAAATATCATTTTCACCTGAAAATGTCTTGTGTTCTCCACAGAATATCTTGTTTTCACCTCAGATTGCCTTGCTTTCACTTAAAAGTATCTTGTGTTCATCTTAAACTATCTTACTTCACCTCAAAAATGTATTGTTTTCACTGCGAAATGTCCTTTTATCGCCCTCAAAAACTCGGCGGGCAACACATCCGCCGCGCCGCCCCTCACAGCTCGTGCCCTCAACCAAGATGGCGGCGCGGGGAGCGGTGCCAGCCCTCCGCCGCTCTCCCCTTACGCCCGCCCGCCTCTGCGGCCGGCGGCGCCCTCCGCGGCCACGTGACGCGTTCAAGAGCGCCGCGCGGGACCGGCGGCGGCGGCGGCGCGATCAGGTGACCCCGCCAACGGCCGCTGCCTCAGCGCGGGGGGGAGCGGCGGGGCTGAGGGGCACGGAGGGGACGGGGACGGGGCCGGGGCCGGCCCGCGGGGCCCCTGCGGCCTCCTGGGGTCCCCGGTCCGGGAGGGGGGGCAGCAGGGGCCGTGTGAGGGCGGCCGGGAGCCGCGCGGCCCGCCGGGCGCCACACGCGCTCCTGCGGTGCCCCGGCGGTGAGCGGGGCTCGGCGCAGAGATGGGGAATATCGGCAAAACGCCGGGGGGCAGCGGGCTCCAGGGCGCCGTGCTGAGTCCGAGGTCACCGCGTGCAGACCTTGTGCCGAGGGGTACAACGCCACCCGCGGCGGCTGGGGAGGCAGGCACAGGTGACAGCAGCCGTGCCCCAAAGCCACCACACGCAAAGAGCAAACGTGTTCTATTCGCTGTCGGGCTAACCGAGCTCTCCTTTCCCAGGAAGGGTCCCCGGCTCCTGGCCTGTCCCCAGCAGGATGTGCTGTCGCTGCGGGCAGCGGGGTGCCCTGTGAGCGCAGTCAGAGGGCAGAGGGCCTGCTCAGGTAAGGGACCAGCGGCAGCAGGGCACCACCAGCCTGCAGCCACCCCACTGAGGGGGAATTCCGGCTTTGCTACCCTCCTGGGAAGGGTCTATGTTATTAACAACGGCCTTGTTGTAACGTTGTATCAGTAAGCAGCTCACTGTGCTGATGTTTTCAATGACCTCAGCCTGCTTTCCCGTAGCAGCCGTACCGTGGAGGTCCTTTCAGGGACTTCTTTAGCAGGAAAAACAAAAAACGGGTACACCGGAACATAAGGTGTTATGCAGCCTGGAAAGTTTTATTTCAAGTCAGCGAAGTTTCAGGAGGAAAAGTAGGTCGGTGGAATATAGCCACAGCTCTCCATCTTTCCTGCAGGTCTGATTTCTGCTTGGATGTACCGGAGACTTCCTCTGAGTTTGTATGTCACGGGCTGTACCGAGAGCTCCTTGTGTCCCAGGGGTCTCTGCTTTCCCAAGCACGTACACACACAGCTGCACGAGAAGTGCCTTGTACCTTCTCATAGCAAGTGTTCAGAGAGAGCACAGTGAACCATCCCTGTTCCATTACTTACTCACTTAAGAGTAATTACTGGAACTTGAACTAAAAGAACCTTGTAAAGGTGTTATAGTCAATCCCTCAGCCAGAAAGCCTGATCATTTTTACCTAAATTTTCTCTAGCCTGCTCCGAAGGCATACAACCAAGGCCTACAACATGCATCTCCTTCCTCGTGCAGCAACCTCGACTCTTTGGTAGGCAAATTTATGATCTCATAAAAATTGATATACATCCAAATGGCAGTTCCTCTCAGCTCAGAAGCCTTTTCCTAAATTGTTCTCCTAAAGTCTATCTTGTTAATATAAAATCTAAGGCACTATAAATCATTCCCATCACATCCCATTGACCATTTAAGAATGATTACAGAAATTTGAACTGAAAGTCTTCAGAAATGATCTAGCCATATGCAAACATTTCAGATTTTTCTCCTTTTTCTGAAGAAAAGCGGATTCATGTGCATTGTACAAAAAGAAGCCAACTTTTTTTGAATATAGCATAACTAGAAAAAGCAAGTTAGATCCTGTGCAGCATGATAAGCCATGCCCACATCATAATGACAAGAAATGCAGCAGGACTTTCACAGACGTATTTGAGTTGGCTGACAACTTCTGAAGTGATCTTAAAATCCGCACTGCAATTATGGCTGGAAGTTTAAAATGATGATAGCACCTTTTCAGTACAATTGTACTCCCAGGAAAGCAATTTCTCTTGCCTTTGGGTTTTAGATCATGCAGTGCGTTGTAAATCACTCCTCCACAAAACTGTGCGCAAAGGATAAGGTTTTCTAGTAAATCTCTCCCTTAACTATTGCACCACTGGAAAAAAAAAATTGGCATTTGAAGGTATATTATATAAGGTGCTTTAGGGTCCTGCGTTATGTAATTCTGAACTTGGATATATGTGGAGATGAACATGCAGCAACATAGGTTTCTTCCCTGAAGAATCCATTTAAAAATGTTTGTGCATAGGTTTTTAATCAGCTCCCTCTTTCAATACCCACCAAATCTGAAAGGCCCGAGGACACTGAGGACTTTACTTTCCACAAGCCTTGCTTGGCAGAGACCATTGTGCTTTACAGATCCCAAGAAGTTAAGTTTTGCAAGGACAGTTTATTTACCAGGGAATAAAATCACTCCTCCCAGCAATAAATGATGAAATGCAAGTGTGCCTGTCTCTCAGAAGGCTGGTGCCTGTGGTTTTATCGGAGCAGAGGTGGGTTCCCCAGGTAAAGGATGGTGACTGACCCATGAAAAAAAAATAGTTGCTCACCTTGCCTTTCTGTCCTTCATTGTAAGGCTGCTTTTGTCATTAAGGAGTTTCCTTTCTTCAAAGGCAGGCTAAAAGTGGCAGCATGGCTTCCCTGGATATAAACCTTAAATCTCAAGTGTGCTGGTGGATGGATTTGTGTGAGATGCCAGGGAGAATTTATACACAGTAGTTAGACCCTGGTGGCTTCTTTCTTCTCATAGACACAAGGAAATGGCTTTTGTTCATACACAACATAGTAACTCTGCAGGAAAGTATCTTGATATTTTCAAACCTTTCAAACCAGTATTTTTCTTGATTGTCAGAGGTTGGGGAACGGATTCGAGACCGGTTGGTAACTGGCCACCTCTACAATACCACTTCTGAATTATTTTTTCCTGTTTCTCTTGTCCCAGTCTGACACTTGCCTTTGATTAAGGAGATGAGTGACTTTGCCTGTTCTATTGATCAGAATAAATTACCAGCAGCTAATTTATGGACCTCACAAAAGTGCCTTTGACATGGGGAATTGTGCTCTGTTGTTCAGGTAATTGGGTTGTCAGGAAATGTTATTGGTTACTATGCAGCATCTCTTACAGAATATGGGCCTGTTTCATGGAAATGGACAAAATCTTTTAGACTTCAGCTTCCAAGTTATGAAAACTGAATAAGAAGGAAGTAAGCATTCTTGATAGAAGTGGCAGTAGGAAGAATGTTTTGACTGCTAAATGTTGATTTTCCTTCTCTCATTTCCATAAAAAGAAAATTACTTCTCTTGTGCTTGTTCATATATAAGTTTAGGGGGCTTGGGTGTTGCCAGTGTTTGCAGATTCAGCTTAAAAATTGGGAAAAAACATGCTGCTTAGGACAGTATTCTTGCCATGACTGAGATTCAAAATCTTACCGTTGGCTCTTTGATGTCTGAGAAGGATAGAACAAAGCTCACCTTTTTTCTGGGTGTGATGCAAAGACAAACTTGTTTCTGTCGCACCACTAGAGAACATAAAAAAAAAAAAAAAAAACACCACTAAACCAACAAATGGGCAGCAGGAAGGTGTTTTTACACAGAGTGGTTTTTACAGCCAGCTTCCACGCTTGCAGGCTATGACACCTGCAAAACTGATAAAAGCAAGCAAAGGATTCTCATGAGACTGAAGGAAAAAGCAGAGCAGGGGCTCGCTTGGGCTCTTTGCATGAAGAGCTCCTACCTGAAAATGTTTGGGCTGTGCTCTGTCCAGCCACAAACACAAGAGTGTACATGTACTCTGGTGACCTGCAGTGGTGGCCGAGTGCAGTGCAGACCTCAAATGGGCCCTGAGACTGCAGATAGATCTGTCAAAATGCTGTTGTGCTTTGGTCCTTTATAGGTCCTGTATCCGCAGTGCTGAGGATGATAGGCTGGGTTTGTTTCTATCCTGCTAGCTCTGGAAGTCTCATCTCAGGAAATGCTAAAACTTTTTGATTCCATGGGAACAGCAACTGAGACTGCTCTGCTAAGTCAGTGTGAAACAGTCCTGGTCAGGTCCTGCTCTGCGTGAGATGAGGGGAGCATGATGACTTCCACAGCCTGGAAGCTTTTTGGCTGATGACCATGGCAGTTTCTGTACACGCAGGTCTAGTTTTCTTCTTCGGGAAGAACTCTGTGCTTACACGAGGAGTTTGCCCACCCCACAGCTTTGTAGACCCAAGTGGGAAGGAATGGTTGAGGATTGGCTTTTCTCCACCAGACTGAGTCCAGGCCCACCACTGATGGCTGAAGCAGGGCTGTGGGCAGCCCCCCTCTGCTGTTACTTCTGTAGGAGCTCTGTGATTCTTAGAACTCCCCTGAGAGCTTTGGGTTATCAAGTGCCCCTTGTTGCAGCTGCATTGTCTGCAGAAAGGCTCATTTATTGAGCACAACAGGCTGCTGTTTGGGCGGGATTCCACTGGCAGTCTGTGCCTGACCTGGAGACCTTTGATATTTTGGCTGGGAGACTAGTTGTCTGTGCCCTGCTTGGTATTTCCCTGTGAAATCCAGTCAAGGTTTTCCTTTCTCCAAGAGACGTAACCCTTCCTCCCACTCCCACTCATTTTTGAGTCCAAGCATCAGTGAGAACACTCTTAGCCGAAGAAAGGTCCACCCCTTCCTGCAGTGAGCGCAAGCCGCCCCTTCCCCGCTGGAGAGCACAGCGTTCCTGCTCAGAGGTGCCTCTGAGGTCCTGCAGCTGGGCACATCTGCATTTGCAGCTTTCCTTCCTGCGAGGGACTTGTTAAACGTACGGTACAGCTGCATATTGCCAGCATCAGCGTGAGCAGGAGATGCCCAAGAGATTGGGCTACTTCGGGCTGGTATTTCCAGTGGATCCTCATAATGCTGATGTCTTTGCTGTTACCCGGGAACATCAAGCCATGCTGGAGGGGTTCATGAATTGTTCTGATGGGAAGAACACACTTGCTTATACCATGCTTACCTTTTGATCTTGGTGATATTTTGATCTACTACATGCCTTTGAAATTACATGGAGTTTTCTTCCTCTTTTTCAGAGAGAAGGGTTTACAGAGACATGGAGCTTGAAAGAATCATTCGAGACACACTGACACGTTTCATCCAGTCCCTCATCCCTGCTGCAGACCTCAGGTATGTTGAGGTCTAATATCGTTTTAGCTTGAACTCTGCATTAATTGTCTTTCTGCACATTATGCTGAACTCTAAGTGGAATATTACAGCTCTGCCGTACTGCTTTTTCTTAAGTCAAATCCAGGATGCAGGTAATTTGCACAGGCTTTGGTATAAATCCTTGAACAACCATCTTTCAGCATTGAAACCTAGTAATGCCATTTCTTTGATGACCAAGATGATTAATTTTTGTCCAGTAATATACATAAGAACATGGAATTCCATTCATCCACAGCAATCCCACAGGGCTTTCTGAGCATGCACCACTATGTCCAGGCTCTCCCTGTTCTGAACTCTGCCTGCACGCAAAGATACAGCCACCTTGAGGCTAGAGCACAGCAGCTGGTTCTGCAGCCAGTGGCAGCAATAACACAAGTGTAGAGCAGCAAGCAGAGAATGCTGCATCCCACAGAAATTGCAACTTGACAAAATATAATGAGATCACCTAGAACAGCAGTCAACCCAGAAAAGTCAGAGTTTGAGCACTTGGAATGTTTTGGGTAGTTTTAGACAGGTGCTGTGGCTTTCATTCAGTGCTGCCTAGGCAAAAGAACAGCACGCAGTATTTTCTGAACTTATCTGTGAATGCTTCCCACTCAACTACAGAGCAGCTGCTTGGCTTTACTGGTGGGACCTGCCCATAAGATACAGTCCACATAGGTTCTCCTACTGCTGTATTAGAAAGACACAAGGTTAGACAGAGTAGAATGAGAAAGAAAAAAAAATAATCCTGTTGACCCTGCTTCCATGTCCTGTGTTCTCTTTGTCTCCAGCGGGATGGATGATGTTTTCTTTTCTTACATCACGGGTGTCCTGGAAGAGCTGGGCTCACCAGAGTCCTCTGAGGAGACGTTTGACATGGACACCTTCATAGAAATGATGGAGGCTTACATTCCGGGCTTTGCAGAGATCCCCAGGTATGAGTGCTCCTGCCTTGTACGTGCATGCCACGCAATGGGTGTCTGGACCCAACCAGCTCAATGACATGAATTCTTTTGTTGTACCCAGATGGGGAGGTGTTAGTACCAAACCTGTGCCACGATGATTAAGACAGGCATTGCCTGAATACATAAATGCTAATCCCAGTATAGTTTGCAAGCTAGGTCCTTGGCTGTCTTAAACGCCAGTTTTGTTTATTGGACTTCCCATTAAACCTTGTCTTTCTATAAAGAGGTAGTCAAGAAGGAGAGGCTAGTGCTTTTATTCCTCACACTAATTATTCAGCTTCTGTCTCTTGCAGTGGGGATGTTTGTGAAATGATGTTCTCTCTCTCAGAAAGGCTTGGTGAAGCACGCAACAAAGGTGAGTTACACGGTTTCAGTACAAGCAAGTATATTCTGCACATTTTCAGTCTTAGTGTTTGGAGTTGAGCAGTGTCACAGCATAAAACAATCTAGTTTGCAAAACTTAGGATCTTACAGGCTAGCCTGAATTGGTTGACTTTTTTTTTTCTTTATAATTTTCAGCCAGGTTTTTGATGTAAATACACAGGAGGCTCGAGTCATACGGAGTACTGTCCAAGAGGCTGGGGTGAAAAACACTTGACCAGATCTCTAAACACCTCTGTTGAGATAAAATCCAAAGTAAAAAGAAAGTCATAGCAGATACAGGGATGTTTGCCAAAATTCTGCTATAGGTTAATCCTGAAAGTGAGATTTCTGCCTCCTCTGATAGCCATCCGATTAACGGATAGTACTGCTGGGCAGCCCATCTTAGGTGCATCACAAAATAGAGATTAGACTTTGAGCGTACTCAGAGCTCACTTCCCATTCACTCACGATCCACGTCACAGACGCAAAATCAGCTGTGATGTGCTCTCTGGCCTGTGTTATGCAGGACTGCAGAAGACTACTGCAGTAAGCACTTTCTGATCTCAGTGTTCACAGGTCAGCTGGATAGCTATACTAAGCAGCCCCAAAGGCAGTTCCTGTTGGAGAGCAGACAGGTGAAGTGCCTGGATATTAAACCATACATAACAGGTTGGGTTTTGCCTGTCTAACAACATCACTGCTGCCTTACCAGGAGCCAGAAGGCTACACCATGTAGAACAGACAATCCTTTTATCTTGCTTGCTGCTTTCTTGAACTTGACAAAACCTACTGCTCTGGTGCCCCTCATCCTACCCTTTGAGGATCCTGATACAGCCTGCACATGGAAGGAGAGCACCATCCCAGCTTTAGACAAGATAGAACAGAGGTGAAATCCTTACAGAGACACAGAACGAACCTGTAAAAAGAAATGCATCAGAGTAAGCTGACCACAGGATGCACTGGGTCACACACAGGCTGGAACCACCATTGTGTATTCCTAAATTTAAAATCAAAGTGATGCCTTAGTTCAGTGAAGGCAGGAGGAACAGTAGCGGTTCCCAGTTTTGTCATTTAAAAGGGATTTACTTTCGCAAATGCTGTACTAGCAATCTACTGCTAACAGAAAGCACAGAGCTCTGGCCTCTGTGGGGCTGTTCCTCAGTACATACCGCTGTGTCTTTAAGAGAAACCTGGCCAAAAGGCTGCTGAACCCAGGAGTGAAGCACCCTCTGAAGACCTGACCAAGGGCCAGGAGCCTGGAGCTGGAGCCTGCAATGGGGAGAGGCTGTGCACTCCAACAGACGGAGCCGAGGCCCAGGTATGTCCACGCCACAGGGAAGCAGGGTGACAGCGTCACCTAGCACTAGGCTGTCAGCAACACCTCAGTCATTTTCTGGCTCCGACAGGAAGCACAGCACAGGCTGTGACACAGCGTCGTTGATGCCTGTGATCTCCCCCATTGCGTGGCCTGAGCAAGACAGCGTCAGTAAGCGGAACAAGAAAATTAAGTGCTGCCAGAAGAGCATGAGCCATCACTCTGGCTCATCCTTCCCTGTCCTGAGGTAGTAGGGCAAGAGAGAGCTTGTCCCAGGGCTCTCCAAGATCCTACAGCAGTGCAGTAAGGATGCCTCTATAGCACTAGCCAGGCTCCACCCCACTTCACCCCATTCCACTCACCTCAGTTGACAGTTTGAGCCTGATCACTCCCCGGCTGTGATGCGGTTTCTAGTAGCCACACCTGTGTCAGTCCTGAAGACACCGGTCCCACCCACAGCGACCTGTGCTGCGTACATGCTGAGCTGAACCACACAGTCATTGGCACGGCAGTCTTGATCCCACAGCTCCAGTCAGCGTGCCCCATGCTGCAGGCACTGCAGTGCCTAGTAGGCCCCCCACCTCCTTACCCCAAAGCTCTGCTTGCTGTTTCTCCAGTACTGGCGTCTTACTGCTCTGCAGTTCAATCCTTCTGTGTCCACGGCCTTCTAGGAAATGTTGCTGCTGTGCTTCCTTCTGGTGTAGCTGCAGGTCCCCATGCTTAGGAGTGTCATCCCTTTCCGATCAAAGGGCACATAACCTCAGAAGGGGAGGAGTTCAAGCATTTGAACCACAGTGCCCAGGAAGTTCACTCCTAGGGGATAAACAGCAGGGCTACACAGGTGAGGGAACAGAAATCCTATTTTAAAGGCTGAAGTAGGGAAGAGATTAAGGGATGCTTTGTCCTTGCAGATACAATTCCCTTTTAGCTTCAGGAATGGGATTTACAGTCACTCTTTAGCTGAATGCTCTCTCTCATTAAAAGGCAAATTGAATTTTCTGACTTGATGCAAAATCAGAGCTTTGTCTCTCTTGCTCCAACTAGGAAGGCGACGACTTGAAGAATGGCACAGAGCTGCTACTGGAGATGTTCCCTGCCTGTACTGTGAGCCAGGCAGAGAAGGCACTAGCCATGGCCCTGGGGAACTTGGAGGAGGCAGTGCAGTTAATTGTGGAAGAGAAGGTGGAAATTGGCCCAGCAGGTGCAAGTGTGAAGGTAACGTGCTCTAAGCTGGGCAGCACCGAGCCGAAGAGCTGTGCAGAGCTCAGATAAGGACAGGTATCCCAGCTGCCCACCACAAATGGGAACTTTGACTGCAGGAACTTTCCACGCTCCCAGTGATGGACCAGGAAAATCACCCAAAACACCCCCCTCTCCCTCCCTCAGCTCTCCAAGTACAGGCTGTGCCTACACCCAGCCAGCACCACGGAGCTGCGCGAGGCACCCCGCTTCCCCCACGGGCTGGGAGTACTGCATCAGCAGCTGGACTGGGCTGAGCTAGCAGGGCAGCTGCGCACCCTGTGTGTTCTGCTACTTACACACCTGCTTTGTCTCCTCCCAGGAACTGGCACGGCCCCGCAGAGTACCTAACCATGAGGAACTGAAGCAGGTTATCTTACAGAAGTAAGTACCCAAAGAACCCCATATTCTGCTCACAATAAAGGAGATAGCTGATTCACATGTAGCTGAAAGATCTACGCACAAGTATGACCTTTGGCTGGGAAAAGAGGTTGGGGTTTCTTTCAGAGCCCTGGCACACAAACAGCTTACCTCCATCAGCTGGGTCACAGCACTGGCTGTGTGTGAGGTTTCAACCTCCTGCAGGCATACCGTAAATCACAGCATTGTCAGCTGAGGCCCCAGTTAAAGGTTCAAGGCACAAACATCAGGCCGCAGCTCAGGTAACACGTGGTGCCTTGTAGAACTACAGCAGCTCATTCATGCCTCCATCCTTGGAGACAGTCCAAACAAGTCTAAAGATATCTTTAAGAGACTGTACAGCAACATTGGGAAGATCAAATCTCAGTTGCTGAAGGTGTGAATTCAATGCATTTAAAGAAACCACTCTAAAGACTCCCTAAAGACTTCTGGGGAATGAAAGTGGCTTTAGATTGGTTTACCTTTATTCATGTCCAAAAGCATTTTATTCTCAATAGAAAACCCACAGTATGGTTTAATCGATCCACTTAAAGATCTTGGCTTTCATGAGTATTCTTCTGTGGGCATGCAGTTTCCACGTGTCTGTCCAGCCAGTCTATCCATCAATCTTTTCCACCACTTCACATGCTTATCAGTGAGGGAACAAACAACTGATGGTCTAGGGAAGATAAAGCAAGGCAGAATAGCATCCAGACAGAATTAACAGTCCCTGTCCTTGCTGGTCTCCTGTGCAGGCTTCTTTCAGAGTCAAATGCAAGGGAACAGAGAAAAAAAAAAAAAAAAAAAAAAAAAACACCAGCTGATAGTTACGTTTCTAGGAACTTCACTTTAATGACGTTTTGGCAACATCCTGTACTTTAAACATTGTTCAAGCACAGGTACAGAGAGCAGATCACCATAGCTGAAGATACATGGGAACAACTGTGCTAACTACTGAGGGAGAAGGCATGGCAAGCTGTGCTGCCCACCTGTGAAACCAGCTCCAGTACCTCAGCAGTACAGCAAGCGAACACTTGGGCCCTGATGTTTCAATTAAATAGGGAAAGAGGTGATGCTTTTACAGAGTTGTTTCCAGCTCAAACTTGTTTCCTAGACAAGTACTACATAGTGTGAAAGGCATACCATCTCTTCAGGGCAGAAGCAACCAGTTTGGCCCTCTGATTTTACCTCATCTCCTTTGGCTGCCATCACTCAGACTGAAAAGGAGCAAAGCTACCCCAGTGGCAGAGCATGCCAGACCGCAGCACTTCTCCATTTTACAGAGACTAACCACATTCTCAACAGCCTGAGCTTTTCATACCATTCACTTAGGGCCAAGGATGCTACTCCAGGAGAATCCTGCTGGATTCCCACCAGAATGATGACACACTTCTTGCCCATGTCATCCAAAGGGGAACCTTAAACACTCCTAGCTGCAATCTAGGCAAGTAGGACACGTTGCACAGCCACAGACCAGCCAGGAAAAAAAAGATGTAGGTTGTGAATAGCCCTAGGCAATGCACATTGCAGCATTCACCAAATGCTTCTTGTGTTTCAGATACATGATGGTGGATAGTGCAGAAGATCAGAAAACACATCGGCCAGCTCCACCAAAAGAGGTGAGAAGAGAGCAGTTCCATCTCACCCAGAGTTTGAATGCCTTTGGCTACAAGGTTTAAAGAGCAGACCGCGAGTCCAAAGAGCAGAGGCAGTCCCAAGGCAGGAACATTCACAGAGCCACTAGAGAGCAAAAGGGAAGGTTAGTTTACAAAAGAGAAGGTTAGTTTAGTCACCGCAGGGTCTGTCAGTACCTACCACTGACTAGCATGGTTCCTGCTCTGCCATCCCTCCCTCCCTCCCCCCTGTCCAACAGCTTTGTTTGCCTTTCTAGCCAAGATTCCCCACAAAAAGGACAGGTAACTCCTCCCAACCTAGTCTTGCTGTTCCTCCACCCCCAAACACAGCTTTCCTTATGCTTGTCCCTTTCCTTTCCCCAGCAGCCATCCACTTGGTGTTTGTCTTTCCTCTCCAGGCTCCCAAGAAGCTGATCCGCTATATCGATAACCAGGTGGTGAGTACAAAGGGAGAGAGGTACAAAGACATCAAGAAGCCAGAGAGCGAGGAGATGAAGAAAACTTACATCAGCCTCAAACCAGCCAGGAAGTACAAGTTCCACTGACAGCCAGGTCCTCCTGCTCTTCAGCCTCCACCTCGCTGGCCAGGCGTGGGAGGAAGGACACGTGGCACTAGGGATGAGAGGGGACTCCTCCACCCCACCCACCACTAACTGGAACTAACCTGGGAGCCAGGACACTGCTTTCAGCTTCCTGAACTAACCCAGCTGACAAGGACAAGCCTCTCCGGGGGTAGCTGTCCTGCCCCCAGGGGCACACCACAGCGGCTAGCGGGGGCCTGGGCATTCTCTGCTATTCCTTGCATGGGACGTTCTTAGATCTAAGATGCGGCTTGTGGTTTTGCAGCAAGCTTTTTAGAAGTCTGTGTGCACTCCTGCTTTGAGTGCAAGTGCCAATAAAGACGATGCAAACTGGTGTGTAGTTCAGCTGCACGTGCTTTACAGACTCTGCCTCTAATCCCTCCTGGGGCAAAAGACAGGAAACTGGGCTCTCCCTGCCAAGACAACCTGCAGCGCTCAAAAAACTCCAGCTGACAGTACGGACAGGGCCCCTGCCATTTCTCTTCACCATTGAATGTGGACACTATGGCCACACAACATAGAGCGGGATGTAGAAGCAGGCTGGGGCACTACTGAAATGTAATTCAGAATCTGGAAGAAACAAATGGTGATGACCAACTGCTCTCAGTGACAGCACAGCTAGGTTTGGTGCTCTTCCTCTGGTGAAAGCGTGGTTAGGAGCATGTTCCCCTGGGAAACAACGGCCTTGCACCCGCCTAACCCAGCGCCCCGTGGCAAGGAGCTAGGTCTGCACATACAGGTTGCCACGCTGCACCACACCAGGCCTTTGGTGCCAGGCTAGCCAGGGCTACAGGCTGGAGCTGGGCTCACACTGTCCTCCTCCCAGAGCTCAGAGGGGCCCACCCTCTCCCAAGGGGAGAACTGGCAGCTTTTCTCCATTCTGCTCCAGCTGGCCTGATTTGGTCTCAACAGCTCCGCTGGCATGCCCTGCACGCCCGCCCCAGGGGACAGCAGTCCACAGTCCCCAAACTGCCCTGCTCTCTGGACAGCTGCCACTTGGAGATTTAAAATACAACAAAAAAATAAATCCTGACTATTAGCTGGTCTAGCCAAGGCCTGTTCAGCACCACGGTGTTCCCACAAGTCCCTCGCTCTCTCCACACCGCTGCAGAGGGAGTTACTTTCCCAGGAGGCACCAACAGAGCTCACTCACAAACACGTAGTGGCTGTTAAACAGCCCCAGAGACGAGAGTGAGCCCCTCTCGGGCCAGCCTCACCAGCAGGACCAACCTCTCCCTCTGCACGTCTCAGCAGCACCCGGCTCCGGCATCCTCCGGGGATCCCAGCGAGGTGTTGGTCCCCCCTCCCCAGCAGTCCTAGATCTGGAGGTTAATGAAAGGGGCGAAGCCAGCCATGTCCTGCAGGAGAACGAGAGCCGTCTGCGGCAGCGGCTCCACATCCAGCTCCACTCCACGGCTTCGGAGGACGCTCAGGCTGGACTCGGCCACGTTGTGGCAGTGCTTCACCTTCAGCGAGCGCAGCTTGGGGCAGTACTCAGCCAGGACCCTGCCGAGAAAGAGCGCATGTGGGTTGCAGGCCAGGACTCCTGAGAGCACAGTTCCCAGCTCACCCTCCTCTGCTCCCCGTGCCACACGTGCACCATCCTTTGGGAACAGTGCTGCGGCACTCTGAGAGAAACTCAAGCAACACAGTCAGATCCCCGAACTATCTCCATGACACGCCAGGGAATTTGCTTTTAGCAGCACATATCACCTCTCCTGAATGCCTTGCCAGTGGCTTCTCCCCCAAATTGCACTCTAATTGCTCTCGGCATGAAGCAATCTGGCTTCCCCCCCCAGTCTCTTACCCACACCCCAGCCACCTGCCTTCCCCACCCAGCTTCCCCGTTGCTCAA
The DNA here is from genome assembly GCF_964211825.1 of Aythya ferina. Lineage (NCBI taxonomy): Eukaryota > Metazoa > Chordata > Aves > Anseriformes > Anatidae > Aythya > Aythya ferina. The sequence goes on along the minus strand of NC_140302.1, from coordinate 17,741,819 downwards.
TACCTGATGGAGTCATTCTTGACTCGCAGACACCCAGTGAGGTCCAGGTGCTCCAGCTCGGGGCAGCACTTGGCGGTCTCCTCCACAGCCACGTCGCCCACGTTGGCGTTGACAGCCAGCGACAGGGACTTGAGCCTGCCGCACTTCTGCACCAGGTAGCAGATGGCCTCGTCCTTCAGCTGCCGGCAGGCCGTCAGGTCCACGGCCTCCAGCGCCTTGCAGTGGTCGGCCAGGCTGCGCAGGGACAGGCTGTCCACCCACTCGCAGTGGGCCAGGGAGAGCCGCCGCAGGTTGGGGCAGCTCAGCGAGATGGCCATCAGCGCCTGGCAGCTGAGCTGGGCGCAGCCCTTCAGCTGGATGTGCTGCAGGTGCTGGTTCTGCCTGATGACCGGCAGCAGCTCCCCGTCCGTCAGCCAGGCCGAGCAGCTCTGCAGCGCCAGCTGCTGCAGCACCTTGTTGTCCTGCAGCAGGGTCAGGAAGGCGGCTCTGGGGATGGCGGGCGCGATCTGTGGGGGGAACACGGGGATAACGGGGCTGCTGAGAGCGCGCCGAGCCTGATGCTGAGCTCCCAGAGACCCGCTCCCTTCCTCTCGCCCACGGTGGCACAGAGGTGCCCAAAGCCCCTTTCCCGACCCCAGGGCAAGCCCTGCTGCCCCAGCGCTCCCCCACACAGCAGCAGGTACTGCCACAGGGTGCTCCCTGCTCCTTCCCTTGCCTCTGCATTTATACACTCGTGCTGAGCTCCACGTCCCTGCTCTGCAACCACCGTGCCAGAGCACCCTGTGTGTTTCAGGACACCGCTGCCTCCCCAGGGCCCGCACAGGCTGTGCCCACCCCACGGCAAGGACCGGCCGTGGCCGTGCCGCCCCCGCTGCCACCAGCCTGCCGAGGAGGGCGGCATTGCTGGGCCCTGAATCACCGCCTCTCCTCCCCGAGCGCGGCCGCCCAGCCGCGGGGCCAGCAGCCCGGGCCCACCGCCCCCACCATCGCCCCCAGCCCCGTGCCGTGCCCTCCCCGCGGTACCTGCGCGGAGTCGAAGCGCCGCATGTTGGCCAGGTAGAGGCGGACGAGCTCGCGGAAGGCCCTGCTCACCCTCCGCAGGCTCAGCAGCTGCCGCAGCGGCAGGAGGCGCAGCACGTGCGGCACCAGCACATCCTCCCAGGGCAGCGCCAGCAGCCCGCTCATGGCCGAGAGCGGGGCCGGCACCGGCACCACCGGGACCGGGAGCGGGACCGGGACCCAGCGGCAGCGGCACCCGGAGCGGGACCCGCGGCTCGGCTGCCGGCGCCGCAGTGACGTCACGCGGGGGGCGTGTCCCGCGCCACCGCCCCGCCCGGCGCGGGGAAAGCGGGCGGCCCCGCGCATGCGCGGTGCGCGGCGCTGTCCGTTCAGCACCGGGGCAGGGCCGGGTTTTAGGGCCGGGCTCGGCGTGCACGGGGCGGGGGGGGGCAGCCGCCCTCCTGCCCTGCGCCCCCCGGGGGGCACCGTCCCGACACTGCCACGCCGGAGCCCTTGCCCCGTGCCCGGGCTCGCTGCCCCGTTCCCTCTCCACACGTGCAGATGTTCCCCCTTGGCCCCACTTGCGGGTTCCCGAGCTATTTTAGGGTTCCCGAGCCATCCTGCAGTAACTGGCCCGCTCCCTGGGCTGTGTGCCCGGGCCGTGCTGCCCCTCCCGCCCCCGGCACCCCCTGCCCGTCTCACCTCTCACCTCCCTCCCCGCGACCCTGGAGGCGGAGGGCAGGGGCTTGCTGCAGGGCGAGGCAGAGCAGCCCCACAGCTCCTTGCTGCAGCACCACATGTGTCCTGGGGGGCTGCACCACAGAGCTGCACATTTGGGTTGTTTCAGCCTAAATTCGTCTCCCTGGTGTGGCGGCTTCTGGGGCCCTGAGCAGCCCGCTGGCCCCCAGGCTGCTCCCTCCCCAGGGAGAGCACAGCCCCAGCCAGAACCCACCGACTGCTTTCCTCCAAGACCATATTTTCCCTGAGCATCTTTTCACCAAGAGGTACTCCCACACAACTGTTCCCTTAACTGCTGTGTAGGGAGATTATTTATGGCTCCAACTGTGCTGGGGCCCCACCTCCCACATCCCCAGGACAGGCTTTACCACGCTGGTGTTCTTGCCTTCGTCCCGATGGAGCGATGCTGGTGCTGGCAGGCACCCCGGGGCTGCGTCCTCACCCACCCTTAGCAGGTGAGTGCCACCCCCGTGCCGGGGAGCAGAGGGCAGCCAGAGCCAGGGGCTGCCCACGTCTCCCTGCTGGGGACCTGGGATGGCAGGAGGGCCCTGCTGATGATCTGTTACCGCCTCCGGGCCTGGGTGAGCGCCGGAGCAGCATTTCTGTGCTGAGCATCAAGGAAGGGGGTTTGCACCGTTTATCCCCAGCCACCAGCTCGGCGGAGTAACAGATAAGTGCAGCAACCCATTGCAGACTCGGCTTATGCTGCAGTGGGTTTTTAATATCTAGCGAGGATGTGGTTGGGTGTTGGCACAGAAGGGATTAATTAGAGCCGTGTAGTTAAGCCCTGGCCCCGAGGGAACACACATGACCTCACTGGTTGCCCCGGAGCCCTCGGTGTGGAGACAAAGGGAGCTCTGCTGCCTCGCCTCCCCCGGGACTCCTGCAGGGCCAGGCTCCCCATGGCCATGGTGCTCCCCCCAGCTGGGTGAGGGGCTCCCACCCGCCTCACAGCCATGCCTGCGCTGGCAGGACCACCGAGGCCAAAGCACAGCCCCAGAGCCTTCGACAGCAGAGGGACGTGCCGGGGGTCGTGCTGTGGCTCCAGTTAGGCTCTCCCAAGGAACAAGTTGCTCACCGGGCTGCTCCGCTGACACCCAGACCCTTCTGGGCTCGGCAGGGACGGGAGCACTGCAGGGCTGTGGAGGTGAGCAAGGACAAAGCCGGCAGTAGCTACACAGAGCTCTGGCTGGGCTCGGGGAGCTGGCAGAGACCAGGAGGTGGAAGGGACGGTGTGGGGCTGGAGAGGCTCCTGCAGGATTTGGTGCCAGGTGACAGCGAGCACAGGGGCTTCTGCTCCGGAGGCGTAGGGCTGCGGGAAGGCGAAGGGCTGCAGCCAGGGGCAGAGGTGGGTATGGGAAGCAATGGAGCCAGCAGGGCGCAGGTGTGGCTGGCCCCGGTGTGGGCACGCCAGGAGAGCTCTGAGCTCTTCCACTTGGTTAAATTTGTCGTTCCGGCGGCTGCTTAGAGAAAAGCCTCCACCCCCCCCCTCCCACCACCCTCCTGCCATCAAGAAGCTGCTGAAGGAATCAGGTCGCTGATCCCGCGGCAGCGAGGCCCCTAATTAGCCCAGCTTTGCTCAAGCCGGCCGGGAAAGCCGTCAGCGTGCGAGGCAGCTCGGGGACCCGCGGTCCCCGGCGTGGGGGAGACGGGCTGCGCAGGCAGGAGCCTGCAGGAGGAGGGGAGAAAATGGCAGTGCTGCCATGCATTAAAGATGAGGGGAGCGTGCTGCTTCCTCCCGGTGTCCCTGTGAGATGGGGACACGCTTCTGGGTGACGGTGAGGGCAGGTGGGCACGGAGCCGGGCTTGCCCTCGGCCAGGAGAGCAGCACGAAGGGGCAGCTCCCCCAAATTCCTCCTGAGGACACTGCGGGCGTGCGAGGCACCGGCTCTCCTGGGCCTCTCCCCTCTCGCACGCGTGGTAACGATGGCTGGGCTGGCTAATAAAGTGCTCTTTAATCGTGCATCGATCGGGCAGCGAGTGCTGGCCGCCAGCCACCGCGTGCAGGCCGTGGCCGGGTCCCCACCGCCGCGCCGCTGTCCCCGTGCGGGATCTGTGCGGGATGCGTGGGGTGGCGGCTGGGTTTCTCTTCCCATCCTTGAGGTTTCTTGCAGGTGGGGTGGTGTTTCCCACCCGTGGGCAGCCCGGGCGGCCGGGACCCGTGGCACCTTTGGGGCTTTGTGCCCGCGCTCCCCAGGCAGCGGTGCCCTGCGGGTGCCCGCGGCGGGTGGCACAGGGACGCGCGTGGGGCCGGGGTCACGGCTCTGCCCTGGGACGCGCACCCCGGGGATGCTCCCGGGGGCCACCGCCGGTCCCGGTGCCACCGGGGGGGGCGGGACGCGGCTCCCCGCGGGGCTGCCATTGGCTGCCGGGGCTGTCAGCGGGGCGGAGTGACGGCCCCGCGCCGGGATTAGCGCGGCGGGGAGCGGCGGGCTGGGGACGGTGGCACCGCGCCGAGCCGTGCCGGTGGCACCGAGCCGTGCCGTGCCGTGCCGTGCCGTGCCGTGCCGTGCCGAGCCGAGCCGAGCCGAGCCGAGCCGAGCCGGAGCCGGGCGGCAGCATCGCGGAGCAGCGGAGGATGCGGCGGCGGCGGCGGTGCCGGTAACGGCGGGGCTGGGGGCGGGTGGCCGCGGCGGGGCAAGGCGCAGCACTTGCGGGTCGCGGCCGTGGCGGCGGGGCTGCGGGGACAGCGGGGAGCGCCCGGCCGGGGGCTGCGTCCTCGCTGGGTGTCACATCCACTGATCCCGGCCACACGCCAGGTGCGGGGCGAGGGAGGACGGGCGGAGGGCGCGGGGGGAGCACAGGTCCCTGCCCTTCCCTCCCGTCTCTACCCCGTTCTTTGCCCCTTAAAAAAAAAAAAGAAAAAAAAAAAAAAAGATGGTTGTTCCCTCGCGTGGGTGTGCGCTTCCCCCGCAGCACAGCACCGCCCGGCGCCTGCTGCTTCCCCCTCGCCGCCCCGCTCGGCACCGGCACGGCGCAGGGGCCAGCAGGAGCCCCCGGCCACCCCCTGGGCTGCTGAGAAGCTGAGAGCAAGTTTGTTGTGCACCTGAGAGGCTGCACTGGGAAACGAACCCCCCACCCCGCTGTGAAGCCCCCTGCCACCACGCTGCAGCTCCCGAGTTTTTCTCCCTGGCCGCGTGTCCCCGCTGCTCGTGGCTCCCTTCCCTTCACACGGCTTCTGCCCCGGGCAGCGGGACCAGCAAGGCCCCCCAGGTGCCTTTCAGCCCAGCCCCATTCATCACGGTGCTTTAAAGAGCATCGTTTTGATTCCTGATTCAAATCGGCAAGCAGGAAGCCTCAGCTACATCATTGATTTTTCATCGCGGTTGCGTTTGTGCTTTTTACCTTTCCTTATTTAAGAAAGGCTCACTCCGCTGGATGGAGTAACAGGCTGGCTCCGGTGCCTTGCAGACGGCGTGGCCTTTGCTACGAGTGTGATGATCCTCCCTCGATAACCAGGAGGACACGCTGTGCTCATCCCATTTATTTTAGCAATAACTCGTGTACATGGAGATAGGCTGTTTTTTATAGATTTGTTATGTTACAGTGGATGCCGGCTATTTTCTGCTGATAACTTTTTCCCTTGGCATGTGTGTCAGTCCACATTTAGATAAAAAGTGGAATTTCATCTGAAATATATAAACCCAGCATTTTTGTTATTTATCAGTTAAGCAACCTTGAATGTGAATATAACCATAACAGGGGAAAAGATTGTAAAAACAGCAACTGACATCTTAAACAGAGAATATTTTCTGCAGCGAGTGAATTGCAGACTGCTGCTGCTCTGTAGGAGCCAAATTTTTCAGAAGTGTAGTAGTGCAGATAGAGAGGCGCCCGCCCCATGTGGGTGATTTGGGCTGTTTTATTAAGAGTTATGTCTCTGCATCCCTCGAGCCTAAACACCACTGAAAATCCAGTCCTATGCCCTTCAGTTTAATCCTATCTGGTTTGCACCGAGAAATGGGGAGAAGAAATCATGCTTTCCTCCATTTGCAACTAGCATCTGGTTTCTTGCTTTCAAGTGGCGAGATCCAAGTGTGGGAACGAGCACCTCTGCATGTGGGGAAGCCAAAAGCCGCCAAGGCAGAACCTTTGCTGTGCACCAGGAGTTCAGAGGAGCCTGGGGAAAGCTGAGTCCATGTGTTAGCTGCCCTGTGGGAAGGACCAGTGCAGGCAGCACTGAGGGTGTTGGCACCTACCTTCCCCTGCAGTGCCTCGGCACGCTGGGGTGACAGGGATCCCCAGCAGGGGAGCAGTCCTGAGGCAGGGGCAGGTGAGCCGGGGTCGTGTTGCTGGCACAGGCACGCTTGGCCCCCCCAGGGCAGGACTGTCTCAGCCACTGCTTTTTGGATCTGCTGGTGTTGACAGCTCTGTCTGTGCCACGGATCGCGGCTGCAGCATGTGACGGGGTGACATACTTTACAACACAAGTTGACCTCCAAAGAGACAGGCTTCTTGCTCGTGCTGATGGTGTCAAACTCCTTCAGTGAGTGTAATCTGGGGATGTCTCCGTGATCCAGGGTATTCCCCCTTGTTGAGGTGATTTTAGGTGGCAATGGGCAGTAAAAGTATTCAGCAGCATGCTCTCCCACCCTGTCTGGGTGGTGCTGGTCTACAGGGCCAGCGCCTGAGCATCCAGGGGACCCAGGGAAGGAAGCAAGCCCCTGGTGTGCCCAGAGCCTGGGCGAGGAGCTGCTGGTGTCCCCGCGGTGGGGCTGGTGTGATGGGCACTGTCTGCCTGCGAACACCTCTTGCTTCCTGCTGCAGGAGGGAGCTCGGGCAGGGCTGTCTCACCTGGAGCTCCTTCTGAGCTGAGCTGCCATGAGGACAGGGCACCCACCCTTTGTATGTCCTCTCCATTGCCCTGGCCCCCTGTGGCTGTGTGGAGGCCGATCACACCGCAGATCCGTTTGTCCCCACGCCAGCCTCCTGTTCCTGAGGACCTGTCGCTTCTCCTGGCATTCCCGGCCCCCACTTGGTGAAGTCCCTCTGGGGGCTTCAGAGCCTCAGTCGTGCCCTTGCATCAGTCTGGGTGGGGGGCAGTTGGGGCTCCTCTCAGGCCACCTGTCTGCAGGCGCTTGGGCCAACCTCCACCCGACGCCCACCTCTGAGCAGCGTCCCCCTGTCTGCACCTCCCCGTCCCTTGCCCCCTCCTCTCACCACCTCTCCGTGTCCTTTAGGGCTGCCTGAGGATGCCTCGCCCTGCCCAGCTCCGGACCTGACGCCTGCATTCCCCTCCCCACCAGCATGGCGCAGGCCGGGGGCCTCGTCCACCTCCCCACGGCTGAGGGCTGCTCTGCCTCGCCCCCACCCTTCTCCCACCCCGGGGACCACCGCCCCTGGCCTCCAGCCACCGCCAGCCCCGAGCTGGAGCACCGCAGCCCCCCGCGCTGCCTCACCCCCAACCTCAACGCCGGCCGCCTCCACCTCCTGCGCAAGGGCCTGGCCCCCGACGCCCGCCGCAGCCCCCTCGGCCTCTACAACAGCACGGGCTCCCTGGCCCGCAAGCTGACGGAGACGGGGCCCTTCGGCAACGGCGGCTGCCCGGGCGGGGGGCGCCTGACGGCCCCCTGCACCCCGCGGAGGGGCCAGCACGTGGCGGGGCTCGCCTCGCCCGGCAGCCGCAGCCCGCTGGTGGCCCCCGAGGGGCGCAGCTCCGTCGTCACCTTCCGCTTCATCGAGAAGGCCAGCGTGCGGCCCCTCGGCGGCCCCCCGGCCCCCCGGGAGAACGGGCCCTGTGCTGTGGAGCACGGCGAGGGCTGGTGCGTGCCCCCCGGCCAGCCCCAGCCCCAGCCCCAGCCCCAGGAGCGGCTGCTGCGCAAGCTGAAGCTGGAGGCCTCCGTGTCCGACCCGCTCCTGGCCGGCAGCAGGTCCCCGGGGGAGACGCGTCCCCGCGGGGCCGGGAGGGACACCGGCACCCTCGCCACCAGCTGCCTCTTCAGCTCCCTCACCAACGGGCTGCAGGCCCCTCCGGGGGACGTCCCCGCCGGCCCCCGGCCACAGGTAGGTGCCTGTGACCCCACAGTGGGCTGAGATGTCCCGTCCCAGCCCTGCTGGCCGCTGACCGCCGTGTCCCCCCGCAGGGCAGCGCCTGGCCGTGCCCCCGGCAGAGCTCAGCCCATGCCCAGCGCATCGCCAGGGCCAAGTGGGAGTTCTTCTACGGCTCAATGGAGGCCCCGAAGGCAGGTAAGGTGTCGGGCAGGGACCTGTGGCTACCAGCTGGTCTGTGGGGGGCACAGGGCCCTGATCCACTGGGACTTGGGGTCGAACGGGGGCTCTGGGCTCTCTTACAGGCTCCTCGGCCCCCCTCGCTGAGCCCTCCCCGAAGCCCGGCTGCCTGCTGCCCGCAGAGCCACAGAAGTCGGTGCCCGAGCATGGCCTGAGCCACGTGGAGGTGGAGATCGAGGTGTCCCCACCGGGCAGCAAGGAGCACGGCTCCTGCGAGACGGGCATCATCAGGAGGACGGTGAAGTACTCCGAGACAGACCTGGACACCGTGCCGCTGCGGTGCTATCGTGAAACCAACATCGACGATATCCTGGCCGAGAAGGATGAGGTGGATTCGGCTATCGAGAGCCAAAAGGACAGCGAGAGCAACCCCAGCTTCGTGGGGACGCCAGGACGGAGGAACAGCACGCCCGAGGGGCTCCCCGAGCACAGCGCCAAGCGCACGAAGGACGGGCTGCGTGGCGGAGACGTGGAGGAGGACGATGAGGTGTTTGAGGCCATGAGGAAGGAGAACAGGGAAAGGTGAGGCTCAGCATGTGAGGGCAGAAAGCGCCCCTCACCCTTCTCGGTATCCCAAGTGCATGATAAAACAGGCTCTGCCAAACGAGTGCCCAAGCCAAAACTCTTGGCAGCTGTGCTTGAGCTCTGCGTGGGGTCAGGGGGTCCTGGGGCACCCCGCAGGCTGGGGGTCCCTCACTGCCCCATGAAGGAGTGTGGCAGTGCTGGTGTCTGGTGCAGGGCACAGACCTCAGGACCTGCTCCCATGGAGACAAGCCCTGAGCTCCGTTCACACCCATCCGAGCCAGGGCACTCGGGTGACAGTGCCAGGGGAGCTCTTTGGGCTGGAGAGAGCCTTTCCACACCACTGCACGGTGCCGTTTCTCACTTGTGTGGCAAAATATCGTGTACCAGGACAGTGATGGGTGGGTCAAGGGGGGCTCAGCTTCATCAGCAAACGCTCCGCACATGGGGGCAAGGTCTCGCGGAGAAAACAGAGCCAGGCGGTCCCCGCGTGCCAGGACAGGGGGGTGCCTGGCAGCATGCACAGCCACACTGTGCCGAAGGCAGGCAGGATGCACGGGGGTGGAAGAAAAGGAAGAGGGAGGTTTGGTGGTGGTGGTGGGAAGGGATGATAGAAAAAATAACTCTCCGTGGTGCCCCTGCTCTGGGAGGGAGAAGCGTGAGGAGCTGGGCTGAAGTGGAAGGGAAGGTGCACGTTGCAGAGGGGAGCTGGGCTCCTGCTGTTTTTCCCAAGAAGGAAATGCATTTTTTTTCCAAATGAATTGTCACAGAAGATTTGCAAAGCTGTAAAGTTATATTGTTATCACTGCGAGCAAGTTCTTCAAGTTGCTGTAACCATTACCTTACGTGGTGGTAATCTATTTCCAAAGCTGTACTAGGCCATTACAATTCCTGTGGGCTGTGAGCCTAGACCTGCTTTTTGTCCTCTGAGACACCTTACCGCAGCTCGCCAGGCAGTGCTGGAGAGGTCGGATGTGTACTGAAATGCACTGCAGCCCCGAAACACGCTGCTCCCGCTATAAGTATGTAGTGATGTAGTGGTGGTGTGCCCATTTTATGCAGCTGCTCTGCAGACCCGTGGCTTTCGGCTTTTTTTGGTGTGCAGACCCCTGCCTGCTCCCCAGCGAGGTGCAGACCCTGCGGGCAGCATGCTGAAAATCGCTTGCCTAAAACCACAAGCTTGTTCGGTCCCTGCATTACAGCCCTGGGTTTTTGCTTACACGCTGCTTCCGAGCTCTGCAGCTGCAGCCCTCCCTCCTGTTTACCAGTCACTGCTATTGATGTTTGCTACTCCAAGCTTTCTGCTTTGCCTGCTTGCAGGAGGGGTGATGCTGGGGCGATTAAATATCCCCCTTACCCCCCTGTGTCCCAGGAGCCAGCGCCACCCTGCCCTGCAAGAGCTGTTGCAAACCAGCAGCTTCTGCCCTGGCAGTTTCTCTGCAGAGCACTTTGTTGGTAGCCGGGGAGGACCAGCCCTGCAAAATTGCTGAAGCACCATCGGATGCTGATTTGCAGATATAAATCCCTTTGGAAACCTAGCCTTAGGGGTTTAGCACCCTCTGCAAGGGGGGATTGGCTGGGCACTGTCGTGTTGCCCTTTAAATTCTGGCCAAAGGGCACCTTCTGTGTGATCTGCCCTCCCAAAATAAGAGACGTGCTAACAGCTGGCAGGACATCAGGCTGAAAAATCCAATACAGAATCAAATAAGACATGGAAAGTGACAGAAGAAACAGTGTCTTCTTCCAGCAAATCCTCTCCCTGAGTATATTTAGAGCCAGATCTACATCTAATGACCAGCCTAAGCCTTTACTGTCTTTATTCCCATTAGAGGCAGGGAGCTGAGACCTGTCAGCAAGGGCGGGCTCATCTCCCCCCTCCCCGAGCATCCCCCGCGGGTCAGTGAGGTGGTGGCAGGGCCTGGCATGGCCAGCAGTGCCAACGCCTTGGCCAAGGAGCCAGAGGAGGCTTTGCAGCATGGTGCCCCAGTCCCTGGAGCGTGCAGGGCTGGCCGGAGGCAGAAGCACCTTTCCTCCCTGGAAGCGGAGCAGCCTTGCCCAGGACAGCCCTTGGGCCTGCTGCCAGGGGAGCCTTCCCGGAGGGGATGCGTGTCCCCTGCTCACCCACCTGGCCCACCTCCAAGAGAGGATCAGCGTGTGTCCTGCGCCAGCTCGAAGCCAGACACATGTTTTTGTGCTGCCTGCTGCTGCTGTGCAGGTGCTTGACTGCACCCTCAGCATCTCCTCTCCTGGCGCTGCCCTGGCTGCACTGCCTGGCCGTGGGGCTGTGCCACGAGTGGAGCCAGGCAGGGCTGGGCAGCGCGGGGCAGGCTGGGTCTGAATGGCTTTGCTCACAGCTGGCTTGCTGTTTTGGGGTGGAGAGGTCGCTCCTGGAGCTCAGATGGTGCGCACAGAACCAGCTATGTTTTCTCAGTGTTTTGGCGGCAGTAAGCTTGATGACAAAAATAAGCCCGATTCCCTTGCCCTCCCCTGGGAACGAGGTCCTTTCTGTCTGCGGCTGCTGTCCTTCCCTGTGCAGCCCATGGCCCTCCTTATGGATGCAAGACGCAAAATGAAGTCAGCAGCATTAGCTCAGCTCAGCAGCACGGTGCAGAATGGTAAGGGCAGGGAGCGCACATTCACGCTTGCAAATGCTGAGAGGTCTCATCTCCCGTGTCCTCATCAGAAAGTCCCCTCTGAGGCGGCTCCTGGGGCTCGTGCAGGACTGGTAAGGATGCAGTGCAGTGCTGTGCAGCTGGGGAAATGCTCTTGGATCGACAAGAGCAGCCTTCATCCTGCCTTTCCTCCCCACTGCTCACTTAGCTGGGCTCCCTTTGAGGCCACCTGCATCTGGTGCAGTGAAGCTGGCAGCTCGTGGCCTGCTGAATAATCAGGGTGAGATTTCTGAGCGGCGTATGAAAGCTAATGAATGAGAAAACCACTTGGTGCTTCAAACAGCAATGCATTTTCTGAGCCTTCTGTATGAGGCTGTTTGTTCATAACAAATGTTATGACAAGCTGGATCAGTTCTTTGCTTTTAATCAGGAAAGAGAGTGGCATAACAAGTGCTTTTCTGGTACTTTAATAAAGCGATAGCAGCTTCTGAGTAAAACAGGCTTTTAGGGCTGTGTTTATGCCTGTATGACTGAAGCACTGCTGTTCTCGGGGTTGGAAGTATCCCTACGGCCACATGCTCGGACCAATGGGCAGGCTGCAACTTACCTCACTGACCGAAGAAAAGTCTCAGGGGTTGGAGATTTAGCAGCTCCTGTGCTGGGCTGGGCCCAGACCCATGCTGGAGCCGAGCTGAGCCTTCCTGCAGGGCTGGTACATGGCCAGATGATTCTCCAGGGCCAGGAGAGATGGGTTTGGGTGCCTTGGCAGGGAGCAGCACCTGGGGTTTTGCCCCTGCTGTCAGGATAGGATATCTTATTCTCTCTGGAGTCATCCCCTGTGTTATTTTCACAGTGGATCATCTTTGTAAGAGAGGCATAGCTGAGAGGCTGGAGCAGTCCCCATGGAAGTAAGCTGGGCTGGGTGCAGGTGCTCTGAGCACCAAGCCGTCCTGCTTTCCCCTCCTTCTTCAAAACCTGTGTGGGGAGCTGCTGCCTGTGCAGACCCTGCAGGCAGGCTCTGCTCGGTGCCCGCGGTGTCGCGTACGTGGACGAAGGTGTCACGCTGCCCTCGGTGGCTTGAGGAGCGCTGTGGAGCTCTGAAGGCTCATGGAAAATTCAAGCACTTGCAGATTTGGTTAGAAGTGGAGCTGAAGCACATCCTGGTTTGGTGCTTGAGCCGTTTATTGGATCTAAGCTCGAGGCGAGTGGCTGGGAGCAGTAGCCCTCTCATAAGCTTCTTAGGAGGATGAGCCACGAAAGGAACAAAAGTCTGTAGCTCATTAAAGGAGAAGCATATGTCTGGAGGGAGGCCAGGCAGTCCCTCTTCCCATCATGTCTTGGGCAGGCAAGGCTTCTCCTTGGAGGTCTGGCGTCCTGCAGCTGTTCAGAGGAGCCTTCTGCCCTCCCAGTTTCCTTCTGGAGCAGTGCATGGGCTTTTGTTTCAGGGCTCTGATCCCTTGCTCCTCAGTGACCAGTTCTTCTCCCTTTCTTTCCCTCTAGGGTCATGGATCGAGACACGCAGGGTATGCTCAAGTCTCCAGTGCCTTTCCTGCTAGGGCACAGCCTCTCCAAGGATGGCATGGACTCTTTCAGCAAGCATTTTGAGAGCATCATGGAGTCCCATCGAGCCAAAGGCACGTCTTACACCAGCCTGGACTCCATTGACATCCTCTCCTCCCCAGCCCGCACCCATGGGACCTTTTTCACTTTTGACCTCCCAACCCTCACCCCAGAAGTACAGGGACAGATCCGAGACAGCGCCAAGCTGATCGAGGAGAACTTTGCTCCTCTGGCTCACTTGGAGCCGGACTCTGGGACCAGCTCGGCCACAGATGCCCCCTGGACTGAGAGGGAGGAGGGGCGAGGCAGGCAGAGGAAAGGCGTCCGGCGCAGCCCTTGCTGCTCAGAGGACAGCTTTGGTACTCCCTTGGCCTCCAACATGAGGTGAGTGGCCAAAGCTGCTTGCTGCCCACCTGGGCCGCCAAGGCTCGCTGTGGAATCCAACCCTGTGCTGCGTGTTGGCAGCCCGAGCCCAGCCTCTGCTGCTGGGAGAGGGAAGGGTGAGGGCTGGGCTGTGCTGCTGGCCTGAGAGGAGGCTGGTCAGGCCAGGAGGCATCGTCCTGCTGTGGCAGGCGTGTAGGTGGGAGCACATCCCATGTTTCATCTTCCCCAGCCTTGTTGGGAGCTGTAGGTCCGAGCTTTGTGTCGCCTCCAGAGCCTGCAGTCGAGAGAGGAGGGTGGGATATCGTGTCTGCTTTGTGGCCCCTGGGTCACCCCGAGGACATTTTTGGGGAGAGAGGTGCTGGCGAGGCCTTCCCTCTGTCTGGGACACCGAGGGCAGGGACGTGGTGGCGCAGAGGCTGGGCAAGATAAGTGCAGTGAAACTGGTGATGTCCGAGAGGCACCGAGCAGCAGAGGGTGGCAGCATCCAGCCATGGATCACTGCTTTCTGGAGGAGGAATCTGCTTCCTACTGCTCTGCCAAGGCACAAAGGAGCAACGCGGAGAGCCCCAGTGACACTGTGGGGACAGAGCCTCACTTACCATCCACAGAGCCTGGTAGCAACAACCCATGGCCAGGCTGTGGGTGCCCCCTGCACCCCGCAGAGCCACGGAGCTCCCTGCCCCAGCCAGACAGCCTTGGCTCATGGAGCCTCCAGGCTCAGACCAAGGCTCTGGCATCCCTCAGCACACGATATCCTCAGTCCATGCTTTTATCTTGACCTTGCCAGCAGGAAATTTGCCCGAGTGAAAACACAGCATGCCCTCCCCAAGCACTGGGGTGCCTCTGCCTCCTCTGGTGGCCTTGGCTGGAGGCAGGCAGGAGGGCGAGACCTCCGGCTGGGAGCTGGGTGAGGAGCAGAGGTGGGCACATGTCCCTGAGCTCAGGGAGAGCCCGGCATGTCCCTCACAGGCCATCCTGTGCTCTGCTGCTAGGAGCCTGTTCCCCGTTACATGGCAATGGGAAATACTCTGCTATAGGATTGCCCCACAGCAGGGAACCCCACAGTGGGATGCTCCAGCCCCCGCACAGTGCCATGCCCTGACAGGGACACCCTGGCCACGCGACATGGGACCTCCCCAGCTGCTGCACAGGGACACCCCACACTGACACCTCCAGTGTGGGGCAGAGACTCCACAAGTGCCCGGCCCTCGCTCTGGAGCCGTTGTCCCCCTTGGGCAGCAGGAGGAGGTGTGCAGGTCCCCAGCTGTCACTGGGCAGGGGCTGCTGTCCCCAGGGCAGGGACCCAGCGTGTGCATGGGGCCAGGAGCAGGAGGCAGGGTGCTGTGCGGGGTCCCTCCGGGGCTGGTGGTGCTGGCGAGGGGGTGGTGTGGGAGCTGGGGCAGCAGGAAGGTTGCTCCTGCGGCAGCAGCCAGAATTTCGCAATTACAGATCCCAGTCCCAGGGCAGCCCTGGGGCAGGCACTGCAGATTGCAGAGCATCGCCCCAGAGGGACGTGCACAGGCAAACGGTGTCCCCGGGGGTGCGTCTGCTCATCTCCCCATCCTGGACCACCCCGAGGAGCGTTTATCGCCGAGAGCTGGGGAGAGAGGATGTTAATTGCTGCCCGTGCCACCCCGCGAGAGGCAGGCTCCGCGGGGACCCGAATTGGGGACATGGGCTGGGGTGGGACAGAAAGCAGGGCAGGCAGGAGGAGCCCGCAGACTCCCCGGTGGCAGCTGGCAGCGTGCCCCCGGGGAGCCTGGCTCGAGGGAGAGCCCAGCCCTGGGGACGTGGCGGTGTGGGAGGACGGGAGCTGCAGGGCTGGCAGCCTCCCCAGCCTCCGCTGTGCCGGCCCGAAGCCGCCTCTGTGCCAGATCCCAGCTGCTGGCGTGTGCGGGAGCGCGGGGCCGTGCCAATAAGCGCTGCTGTGTTTCTTTATAAGGTGCCTTTTGTTGCTGCAGCCATCGGTGAGCTGGTGCCCCCCTTCCCCCTGGCACAGGCCAGCCCAGGTCTGCCAGCTGCTCTCGAGTGACCCGAGCGGCAGCGGGGCTCCCAGTTGTCACTGGGCAAACTGGTGAGGGAGAACCCGAGTGCCCCGAGTGCCCCGAGTGCCATGCCCAGCGGGGCTTATGCGGGCTGCGCTGCAGGGTGAGGGGAGGACAGAAAGAAGGGGAAGGGCAGGGGGATGGCGTGGGGAAGGGCAGGGAAGAGCACAGCGGGGCTGGAGCCTGGGGCCTCTCTGCCAGCGTGGCCTTGAGCCTGGCACTGCAGGAGATGGGGCACAGAGGTGCATGGGGGACTTTACCCCAAAAAAAGGGGGAAAATCCCTCATGGTACCCACGTTCACCAGTGTCCAGGTGGCTTCGGGTGGCATGGGTCCCACCGGCTGTTTCTAGGCAGGGACAGCAATTGGGGTGGCACATTTGGGGTGGCACATTTGGGGTGGCACTGCCAGGTGGCACACTTGGGGCATCACTGCCGGCTGTCACCTCCTGGGGCCCGATCCCGGCGGTGTCCGTCGCTCCGGGCGTGCACATGCCGCACACGTGCGTGCAGCGGCGGCGGGGGCGGTGGCGGCGGGGGGGGACCCGCAGCGGGTCCCGGCGGCGGGCAGGGCGCGGTGAGGCTGGGCGGGAGGGGCGGGGAGGGGCGGCGGCGCGGCATGGCCGGCGGTGGAGGGGAAGGGAAGAAGGGAAGGGAGAAAGGGAGGGGGAGGGCGGCGAGCGGCGGGGCGACGAGGGGCCGGCGGCGGCGGGGTGCCCGCGGCCCCGGGGCGGCTGCGGGGGGCAATGGGCGGCGGCGGCCCCGGGGGCGGCCGGAGCGGGGACGGGAGCCGGGGGGACGCGGCCCCCAGCGCCGGGCCGTGATCGCTGCTGCTGCAGCCGCTGCTGCTGCTGCTGCTCCTGGTGCTGCTCCTGGTGGTGCTGCTCCTGGTGCTGCTGCTGCTGGTGCTGCTGCTGCGGCCCCGCTCGCTCACGCCCCGCTGGCTGGACTTTGCCCAAAGGTCCGAGAGGTCCCGGCTTCCCCGGGTTAGCACCATGGCATCTGGGGCCGTGAAGGAGAAGCCGCCCCCCCGCCCGGCTGGTGAGTAACCGGATTTTAAGGCCCCGGGAGCCCGCTCGCCCCAGAAAGTGTCTGGAGGGGGGACCGAGCCCCTGCGAGGGCTGCGGGTGGCAGCGGGACGGGGGGAGAGAGCACGGGCAGGCATCTCGGGGGAGGGCCGTGCTGCAGGGGCGGCTCTGGCAGAGCAGCTCTGCTGTTTGCTCTCCAGGGAAACAGCAGCGAGGAGGGGCACGGCTGCCCGAGTTGGCTCTTACCTGGCTCGGGTGGCTGTGATGCTGGCGGGGGCCGCTGCGGGTGATTTGAGGAGCAGGCTGGACAGAGCCGCGGGGCTGGGGACCGCGGGACCGGCCCCGCCTGTGGTTGGAGGCTGGCCTGGCTGACCTTCAAGTGTCCTCCCAGCCCGAACTCCAATTCTGCGAGGAATGAACCAGCCCAGATCTCGGCTATCATAAATCAAAGTCGCTCCGCTGAGACCGATGGAGGGAGCTGCATTTATTTAGCTCAGCCAAGGATCCGGTCTGGTACATTCTTAGCAGCGATATTAGGCAGGCTGGGATTGCTTGGCAGAGGTGCCGGGCTCCTAGCCATGCGTGTGGGGCAGTGGGAATTGAGGGCAGGGTGCTGGCCTGCCCCACGCACGTGTCCCTCGCCGACTCAGACCGGGCTCCCTGCCCTGTCCCTTCGTGGTGCAGAAAGCAAACCGAGCCCCCCCGTGGCCTGTTTTGGGGAACAAGTGGCTTGCAGTAGGCATTTCTGAATTTCCTGCAGCAGGTGTCTCATGTGGAAACATGCCAGGAAGGACCTGGATAGCCTGGGAGCTCAGCAGAGCACCACAGGCTGAAACCAATGTCCACTTGTCTGAGCCTGTCCCCAGGGACATCTCTCCGGTCCTGGGGAGCAGACATGGGTGAGGGGGGTCCCGCTGTGCAGATACATCCCTGCTGGCAGCGAGGAGCTGGAGGGCAGCCCCTGGGGCAGGCTGTGCTGAGCTAACAGCCTGGTGCTGCCCCACGTTGGGGAGAGAAGCTCCTGAAGGCTGTGGGGAGAGCATGGTGCCGGGTGAGCCTCGTGGAGAGGACAGCGGGGCTCCTGCAGTGGCACGCTGCATTGCAGCGCAGGAAGGTGCTGGTCTCCTGCTGGCCTCCGGGCTGCCAGCCAGAGGATGAATATCAGGGCGAGACACAGAGCATCTGGGTCCGGGGGTGGGCGTTTGGCCTTGAGAAGCAAGTGTTGAGCCCAGAGGAGGAGGATCTGAAGCCAGGGAGGGAGGATGTGGCCCTGGGAAGGAGGATTTGGGCTCAGAGAAGCGTGCCTGGTGCCAAGGCAAAGGAGTCTTCGGTACAAGAAAAGGTGTGACTAGAAAAAGAGTAATTGGGGTCTGGAGCTGGAATATTTGGGGGTCAGAGAAGAAACACTTTAGCCAAGGGAAGGAGTATTTGGGGCCATGAAACGGAGTGTGTGGACCCCGCAGAAGGACTGCCTGGCCCTGGAGAGGGATCCTTGTCATCAGAGAGTGTCTGCAGAAGCACCTTGCAGCTTCCCTGGGGGTCCGGGCCTCCTGGCAAACACCTCCAAGTGTGGCAGACGTGGGGTCTTTGCCATCTGGCTGGGTCACACCAGCCTGGCGCCCGCCGTGGGGAGCGGCGCCGTGGGGGTGGCCGTGGCCGTGCCACCGCGGGCAGCGTGGTGGGGACGAGCCAGCTCCGCGCCACTCAGGGATGACTCATTTCAGGCACGCTGGAGATGCTCGTACAATACCAAATTTGATCTTTGTTCCTTAAGTGCAGGCCAGTTCTTGGGTTGGAAATACATCTAATGTAAAAATATTATCTCAGTGTTTCTTCAAGCCAAACTGAAATGTCACTTCAGAAAGTACACTAAAAAAATCCCGAGACATTAGGTCATTGGCAAGAAAATTAGCATCACCTCAGTTGCCTCAGATGTGGACATGTGCTCTTTGCTGTGTTCGCCGTTTGCTTGAGGATCGGGCTCTTGCTCTTCTCTCCGTAGGAAAAGTGTTGGGTGAAAACCCATTTCTTGGCGTGGCCTGGAGGCTGGGGTCTCTTGTACAGCATGGTGCCTCATCCTGACCGTATGGGTATGCTCTGCTGATACAGAGCCCAAAGTCGGAGCTGGGGCCCGGTGAGGGAGGGGATGGCAGACCCCGCTGGCAGAGTTGCTGTAACAAACAGGCTGTGAGCCCTGCGTGTCTGTTTCAAGAAGCAAGGCAAGAGTCACAGCCACGGGCTGGGAGCCTGCCACGAGATAGCTGTTGAAGGACAGAGTTTGTAGATGGCCCCATGGCTGGGTGCTCAGCAGCGGGTAGGAAGGTGAGGAGCACAGCTTCGGAAGAGAGGTCATGGAGGAAACTTGGAGCTCTAGGTTTGCTGCAGGAGGCACCACAAACCAGCCGGGTGTGCTGTGGGTACAGAAGCCTCCTGCTCGGTGAGACATGCCCCAGGGCTGGTGAGCTCCTTGCCACCAGGGACCTTGCAGCCACTTAGGGGCCACCCACCCGGGCCGTACCGCAGTCACTGCCCGGTGTTTCCAAGCTCCACGGCGGTCCCAGTCAAGTGCATCTCCCCCAGGACTTGCAGGGCTCTGGAGCTAAGCAGCTCTGGACCTGTCTGGCCCATGGTTGCATGCTTTTGGGCTTCCCAGTTGCACAGGGGACGTCGAGAGCCCCCCGAGGCACAGGGCAGCCTGTCCGTGCTGTGCGGAGCTCCCCCGGGACGGGACGAGCTCCATCCAAAAGCTGTCAGCCAGCGCCGAGCAGCAAAGAGCAGCTTTGTCCTTAGTGGAAGAAGTGGAGCCTCAGGGAGACCGGCCTGGGTAATTGGCTCAGGAGAGGAGGCCTTCTTAAAAGTCAATTAGAGACTTTTAAAAATAAATCAGACTGGAACATTGCGAGGCCTGCCAGAAAATTTGGGCGAGGTCAGAGTTGCTTAACATTCGTTGTTGATTAGCTTCAACTTACTTTTTGTTGGGATCGCTTGTGTGCCGCTGAGTCAGACAGCTCCGGAGGCGAAGCCAAGAGAGTGCTCGAAGCACAGCCTTGTAAGGCCTGACGGGGCGAGGGCTGAGGGGCAGCCCGGGGGAGGCAGCACACCGTGCCGCGAGCCGGGGCCGGCGGTGTTTGCCTTCATCCTTGTGCTCTGTTCCTTGGTTTTTGCTGTGCTCTGAAGTTACCGGGTGAGAGAAGCCAAGTGCAAGAATTATGGCCTTCTTGTCTTGGGTAGGAACTGCACTCGAGAGCAGCACAAGGAGTTTGTTCAGGTTAAAAAATGACGGTGTCTGTAGAGTACAGCATGCAGCGTGCACATGTTTCTGCTCCAAGTCTCAGCTGCAGCTGGGCTTGGCAGAGCCGGAGCCCACACACGACGTCTCGCAGGCTCAGGGTGGGGACTCTGGAGCAGTTGTCCTGTCTCTCCACATCCACTTTGGAAGTGGCTTTGAGTGACTTGGTCCCGTCATCAGTCACCAGAAGCATCTTGTCACCTCGTCTCTCTTCCAGCCTTCCCTTAGCACCCAGCCCCGACCTGTGAGCACCTCTAAGCAGTAGTGTGCAATATGCAGCCCAGCAGAGTGGCTGACCTCCAAAGCAGGGTGAGGGCATGTTTGCTAAGAAGCTGGAGGAGCAGAGGACCCGTGGGCAGACTAACGCGGTGTGTCCCTTTCCATTGCAGCGACCACCCCCTGAGCCAGCTGGTTTCTGACTCAGACTCGGAGATGGACAGCATGGAGCAGCTGGCCCTGGGCAGCACAGACACCCTCTCCAACGGGCACAAGGCTGACCTGGAGGCTGCCAAACGCCTGGCCAAGAGGCTCTACAACCTGGATGGCTTCAAAAAAGCAGATGTGGCCCGCCACCTGGGGAAGAAGTACGTGTGGGTATTCGCAAGGAACGGCCCATCCTGCAAAGGCATCATTCCTCCCACCTGCACCCCCGGTGCTCCCACAGCCGCTGCCCTCGTGGGGCACTGGGCTGGCAGGGACAACTGGCAGGGCCCCAAAGCCCTCTCCCCATGACAGCTTGTCCATACCAGGTGTTCCCTCTAAAGGTCTCAGCACCTATGATACATCCAGGTTTTGTGCCTTCCCACCGCAACTGCATCTTGGGCACCTTCAGCAGGTGCCAGGGGATGCCTCCTGGGGGCCCTTCCAGCTCTAGCTTCTCCACGATGAGTGTTCCCACTGGATCTGTGGGTAAACCCCGTGAGTTTCGTGGGACTCCGGGAGGAATCTGTCCCCAGCACGCTTCCCACAGCCCTGCCTTCATGTCTCCCAGCCCACGGGAACCCACCCCACCCTCTGTGTTTTGCCATGCCCCCAGTCTGGTCGATCCCACTCTCGCTCCCCCCTTTGCATTTCAGCAACGAGTTCAGCAAGATGGTGGCAGGGGAGTACCTCAAGTTCTTCGTGTTCACGGGGATGAGTCTGGACCAGGCTCTCAGGTCAGGCGGACTGCGTGTGGACGTGTGCATGTGTCGTGGCCACCTGAGTGGTACCCCAGGGTAGTTTTTAGGGCCCAGTGTAGGTCTGTGCCATGTGCTGGCAGGGTAAGGTGCTGCGGGCTTCAAAGGGGTCCTGCAGCTGTCTGGGAAGGCTGTGTGAGGGCAGGGCTTCATCTGGCACACGCCAGGTCTCCAGGAGGGGGCAGAAAGCAAAGGGTGAGTTAGAGGAGCTGCTGGTGGGCTTCACGTGTGGCCAACGCTGCTGCTGCTGCTTCTTCAGGTCCTTTCTGAAGGAGCTGGCCTTGATGGGAGAGACGCAGGAGCGGGAGCGAGTGCTGGCTCATTTTTCCCAGCGCTATTACGAGTGCAATCCCAATGCCATCTCCTCGGAGGGTAAGCGGCTGTCTGTGTGTGTATGAGTGTGCGTGTGGGTGTGCATGTGTTCGCTCGGGAGAGCACATGTGTTCGTCAGCTCAGCGAAGGTGCTCCGACTGCAACTGGAAAGCAGTCTGAGAGCGTGAACTGACGCCTCAGGAGTCAGCCCCTGTTACGGAGATGTTGTCATTTCCCTCAAGTGACAGGCACTTTAGACTTTAAAAAAAAAAATACTGCTCTAGTTGGAAGATGCATAATTAGGGCTCAACGCATCCTTAATTCTGCCCTTGAGCAGATTAGCACAGGAGGCGAGAGGAGGCCCTCCCCAGCACACAGACCCCAGCTCTCAGACCTCAGGGGACGGCCAGGTGAGACAGCCCCGTGCGGCACAGAGGGGCGCCCAGTCTGCACCGTTTCACCTCAGTGTGCCGCGTCTTCATGCTCCCCCTGTGTGTGCTCACGTGCTGAATCTGCTCTGGTTTGGCTCTGTGGGCAGGTGAAATTTTGGCTGGCTGGCTGGAAGAGGGCTGTGCCATCCCCACTGTGCCCGTGCTAGGAGCTGGGCAATGGTAGCTGCAGCGTCACTGCCTGGCTGACGGGGCTGAGGGCTGGAGGGGGGTCTGTACGCACAGGTTTCGGACTAGCTTTAACCCAGTGGCCTCCTATCCACTCGCCTGCGTGCTGCCAGCACCGTGCTGATGCTGCGTGCCCCACGTGCCCGGGCTGGGAGGAGTGGGCTCAGGGCTGCCTCGGGCTCGGTCCGCTCCCAGGGGCTCTAATCCCTGCCCTGTGCTTGTGCTGCAGACGGAGCCCACACCCTGACCTGTGCCCTGATGCTGCTCAACACAGATCTGCACGGACACGTAAGTTCCCTCTGCCATCAGCCCCAGCTGTCCCCTGCCCTTACCGCCCCCGCTGCCCCAGCCGTGGGTGGCCGGGGAAGAGCAAGGACGTGCCAAGGGCAGAGCCACGTGCGCAGGAGGTGCAGGGGCTGAGCACCCCCAAGGTGGCTGGGAGGAGAGCAGGGAAGGCCTGAGTGAGGAGATAACGGGGCTCTGGGGGAGACAGGCTGAGCTGGAGGATGCGGAGGGAGGAGAGAAGAGGAAAGCAGACAGGGGTTGAGGCTGGGAGCGCGACTCCAAAACCAGCTGATATTGGGAGCAGGTGGCACTGAGCTTAGAGAAAAGAAGCTTTCTAACACTCCCCGAGTCTAAGCCCAGCAGGCGGCTTTCCACACCTCCCCGAGACCTGGCCAGCCCCTCGCTCCGCAGCAGACTGGGTTTTCTGTTCCTGGGCTGTGGGAGCCTGCTCCAGCCAGCTCCAGCCCCCCGGCCCAGAGGTGAACCCCACGTTTCTCTTCCCCTGGCTCCCCCAGAACATCGGGAAGAGAATGTCCTGCTCCGACTTCATTGGCAACTTGGAGGGGCTCAACGGAGGCACCGACTTCCCCAAGGAGCTGCTCAAGGTAAATTTGGTTGCTCTCTCTGGCCAGCTAAGCCACAAGAACAAGGGCAAGAGCTTCGGGTAGGATTGTATAGATGGCCACGTGGGATGCAATTAAGGTGTCCATCCTCATGCCTGTGTCAGGCTGTCGGGATAGGCAGGATCAGTGCTGTTCCTTGGCCCGCAGCTTTCCTCCTGCGCTGCTGAGGTCAGGGAGTGCAGCCACCAACCCCACTGCTGGTGGCGTGGGCAAGGCACAGCAGTGGTGAGGGTGGGCCAGGGGCTGAAACCCCAGAGCTGGGAGTACCCTGCACTTGTGTGGCTGGGGCAGCCCTGTCACCTCCCTGCATGACCCGGTTCCCATTTACAGGGACAGCTCTGGCCAAAGCCACAGGAGCTGTGAGGTGCCTCTGGGCGGGCGGGGGAAGGGGTGGCAATGACCTCCATGGTCCTGGAGCACCCTGGGTGCTGGTCGGAGGTGGGAAGGGGGCAGTGCATTGGGGAGTGACTGTGCCTGGTCCTTCCTGGGTGAGTGAGGCAGGGAAGGAGGCAGCACTGGGACTCTCCACCTCGAGCCGGCTCCTCTAGCCACTGCGGTCCATGCCGGCTCTGTGGGTTGCTGAGATGTGGCCGCGGGGGTTCCCACCTTGTGCCCCCACACCGATGGCTTCTCGTCCCTCGTGGCCATTTCTTGAGCCTCCCGGCTAAGGCAGGAGCGGCGCGGCTCAGCTGCTGCGTGCGTAGGGAGGAGTCGCCTGCTGGCTGCAGCGCGGCTCCGCTGCCGGCGGGGACGGCCTGACCTTGAGGCTGATGCACGAGCTGGGGAAATGGCTTCGGCACCGGCTCCGAGCTGAGCGAGGGCTCACTGGGGCCCGGTGCTCATGCTGGCTGAGCTGGCGGCTCCGTCGTGGGCCCTGGGAATAGTGCTGTGCCCCGTGGGTCCCGCAGGGCAGAAGCCTTTGGTGAAGCGCTGCAGTCAGAAAACACTCGGGATGTGGGAAATGGGTTCCCACAGGGTGCCGGAGCCACTCCTGTGGGAGGTGGCTTACAAAAAAAGGCAACGTGGGGTGAAAAGCTGAGCTCTGTTTTCAGCCTTTGTGGGTCTATTCCTGGCTGTGCCGCTCGCCCCATCATTAAGGGGTTACCAGCAGCTCTCAATAGGGCTGTCCTCCCTCCCAGCCCACGCTTCTCCACTAAAAACAGTCACTCAGAAAGAATTCTTCCCTAATTTTAAACCCGGCTCCAGAAAAGACTTTAAGCACCCAAAATGGAAGAGAAATGTCCAAAGTCAGGACCTGGAGCATCTGTCCCCCTGGTGCTGTGTTGTCCAGGAGCATCCAAACTCTGCAGGCCCCTCAGCACGCCCCTCCTGAAGCCCCTGGCACCCCACAGTGGGGTATCCGCAGTGCAGGCGCTGCGGCACCCATGCTAAACTTCCACCCCAAAAGTACTTAAGCACGTGCCACCGCATTGTCTTGTCGGGTCTCAACCAGTGTGAGACGGGGCAGTGAGCAGCTCCTGCAGCCTGCAGGCTTGGTGCTGGCAGGGCCAAGCTCTCTGCCTGGCAGAACCCGTGCTGCTGGGGCTGGGGGCTGCCGCGCTGCGCCAGCTGAGGCAGGAGCACGTCCCCGCGCAGCTCTGCCTGCAACCCTGCAGCGGGGGGGCTGAGCTGCTAAAAATGGCCTGTTCCCTCTGCAGCTGCGGTGCTTCCCACAGCCGCTTTTCAGACGCCTCTGTATCAGCACCGTGCTGGGGAGTGGGAGCAAAAGGCATCGCCGAGGTGCTGCGCGAGGGGCAGGCTGCAGCTCCTCCGTCACTCCCTGGCACCGACGCCCTCGGGGGGCTCCCGTCCATGCAAGGGAGAGCAGAGCTTCAGGGAAGTGCTGGGGAGGGGGCTGGCAAGGAAAGGTGTGTGAAGGGGCAGTGGGGCAGCGCCACTCCTGGGTAAATCTGGAGAAGACGCCCTCTCCCTTCTGCCAACTGCAGGCTGTCGGCTCCTTGGTGCTTTGGTCCTGTTGCAGGCTTGGGCAGCAGAGAAATAGGAAAGCCTCCCTCCTCCCTGCGGTGGCCTGTGCCGGCCCCGTTAGCCTACATAGGATGTTGCCTCCTTGGCAGACCTGGATCCCCTGCCTGGGGACTGAAGCTCTTGTGCAAGCGTGCCACACAGCTGGCTGGCTAATTTTAGCTCTGCGGGAGCGCACGCGTTTCCTAAGGGCAGCAGGGGAGGGGAAGGGCTGGCAGGCTTCAGAGGAGCTTCCCAAAGCTCAGAGGTGGCTCATGGGCAGCTCCAGCAGTGCCAAAGAAAGGTCCCAGAGGCTTCCCAAGCCTGCCTGGGGGAATCGCACAGGTTGCTAACCCACAGACTTCAGAGCCAGAGAGCTTGAGGCGACCCCCACACACAGCTGGGGGACTGGAAAGCAGGGAGATGAGGACAGCAGGACAGGACCTAGGTGGCTGCAGGGGACACAAGGCCACCGTTCCCTGTGACTGTGGGGACAGCATCAGGAAGGGAGACCCACGGGGCCTTCCCCTCGTCTCTGACTGCAGGAAGCCCCAAGACAAGCAGCACGATGCCTGGGAGCGGGTGGCAGCTTGAGTCAGACAAGAACTTTATCTGCTACGATATAACGCACGTAAACACTCACAGTTTTCAGCAGAAGAAACCAAAACACTCGAAAGCTTGTGCTTTCACAACCGAGCACCACGTCCCCCTCACTGGCAGTGCCTCGCTGTGCCCCTGCTGCCGGAGCCAAGGCAGCGACGCTGCACCTGCAGGCAAAGCCTGCTGCTGGGAACACCTCCCCGTGCTCCAACCCATCCCTGGGGCACCGTGCTCTGCTGGCAGGGCTGCCCAGCCCGCGGGCGTTGGTGTCCTCATCCCCGGGGTAGAGGTGAGGACATGCTGGAGACATGAGAGCCCACGTAATGCTGTGCCCGAGGATGCCCACACCTGCAGGCTTGGCCTTTGCTCCTGTGGCCAAATGAATACAGCTGCCTGGCCGGCAAGGAGGGATGCGAACAGGACGGACTAGAGCTGGTGATACCGCGGTTGGCTCACCCTGAGACTGTGCTGTTCTCCTGTAAGTGTGATTTTAGCCCAGGCCCCCTGGGGTTTCCTGCACTCTGTTGGTTGTGTGTTGCATTTCAGATACAGATTCGACCTTTACCTGACCGATCACTTTGCAGAGCCTTAGGTCTTCCACATCTGCTTCATTCTTCAGCTTAACCTCGTGCTTTGCTGCTGGGCCTCCAGCCACACAGCACGGACCAACCAGACCCCATTCCTCCCCCGTGCTGCTTAACAAACGCAGGAGCGAGCAGAATGCGTGCTACTTCCCAGCTCGGCAGCCTGGAGCATTTCACAGCTGTTAATGAATTAAATCCCAGCGCAGGCAGGTCCCCTGGGGGAGGAAGGTAGGCTGGGCCCCCCAGCTGGCAGGCACAGCCGTCAGCCTCAGCGATGCGCAGATGTGGGAAGCGCACCCCGGCTCCCACCTCTGAGCTCAGACCCCGGCAGCGCTGAGCTCAGCGCGCTCCCAGGGGGATTTATTTTTTTTTTGCCTGCGCCCTTCAGCCCTGAAGCCTCGGGGACAAACCCAGCGCCCTGCCCTCGGCGCCCCCCTGCCCGAGGCCGGGGCCGGTCCCTCTCCCCGGGGGCCGCCTCCATCTTGAGGCGGGCGGCCCCGCCCCGCGGGCTCTGCCGGGCCGGGCCCCGCTGCCGCCGCCATTGGCTGCTGGGCCGGGGGCGCCGCCTCCCTCGGGCAGCAGCCGCCGAGCCCGGCCCGGCCCGGCCCGGCTTCAACAGGCGGCGGGCAGCGGGCGGCGGGGAGCGGCGGGGCCGGGCCGGGCCGTGCCGGGCAGGGCAGGGCAGGGCTGCCCCGGGCTGCCCCCCCCGTCAGGATGATCGGCGTCAACAGCATCAACAGCAGCGCCGGGCGCATGCGGTCCCGCTCCATGTGCTCGGTGCGCTACGGGCGCAACTACCGCGGCGTGGAGACCTTCTGCTACGGCTGGCCGCAGCGCTCCCGCACCCTCAAGCCGGTGCTCTACACCGACCTGGTGGTCAGCCGCCTGCAGAGCCGCCGCAAGAAGAAGCCGGTAAGCGCCGGGACGGCAGGAAACACTGGGGGGTTGCACCGCCAGGAGCCTGCCCGCCGTCTGCCGGCAGCGGTCTCGGAGGAGCTGGGCTGCTGCGCATCGGCTCCGGGTGGGGAGAGGCAAAAAGAGGCCGCCCTGGGCACGTCCTGCCCCAGCCCTGCCCGCATCCAGCACGGCGGGGAGGGGAGTGGGTGCTCGCCCGCCCCGTGCTGCAGTGGGGTCGGGCAGGGGGCCCCGCTGCTGCCCTGGCCAGCAGCAGCCCTGGGGACATCGTGGCTATGAGAAGCGGCGATGCTGCCATAGCGCAGCACGGGCTGGGGCAAGGTGTGACGCACTCGGGTGGAAGGAGACAGGCAGCTGGCAGCGAGGGGCTCAGCCCCTGCTCCCCGCGCTGTGGGGCTGAGGGACACCGGGAGCACGGGGTCTGCCGGCTGGGGTCGTGGCTGGCTGGGCAAGGAGGGCTTGGGGAGCCTGGGGTGGCAGGATGGGTGGCTGCTCCCCGCGGCGAGGCAGGGGGTGACGCACAAGGCGCTGTCCCCAAGTCACTCTCATCTGTCTCTGCTCCGAGCCCCCCTGCGGAGGAGGAGGTCTGGGGGCAGCGCTTTGTCCTCCGGAGACACCTGTGCGAGGGGGGCAGGGGGCACGGGGTGGCCGGGTGTTGCTCAGCACGGTTGTGTGTGCCGGACGGGCAGCAGGGTGTGTGTGAAGGTGAGTGAGGGGACAGCCGAGGGCTGTTCCCTCTGCCACACAGCCCTGGTCTGGCCGTGCCGTTCGTGTTCCCATATCTGAGGGGTCTCTGCTCGCCTGGGGGGGCTGCCAAAGCTTCGTGGCCGGGTGTAGAGAAAGATGTTTTGCTAAGGAAAAGTTGGGGAAAGCCAGCGATTGAGCTCTCATATTGCAATGCTGCCAGGCACGGCGAGAGGGAGGCTGTCTGCAGGGAGGGCACTTTGTAGCTGTGAAGTCTGTCGTGCAAAATGTCACAGAGCCGTGCCTTTTCGCAGGGCTGGCAGCGGGAGGAGGAATCTTGACCTGCACAGGGCATCTCGCAGCTCCGGCTGCCGAGCACTGTGCTGCACAGCAACAAGCACGCTGTGGCTGTTTGTCACCGTAATGTGTCCAAAACAGTTGTGATCCCTAAAGGAAGCACCCCAGAAAGGGTTAACCCTCTGCTTGTTGCCAAAATTCCTGCCTTAACACTCCTCTGCTATGGCCATGCTGGGCTACAGCCCTCAGTGCAGTCCCATCTGTGCCAGGGCTGTGTCCAGGGCTGCTTGCAGCCTTTCTCCCAAACCAGCACTGACCGTGCCCTCCTCTGGGCTCCCTCCGAGGCAGAGGGATGAAGGCAGATGTTGTCCGTGCAGCTCCCCCGTGCCCTGCCTGCAGGGTGCTGCAGGAGCCTGTCCACCCCTCTGCAGACATGGGCTAGAGCAGGACTTGGGGACGTCCTGGCAGCCCCCTTTCAGAGGGGGCACCGAAGAAAAATGTTGATTCAGTGAGAAATCCCGCTGGGACAGTATATCCCCAGGTCTCCTTGGTGTTGCGCATGTCTAGGGCAGGGCTGGCTGCCTTGCCGTGCGTGCTGCAGCAGTGAGCTCATAACCCTGTGATGGTGGGGGGGAAAAAAAAAAGAAAAACATGCAAAAAAGCCACCTCTGTTTGGGGTCAGTCCTCTGCTGGCAGCACCCTGCTTTCTCTTGGGCAGTGCTTGCAAATTCAGAGGTGCCAAGAGGTGCCATCCTTTTGCACCTTCGGGAATAAACCCACAGAGGAAAGAGAGCCTGGAGAGAGGGACCTGCAGAGCCGAGCTGTGAGTCTGTGGTCTCTGCCGACACAGCTGATGTGAGCTAGGCTTCAGGAGCCTGCTGTGCCCTGCCAGAAGCGGTCCTTGCACCACTGGAGTCTGGGCAGGCAGCGGTTCTGCCCCGGGAGCAGAAGAGCAGGGCCGGGCTTTGTGGCTGCAGGGCATCTTCTCGGCTCGGAGCTGGGCTGAGTCCACCGGATTTGTTTCCAACAGGGCATGAAACCGGTGTCAGCTGGGGATGGCGGGTAGCCAGGCAGAGCCTTGGCAGGATCTAAGCACAGAGCGAGGCTTTGCATTGCCCTCTCCATCCCCCCAGCCTCCCGTTTCTCTCCTCCTGCTCCAGGCACAGGAGCCAGCCCGCAGCCCCGTGCCTGAGGTGAGGCTGTGTGGCAGCTCCTGCCCGCAGCAGGCTCGTGCGATGCTCTGGGTGCTTGTACCGGGGTGTTGGAGCCTTCTGAAGCCACAAGTCAGTCAGTTCGTCCTTCGAAGCGTTCACAGACAGCCCCCGAGCCCAGGTTTCTGTAGTGCTGCGCTCTGCCGGGCTGCTCCCTGGCACTGTGCAGGCGTTGTTTTCATTTCATTCAGAATTGCGCCACGAGCAGCTTCTGTCAGCAGCTCTCGGTGTTACAGCAGAGCTTGGTCCTGGGGTCTGCAGCCCCCCGGCACGGAGCGGGACCTCCCCATCCTGCTGGCAGCCGAGGCTGGTGCCCGTCTGACTCCTCGCAGCGTTTTCTCAGCAGCCTTTCTGCAGCTCCTGGTTTCCAGTCTCAACTTCTCTGTGCCGTTTTTCCACTCTTTTTTTTGTCTCTTTTCTCAGCACCTCTCAGCTGCATCCCTGTCAGTGAGATCCCTTCCCTCCTGTGGCCATTCCTTATCACCTACCTTGTGCCTCTTTGCAGCCTGTGCTCCTCTGGCCAAGCCACCAGCCAGTTCCTCCCTCCTACCTCTTGCTCCTCTGGTGCCAGGGTGGTGTAAATGTGGTGCAGGTACAACCTGCCATGGGGGAATGAGGCCGTGCCCTCCCCGGGAGGCTCCTGTCTTCCCAGGCTGACCCCTGTTTTCCATTTGCGGCTGGGGGGCTCCCTTTCCTCCTCTGAAAAACACGCTGGTGTTGAGCCAGCGTTTCCTGGAGCAGGACGCATGAAGCGAGCCTTGTCCCTCTTCCGTTCTGGCCACTGCATCTCTCGGGGGATGATGGATTTGTCCTCCCCGGACGCTGCCTGGGCCTGCCTGCTGGCTGGGTTTCGCAGGTCCCTGCAAGCCTGCAGTTGTACTTCATCAGCCACCAGCAAGATCTCTCCCCGGCAGTCTCCGGCCAGGAGATGGATGTTGACAGCTGCCTGAACAGCCTGTGCGAAACTCGATTATTTGCCTCCGAGGATGAAGCCTTCCAGACCCGTCCTGCTCCTTGATCTGGAGCGCTGTGTGAGCGCTGCTGAAAGCCTCCCCCGAGCCTCCCGTGCTGCAGAGCCGGGCTGAGTGCCTGTGGCTCGCACCCAGCTCGGACCGGACAAAGGCTTGGGAAAGGGGCCCCAGGCTGTCCCGCTGCGCATGGACTTTGCCTTTTTCCCTGCTGAAACGCGGCGCTGGGCCCTGCCTCGCCGAACCCTGCGAGGGTTGGGGCCAACGGGGAGGCTCGGGGTGTTTGAGAGGCAGGACAGGCTGCAGCCATCCCGAGGGGCAGCCCGGGAGCAGGCTGTGAGCTGCTGGGTGCAGGAGTGCTCCTGGGGCCCTGCTGCAGGCTGGTGTCTCACCAACCCAGGGGCAGACACGCAGCGTTGCTGTCCCAGCTCGCCTGCAGCCCACATCTCCTGAAAGCTGTCCCTCTGGGCAGCCTGGTTCACCTTGGTGCAGGGAGAGCCGGCTCTCCTGAGGGCTTGGTGCTGTCGGGTGAAACTCACGCAGCTCTGTGCCGTTGTCACGGGCAGGCACAGGAGGGGAGGGAAGGGAGGCAGCCTGTGCTGTGCCCCAGTCATGCCTGGGGCTGCAGGTGCCCGGGAGAAGGTACCTGTAACCCTGAAACGATGCCAGCCAGCTGGTGTGTGCAGACGGGCCAGGCTGTCAGCAACACTGCTGCCAAGAAAGAAGGGCTGCGGCCAGGACAGAGCGGCCTGGGGGTGCCGAAACCTTCAGTGCTCCCTCTGCTCTGTGCGGCTCCCCTGAGCCGAGCCCTGCTGTCCGACTGACCCCGCTCTTCTCTCCGCAGGCGCTGTACGGCTCCATCAAGAACGAGAAGCTGCAGTGGGCCATGTGAGCATCCCACAGGGGCCATGGGCTGGGCGGGTGTGGGGTCACCCTGCCGCCGGGGGGGCTTCCTCACCATCCCCCCAGAGCATC
Organism: Aythya ferina; assembly: GCF_964211825.1. NCBI lineage: Eukaryota > Metazoa > Chordata > Aves > Anseriformes > Anatidae > Aythya > Aythya ferina. The sequence continues at coordinate 17,711,205 of NC_140302.1, read as the reverse complement.
AGGGGCCGCATCGGCGGGGTGGATGCTCCTGTGGGGCTGTAGGAGGGGAGCAGGCACACGAGATGGGGATGGGGGTGCCCGGAGAGCAGTGCTGGGCGCTCAGCCCTCTGCCCCCAGCACAGCACCTCGACGGGGACCCTTTAGCTGGGGGCGGGCTGCCTGAGGCCGGCTCCCCGTGGCTGTGGCCATGCCGGGTGTTGCCCCACACCTCGGCAGCGGTGCTCGGGGTCGGAGCGGGCAGCCTGTGGCCGTGCCCGGCGCCCGCACCCTCGCCCACAGCTGCCATCCCCAGCAGCAGGAGCGGCAGCGCGGGCGCTGCGGGGATTAATCAGCCCGGCGGTACCGCCAGCGCTCAGCCAATGCGCTCGGGCTGCTGCCATGGAGACGCCGGCAGATGCTGAGGGGTTTAATTAGCAGTGAGCGGGTACGAGGGAGGGGGGAGGCCGCAGCTCCGGGCTCCCACATCTCCGTGCCGGGGCGGGGGGAGCGGCAGCGATGCAGCCTGCCCGAAGGGCGAGGGGGCATCGGCTGAAGGGAGGCTGTGAGCAGGGTATTGCCACCCCAGCAAGGTGGGCTGCAGAGGTGCCGAGCCCCAGGGCAGTGCTCCTCCACGGCCTGTGGCTCGTCAGGCTGGCCAGCATTAGCCCACCTGGCCTCACTGCCGGGGGCAGGCAGGGACCCCCAGCAGCAGACACCCCCGCACCTCATCCCAGCAGCACTGTGGCTGCCAGCCTAGCGGGGGCACAGAGGCTTGGCCAGGCCGTGGGATGCTCCCCAGTGGTGTGGAAAAACTGCTCAGCCTGGTCTGCTGCGAGCGGGAGGCTTGGTGTTTGCTGTCCCCAGCACGGTAACAAACGCTTCCCCAACCAAATCTGTACCTGGCAGCGATGAGGAGGAGCTGAGGAAGTCCCTTTCGGAGCTGGCTGACCCCAAACCCAAGTCCATCAAGCGCATCAGCAGCTGCAGTAACCCCTTCCTGGACTTCTCCCAGGACTCCAGCATCGCCACCTACAAGCACGGACTGTTAGTGCGCAAGATCCACGCTGATCCTGACTGCAAGAAAAGTAGGTGTTTGCGAGGGGGCTCGGGGCTAGGGGCACCAGGCAGCTCCAGAAATCCTGACAGTGGGAGCGGGGCAAGAGGCACCCTGTGAAATCTCCAGGTAGCTTCAAACCAGCCTCCAGCATCAGCCCCAGCGCCACGTGGAGCAGGCTGTGAGGGGTGTAATTCACCCTGCAGGCTGGGGGGCTGAAGGCTTCCCCCTTCCCACAGAGCTGGGAGGGCAGGGGGATGTGTTGGGCTCCCTGCGGGACAAAGCCCTGCTGTGGGATGCCGAGAGACAGGGAAGGGTGTCCCGTGGTGCTGCAGAAGGTTCGTGCCACAGGTTCTGTGCTGCCAGGCACGTTCCCCATTCCCACTGCAAAATCCTCCCTAAGCCCCGGCCTTCTAATGCCACCTTGATCCGATCAGGCGCTGCTGCCCTCCCAGGCCAGTGTTACCTGGTGGGCAGCACCACGTTGCCCCCACCCCTGGCTGTGCAGGCAGCGAGGTGCCAGCCCCGGGGGGCAGCAGCAGCCCTCTGTGCCCCCCAGCAGCTCCATCTGCCAGCCACGTGCCTGGCACGGGCTCAGGTGTGCGGGGACGGTGCTGGCGTGCTGCCCGTCCCCGGGGTGGGCTGACGTGCGGCGTGGCAGGGGGAGCTGGGGGCAGGGGGAGCTGGGGGCAGGGGGAGCTGGCAGTGCCCTGCCCAGCGCCAGGACTGAGGCCTGGGCTGCTCTCTTCTCCCACAGCGCCCCGAGGGAAGCGCGGCTGGAAGCCCTTCCACGCCATCCTGAAGGGGATGATCCTCTACCTGCAGAAGGTAGGGAGCGAAGGGACTGCCCGCGTACGGGGTCACCTGGGGCTGGGGGCAGTGAGGTGCTGACACGCTGCCCAGCTGCTGGGAAAGGGGGGAAGCCACGGTGCTCCTGTCCCCAAGCCCAGGTACCTGAGTGGTGTGGCACAAGCTGGAGGCAGAGCCCTGCAGCAGCCTGGTGGAGGCCGACCTCTGAGCCTCACTGCCTCTGGGTTGAGGGGTTGCAGCCTCTGGCTGGCTCTGAAGGGCCCTGTGACCTGCAGGAGGAGTACAAGCCGGGGAAGGCACTGGCCGAAGAGGAGCTGAAGAATGCCATTAGCATCCACCACTCGCTCGCCACACGGGCGTCTGACTACAGCAAGAGACCCAATGTCTTCTACCTCAGGACAGCCGACTGGAGGGTCTTCCTCTTCCAAGCACAGTGAGTGCCCCAGCACCCGCGCAGGGCAGCGGGAGCTCACCTGCAGTGGGTGGGATGGGGCTGAGGGCCATGTCCTGGCCCATTTAGAAGGGAGTGGGGTAGAGCCAGGGACCATCAGGGACCACCAGGCTCGTCTCTGGGGCAGGTCCCTTTGGCCTCTGGCAGGACGAGCAGAGCCAAGCCCGCCTGTGCTGGCCTTCCTCCCCAGGAACCCCGAGCAGATGCACTCGTGGATCACGCGCATCAACGTGGTGGCTGCCATGTTCTCTGCGCCCCCCTTCCCCGCCGCCATCGGCTCCCAGAAGAAGTTCAGCCGCCCGCTGCTGCCCAGCTCCTGCACCCGGCTGTCCCAGGTGGGTCCCTCGGCGTGGGGACGAGGCCTTGGGCTGTGGAGACGAGCACGGTCTGCCTGCCCTGAGAGGGGCCAGGACCTTGACAGGACAGCGGGCAGGGGGATTAGCTGGCTCTCGCTTGTGCCACTGCAGTTATTCATAGAGCAGAAAGGATTAAAAAAAAAACAGCCTAGTTTTAGAGGGGATTAAATTCTGCTGTAAGACTGCCTCACGGTGGGCTGGCTGCAGGAGGAGATTTCCCCAAAGGGCTTGTGCTTTGGGCTGCCATGTTTGGAAAGCCAGAGGCAGCACCTGAAACCCGGGCTGGACTTGGAAAAACCACGCCAGCCCTGGCCCCAGCTGGCTGCAGCCAAGGGGTGAGGGGAATGGGGTGCTGATGCCGTGTCACCTGTCCCCAGGACGAGCAGGTGAAGAGCCATGAGACCAAGTTCAAGGCCATGTCAGCGGAGCTGCTGGAGCACCGCTCCTCACTGCCGGAGAAGAAGGTGAAGGGCAAGGAGTACGAGGAGCTGAAGCAGAAGGAGGAGTACCTGGAGTTTGAGGTGAGCTGGGAGAACCCACGGCCCCTGTGCCACCACCACAGGCCCTTGGCCATCACCAGCTGCTGGGGCCCTCTCCTGCCCGTGTAGCTGAACTGCCTTGGCTTCTCCTGGTACTGCTGCCACGCTCTGCCCCCCTCAGCTCCCCACCACGGGTGAGGGGCTCCCAGGGCCGGGGGCTGGATGGGGCGTGCCGCAGGGCTTTCAGCACGCTGTGGGCCCCTGGTGGGAAGCACCAGGGAAGAAAGAGGGCATTACACCTGCAGGATGGGGTGGAGGGGCCGTGAGGAGGATGCCAGCTGGAAGGGCACTGCCCTGCTACCCGCGCTGCTGTCTTTGCCCCCAGAAATCCCGCTACGGCACCTACGCCATGCTGCTGCGGGCCAAGCTGAAGGCAGGCTCCGAGGACCTGGCGGCCTTCGAGTCCACGCTCTTCGACGCAGCAGGCGGTGAGGATGACGGCCTGAAAAAATCCCGCTCCAGCCCCTCGCTCAATGCCGAGCCCTCCAGCACGGGCACCAAGGTGAAGCGCAACGTCTCGGAGCGCGCCAGCCGCCAGCCCCCCGGCCACCCCCAGAAATCGTAAGCCAGGGGCACCAGCCGCCCGCGCTGCAGCTCCCATCCCGCCCCCTGGCACTGGGGTGGGCGCCACGTGCCCGCCGGGACCCTGCATGAGTCCATCCTCTTGGGGCACGCGCTGGGGTGGGGACAGCCTTCCCCAGCTGCTAGCACCAGCCCGCTGGCCCCGTGGCTGGTGAGCGGTGCGGGGCAGGACCGGCCCCAGGCGCTGCCGGCGGGAGCTGCCCCATCAGACTGATTCCTGCCCCTCCTTGTTCTGCGCTTGGCTGCAGACTCCCCTCCAGCCCCCCTGCCTCACGGAGGGGACGGGACTGGAACCTGCCGACTGGGCTACTTTCCGTGCTGTGAGAACCCAACGCAGCGCAGCCAGCGGCTGCTTTCCTCCAGCTCCGCTGTGCCGTGTGGGAAAGCTGGGACTGGGCAGAGAGGAGCCATCCACGCGCCCCATGTGCCAGCCCTGGCCCTGGCCCTGGCCCCTGCCCCATCCCTGAGGGCTGGGGGCTGGGGGGAGCCAGGGCTCCCTCCCTGCTGCCCCAGCTGCTCCCACGCCTCCTGCTTTCTTACAACTTTTGAACGGTTTTTGTGATACAGTTTTGCACTTTTTAGTACCAGATCGAGCTGACCAACAGGGAGTTTTTTGGGGGCTAATTTTGATGCTTTTTGGAACTGTTTAAAAAAAAAAAAACAAACAAACACAAACAAACCCAGCCATTTCCTGTAGACAGTGCACTCTTGGCAGGGGGAGAGAGGTTTTTACATGGCCTTGCGGGGGACACAGAGCCTCCCTAGGCAGCGAGCCCAGCGTCGCTCCTGTGCGTGCTGCTGCGAGCCACCCAGCCTGTGCCCCACCAGCCCGTCCTCACCCGTCCTGCACCAGCAGCCTTCCTGGAGAGAGCCAGCCCTGCAGGCACCGCCGGCTGCGTGCTTGGCAAACATGGGCACAGCCCCAGTCTGAGCATACCCCGTGGCTGCGGTGTGAGGGGTGCACTGTGCCAGTGGGATCAGGGACAGGGGCTTTCCTTCCACTGCCACTGCTCCAAAGCATCGCGAGGGCCTTGGAGGCTGCAGCACTGAGTGCTGGTCCGACGAGCGGGGAGAGCTGTGAGGTCCTGAGCTAGAGGAGGAGCAGTGGCTGCAGCCCATCCTTCAGCCGTGGGGTCTGTCCTTCCCCAGGCTGGCAGCAGGGTGAGCAGGGCTGGAGGGTGCAGGTCAGCAGCGGGTGCTGGTGCTCAGGCGTGGCTGCAGGAGTGCTGAGGGTGCAAGCGGAGGGGTCCAGAGCCAGGGCCAGCAGAAGGGCTGAGGGTAGGGGCTGCAAACACACGCTGTTCCTGGCCGCACGGGACCCGGCTGTTTTCAGCACTGACTTTGCGAATGTGTCAAACTTTTTATTCTGCTCTTTTGAGTCTATTGCAAAAAAAAAAAAAAAAAAAAAAAAGAAAAGAAAAGAAAAGAAAAAAAAGAAAAATCCACCCCTGCCCCAGGCGGCTCGGGGAGGGGGAAAAAAACCTTTGTACAGCTTCTTCTGTCGGTTACTGAAGTAAAACTTGCTCTTCAGTTCCTGCGTGTGCTGTGGTTTTTCCCCCACGGGTGACACTGGGGACAGCCGAGGCTCCAGGGGCTGCTGAGGGGCCCGCAGCCAGGCTGCCCGCCCCGGGGCCACGGGCAGGGCCCTGCCTCGCCGCCTGGCGGCAGAGACACAGCTGGCTGAGGCTAATGGAAACCGCGTCCCTTTATTCACCAGGCCAGGGAGGGACTGTTAAATAAGAGCAGAGAGGGGCCGGGGCAGGCTGCATCCCGCCCCCGAGCGTCCAGGCAGCCGGGGCTGCGGCGTGGGCTCCCAGTCCAGAAGGCACTTGTGTGGGATGGGGTGGGCAGGGCGGGGGGCAGCACGGCCCCCCCGGCCCCTCAGTGCACCTGCTGCTGCTGGCTGTGGGGCAGCTCGCCGGCTGGCACCGGCCCTGGCTTCAGGGCCAGGGCAGGCACCTGCTCCTCCTCCACCGACTCGCTGCCGTAGGCGCTATCCTCCTTGATCTCTGCAAGGCAAGCCCGGGGCGGTCAGGGGGGAGAGGCCGGGGGGGCAGCGGGGCCCTCCCCCCATCCGTGCACCCCCCGTACCTGTGCTCTGCAGCTTCTCCTGCGCCTCGGTTTTGCGCAGCATCCTGACGGCCTTGCGCAGCCCCATGGAGTCCAGCGCCTCCAGCAGCCCCCCCAGGCTGCCCCCGGCCAGCTGCGGGGAGAAAACAGTGAGCGGGGAGGGACGCGGTGGGGCCGGGAGGAGGACGGGGCACCCCGGCCAGGCACTGACCTCGTAGCTGCGCAGCAGGCTGACGCTGGGCGAGGGGGTGTCCTTGTAGGTCTCCACCAGGCTGCAGAGCCCCAGCCGCTTGGCCAGCTCCATCCAGTCGGACCCGCTGCTGTCCTGGTTCAGCAGCTGCTCCAAGCCCTGCAGCGCGTCGTTGTCCAGGGACAGGACGTTCCCTGTGGGGACACACAGCTCCTTCACGCGCTGCCCGTCCCCGCGGCCAGCCCTGGTCCTGCCCTGCAGGGCAGAGGGGCTGCTCACCTGCATGGGGGGCAGCGGGCAGCTCCGCCTCGGGGCCCGGCTGGGAGGCTTGCAGCAGGATGTCCCGCACCTGCGGGACAGACACACGGACATGAGCATCACCCCGAACACCAAACAACACCTCCCAGCTCCCTGGGACGTGGAGGGGCAGCCCCCACCCCACGCTGTGTACCCCATGGAAATGCCCCCACCCCACGCTGTGCCCCCCGTGCACCTTCTGGCTGCGGGTCAGGTCCAGCGGCGTGTGGCAGCGGCGCGGTCGGGGCCCTGTCTCCTCCTGCTCCTGCTCAGGGTCGGGCTGGGGGCTGGGGGCAGGCGGCGTGGCCGGGGACGGCTCCCCCAGCTCCATGCCCACCTCCTGCTCCTCGGGGTCGGCGTCCGTGTCGCTGCTCGCCTCCGACGAGGAGGGGCTGATGGGCTCGTCGTTCTCGTTCAGCACATCGGCCCCTGTGGGCGAGGGGTGGCTGAGTCCCCCCGAACAGGGCAGGGGCTGCTCCCACCACCCGTGGGCAGGAGGGGAGGGTCGGCACCGTACCTGCTTTGAGGAGCAGCTTGGTGAGCGTGGGGGAGCCCAGGCCGGCCGCCAGGTGCAGGGGGGTGTTCCCAGCGAAGGTCCGGCTGTTGACGTCTGCTCCCAGCTATGGAGAAAGGCACGAGGCCGTGAGGATGGGCCCCCCGGCCCTGCTTCCCCAGCCCTGCAGCGAGGAGGCGGCCCCCTACCTTCTTCACCAGGTGTGTGGCCATGTTGAGGTTCTCCATCTCCACGGCCAGGTGCAGCGGGGTCCTCCCGCACTGCATCTCCGTGGCGTTCACGTCCGCCCCCTTCCTGACCAGCAGGTCCAGGCAGGCCGGGCTCTTCGCCTTCACGGCCAGGTGCACGGGCAGGAGGCCTGGGGCAGGGGGAGAGGCTCAGCACCCCGCCAGCCACACCGGGCCCCGTCCCCACCCGGGCCCTTCGTCCCCCAGCCCCGCTCACCGTAGAAGTTGGGCAGGCGCAGCAGGTAGGGGGCAGCCGTACCCAGGTGGGCCAGCAGCGTCCTCACCATCTCTTCGTCGCCCGTGTGGAGCGCCAGGTGCAGCAGGGAATTGCCGTAGCGGTCCAGCAAGGTGGGGTCTGCACGGGCTTGCAGCAGGAGCTGCACCACCTGGGGCTGCTTGGTGATGACGGCCAAGTGCAGCGGCGTCTGCGGACAGGGGCAGCCGTCACCAGGGCTGGTCCCATCTCGGCACCCCTCACACACAGCCGGGGCAGTGGGCAGCAGCCCCCAGCACCTGGATGCAGGCACCAGCCCTGGATAGGGGAGACCCCCCCCTCAGCCCTCCTCCGCAAAAAGCCCCGTACCTGCTGCAGGTTGTTGGTGATGTTGATGATCTGAGGGCTGGGGATGCTCACGACCACGTCGATCAGCTGCTTGATCACAGCCGTCTGCTCATGGATAATAGCAAGGTGCAAAGGCCTGCAGGGAGAGAGGACGGCCTTTGTCCCAGCTCCGTGTCCCCAGGGCCTCCCCACCAGCTGCTGCCCCCAGCCCTGTAATGGCACCCCCGGGGCTGGGCTCTGACGGCCAGCACGGTTCGTGCTGTCCCACCCGTGTGCCCCTCGCCCCGCACACTCACGTGTCCCCGTTCTCGTCCTGCGAGGCAGCCAGGTGCCTCTGGACAGCCAGCAGCATGCGGGGGTCTGCCGTGACCGAGTAGTCGAGCAGGGCGTGAGCGTTGCGGCGCGCCAGGGCCAGCATCCAGAGGTGGCAGACCTGGGCTGCAGCATGAAGCGGGACATCAGCACCGGGCACCCCCGCCAGCCGCCTCCCTGGGCATGGCCTCTGCCCCAGGGCAGGTCTCCCAGCCCCTTCTCTGCTCCTACCGTGCTTCTGCAGCTCCTTGCAGTATATGCTCTCCGTAGGCACCTGCCTGTCGCCCTCGTCCCCATCCACGCTGGGGGCCTTCATCTGCACGCCACCCTGGTACCCGCCCACGGGGTGCGGGCCGGTCGAGTAGATGCTGTTGTATGTCAGCCCGGGCGAGTAGGGGAAGCTGAGGTTCCCACCTGCAGGGCAGGGGGGCAGGTCAGGGTCAGGGTCAGGGTCAGGGTCAGGGTCAGGGTTAGGCTGGTGGAGCGGGGAGCAGGGATTCCTGACTCACCTCCTCCTGATCCAAAGCCCCCGGCGCCGCCGCCAGCTCCCCCCATGTGCGAGCCCCCACCAAAGTGCTGGGGAAACTGGGGCAGGACTTTCTTGCGCTTCCTCTCCACCTCCTCCTTATCTGCAGGGAGAGACCAGGGAGGTTCAGGGCCGGGGGGAGAACACCCGGCCCGGTGCTGAGAGCACCCACCCCTCGGCGCTCACCTTCCACCACGGGGTAGTAGGTGAACTGCTTCGAGTCGCTCACATCCCCCCCTCGCTTCCGCTTCAGCTGCAGGAAGACGGTGACGGGACGGTCGATCTTGGGCTTGTGGTAGGGGGGCGTGCGGAAGACGATGGCGTACTGCGGGCAGCAAAGAGGGACGTTGGCCCCGCTCCTGCCTGGAGCCAGTGACGGGGCTACCTCATGGGGCACCCACCCGCCCGGGGGCACGACCGGAGCCCCCCCATCTCCCCGCACCTGCTTGTGCACGTCCGTGGGGGAGAAGTCCCCGAAGGCCTGCCAGCCGTTCTCGTCATCCTCGTAGAAGCGCACCTCAATGTCATCTGGGGGGGGGAAAGGGGCCTGGCACCGCCTGTCTCACTGCCTGGCGGCGCTCCGGGTACACGGCCACGCAGCCTGGCCACCTCGGGGCCCTGGGGCTGGGACCGATTCCGCCTCAGCCCCTGCAGGGTGTCGCAGCTGGAGGGGACGCCTTTACCTTTCTGGACCTTGTCGCACAGCAAGTAGACCTCATCCCCGCCCCGCACCGAGCCGGCCGTCTTATCCATCCGCGAGATCTTCAGGTTGGAAGCTCCGGGGGACTCTGCAGAGCAAAGAGGCGTTGGCAGCCCCCGTGGTGTCAGAGCAACCACGACCTCCCCACCTATCCTGCCCTGTCCCCTGCCCGCTGCACTGGGGGTCCCAGGGGCCGGGCTGGCCAAAACAGAGCTGTTCACCCCTTGTCACTGTGCTACAATGAGAGCCAAGCCACCCAGGGATGGATGGCAGAGCCACATCCATCAGCCCAACACGGCACCCACGCAGCCCACCCCTCTACACCCCGCCAGCAGGAGCTGGCCCTGCACTCACTGCTGTCGTGGATGGGGTCCGAGATGACGGGCTGCAGGGCCAGCGTGAAGTTCCCGCTGCTGTCACGAAGGTAGGCGGTGAAGCGCAACCGCACGATGCTGAGGTCCATCACCTTCTTCAGCTCCTTCGCCTCCAGCTCGATCTCTCGCAGCTCGGCTTCTGCCGGGCCGGGGGGAGATGCCGTCAGACCCCGTGCCCAGCCCAGCCCCACAGCTGCCACCCCACAGCAGGTCCCCGCTCCCCGTGGTCCCACGCAGCCCCAGGCTGCCCCCACCTGTCAGCAGGCTATTCTTGTTGCGGATCTTCTGCTGCTTCAGCTTTTCCTTCATGATCTCCATCATGTTCTTCTTGGTGACGTGCAGCACTCCCAGGTTGCTGAACCTGGCGGAGACGAGCCCGCTGTCATCGCACAGCCGGCCCTGGGGCACGCGGCTCACCGAGGGCTGGCAGAGCTCAGCACAGGGCAGCGGGACAGCAGCAGCTCAATGCGTGCAGGGCAAAGAGGAGCCGTCACCGCGGGGAGGAGAGGAGCCCAGAGCAGAGGGCTCTGCAGGTGACCAGCCCAGAGTGGGGAGCTGAGAGGGCTGGAGGGCAGAGGGATGCACATGGGACCAGGCTGAGCCAGCAGCAGGGGTTGGATTTATGGGACCTACAAGGGACTTTGTGTGCAGCAACAGAGCGCACACAGCTCCTGCCCCTCCTGTCCCACTCCAGCAGGAGATCTGAGGAAAACACCCTTTCTTCCCCAAACCAGGCTGCTCAGGCTACAGCAGCGCTGGGGCACACAGCAGCTGGGCCAGCCATGAGCCTGCCTGCTCCAGCCTCTGCCACCAGCTGGGCAGGAGCCCCCCGACAGGGCTACGGAGCAGGAGGCCGCCCCCGCCCACCGGGTCCCCTCCGCACGTACTGAGCAGTCATGTCCTTGGGTCCCACGATGGCCACGCAGTTGCCAGCCTCGTTGCACTGCTTGCCCACCAGGCTGTGGGCGTGCACGCGGGGAGGGTCGCTGTGTGTCACCAGGTCCACCTCGATCCGGGCCATCCCTATGTAGTTGCAGATCTGCGGGGAGAAGGGAGATGAAGCACGCTACAAGCACCAGTGCTGGGGCTTCTCAATACCCGTTAACATCCTCCCTTCCAGGCACCCCTCCCGGTCCCTGTGTGCACCCCAAAGCCCCGCTCCCCCCAGCACTCACCTTGACGGTGGGGTACGTCTTGCGCCCCTTCTCGCTGGACGCTCCCGGCAGCCCGCCGTGTGACGGCCCCTCGCAGCCATACCGAAATCGGAAGCCCCGCTGTGGAAGCACGGAGGGGGTCAGACCGACGGCGCTGGGGTGTGCCCCTGGCGCTCTGCCTGCCCCTGCCCGGGTCGCATCCTTACCTGCTTCGGCTGCTCGATGATGATGAGGTAGGGGCCTTCTACTGGAGGACAGAGAGGAGAGGCACGGGTGAGAAGCACGGGGCAACCAGCACGTGTGCGCTCCCAGTGCCGATGCTGGAGGTACTGGGACGGTGCTGGCAGCGAGGTGACCCCTGTCTGTCCCACGGGGGTCCCCAGGGCCCCCAGCCCCTGGCTGGGAGCAGCCATCAGGATGCCCTGGCACTCGGGGACCCTCAGCACAGCCCCAGCTCAGCTCCCTGGCAGCAGGGCCAGGCTGACCAGCCCCATCCCAGCGCGGGGCAGGGATTCCCAGCCAGCCCACGTCGGGGACATGGGGTGCACGGCGCTGCTGGGAAGCACCCGGCGTGAGTCAGCCCGCCGGGAAACCCCGCTGCACGGCCGGGGACCCCGGGGGGACACGTCCCTTACCCGTCTGCATCAGGGGCTCCTTCTGCTCCATCATGTGGGTGCCGAAATTGAAGTCGTCGTAGTCGATCCCATCCAGGCACTGGGCGAGGGGAGGGGAGCGTGAGCCCAGGGGGCTGCAGCCCGCGGGGGGACACAGACCCCGGCACCCTCCCCACCGAGCGGGGCGTGCGGGCGCACAACCCCTATCCCCAACCCCCCCCCGCGTCCCGCTGTGACCCCGGGACGGACAAACAGACAGCGGGGCGGACAGACAGCGGGACAGCACCCCGTCCCCGGGCAGCGCTCACTCACGGGCTGGAAGTGCTCGTCCATGGCGGCGCGGGGCCGGGCTGCGGGCAGAGCGGGCGCGGAGCGGGGCCGGGCGCAGGAAGGCGCCGCCGCTCCGGAAAGTCCCCAGAAACCCCGCCGGGCCGGGAAATGACGGCCCCGCGCGTCACCGCCCCGCCCAGCGGCACCGGCACGGCTCGGAGCGGCTCGGCCCGGCACCGGCTCCCGGCCCCCGACGGCCGTCCCGGGAGCCCGGGGCTGCTCCGTGCCCTGCCGAGGCGGCCGCGCTGTTAGTGCCGGCCCTGCCCCGGCCCCGGCCCCGGCCCGTCCCGACGGGGCGCCCCGCGAGTCCCCAGCCCCAGGCGGGAGCTGGCCCCAAAGCGCTGCCCCGAGGGGTCCCCCCCAGCCCGGGGGTACACGGGCAGGCAGCGGGGTGAGCTCTGCCGCTGCTCCGCACCCAGTCCCCGCTCACATCACAGCCCCTGCACCCGTCCCATCGAGGCTGCAGGCTGTCCGCCGGCCTCGTCCCCATCCCCGCTTTCCCCTCCGGCCGCCCCGCAGCCCCCCGAGGGAGCATCTCCCCTACAGCAGCACCCGCAGCCCCCCAGCCCCCCACTCACCGCGGAGGAAGAGGCAGGCCTCAGCAGCCCGTCCAGCCCCAGCATGGCCATGGGGACTGCCAGGCACGGGGCCGCCGGGGTCGGGGTCTGCCCGGCAGCGGGAAAGCACCGGAGGCTTCTAGCGAAGGGGCAGGATCAGAGCGGAGCGGGGCACGCTCTCTTTCTCCACATTCCTTTTCCTCACTGAGCAGTGGAAAATTAAAAGAAAAAAAAAAAAAAAAAAAAACGTATCTTACTCCGCTGTGCCCTCGTACCATGAATTTCTGAAGCAGTGGTTGCCGCAGGTCCCGCTCAGGGGATTTTGGGTGTGTGGGAGAAGAGGGGAAGGAAGGGGATTGTTCAGCTCGTGAGTGACTCATATTCTTCAGAAGCTGAAAAGAGCTTTTTCAAGGAGATTTTCCAGCCGCTCGAGCCCTCCAAAGGGGCTGCCCTGAGGCCCTGGGCCTGAGATTTTCCCCATGGCTGCAAGAGTGCAGCTGAGCTCCAGCAGCTCCTGCCCATGGCATGGGGCCAAGGCAGCAGCTCGGCCCAGGGTGCAGGGGCTGAGGAAGCCAGAACCTCATTGCAAAGCAAGGGGAAAACTTCCCCAGGCTGTTCCCAAGGCCTGGGAGCACAGACATGACCCGGTGCAGGCCAGCGGGAAGCACCACGCGCTGCCTGCTGCCCAGATCCCACCCGGACACCCTCAGCCCACTTCCAGATCTGTTGATGCAGATGTCACAGAGAGGTGAAAGAGGGGACAAATGTCCTTCACCAGTGTGCCAGGAGGAGCCCCTCTAACCCTAAACACCAAGCCCCTTCGGGGGAACCCCAAGGCAAACCCTCGAGATGAACACACCGTGGCTCCTGCACACAGCCGCTCTCCTTTCTCCCGCGCCCTCAGCCCCATCCCTCGAGGGGGTTTTGCAGCTCGCTCATCTCTGCCCTGCACACTTCCACTTGTTGCAGCAAACAGCGTGACTCAGGAACGTCACGGGGTCATGCCTGCCTGTCCCCAGCCTGCGCTGGGTCTCGCTCGGGAGCCGTCTGTCCCTGTGCCCTGTGCCTGCAGGCTGCCGTGCCGGAGGAAGCACACCTTGCTCGCCGAGCGGAGCTGGAGGGGCACCGCTGTTTCCTTGTTCCTGGAAGAGCCCGCGGCAACGCAGCGCTGCTCTGAGATAAGTGCTGCCTCCTGAGCTTGGCAGGGTGCCTTCAGGCCCCCAGGACAAGCAAGGAGAGGCTGCTTTTCACCTGGGGGCACAGCACACTGCGTTTCTACCCCCTGCACATCTCACAGGATAACCCACCTCCCCCTCCTGTTCCCCCTGGCACACCTCTGGACCCTGGGCTCACATCCACCATCACCCACACGCTGCAGGCTCCCCTTGCTGGGCTGATTCCCCCACGTCTCCACGTTCCTATGACTCGGGATGGATTTTGCAGGCATCGCTGCCCCGAGCAGCACCGGCCCCTTGCCGGTCGGATGGTGCAGCCCGCTGCCGAGCTGGCTCCTGGTGCCAGGCTGCCCCCACGAAGGGCCAGCTGCTGGCAAGCGCAGCGGGTTACAGCCCTGCTTCATGCCTGCAGCTCCCCGAACGTGACCCAGCGATGCCGGTGCTGTTTTCTTTTCTCCCTTGACAGCCAGCTGACTCGCAGAGCTGGTGCCCTGCAGGCACCAGGGAAACATCCGTCTGGCTGGCTGCACCAGGACTGTTTAGCAGCCACGGGAAAGGGCCCTCCAGAAACACACGAGGCAGCAGGATCATGCCCCAGCCACCCACCCGGCTGCTCCTCTCTAACACTATTCCCTGTGCATTTTGTTTCCCCAGGAGCCTCCTAATGCCTGCAAATTACAGCCTTAAATTCCCAAGCCTGCTTTCTGCTCAGTTCCTGGGCCCTGCTCCACCACAGCTACTTGTTAGCAACTGTGTGGCTGACAAGGCTGCGGGGTCTTTCTTGCAGGGACCTGGTTCAGAGACCTGTCCTGGAAATCCATCCCCTGACCCATACGAGTGGCAGGGACGAATCCCCTCTCCCCGCAGCCCTCCCAGCCTTCCAGCAGCCCGCCCTGGCGCGCCAAACCACTCGTATCTCTGTGCACGTATCTCTGTGCCTTTCCTCCCATCGCTGCTATCAAGTTCGTTCTGGCAAACCCCAGCCACCCACTGATCTTCTGTGTTTCTCCTCCAGGGGCCCATAAATCAGCTGCTTTGTTGTGTTATGAACCATCTGCTCCACTCGGGCGCCTGCACATCCTCCAAAACCCCCTCTGGGTGCCGGCGGGGCCCTCGCTGCCCCTGTCCCCGTGCTCCCACACCGCCCGTGGCACCGCTGCCGCTCCGGCCGTGGGGCAGAGCCATGGGGCTGCCCCACGCACCGGCACCCTCCTGGCACTGCAGTCGGGGATCGGGGCCACAGGGGCACGGGTAGAGGAAAGCCAGCCCCGGCCGCCCTCTCCCCAGCATCGCGCTCACCCTCCCCAGCACCTCCAACCTCCCCCTGCTCCCCCTAACCCTAACCAAACCCTGACCCTGACCCTGACCAACCCTACCCCTAACCCCGCCTGCCCCCCGGGGGTCCCGCAGGCCCTCCTCCCCCTCCCCGTGCCCCTTTCTTACCCCTACCCCCGCCGCTCGGCTCCGGCCCCAGCCCCGCTCGGCGCCGCTCCCGCCGCTGCCCGGGAAAGTCCCGGCCCGGCCCCGCCCCCCGGGGCTTCCCGGCCCTCGCCGCGCCCCGCCCGGCCCCGCGCACCGGGGGGCTCCGGGGGGCACCGGGGGGCACCGGGGGCGGCCCCGCAGCGCGCTCCGTGGCTGTGCAGTCCCCTCACGGCGTGGTTGGGCTTTTCTGCGAGTTTTGAACACCTGTTATGTGTAACAGCCAGCACGCTCCTCGTGCACCCACCGGGTTCGCACGGGTGGGCAGCTCGGGGGGCACAACCCGCGCACAGCAGCGATGCCCCTCGCGAGGGACAAGGGAACAGCTCTGTGTGTGTATACACATCTATCCGTATATATACGTAGCTCTATGTACACTCGCACGCACTCACTCACCGCCCTCCCCGCTCCCACCAGCCTCCAGGACGGGCTCACAC
The DNA here is from genome assembly GCF_964211825.1 of Aythya ferina. NCBI lineage: Eukaryota > Metazoa > Chordata > Aves > Anseriformes > Anatidae > Aythya > Aythya ferina. The sequence goes on along the minus strand of NC_140302.1, from coordinate 17,695,916 downwards.
CAGCGGGGTGCTCCCCCCGCATGATTGTCTCCGACAGCCAAGGACGCAGAGGGGACAACCCCGGCCCCAGCAGCCCTTGGGGGGCAGCCCCTGTTCCCCGGGGGCTGCGGGCTGCTGGAGGAGCCCGGCTGCAGCTCCTGGATCAGGGGGGCACGTACCAAGCACCGTGTGTGCACGCACACGCACGTGCACCCCGAGGCACGCGGGGTCTGGGAGACATTCGGGGTGGGGAGCAGCTGGCAGGGCCCCACTCGCTGGTCCCCACCGTCAGCCGGCCTCCCGTCGGGTCACACCATGGCCAGCCCCTCCGCGCCGTGGATGCAGGCCGTGCCGGGCAGGCTGCTCTCGCCTTTGTAACTTTTGGGGGCCCGGCTGGCTTTCAGCAGCACCAGGAAGGTGTCCGTGGAGATGGCCCCGAACTCGAAGGTGAAGGTGCCGTAGAAGACCAGGACGTCGATGATGAACATCCACTCGCACAGCGCGGCCACGTGCTGCAGCACGAAGCTCTCCTGGATGAAGAACACACCGCCTGAGCACATCCCGGTCAAGGAAAGCACGGCCGGCCCCCAGCCACCCCAAGGAGGACTGCAGGTTGTGTGTCATAGGCTATAGGTAACTCAGATGGACTTTGCATTGCCCAGGGCCCAAAATACCCTTTAAAAAAAAAAAAAAGTTGTCCCTTCTGCTTTGCAAGGTGCGTAGCTGAGGCTATGAAGGGCCAACCTGCTCCCACAGCCCACCCCAACACCTGAGGGTGGTGGCAGCCAGGCCAGGGCCACCGTAACCTGCCCGCCCCAGTGCCCTCCCCACAGCTGGCAGGGCAGGGAAAAGGATACTGAAGACGAGGGTGATGAAGGCCACGGCGGTGAGGATGCTACGCAGGTGTCCCGTCCAGTAATGCCCGCGGGTTTTGGCCATGCGGTAGGTGAGGACGGACTGCAGGAAGACGAACAGCATGCTGGTGGGGAAGGCCACCCCCGCTCCGATGTAGTGCAGCACCTTGGCGTGGTCCACCTGCGGGCACAGGCCGTCAGCTCGCGGCTCCGCGGGGCCACCAAGGGGGTAGCCAGCGCCACCCCGGCCCTGCCCAGCGCTGCGGAAAGCAGCAGGCAGGTGCTGCAATGTTTGCTTTCTGAGATAAGTGCTAAACCCAAACCGGCTGCTTCATCCGGGCCCGAAACGATGAGTGTGCAAATAAAACATGCAGGGGAAGCGCGGTGCCTGGTGGGGTGGAGGCGTGCACGAAACGACACAACGACCCCAAATCCTGCCACCGCCTGAGCTCCTCCAACCTCCGTGTCAGCCCCATGTTACCCTGCTGCCGAAACCAGCCCCGGCCCCGGGGAGAAGCCTCACCTGGAAGTTGCCGACCATGGTGAGGCCGGCGGCGCAGAGCCAGCCAGTGGCCAGCCCCAGCGTGTTGAGCAGCGACGGCCCCACGCGCTCCAGGACGTGGGCGTACCTCAGCAGCCCCACCAGGATGACTGCGGGACGGAGACACAGCGCCCATCACACACGGCTGGATGGAGACCCCCCAGCCCCAGGCCCACCCCTGCCCACCGCTGTGCCTGCAGCACCCCAGGGCCCCGCTCCCTGCCCGGCACTAGGCCGAGCGCCCCGTCCCGCTCCCTCAGCACCACACACTTACCCATGAAGGAGCCCAGGCTGCAGATGAGGCTGAAGAAGCAGCTCTCGGGAGGCAGGGTGCCACACTTGCTGTGGGGACAAGGCACGGCAGGGGCAGCCCTCAGCGGGGGGCACCAGGGTGCGGGACCCTCCCCAGGGCCCGCTCCTGGACACCCCGAGCACCCGCTGCTCGTCCCCATCCCTCCCCGGGGCTGCCCTCCGCCGCTCCATGCCCCCGGGGAGGAGAGGGGCTGGGTTCGGCCCGGCCCCCAGCCCACCCACCAGCTCCTCACCTCACGAGGGGGATGTGATCCAGCGTGCAGCAGGAGCCGGGGCCATCCACGCCACACGACTGGTTGTAATTCCTGCGGGGAGCAAAGGGACGGGCTGGGGGGGCCTGCAGCCGGGCAGCACCGTCCCCGGGGGGGACATCACGCCCTGGGTGCCCATCGGGAGCCCCGGGGCAGGAGCAGGAACACGCAGCTCCCAGCCCTGGCAGCGCGGGTGGAGCCGGGCACACAGCCACCGGCAGCTCCAGGCTTGCAGGGAACGTGGCACCTGGGTGGGAAACGGGTCCCAGGGGCACGGGCACCCCGCAGCGCCCACCCAGGCTGGCCCCAGGGCCTCTTCATGTGCCCCTCGTCCCCTCCATGCCACCACCGGGCTGCTGCCACAGGGAGGGATGGCTCCTCTTTTGGGGGACAGGGGGGGCCAGGCCACACGGCGACACCCCTGTGTTGGAAAGGGGGCTGTGCTGCCCCAGGGGAGGCAGGGCTGCCCGGAGCACACGCGGGAAGGAAGGGAGGAAATCCCCAGCGGTCTGGCTGCTGGCCGGTGTCCCTGAGCCCTCCCAAGTGGCCCGAGGCACCTGGGTGGCCTCAGCAGCAGCGTCACCACCCCTGGGGCACCACCACACAGCACCAGCCTGCGGGACCATCGTGAGGGAGCGGTGCTGTTGTCCCCAACCCCTGGCGGTGGGGCACAGCAGGGGTGAGGCTGAGGACATGGTGCGAGGAAGGTGACAGGACGGTCAGAGCCGTGACACCCAGGGAAGCTGCCCTGGCTCTCCCAGCACCCGATCACAGAAGGGTTTTTGGGTGTCCTGCAAGAGCCCATCACCTGTCACTGCAGCATCACCCACGCACCCCTGGCTGGCACGGCCCAGGGTACCCCCACCCGGCAGCCACAGAGCCAAAGGCACCTGGTGGAGCCGAGCCGTCGGCTGCCTCCAGTGAAGCGGCTCAGCAATCGCACGGTTAAGCAGGACTTTTCGGGAAGGGCTGGGCTGGTCTCTGCTGTTTTTTCAGTCTCCTCGTTTACTGGTGGCTTTGTTTTCCAACCGCGAAACCCGAGCAAGGCGTGGAGCCCCACGGCCTCCTCAAGGGCTGCTCTTGTGGTGTTGTTTGGTTTGGGATTTTTCTATTTTTTTTAAAGCAAGCAGCCCAAAGTTTGGAAGCATTATTCATCATTAACGTCTGTTTATGCCACAGAGACAACGCCGACAAACACATTCTTCCCAGGACAGAATAATCCATCAGACAGGAAATGGCAGCGGGTTGTTTTTTCTTGTTTTTTTTTTTTTTACCCTCCTTCAAACACTCCAGCAAGAATTGAGCTAACATGGATTTTCTGGGCAGATTTTTTATGAGACGCAAGAAGCCAAGAGTCATGCAGAAGAAATTCCTGAGAGCGCGGACAGCTCTTCCCTCCCAGCCCGGGGCACAGCCGGGTGCCGCCGCACAGCCCTGCTGGCACTGCCAGGGCCCAGGGTTCAAGTCTCCAGCTAGCGAGTCCCGGCCTTTTCCACGGAGACACTCGGCCCTCTGTAATTCCCTGACCACTTATTTTTGGATTTTTTCCGTGCTTAGCGTTTACTCAATGGCCCCCTTCTCCCTGGGTGCCGTGCGTGAGCTCACCGGAGCGGTGGTGACCGCACACGAGCTGCTGGGGGGGGGTGGATGTAGCTCTGCTCGGCTCTGCTCAGCTCTGCTCGGCTCTGCCATCCCCAAGGCTCCGCAGACGCGGGGCCCAATCCCGCCGGCAGCTCGCCCCTACGAGGCTTTGCTCCCCCAAACCACCCGCGGATGAAGGACAAGGGGTTAGGCACGGAGCGGTACCCGCTGCCAGCGGGGTGCTTACGGGGGGTCCCGCCGCCCTGCCCGCCCCCAGCACCTTACCAGTTGTGCACGGGGCAGATGTGGTTGTTGGAGAGCGCCATGGCGTACCTGGGGGAGATGACAGCGGGCGTTACACGGTGTCTGCGGGATGGGGGCACGGTGGGGGCTGCCCTCACCCCATCCCATCCCATCCCATCCCATCCCATCCCATCCCATCCCATCCCATCCCATCCCATCCCATCCCATCCCATCCCATCCCATCCCCTCTGTGCCCACTGCCCCCGGGCAGGGGCTGCGCTGCCTCCCCCAGCACCGGGGGCTCCTTGTGCCGCCGGGGCCGCCCTCGGGCAGCCGGCCGGGCAGGGGTCGGTGCGCGGAGCCCCCCGGCGCTACTCACACGATCCACATGCCGGTGATGGTGAATGCGGGCAGCGTGACGGGCAGGATCCCCCAGGCGGGCATGGCGGGGCCGGGCATGCCCCTGCGGGCTAGCGGCGGGCGGCGGGGCCGCCGGGGGAGCCTCCCCGCTGCCTCCTGCTGCCGGGCCGCCGGGCCCAGCTCCCCATGGGCAGCGCCCGCCGCGGGGCCGGGGCCGGGGCCGGGGCCGGGGGACGGGCCGGGACGGGACGGGCCGGGACGGGCCGGGAGGGACGCGCCGGCTCCGCCCCGGGGCAGGGGGGGTCCCGCTCGGCGCAGGGCCCGCCCCGCCCGGCGGGGAGCGCGGCTCGCCCGGCACGGCCCGGCCCCGGGCGCCACGTGGCGGCGGCCCCGCGGGGCACCGGGACGGGCAGCGGCTGGGGGTCCCGGCCGGGTCCCCCCCGTGCCCCCGGCAGCGCCCCGGGTGGCAGGACCCGGCCCCGCCAGGAGCACCCCGCTTCGCCGGGCACCCAGCGCGGCTGCCACCCCCCAGCCCCGCTGCCCCGGGAGCTTTCTGTTTGTGTGAAAGGGAAAAGTTAAACACAGAAGAGGAAGCGTGACTTCCCCTGGCAGCGGTGAGGGAGCAGCAGCCGCGTTTTGCTGCCCGCAGCCCGGCCCCAACACCCCCGCCCGCCCTGCGGCAGCCAGGGGCATGTGGCTGCGGGTCCCAAAGCTTCCCGTGCGGCCAAAGGGTGCAGGTGGCCCTCGGGTCCTGCGGCCGCCCGCACTCCTCCTGCAGTCAGCAGGCACCATCACGCCGGCCTGGGCCCTGGGAAGAGGAAAAGCAACACTCCCAGGCCATGCCGCTGGCCCCCTGCTGCCCCCAGCTCAGGTTATACAACCCCGGGCACAGTACTGCACACTGGGACTTGTAGTCCCTGGAGACCTCCCTAAAAAACTGAAGCCACACGGGCTCCTCGAAGGCCCCGCATCTTTCCCTGCGCTGTGGCACGGCATTGCCCCCACCTCTCGCTGCAGGACGCAGTGCCACACAAGCTCATCTCGTGCTCCCTCACCTGCCTTTGCCTCGCTGCCCGCCGGAGCACAGCGGGCCCGACCCTCGCTCCCGGCCCCGTGGTCGCGGCGGCAGGAACAATGCTGCCCAGTGCAGCGGGCACCGCGCCAGTGCTGCAGCTGCTGCCGCCTCCAGCAGCCTTTGTGGGGCTGGGATTGTTCCTGGACAATGGGACGGGCAGTGCAAACCCAAGCGGGCTGCTTTGCATGCGCAGGTGGTGCGGAGCAGAGCGGGACGCGTTTTCAGGATGCTTCAGGCTCTAACACCAGCGGGTTTCCCGATGGAGCTCCACAGGTGGCCTCTCCAGGAAGAAGCTAGGTACCAAGGGAAAAGCCGGGTCACTTTGGGATGACTCCTCTCTGAAATCACCGGGTACACTTAGCACACGGCCTTTTTTTTTCTGTTGTTAATACTGAATCCAAGCAAAAGCAGCCTTGCTTCAGATTCTGCACTTACAAATTTACATTTTCAGTGTCAAATTTACATTTTTCAGCCAGAGCTTATCTTTTAAATAGGGCTTTCTCGTGTTAGAAGGCTTCATACTGAGGACAACACCAGCTCCACAGTAAGCCCTTCTATTGACATATGCTGATTACTGACATTTATTCCTGCTCTCTTTCAGCTGCGGAAGTTCTTGATGTACATTGGAACAGCAAGAGGCAAGCAAACCCAAACTACTGTGATGTCTGTCCAGCATCCTCTGGAACAACAGTGAGTCAGACCCATAAAAATGAGAAAGAAGTCCAAGTCTAGCAGAAGTGGATGCTGGGACAAACTCGAACGCTAGGGCTGTGACCACCCCTGCTCACCAGCAGCCGCTGGCAGCACGGCTGTTGTATAATTCGAGTTACAAAGAAAAGGCAGGAGACCTGATCGATAAAACTGTATGTATCACACAGCAAGTGCTACCTGTCAGCTGATCCTTGATCTCCTCTGAGCTCACACTGAAACAATTTTTTTTTTTTCCCGTAACACTTGAAGCCTCTTTCTTGCAAAAGCCAAACAACGCTGAAATAAATTTCTCTATTTTTCAGCCCATTCCTATTTGCACTTTAGTGGAAACTGTTTAAAGTGCAATTTTGTCTTTCCATCCTACATTCTTTACATTCCAGTCCCATTTCCTGCAGTTTCCTCGGGTAGCTTTTGCTTTGCACCACGATTGTCTGAGTTGGGATGCAGGGATCTAGGTACAAATCGGGTTTGCAAAGTTTAAAATGCAGCATCCTCAAAACATCTCAAGGCAACAGGAAAAACTGGGCTGTGCCAGTAAATGACAGCAGTCCAAGAAGTCAAAGCACTGTCCAGGGATCAGAGGGCAGCAGTGCTGACATAAGAGCACTTTAGAGTTGAGCAATGGCTTATGAAGAGTTAATCATCTAAAGGCTTCAGCAAGCGGTTTGGAGACAGCTTAGAAAAACAGAGCTGTAAATAGAAGTCAAGCCTTGAAAACACAGGCCAGAGAGGTGGGCTGGACACAGCACCATGGGCAGGCAGGGCAAGGGCTCAAATGCATGAAGGAAGGTGTCTAAGGGCAGGAGGGACGCCACGGCTTTGGCAGTGGAGTGTAAGGAAGGGAAGGTTACAGGAATAAAAGTATTCAAGGAATGGTAGAATCAGGGAAAGATAACCAGGATTTATTAACGGGGCTTTCCTAGCATGCGCATCACATTTCCATTACGCAATGCTCAGACCTTTGACCACAAAATTCAAACAAACTCTGAAGTTTTAAAACTCCTTATTAAGCCCATAGGAATCCTCTGGAATCTTTCCGATAGGGAAGGCATCAGTGCCTCGCACAGCTCTAAAGACACAGTGTGGGTCTTGCCACAACAAAGCAGAAAATATCAGCAGGGAAGTATCTGTGGCTGCCCACAGGGATAGCCCTGGAAGGCTCTGGGATCTCATGCCCTCACCAAGTCAGAGTCCTGTCAGAGGAAATGAGGATTTCTCCCTCATCAGAGGGAAAAGGCTCCTTTCTCTGAAGCGAGGCAGGCTGTCACCGAGGTCTCTGTTCTGGCTGCGTGCCACGATGCCGCAGGGCATCTGCTCTCCAGCCCTCGTTTCTGTCCTCAGTCCTGGCTGTGCATGAGCACGCACCATTACACCGGAGATCTTACAGCTGACACCAAAGTGCTGCCACGAGAGCAAGAGCAGCCTTGGTTCTTACAGCTCCGCCTTGACCTTGGGGGAGCCATTCCTGCTTAGCCTCCACCGCAGCCTCCCGGCTGAGCAGAGCACAGCCCCTTAACACGAAACCTCTCCGCTTGTCCCAGAGCTCTGGGCCACGGAACCACAACAGGAAAGGAGCGCAACACCGCAGCGTTCATTTACAGGATGTATTTATTACACTGTAAAAAGTCCATTGGATTCGTAAGCCATTTACTCCGTATGTACACTGGCTGTGCTGCCACCCCAGCATTAGGTTCCTCTCGGCACAGCACACACTGGGTTGGAGTCAGCGCCCACGCCCCTCCCAGTCACCCGTGGGATTTCTGAAGCTGGTATTACTGAGAGTGTAGCCAACCAATTTAGAGGAGGAAGAACTGAGACGCAGTGCCTGCCAAGCAGCCAGCTCTGCTTTGGGCACGAGGGGATGGAAGAGCAGGACACCCCTGCCGCACGGCAGAAGCACGGGAATGACTACCAGGGGCTTGTGGTGACTTCAGTTGCAGGAACACCCTAGGTGGAGAAGGAGGTGGGCACCCAACAACCAGAAGATGCAGAAGGGTACAATCTTGGCAGGAGCTTCCAAGAGAAAGCTGCTCCTCCTAGCAGCAGGTGCCACAGATCCCAGCATCTTCAGCTGAAGAGAAGAGGGCAGCCCCGGGGCTGGACACTAAGAGGCCGATGCAGCAAGTGGTAGAAAACACGGCACTGCTGTGCACCCCAAGGGGAGGAGCTCCCCAAATGCTGTTTGAGAGATGGCCACGGTGCTCCGCTCTCAGCTCACAGGGCTCTGCCTTTCCCTCTCATCTGCTTAACTAGGCAGGGCCCTCTGAATTTGCTCCCTCCAACCAGAAAGCCTGATTATGTTTGCAGGACGAGGTGGGGAAGGCAGTGCTGTGCCTACCATGCTGCCCCGCTCCCTACCTGGTTAGGAGATTGCTGTGATCCACGCTGCAGAAGGAAAGCATGTGGCTACAGCAGACAAGAAGCCCTACATCGCAAGCTGGGAACTACGCTGCAAGCAATCACCTAGGCAAAATTCTCAACCTGCTGAGCCCAGGCATGCCCAGAGCCCGAATAAAGCAGTGCGACCAGAAGCATGGGCAGGGAAGGTAGGGAACAGCTGGGGAATTGTCCAGGGACTGGACTGAACCACCTGAGAGGCGGTCTCGTAGCGCTGCCCCTTTCTGGTGTTACAGCAAGGATTTTTCCCTCTTCGCCAGATGACGTGGTGGCAGCTTGGTCCCAGGCTGCTGGGTGGGGGAGTCGCCTGGTCCCTGAGATTGTGAAGGCAGGAAGGAACTGGTCAGCGGAACTGGACACCAAGAAGGCTGCAGTCAGGGGTTTGGGGGCAGTTGCCACAAGAAGGGAACAAATGTGATGTGCTCCGGGGGACTGCGGCAGCTGCCCTTCTGCTCAGGTTAGCATCATCTTCTAAAACAAACATGCTCACTACCAGAGAACGTTTGGCCAGCATCCTCTACCCAGAGCTTCCTCAGCGGACAGTTCTTGCACACCCTCAAGCTAATTGACTTCAGAGGTTGTCATGGGGTCAGTGGGCCGTGGAGTAGCTAAGAGAGGAACAGGAGAGGTGGCTTCTATTAGGGCTGGGTTGAGAATGATTGGCAGAGTCATAGGCGGCACCCCAACCTGCAGGGGGGAGGCCAGGGGCTGCAGGATGAGCGGTGGCTGTGCTGTTGTAGGAGGTACGTCTGCAGCGGGGCTTGCCTTGGTTGGAGCTGATGCTGTGAAAGGAGGAGAGGCAGAGGTGCTGATGCTGGGTGATGCAGGTGCAGTGGCTCTCTCAGACTCTGCAAGAAGGAAGAGACAAAAATACAGCTTTACATGGGCCTGGAGAAAGCCAAGCCAAGCCAGGCTAAGGGTCAGCTCAAGGACCTTTTCAGACTTTCCCCATCCACGTGCCTTCACAAAGGGCCTTGAGAAGCAGGTGCCAATCACAGGCATTCTGCCCCAGCCTCTGCCCCCCGTAACCTCAGCAAGAAGGCCGCAACCAACCCATTTAGAAGCAGGATCAACAGCACAAGACAACTGGCCCCTCTAGATCATGCTAAAGCAAGGAAAAACAAATCTATGGACTCACCAGTGGCACCCATTTCACAGGGCTTCTCCAAAGGTCCTGCGTGGGTGGCTGACCTCACATCCCCCACAGGAGAAGGGGGCAGGGCAGATGCTATCGATTTCTGAGGATGTTGCTCCATTGGTACGCTGGGGACGGGATCTAGGAAAACAAACAAACAGTGAGAGCACACACCAGCCTGCTCCCTCCTTTTGCCTACCCTCCATTTGTCCTCCTCATGCCAAGCTCTGCCCCTATCATCTCAGCACCATCCAGGCACTAGGGCAGCTAGGTTCCACAAGGTGCAGGCGCTGGGCCCAAGACCTGTCTTTTAACGTTTCTCATCCCCTTGTACCTTGGATGACTGTCTGTTTGAAGAGCTCATCTCGAAGCCTAGGTAAGAAGCAGTCAATCCGCTCCCAGGTGATCTCCCAGAGATCCGAGTATCCCGTCCGTGAGTCAGCACTGTGGAATATCCCAGCCGTATCCATTACAAGCAGCATATTCTTCAGAGATTCTGGGATGGCCTCCAGCTGTAATCAGAGACACTCCTCAGGACACAGAGGTGGGACATAAAGGAATGAAGAAGGGCCCAAAACAGCTGATGGGCCACAATGGAAACAGGCCAAAGGGAGACACCATGGAACAAAATGGTTTTGGAAGGGTTAAAAGGCTAAAAAAAAGACTTAAAAGGTTAAAGTCCATGAATGGTTGCTCAAAGTGCTGCAGCATCACTTTCAGCACCTTACCAGTAAGTCACTGGAGCCAGCATGCATGTATTTGTCCATGAAGTCCAGGATTGTCAGCCACAGGGCAGCAAAAGTGGTCAGCGAGAGCAACGGGGAAAGATGCTGTAGGAACACCTAGAAAAGAACACAACTACTGTCAACAAGCAGTATCAGGGCTGCTGCTCAAGGCTTGACAAGCTTATTGCGCAAATCCAAAATTCCCCCTCCTTGTTGTAGGCCAGGAGCATGCACAGGCCAAACCCAAGGATGCCAGGGGCCTCCTTTCTGAGCTGCATAAGCGGAGGAGTGGGTCTTGTCTCTGTTGCCTGAGACCACTCAAGTCTAAATCACCAGTTCTTCCAGCCCTTCTGGCTTCTACTTTCAACATGCATCATTCCACCACTGGAACAGACTGCCTTCAACTAATGTTGAGCTGAAATACTTCATTGTTCGTAAAGTCACCAACTCCTTCCTGACAGCTTTTCTGAAGCCCAGAATCATGGAGACAGTTCTGGAAAGAAGGCAAGTCCCAGCAGGAGAAGGTGGTGGAGATGCGCAGCACTGATGACCATCAGACTAGCAAAATGCCACCCGTCCAGGTCGGAGATGCTGAGAAACAGTTTGGTCCTCTTGATGCACATGCTCTCCCTTGAGCTTTCAGACAGCAGAAGCAAGCTCACCTTGGAGAGTAGTGTTGAGGCTCTCATCCTAGTCTCTTCCATCCCACCGACATCAGCTGGACTGATGTTCTCGAGGAGCTTGGTTAGCAGAGGAAACAGCACCTGTTGGATCAGACACTAGTATTTTTAGTTGAAAAACGATTGATGAGATTTTCATGAGAAACCTTAAATGAGGAGATAACTTTTGGGACTGGCTTCTAGACAAAGAGCGTGGGAGAAGCAGTTAGGGATGGAAACTTCAGCCTGGAGAAGAGAAGGCTCCGGGGAGACCTTATAACATCTTTCTAACGCCTAAAGGGGGCCTGCAGGAAAGCTGGGGGGGGGCTCTTTATCAGGGACTGTAGTGATAGGATGAGTAATGGCTTTAAACTAAAAGAGGGTATATTTAGATTTGATATAAGGAAGAAATTCTTTACTATGAAGATGGTGAGGAACTGGAACAGGTTGCCCAAAGAAGCTGTGGATGCCCCATCCCTGGAGGTATTCACGGTCAGGCTGAACAGGGCTTTGAGCAACACGATCTAGTGGAAGGTGTCCCTGTCCACATCAGAGGGGTGGAATTAGGTGATCTTTAGGATTCCTTCCTTCCCCGACTATTCTATGATTCTGTGATTCTATTAAGTGTGTGGACTGATTTCCAAGAGGTTCTATCAGAAGCCTAAGCCAAGAGAACTTTTCACAGGAGCAAAGTAGGGAAAGACTTGTCTGTTACAGTGAACAGACTGCTCAACAAGATGGTGATGAAGTAGGACACCATTCTGCCAATCCTACAGAGCTTGCTCTTCATGACAGCACTGTCCTGCATGCCCAACCCTGCCAGGAGGTTACCTTGTTGAAGCAGGACTCCCACTCCAGGGCATCCAGGGCCTGCAGGTCATGTACCAGGAGGGCCCGCTGCAAGTAAGTGAGTGCCTGCATCCGTACCTGACGTCGGGCATCACAGCACAGCCAGGCAATACCTGCAAGAGAAGGATCCAGTGTAGAGCCCACAGAGAAAGTGTCTCATTCCCACTCCCCCAGCCTAAGGTGAAAAGGTTAATGAAGACCAAACACTCTGGGGCAGGGGGAAGGATTATACGTGTTCCAGGTCACAGACTTGGACTCTACTGTCAGGTGGAGAAGTAAACTGGCAGCTAACTCATGCTAAAGATACCTTCCTGAATCTGACCCAAGTTCTTAATCCAATTACAGCAGACCCTAAAAACAGCCTCTGCCTGCTTTCTGCAGTTAACTCCTGGCTCCTCAAATGTCCTGAGTGCAGCCTTATATTGGAAGTCTCTTTGCTCACTCTCATCACAAGGGGATGACTTTACCCTGTAGCAAAGGACACCAGCAGTTGGACCACAATGTTCGGGAATCTGCTTCGATTTTCCTCCCTGCAGGCTCTAGATGGCGTTGCTCCTCTGCCCAGGAGCTGTAGATGGTAGCAGCTCGCGTGTGCAAGGTGTGCATGAGGTCCAGGAGCTGCAAGTCAAGCATCACATTAAGCAACACACGGTACTTAAATTCCTCAATAAAACCTGGTCTCTACTCTTCCTCAAACCAATGCTCAGAGGATCTCTTTTTTGTGGGCTCTCCTCTCTCCACAAGCTCACATGCCCTGTCAGACTCCACACTATCTCCCACGGGAACCTCTCATCTCCAAATGGCCTTGTTCCACATTTATCATACCTTCTACAGTGACTCAGTTCCAGGCACCCACCCTCCTGGCTTTCCACTGCTATTCTGCTTTTGCCTGCCCAAACTGCAGTCTTCCCCTCTCACTGCAGAGCTACACACTGCCACCAGACCTACCTTTCGCTATTCAGTGTCCACTAACCCAGGATGCAGCCTCCCTTCCCCTCCTGAAAGATCCCAGCGACTCCTTAACAAGGCCCTGAGTATGGGAAAGGAGAGGAGGAAATCCTTGCTATACTTACGTCCTGACTAACCTGTAAAGACACAGTGTGGTAGCTGGCAGGGATGCTCTCATCCTCGTCCTCATCACTGTGCGTGTGGGCCTGGTGCTGGCTCAAGACCCGTGACCGCCGTGTGGAGCTCTCCTTCGGCTTTTTTTTTAACCGACTGGATTTACTATCGTGCCTGTGGCTCTTTCCCCTCTTCTCCTGGGACTTGTAGCCTAAAAAGTGAAAGGTGGCAACATACCATATACACACTCCACCACAGAAGGTTCTACCATTCAGTGCATGCAGCAGCCACCTTTCGATATCCCCCGTGGAGGGTTCTGTCCTGTGAAATGACAGCCACCCACTTTAAGAGGTTCCCAGTGCCCTTCAGAAAGAGCATTCTGCAACAACAGGAAGTCACGACTCCTGCTGATCCTGCTACCTTCACATCAGCTGCAGGTCTCCCCAATATCCCAGTGACAGGGACAAGAATGCAGTCCCTGCTGTCAGCAGGAGCCAGGAAACTTTTCTCACAGCAGAACATTTTCTGGGGGCTGGGGACTCATTCCCCAACAGCATTTCACCCTTCCCTTCACGCTGCCTGGCCACCCCAAATCAAATCAAAGGCCATCTTACCCCCATTCAAGCTCGCCTCCACAAAGATGCGGATGGTTTTGACACAGAGCTCGAAGTTCTCGGGTGTCACATGGGCAGCATCTCGCACGATGAAAGACAGAGACTCCACACACTTCATGAGAGATTTTGTGTCATGCGGGCCCAAATCCAGCCCCACAGTCAGGCTGTACTGGTTGACGAGAGGAGATGGCCCCAGCCTATTGAGCCCAGCACTGGGTTTGGAGGTGTCAATGTCATCTTTCCCCACCTGCAGGGCACAGCAAGAGGGCATTAGGAAAGGTTAGTGTAATAAGCAGCACCTCATGCGCTTGCCAAAAGGGCCTTTCTTCTGAAATGAACAGGTAATGTCAATTCTGTAGCACCCTTTTCCCTTTCATCCACATTTGCCTGCTAGCTTTCTGCTCTGGCTGCATCTCCTCCCCATCCTCCCTTTACACTCACCTCCCTTTACACTTCACACCACTTAGCTGTATTTTCTACTGTCTTACTCTTTATCTCTCTACCACACACTCTTCTCAAAGCCATGGCAGGCACCAGAAGCCCCTTGGTTTCTCACCACTAGCCAGCCGCTGTTCATCATATCCACATCTGTCACTGAGCGGTGCATCTTGCCTGGCTTCCCATGGTCTGTGTACACCTCCGAGTCAGAGGTGTAGCCACGATCCAGGCTCATGTCACTTGGATGATAGGAGGAGGAGACCTCACTGTCCGACTGTGCACCTTGAAGACAAAAGGTATGGGTTTTGAGAGAATGAACTTGGAAGAGCAGCTGTGGGTAAGGGAGAAGCAATCCAGATCACCACCAGATCAGATCACAACCACCCGTGGGCCCTCCAAGAATCTGGGCCAGGGCTCTCCTCCTGGGAATGAACAACTGTGATAGGAACATGCACAGGAGACAACAGGAAACACAAATCTTGGGCAATGTTTCTTCCCTGTAGATATACTTGGCTTTCCCCTTCAGAGGAAGGGGACTCCTCATTCTCTACTGAGTTGCTTGTCAACTTGACCGTGGATTTAAAAGGGCAGAGTCCAATGCTTTGGGCCTGGAGGGAGAATCAGATGTACCACACGTTTTAAGAACTACTGGAGGTGCTAGGTTCAGCCAAAGCAACTCCTGAAGTGCAATACAGAATGACACAGCTCACATGCCTGAGGTCAGGCAGGCAGCTCCACGCTAATACGGGTAAAGTATTTCTCACAGACAACAATCCACTTTAGCTTGTTCCACACCTGTCAGATGTACCTGTTCTGAACTTCAGGATAACTTTAAAATTCACATGTTCAAAACACCAAAATCCTTGCAAGGGCCAAATTTAAGGCACTGACATTAATGTTGTTTTCAGAAAAAAAAATATTTTCTTGATCATTCAACATTATCTAGAAACACAACCAGCACAGAGAAAGACTTGCTGTGAATACAACGTACCAAACGCTTTCAGGAGGTAAATGCTTTGATTTGCAAGGTGTCACAGGCAAGTAGTTTGCTCAAGCAGCAAAGACAGAAGCAGTAAAAAAGAGCTGGGAGAACACAACCTAGGATTAGCCCCAGAAGGCAAAGGCCACAGGGATTTTGTAAGATCAGGTTTTCCCAAGCTGTTTAGCATAATGCATCAGGACTTAGCAAGGAAGTTCTAGAAAAAGCAGTGAAGAAAACAAAGTCTTCTAGGAAAGTTCTTTTTTTGATGTTTGCTTTAAAAGTCTGAATCTGTCAGCCTCAAATACACTGCCAGCTGGCTGAAGTGGAATGGGAACAGTTTGCTGAAAAGACAGTCCTCTAGCACAGTCGAGAGAAGTGGAAAACATTGGGTTGGTCTTGCGGGCATGACTCAGGCACTCTGAACACAACTGGATTTGGAAATAGAAGTTTAAATAACAATTCCATTTACAAGATCCTTAAAAGAAGGGACAGAAAGGAATCAGTCCCATAAAACAGGAACAACAGCTGGGTTTACATTACACACCCAGATGAGAGATTAAGTCTGTATTAGCCATGGCACCAGACCACAAGCACCAGAAAACGTTCCTTGGGGCAGAGCAAAGACCTTCTAGGGCTGCTACAACCGCTATCAGTTTTCCTCCCACTGCTCCCCCAGGGACTAGCACCTGGACTGCTGCTCGGAGTATGAAGAGATGGCAGAGTATAGACAGGGACAGACCATGGGGTAGGAGTGAACAGCAGGTGCTGGTCTTTAATCTTCCTAATGTAGTTTAATATCAGCTTTGTTTTCTTGCAGTCCCCTTTGCTAATTGAAAAGCTTGAGGAAGCAGCTGCTTATCTGGCAGGCAGGCATCAGATTTCCTAGCAAAAGCTGGCCTGTCTTACCTGTGTCGTTATCTGCCCTTGCTGTAACCTGCAGGGCTGCAGGCGGCTTCACCCCAGACCCAATACACTCCAGGAGGGTGAAGAGCGTGTACCAGTCATCCCCAGAGTGAATATTGGCAGCGTTGGTCTTCAGCAGCTCATGGAGGCCATAGGCAACCTCATGGCTAACTCTGCACAACACATTTGGCTTCATCATGAGCAGGATACGTAATGAGAGGAGAACCTAGCCACAGAAGGAGACAAAGAACAACAGATCCTATTGTTTACACTCCCTTCTCCAGCTAAGTCCACGTCACTTATTCAGGGCTACTTGTGAGTGCTGTTTGTTGTTACCTGCAGAACGGACAGGCTAAATACGTGTCCGTCCAACAGCGACTGCTTTCCTGTTTTGCCAGGCATAGCCAAAAAAAAAACAAACAGCAACTGACCTTCAAAAAATCCCTTACCTGGGCACTGATTTCTTCCCGACGAAGGAGCCGAATTGCCAGCCTCAGCAGCCCCACCACTGCCCTCTCCACCAAGAAGCAGAACTCCATCGCATGGACACAGAGATGATAGAGGTGGTCTCGGACGGTTTGCCAGACACACGTCACACGGTCCCTAGCCACAACAAGGAAGAGGGAAAGGGTAGGGTGAAAGGAGATGAGACAAGCAGAATCCAGCTATTTCTTCCCCCAGAACTCCTCACAACCTCCTACTTCATCACTTTAATGAAAAGCTCCAGCAGAGAGATATACGAACAAGCACACAGAAACAACGAAGCTGTGAAGTTTCTTATTTACTTCATTATGCTCAAAGCAATCAGGTGGGAGAATTCTCCCTCCAGAGTTCAGTTTATGTTCTCCATATCTCAGGATATCACGCAGTAATTCATGGGTGAATAGTACCTACGTTTGCATATGCTAGGATAGAATTGCTAAGCCCTGAAATTACAGCCACATGCTGCTTCAGTTGGCAAATCAAGCACATAAGGAACTCATTCCCTAGACCCAGGCAGCAGCTGCAGTAAAGCAGGGACATTTACAGTGAATCTGAATGTATTTCAAGGTCATACCTATTCTCTAGCACAATTCTCAGAAGCATCTCCAAGCAGAAGGCAGCATCCTCTTCGTCATATGTCTCCTCATCAGGAGTCACAGAGATTAGAGCCTAGAAAAGCCAAGAAACATTTGTGACTTGCAGCTCCTCATAACAGGAGGATCAGTGAGGACCAACAGAATGCTTCAAGTCTGGGCAAAACAGCACTCTGGTATCTGGGGAGGTCATGCACAGCCCATCAAAAATGCATTGGAGGTCACTGGTCAAGCTAAGTATATGGGAAATCCTATTTTATTATGCAAGATGTAATATTAACTTAATTAATATTAAACTCTGACAAAGTCTCTCGGGTGGGAAGACTTCTGAAAGCCAGCAGCTTCTTGCTAAGCATATGTGAAACACAGAAAAGGTAGACATATGCAGGAACGACTACTAATACTGGAGGTGTTCCTCTCAAGCCATCAACTTGCCTATGAAGGGAGAATTCCTGACGTAATAGGAGTAAGAGCAAAATGTTCTGAGATAGCACATGAAAACTCAGTCACTACTTCCCCAGGTGGGCCAGCAACACACTGGTCGTTGCGCAATCCAAGCAAGAAGTTCCAGTTAAGCTGTTTTAAGTACCATTCTTTGGGTTTTACTTATTTGTCATTTTTATTTTAAAACTTAGGACCTATTGTTCTGAACCTCTGAAGAACACCTTGATAAATAAATCTTTCCTTTCTTTTAGTACAAGTCCCAGTAGTGTCACGAATGAAGCTAGTGAACTGCAAGCGCAGTGGCGTGGCGGAACCATAGAATCAGGGAGCACACACTGCTAGCCCGCACAGCATCACTGCAGGGGTTGCACTGTGCTATTTGCTTTTGGAAGTGTTTTCTCTGCTACACATCATCAGGCTTCCAGTGAGCAGCTGGCACATTTGTTCCACACTCTGGAGTGGTCTCAAACTCCACAACAACCTGAGGAGTTACTACCAGTTACTACCGTCCTCCCCCAGGGAGACGAGCTTGTCTAGCCCAAAGGCTAGTAAGCCCAGCCTTGTTATGTCTCCCACCACAGCCAGGTATCACTCTACCTAAGGGCACACAGTCAAATATTTCTGATCAACTCTTGTCTCTAAACTGGCCTTTTACAATGTTCTCATTAGGCACACAGCACACCAGAAAAGGTGTGAAAAAGCACAGCTCACGGTTTCAGTTCCTACATAGAGCTACAAATACTTTCAAACACTTCCTGTAATCTTCTGAAGACTTTCAGAATGCATTCCACAATTTAATGTCTCCTGCTGCTGCTAAAGAAATTGTGTCTGCCTGCAGAGAAGTTACATGTAAAAACCAAACTAAAGGCTGGTTTCATATCCAAAATAGGCTCAAGACATCCTGAGGCCAGAAGAGCTATGTGAGTACACAGCACACATCCACGATTGCTCACAGCATACTTGCTCCACCACCAGTCCAGTCCTTTGCCCGGTATCTTTCTCACCTTCATCAGCTCCTGGAGGGATTCGAGTTGGAGGAATTTGCTTTCTGTGATCAATTTCTCAGGATCACATTGCTGCAAAAGATAGAAAAGGGGATGGTAAGTCTAGAGAATGTGGAAGGCATACAAACAGATCCTCCAAAACCACAACTTGCTCCCACAATAGGTATTGAGAATGACTTCAACACAATTACCTGAAGGAAAACTGCCACCAGCTAGCTCACCACCTGTATAGCAATTACCCCTATCAGACCTGATCTGTGCTAGACATATTTTAACAGATAACTCTTTGCCCCTTAAAAAGAAGCCTTTGTCCACAGCCCGGTCAACCCCCCACTCAGATTTTGTTGGCAACATATGCTTTCAGACTCTCTTGGAAAAGATTAGTTATTTGAGAGTTTATACATTTGTACTTAATTATCAGAATAAGACGCCAAGGGCAGATCCCAGTTTCTTGTGTGAAATTGTTCCTATTTTTATGTTAGCATGTTTGTACAGCACAGCACATAAGACCCTTTAGCAGGCAATACAATTACACTCCTTTGTAGTTTCTTGTAATTTCCAAGTCCTCTGGAACCTGCCCTACTGCCCAGAAGCATGCATATTTAATGCTTCTGTTGCCTGTTATCCACACAGCATTGTCACCACAAACAAAAGCTTGTTCTTTTACAGCCTGTACATTACCTTTATGCATTCAAGAGCTGCTCGTTTTGCCTCCTGTGTCTCCGTAGATGGCCCTCTCATACCAGATTGCTCCGTCCCACTAAGGGTGAGCCAACTAACAAAACTCAGCACTGTAGATTCACCACTGCAAATTGAAAGACACCAGCATCAGTGAAAAAAAAACAAAACGAAAAATCATGCAGTATTATTCCTCCAGCATTGAGGGAGAAAACAAAAAGACGACTGCCTGAGCTACCTGCACCACTCACCGGTTAGATGGTGTCTCCTCACGCTGCAGGTAGATTTTGCCATTGGGATCCACAAAGTCTTCAACCTGGAAGACAGACCAGAAGATGTATACATTCAGTTGCCTACTGCTATGTAGTTTGTTTTCTGTTTTTGTTACCCCTGTAATGCTTCACTTGGTGATGTAACACCACACTCAACCATCTACCTGTGGCCAGCCAACCTCAGCTCTTCAACCCCTACCTGTACAATGACTCCTCTCCCCCATCTGCCAATGCAAATGCTGTACTTGAATACTTCATGCCTACAGCGTGTCCCTCTTCCATACAACATTCAAAATTTGGTCAAGTAAAGCAAATACTGGAATCTCTCAAATACCATAAAAAGGTAAAATGAGAAAAAATGAAACACTGCAAAACAAGCCTGTGTGTAACTTGAACATTATATGATTTGACGGCTTTCTAGCTCAGCACACACTTTACCAAACCCAGGCCTTTGCAAGAGAGAGCTCCTCCTCTCTGAGCTGGTTCTCTGAAAAGCCAGCTTCCCACTCCCCGAGTCTTCAATTACCCACGAGCTGGCTATTATTACCTCCACCATGGCCTTGGGCAGCAGTTCTGCTCGGAAAAGCTGAAGCATGGCCTCCATGATGTTTTTCCAGCCCTCCCGCAGAATGTCACCGTGGCGATGGGCCAAATGAAACACAGTCTTTGCTGCAATATGGGCCTTGGGATTACTTCCAAAAACAGTCGGCAGGTTCTCAATAGACTGCAGGAAAGAAGAGGGGGTGGTAGTCAGCAAGAGATGTTTCTCTTTCAACAGAAATTAGGGCAGACTGTTCAGATTTGGCTACAGAAAAGACAACAATTCTTTGTACAGGGCTGTGGATAACTAACTCCTCAGCTTACTTTTGCTTTGCACAACAACAAAGACAAGGTGGCTTACCTGACACAAGCTGAATCACTAAGGCACTCAGACATAAGCTCTTCAAGAACAGCAGTGATACAGAGCATTTTGGAAGTGCTTGCTGAAAACTCACTGATGTTAATTTATTGGGCTATAGGAACTCATTCCAGGATCAAAGCCTTCTACAAAAAGTATCATCACTTGCCTGGAGGCAATCATTATCATTAGAGGTGCAAACTATATCCAAAACTCCTACTGATTTAAAAAGTTAGTCTTACCACTAGTTACCAGCAAGTTAATCCCCTCCAGATTCCTTTCTATTCCTCTTTTTTCATCCAAAACATGCACAGCAATTGCAGCGCTCAGAGAGGATACCTGATCACCAGGGTGATTTGTCCCAGGAAACAAATCGCAGTTAAATGACACTTTGCTGTTCCTCTCTTGCTTTCTAACAGTTGCTTTCTGTTTTGTCTCCTCAACCCCTGAAAAAGGACCCTCCTTCTCCCCTTCCACCAGACTGTCTCAAATATTTGTTCAGTTGTCATATTCCACTACTGTCTCCAAGCCCTATAGGAATTTAGGGCAGCAGAAAGTAATTGGTGTGGTTGGAATCCAGCCAAAGATAAGAACTCCCAAGCTCTCTTCAAATCCAGAATTCCCTGATTCTACAACATCACCAAAAGACACATTTTCTTAATTTACACAGACCTAGGACTGCTCTAGATTCCAGTCTCCCAACTAGATGTGATGCAGCTGGCAATAGCTGGTGCCACTGAGGGCTTGGTGTAGCTGCTTCTACTGTGTAAATCTGCATCAAACAGTTGTTTCATGGCAGACATGGCTTGTGTTATCAAGGTTTGGTATGCTCGGAGAGAAGATTAAGTATTGCATCTCTACTGTTGTGAGCTGCAGAAGAAGGGGAATCTAAAGCAACCCCATCGCTTTTTTTTTGTCTTCTAATCATCAATCTGGTACTCTTTCACTGCTACCCATGCCAAGATGCAAGCGATATAAAACAGCCAGGCCAGACAACACAATTTCCCAATAAAAAGAATGTATGATTTTAGAACAGCCTAATTACATTAACTGGACTAATTTGTAGGACTGTTCTTTTTCAGATATCCCTTTAAGGGATTTCAAAGATCACTTATTTGTCTTGGTCATTTTAGACCCATGCTTTCAGTCTTGAGTGATCTTCTTCCAGCCCCTGCCTTTTTTTTTTTTTTTTTTTTTTTTTGGTGGTGTGTGTGGTGCTGGTGGTTATTTTGCAGTTCTATTCTGCTCATGTGGATCTTGCACAAGTTCTCAGAACAATGCTGTGGGTTTCTTTGCAAGTTCTGACCTTAGAAAGGAATTGCTGCCATCTTAGCACAAAGCATGGTCCCCACACACTATCTATCAAAAAACAGTCTGATGCCTGATGAGGAAGAGAGCTCCAACATACTGGAAGCCATACTTCTTTTCCCTCCTTGCAACTTACCTCGCTGCTGAGGGCTGTAAACTTGCAGAGAGAAATTATGAGATTGTCAAATACATCACTAAGGCCATAGTGAGCAGAAATCATTGCACATTTCCTGGAGGAAGAAGAAGAAAACAGAAGAGAATGTAATAACTTGGCAGAGAGAAGTCTCTCTACAGGACAGCAAATCAGATACCTCTCTGTTGATGTTTTAAACCTTCCTCTCCACACACTCATAATATAAATGTATAAAGTCTACTCATGTATACAGTCTACTCTTACAGCAGATAATCACAATCATCCTCAGATCTTGGAACTGATATTCATGTGTGATGATGCAAGGATCACTTTCAAGAAGAAAGTCCAAACAGACGTACCAGCTGCAGCTGAGCCAATACACCTCATTTAATGTCTTGACATAAAAAGTTGCTGACATTTGCAGTAGTGTTGAAGGTTTAGTTTCCAAGAGATCACGGCTACAGTAGCATATTAACAGAGCTTTAAAGCTGCACTTCAGGCATGGTTTGGTCTAAATGCAAGTATGATCAGAGATCATTACAAAACAGTTTCTCACAGATAGCAAGATTTTAAAATACTGATCGTCTGGGAAATTTAAAAAAATACGAAAGAAGAAAAGAGAAAAAAAAAAAAGGCATCTCATCCAGCCACGGCTATGGCCTCATACACAGGTTTTACCAATATACAAGGATTTTGTCAACATCACTGTGCAAGGTAGGAGTGATATTTTCTGCTCACTTCTAAGCACTACAGCTATGTCAGCAAGTCTTTCAAATGTAATTACACTGGAATTTAAAAATACATAAACCAAAGCACTTTGATTTATTATAATATAGCAGTCAAACCAAACAGTGAGTGACACCAAGAAAGGAAGAGATGGGAGGATGAATCAATACTAATGCTAGAAAACTGGAAGAGTGTAGGTCACAATAAAAAGCTCTTCAATTGCTTGTAACAGATGGTATTCACTGCAACCTGCCTAGCAGGCAGATGTGAGGCAATGGTCACACTAACTTTTCCGGGTTTCATGAATGCAGGAGTTACCTGAAACCAGAGATAGCCTTCTGGATGATTGTTTCTTCTAAGCTCTTGTCAAAAACATAAGAAAGTGCTGCAATGGTTGGCCCCCATGTCATGGTAAAGAGATCATGATCATAGCTTCCAGGAGGCACATGGAGAAATATTCCCTCATCAGTGGCACCACGATGTAGCAGGACATTCCAGATATAGTTTTCCTTCACCAGGCCCGTCTGTTCTTCTGGCATCACTATCTCATCATTTCTACAAGGAAGGCAGGCAGAAAGGTTGAATTTTTAATTCTGAGCCAAACCTAACATTTACACAGTGCCTTTTGCTACATGGTCCCAAAGCTAAGTGATACCTACTCTGAAGTGATTTTGCCAGCTCCTGAAACATTCTCTTTTCCGAGGTCTGTCTGCTTCCCTTGCCCCTCTCTCCAATACCTTTGATATAAAGTGCAGTGTCTCTCAGGAGCACTTAGTAACTACTGTGTAAGGTAACTGCTGAAGCAGCAGCTACCTAATACTACAGGTGGAAAATACAATATCTACTAGAGTTAAATGATGGAAAACTTTGGACAGCACACTAGCACAGCTTCACCCCTCACCCCCTTAGAGCACTCAGCACATCTCATTATTCTCAAATAAAAAACTGTTATACCACTGCAGTCAAAGTAGGCATGAGCATCTATGTATAAGAATAATGCAAGTATTTATATGCATTATTATGTACAAATTACAGTCTTATCTCTTCCCCCCCAAAAAAACTGTCCCCCACAAACAAACTGTCCCCCAGTCTCAACTATGACACTGTGGCCATCTCTTTGAGCAATTCTGGAATGATGTATCAATCGTTTTAGCCATCAAACATACTGAAAAGGCTAAAGTATCCAGTGAAGGGAGGATAGATGGGAATAGACTGGAACAGAGGCACTACATCACTGAAAGATAAGAAGAAAATTCTCAAGGTACTACTAAAAAGACATTAAGAACACCCTCAGGGAGACACTAATCAAAACCAGAGCTCTATTTGAAAGCTTGAGTCATGTCTCGAAGAATTTCTAGATATTCAGTACAGGCAGCATTCCCACCTTCCTGAAGCGGGCTCAAGAGAGAAGTCAAGCACACTGCCCTGCTTCCAACATGAGCCATTGCTTGCAACTGCAGACTGAAAGCAGCTGAGATTCAGAGTCACATCTTGTCTCCTGAGAGATGTAATCCTCTCAGCTTCAAGTTGGCAGTGTCTGGATTTACTGATAAGGCAGGTTTCTGAGCTACTGCTGAAACTCCCCACCCACAGGTAGTCTACACCCAAAAGGGCCTCAGCCGCCAGAAATTCTCCCCAATTACTGGGAGGGTGCCAAAAGCTTCAGAGGTGGCAGAAGAGATTGGGTGCACACAGCAACTTCATATGAAAACCTCAAAAGCTTTTGAAATGAAATATTAAACTGAGACCTGGATATGTTATGTCAGAGCAATAATGCTGTCCTTGGGATGAATTGCTAGCACTGGCACTGCATAAAAAGTTCTCAAGAAGCCTAAAGGCCTAGCCTGGAGGACAAAGGTTTCTTAGATAGAGCATTTCACTAGTACTCAGACATTCTTTTCCATATTGGTATAAGACGTATTTTTTTAACATTAGCTAAAGCTCTGTGGATTAAAATACCATGGCAGGAATCCAAAGATACAAATCCACTGCAATTACTATGACAGGCTTGTTACTCCAGCCCCATATGGAGCTGGAAGGTGGTTTGAAGCAAACATCATCAGTGAGCCTCCTTTCAGTGCTCTCTGGAGGCCAAACAACTCTAGTTTGCTCTCTGTATACAAGGAGATGACAGGTTGATTCTTACTTGATGGCATGGTACATGTCTTCCAATATGTCCTGTTCAAAGTCTTTGCCTCCATTCACACCTTTCAGGTTCTTCCGAAACTCCTGTGGGGAAAAAAAAACAAACAAAAACCAATGCAACTCCCCTAGTATCTCCACCTTGAACTGCTTGGCTGCACTCAGTTCTCCACTTGCTTTCCATGGGACCAGGAGCAGATTTGGCTGTATTCTTCAACATGCAGCCTCAAAGTTCAAAGATTCAATGCTATTCTTAGTGGTGTGGTAGTGTGCAGCAGCCCGTCCCATCTCTATTCTTTCAGCGTGAGCAAACAGAACACATACTTAGCTGAGGCTGGACAACAGAATGACAGGTCTGTACCAGCACAGTGACACTCAAAGGTCTTGACCCCTCTCAAAGCCCCCAACAGTTCAACAAGCTTCTCATTCTTACTACGACTTAGGATACAGTATGTTAAAATAAAGAGGCACCTTGACTAACTTGGCACGTTGTCTGCTAAGCTTAGCTTTTCTTCAGACTGTCCTTCACCCCCAGCCCTTCTCTCCAACTGTACTCAACCTCAGTGCTGCACACCAGCATATTGCATATGAGTTATGAATGCCAGGAAAAAAAAAACAGACAAAAAACAAAACAAAACCACACACACAGAAAACAAACAAACAAACAAAAAAAGAAACAAACAAAAAAGAAACAAACAAAACAAAACAAAACAAAAACATAACAAAAGAGAATGCCATTGAGATAAAATCAGATACTGTACTTCTATCAAAACAAGAGAAGACAGGTGCCTGCACTGCCAATACCCACCTCCAGAGTCATTGGGACGTTCTGCTTGCGGACATTATGGTTGTGCTGGTCAGTGTTCAGCATAATAACTGCATAGGCCAGGGCAAAGCAGGCATCACTATTAGCAAATGGGGACCCATTTGATTTCTGAAAGGCAAATATATACACAGATCAGTCCCACATTAACAAGGATGTATCAGTGACCAAGAGAACCATTTTCCCACCCGCAGTACTGAATCATCTCCGGAACAAACAAAAAACCCGAGGCTCTGGCTCCAGCTTCCTAAAAGCGCCCTGGAAATCTACATGCCACTGCTATCTCCTACAAAACAACAGCTGCTGCCTGCAGGACACAGTAAGCTTCTACAGGCGGTTTGATCTGTCATGTCCAACATGGTGTTTGAGCTTTCTGCCCACCAAGTACACACCCTCCAATGTTCTGTGAATGCTTCCAACAGTCTCTGGATTACGGGTGCCTCTCCTGGTAACCTGAAGGCCTCTAGATAAAGTCGTAAAGCTTCATCCAGCCTTAAACCTTGGAAGCTGAAAGTCCTGCAAGAATAATGAATTGCAATGAGAAACAAACACAATGGGAAAGGTAGGATAAGCTTACTGACTACAGTCTTGTTTGGTTCAGCATCGGAATGCCAGATGTCACAGAGAACAGACAGTAAAGAGGGAAGGGTGAGGAACAAAGAAAAAGACCATGAATAGGCAAAACAACATAGAACCACTGATAATTATACAAGTTATTAACTACATAATTATCTCTGCAGTCTTCACAGAGACTGGCCTCTACCGAAAGAAGTTTGGGTGTCACGCTACCATACTCACCTAAGGTGCTACCCATTTGCAAGAGATGCATAGAATCATTCTGTGGTTAAGGCATATTGATACACAGACAGCCAAGTGACACAGAGCCCATGCCTCCAGGAACTACTGCTGTACTGCATTTTAATTTAACACTGAGCTCTCAGCTTTCACCCTTTCATGATTAAAGGGATATGGAAAGACACTCACCCGACAAAGCTTTCCAGCAAGTCTATGTTCTTACGGTCACTCACAAATTCCCCAATCATCTTCTTGTCCAGGCGAGGATTTTCCCGTAGCCACCTGGCCACCTCGTTGTTGTCAATGGGGGTGGCAAGAAGGTTCTTCTCCTGCAGAAACTGTATCCCTTTCTTTGGCTTTTGGTTGAACTGCTCTGTGCCAGTTATCAGGAGCTGAAGACAACATTCTCATAATTACAAGCTTGAAGTGCATAATTTCTTATTTTAAATTGTTCTTACATTTGAATCAAAAGCAAATAGATTAACCTTAGCATGATAAAGTTTACTGTACCATGTGAGTGGGAAAGGCTAACCAAGATCAGAAAACCTGTATCCATCACAAGAATTCGGTATCAAGTCATACTGAATGGAGCACACATGAGCTGCCATCTTTGAAAAGCTTTAAGTTTCACTGAGCAATTAGCTCTGCTACTCCAAAAGCCTCAACAAAGCAGAGGAAAAGTCTTTGATGAACCTCAAACATGTTGAAAAGATCAGCTCTACCCAGCTACAATGGCATTACTACTCCATGTCCTTGTCTGTCTCCTTTGGCTCCAGGCTCTTGTACTCTACCTCACTGCGTGACATGCAGCAAGAATCCTCAGCTTTTATGCAGCTGCTGAAAGAAGTGCTGCAAAAGCCTAAGAACTAGACAGCACCCTGCAAGTGAGACATGCTCCCGACAACATCTGGTGCTCCTGCATGGCGAGGCTATCTGTAGGCAGAGAAGAACAGGAGCATTTTTGGTTTTGAAGGGAAGTCAACTACTCTTCCCTGCCTAATTCTTACTTTAAGAAACTAGATAGTACCACAGTCTGTGTAATAAAACACCTGACTGAGAAAGGGTTAACCGAAGGTTCTGTTGGTGTTCAAAAAAGCCAAAAGCACAAACAACTGTATGAACTTTACTAAGCGCCAGAATAAATGTCAGTTCCCCATTAGCTCCTATCACGATCAAACCGCTAGTGATGACCTAGTGAACTAAATTCGTGACCATCATGACTACTAGCTCCCCTGGGTTCTCAGTAACTCAGAAGCAACCAGTCTTCTGTTTTCTGCTTCCCTGCAAGCATACCTGCGTGAACATCCTCAGGTTGCAGTGAAACACACAGATCCTGAAACACAGGGACCCAGTGAGGGTGTAACAAAACAACACCCATGTGCTGCCCCAGTGTGACAGGCCTGGAGGGACTCTATGACACTAAGAGCATTTTTGTTCAGGAATAAATCCTGTAACACAACCCCGAGGGTATTCTATTGTTATACAGCACATAACAACAGAACGTGTTTTATTTCTTAAGACCATCCGAAAGGAAATTAGACTGCTGGCAGTTTATACTGCATTTATAATCATGTCAGTCCTGTGCTTCTGAGCTTCTGGGCATTGCTTTTGGAAACACACAAGAAACCTTTCCATTCAATGCATAATTTGTTCTCTGCTTTTATTTAGTAGATTTTTTTTCCTCCAGTACTTCAGAGGTTAAAGGAAGCAGAACAAGCTGGTGCCATGTCAGCATCAACATTTCTGAAGTTGAATGTTTAGTGTGCTCTGTTGACATGCTCAGGATGAAATCATTACCAGATTTAGCATCAGGAAAGGATTTAGCATCTGGGCAAACTAACAGATTTACGTATGTCTTTCTGCCCTCTGCTGTAGTGTAAGGCACTGTCCTTTTTCTAGAAGCACCTGGAACTTTCTTTAAGGAACTCCCAGCCATTGCTGGGACCAGCTGCTGGCAATGCTCTTGATTTCTCCTAACCTTGTTTTCCAACACAGTAAAGCTGGAGTCTTAAGAGAGGCTTTTGGTTAGAACAATGAAAGCACTATACAGGCTCCTTCCTCGACAACAGACTTCCACACAAAATCCAACAGCTAGGCTGCCTTGAAAACTAAATTTAATGCAAAACAAAAGGTTACAAACGAAACAGTAACTGAATCAATATTCACTTCTTAGAAATTGGCTAATGCCAAAACTCAGTAGTTCCTCTGAAGACTGTGCTGACAAGCACTTCCCCTGATGTGCCTTTTGGCTCAGCATTATCCCACAGCAGCACTGCCCTGTAGGTAAAGAACCGAGCTCCTCAGTACTGCACTAAACTTCCTGGAGAGAAACTGATGCCTTAAATTACATTCAGATCCAGAGACTGCCAGAGTGGATCACAAAGCAAATTAGTATGCCAGCAGCAGGGGATCTGTTGTGCTTCCTTCAGTATTTTTGTTTAAATAAGTTAAGAAAACATGACCATCTCTGGTCAGAGATGTACAGAGTTAAGAGTGTAGTTTGGAATAATAAGGCTCAAAGAAACAAACATTGTGGCAAAGTCATTCTTTGTCTAATCAAGACAATCTTTTCAGTCATCCTCACGACAAAGCAAACGCAGGAGTAAACGAATCAGCAAGCTAGAATGCCACTTCTATTACTGGCCTCTTGATATAGTCCCCATTGACAGGTTTGATAAGAGTAGGCAACCTGACCTTTTCAATGTAATTTGCTAATTATCCCCATAAATTAAAACTAGACCCAGCAACTTTCCCACCCAGAAGTCAGATGGACATAGCTTACAAATTGCACCATAAGATTTCCCCAACACTTCCTGCATCTCAGTAACCAGAACAGATAATAATCAATGCTGTCCCTGAAGTATAGCAGGATTTTCAGTAATCGACTACGTAATTCTTATCAGCAGAGACTGGAACGCAAGATTTCTGAGATATGACCAGTCATGCAAAGCCCCCATGAGATGGAAAACAAGGAGAACATTCAATGATCCATTTGCAGTATGTTCCCAATCATACCTTCTTTTTGTTCTTAATCTGCATAAGTTCCTGAGGGCTTGGAAGGATGCAAGAAAATCGAGTAGGCTTCTTGGGGACACTCTTCTCAGCTAGAAGGACAAATTGTCATTATAGTCAAGCCTATCCCCATCCTCAGAGTACCACTCAGCCCACTATCGTGTCCCATCACAAGTTTCAGTCATGGAGTCTTGTTGAAATATGCTGCCCCACAAATGACAATCACACTCCTGCTATTCAGCTACTACCACCCACATTTTCTGCAACATAATTACACAGTAGCTTCTTGTTCTGGACAATTTCACACATCCACAAGATTTAATTTTCTGGATGTTGTGGTTGCTTGCATTACCCAGAAAGAGCCTTGACTACCTTAAAGTATCAGTACTGTGATGAATTTCACACACTTTGCCCCAAAGTGACCCACCAGATCTACCCCCCTCCCAGAAGAAAACTGTTAGTAGGCCTATATAGCACAAATATAAAGCAAATATTCACCACATACTTCTTTCTAATTATGAACACGTAATAGCTACAGCAGTCTATGGTATAGCAGAGCTAGCCAGCAAACGTCAGGACCGTTCTCAGTACATACACACAGAGAATCCCGCAGAGACTATTACCTGTCTCGTTTCCTCCTTCCAGTTCCATGCAGCCTTGCTTCATCTGGTCAGCCATAAGGCACCCACTGGTGGGAGGACATGCCCCACCTGGCTCTGACACCACACCGGAGGATTTTCCCTCACTGAGCACTCTCTCGTTATCTGTAGAAGTTAAAAACAATACAAAAAGCCACACGAATACATAAACCAAAGAAAAAATCTTCCAATAGAGAAAAAAGAAACTGACCAGTCTAAATTGAGTATGTGTTTATTCAAGGGTGTTCCCTGCAGTAACTGTGATTCCTCAGTACCCTCAATATTTTGTCTACATTAATTCCACAGCATACCCTCCCCTTCTGCTGTGTCTGCCAGTCTTGACATGGCCTTCATATAAGGCTCCATGAGGTGCACGTTTTAATCTCTTTGAATTTTATTTCTGCCGCATTGGTTGCTCAAACGAACGGACAGGGAACAGGTGCTGGGGGATGGGGATTGTAGGTGCTAACTCAGGAACTTGATACTTCACTTCTCCACACAATAGATGAAAGACAAATTAGTTTCATCACTACCACTATTGTTATAAACAGCAAAGTAGCAAACATGGCAGGCATTCATCTCATCTCCACAGTAAGAACAAAGTACAAGAGCTGCTCTGCTCACTAATGCTCAAATAGATACAAATAAATCTAGGTCACAGAAGCTGCTGGCCAAAGAAAAAAAAAAAGTCTTGTTCACAAGTACATATGAAGCAAAGACAAGCTTGGCAATTTCCTTGCCTTAGAGAAAAGAGAAAGCATGTGCTGTTTTGGACAATAACCAACACAAGATTTAAATCACATGTTTTGTTTTTTGAAATTAACAAAAAAAAAAAGGGGGGGAACTTTCTTTTTTTTGCTTAAGAGTGTTCTATTCTTAAGAGGTTTCTAAATCCTCTAACAGGTAAGACCTGGAAAAGGAAAGAAGCATAATGTCATTCTTGAACAGCAGACTCTCTCTCCTTGACATTCAGAGCAGAGATGAGGTACAAGACCTTGCTCTGATAGCAAGGTTATAAACACCAGTGTGCAGTTATAAAACATGCAACAGGAAGACTGACAACACATTTATGGAGCTTAATACATGAATTACCAAAATGAGATCCACAGGTTTAGCACAAGACTAAGCTTAGTATCAAAACATCAAGAAATGGAATCTTACTATTGTTTGTTTCTTTGGTGCTGTTCATGGTTTCTGGGCTGGATTTGACAACTTCCTTTTCTTGTTGATGTATGTTACTCAGCACTTTGGCCTGGCAATGTGCCTCTGTGCTATCTATCACTGTCAGCAATGCTTCCATAGACAGCAGATGGACTGTATACAGCTGTCCAGAAACTGGAAAGGCATTCTGGAAAACAAAACATGTAAGCATCAGACAACTTTCATGCCTCTCTCTCTCTCTCTCTCTCCCCCCGCCTAATGGGGGAAAGATGTTTCCCTTTCAGCTTCATGAACCCTAAAGCATACAACAAAACACCCTAAAATTTCCACACAAACCTTTCTAGCATATACCTAATGGTTTATTTGCTGTGACATTATTAGTCTCGTGGTTATTCTTTTCTACTCTGCTTCCAAATGTTCAATAGCATTCTTCGTCTCTACAAACTACTCACCCCAAATCTTTCAACCACTCCCATTCTCAAGTTCTGCTTCTGTGCTTACCATGCTCTGACTTACAGACTTCCCCTTCTGCCTACCCCTGCTCTGTCCCCTCCAGGTGCCCCCAGCCCGTGCAGGGAGGTCAGCAGCCCCAGCGAGGCGGCAGGACAAGCCCTGTGGGTTCAGCACCTTGGAGAGCAGCTTGGTGAGCTCCTCAAAGAGGTTGGCGCAGTAGTAGTCACAGTCGTAGTTGATGTAGAGCTCAGTCACGAAACTAGGAATCCTCCACAGCTGAACAATGGATTCCAAAGCCATCTCCTTCATTTCATATGGCATCTTTGGGTTTTCCACGGTGATTATTTCCATCAGTTTCTTGATGTACATCTGGCGGAAACACAGGGTAGCTCAGTTTAGGGAAAGAAAAAGGAAAGCAGGACAGTGAATAGCTTTGAGGACTACAGAAACAGATGCAAACTTCATCTTTGCACACGATCTGACATATCCCATATTTAATGGTGGCTCATTCTGAAGGGGGCTGTAAAAAGGTTTCAAACATTTTTATCATTTAATGCACCTGGATCTACCATTCTGAAAAACTGGTATGAAGGTGGGCGACTGCAGTGCACCAGTCTCAAAGACACTGTTATACAACAAAAAAAAAGTCCTAAATAGCCTACCCATAACCCACTGAGTCATTTATACAAAGGTAAGTTGATATTCAGGCTGTTTCTGACTGCCTAGCTATACGCAGCTACTGAGCCCAAGGCACTATTACTATGTACCCAGTGATACTCAAAACTCACCTCCAGCTGGAATTTCAGATGCTCTCTCATGCTCTCAAAGAGAAGAAAGCACACCCTGAGGGAGGTTGCATACAGGTTGAGCCGTTCAACGCTCAGTAGCTAAAGAAAAAAAAAATTATGAATTGCAAAGGATAATCATTAGGTGCTATGATCAACAGTACCCATGCCAGTCTTGAGATCCACACATTGTTTCCCATAGCAGAGGTGTTGTAAAAAAACAAGACCAATCCCTTATTCAGCCTCCTGGTCTCACCTCTTGTAAGTGTGTATGGTTATACTTGATTCCTTTCTGCTTGTGGTAATGCTGTTTTCCTACTGTGATTTTGTTCTTTTGCTAACTAACTCCACAGATTCTCTCAGTGGAGAAGTAACCTGGGAGAAGAACTGCCTCCAACACAGCTCTTGTACAATTAATAGCTAGAAAAGTTCTGCCAATTTACTAAGCTAGCAACTTGCACTCATAATTACCTCAAAATCAATTACATCAAAACACAATGTTATCCCCCAGTTCATTCCAATCAGCTTCATTCTCCTCAGCCCTGGCCTAAAGAAAATGGCTTGTGACAACATCTTTGTTTTTGCAGCATCACCATTTCCCTTGTGCAATTCAGAACTCTCACTGCAATACAGCAGAGAGCTTCTTTGAAGACTGAGATCTGTCAAACTTCCGAATACTGAATTCCAATAGACTGTTTGACCCAAATTAGTATCTAATTCCTCCATGCCATATCCCATGTTAGCACAAGCCAGACTTACTTGAAATAGGTGTCGGCATAACTCTTCCTTCACAAGTCCCAGGAGGGACTGGCAGTTTGCAATGGGAGCTGACTCCAGGGCAACAGTTAGCAGCTGCAGCCCCATGTGGATCATCACCTCGGAGTTGTGGCGATCAAGAGGGTTGGTGAGCGAGATGAGAAAGCGGAACAGTTCTCTAATACATGGCAGTCCATAGGGGACCAGCGCGGCTCCTAAAGGAAAGCGAGACACATTGGTACTCTTAACAACTTGGCTTTTGCTGATGTCTAACAGGTGTTACAAATTACATCATTACAGACCAACTAAGGAACAAGAATTTATCACCCTCATGGCAGAAAGTGGCACAGAATAGTGGAAAGGAGAAAGGACTTCAGCAATATTGCCCACCTCTCACCTTCTTTTTGGGAAGACTGAGTAAAACGTACTCCTCGGGGATTTACATAGTCCATGTCGTGAACTGAGGCAGAGTCAGAATGTTCTGCTACAGACGTGCACTCCTCTAGAACCTCAGGAATAGACTCGACAGAGGCTGACTGAATCTTCTCCTCCCTCAGACTTTCATTCTTCATTGGTATCAGACATTTGAGAAGGAAAGAAGAAAAGCAAAACAAGACAACAGATACTAGGTAAGCTAAAAGAAAGGCTTATTTGCTCACTGCTCATTCAGAGCTATTAAAACTATACAGGTCACTTGTGGAAGAGAAGCAGGAAAGCAAAATTTAAAAGAGCACATCTAGATAATCTGCAGCACTTTCTTTCCAAAACTTTTACTTCCATCTAGCTCTTAACTATTTTACTTAATTCTATGTTGTGAGACTAAATTTCCACAAACAAAAGATTTATTTTCATCGAAGATAACTAAAAGAATTCTCCTGAAGATTTCATCTATACTTCCCTCTAATACTTTCTCCTTAATTAAGATTGATGATATTGCGAGGAATAGGACTAGTTGCATTAGATACGTAGATACATAGCTGCATTGCGGGGCTGCACAGCTATCATTTCTGAGTCAGTGGGGATTGTCTCAAGAAAAACAACAAATGTTTGTGAAGTTACAAATCACTTATACAAAAGGATGTTTATTCTGATCCTAAGCCTTAAAATATAATATAAACACTATGACCAAAAATAGAGTAACTGTACTAAACCCACAACTAACTATGCTGGCAGTTGGAACTCTTCCTTATAAGCAACCACATACCTGGAGTTCTGGCTGGTTTTGATTATCAGTGACTTTGGCCTCATTTGAAGGCATTCCTGCATGAAGTCCCAAAGCAGTGACCTGATCCAAGTCTGTCAAGTCTTCTTTGGAGGTGGTCTGTGAGGATGTTTCCAAACCACTGTCTGTAGAAGGGCTGACTGCAGATGAAACATTTTCTGAGCTTCCAGAGGAGCTGGGAGGAGCATCTATGAAAGTAACTCCGCTTGCTGATGAGAAACAGAAGCAAAAAGATCAGCAGAATTTTCTCCTTCAGCCCCCAGTTCACACACTGAATACAACTACGGTTTACTTTGATCACAGCAATGTACTACGAATGATCTCAGATAACTAGGTATTAATGTAGAGAAATGAGACAAAGCCCTTTCTGGCTAGGGATTAAAGCATCAAATAGATGAATAGGTGAGATACTATCAGTTCTCCAAATTAAAACATATCACTTGGAATCTAACAGATTCAGAGAATAAGATAATTCATGTAGTTAAACAAATGGTGCAGAGGGTTTCTCTAATTGAGAAGAAATCAGAAAATAGCCCCAAAGATGTACTTTATACTTTGATGCAATGGCACAAGCACTTTAATATTTGCCTCAAACATCAGTCAATCCTTCAAAGTGATTTTTTTAAACTATTTTTTACACTTTGATTGGAAGGCAAGACCTATTTCTTTAATTCACATTAAAGAAATGAAATTGCAATAGAATTCAAACAAGTCTGAAACAAAGCACTGAGTAGTTTTATTATTTCTAAATGGGAGACAATTCTTCCAGAATCTATGTTTTCTTTTAAGGAAAACCCACATATTTGCATCTCTTCTGGTTTTCAGGAAAACTTAAAAAACATACACCAAATGTTCAAAAAAGTGATGATATAACGAAGGGCATGGTAACAAAATAAATGCACAAACCAGAGGTATGTTATAAATTTACACGTAAAATGTGTATGGTTTTGCGCAGTCAGATGTTTTATTCATGACTTGGCTTTTGGAAATATTTTAAATAAATAGCAGAATGTTACTTGATTTTTAAGAAATGATATGGCATACTTAATCAATTTTGTAATCTTCTCTTCTTCACATGCTAAGACAGAATTCTGACATAAAAAGCACAATTAATACATTACCTAGCTCTACAAGCTCAGCATTAATAATGTGCTCTATAACATTATTCAGCTTTCTCTCCAAAATGTTACAGGAGTTATCATGGAATTTAACACCTATGTGAAAGCATAAATATAATGATTTATGTAGGGATAAGCTCTCATTTGGATGTCTAAGTTGGATGCAATTTTATCTCATTGCTTCCTTAGTTTTCAGCAATCATGCTGTTGTGTCGAAATGCACTTGGAATCATTCACGATATACTGAATTGTGTTCTACATTGGAATAAGAGTCAGAAATACGTATTTTACACAACTATTGTTTCAAGCTTCCCGTCTGCTTCCTTTCACTGTTAATGTTTATGTCTGATCCGTCAAAATTCAGAGTGCACAAGAGACAGAGTACTTTGCAGCCAGAGGGACTCATTTATCCAGAGGAGAGGTTAAAAACGGTTGTAACTATTTAGTCTACTTCTATAAAACAATAGGATATGGAAGTCCCCCAACATTATAATCTCCAGCTCACAGCACTAGTCATATACTGCACCACTTCTGGAAGCACATGCAAAAGGATTTGTGTGCATGCCCATCAGTTTCCTGCAAACAAACCTTTTTCAGGTACTTTTGCTGCTCTCTCTACTTTTTTCCTATGTTCTATGTAACTCTTCATTTCTTCTTACCACACCGCAACCTCTGTTCTTCTCATAATAGTTGTAAGTATACCCCATATTTCTCTGTTCCTTAATGTGCACAGTCCAATGTTTTTTATTCAAATTTCATGGACTATGGGTGAATACTTCCAATCTTTACATCTGTAGTGAGAGATCTGATCACTCACCCGTTCTTGATACCTACGTCTCTGCACATCCCACAGTTCCACCTGTATCTCTTCCCCGTCACACTATGCTCATCCTTCATCACCCCCACCCTCACTCCCTTTGGTACACCTCAGGAATACGTAAAAGAATACGTCACTTAGATCAACAATCTCCTACTGCAGGCAACTGCATTGTTATACAATTCTTTTGCCATTACTTTCTCCCCATCTCCAACTCCTTTAGCTCTCCTCTTTCCAGTGTTCTTGTTCTCAGCCTCTTCCACGTACCTGCTGCACCCTCCATCTCCTCCACACCAAATGGCTGCATATAAACTCAGCTACTTGTTTAGGTCCCCATTTCCCTTCCCTATAAAATACTCCTGTAAGGCACAATGAAGGCAGAGAAATGCTGCCATGTTAGCCACTGGATTGAGCTTTCTGCCATCAATATGTATTCCACCTCCTTCAAACTTCTTCTCTTGGACCAGAAAAGCTATGACATATTTATTGTGACAGTCACTGAGAACTAAAATAAAAATCATTAAAAAATATTGAATGCAGAACAACTTGTTAAGAGAAATTAAATAAAGACATTTCCAAAACAGCCCTGGAATAGGTGCTGTCTGGTCTCTGAAAATAGATTTCAGCCTACCTGCAATGGCACTAGCATTGGCTGCTGGTTGTTCTGTCGCAGGTGAGACCTTAGCTACATGTCGAGGAGGTCTTGGTGATCTCTTCTGCTTTTTCCATTTTGATGACTCGCTCATTCCTCCAGCTCTCATTTTCAGCTGAAAACCATAAACCATTAAGAATATCAGTATAGAGAAACCACATAGCACAATGGACTACACAAGCCAACCCACACAGGCTGTCTCAAAACTCTCAAAGTCAGGCAACAGCACTCAAATGTATCACACAAATTTATCAGCACCTCAAAGTCATGCAAATCAGCTCCTGACTTCCTACGACCCACATATTAGCCAACAATCCATGTCTGAATCAAGGGAAAATTTACTGTAGCTACTATACTACCTCTGTCACTTGTCTCAATTTACTCTTCATCTTTGCAGTAATGCCACGTTCCCTTTCCTCCAGTAATCTCTTTCACTATTAAGAAGTGTTTCGCCAACACTTCACTCACTCCTGGTGCATGACACACTGCAAATACCATCCTAATGGCTTAGAAACAAACCATGTTCTGCTTTCATCTCCTGTCATCCGTCCTCTTCAGTTCTAAACCTAACTTAACCCTCAGCGTCCCTGTTGACCAAAATTCTGCCACCAGTTCTCATACAGAGCTTCACCTGGGCAAATGAGAACAACAGTAAGAGCAGTGCAGACTGTATGGCTCTTGTTGCAGTGTGCTGTTATTGCAGGCACATACAGACATTCCAGAACTTCCTAACACCATTACAATATTTAGTCACATTGACAATGGCAACAGCAGGTTTGAAAACAGCTTCCTTCTAAAATAATCTGCTCTAAGTGCAGGAATGCCTCCTTCTTACTCTTGGGTTTAGTAGCCGCAGTCAACTTTTCTGATGCTATCAGATCTCCAATTTGGGGGTGAAAAATTTAAACGCTGAGGAGGTTCCTTGCATACGGTGGAAGCCACTCTGTAAGCCTCAGTACTGGTCCCTACTTGGTATTCTTCTTTGTGAAGTCATCTCAAATAATACTATAACCTAAAATATAATTTATCTATTTCTTATATTCTTACTATTGGTTTCTTATTCTCTAGAAGACAGCTGCATTCTTCAGTCTCCTTTTTCTGCAACCTCACTCCTTCCAGCTACTACTCTTAAACAGCAATAAGCCTTCTAGATTCTGCTCAAGTTTTTCTGTTTCTTCCCTTCTTCCATCTAGAATTCTCTCTCTGCACAAGGCCTATAATTTTTCTCATTTAAACAAAGCTTTTGAAAATGTTATGTCCCAGTACAGTAAACCGTTTGTGTAACTTCTTTGCACCACAAATTCTGTTTGCTTGACAACTAATCCCTAAGTTTTAGCAATGTTACAGTTTCTGTGAGCTTGTTAATTAACAAGATAGATGCAGAACTACTTTGCCTTTCTTCCAAATTTTGCAGCAAGAATCTCCTTCTAAATGACAGCTTCTAACAAACACTTCCATGACAAGCACACAGCCAAAACTGAAGTATTGTAGATTTTAAATGCTTTAAAAGGTTTATAGATCACAATCCTTTGACACAGAAATTGTCTGTTACCTTATCTTTCCTATCCACTAGCTCATAGAGCTATATAGAATATTTGCTGTCTTTTATTCTTCCAATTCCCACTATTTCATCTTAGTTTCACTTTCAATTTTAAAATCTTTCTGAGCCTTAAATATTATCAACAGCTTTGTTCATTAAAAGCTATTAATTAGACGAGGTAGTTTTATTTTACCTACTAACTATTCTAAAAATAGCCATATTTCATTTTCTCCCTTTTTAGTATAAAAGGGAATTTGAAGACTTTCACAGTTCATTGTACCAAACTGCTACGAGTACGCAGGAAACCTGGAAGCATTATGCGTTAAACCCAAGCCTGTTCCACATGATTTCAAAACAGACTTTGCTTCCAGCTACTATATCCTGTTGTCATGATTTGCTAGGTAGAAAGCAACTTGCTAATAAAAATGGGGGGGAAAGTAAAAAGAAAAAAAACTTGAATCAAAGTAAAGCTAAGATACTGCTCAGAGCTAACCATGTTGGTAGCACCCCTTTTACCCTCAGTTATGCTCCTGAGAAACAAGCAACTTTGGAACCACACTATTGGAGGGTCCAGCCTGGCAATCTGACCCCCACATCTGATCTCCCCTTTCACACAACACCAACTACAATCTCAGATCAAGATTAGCCTTTTTGAGAAAGTGCTTGTCTTTAGGCACAATGCTCATTTTTAGTGGCTGTCCTATGCTTTGTACTAACTCCAAGATTTTTCCTCTTGAGGTTTATTAGAAAGGCCATACGGCCATCTGCCGTCATTTTGATGAAGTTGTGCCATCTTTGAGAGATGGAGTCACATCAGCCTCACATGGACAAGAAACTATTTACTCATGGAAGCAAGAAGACTTCTTCTTTCCCATCCCAAACATTGAAACAAATTATAAAACATTCAGACAAGTATGTAAAATTATTTATTTATTGTATTTATTTATTGACAAATTAATAGACAGGTGAGATTACTAAGTAGGTCTTTTCCATCTTGAACTATCAAGTATTTCACATCCTTCACAAATAAGTATTGTTTTATTAGGATTACCTAGGGCTACTTCCCATATCTCCAGCCCCCTCTCTTTTTTTTTTTTATTTTGCTATCTCCCGTAAGAAAGAGATGGCAAACTACAATAACAGTTGCATACATGTAGCTTAGAACAATTTACAGAAGCACAGCTTCATAGAAATGTTACGCCAGTTTCAGTTGGCTATATGTTTCTTTAACCAACTCCACGCTTGGGAATTCTAAAACAATACATGTATCAAAGGACAACTAAAGTACTATCTTTCATTCCATACTTTGTATTAAAATTAAAATATAACAATGCCACCATTTCTTGCTTTTTATGTTAGTATAAACATGAAAAAACTTCTACAGTTTCTCCTTGACCAAAGGAACTATTTCTAATGCTTTTTTTTTTTTAATCTTCAATACTAAAGCATTTTGTGATTTTGCTAGAAAGCTTAGTTGCATGTTAACAGACTGAGATTTTAAACCTTAGATTTCGTTCTTGACTAAAGGCTGCAGCAAAAATAATTTATTAGATCATTAGAAAAATGAATTTTAAATGTCATCTAAAAATGTCCTTCTCTCTCTAATGCTCAGTCATATCTTAGTTGCATTAAGTTTACAATTATCAGTGTCCTTCAGATTAGATTAAGGTTGTACTTCACAATATATATCATTGAAGTTTTTATTTAAAATGCATTCCTTAGAAATAAAATTGAGCTCAGAGCTATTGCTTGTTCATCTTGAAACTCAGTATATATTCCCCACTACATTTATCTCAGTTACTTTTGCATAAAGAAACATGTACACAAAATGGTAGAAGAAAAAAAAAAAGCTACAAGACTCCTAATGCTTCCTTTAGTAGATGAGGTTTTAACAATAAAGCTCCATCTCAAAGCTAGGAAGATGAAAACTGTAACTCTACAAGGTTCTTTTTTAAAGGGTCCATGAGATCCCATTTTTCTGCAAGCCACCTTACCTGCACTCGTTTGTTTTTCCATAAGATACTGTAAGCCTCAAGAGAAAAGGGCAGGGGCCAATGATTAGTAACTAAATGATTATACTAAAACATGAGCTCATTCTAGATGCAGCATGGAACTGGTCAGCACATCAAGTAGCGTTCAAGACACAAAAGCATGCAGAGAGAACGCAGTCCATGACCCAAGTCCTGGACACACTGATGCACTTGTCATCTCACTTACCTACCTGCCTGTACTGCACCAACTAATGTTAGATGAGGTAACTTGAACACAATCTGCTCCCAAAGACCTGTTTCTCAAAACACAGTTTTTAGCTATAAAACTGCCTACTACAAAGGGAAACATTTCTTAGTCTTTTCTTCTGTGTAACTGCATAAATCTGCAAGTCTCCAGACACTGTCTTTCCAAACTATCTTAGAGTATAGACACAAGACAAATAAGTGGCAAAGACACCTCTAAATCTTCAGCTTGGTTCCTTACGAATCAAATAGCCTATAGGGCAGACAAGAACTAAAGCTACACTATGTTTATGTGGAAAACTGAGAAACGTCCCATCTAAACTAGTTTCCTGGGGCTTCTGCGATCAGTCTAAGAACATCTGCAGGCCTACAGTATTTCTTTACAAGAGTTTTATAGGGGAACTGACATATCATAGTTCAGTCTGGCCCCACTCATCCCCCATTAGCAAACACTCTGCTGGGAATCACTCTAAAGTCAGTAAAAACATGGCCAAAAGGCATGAAAAATTGACAGTAGTTTCCTTAAAAACAAAACAGAACACTTTAGAGAACATTGAAGCCTGTGGCCCTGTGACAAGAAACAAAGCTCAGAGATTCACCTTGAGTAAAGCTGTCTAAGGCATGCTGAGCCAAGAGACTCTTCAGGTATGCTGTTACATCTATCATCAAGATCATCAGCTAGGACGCACAACATTTGAGTCTTCAGATAGCAATCTACATTTTAATATGTTTATTTCCTTCAGTTTCTCACTGTCATAGAGGACTCAAATCTTGCGTACCCCTTCCCCCTCTCTTCCTTCAGGAGAAGCCATGGCAATGTTCTAGATGGCACTCACCAAGACATCGAGTGCTGCAGAAACAAGGGTCTCTCCCTCCCAAGCCTGCCCCAGCTGCAGCCACAACACTGCAAAGCAATCACTGCATGCATTCTCCCCAAAAGCCATGCTGTGTCAAATGAGTGGAGGGATTTGCTACACACAACATAACTATCTCTCACGTGGTGTTTACAAGAGAAGGAAGAAGGGAATAAGGTAAGAAGAGAGAAGGGAGAGAGAGACCTTCAGGTTCTTAAAGAGCAATACCCTCTCTAATTGGTTCAGGGCTTTGGGCTGTTCCCCACTACTTAGTTCCAGTTTGTTGAGGAGACATGAAGAGATCTGTGAAAGATAGGCAAATGCATGGTTTAAACAAAACAAAATAAAATAAAAACTCAAAAGAGACGAATAACCTGGCAGAGTGCTAGGCTGCTGGCAAGACCCCTGGGCATGCACAGCAAATGGACAGTACAAGGTAACTGCACAGACCAGACACGGAAGGAAGGACATCACTGAGCTGGGAGCAGCCATCACTTGACAAGGGAAGCCTTTCTAAATTTAAGTTCACCTTCACATTACACACCTTCTGTACACAGACTGTGACAGATTCTGATACCCACAGTACATTAACCTGATCTCTGTCAGCGTTCCTTAGGCCAATCTACCATCAGCCCAGATCTTGTCACTTTTCTTCCACAGCAAGGGAAACCAACAATCATGACATTAGGTTACTACACAGGAACTAAAGCTCCAAGCTAGTTTCAGATTCCTAGAAGTAAACATTCAGTCTCTCTCAAAATACTGCCATAATTGCTCTGAAATGTACATCCACAAAACACTGCCACTTTTTGTAAGTTGTAAAAAAAGAAGTGAAAGTTACGATGCTATAAATAGTACATTAAGCTAAGCTCAAAGGTGGTGGCTATTTCTTCTCTACCACTCTTCTTCCCCACCCTGTTACTCTTAACGTTACAATCCTGTATCTGTATTGACATTCTACATATGGAGTATAAAAAATATATACGTATACTAGTATATGTGGAGTTCCTCAATTGGCCCTCCTTCCACCTAAGAAACTACTACATTTATAAGTATGTGAGGTCACATTTATAGTATCTACAGTACTGAATCCAGATGCTAAAAACGCACTGCAAAGATGGAGATGGTATTGATGAACAAACCCACAGCAGCTTTTTGTGTTTTCTAGCCCACAGCAGCTGATGGCTGTTCCCAGAATTCAGACTGACTTACCTAGGCAGCAGCATAGTTAAGATTCACTACTGGACACTGGGTGCATAATCCCACAGAATTAAATGAAATTATGTCCATTTATGCAGTTAAACATGCTCTTTCAGTGAACTAGGGACTTGTGAGAATGAAGAAACACACGTGTGAAAATAAACAATACAGAGATGAACACAAGCCTGAGACAAGAGTGAAACAGCCAGCACAGCGGTGAGTCTTACCTTCTTCATATTAGTTCCCATGTAGCTTTTAGGCTCTTCTTTAAACTGAGGCAACCTGAAAGACAAAAGAACCAGTCAAAATACATAAACTTCCTAGGATCAAAAAGAAGGAAACAAAAAAGTCTTTCTGGTCATGCTGCAGATTACTAGAAAACCAAAATCAGGTTTTCTCCTCAATGAGAGACTCTCTCATATCCTGCCAAAAGGACTACTGAGGGGAAAAAAACAGGGCTAGATGAGAGGTTGGTTTACATGTTATTTGGCTGTTTCTCTTTCTGGAAAAGAAGATGGCAATACTCAAAAAATAAACTGGGATCCAAACTATGCCTGCAGTTGGTGCCTTTACCTTGCTTCTATACCCTGATATCCAGAGGCACAGGCAGTGGTGGTGCCTTATCACGAAGGACAGAGGAGATGATATGCAATGAGCAAGGAATAAGCACTACATGAAAATCACAGAAGCATTTGGAGAAAAAGTTATGTGGTCTCTCCTCTTTGACAATACTTGATTCTGACTTGATTCTGCCCCACATCCATCCATGTGGCATTGCAAAATGGAAACACAGTGCAAAAAGGAAACAAAACCTGAGAATTCACCGGAACTGAGTGTGGCAATGGAAACAACTGATTGTAAGAGTGTGTCTCAGAAGCAGTTTGATTATAATCCTTTCCTATTTCTGTATCTGCACATTTTCTTTTTAAATACTCAGAGATAGTCTGATTGCTTCACTAGACAGAAAAACAGTTTTGAGGTTAAATAAATTTCTCGAGTTTAAAAGTAACTTTAATAATTACCTGAAAGGCACTGAAAAGGGCAGAACATTTGTCCAGAAGACAAATGACCTCGAGAGTTTATACTTCTTTGATACATCAGATCAAAGCTCTCAGCTTGAATTCAACATGTGACTATTCAATACCATTTCTGTTCTCTCTCCTGATGACTATTCTCTCTCCTGAAGAGAACTGTATTTTTAAGAGTACCTTTTTTTTTTTTTGAGTGAGGTTTGCATTCTCTGTCTTCAAAGAACTGGTTCCATATCCTAAAGCTCTTCATTACTGAGCTGTCCATCTCTCCACAAAGAATACCTTAAACCATGCAACCTTCTCCACCTCAGTCTCCCTGCAGTCTGAAAGGGTCAGCCCAAGAGAAAAGTGCCAAATCTTTCATCCCCTTCCACCTCTAAATAATGACCATTCTGGATGATTTTTC
This sequence comes from Aythya ferina, assembly GCF_964211825.1. NCBI lineage: Eukaryota > Metazoa > Chordata > Aves > Anseriformes > Anatidae > Aythya > Aythya ferina. The sequence goes on along the minus strand of NC_140302.1, from coordinate 17,652,067 downwards.
CGAGGGCTCTTAAGTGGAAGCGTGGAATCTTTCTGTCCTTAGAGGGCCATCTCGGCAATGCTGAGGCAAACACAAGCAGGTTTACCTTGTGAAGAGCAGCTGCACCATGTCGACCAGAGTGTGCTCTGCAGATTTTCTCAATAACTCTGCGAAGACAAAAACAAATAACACAGGTGTCATTACTCAGTGTGATATTATCAAGAGGCTTCTTCAAGCAGACTCCCCTCCAAGTCTTGTTTACAGAGATTACGGCAAATTTATTAAAACCAGCTCCAACACTGCATTACTGCAAATGGGAATATAATCACAAGGTGGCGCCACAAAGCTGGGAAAAAAAAGGAGTCAAAAGTTGTACAGTGAACTCCTGGCAAATTTTCCATGAAGTTGTAGGAAGACACACTAATATAAAGCTCGACAGCTTTCCATGGCTGCATGTTCTGTAATAGAACTAGCTGAAGAAACCAGATCATTTCTTAGGAGTAACCACAGTGGAAATACAAATACACCTACCGCTGAGTCTCATTTCAAAGCATATGCGGAAGCAGGACTGCATGATCTCACACACAGACTCATTGGTGAGGTGGGCTCCCACGGGAGTCAGCAGCAAGGTTCTCAAAACCTGCAAACAACAGTGTGTGCATGTCAGATGGTACCAACGACACTTGCATGAATTTTCAAGAAGGTTGGCTTCCTCAAGGACTTGCTGGAATTTCTACCATGAGCAGAAAACCTAAGGAGTCATTTCCAACTGAATGCTGTCCTCAAAACAGACAGATTAGGAAACAAAAAGGATCTCCCAACCCAAATCTAAAAGATACGCTGCATGTAACCTGAAGTTTAAATTCAGTAACAAGCTATCCGCTCACAAGTAAACATATCAAAAAGCTGTACAGCTTATAGGTTTGTCTCTACAAATAATTGTTCTCAAACCTACGTTTCAGAGCTCCATATGTTTAATTTATCCCTCACTAACACAGGCCGTGCACAAGGTAGGATTATCAACACTAGTACATTATCAAGCACTTGATTTTAAAATCATTTCATTTAAGCTTTTAATTATTTTCATTTGAAAAAGCTTTTACCACAGGTATATGAGCCATCTGTTTAAAAATAAAGTCTGTTACTAAGCTCCTACAGAGTCAAAACATTGCTGTCTTCTCTTCATCTCCATGTAACAGGATATGCTCCACAACGGGCAGCAACCATTATGGTAATTACCATTTCTCTCCACTTACCTGTAGGATTTTCATCAAGACAACCTCATCGCTTGCATGATCTGTTCCCACAAATCGGGCGTGAGTGACAGCATCTGCCATGTTCTCCATTCCCTCAGCTGTGCCCTCATGGCTGGGATCTGAGTAACAGAATAAAAATATATGACAGGAAAAGGCCACCTACAGCCTACCACCTCTGTGGGGAGACATCTACACAGAGATACTTTGCTTTCATCTGGTTCTTTAATTTGTGTGACTCAGAGCGAGTTGCCCATACAAGAAAAAAACTCATCCCCTAGTAAGAGAAAGACTTTTTAATGGGAGCTTTCAGCAAGACTTTATCAGGAGTCTATTTACATTTGCAAAAAGATGCAACCTAATAAAGAAAAGAATTACAATTCATTTTTTTAGATGCTAATTGTTAAGATTATGTCCTATTCCCTACAATACAGAACAATCAGCTGTTAAATACATTCAGTTCCTCCTTGGGAATTAGCAGAAAACAGATTTTAAACACATGGAACCTCAAGTTTACTCCCACGAGGAGAAAATGCCAAAGAGGTTCCACTAGATTGAGAAGGAAAAATTGTCTCTTGTTCTATGTCCCTCCCAAGGAACAGGAGCTGGGGAAGGAATGGGCCAGTGGTTCTCCCCAGAGAAAACAGCAGACAAACATGATCACAGTTTAGATATCAGAGTTGCAGGCCTCCCACTTCAATCATTCATCAAGGCTCCTTCTCTCTATTTCAGTCTTTTGTAGCTACAAACAATGGGGCAGTTGAGAGAATGTTTAGGACAAGATTGTTGCTAGTAACCGTATCTTGTGCCACATTACAGGGGCTTCAGAAAAGCAGCCTCCGGCTTTGATTTCCTTCTTGCTTAAACAATATGGCACTGGGCAAGAATCTTGTTACCTTCCTGCCTAAACAGTCATTAGGAAAGAAAGACGACAACCTAAACACTAGTTAATACCTCATTAATTGGCAATGGGGCCTCTTGAGCTCCAGCCAGAACGAAGCTGACAGAGGAACCAAGCAAGATCTTGCACATTTTGTAGACAAGATTTGCAGACTCACTCTGACTCCAGATGTGTTCATACCTAGGGGCTAAACCTTAGGTGTTACAGAAAACTGCTCTTAATGTGGTCCAAAGAGAGTGGCCTCCACCATGCTGAGCAGATTCTGAAGGGCTGCAGGATAAACTTCTAGTCACAGAAAACCAAAATCCTGTCTGTGCACCTGATAATTTCATCCACCTGCACAGAACACCACTTCTTTCCCCTCTCTTACACATCCCTGATTGAGAGCAGAGCTACCTACTTCTGAAATATTTGTGAGACACACACAAATTTTGCATAGTTCAGAGTGAGTTCATCTGGTTTGCAAGTCAAGTGTTAATGAATCAAAAGGGAGGCTGTTCTAAGAGCAGTTGGTCATTTTTACCTGCTTCATCAATTAAATCAGGCAAAGACCAGTGGAGTTTCAATGCCAGCACCTATAGTAGCCTTACTGTTAACCAAACCTCAGCACTACAGTGGAAAGAAACTAAGTGGTCATTAAGAGGAAAAACAAAAACAAAACAAAAAACGTCTACAGCAGGAAAGGCTTCCATATGCAGAACATGCAGATTCCCTTCACTATCAACTCTTCCAGTAGGTCTGAGTTCCTCTAGGCTTAGTGATATATTTTATCATATTTATGGACAAATAATCTGCTTGAAAAGGAAATGTAATAAAGTTGTACATATGCTTCTTTAACAGATCTATGACTACCACTTGGCAGTTCTGGCCCCTACCTTTAATACTAATAAACACACCTCTCTCCCAACACATATCACGCTTGACTACTTCAGTCCTGGTTCCCTGGAACAGCTCTACAAATTCAGGTCAATTTATAAAGCCTCTGGAGTTCAATTAAAAGCACAGATACTTCTACTTTGCAGAAACAAGATAGAGAAAAGCTCAACATGCTTCTTTGTTCCCTGGTGAGAAACAGTATGAAAAGATGTGTCAATGCCTGCTCAGAATCACTAATAAAAGAGGTTTGTGTGAAGTAAAACACCAGTTCAAAAACTGCCACCTACAACAAGGATCTGGAGACCCCATCTAGACTTACACATTTCATATGGGGTGTACTCCCACAACAAGCAAAACAAAAAGCAAAAAGCAGAAAATCCAGGCTCTTAACCATGAGGGAAATCCAGCAGCCTGCTCAGTAAGACCTTCAATGCAACTAAAATAAATCACCAAGGAGACACAGAAGGTAGAGGGGAGAACAAGCTTTAAACTCCCATACAAGTCCTATTGCTGGAAGCTGAGCAACAGCTGCTCACTCACAGATACGTAGTTTTAAGGTACGCCATGGAAAAGTTAACTTTAGAAGCGGAGCCTGAAGCTGCTCTGGACACACTGTGATAACAACATGAGCACATACCTTTTCTGAGGAAAATAAAACAAATACAATTCAGAAATTCAGCCACTAGTCTTCCTATAGGTCAGGTTTGAGCTCATCAAAAAGGCTGTCAGCTAGCTGTAGAGAACTGCTGAGTAAGGAAATAACTAATCCGAGGGATAAAACCAATAGGGTTTAGTATTGATACAAAGTTTTCTTGTGCTTTAAAAGTTACTGTGCCATTTATTGAACGTAACTCTTGAAACAGCAGTAGTTATTTCAGACTAGAGGATAATCTCTTTAATTATAACTATTCCTATCAAAATACATGCATAGTGGATATAAAGTCATTTTGTCTAACTGAGCTGCTGATTGCACACTATACCGTCAGTGAACTGCTGCACCCAACAAATTCAGAACAGATCTTTGCACTTCAGAGTACTCGGGATCCAAAGTCAAAAAAAAGAATAATTTTTAGTAGCCTTTTAAACTAGTTCTAAAATGTACCCCGACAGCAACACTGGTCTGAAAAGACAACAGATAACCATCTAGTGGCATATGACAGAATAAGAAAAACAGTGGAACAGCACAAGGATTAGCAATGAAATGTTTTGGAAATAGGAAAAGAAAGAAGCTTTAAACAAAAGATAACCTATGAAAGGAGTTTGGCCCTTTCACTGGGCACTGGCTGTAGACCCTGTGGGTAGAGCAAAAGCCATCTACTCACAAAACAGACACAGCTAATGATGCTCTTGGAAAGTGTTCTGGTATCACCCATCAATTTATGCAGCATCAAAATGCACCGTAAAAACCAGCCACATTGAATTTTCACTCATTGTGGTTATGCTCCAGTCGTTCCTTCCTTGTTCTGTACAGTTTGAAACAGGTTTGTATGTTTAGGACAACTTTAAGCTTTTCCTTTCTTTAGGCAAACAATCTTTAGACTACCTCTAGTCTTGTATTACAAAGAGAAACACAAGACCAAAAAGCTTTAATTTAACAACACCACCCTAGCCAGATGTTCAGTCCGCAACCACTAATCCCAGCTTCGCCGGTATCTGGAGCAGCACAAAGGACAAGGCCGCTGTGAATGTCACCTCCAGCAGGGCCTGAGCTCCCCTCCTCTACAGGCTCAGCTCAACAACAAAAGCCAGGTAGAGGGGCTCTTCTTCTGCTGTGTGCTACATGGACACATGCTCACGCGCAGCTACAGGGAGGCATCCTTGCTGGAGTGACCTAAGAAACATTCTAACTAACAAGTAGCTAATGAAAGACTACAATCTTTTAATAATTTTCTTGTTTCTGCCTCGAATCAAGTATTTGTAGTGAGTTGCCCATGCAGACATTTGCCTTGACACACGGTATCAGCCTAATGGTCTGGGTGGGATCAGAACACAAATGCACAGAAGAACCATCTCCTCTATTTTAAAACTAACATATTTGCGTTACTGCCTAGTCCTTCAGAGGGACATTTCACAGGCTTATTTATTAAGATTCCTTTATTGTCCTATCAAGTGATATTAATATCTCATCATTTTAGTTATTTCTTGCCACTTACTTTTACCCAATACTCCCCGCTAACTGATGTTTTGATACCAGTACATACAACAAATAAATTCCTGCAAGTCCCCAGTTTTGCTCATTTTAATTTTGGAGTTTTTCTGCACAAGTGGCCAGCATCTGCATAGATCTTGAAGCCCTTTCTTTCTCTGACTTCCCTCATGCTTACTCCAGAGGAAAAAATATTTAAAAGAGCAGAGAAAAAAAGATAAAATCGAGCGTTCTTTTAATATAATGGAGGAAAAGAACCTGGAAAACTGGACTTTGGAGGTGAGGGGACAGTGATAAAAGAGGTTCCTCTAAGTGAGACTACGCATCAACACAAATTGCAGATTATAAATTCTGTAATTCATACAGGTTTGATCAGAAAGTACTAACAGAATTTACAGAGAAAACTCAAGCAGCAGTAGTAGCAGGATGGCACACTGAGGGCAGACAGAATGCAAGCTAATGAATTACTATGAGCCAGCTGAGCCACAGCAACTGACCACACGCACATTATTAGCCTTTCACAAACATCAGGGAAGATGCATACATTTCAAAGACCATTGAAAAAATCAAGCAACTATTTTACCTCATATTGGGATGAAGAGCATGCCTAAGAAAACTAAAAAGATTCAGCTAATGCACTTAAGTCTGACTGCGGGCGAGGGCAAAACTGTTCCACAGCAATTCTGGCAAATTTGGAGTACAGGACCCTGTCCAGTGTGTGTCAGAACTGGGTAAAAAACATCCTCACTCTAGAACAGAAACGTTAGTCCACAAAACTAAACTATTGTATTTACGTATATTAGAACACTGTAATCCCCGCTGGTGTTTTCCCTTCCCCGAACCTTTTACTCAGATTATATCGAAAAGTCTGAACTGCATTTGGTGAATACCAAAGTTCATCAGTGGGCCATAAGCACACAGCAGTCTGAGCAAACCAGAAGCTGTGGCTCCGTTTCCAGCCATTATTACTTGAGTGCCATGAAAGACCAGCAGGAATAATGCTGAGAAACTGCAGATGCCTATTTCCTCAGCATTAATGACAATTTTTGTCTTTCTCCAATCTCCTCATTAAGACTGCAAACATGTCTCCTAGCCAAAGACATGTTGCAAGGAGATGCACTTGGCTGGCATTTTGGTAAATCCCAGGAAGACATGTTACATACCTATTAGTGCATATGAGAGGAACTTATTCACAGAGGTGAGGGCCAATCCAGTTATGGGGCCTGTAGTGTCTTCAGAACGGATTACTTCCAGGAAAGGTCGAAGAAAGACATTGGGTTCTATTTCAGATAGTTCTGTTAAAAAAAAAAAAAAAAAAGGAAAAAAGACCGACATGAGGTTAGACTTAATTCATTAGGTTTCATTTTGCTTTCTTTTTAACAATCTACGGCAAAATAAATCTATAAGGAAAGAAGCCTGCAAAAGCTTAGTTTCAGAAGACTGGTAGGAAGGTCAGGGTTGCTTTTACATATATATATATGTATATATATATATATATAGGTATATGTATATATTTTTAAAAGCTATGGTTTGTAGGGCTCACTATTTGTTATGCAAATAGAATCATCTTCAAAACAGCCTTCAGGAGACTTATAGAACAAATCCTACTGTAAGAACACTAAATATGACAGACCCAGCACTACCGAAATTCATGCTTTAGTTAATTAGCAGATATGGCTGCCTTTTCCTAGTATTTCTCTAGAATTGTGATCACACGAAGTATGAAAAATCTGCCCCACCTTCTGCCTCTTTTTTAAAACATCCTACTACACATATAGCCCCATAATAATCACATGCAAAATATATGTTAGATGGATCTCTTGCAGCAATTTGCCTGAACACAAATCACATTTCTGTAACACTACATGTTTTCTTGGCGAAGACAAAAAAAAAAAAAAAAAAAAGAAATAAACTTGAAAACAATTCTAATCTTGTTCTCAGAACAGCTATATAAGCCTCTGAACCTAGTAAGTAAAAAGGGCACTCTTTCTACTTGCTGCTTTGGACAGCAAGCATCCTCTCTAAAGCTGCAATAGAAAAGCTGATGCACTGAGCTGTTGAGCTGGGGAAACAACAACTAACGAGCTTCCTAAACTTTTTAAGATGATCAATGGAAACTTCAAGAATGAAAAAGAAATACAGAAAAGATTGCTCAGAACTAGGCAAAATGGAAAAAACAACAACAACAACAATACAAGGGATCTAGATAGGAGGAGTCTTGAGGATTTAGGAGAAAAAGCAGTAAGCAGGAGGTGAAGTCAACCACCACACAGCCAGTACAGAGGCAAATAAGTGTGTTAGAAGTAACTTGGGCAATCCTGAAAGCAGAAATTCTGCAATACAGGTCTCTTTAAGTACAAACAGTTGGCCCAACTTGCTGAAACCTACATTTTATTCCTAATCAAAGTTAACAAGTCTAAGGGCTAATAGTGTCACAGGAACTCTGGCATTTACATTCCTGATGACACAATATTTCACTTAGCTGTCATATGAGCTTCTTTGGCATAGGGGAGGAAAATCCTGCGATTCCTGAATCCTGAAATAAGCTACTGGTTTTGTATCTGCCAACACAATTATTTTACTTAAAAAGTAAGATAAAAATAAAATAATCTAACACCTCCTATACTAAGATAAGTGAAATTCCAAGTAAAGTAAAGATTCCTAGTAAAGTAAAAAGTAAACAAAGCATCTTAACATATACTTGTCGAAAACTATTGTGATTATACAACATTGTCAGGAAGCAAAAGAGGAAGAATAATGGGGTTTGGTTGCTTTTTGTTTGTTTGTTTTACATTAAGACCATGGGGAACTGTATCAAAGTGCAATAGTTTTGTGGTTAACTAAAGCAAAACTGTAACTGAAAAAAGGAACCTTGGGAATCATTCTGCAGATGAATCATTCTCTTACCTTGCAGCTACCAGTTCAAATCAGGCCAACACCATTAACTTGTGAGAGGTTAAAAGGAACGTGATGATTCAATCTTTTTGGCTTAAGAACAACTCCCCCAACTCGTCAGATAATATTCTGGTGTGGCGTTACAATTGTGTCACCTCTCAATAGCTCATGGAAATGCAGAGGATCATAAGACATGCTTTCATCAATGTTTATTTAAGTGTGCTTTATGGAGCACTTGTCTGTGGTTACAAGCATCTGGACAACATTAAATATAATCAGACTACTAGGGATCAACACTCAAGCTCATCTTCCCCAAAGCTGATCCTTTCCATAGAACAGTCACCACCTAATCAATCCATCACAATGCTGGCAATTCCTTCAGCCTCCTTCAACTCAAAGAGCCCCAGAATGGACAGGCTGCACCTTGACCAGTAAGAAAATGGCATTTCAGAGACACCTGGATTAATGTTTCTAACCCCAGGTACTCCACACAGAGCAAGCCACCAGAACTGAACCGTCTCCCTTCACACCAGAAGATGATCACTCCATTTGTTTCACTGACGCTGTGGTAAACAAGGAAAGCACAGGTACCACATCCTCAGGATCTAGGGCTTGGAAGCTAACATTAAACCCCACCCAAGAAGATGAACAATAACCATACGCATCCTGCCCATCAAGAGAACTTGTATAAATCCCTAATATTTCTTCCCCTATCCCTGATATTTCTTCCCCTAAGCCACAAATATCTTTAACAGCACTTCTCTTAAGCTGTTAAGTGTAACACAACTGCACCAAGGCAAAAGGGAAAGCATGCCAGGTAGCACTCTGACTGCACCTCAGCTTGTCTCACAACACTACGTACGCACATAGCTGCACAGGTGGAATGAGAGGAAGCAGCCAAATTTACTAGCAAAGGACGTACAGGATATCATGCTCTCCATTAATCCTGTTTCTGGTCAATAAATAGACCTTAACTGCACAAGCTGCAGGGGGTCAGTTGTTTTCTTCTTTTCAGTCCTACTGAAGACAAGGCAGACATAAATCAACATGTAAACTGGTTGAAGATCCAATTCCCCTGCAATTTAACTGAATGTCCCCACTTACATGAAGATCACAGAACGGCTTGCAATAATTAGGGTTTAACTTAGGCACATGCTGCTGATTACACAGCAGCTCTGGCCAGCTTCCCTGATATTCAGAGACGCCAGCTTTTATGGTAACACAGCATTTTACATTAAGCTCCCTGAAACTCATTGTGTGTGCTGCAAAACTGTTTCAGACCAGTTAGTTGTTGCTGTGTCATCAAAATAAATAAATAAATAAATAAAATAAACAAGAAGGGAGTGTTTTTAGTGCAAGATTTACCCACAGAAGAACAACCTTCTGAGAGAGATCTAAATGTCAGTGAAATACCAATCGTACTGCTAATTTTTTTCACATCTGAGGATTACTCACTTGATTACTACAACGAGCCCTTCTTACCAGCATTTGCAGACATTTAGGACTTAAGGGGATCACCGGCTCTCCTTTCAAAAAGAGAACCCAACCTCAGGAGCAGTGCTTGCTTCAATACAAGGACTGAAAAAAACTCCAGCCGTAGCTATTCTTGCTGTACGCTGTCTTACTCTCACTGCCTAAAATACCAATTCAGCATCTAAAAGTGCCAGTAAAGCTACTTGTTTTTAACCAAATAACCAAAAGAAATTAAAAAACAAAGTTTTTAACCAAATAAAAATGTTGCAAACAAGTCAGTAAGCCAAAGATCACTGAAAATCTCCCTGAAAGGCTGTTATAGCCTGATGCTGAGCATGGCAGTGTCCAGAACCAACCTGCCACCACCTTCAGGTCAATTACTGCAACTGCACCTCGCTTTTCCTACTGAGGCTCAACTTTAATCTGGAGCACAGAGCAGAAGGAATTGGATAAGACTCTTTTCACAACACTTTGGTAACGTAGAACCACGTTCTTAAAAATAAATTGTTCTGTCCATAAGTTAAGACTTCATAAAAGAGATACTTAAAGGCTCCTAAAGACAATCTGATAGGTTACATGAAGTCTGGATCTTTGTTGGCTACCTAACTGTGAAAGCAATGCCATGCTCTCCTGAAAAAAAAAAAATAAAAAAAAAGGTAGAGAACTTCAGAAAGGGCATTAAAATCAATTACAATTTTAACAATTCCTTTCCCAAAGCAGAGGTTATATAAAGTAAATATTGAATTCTTGGAAGTACATACTTGAAGCCTTACAATAGTTTTCCCAAAAAGCAGCTCTGATTTCTCATTTCTTTGGATCTTACTCTGCCAGATTCAGATTCAGGCATCACAAGTGGGGAAACCATAACCAGTGAGAAATTTGGGAATTGCTGATAGAGTTGCTTCTGCAAGTTTACTTCCCAGCAAGAGATATTTCTCAGTAGCTGAATTACAAGACATGGGACGTTTCTCAGCTTAGGTACCTACTTGCACCTCTACAATAAAACCTCCAAGCTTGATCTCAGCCTAAGATATCACAAGAGGAAAAAAGGAACAAGGGTCCACAAGGAGATCAGAAGTTCACTAGGGATCCCTACATGCAGCCTTCCTTTTCAATCCATTCAAAGCTAGGAAAAATACGTTAAAACAAGTTCTAGTCTTACATGAAGAGCCTGAGCTGCGTTAGGGACTGGCAGGAAAGTCCTTCCTATTCTTTTCACCCATGATCCACAGGCTCCTTCAACGAAATTGCAGGGAAGCCAGAGACCAGCACCAGAAGTGCACCCAAGAGAAGTGCAGCTAGCCTGAAGCAGTACACAGAGACTGAAAAGCAGGGAAAGAATATCTTAAGTAGCATATCAGAAAGCCAACTCCAGGGCTGGCGATTTTAATATGAGAACGGAATTCTGCTGAGACCACAGAGCTCTCCTTCACTCATCCTATGGATTATTTGCGCTTAGACACACATGTCTATAAAGATATTTAAACAACTAATTCATGTTTAAGCACCTAGCTCCCCTTTCAGCAATCCCATCCAGCCGTTCTGGCACTTCAGCAAACAAGCGTTATCAGACCCCTGGTGTCCCCTCTCTCCTGAAGTACAGGAGCAGGTCCCTCTCGGAAGCGGTTTCTTATTGTTAGCACACTGTTGGCACATTCCTGATGTAAAACGCTCACATAAGCTGCTTTCTCGGGCAGTTCAACTCTTCACTCCTGAATGACTCTTATCAGGATCGGCTATGCGTTCCGAATCAGAGTAAATGAACGAGAAAAAATTGTTTATGACAAGTTATTTCAACATCATTTGTCCCCAGGACAGGCAACTGCAACCCAAACCACATGATCTGGACTCCTCTGATGCAGCAGCTGTTGGCCTTTGACGCTCAGCCTTCAGGAAGGCTGTTTGCATTTTATCCCACGCACCCTCCAAAGCAGGCGAGCTCAGACAAGAACGATGCTTAACCATGTGCTATTACCTTCCCTGCTTACGCACCGAATTGTACAAAAAGCAGGCATTCCCTTCTTAAGATGAGAAAAAGACAAAAATAACACCATAACAAAGAAGTCCAGCTCTTTAGGACTCCTGCCTAGGAGCTCTATAAATTTATGCCACGGAAAATAGAGTCAGCAGCAAGCACTTCCTGGCTCACCATCAAAAATACTTTCTGCAAACATCGCCCTTCTAGTCTATGCAACACTGTATAAGCCTTATTCTTGATTCACCCACAAAAAACACCAAACTTTTTTGTCTTTTCACTCAAAGGTGAGAAATTCCTGCAGTCTCTGAGTTGGAGAGGGAAGTAAAGTTACAAGGAAAAAGGACAGAATTGGACTTGCCCTTTAAAACCATCCGAAAGCATTCAGCAGCCATACTTCTCGGGTTTTCAAAAACCATTTCCGAAGTCTGCCTGCTGGAATAAGTAGTGGCTCATTCTCACTCAGATCCAAATGCAGGACCACATGGCAAGAACAATCAGTTAATTTAGAGATTAACAAATCTAGCAAAAAGAACTACAGTAACTTGTCCGTCTCTAAAAATCTGCATTGCTTGAATTTGTTGAATAAATGAGGCAGCAGCCCCAGAGCGATATATGCATATTGGTTCTAGGTCCCTTGGCAAAACTACAATTTCATCAGCTCCACAGCTGATGAATGGAGGAGGCACACGTTTCACCACTCTGAAAACAAATTCTGCCCACTGACTGGTCACACATACCATTCCGCACCTGCAATGAAAGACATGCCCTGACTTCTTCCAGCTAGGAAGTTTAGTCCAACATTTAACTCCAGTTACCCTTCATAAATTGGCAGATAGTCAGCAAGTGTAAAAAAAGCTAAACTAGATGATCCACGCTAATTGGTGCCTGGGCTTATGTTCCCCTCTTCACAGGCCTGGTACATATTCAGGGTTTCAGTGTAAAGACACCTCTGTCCTGTCTTCCAACAAGGGCAGGGGGGCTGTTGTTGTTTTGGTCTTTTTTTTTTTTTTTTTTTTGGAAGGTCTAGACCAGCCATTGCAACGTGGCATTTAGATTAGGATGAAGCACTTTTCTGAAGAATTTCTCATCTGAGAGAAGAACAGGTCGCTACTTACACAACCTGACCTAGTAGCTAATACAGTCTAAGAAATCTATAGCCCTGCTTCATGAACCTAACGATGACAAAGTCTACCACGCTCATTGCATCAGAAGGGGGTCATCAGAAGGAGCAGTCACCTGGCATTTCCTACAGGTCTGCCCAGACCTCACCATAACATCCCCATGAAGCTCTGAGTGCAGGAGATAACTGCATTCGACGCCTGCCCAGGCTGACAGCTCAAGAGAAGCCGAGGGGCTGGGAGCTTACATCCTCGTTTCCAGACCACAGAAATACTACAGTCTATTTTAAAAGACTGAGGGGATTGTGCACAGCAGCACACAAGCTCACTATGGGGGTGTGTGGAAACAAGCTTTGTGCATCTCTGAAATCAATTCTTCACCACAGTAAGCGCTACCAAAAATTTTATTTATGATAGACGTAAATATAGATCCAAAATTAAGGATATTCAACCCAATGGAACAGCAGTGAGAATAAATTACAATCCTTTTCAGCGTGCCTGTAAAATACACTCTTCAAACCTAATTCTCTGTGAATTAAAATGGTCACTCAGGGGCCCAGGCCCACCATACCAAGAGGGAAACAGTGCCATTCACAGGCACACATGAATGCAAGGCTAGGATTACAAATGCAGTTTGACAGGGGGAACCCAGAGCTGTCAAGTCTGTTCTGTTTGCCTAATTTCATTACAATGGCACAAATGCTTTCATTTGTCACACTCCAGCTTCATGTGTTTATCTCCCTTTCATTAAACATGACTTTAACAAATGATTGTTCCATAGTGCCAAGATCTCAAGAGCCCCTCAGAATTGAGATTTTATTTGGGGGAAGGATGACAGAATGCATACTGAGCATTTGGCAGTCTTGATAGCCTCTGGTCAGGGTGGCATAAATTCAACTGAAATGTTGTCTCCTATAGGAATTATTTACATCTACCAGCAAAGCAGGAGCACTGACAGTCCCACCAGCATTAGCCATTAGTTATCAGGGTTTTCATCTGATGCCACGCTTCAAATTCAGCTGTTCTGACTGCCCATTAAAAATCCCTGGACATTTTTTTTTCCATAAGCAGGTACTTGCTGTAGTATCCTCAGCCAAAATTACACTGAAAATTCCAGCTGTGTCTCTGCTGTTATTTCAAGTGCTTTTCACCCGGCCGTTGTGTTCTACTCCAGAGGGAGATATGCTTCAGTGATATTATGAGAAGTAGAAGATGCGCACTTCATTCACAAGGAAAACAAATGCCATCAACAGGAAGCATCACAAAGCACAAGCTTTTGTGATTTCTATCCAGATAGACTTAAAGTACAGAAGAAAAAAAAAGATTTGGGATGAATTCTGAGCCCAACACAACTGTTCAGTTTTCTTGAGTTTTTATCAGCAGTCAGATTGCTGAGCGCAGAAATTAAGTTGTTGGAGTAGCAGTTTATTTCAAAAGTTAAAGTTGGAAGAATTTATTTAATTCTGCTCTCATTTCCTAGCACTGAAGAGGCTGCAGAGATTAGAATAATTGTACTTGACAAACTTTTTTCAGAGCTGTAGTTGACACATATTAGAGGCATGAACTGAGGGGTAATTTGGCATCGTGAGGCTGAAGGTCACTGGGAGAAGGCCTTGCTACGAATCTTAGAATGGTTCAGTCTGTGACCTGAACACCTCTGGAAGAACAATGATTATTCTGATGAAAGCAAACAAATCAATTATCCTGTACTATGTAGTACAAACCTATTGTTCCCATATTGGTCTCCCTAAGGCTGTTTAGAGCCCACCTACCTTAGCGGGATTTCAATGCTCATCCACACTTGTTTTTCAGAAACTCTTCCTCCTCCATCATAGCAAAAGATAAGTGCTAGAGAAACACCTGATTACACGAGCACATTCCAGAGAAAGATTAAACACATAGTTTGTAAAGCCACATATACAAATTCAGAAGTACTTAAACTTTGATCTCAGCTGTAGAGAGACTGACTGCTCTCTGGGAAAGCAGACGAGCAGACACCACTGAGCTGACCCTCTGAAAGGTTCTGGAACACACCACGACTTTTGTCTTTTTTTCAAAGATAGATGCAAGCTCTAAATTCATAGGGCCAATTGTAAAGGCACTCCAGAAAACTTAATGCTTCAATAGCTGTACAAAAACTGATGTGAGATCGTATACATTTCTAAAGGGTTTTCTCCCATAGGTGGAAGTTATTCAATACAAAGCCCTAAACAACTTTCAGAGAAGAAAAATCAAGTTTCACATAAACCTCTAAGGAAAAAAATCTTTCAGTAAGCTAAATCTCAATTAATTTCACAGGTAGCTGGAAGTTTAACTTTTTCTTTTCTTTTTAAACAAAAGAAAACTCTCATAGCAATGGAACGAGAAGGCCAAGAAGCAACAAAACCAGCATTTTTTTTTAAAGGATTTACACTCATTGCAGCAGTTTTCAGTGTAATGTTTTTGGTAGAAGACAGTACTGCAGCACCAACAACTTGCCAGATCTCTGTGAAGGAACACCGCAGTGCTTATAGCAGCTTTGGGGATCTGAAAAATATACTAATCCCTACACAAAGTTCCTCATTTCTTTTACGAGGCTCAGCATAGCTCTGGTTGCAGGTACACAGCAAAGCTCTTCAACTGGTAACTGAAGGCAGTGTCAGTTGCATGCCAAGTTCTTCCCCTGAAGGGAAAGCTTTCCCTGTGGGAGAACAGCCCCACAGCTGGAAATCACCAACACCTACGTACTCTTCCAGCCTCACCTCTGGGTCTGCGTAATTTGGTGTCCTGGCAGCAGGTTTGAAGGGAAGCTATTTTTACAAGCAGATTACACTGCAGCTAAAAGGAACAAGACAATACAAGCGTGGATGCAAGAAAAACATTCCTCCACGATTTGGTAGGATCGGCAAAGATGCAGAAAATCAGCACTGCCCATTTATTTATCATTCACTTAAGTTGTTGCCGGTATCTGGTGTCCTTCCGCATTGCTGACATGGAAAACAACTGTGTTTATGGACTTGCACCTCGCTCAAATATTTTAGAATGAAATACAGCACAAAATACCAAATTCAAGGTTTGTTTTCTTAAGACTCCACCACTGTTTATCTTTTTTTTTTTTTTTTAAAAAGCATGAGAATAAGCAAATCATTCTTCTATTGATAAATAGCAGTCAAGGATTCATAAAAGTTCACTGCACTGCATAAGGTACGCTGTCTTCCTGCATAGGAAACAACCACCTTTACTACTGCTCTAGGATCAAAGTTACCGAACCTAGCCCACAGCAGCTTCCCAGCAGCTGCTTGGGTAAATCCCAGACAAAGAACTTCCCACTCCTTCCGAAGAACAGCCAGTATTCAGCAGTAAGTACGCAGCTCCCATTACTACACTGGGGGAAAAAGAAGTATTGTGTTATAAACTGAACTTTAAAAAAATCTGTAATGAAACATCTGCATATCCTGACAAAGGTACATCAATGAAATGCAGGTGATCTTCACCTTTCATCTCTGTTTAGAACTGGCTGAAATTGCTTCAAAAGATTTCTTATAAAAAATCAGCACATGCATGCCACAAACCACTTCTCGTGATGAACCTGCACCCGCTCTGGGCTTCAGCACCCACGGGCAGTCCTCAAACGCAGAGACACTCAACTAAATGAAATTACTAAATCAAACTAAAGCAAAGCAAAAAGCAGTCATCCCATGACAAACTCATCTGCCCTTGACCAAACACTGATAGTTATTGATCTTGCTGCCGTTGTGAATTAGGGCCAGGTTTCCCAAGGTTCCTTCCTAATACGAGACAGGCAGCACGGCCACTCTAACAAGGCCGACCAGGCTAAATGAAACCTACGGGGAATTGCATCGCGCACAGCCAAGTCCAGAGGATGGACTGATCCGTCCATCTTCCTGACAGCACAACTTTGATGTGTGTCAAGTTTAAGCACTCTTTTTCCTCTCTAAAAGAAATTGGCACATGTCGAAGGAAGAGCAATTAGGATGTGACACTCGGCAGCACCCTGCTCAGGCGCTGCTCTTGCCCCGCCATATTATTTTACACGTCTCGCACGGTACCAGGCCCAAACTAAGCAGGCAATTTAAAAGCCCAGGAGAAATTAAAACTTTCTTCCCCGGTATTTTAAAGCACAGTAATTCTCCACAGCCTTGTGTGTCTACCACGCTATGAACAGCTTTCTTATTGCAAATTCACCCTGTTGTGCAAAGGAAAGCTTCGCTATTTCTGGAAGGCTGGAAAAAGGAATTGCAGTGTTATCATCAATTAGCTGTCTGGACGTTACCCTGTTCTGCTTACCTCTTCCTCCAGGGAAGCCAATGAGTGCCAAGGGGAAAAATTAAAAGGAAATCAAAGAACAAATCCCAAAAAAGCTAAGACATTTCATGCGTTGCCAGAGAACCTAAAAAGTATCAGTGAGACAGACAACATCCAAAGGAGCGAAATGAAGAAAGGTCTGATGGCCCAAGAGGAAAGAGAATGTTTTAATAAGAAAAACCTCTCCAAGGTTTAGTGTGCCCCGCTGTTATGATTTACACAAATTCTTCTGTTCGACCTGAACCAATCTCAGAGTCATTGTGCTACAACCCAGTATTGCCGGAAAGTAAAATTTACAAGTGCTAATGGTAAAACACAGTTGCCCAGAGCTCAAGTACCAATACCCTGAGTTACTAGAGATGCAAAACAGAAGCCTCAGGGGAGCAGGCTGCCAGACATCTTGGGGTATTAGTTGCAATGCTACACAGATGGAAAAGGCACACTACAGAACAGAGGGAAAAGGGAGAAAAAATGGCCTGGCAGCAGTCAATCCTGCTGTTGCCCTAAGACATCTTAACAATAAAAACATGAAGCAACTTTTTTTTTCTTCCTGCAGCAACGCTGAAGCAAGCAGTGAGGGTTATGCACACAAAAGTAAAAATCTGTTTTGCCACTACTAAAACACAGCTCAATTCCTGTAACGACGAAAACAGGTAAGCATTATGTCCTTGAGAACGGACTGTGGATAAATGAATTTATCCATATTGCTGTATGCTAGACCGACCTACTAATACAAGGTGCTGATACACAAAACATGAGTGTTAAATCTTGGCCCTTTGCTTCTTTTATTTACAGTTTTTGAAACTGAAGAGATCCGTGAATACAATTCAGTATCAGTCCCCACCAGCTAGGATGTATCTTAATTATAGACACAAGATTACATCTGCCCCCAACCCCTCTAACAGGATTTTTCCCACATCCTGCAATCAGGCATCAGAAGACAGCTGTAAAACAATTCAAAAAAACATCTGCAAGGAACCAAAATGACCTCAAAACCTTTGTGAAGAAATGAAGGGGTGCCACACATTCATAAAAGGTACGATGCCCTTGTTGCAGCTTGGACAGAGGAATACACAAGCAGTCACACTTTATACCAGCTGGAGCCTAAGCATTTTATTTTCCCTTACCCAAAGACAGTAACTTCGCCTGCAATAACAAAACACATTAATTGCTAGGGTCACCACACCATCCCCAAAAGGCAAAGTTTCCAAATGTACCCCTTTCAAGTAGCAGGACTTTGGTGTTTTTCAGGGTTCAGCCTGAACCAGCTCTTTTCCAGGCAAGAGATGATCTTTGTTGGTGAGGGTTAACATTTTAACCTGTAAAGTTAAATACAGTTGTTTTTGTTCTGCTATTACTGATGAAAGAACAAACTTAGCCAACATTTTAATGTGATTTCCATCAGGAGGCCTAAGCAACACTAAAATCCTACCTATGCTACTGTTTCAGAACACACACAAGTACAGGTAGCCTATGAATGCAACCATTTCCATGAGGCAACATGATATGACTCTGAAACATCAGACTGAGTCAAAACTCCCACTGCAGCACCTTTGCCACTGATCAGTTGCAATCTGGGACAATTTTTTTCTGTTCACGTTCCCAGTTTAGCTTGAGAGTTTCTCAGGGCAGAGAGAGTCCACGCGCACACTGACAGCTCATCTCTCTCCTGGGAAAGTTCCAAACACCAAATAAAGGCTCAGGTACATGGCCTGACATAAAACAACCTCATCGTCCTGCTCCTCAGTGCAACAGCTGCTTTGTGGTACTAAGGTAAGAGGTAACAAATAACCGGTATACTGAGCAGCAGGCTTCTTTAAGGAACAGGACTAACTGTGGTACACAGGCCACTAGTACTACCACTAGCACTACCTTCGAAAGAGAACACTGGTCCCATCTACAAAATTGCTGAATAGATCTGTTCCAGACTACCCCCAGTATTTTTGGTATACTATACACCCATGACAGAAGAAAGCACTAGAGTGCTTCAGAAGCTCAGCTGAGTGATCCTGTCCTACCTTTCTGAAGACCGTCGGTCACTGACTGCATGTTGTCCAGCATGTGACCTAAAAATGATGGCACACCGCAGAACCTGAATTCACACAAATGAATACAACTGTGCAAGCCACCTCCCGTTCACACACCTGCACAGGCTTCTTCAGTCCTTCTCTCCTGCCCTTGGGGCACAAAGCAGCCCGGCTCTCCAAGTGAAACACACCACACACAGAACGGGTCAGCGGACACTGCTCTGCTTTAACCCTCACCCCGAGCATTTCTGCTGCCGTGACCTTCGGGACAGAGTCATTATACTTCAACAGTGTCTGTTCCCAAGAGCTGGTTAAAAGGCAGAAACAGAATAATTTCCTTGAGATTTTTAAGCCTAGACCTGATAGAATTTGCTTCGACAGGACATAAGCACACGTGCAAATAAGGAGCATTAGATGGTAGCAAGGTTGTTGATCGCAGGGAGGTAAAGCAGTCCTGCTCTCAGGCTGCTGCTCACCTCCCCTCCACTCCTTCAGGCAAGTCACTGCGTCTCTGCTACAGCTCCTCATGTGGAAGGGAAGATATTCGGAGTTCTCAACTCCTACCAGTCCTAGCATTCCCCTTTTCCCCCTCAAACCAAAAGTTAGCAATGACTCTTGGTGAAGGAAACTATTTCTCAAGTCCACGTATAAGTTAGGGAAATTCAACAAGCTCTGTATGACATAAGTTGAAAATCACTTTTATGATTCACCACACAGAGAACCAGTAGCTCAGAGTGCAGTCTGTGAAGTACCAGGGAAATTAACAGGGACGTGCTGGTGTCATGTCTAGAAACAACTTGGCACTATTTGGCCACTCACTTTTGGGGTGTCTATGTTAAGGAACTCTACTAAAAACCCCTAACTTTTACGGGAGGAAATGTAGATCCCTTTTTCAAAACCAGCACTTACACAGCTAGTCTTGTCAGAACGAAACCACTCGATACAGAGCAGTACCTTGTTCAGCTCTGAGGCCAGTGCTTAAAACCAGAAAGTGACCCTAGGTACAGAAGGACTTCCAGGGCCCTTCCAAAAACTTGGGATGAAATCCCAAAGCTCTGGGAGAGCAAGGCGAGCACCTGTTTTCCTGAATGGTCAATTTTTTTATGCTGCATACTTTACACAGAAGCTGTATTATTCTGGAGAAGCTGCATTCCGGCCAAAAGTGCACAGTTAATGTTTTTTGCAGCCCGCAGCCTTCAGTGATGGATGACCATTTTATAATGAAATACTTTATGCTCAGTCAACTTACAAATAACGGATGTTTTATCACACTGAATTAAAAAGAATGTTTTTAACAACAACAACAGAAAGCATCAGACAAAAGGATTGGTGATAAGCAGAAGCAAAAGTTATTCCTGCTAAGGAAAAAAAAATTCCAAGTGATGTTTCACTTAACTCTTTCACTGCTCTCCAGCAGCACGTGCAAGTGATACACGAGCCAGCATTTGCTCTGAAAACACCACCATGAGAGTCCTGGGCTAGACCATTGAGGCGTGAGTATATAAGGCTTCTACAAAAAGGGTTTGGTCTGTAATGTCTCAATTAAGTTTCCACAAAAGTACAGCTATTAACATTATTTAGAGATAAACATTTCAAAAGCCTTTTCTCTCATGCTTTCTTACCAGCATTACCAAAATCATTCCTCAGACAACCCTTAATCAGCTATTAATCCTCCTAGCACTGCTCCCACCTGTCAATGGTGAGTGATAAGCCAGGGAAGTAAATGCCCTGCACTCCAAGACTACTGCCACTTCTATGTTAAGGCTGGCAAGCAAACCCCCAAATCCAGCTGATAACCTTGTTCAAGACTCAGTGCTCGGTATCACCCGACTGTTACTGCTGTTACTTGACGCAGGACAAGAAGCCCCATAGCTCATAGGAGCACACTGGAATCAGCACCAGCCTTTGAAAGCCCTTGAAAAAGCCCACAGCAGAAGCAGTCATTGTGCTTTTCTCCCACCTAGCATATGAAGAAGTCTCTAATCTAATCCAAACATGGCCGAATGTCTCTTCATCCTCATATTACCTTACGCTTTTAGGAAGAGAGTCTCTGTAATAGCAACAAAGTAATAGAAAATACAGATAAGTCCGAGATGCAGTAGGCACAAGTGCAACAAGAAAAATGCCAATTAGATATAATAAAAAACATTTTCTAAAAAACTGTGGTCAAACACCTGAAGAGTTTGCCCAGAGAGGTTGTGGGAGCTCCATCCCTAGAGATACTCAGGGTCCAGCTGCTGTAACCCTGAACACAACCTGACTTCCAGACTGGTCCTGCTCTGAGCAGGGGTTTGGAGCAGATGACCTCCAGAGGTCTCCTCTTACTTGTATTATTCCAGTTCTGACTTGTGCTTACTCCAACAAAGCAAAAAAGTGTTCTGATATTTTACACTCCAACTGCAGCTATTCTAACATTGACTGAACGATGAGGTTCCCTTCCCAGACCTCCTACTGGTCAGTATTGGCAATAAGGAAATCCAAACCAGGAGCTCCTTCCACAACTAACCATAGAAAACATTCATAATTTTCTAACCCAGTCTTCTGAAGAGAAGCTGCAGACTCGGGCTGGGACTGAACCAGAAAACAAACAAAACAAAACAAAAAACCCCACACAGTTTACCAAATGTGGAGGCTTCCAGAGAACGATTAGAAATGGATCCCATCATTCCTCCCTTCACTTAAAAATAGTTGGTGGCTGCTGCAAGTGTTAAGATCAAGCACAAAGCCCCTTGGTCCACAGTCACAACTTCGGGTCTAGAAGGTTTCCCCTGACACACTGCAACCACTTCACTAAGCTCAGGGTTAATTCAGGGAGCCTTTACACTCGTGTTTGAAGCACTGCAAATATTAATCAGCCCATGATTTCAGTCACAAAACCCAGCTCTCCTCCCCTCCCCATTCCTCTGCTGAAGGCTGGCACTCCATGAATCAGACCAAGGGGAGAATAGAGTTTCCAGCACCTGCTTCAGCGTTTAAGTGTCCAACTGAACACGCTGTGATCTGGCAGCAGGCAGGCTGAAGATGTCATTTTCCTGCTCTGTGAGGGCTGAATCGCAGTGCTAAAAGAGTCCAAATGGAGAAGCAGCGGCAGACAAAGGATGGCACTGCTTAATTTAACACGGCCCAAGAGAAAAAGCAGCTGAAGACAGCGTGCTATGAAGTACTGAGTCTCCTCTACAACTGAGCATCTAATTCACCCTCCGCCTAAAGCTGACTGCTGTGGGCAGTGCCGGATCTTCTCACGTTTGTGACACCATTCTTTCAAAGAACGGTCTAAACCATGACCCCACATCGTTGTGTGCTCTGGAAGCACCTTCTTACTAGGACATTACAGACTAGGGTTATTTACTTCCATAATGTGAGGATTTATAATCTGGAAATATAAGATACGTTCCCTTTTAAGAGAGAAATCAGTCAACAGACAGCACGCTCATGTTAGACCAGCACACTGATGGGAAGCCTTTATTTTCTTTCCTTTTTTTTTTTTTTTAAATATACATAAGGACACACTGGTAATTCACAAATATAATTCAAGGCATGCTTCCCTCATCCAGAGAAACAAAGTAGTCAGACACATTCCTCGTTATAAAGGATGTTCTAACAAGGGATTACAAATCTGAAACAAGAACATACCTACAGGTAGATTCCTCCAAAACAGGAAAGAAACCCACACGCTTAGCACAACTTTCTGCTTCCACCACCCAAAAAAAAACAAAGCTGTATCTTTAGCCCTGGTCAATGCAGAGCATCTCTACCACCTCCCCTGTTGAACTTCAGCCTATATTTGCCACTAGCACTGAGCAAAATGGAGAGCTACTGGAATTTTAGCAAGCATGCAGAAATGCAAGTGTCTCAACTGTTTTAAAGAAACTAATAAATAAATAAATAAATAAATAAATAAATAAATAAATAAACAACAACAGTCCTACACACACCCCATCAACACCCAACCTTATTTATTTTATCACCTTCCCCTGTACGACCAGTGAGATCTAATTCTTGCAGCTCTCAAGGCTTCCTCGGCCACAGAAATTGCTCGCTGAAATTTCACAAAATGCTGGAGCCAGAAAGCAGAGTGGATAAAGGGGTTAATCCACAGCTGGGGGAAAGTTTCCCTGGAAAATTGGAACACATGCTGTGGCTGTGACTAAATTTCACACTGGTTCTGTTGAGTACAAACATCCACAACTGTGTGCATTTGAGAGAGTCAGAGAAAAAGAAATGTTCCTTATATATTAGCTTCACCTGCTAGGTTCCTTCAAACGGCTAATGACATGCTCTCGGGAACAGCAGAATCCTTCGGATTCACTTCACATTTCAAGCAAAGCTGAGGCCGGGCTGGGGAATATATTAGACTGAAGGAAGCAGTCCTTCCCTTCCTTGCTCCCACATTTTTTGAACGTAGTGGAAAGTCATGTCTAGGGTCTCAAAGAGCTGATTCCACTGTTTAAGACTGGGCACGTCAACACAGAAGTCACCTCTGCTGAGATTTAAGACACACTCCCCAAGTACATAAAAAGCGAAATTACACAAAGTGACTAGGCAAGTGTGTGTGCACACATCTGTGGGCGCGTGTCTGGATTTTAAAGATCAACCACAAGTTTTAAATCAACATGTAGCACTTAGCTGGTCAGAGATAACCACGCGGTGGGGATTAAGAATTGCCAAGATTGACCAGCACTGAATCACAGAAACAGTCAGGGTGGAAGAGATCTCTGGATGTCACCTATGCCAGCCTCCTGCCCATGGAAAAAGGGCAGCTCTGGAGTTTTATCACAGTGCTCAAGGCCTTGTTCAGTCACACACCAAGTCTCCACGGGTGGAGACTCCACAGTGTCTCTCTCCCCGTGCTCTAAATATTTAAGTATCTGTAGGAAGAATTTTCCCTTATGCCCAACTAGAATTTTTCTTGTTAAAAATTCATTGCTGTGAATCTCTCTGAGAAAAACGTGGTTGTACCTTTTCAATGCTCCTCCTTTGGGTAGTGAAGACTGCAACTAGGGCCTCCTCAGCCTTTTCCAGGCTAAAGAAACCTTCATATTAAGACTATAGCTATGGGTCTGTGCAGAAAAAGAGTTCGAAAGCAGTGTATTGCAACAGCAACAAGCAAAGCAAACTGTGATCCTCTGGAGTCAGTACTGAAGGGAACGTGGTATTTCATGCTGAGACGATTCCCTCCAAATTTTTAAATGGTTAAGCATGCTGCAGAAGACTGCTTTGTAAGGATCTGAATTGACAGGTTATTATCTATTTAACCTCCTCACAAAGAAGGACAACAGGGGCACAATGGCACTTGGTTTTCTTCTGCATTAGTATGGAGACTTCAGGAACTTGAGAACTTTTCTGTTGCAGAGCCAGATCAGTGCTTTAGTGAATACTTCCATGTCTAGAGAAAGTCTAGAAGACTGTACAGATTAAACCAACAACGTTTGTAATGTAGGTTTTTATTCTAATAACAGACATGCTACGGAGAGGCAGGAAAGGGTTTGAAAAGGAAAAGGTGGAAAAATATTGAAGCATCTTTACTGACAGTGGAGATCTCAAGAGGAGCTATCAATGCCGAAAGACAGGCATAGAGAGGCTAGCATTTACTGTTAAAGATAACAGTAAATAATTATCTTTTAGTAAATAAGTACAGATTAAATATGCAGTAACACATTCTTCTCAAAGTTTTTTTTTTTTTTTTTTTTTTTTTTTTTTTTTAACCTACTACACAGGGAAACGCAGAAAGCTGACAGGCAAAATATCTAAAATAGACATATGATTATTTCCATCTCCAGGTTGCCCAACATTGCCAGGAACAGACAAAAATTTCTATTACACCATTCATTATTTTGTTGCCCCTATTTTCTGAATGCCCACAAAATTCTGCTCAATTTCCAGATAATTTTCTAGCCATGTCTCTTTGACAGGAGCTAGTGTATGCAGGGTGGTCAGATTAGAGTCAATCACTGCTCCAGTCTTCATTACCCATTTCCTCACATAAACTGACTTTAAAAGGTTTCAAAGGACACTCAAAGCAACATATTAATCACTTGCTCTCACCAAGGTTACATAGTAGACATTCCTGCTGACATTAAGTACCTACTTTCACACTCCAAATTCTTGTTGTTAATGGGAACACAAATCTTTTTTTTTTTTTTTTAAAAAAAACAAACACCCCAAGTAGAACATGACCCAGCAATGTGCCCCTGCCACAAAGAAGGCTAACAGTATCTTGGGCTGCATTAGGCAAAGCATTGCCAGAAGGCTGAGGGCGGTGCTCCTTCCCCTCCATTCAGCACTGCTGAAGCCACACCTGGAAGGCTCGGTCCTGCTCTGGGCTCCCCAGTACAAGAGTGATGCAAAGCTACTGGGGAGAGTCCAATGAAGGACCACGAAGATGATCAAGGGACTGGAGTATCTTTCCAGTGAGGAGAGGCTGAGAGAGATGGGACTGCTCAGCCTAGAGAAAAGAAAGGTCATGGGGATCTCATCAATGCACAGAAACACCAGCTTATTCAGCTGCTTTTTAGGTACCTCATACTATTATTCACAAGGGGAGGAAGCAAATTACTTCATAACATATCAGACACTGCAGTCCTTATTCCTGCACTCATATGCATGCATGATGATCAGATGAGGGTGGCTGCCTGGCAAAACAAATCTGAGAAGAGATTAGAAACCAATCTATAATTCGAGACATCAATATTTATTAACTATGTCATCCAGGGAAGTTCCACAAATATGTTTGATTTGGGGTGTGTGGCTTTTTTGTTTGTTTGTTTGTTTTTAATTTCCAGTATTTCGGGCACTAAAGGTAGCTCGTAGAAAGGAGAAGAGGGAAGTCATTGTAACTTTGAAATTAGCTCTTGTACCCCCTTCACATTTTTCTCTTTCAATAACCATTATCTCATGGGAAGCAGTCCCTTACATTTTCCAGTTCTCCTTGAAACCGTAAGCAGCTGCCTTGCCTAGAGAGAAGCCAAGTTCTTCAGACTGCATTAAAGCAAAACAAAACAATGTTTTTAAACTTCACTTAATTCTACATCCATTTTGTTCAAAATGCTATAAATTGTTTAGTAACTGAACTTATACGCATTTATTTACTTTAGGAAGTCTTTGGTAGGGAGCATTTAAGAGATATCAGATCCTTATTTTACTTGGTAATACACAAATTAGTATATGGTGACATTCTGATAGAATTCAGCTGGGACTTGCATCAACCCTCACTGTACTAATGGGCAACAAGCTATGCTGCATTTAAAAAAAACATATTTCTGCTTAACTATATCCTAAATAACTCCTGCAACCACTGAAGAAACCTCAGCATATGCAAACATGCATTATTTGGACAGCAGGCACCTAGGACACAACAAAGCACTTTTCAAAGACTAACAGAAATCACAACTGCTGCCTATTTAAAATACATTCTTCTGAGTTAAGCAACTATCTCAGAAATTATTCAACTAATGTATGAACAAAAAAGACTAAAAATGAGGAGGCACAGAAGTTTTCTATTAGCCATGATTAAACATCTTTTCTGCTGTGGTTGAAAAATGTAATCTTCTGGAATAAGTCCTATCAGTTCTTGTGCTTTCTAGTACACTGTCAAAATAGCAATCAACTCAGCAATCCAGAATACAGGAGACTTCAGAAGATACAAGAATCCTCCTACACAAACTGGAAATTCACTCTCTTCCAAACACATCTTTTTTACTATCCCATTAGCCACTGAAGAGATGGAGCAGCACTGGGTGAGGCTGGGGAGAAGGTACCCCAAAGTCAGAGTAGAAAAAAACAAGAGTGTCAGTGGTCTATTACTATTACTTGTTGAAACTGAAAATCTAGATAAAACAAAACATTCAAATAATTTGATAAAACATTAAATGGACAGTAATTAATTCAACAATCTTAGAATTCTGTATAGTGCCATCCTTTTTCAGAACCGATCTCAATATAGGACAAAAAAGACGAAACATTTAAGACCAAAACATACATTTCAGAAAGCTTCATATTTAGCATACTTTGAATTTTCTTTACAACCAGATTTATTCTATCAGAAATTGTATATGGTCTCTGAAGAACTAGTGCATGACCTTGCATCTCTTATGAGAAGTCACAGCTGTATTCCGACATTGACTGATAAAGACAAGTGAACAGGCAAGCAGAATCCCATCCCCTCCTCAAAAGAGGCCAGACATTTTAACTCATCTCACTGAAAAATGATTTGCTGCCATCATAATTAAACACTTCTGGGTTTCTATGACACAGTTCAAAACAACAGAAAACAAAAAAAACAAAGTGCCAGACATCTTCAGACTCTGGTCCAAGTGACAAGAGGTAAGAACAATATGGTGAGGGCTTTTACATCCGTTTTTAAAGGCTGACATCCTGGCACCACAGCTCTTAGTGTGGTTAGAATTGGGTGACGTCTCAACGAAGATTCACTCCAAAACCAGAAGTCTTTGAATTTGGAAAGAAAAAAAAGTCGGATCCAAAACATAAAACTGAAAATATTTTTTTTTAAAAAGATAAAAATGTTGTGGAAGCAGAACAGCTGGTTAGAAAAAGAATTTTAAGAAAGCACAAGGAAGGAAAATATCTTGTTGGAAGGATTTATGGTTAACATAACCAGCAGACTGATTCTCTGAGTAACAGGCTGGCACAGAGTTAGCAAGTGGTCAATATTATTTATTTTTCTCCATTTTACAGAAAGACTACCCTATTAAACACCAACATGACACTGCACAGACATCTCCCAAATCTCTGCCTAGGTAAGCATTTCAACTCGTACTGCAACTTGCCATTTGTATGAATATTAACAAGGTCAGCAGGGCAAACTGCAAGTCTGCCTTCCACAAAGATAATCCCTATTCACTCCCTGTACTCTTTAGGAATAGGACTCCACTTCTTCTCTCTGAAAACTTAAGTGAAAAATAAAGACTACTGCAAAATTACTTCTGATTTTATGTAGAATACAGCTCAGCACACTCTGTCCCTCACATTGGCTCTGCTTTTCCAGCCCACAGGTCTGGTTTAGTAAGTCTGTCCCCTTGCACCACATTCAGGGAAGGATTAACTGAGCCACAACCCAGTTTACTTCCCACCATGTCAAACACCGGTGGCCCAGCCTTGTTGGATCCCTATTTTCATCCTCTCTCTGATACGTGGGGAGTAAGTTACTGCTTCTTTCAAGTTGCTTTCAATCTCAATAAGCTTTACATTTCAGACTGAAAGTGCAAAAAGCAAATGATAGGCATGAAGAGCTTAAAACCTTTACGTACAGATCTTAACCTTTACTTGCCAGCTTTTGCACAGCCTCTTCAGTTCATACTAAGGGGTCTTCTGGGATGAGCAAAGCAGCCTGCACTGCTCACAATGCAGTATTTGCAGCCTGTCAGCTTTAACAGACACTGATCAGAGAGGTCATCCCCTGAACTCCCACCATTGTCCAGGTCCACCAGCCAGCAGTTGGTGAGTTTTACCTTTGATCTCTTCCCAACCATGTTGAAGCGGGCAAGTCAGAGATTAGGTGGGAAAGTCATCTCTTCAGAGCTTTACAGCAGGCACTCCTTGCCCAGACCATTGTTTTCTGCTCTGTTTCTTTAAGCTATTCTTCCTTAATCTAAACCAATAAATAACACATCAAAAACAATTCCAGAGATATCCATAATGCACATCGGGGAAAAAAGAAAAGAGCTATTTTTCCAAAGCTTTGGAACTGAGGCCTTGGTTATTTTGAAATAGCAGGTTAATGCTCATCAGCTTAGTACTAATTAGCTGTCTTCCTACTCTGTAGCTTGAATGTTTACAGAAGAGATGTTAATTGGCACACCGCACCGGGAGGATCAGAGCAGGGAAGTGAAAGGAGCTGCTATCTCCTCACGGTACAGCAAGCAACCTGAGCGATTTCTGCTGTTTAGTGCAGTGCATAAATGTATCCATGCTTCACCCGATCTCTTAATTTTATTTTTTAAGCCTCCCTTAGGTTGAGATTACCTCTTCGCATATGCTGTAACCAGCCAGAAAAATCATTACTCCTAATCCAGAAAAGGTAAACGCTGCTGAACTGTACGATAAGTATCCCTTGCACTCCTGCTTCTTCCTGGCCTGTCCTGCAATTGTGTCCCAATCTGCCAGCATTAACACAGATACACAGCGGTATTTATTTGATGCCTAGTCCACCAAGCTGTATTCACACTAAATCCTCCATGTGTATTTAATAAATCACACTAGTTAGGTGGGCAGGATTAGTTCCAAGTCACCTAATGACTATATCATGAGCTGCAGTATTAAAGGGATTAATATTAATCTTAGCCATTTCAATTCACTGTGAGAGGCCAGTCCCTGCTCCAACAGAAGCCGCAGCAGGCAACACAAGAAATTCTAAACAAGAGCACGAAGATTAATGAGGGCTTCCTCATTCTGCCTGTGAGTCTTCTCTACCAGGACACAGAGCAGCGAATCCCCAGCAAAGACAGGCTCATAAATAAACACACACCACCACAAATACTTGGAGCAGCTGAGCCCAGCGTAGACTTGTTTTCACTCACTATCTGCCTCTCCTGTAACCCACACCTCCGAGCACACTCAGGAATTTGAAAGGCTTGCACAGCAGCTGATTTGTTTTCTTTCACATAAAAGCACGCACCTCATTACTCATAATAAATTACTCATTTTAAATGAGTTTGTGGAACGAAAAGCTGAAACGAGCTGCCTGTGTTCAGAGAGCAGTAGAAGAGCAGGAGGGGAATGAGAGGGTAACTCGCTGCACTGAGGTTAAAACGGATGTCAGACACCGTTTCAACAGATTTAACCTGCTTTATTCCTGGCAAGAATGACCATTACTAAACCAAAGAAGTTCTTAAGAACTGACAAAGCCCCTTCTACAGTGTTTGCATTAAATTAATGCATAAGAATGGACTGGATACAACCAAACAACCCGATTCTTTGACGGAGTGCTGCATTTCATCGTGCCACCTCGCTTTCATTGACATAAGAATATCGGCCATAATCACTAGCACAAAAATTCCAGAAGTAAATCTTGGTCTACTGCAGATTTAGATGTAGCTGAGTGATGAAAAGGAACAACCATTTATAGCTCACTGTTCATTCAACCCACCATAAGCTGCACAAGACCAGCAGCTGCATCCTGGAGACTACATGGGAAAAAAATTAAGAGGGAAAAGGAGGAGTTGAGTTGGCAATATTCCCTGACTTCACTGAAACACTCTAGACCCTCAAAAAATAATCAGAGATCAGGTTGAACTGGAGCCTAGGCCTGTCCCAAGCTATTAACAGCTCAGCAGGTCCTCCGTGCACGACAGTGGCCTCAAAAACTGAGTGTGGATACAGTGCAGAGCTGAACACGGTACCTCTGCTTGGAAGCAAGGGCTCACAACTAACGTAACATGAAAGGGTTGCTGCATTAAACACGACAGAAAGAAAGTCTTCAACTTTTGTTACACCAAAACGTCAGGGATACAAGGGGCTGGTGCCGATCTGTCCAGGTTTATGAACTAAATGCCAGCAAACAGACCTCACGTGGGACTGCATCGCACGCGGATGAGGAGGGATCCATTCAGTGCACTGCCTGGCTGTTCCGGGGCAGGACGGAGCAGAGATGGAGTTGACATTTTCTCTATTTGAAAACAATCTGCTGTTCTTTCATGTAAGAAATATCTGGCAGCATGGAAGTGCATAGCTCACAAACTTAGATCTATTTTCTTCTTCCTTTAACAAAAGCACAGAGGAGGAAAATCAAGACTCCAACTAGATGCAATGCACACAATTTTTATACTCCACCAGCTCCGAGGAATGAAAGAACTCAAGTCCCAGTGCATCTTTTAAAAGGTGTGCTAAGGGCTGTGCAGCTCAAACTAGAAGGATTTTGTTTAGTGGGCCATACTATTTAGAAATGAATGGCACATACATCCCAAAGGCACACTGACACATAGGCAGGCTCTTGAATGCATTTTCAGGATAGGCACCCAGATAAACACACAGATGTACTGGCTAACAGTTTTTAGCTCCAGAACAGCTAACTTAAAAACAGACAAATATTGAGCTTGATATTCAGAACCCTACAGGTCTGGAATCTCAGTCCCATGATTCAAAATGACTATAAAACAAACACTCTGAAAAGATGAGAGAAAATACCCATCCCCACGTTTGAAGGTTTTAAACTCATAATAAGCTATTCTCAAGCACCAACAGCAAAGAAACATCCCTTAAGCTTCTAGTGTTGTGTGATGCTGAAGCCCATTTACATGCTTTCACCAATGCACACCCTAATATTGTGACACACACTCAAGCAGAGTACTGGCCAAAAGAAATGCAGTAGTATACCCTATACTCTTGTGATCAAATGGGAGCCATTAGTCATCTTCCTTCCACATTTACTCTTGCCCAATTTGAAATACTCAGAAAACTGTGCTACTTCACTTTCAAAAAAAGTGAATGTGTTCTCTTAAATGGAGCAGTCTTTGTCAAATGTACGTTTAAAAAACAGGTTTCAATGAAAGGTAGCCATCCAGCCTTGTAACTTGCTTTTTGAGCAGTGAAAGCTGCAGATCCTGTAACTTGGCTAACAAAAAAGTATGAGTACGAAATTAGCTTTCTTCTACCCACCAAGTTTCATTTCTAGAAGTGTTTGGTCTTTAAAACCATAGAATACTTTTACACATCAAATGCCTTCTAAGCTCTCAGTTTTCTGGAGTTCAAGGGGGGAGCTGTTCTTTTAAATGAGGGAAAGAAGACATGTAAATTAGAACCTTCTACACTCGAACCCCACTTAATGCCGCTGAGGAAAACAACTTACAACTTTCACCTGATTTTACAAAAGCAAACTGCTTACAGCCTCACAGGAGGGGTAGATGGCAGGGTATTTTTAGCTCTTTGGCAAGGACAAAGACAGTCCCAGTACCAGACATTCTTGTAGTGCTAACAGGCTGCAAAACCCTCATACGAAAGATGCTATTCAGACCTGCGGACACTGTATAAATATAGGCGTATGTGAAAACTATTTCTGTGCACGATAGCAAATTTTTCCTCCCCATGAAGTCCTCTATAGATGAAACCATTCTGCCTGCTGCTGTGTCCACAGTCCTTTCTGCACACAAGGTCAGGCCCATCCAGTGGAGCTGCATCAGTCTCCTGGAATGCTGAAGTCCACATATTTGCCATTCAACATGAAAACTGCTTTTCAAGTTCAATCAGCTATAAATGTTGCTTTGTTTTAATTTTCCACTGAACTTCCTGGAACCTATTATCAGACTGTCAGGGATGTATATTTAGCAATGGCAACACGGCCTCTTTGCCGCTGCCCCACTGCTCATGTCACCTCCAATAAACAGAAAAACAAACCCCCAGCGAATGACATTTTTTGCAGGCTATTTACTGCCTGTGCAAGGTAGTGGGTAAAGCTGGAAGTGCAGGGGAAGCCTTCATCCACTTTTTTTTTTTCTTAAACCAAGTGATCCCTAAGGACAGGGACAAAAGGGAACATTAATTTATCACCCACGCCGCCTCATATACTGCCTCGAGCTGATATCCACTAGACCTTCAGTTTAAGTGAAAACCGTTTGCAGAGAAAATCTGCCCCGGTGAAGCCACATGCCTCGTATACCCGCAATTGTCTAAATTTCAGAGTCTTTTTGAATGGTCATGCATGAAATAACTGCATTTGCGTAAATTATTATTCTTATGCAGTAATGCTCAAGTGCTAGAGCTTAAGAAAATGAAGATTTTTCTTCATTCTAGACAGTCATTTCTAACTTCAAGCCTCTCTTGATAACTAAGGGTGGTTTAAGAAGCCAATAACTGAAAAGGAATGAATGAAAAATTCCAATCTTTCTCAATACGATGGAATCACTAGCCAAGCACATTAGCCAAACATACCAAAACCTCTATAGGTCGGTACGCCAACCCCAGAATTCTAACATACCAATTTTGAAATGTATTTATTAATTTCTGAAATAAATTTCCCTTTGACATACTTTCATCAGCACCATGAACACACATCCATTAAAAAGCACGTGGCAAGGTAGTGCCAGCTGTGTGCTGTAAGTACGAACGGCCTCTTCACATTTCCCTCCTATTCAGTTGCTCCACGAGGATTCTCAAGGATCCTCATTCAAACCAAGGGGGCATCCTTCAAAATGGACACACACAAAATTAAACAAATAAACATCTCCCTGAAGATCAACTCTGACAAGTACAAGATGTTAGCTCTGTTATGCTTGCTATAATTATCTTAAAAAAGTAGATAACTACTTATTTTCACTAATGAAGGAGGCTGAACATAAGATATAAAAAAAATATAAAGCTCAAGCCGAGTAGCACTGAGGTTGGTAGTTGGACTAACAGATGAAGAGTGACTCAGTGCTGAGAATTTCTTCCAAGCAGGTATCTAACCATAGGGAGGCCTACACAGTGTCCATACCCACTGATCTCACCAGACCATTCAACAAGGCAGACTGTTTTCCCCTTCTGAAAAGGATTTAAGAATTACTGTAACAAGTGTGTGGAAGCAAGTACCCCAATGACAGAATTACATGTAACACACAGTAAATATAAAAAGTTTCATTAAAAGGAAGCTCCCCTGCCACAAATACTCAGCCTAGGTTTAAGGAATACCTGACTGCTCTTAGAGTAAGGGTTATGCAATGTAAGTTTTTCAGTGCTCAAGTCTGTGACTTTACCCAGCACATGGGATGAACAGGCCTCATTATGAGCTGGGTTCACTGGATGGAATAACAAAGCACGAACATCCACCAAAATACACACAACGTGGTACAGGAGGACCCTTGTAAACATTCAGATCCAGCACAACTCGATTGGTAAATGGAAATTCAACATGAACTCTGAGTGGAATCTCTTTCCACCTTTCAGATAATTTATAGCTTAATGTCAGCTAAACATAGCAACTAATCCCATTTGTCCACTGAAAGTAAATTCTTGGCTGCTCTTCCAACGTCATTGCAGACATTGCTGTCAATCCCCAAACCGTGGCCTGTCCAATCAAAGTGTCAGCACTTACCTGCTGCTCAACACTTTGGGCACATGGACTGTCATATCAGTCAGTGACTGATCAGGCGCAGAAATCAGATAGAGCCTTCTCTTGACAACCAGACTTGATTAGAGTCCAAGCTATGCATCAGCCCCCGAAGCCTAACAAATGCGTGCCCACGTTAGCAGAAGGCAGCTTTGCTGTTTATGACCAAGCTGCTGTCGTCTTTGCAAACACTTGGGAAGAACAGGCCAGTGAGAACAGCGATAGCTGCAAAAAACTCCTCCTCCTTTTCTATGCGCAAGTGATTTAAGGCTGAAAATGTTTAACAACAAGTCTGAGGATGGAAGTCCTCTGTGTAATCAGGGAGGAAGCAAAGAAACATAAGGAGACAAAAAGAGCATCTTGAGCCTGAATTCCCACTATGAAGTCTCAATACAGCGATGAAGAAAGTAGTCATTCTTGGAGCAAAATTAATCACTCTCCAGATGTGCTTCAATTTTTACAAAAAGCACAACATACCAACAGAAAAATGTTAGCAGAAGCAAAATGGTATCATTCACCTTACGGAAGCTACTGAGCAGCTGAGAGTTTTCATTCATGCCTGCATTTTTAGAGGTTCAGAGGCCAGTCCTGAAATTTAAATCTTCCACGTACACTTTTTGAAGCTACCTCTTCCCTGACCTGCATATGAATCAATGAATTAAAAGTCATTTAGAATTTATATTTAGAATTCTAATGCTGCCAGCATCTCGTGTCTCTCTCAGGTAGGGCTCCATCCAAGCCACCTAGAGCGCCCAGCTAGCGGGAGCAAGAGACATCTTGTCAAGACACTGTCCCCTTGGTGAGTCCCTAGTCCCAAGGCAGCACTGAGACCAGAAAGTATTACACCGTGCTATTTGTAGCTCACACCAATCACTTCAAAACAAGAAACATGGCCTCAATAAAATAGGTCCAGCCAGTACTAAGTTTATCAGTAATAATGTCAAAGCTCCACAAAACCTTTCTTCCCACCACAAGTGCAAAAAGCCTATGCCAGGATGACCTTAGATTTTTTTTAGCTCATGAGTCAAGTTTGCCCACTGCTGTCATCTTCTAATCCAGAGCATGAGCCTGGCAGCAGGAAATGACTCCAGAAGCCACAGCTGTTGCAGAGTCCAGTCAGCATCTTCCAGCCCTGAGAACGACTTCATTTCTTTCTTTGATCAACGTGCACAAAACTAACCAGTAAAAAGGGATGATGCTGCAAACCTGCTAGTAACAAACAAATTTCCACCATTCACATCTCCAAAGACAGTCAATGACAGAACCATTACTTCTCTATCCACCTGCTTAGAGTTCACCTCCTTTGACGCTTGCTTCTGTAGCACCACACATTCACAGAGCTGTGCCAACAAATCATGTTCATCAGTCCAAAAGGCTCAGAAAAAATCAGTGCAGTACAGTCCACCACATTATAATACAGAATAACTTTTGTTCTTTATGGCAGAAAAAATTTAGTATAGAAGTGACTGACTGCAAATCCCTGCTGCCATAAAGACGTGATGCCACTGGAAGGAAGAACTGTCTTCCAGTTTCTTTCTCTAAATAAATAAATAAATCACAGTCTCAGTGAAAAGACAGAGTGGAGAAGCAGCACCTCCATCTGAAGTTTATTTTCATCGCTTATTCTTAGCTCTTGCTGGCAAAGTGAAAACGTATAATGGAATAGAAAAGCAAAAACTGTCAGTACAGAAATCCCTTTTCATTTCAGTTTACTTCAACATGCTACACACACAAAGCTACCATTGCAGTTTGACACTGAATTAGATCCATAAGAAACAAGGGTAAGATTCCTTGGAGTGCGTACAAGACTTCCTAAGGAGCCAGGAGAAGATTGTACATGTCTGCCTATTCCCCATGTGTTAAGTGGCAGTGGTAACTTCCTTCATCTTGCTGTACAGCATTTTTATTTTAACCAAAACATTTATGCATGCTCTGCACTTAAAGGCAACTGGCATAACCATAGTTGGAGTCTCTGAGAACTACCACAGTACTAATAACATTATAAAATAAATATATTAACTCAGTAGATCAGTCTTTAATTTAATCAGTCAGGCTTAATTAGTCACTGGATTCCTGCAAACTCTTTTCATTGCAATCACTGTTGGACATATTCAGTGACAACTTGGGGGTAATTCCCCCACCCAGTCCACGTGCGCTAATCTAATCCACATCTACCTCCAAGTAACAGAAAACAGGCAGATTGCTCCCCAGTTACTCTGTTCCATCAGGCTAGGAAAATCTGCCATGATGAACCATAGGACGAGCAACAGCTATGCCTAAATGTCTGAATAATAATACGTAAGGATTCAGAAACAGAACTGCTTATATATATAGAAAATAAATATAAGAACATCTATCTCCTAACGCTGGTTAAACTCCTCTGTATATTCCGGAAGGAGACATTCAGCCCTCCTCACAAACAAAACAGACATCAGAAGAAAGCATTAATGTAGAAATTTGACTACCCCCCAATAGCTCCTCCATCACCTCCTCTCTAAGGGAGCGGGGAAGGGATACAGCCTAATGAATAAGAATGAGACCTTCATTAGAGGTTTGTTTACACATTATTATTCAATACTAACTTTCAAAATGGACTATGATAAACAGGAGAAAGGTAATCTATACGTGATGTTATGCAGAAAAGCTGCTGTGCTTTAAATTCACCTCCTCCCTTAAAACAAATTACCATTTAAAGTATAGACAAATTTTTAGCTGGGAGTGAAGTGATTGCTTACAGAAGGGAGTTGGAGTGGGGGGAATTACTTGCCCACAATACAACAGTAGTGCAAAGATAACAGAAAACTGGGTATTTTCATGCATAAACAAACACATTATTGTGGTACCCTCTGCATGACTTGCATTTGAACACCTAATTTACCAATAATCTTTAAAAACTGAAGGAAGGATGAAAAAAACAACACCTGTAGAATTCTAATTTGGGGACAAAAGTACCTACTCATCTTTACTCTTACATATCGTCCTTCATCTCACACTTTACCCTTCAGTTACTTAGTCTGCCTACCAAGACATGTCCAGTGCTAGAAAACAACTCATTGACATTTACGAGTCTAGAATGAAAACTTAATACTAGTATCTGCAGGCTGCACATCAGCAAATCACCAAGTCCTGCCTAGCAAAAAATGAAATTAGGAAGGCACCCTTAATCAGCAGCAGGACTGCTGGCCTCAGCCTCTCCTCCCTCTCCTCCACTGCATAATGCCTATTATCTAACTGAAAAGGAAAACTTTGATCCTAATGGCTTCCGACACCTGATGAGAATAAAGAAACACAAAGGGACCTGGTGATGTGTTATTTAACGCATGACTGTTTTAATAGGACTGTCTAATTTTTGGAGGCACGGGGCCCATACCCAATGCCCCTCGGAGCGACCCATCAGCTATTTGCCACATTCCATTCAGCACATCACATGACTGAGCTATTGGCTCTTCCTGAAGGCTAAGAGTATACAAAAGTCGATTACACTATAGTTTCCCGGGTTAGAAAAGGTTAATTAGAGGCAGAGCTAAGAGCAGAGCAATTTGCTATATTACAATGTTACTAAATTTTTACAGAAGTCTAATAACTGACTAATGAGTTTCAACCAGTTACACATTGTGTTTTTCAACCCTGTATCTGTCAATGCATTACAAACGTTGGCGTTTTTTGCCTATATTTTTCACATGTGAAATTTACGGCACAATAAAAGATGATTTATAGTTCATCTACATGAAGGCTCGGTTTTAAAAACGATGGATCTTCAGTTAAAGCAGGGTACGCTCCAGTATGAGTATTTATTTCAATGTGTGAGGGGCTGTTTTGTTTGATTACCAAAACCCTCAATAAAACCTTTCATTAAGTAAAATGGAAGGCTTTTGATTTTTGATTGTGCTTCTTTAACACTTTCTCAAATATTAATAATATGCTGAGACATTGTAAACCTAATTTGTATCCAACAGCAGTACCATAAGCAGGACAAAAAGTATATCTTAAAGTTTTCTATAATTCTGTCTTTAGCATTGCAGGAAACATTACAGAATTATTTATTCTTTCTTTCAAAATTTTCTCTAAAAAAACTCTAAATGCACAAACACCAACATAATCATGACTAAGGTGTGGAATTACTGGACAGCACATGGAACACCAAAGCCATCACTGTACTCAAAAACAAAGATATCCAGAAAGACTAAAAAAGCATGACTTAACTTTTCTATTATGTAAATGCTTAGGACACGACTTGATACGACAACTAATCCAACAGATCAGCGTCACATACAGCAATCACATCACAACAGCATACACTTGTGCACTAAGCCGATCTGGCCATTAACAGGAACAGAGGGGAGAACAGCTCTACCGCATTCTCTTCTAACACAGATGCATGAAGAAGTGTTCTGCAATGGAAATATAAACAAACAAGAGCTAGTGAGGACGGTTAGGTCAATTCATCTAAATATCTTGTTAGTGGATATATCCAAGGTCCTTTAGAGCAACATGAAATTTCTGCACAGATGCTAGGGGCACTGGAAGAGCAAAGATTACTTGCAGTGCTCACGCTGGGCTGCAGAAGCTTCTGGTCACTTACACTGGACAACTTCTTTATTAGAACTTATTTTTGCCTAGGCCACCTAGGTTCCCTGCTCCCAGGTTTGGAAGAAAAAAAAAAAAAGCCATCTACTATTAAAACCTACTCAGCTCAAGACAAGACCCCTACATCTCCATTTTTAATTAATTTCAGTGTAAAGAGGTTTACTGAGAAATTCTCAGAAATCCATTCCAATACTCAGTATCTCACACATTCACAGAGGATATACTGAATTTCTTGCAAAAAGAAATTAATCCTACATTCCTGTTTAAAACCTGTTCTTAAGTAGGGAACCAAAGCTAGTATTTGCCCAGATAAAGCTGAAATGCTGTAATTATTTCTGGTTGAAGACAGCACTGGTAGATCAGACAATTTTTATTTGCAATGGTAGAATTATAAAATAAGCACTTTTCTGACACAAACTGCTCTCACATTTCAAGCTCTGAACTAGATTCTCCAGTAAAGAAAAGCAAGTCCCTCCCTTGCCCCCCCCCCCCAAGGTGGCTCACATATAAAATTCAAAAATTTAAATGCTGAATTTTAAAGAGTAAACCGTTCCTCTTCTGTAAAAACAGTAATTCTCCAGGAGCCTGTTAAGTGCTTCTCCTTACCACCAAGTCTAACTCTATCATATCAAGTCAAAAAAAAAAAATAATAATCCTGTCACCAAATAATCTGCCCAATAGACCCCATGCTGACTATTCAAAATACTGACTGCTCAACCATACCACCCACCATCCTGGGACTATAGGACTAAACTAAAAGTTGAGAGAGAAGACTCTGAACGTGAGCAAAGGCAAGAAGATGAAGTCAGATTTGGTTACCCTATAAATCATTACCCTCCCCAAACGCTGCAATTTTTGTTTGCTATAAATAACAGCAGCTGAACTGCAAGTGCCATCCAGCACTGGGGTTGCACTGCCCTGCTACCACAACGCAGCACACGTCTCCTTCCTATCACACAGGAGTAGCCAACAATGTGCATGCTAAAGCTAGCGTGCTCCAGAAGAAGACAGACCCTGCTCCACCAGTGCCTCATCACCAACAATACGGATTACCACCATCCTGATTTATGTGACCACCAAAAACCCATAGGCAGACCAATTGTCAAGCAACTGCCAGTTGGCTGCTTGCAAACCCTAGTGGTCAAAGTCAACCCAGCACTACGGCGGCTGCGGCTCAAAAGCTGGTTTTGTATCCTACACAATGCTTCTGTCAGCACTTCGGAGACCCCAACCTGATTAATGACATTTGTCTGGGACCCTCCGTGCGCCCAGCATATTGTTGAAAGCTGTTGAAGCAGGACAACAGTTGCACCCTCCTTCACACCAGGCGTAAGCCAAACCTGTCATTCCCTGTTTAAAGTGCCATTAACTGGCCAGATTTACTGCTCCTAACCAGCTACTCCAAGGCAGCTCATTGTAACGACTTCTATTAATCACTGCAATTTACCCCAAGTCCCATGGAAACTTGCAGAAACTAGCTCCTTCTACTCTGGGTTACACAGATAACAACATCTCATCCCCAAAGACTACCTCTCTGCTCTCAGCCACAAGCTGCTTCAAAGCTCACAGGGGCAGAAGAATTGTGCATTTGTCGCTGTTTCTGGTAACATGAGCAGCAGCAGGAATTCTAGTATCATACCAACCACTTGATTTACGTCTAGAAATAAAATCTTGAGACATTAAAGAGCCCAAACTGGAGAGAAAGAAAAAAAAAAAAAAAAAAAAAAAAAAAGAACAAAACACTTTAAAAACATGGCCTTCAGCTTTAAATGGGTGGCTTAAAAGAAAATTCACTACTATCCTTTCTACACCTGGTCACTTACCAGTCCGTGAATTCTGGAAAATCACCATTCAAGCAGCAATTTACACACTGTCTGCATGATACACCCATCTTTAAAGACATGTAGTATTAGTTATAGAAGGGGTGTACCGATTTGATTGAAATCTCAAAAAGGAAGAGAAAATGACAGCATGTCCTTTGCTATGTCCTCTCCAAATATGTAAAAGAAGCGACCAGGATGAAGCTGGAGACGAGTCAGGCCAGGCACGTGCCATCAGCCTCCACTCCTACTCAAACACCAAGGAAACCGTCCCCACCATTTCAAGGGGCTATGGGTGGGGGCATCATTCCAGTGTTTTCCAAGAAAGACAAGAGACAAAAGTTACTCAAACGAGATAAATGCATACCTCTCAAAATAAATTGCATCCTACTTTCTAATAAATTAATCCTTTATGTTTCCAGACAGCTCATTAACCATGTAAAAATTTTTCTCTTACGTGGCTTATCTCTGGTCACATCTGGCCTTTATTATCAGCACAATCAGGACCCTGCAGGCCAAGTTATCTACACAAAAGGCAATTACTTCTCATTTTGGTTTAATTTTATCCATGCCTTTTTAGGTAGCTGTTACCTTAATGCCCGCCAAACACCGTTCCTCACCAGTTTCCTAAGGCTCCAGAAAGTTGGGTGGCACACACTTATCGTGGAAAAGACAAAAGAAAAGCCTATGAGATACCCAAGTCTTTTAATGCAACCACCAAGAAGGACCAGCTCTATGCATTTTACTTCCCTTCCCACTCGTTCTGACTGATTAACCACGACCTTACGTTTAAAATTGCTACGCGGGTCAAACCCTTCAGAGGGCCTGGCTCGCCTATAAAGCACCAAGGTTAATCTTCAACAGATTCCATTACAGCCCATTCAGCTATTCTAGCAATGCTGTTTGAACACGCTTCCTCCACAGTGCAGGTCTTTTTCCAAGGTGGTGTTAGCTGTCTTGTTATTTTGAGAAAGCAGACTATGTCCTTTTCTTCAGCTCCCATACCCAGCCCTCCTCATCCTGGAGGATATGGACCCCATCCCAGGCTTTCCCCACCCCAAGCCTGAGTAGTATAAACACAGCAGCACGGTTACTAAACATGATGACAAACTTCCTTTTGCTGTTGTTAAGCTTAACACATCCTTGCCCACCATTTTTTCCACTTCGTAGCAAAAAGCTATTTGCAGAGAGGAGATGAGTAGCACATTAGTGCAAGTGGTTGCCACGATAGTTCTTCATTAGCCAGCCTTCAAGAGGACCTCATATGGCCAGCAGACAGCATACTAAAACTACCTTCAACTTTGGACCATCCCCCTTCTGTTTCACAACACCACACTCAAGAATTAAACTGTATTCTGCCTTTAAAGGCCAGTCCAAATCAAGACATTTTCTAAGCAGGAGCAGGCAAGCACGGCCTCAGGCATCAGTCCTTGGGGCTCCAAAACTGCCTGCCACTCTCACCGTGAGGCTAGAAACTTTGCAGGAGGCAACCAGCTAAGCCTGTACCTACCCAGCCGATGTACATCCACGCTGTACTGCCAGCTGTGATGGAAGGAAACCGACAGGGAACTTGTAACCCTGTGCAAGGTCCTGAGTGTACTGTGCATTTGCACTCTGAGCGGATATGTTGTACTGGCAAAACTTCGCATGCTAGAAGTTAACAAAACTGTTCTGTATGTAAAACTACTCAAAATATGCTACTCAAGTAGAATGACTTCAAGACATCTAAACCTGTATCTTAAGTCTAT
This sequence comes from Aythya ferina, assembly GCF_964211825.1. Taxonomy (NCBI): domain Eukaryota; kingdom Metazoa; phylum Chordata; class Aves; order Anseriformes; family Anatidae; genus Aythya; species Aythya ferina. The sequence continues at coordinate 17,609,924 of NC_140302.1, read as the reverse complement.
ATAAATGCAGTAACAATTGTTAGGGAACACAGTTCTTCATACCTAGCGTGGCTTTGTATAGACACAACCAGTATAGGTAAGCTCGAGTAGCAAACAGGCTACCTTTGGAGAAACCTGCTGTGATGAAACAAGTCCTCAATTTCTGCCTGGCCCAGCCTCTGCAGCTGTCTGCTCCATCTCCCTCTAAAATTATCAATGCCTACAGCAGACTTCAACACAGCATACGTACAGCCTTTCCACAGCCACCTCATCATGAAGTCCAGCAGCTTATAGAAAGGCACAACCTCGACCACTACCCCTATGCAGACACAATTTTGTTACGGCTAGTCACACAACAAAAACTTTACCCTGCCAGCAGTGTTTTGCTCAACAAACAGATTACAGTATTAAAGAGCACAGCATGACTTGCCAGATCTCATCTCTCAACTTCCGTACTTAACAGAAGGTATCTCGAGCAAGGAAAGGAGCTTCCCTCTCATCAACCTTCTTCCTTCACCCACACTGAAAGGCAGGCAAGGATGGGGACTTCACAGCTTGCTATAAACTGAATGATGCCTGTGACTAAGTCTTGGCTGTCAGGAGAGCAAATCACTGCAAGTCAGCCCTGAAAAAAGGGGCTACCCATTTGAGTCAAACCTTTAATAACATCCCAAAGATCAGCAGCACACCACATAGCTTTTTCAGAGCTGAGCTGCATAAAAACATATAAAAGCAAATTAAAAAGAGCTTCATCAAGATTTAACAGTGGGGACTCCTTTACTTCAATGACTTGATCAGAACAGGAGAGGCTCAAAACGAAGCATTTTGCTGCCTCACCATTAGGGACTAGTGCTAGATGAGTAACTGCGATGTCCAGATACGGCACAGCTCGAGCCTCGCACCCAGGAAGCAGCCAGGCAAGACAGAGAAGGCAGCTCCGCAGCTGCCCTGTGCAGGCAGCCTGGTCAATGACACAAAGATAAAAGTTCAACCACGCATGCATTCAGTGCCGTCCCCAGCCAATACAGTCAGGGGTTAATATTCAGATGGCAGGTTTAGTCTTGAAGAGATGCGTTGCTGAATTGAATTTAGGTTCAGGAGGCTCCTACTGAGCTTTGTGTGCCTCCGAATCCTGGGGTGACTCTTGCTCACTAAACGCCGATATTTGTATGAATAAAAATGAAGGGATTTAACAAATCTTGTTCCTGCACACAGTTGTCAAAAAATCTGACCTTTATAACAGGAAAAAGAGGGGGGATTTAAAGGTTTAAAGAAGAGGCAGTGGCTGCCTGATGTATAACAAACCTTTGAAAAATTATGAAGCAGTGAAAATCCCCTACAGGTCCCAACAAAATGTGTCCAATTTGCATTCCTGCAAGCCTTCCATACACCACTCTGCTCCTGTGTGTACACAGGCAAATAAATCCCTAGGAATAATACAACAGGGACCTGAATCTGATCTCCAATATATTATTGCTCCAGAGCTCCATTCCAACCTTCATAAACGGCTTTTTTTGTTCCAGATAACTAAATCAAAAGCAGTCCTGATAAGCTTTCAAAGCAGGGAATGTGAGGAATGGTTAAATGAATGTTACAACTCAACCTATTACAGACTAGAGAGCATTACAGAAGAGGACAGAGGGGAAAAAAAAAGGCACACATGACACTCCATGTCTGGAAGTCATAAATTCAAATCCAGAGGCACCTGCCTTTCTAAGCCCCTTTATATTAAGCCCAACAAAACTCGGTGCTGACTGTGCAGAGGGACATAAAAAACGAGAAGCGAGAAGAACTGTCAGACAAACACAGGGGTTTTCCTATTGAAGTTATAGGAGTTGTAAATTTGACACAGAAACGTTATGGTCTTAATGGGCTTACATGGGAACAGACAAAAATGCATTACACAAAGTAATGGCAAGAGAGAAAAAAGGAACAAAAGTCATGGAAAACAAAGCTGAACTTTTTTTTTTTTTTTTTTTTTTTTTTTTTTTTAGAAAAGCATGCTCTTTTTGCAAGAAGTTTCTGTGGCATTTAGGGCATTTGCCCCTAAGTACTGTTTGTACACTACAACAAATTCAGGCAGCTTTTACAGCATAGAACTTAAGCTATGCACGCACTGGGTATGCTCCAGAGGCTTATGTCCATGTCACAAGTTTTGCCTTGCTTTCACCGCTTTTTCTATCACTTACCAAATGCGATTCTTCTCTCAAAACCAAGAATAAAGCTGCAGCATAAATATTTTACAACATGTTGTCATAGCCAATAAAGTTATGTGTAATTTGAATTTGTGGGCACAAAAACAAAGATAAATTCATGCTTCAGGCGATTTTCATGAAGTGGAATTTCAGCTCAGAAAATAGCAGACACTGAAGTATTTCACAAAGGCAAGTACCACCCCTGTTCCCCTGCAAATCAGCACCCAGAAGGTGTTCAAGAGGAAGAAAAAGGTTTAAAAAAAAAAAAAAAAAGTATCTATGTTCCCACTTAAGATTCTATTTACCTACATGTCCCTGTTGGCTCCATTCATAAACTTACCTGCATTCCTGTCCCAGAATTAGCAACTAAAACAGCAAAGCATTCTAGAGATTTAAAATGAAATTCCCGTCTTTCATAAAATTAAACAACTGATATTATCAGAACAGGCAAACAATTCAGCATTTACCGACAGTAAACGAGGTTCAAATGCCATATAAGCTTTCAGTATTACCTAGACAGTTGCAAGTGACTGTTGCAGAATGCAAAATAGTTATACTTACAGAGATTAAATGCTTCCTATTTACGTGACAACACCCATCAACACAGCTAGATCAGAGTTACATGTACTTCTACAGCCAGCCTGAATAAATCATCATGTGGACACATCCAGAGCAAAGCCGTTTTTACTGTGGAACAGTGGTCCTAGAAGAAATCCCTGCAGGAAAAGTAGTTCCTCTAGAGCAGTTATAACTATTCCTTCTCACTTTCCTCACAGCAGCAGATTCAAAGACTTCTATTAATCGTTCCACAATTGTCAACTGAGAATTCTTCTGTTTTTAACTTTTTACTGAATGGATAGCTATCCTTTCCTTCCAATTTCATTTATCACAAATTCTCTTACTGTTGTTCCTCCAGCTTCAATTTCTAACCCACATCTGGTTCACTTAATGTTGCAGAGCACTCCACGCAAGAGATACGTAACGATTAAAAATAAGCAATGCGATATTTGTACATTTTCTATTGCTTTAAAGACATCCAGTCAGCTTGCTCATTAACAATATAAAGAAAATGGACTACCTTTCTTAGACTACAAATATTTAGGCTTTCTTTTCATACCTCTTCATGTTCAGAAACACGGTTTATGAGAAGTTTAAAATAGGATACCCCCTTCCTTATGTATATTCAACCTAGCCTCATTCCTGTTTGTCACCCAATAATACTCCACATTTAATATTTAATACTCCACACGTAATATTTCACAATTTCAAAGCCATTAACAAATTTTTTTTTTCATCCTTCCACATTTAATAGCTCAGTAACTGCAATTCTTTTCAGTATCACTGTGTGCGATTCATTTAACACGCTGTGGACAACCTCAGCTTCTTGCCTTTAGCTCACAGCAGAGCTCTTGTAATTTTAAAATAAAATACAAATGTTGGGGAAAGGAACATCCTTTTACTAAACACTAATGAACACAGGAACAAATATAATCTTTTGACTCTGTGATATGTTTGATTTCTGTTGTGTTAGATGCATGATTAAAAAGCAGTTAATTGTAGTACATACTAACAGCTGATGCACAGAAAAGCAAACAACTGTTTACTAGTACCAGATGAGCAGTCAACACAGGGATCTTGTGACACAAAATTTCACCTGCAACCACATCAAGTTCAGCCCTTTCAGTTTTATTCCAGGGAGAGCCAGGCAAGGTATGTGTGGGGGGAAGGTCAGCGCAGACTTTTCTTTTTAAATGCACTATTCAGACACACTCTTCCTTCTGTTGAGGTTTACGCAGCAAATGGCCTACAGACAAGTTGGGTGTGCTATGTGACACAGCTAGTAAATAAAATAACAAGTGGCAAGGCTCCTCTGTGACTGAGAAATGGTGAGATTTTTATCCCTGCCGAATTCAAGACAAGGAGCACAATGTTTGGACCTAGTACAATCAGAAGAAATAATAAAACAATCCTGATGGCTTGCAAATATTTTTGAAGAAGTCTATACATGGACAGAACAGTTTTTTATTTAGCCACACAGGGTTTATCCAAAAAAATTAAAGCACAGAATTTCATATTCTACCCTCCTGCTTTTAACTAGAGAAAGTTTTGGATAGCCTCTAGGCTAATTCAACTGCATCCTCCAGCAAATTAATCATTATTTCCTATATGCCACAGAAGATTCCACCATCAGTTTGGCACTTCTGAGGAAAAAAACTTCTAAGCTTATTACATGGAGGTTTGCGGGACAAAATTTAGAAGAGACTCATCTGCTCAAGGAAAACGCCGGCATTCATCTACCACTTTGTGTAAGGGCAGTTATTTACCCCCAATGCCCTTGGACGCAAATTCTCTGCCTCCACATTTGCGTGGTATGCCGTGCACCTGTCAGCTGCTAACCCCACCCCAGGCAGAGCTGCAGCACGGGGCAGCAGAGCGGGAGCAGCACGCGACCCCTCGGCACAGGCTGCAGGGCGAGCGGCGACCTCGGGCAGCTACAGCACACAGCGGGCAGCGGGGCCGGCTCCCATACCTCCTCGAGCGAGCAGAGGGAAAAACTGCCCACTGTACAGAAAACACCCTTTGAGCGGTACACGCGAAGTTATTCCATGCTTTATGGAGGGGGAAAAAGCAGTATCAGCTATTGCAGATGTCTCTGGAGGATGGGTTTTGTTGTTGTTTTTCTCAAGTTTCTTCACAAACAATTCAATTTGCCTTGAGACTTAGGTCAGTACCACGGTAGTTTGAGAGCCTTTATCCCTTTGCCAGCCAGCTTTTGCTGGAGGAAAGCCTTGTAATTGGCATTTTCTACCCCTGCTTGTTTTCTAAATAGCAAATGCCAAAAAAAAAAAAAAAAAAAAATTTTTAAATGGGCTTTCAGGTTTTTGTTTGTTTGTTTTTTTCTTTTCCCCCTGGAGCCAGGTGGGCTAAACCTAACTGTGCTTCTAAGCAAAAGCCAGAATTCTTCTGTATGATCATCTGCTGATTTTTTTAGAGTTTTTTTTTTCCCCACATTTGATGTCCACGCAGTGAGTTCTCCTCTGCCCTATTTTCAATAAGAGCTTAAACCTGAACAAAGCGTGTGCCACTGCTATTTAAACACTGCAGGATATATTGGCATCAATTCTCTATAGCTACTCCTATCGATCATACCATTTCGGGGAATACTCCCACCATACGAACATGTAACAACAGAACGCAGCAAATGTGTCAGATCCTGCTTGCATCTTCGCTATACTGAAAGAGATAGGTCTAAGAAATATAGGAAATTGTTATTCAGACGAAAGGCAGACAACACTTCCTTTCCCAGAACAATCTGTCTCCTGCCCTGACAACCCGTTCCTGCTATATTTACCCAAGCAGGTTTTGCCAGCAATATATTTCCAGATGCACTTGAGCCACATGTCGCTGTCAGTCAGCCCAAGCACAGTGGAATCTGAGCGGAGAGCAGCTCCTAGAAATCACTACATGTTAATCCATGCTTCCTCTGCTGCTCGCCTTTAGAGTTGAAGGAGACAAAATGTGTAAAGCATTATTCTCGGTTTATTTTGGAAGCAGTTGTGGGGACAAGAGGTACTTCATTTGATACAGCTATTTACTTCAACTGCTTTCTTTATGGCTGACAGAGACACCTGAACAGTAAAGAAAAAATAAAAAAAATCTGAAGCATGCAGTTAAAAATAACTGGCTGTTTCAACCAATTAATACTGGTTGTCTAGAAAGCTTATTGTAAGGCTGGCTGAGAAAAGGCTAGCTTCTAAACAAGGAGCTTACAGCTCTAACCTGCCACGGGAGAACCGGCTCATCATCCAGGGGAAAAAAAATTGCAATCTTTGTTGGAGGAAAGGACCACAGATCAAGCAAGGAAGATCAGTTCTAGACCTCAAGACAGTTCAATTTAAAAACGCTGACCAGCTAAAACAAGCTGAATTGTGAAGTAATAGAAATAGGTTCTACTTAAACACTAGCTTTGTTTCCTCTGAGCTAAGCCCCGTCACCACTTTAACAGCTATATTATTCCTATATTCTATGATACACTTCTCATCTCATCCCATCTCTTTCCAACCCTAACTGTACCGCAAGCTTCTTCTATTTTCAGTTTTATAGACTACTTCTTACGCAATTATCTTAGTTCTCTTGAATTCCTGAATTAAGCTCCCTGAGATTCTTTTGAACAAAGGACCAAGCAAACTTTTCTCCACCTCTGTGTTTTTAAAAACTCCTCTTCACAGCTCCTGCCTCCCTCAGTATGGCTTCAGCTCCAAAGTGTGTTTTTTGAAGCTATGGTGATGGAGGGGGAAAAAAAAGCCACCCCTAAGGACCTTACTAGCAGGAAAACATTGTTGTTAACATTGCTGGTCAGTCAGTGGAGCCAAGGTACTTTTCAGTTATAGGTACTATGAGCCTTGCAGAGAAGAGGATGGGAGCTGAATCAGTGATGCTGCAAGAAGAAGGGGTGAACAGAGGAGCTGAAAAGGTTTTAAACTGTAAATATCCTTCCTTTGGCTCCCTCCTCCCCTCTTCTGGAAAGCACAGACAGGCAGTTTCAACCTTTCCAGGGTTTATTTAACTGGCTTAACAGAGGGTCCTAACAGGTCACAAATAAGCTTTTTAAATAAAAAGCACAAGTTGAAATCAACTGCGGATATATCAAAACTCATGGCCAAGCCAATTTTATTGCTCAAAGTGGAATTAAAAATATTTGCAGCCCTCTTTTAACAGCAGATTCACATAAAACCTCTGCAGCTAGTCGAACACAAGTAGAGGTTCCTCAGAAAAAAGGCAGTTTTGACCCATTCTTCTAAAACAAACAAGTGAAAAAAGAGCTAGGTTTCTATCCACAACTAGTCTTGTACTAGGGCAAGTATGTCCTTTAGAACAGCTTAAATGATTTTCGCTACATTAAAACCTGAAAATTTGTATATGTTTTTGGCTGAGACATCGTTCCCTAAATCCTATACACTACCATGCTTTTGTACACTTTGCTTTTCAAATCTGTAACACTGGAATACTTGTCAAGGATCTAACAGGCACATCATACAAGAGGAGTGGAGACCAGCATGACAAGAAAGAAAATAAGCATCTTATGGGTGGTATTGAAAGATGTTAAAAATTAATGGCCAGTGCTGAGTAGGATGGAGTGAAATGTGGGCAAAATATGAACTGCATTACATTTTAGAGTTTATTAGCAGCCTCGTACAGCTGCTCAAATTCAGGCATCTAATACGGGGATGTGAACAGCTGGTACCATCACCTGCTGTTCCTGCAGAGTGAAAGCGAGTGTGTGACCTTCCGCTGCAGCACACGAGCCCGGTGCATGTGAACAAGTACCAGTATGGGCTGCGAAACCCAATAGCATTAAGAACCGCCACCCGAAACAACACGGTATGGCTTAAAGGTGGCTGAAAGAAAATGAACTTCACCTTGAGGCTTTTAATGTATTGTTAGTAAAAGAGAAAGGCATAAAACAGCTTGCAAAGTTTAAGTTGTTGCCTCTGACACAAGCTTTAGTAGTCAGTTACCAAACAGCCATTAAAGCAAGCATTCCTGGATGCCTACTGTGGTCTCCCCCTGTTATTTCATTCTATGTTTCTTCAGCAATTTATTTTTCTTTAAAGAAAACAAGACATTTTTTCCCCCGTTTATTAAATTACCATTAAGCTACTCTGTTAGTTGATCTACTGCTTTTTAAAATGTCTGGATCTTTTCATTTCTGCCTCTCCTGTTTCCCACATTCTGAGAAAGAGGCAAAACCATTTCCCTAAGAAAACATTACCTTTTTTTTTTTTTTTTTTCAAATGTAGAAAACATGGACATTTCTCCCCTTATGTTCTTAAGTAAACAGAAGTCTTCATGATGCAAGTGTTCATACTCCTGCATCAAGCAAAGAAGTTACACGCTATATAAAAGATTGTGGTTCAGGACTGCTAGCAGTGCCAACACAGAAGAGTAAACGTGTAAGTTCTTCCATTCATACAGTGAGCGTTGATTAGATCAAGAGAAACACACTCAACTCTGGAAAAACAGTCCACAATTCAATGTTATTTTACCTTCATTAAACCATTGCTGTACCTCTCCACCAAAAGCTAATTTTCCCACAATATCACAGCACTCCTGTTTCAACTGAAATAGCCTTTTCCTGTTGACCGTAACATATTTTAACGGACCAGTAAATATTTGGCAAACATATTGGGCAAACACACTTCCTACACCTTTGTGTTCACCATGAGCACCACCACTTAGGTAAATATTCCCAGGACTGTATTCTCCCCACTCCCTGTATCAGTGCGATTGCTTCACGTCTGAGGTGATCTCACACTGAGGCACAATGTGTGTAAGAAAGGAGAAGCACAGACATTTTATAGTGCTTGTTAGATCTTCAGGCTGACTGAATGTATTTGCATTTCAGATCCTGAAAACCCAAACGTTTTAACAAAGAGCCATGCACGCAAAGCAAAATAAAGCATTTCTAAACAACAAATGGGAAAACCTCAGACTGATGCGCAAACCAGCGAATGACGCCTCTCTCCTCCCATGCTGCTGTGACAGCCATCTTAGTTATTACAGAACTATTACAGGCCACTATAAACTGTCTAATCCAGCTTTGAAGAACGTCCAAGTTCCTAAGTGCAGTTACTAAAGATGCTTACATAAGCAACCATATTCTACCATCGCCACACTTTCTTTCTAGAATAAAGCCACTCGCCTAGATCTCATAGACTATTCTCCTTCAGTACACAATGATCAAGATGACAACCTCATTTTGATTTACATCAACAATACCTCACATTTATAATTTGCCACCTGAATTATTTAAGCAGCCAGTCAAGAGGTAAATGAAATCTAATTTGACAGCCACTTGGGAGACTTCTTCAGTGTGTCAAGAAAAAGTACAATTTCTTGAAAAGTAACAGGGGCACAGAGACACATTTTAACCATAAATTTCACCCGAGAACTAAGTTAAACTCAACCAAAAGTGAGCAGCATTGTTCTGAAATCTCTCGTCTCACTTAAGTAACAAGATAGCACGCAGATACGTCAAGAACTACTAACAGTCATGCAAGAAACTCACACTCCTGCACCAAGGAAAGAAGGCATACATGTTCAGATTCATTATGCTGCTCTGTTCATAACTTATTCCTAGCCACGTTTAAACAGTAAATTAGTAGACCAAGGACAAGAGTGGAAATCAGAACTTCTGAAGTGCTTACAGACAGACAGACAATCAGAGTACCACCACCATCACCGAACCATTTATCATATTCAGCTACCAGGCATTAATCAAGTGTGCCCCTTGAGCATGACAATTGTGTAATTGTGATTACAGTGCAAAATACATCCGTGTACACTATCACAGAAACAGTTTACCTAAGTTAAACTATTTTAAACTAAAATATGGATTTTAACAGGACAGCTAAAGCCAGCATCACTTTGAACTTCAGTTCCATTGCATGTATGTGAAAGCTCTCATCTGACACGTTGGGGTTTTATTTTGTTGTTATGTCGTGCCCTGTTCCTCAACTGTCATGGAACTGCACACCTTTCTAACACAATGCACTGGCAAATAATAGTAGCTTGAACAGACAAGTTTTAACTTCATGATTGCATGATGCGAAGAGCACAGGCACATTCAGTTCAGGAAGTTCAACTGATGAAAAGCGTGTCTATCCACACCCCCTAAACTAACTGAGGAACGTCCCAATATAATCTGTAGTTTAAAGGAAGAGCAAATTGTTTTAACGCTTAAAATGGCATTTCCAAGTCACATGGATACAGTATATGATGCAATACAAATGCTGATTTATCATCAACTTGCCACAATATCGAAGACTAGATCTTGAAAAGGAACATTTATTTTCTACAATTTTGTGATGACCTGTACTCATTCACTGTCCCTAGAAGATTTACTTATATATAATAAATCAATCACAGTTTATCCTTCCTCACTGTATTAATAAATTTATTGATTTCAATTCACTCTCAAACTTTTTTCCCCAAAAAGTATCTGTTGGCAACACAAACACTTGATTGAACGCTCTTCCAACTCATCCATGACATGCCATCTCTATCTCTTTCACCTCAGAATCCATCATATCACAAGACCCAACCTTTAATCCACTATATTACAGACAACATATAACAAATTTTCCATTCTTTGTTGTATTTAGAGGTGCTGTAGAACAAGTTCAAGTCGTGTCATCTAAAAGATGACAGGAGTTATTAAAGGACTGGTGGAGCTGGAAATTTTATTATCTACTTTCAGGACAAACTGGCTTTCATGTATCATTTTCTAAAGACAAATTTCATAAGCGTTATCTTGACCTGTCTTTTTTTTTTTTTCCTTTTTTTTTTTTTTTAAAACTTACAATAAGGAGATTCAAAGCAAGTGGGAAGGAAATGTTTTTCCTGACTGTAAATTAAAAAAAAAAGAAAAAGAAAAAACTTCAAATATATACTGTACAACACTCAGATAGCAGACAAGCTAGGTACAATTACTTTAAAGAAAAAACTCATGCAAGTTCAGCAACAAACAAGCAAGCCTCCAACTGTACATCACTCACAATTAACATCCCCATACCAATCAATTTGGTATTTTAATAACAAATTTATCTATTGTTCTGCTACTTCTGTACTTACCTTGAATACCTCCCATTCCACTTGTCTTCTTGCTTGGTTTCGTCTTCTGTCTTAATTTTCAACAATTATTGTGAGAAGCCGCTCTTTATCACACATCCCTGCACTACCCCTGAGAACAGGACATTTTGCCTCATTGAATCCTCTTTCAAACCTCTCCTTCAAACTCAGATCTTGCTATAAACATTATTAGGGATCAGCCAACAATGGCCTGTTTGAAGGACAAATGGAAGTAGTCATTAAGAAAAAGCTTCAAGTGTTTAACAACTTCATATACTTAATGACCTCTCTACTTCCACCCTCTAAAGCTACAGATTTCTCGAGACGAGGAATGTTTCAGTACGCACGCTGCGTATATATGACCAAGACGTGGCATTCCTATTACATAACTATATAAATATGCACCTGCACTTTCTGACAAATATTGCTTCCTTGAAGCGGATCACCTGTGAGCTGATGTTTTTAACTAGTTAGATGGCAGTGATTTAATGAAGAGGACAACAAAGATAAGGAAAGCTGTGAGAACAGAAGAAGGGCTACATATTTAATGAACTCCTACTAGAATTCAACACTTTGCATATACTTCTTCTTCCAGAAGGCTTTTACTACCATGCAAATAGCCTTACTGTCTCTTAATGGGCCACAATCACTCTTCACTGGTCTCAAACAACCACAAAGACAGCAGGGTCAAAAACACCTGGAATAAAACCTCCATGGATAACTTAAGAGGAACCTTAATTTCAGCGGAGCATCTGGCATTGCCCTTCTACCAAATCAAACTGCAATTTATAGCCCTCTAATGTATGTACATTAGGCCATTTCCTTTATGGCTCCACTTCACACAGAAGCAGTAACTGAAGGAAATAATGGAGTGCCCAACAAGTGGGAAAGTAATTGCTCAACAAGCGTGGAACAAGAGAGAGTCAGTTGCACACCGCGCACATGTGGCAGCTCTTCAGAGCCCGGCCCTGCAGTGGTAACAGAAGGCTGGTGTTAGAGAACAAGCACACTGCAGGAACTCTGCCAAGCAACAGCCAGGAGCGCTTGTCCATCTAAATCCTAGGGTCCTTAAGGATTAGGGGTCAGGAAACAATTCCTTCCAACAGCACCACCTCCTGCCTGTACCTGCCAGTCATTAGCCACGCACAGTCAGGAGACCAGCTCCGAGCTCTAGTCTTACACTACACACAAAGAACCGTATTAAAAGGATGCTACAGCGGCATTGCAAGGATGGTGGGCAGCAGAAGGGACAGTTCAGATGCCCTGGCTTGAAGAGAAATGCAGAAATACCTTGTGTGAAGACCATCTTAATGGTTTTGGTTGTGGATTTTTTTCCTCTAGATATTCCCATTGTCACTCCATTTCTATTAAATTTATTCAGCAAGTTTCATACAACTCAGAAGCACGATACAGAATTCAAACATAAAAGCTAAAATGTTCTCAAACTAAGGTTGCTACGCAGCCTCAGTCCAGCCCTTTCTGCCTGTTCAGTCTCGATTACACATCCTCTGTTACAAGCTTCCCCTTCCCAGGAGTCCCATTCCACCCAGGGCCCCGTGTTCAAAGCCTCACCGAACAACTCAGCGACCACTGACCCTGCACCTGACTCCTCACACGGCACAAATGCTGCCTCACAGACAATAGAAAAGCCTTGCAAAAAGGTTACAATGCTTGCCGTAGTACACGTATAAGCGTCAGAAATACTAAGTTATTCATCAAGCACATTCCTTCTCTTTCTTCCTTTATATTGAACTAACACCATTTTCATGTTAGTTTCGGGCTTGAGAAGTTTACATCCCAGAAATCTCCCCGTGCAGTCATCACTCACAGGGCATGATAGTGTCACTCCACGAAACTCTGTTAGAAAGTAAAGGAAAAATATTACCAACCACCTGAGAAGAGTGTGGTTTATGATTTCTCCAGTAACACAAAGAAAATCTACACCAAAAATGTCAAAAGAAACCTGTTATCAGAGGGAAACTCAAAGACCTTAGCCGTAAGAAAGCCCTTTGCTTCATTTGACGCTACAATGAGATCAGAACTTAGATGCATTTCTCTCAAAGACAGTATCTAGAACTACCTGCAGCTTTAAAGCAAAAATAGTGCATTGATTTACATTTTCTTCTCACTTGGAAGGATACGTGCCCTCTTGAAGGCTAGGAATTTGCTTTAAAAATGAGAAATTTACCGTAAAGTCTGAATACTATACACAAGAATCAAATAGTCTGGGTTTAGCCTGCAAGCAAAGCACCACATCAAGGTTGTCACCATAATCTTCCTATTTCATATAGTGAAAAGATGATAAAAAATATTAAAATAAATGAATTACCAATTCTGTACACTGTGTTAGATCATCTGACATGGATCAAATTGCATTGCCACCTGCTAATTAGCAAGGCTGAATTAAAGTTATGGAAGAAAATTTACTTTCTCAATTTTTAAGTATTCTTACACCTTATCCATTCTTCTTAAAAAAAATAAATAAATGTGGAGAACATGACAAAAGCTACATGTTAGCCAGAGCTGCCTGGTCTGAGAAAAGGCCCTACGTTTATTTTTACTACTCATTTACCACTTCTTAAAATGAGATCTTACAGGAAAAGTTTGGGCATTAATCCCAAATCAGGATAAAATTTCTGTATTGTTTCATCTGAATGTCAGATTTTCCTTAAAAATTGAGTTTCCAGAGATCAGACATGAGAAAATGAGTGTGCAATCAAATCTACATACCAGAAAACTGATGGCTACAGTAACAAGTATATTAAATCGGTACACTGGGCAAAGGTTCTCCTATGGTTACAGTCATTTGACCTTTAGCCAGCTCTTAATGCCCCAGCCAACCCTCTAAAGATGGAGATTTGCAGCAGCTTCTTGTCTGAAATAAGCCATGAAAAGATTCTTCTGAACCCACTGTACAAGCATTCATTTAAAATGTCATGAATGTGCATGAAATCTGAGTGCTTCTAACAGCTTACTTTGCAGCTTCTGTTTAAATGCACTGACTCTGAACCACAAGAGGATAAAAGGACTCAAACCTTCCAGTCTGGCACTCATGGCCCTAAAACATACACAAGCACCTCTTCACAGGTGTGTTTACCTAGTTTAAACCTTATTTAAATAGACTCTTGATGCACACACTTTCCACAAACACCTGCTTCTCCCACTGCACTGCTGACTTGTACAAGGCAGTTGCATTCAGTTATTTTCTGTCCTAAAACCATCCTACACACCAGTAAGCAGTAATTCAGTCACAAAGATCCTGGTTTCTGACTCATCCTCCCAGTCAGAGCAAAGCACAAATTCTGCCTTGAGGAGAAGGACTACAGAAGTACCTGCTTTTATCTGCACATCAAGCTGGAATCATCTAAAGACTTCAACAGCAAGATTTAAGAAAACCCAATCCTCACCAGATCATGGGAAAAAAGGCTCAGTTTGAGTTTGTATGAGTTTGTATTTCCAGTCATTTTTGGTTACAAAACCTCTACCATCTGAGCTCAAGAGCATCCTAACTTAGAAACACTCAGGAAAGAGAAGATGCTCCGTTACCACTGGACATCAAAAAGAAGCTTCCTTTTGTTGACCTAAATCCATAACAAAACTGACAAAGTGAACAGACTTTAACATCCAGACATATTTTCTAGATACTCAATGTACTTTAAAAAGCAGTCGAATGAAAGCTGCGGTGCAATTACCCTAGATGGAAATCTGTATCAATACTGCAGCTTCCATCAGCTTTAAAATAACCTTTGAAGACCTGGTTTTGTTTCAATTTTGCAAGCCTAGACAAAGCCTGATAGTCATTGTTTGCATGCGGTCATAACTCAGGACACTAATTTGTGTTTTTTTTTTGTTTTGTTTTGTTTTGTTTTCTGAGTATTGGAAACAGGAGACATCATATCAGACAGGCTTATGCTGCTCATCTTAGTTCAAGATTCAACTATTAAGTTTATCTTGGAGTAACGTACGCACCACCCAAGATGAGAGAACATCTATTTTTCTGTTTTTCACACCACAACTATCAACATTAAAACATATCCAGCATGTGAAAGTGTAAAAATTGCATAAAATAAAACCAATGAGATGGGATCAGAGAAGACATGCTGTTTATTTTCAAACTATTAAACAGCTCTTATAAATCTACGTAAAATTACATTTCACTGCTAGAATTTTAAAGAGTAACATCATTCCCTGTATGTCAGGTCCAAGGCCTTTCAGTAGGTATGCTGAATTGCAGAAATGAAGCTATTCTTACCACAGGCATGGGTTTGTTTGTGCTGAGCAACAGCATCTTCTCTAGATGTTTCCTTCAGGAGCCCATTTAGACATTACAATGGGATGGGATGCCACTAGATAGTTGCAGGCAAGGATTTACTATTTTTGGTAATCAAATAAAAGACATTATGTAATTTACTTACTCTTGAGGAGCAACACTTTGAAATGGGAATCTTTAGCTGCAGGAGGTATACAGTGCATCTTTAGCCCCTTGACCAGGGTATTTCAGCATCACAGTCACGACAGAGTTAATACCCACTAGCTCAGAGGAGAACAAAAGGTACTCCACTGCAACATGCCTAACATTTACATTGCCTCTCTTTGCTCATTAAACAGGTTTTGGTTAAATAATGAACAAACTGTATTACAGACTCCGATGAGAATTCCAAAATTATAAATCAACTGGTAAAGCCCAGAGGAGAATGAAGGGAGTGGGAGGGAAGGAAGGATAATATTGACTAATATAAAGGGCGCAGCTTGACAGTGGATATTCCTGCCACACCTGATCAAACATGCTCCATGGGGGAGGGGAAGGGGGGGCGAGAGCAAGAGGGGAGATGGGACAAGGCAGCCTGAAATTTGCATCCGGAACAGATTAAAATGGGTTCTTGGGGGATTGAGAAAATACATAATATATATTACTATAAATGCAAAATTGTACTAAAAGCTAACTCAAATGTCAAAGATTACAGCTTGAATAAATTTAAATATAAAAGCAATGTGTTTCCATGAGCTAATGAAAGAGACATGAAAGGAAGGTCCAGGCAAAAAAATAATAATAAAAAAAACCTCTGCCCCCACCCCCGAATAATAATAATTAAAAATAATAATAATAAGCTTGGACTTTTCATTGCCTGGAAGATGAGGCAGTAGACTCTGTATCAAAGTATTGCTTGAAATCCAGTCTGTCTAAAATGAAAAAAATGAACATAGCAATGATGTCCTATCTCAAGACACTAGTCTACAAATCACAAGTCATTGAAGCTGAAATTACCTGTTCAAAAGAACCCCATGTAATCAAACCAATATGCTATCATCATTGTATATAAGCAATTACTAGCTCAGCATAAACCTACTTACATGATGACTAATACTCACAGAGAGTCTCTCAGTACATGGAAATTGGCTTTCTCTAACATGAGCAGATACTCAGCTTGCATTTTTTCCCAACAAGTCAACAGCATACTGCATCCAGGAGCTACAGATTAATGGCCAGCCCCTGACATTTACTCGTATTGCATTTGTTCAAGCATCCTGACATCTCCCCACCTTTTTGATAAGAAGTGCTATTTGCAATAATGGCAAAGAACTTCAGGAGTCTCATCTTCAAAATTTTATCTCATGGAAGGACAGATTAGTGCCAGGAAATCGTCCTCCTAAAACAATTCTGATGGTTGTATGCATATCTTACAGAAGATGAGTGAGCTTACAGAAACACATAAATCCACTCATTTAGTCTGGGGAAAAGTGTAACACCCAGAACAAAGATATTATCCAAAAATACAAACTGTGCAGGAGTTGCCTATGATGTCATGACCTCACAGAAGAGTCCTGCTCACAGCCAGGAGACGTTCACCAGGCAAAGAAAAATAAAGCACTACACTTGCAGGCAGCCACAACCAAGGAAGAAATAAGGGCTTAGGGCTGGCACAGGTCCTCAGCACCTGGACGGGGCGCTGCTGTAGTTCTAGTGAACTTAGTTTTGAGGAGATTCCAGCCTCAGCACTGACACGAGAACAGGCACATTCTGCAATCAGAAATGCGATAAGTCCATCTCAAATTTCAGCTGTAGTTCAGAACACTCACTGTGATAAGGGGATCAGAAATAAGGCTTCCTTTAGAATACTGCAATCAGTAAGAAATTTTGGGAAGAACCAGCAGAATGCCACCTGCAGCTCAGCATTAGCCTCACTTCCAGACTATCAATATATACTGGGGTTAAACAGCTACTCCTGAAACTATAATCAGAGAAAACGTGGGTGGAAATGGGAAAAATTGTCTGGAAGCAAAAACCTAGTCATAATCCACATCACAGCCATATGCTCTACTTCTGTAATTAATACAGAACCCCAGCTCCTTTTGGTGCAACTGGTCACAAAGTAAAACACTCAAATCTTGAGTCATTCACATCAAGATTCAAGAGGTGCAAATGGAAAGTGAAGTCTCATCTTCATTTCTTATTGATAACAAATGATGAAACCCAACAAACTGAAGAATTTAAGGAGAAACCAAATAATGGGAAACACCTTTCCAAGCAGATTTTTCTAGTCACTCACAGATCAGAAAGCATAAGCCAAGCACAAAAAGATTATACATAATAATATAGCAGATTTCCCATATTACTACAAGCTTTAGTATAGTGAAAAAAACACGTAAACACACACACGGATGGATGGATGGATATGTCCAGATAGTGGCAACAGTAGTATCTGTATGCTAGTTTAGTACTCATATTATTCATCTGGAAAAGCATATACTTATTAACTCTTTTCTTGTTATTCAGTATATGATCTCTGGGTAGTAAATAAGATAAAAAAGCACATTTGCACACAGAAGGAAATATAACATTTATTTGCACGTACCCTAGAAGGCACACGTACCTGCTGATTTCTGCATAAGCTTACCTGTTATATTATTCAGCACTTCTTTTAAGACGCTAAAGCTATGCAGCAGGGGATCCCTTTCTTCATCCTATAGGTTATATATAGGAAGGAAGTCATTAATAAAGCAAGAAGACAAATCTTAATGATGGACATGTAAAGATCTCACCTTCATATTCAAAGAAGTACTGTGGGTTGCGTTTATCACTGTCAGCCTGTTTATTCCATCAAAATCAAGGCAAGCATTTTTATTTTCCTTCTCGTGCTACCCAATGCTGTACAGCTTAAATGTCAACGAATAAGTTCAAGACTGAGCATTCTACTTCGGTTTTACTGTCCTTAGAAGTATTTCTGATTAGCCTTCCACTGTTCAACAAATTTCAGAGCAGATCTACCTCATACCATATTGAAATGGCTCATCTGGATTTGCTATAATGTTAATCTATGCAGATTGTAATGGAAACAGAAATAAAATGACATTTGGTGCCATTAAAATAACTTGAAGAAAGAATCACGGTATGAAATTTATATGAAAAGCTGCATCCTTTAGCCTTAGTTTATCTTTAGGATATTAAAATAAGGAACAGTAGTTTCTCCAAGCTATGTACATCTGCAGCCACACCTACAGGGTGGCAGTGAGCACTAATGAAATGCCCGTTAGAAGGAACCCTGCCCTCTGACAGACTGAAAGCACTTGGGCTGGGTGACAGCCACCTGCTATTCACATGGCATTCTGAAGTGCACCACAGATGCAGCACACTACGTGCACACATCTACGCTTTGGAAACCATAAACTGACCAAGGCACCATTACTTAGAAACGTCACGCTAATGGCTTTTAATAGCACAGGTATGAAGCTATTAACAGGTTCCATTCAAGAGTGCAACTAGCACTCACAAAACAGAGCTAAAACAAACATACTTTGCCATGTGAAAAATTTAAAACTACCGCCATATATAGTGACTTCCCCAACTGTTATTTCATGGCTTCATGATTAGGACCATCAACTGTAATGGGGTACAAAATATATATACAGATATTTCCCTAAAAAAAACAAAAACAATACCTTTAAAATTCCTGATATACTACAAGATAGAAAGTCTAAATGAGATGATTCTTGTGTGGAATACAATCAGGGGTTTTGTTTGTTTACAGGGTAGACAGGTAGGAGATTTCCAGCTTTGTACCTTTGACCGTCACTAACACTCAAGAAACCAAAACTGCTTTTCGTGAAACAATGCAGAAAAGCATTCCAACTTTAGTTACAAACATACTCCTCAGAGTGCCAAAAAGGTGGAGGGAGTTTTCTAAAACCAGACGGTATCTGCCATAGCACGAACAGGTAGCAACAACCTAAGGTAACTCACCAGATGTGTGTGAGTGCTCCATCGGGCGTTACGCTTTATGGCTCCCACCACCGCGTTGATTTCACCTTGTACGATGTAGATGTTTTTATCCACCATCCTGACGACCCTGAAAACAAAGATTATTCAATTAATTTTCAGCCCCTCAGAATCATTCCCTTCCTCAGACTCTAAGAATCAATCTGGCCCTAGTCAAGCAGGAGGCCTGCAGAGATGAAAAAAATAACCCCATGACTTCTAGATCTTTGTTTTGCACATGCAGGCAAACACTTCTTTTTTTCTCCCCAAAAAGAAGACAAAAGTAAGGTACTTTTCCACAAAGTGTGTTTTCAAGAACAGGAGAACAGACTGTTAGTTAGAACAGGACATCTGCAAAGCAAGACAACTTCATCAAGGCACATTCCTCTTTTTTCCAGCATAAGTAAGTTCAGAGAAAGATACAGTGCCAGGGTACCAGCAGGCACCCCCATGACAATGCCACAACACACTCATCTCCTGCACTTCTGCAAGGTCCTGCAGCTCTAAACAGAACACAAAGCTTATCTTGTACTCTGTTAAATAAGCATCAGGGGCTTGAATAAGCTGCCTAGAACAAAACTCTTTGGGACTTGAAACTTGGACAAAATAACATCGTTTATAAAATGCCTTCAGTTCACACCTGCTTCGTAAAGAAGGCTTCTTAAGAAAGAAGACGAGTACAAAAAGTCAAGAGTAAGATCCCACAAAACGGGCAAAACCAGATGGAACATGGGGAGAAAGTGTGAAAGCAAAAAGTAGACATTTACGCACACGGAGCCTGAGGGAACAGCTTAAATCTAACGTACCCAAAGAGAAAGCCAGAAGAGAAGAATTGTACAAGAAGAGAAATATCTTTAATGGTCTGAGAAAAAGAAACCAAGATTAGTCTACTACAGGGTTGTTCTCTCTCCACTAGCTATAGCCCAGATATAGTGGAGCATAAACGAGTAACGATGGAGAGGAATGAACAGACACCACTGTTTGTAGAAAATAAACAGGACTTATAAAGAGACCAGAGTCAGATGATGCCGTGTCTGCAAACAAGTATTTAGTGAAATGGTAGATGCTAAGGAGACTTTTGCAGAAACTATGAAAGGAAAACGAGGAACCCAGTTTTAAATCCCATCAGGACATCCACAGGAAAGCAAAAGACTGAAAACAGCTGAAATGCTAATCTCAGCACTTCCAATCAGGCGGGCACATTTAAAGGACTCCACTGGGGTGGGGGGAGAAGAAAGAATATAAGGACTTTTGTCCATTAGCAAAAGCAAAGCCAGGAGGACGCAATTTTGGTCCATCACCCCAAGCTTCAGAAACACCGCCACACAAATCTCAGAACAGACATCCTGGATCTGTCAGGCTTCACTTTAATTAACATGTTTGAGTTATCAACAACACTTCAAATATACAAATATTCTCTGAGCGAAAGAGACTAATTTGCTTCAGGACTCTGCAAACAAGAAAGAAAAATATAAAATGATGCCTTATCAGGGGAGAGCCTCCGATTTGTTGTTTCGATTTGGTATGTTTGCAACAGGGTGCATAATCTTACAGCAACACTGCTGCTTACTTCATTGGGTTATTTAGAAATAACCGTATTCCTGAGAGTTACACAACGAATGGGGGGCAAAGACAAAAATACTTGATAACACGGGAACTGGCATGAGAGACCAGATCAATAGTTTCTCACTCCCTGCTAGATGATTCAGAAAAATAAACACCCAGCTGTGCCAAGCAGTGTGCTTGGGCCCTGAAGAACAACAGTTTATAACCTCCCTTCGCATTTGTACTTAACAGAAGTGCAGGGATTTTCCTACTCATTTGTCCAACGCTTGAGAGATGTTCCCATCCCAACGGTAACCTATTTCATGTCGTAGTTATATGATGGCTTTAAAATGTGATCCCTAGTTTTATGCAATTTTTTTCTACCTCAGCATGTCATGTTTATATTAGTACAACACATTTATGGGAAATTTTATCTCCCTTATATAGTCCCTCACTTATCTCTTCACTAATTCCAATATTTTCCACATCTCCACATGGAAAATCTCAGAGCAAAACACTGGTCCACAAAGGCACTTTTAAGGAAATGTACATTCAAATTTGTCAAAACCCAAGTTTCGCTGCCTTCACTGCTACAAGCCAGTGCTGAGCACGTAAACCTGGCAGTGCCATTCGAGGCATTCAGCAAACTGACTTCAGGAAACAAAGGCTCCCCTAACCTGATTTGGAAAAGCAGGTAAAGACATGGCAAATGTGTATCAGTGCCCCGCACACGCACTGATACTCAACAGATACAGTGCCATTGAAAACAGTATCAAAGCTTAAATACTATTCCGCAGGCCATAGAATTTGCCCATGGTACTATTTCTTCTGCCTTTAAGCCAAAAGAATCATGAACAAAATTGAGCCCAGTCCACCACAAACACAGGGTAAAGATGATAGAAGCTCCTGCTCCACATTTAAGCTTGCAGCCAACCAAGAAATGGTACTAACACGTTCCAAAGCAAACCACAGCCAACTATCTTTGTTCATGCAGCTGTGTGCTAGAGAAGGAAACAGAAAATAATTACAGGGGGGCAAAAAAGGCCAGAGAACTATTTTCAGGGAGATTCGCTTTGTGAATTGGACTCAGCAAAAGCATCATCCACCCTGTAAAACTGTTTAAAAGTTTATTTCAAGGATGGAAATATCTTCTCCAAACTCCGTACTTCCTGAAGCTTACCCTTTTTCAACTGTCAAGACAATTTCAGCATTCAAGCAACAACTGCTCTCGCTTCAGAGCTTAGTGTAGATGTTCTATACTGAAAAAAAAGTTTAAAAATTGAAAGTAATGCTCTGAAGCTTCAGAGAGAAAGTTAGAAGATTTACCAGACCAGCATTGAGTGATGCACTGGGTTTAGGAGTACCTGGGTGTAGTCAAACAAAACCATTAAATGTTTGTTCAACCCACAAAAAAAAATGCTAAACAGGGTTCATGTTAGAAGAGTATGAACTAAAGAGTGGGACATCCTATAACTGTTGGACAGGCTGCCAGAACTGCTAATGCTAAGATCAATAAACATTGAAACGAGCTCCCGAGTAAAGCCATGGTTCCTCCAGCTCCTGGTGCCTTCAGATCAAGATGGGATACCTTCCTCAAAGGGAATTTTTAATCACACACAAGACAGCAGAATCAGCATGGGAACGACTGGGTGAACTTCTGTGGTCTTGAGTTACACAGAAAAATCAGGAGAAGTGCCTACTGCATTTCAGAAGCATTTTATTTTCCCATTTCCTCGGTTAATCCTGCACAAAGTCCTATTTCTCTCTCATGATAGGTTCATGCACCTGCTGAAGCCTACAGACCAGTCCGCAGCTTTTGCTCCTGCTCAGAGCTTCAACTGGCAGCTCCAAACCAGCGCAGCTGCCCAGCCCACCTCGGGAAACAGGGAAGCTGTCATCAGTCACGGCCTCACCGCTAACAAGGTCAGAAGACTGGAAAAAGGTAAACACCTGAGAATTTCATAGAACAACAAAGTCTAACGCCCACACACTTGTCAAAGCTTTCACCAATGCTCTGTGGACAGGAACAGCCACTCTTCTGGGACTCTTTAAATAGTACCAGATGCAAAACTTTCACGTAAAAACAAGGGCAACATCTACACCTGCAAACGTGATCTCACACGTGCGCTGAACGCTCTGCTGCTCAGCCCTGGAGCACGCTGTCCCAGCGCACAGGAACCCCGATTTCTCTCCTGGGTGTTCCCACAGGCACACTTTTAGGAAGCGCTCCTTCCCCTGCGGGGCAACACCTGCAACGCTGCTGGCGAGCAGGCAGGAGCGGGAGCCTGGCCGGCTCCCATCACCTCACTGCTTCCTATCAGCACTTTTAGCTCTCAGCCACGCTGAGGGACCCAACCCCGTGGAACAGCTGCAGGGGGGCGCAGCGGGGAGCGGGGGCGCGTTGGTGAGGGGTGAGGGGGCTCCTGCAGCCCAGCTCCTGCAGCCTGACCCTGCCCCGGCCCTCACAGCGACACAGGGCGCGGAGCTGCCACACCGCCACCCACACGCAGCCCCCCCCGCCCCACAGCCCACGGGATGGCTCCTGCCCGGGCCCCCTCCTCCCTTTGAGGCCCCTGTCGCGATAGTTCACTCGACAGCCGCCCCGACAGGGCCAGGCCGCGGGCCTGGAGCCGCTCCCCCGAAGGCCGGCTCCTAAGGCCTGCGGGAACAGAGCCCACACGAAGGCCCTGTGGGCACAACGGCTTCCTGCGGCCCCTGTCGCGGGCGAGTCACGCCTGTCGCGACACCGAGAGAGCCGGGGGGCTGCTGTCGCCGTGCCCCCCTCACCTCCCCCCTCCCCCACCGGCCCGGAGCCGCCTCAGCTCCGCCCCACCACCCCGCCGCGCCCTCCCTCCCCCCCCGGCCGTGGCGTCGCGACACTATCGCGACAGGCGGCGGCCGCCCGGCACTGACCCCCGCATCCAAGATGGCGGCGCCTGCTCCCCTTGGCGGCCGCTCCGCGCATCGGTGGCGCCGGGGCTGGGTGGGTGCCGGTGCCCGCCCCCTGCCCGGCCCGGCCCGGCCCGGCCCGGCCCTGCCCCCCCCCCCTGCTGCCGGCGGCGTCCAGCGGGCCCCGGCCGCCACCGGCCCCGCTCCGCTCCGCTGCGCTCTGACGTGGAAACGGGCGCAGCCCAACCCGCTGCCTGCTCACTGCGCTGACGGGCAGCCCGCGCAGCCAATCCGCGCGCGGCGCGGCGGCCCAGCCGGCCCCCTGCCCAATGGGGAGAGCGGAGGGAGAGCGGAGGGGGGCGGGCCTCGCGGGGATAGGCGGGAGGAAGCCAATGAGAGGCGAGAGGGTAGAAGTAGCGGCGCGCTCAGCCAATCGCGGGGGGAGCCGGCAAGCGGGGGGCGGAGCTAAGTCGAAGTGGGGGCAGCAAGGGTGGTTGAGAAGGAGCCGGGAGGCAGGGCCGCCCGCGCAAAGCATTGTGGGGGAGGCGGGGGGGGGCAAAGGGCAGCGGCCCTCAGGGTGTGGGAGGGCAGAGCGGGCACGGGGGGGCCCTGACCCAAAACGTAAAGATAAAAAAAAACTGGTCACTGTCCTAAAACACGAAACTGGTCACTGTCCTAAAACTGGTCACAGTCCTAAAACATAAAAGCGTTCACTGTCCTAAAACATGAAACTGGTCCTTGCCCTAAAACTGGTCCCTGTCCTAAAACATAAAAACAAACAAACAAAAAAATGGTCCCTGTCCTAAAACAAAAGTGTTCGCTGTCCTAAAACATGAAACTTGTCCCTGCCCTAAAACATAAAAAGCAAAAAAAACGTGTCCCTGACCTAAAACTGGTCACTGTCCTAAAGCATAAAACTATTCACTGTCCTAAAACACAAAACTGGACCCTGCCCTAAAACATGAAAGTGCTCAAGCACCCACCACAACCCTCACCCCCAGAGGAGAAGGCCACCTAAGCACCAGGCGAGGGCTGGTGCAACAAGGAGGCTCCTGGCTCCTTCCCTTCTGCCCCACTGCAGCAGCACCGGCAGCCCCCCGGTACCTGCAGCCATCTGGGGGCTCCCCGAGCTGGTGGTGGTTTGCCCTCTGCCCACCCGCTCCCCTGTAGTGGCAGCTCCTGTCACAGGGCTTGAAACCCAGCCAGCCCACAGCCTTCTGCTTCACCCGAATGCATCTTAGTACATTAATAAAGAGCAAACATTGCAATGTGCTTTGCATTTTTACTCGCCATCCAGCACTGCATTGTCTGGAGAGGAAAACAATACAGCGCGGCCCCGTGCTGTCTGGGGAGAAGCAAATTCACCCACACGCACTGTGCGCTGCGTTATTCAGCCGTCAGGCACCCCCTTGGCCTGACAGAAAACCCTGCAGATGCCGTAGTGCAGCACCGACAGCCCAGTCCGGCAGCAATAGGGAACTTTGGGGTCCTGGATTGCCTGATCCGGCAGCACAGGCATGCACAGCTGTGTGCAGACCACATGTGAGTAAATTGGAGCCTTACACACAGCACAGGACAGCGAAACCCAGGATCAGAGCAGCGCAATCTGGGCAAATCCCCCAGGTTCACGCTGTGTGATCAGGAAAGCTGGGCTTTACGCTCGCTACAAAGATGCAGCCTTTCCGCTGAGTTTTTGTCTTGAATGTTTCTCCTCAGCCCACAAGGAGCATAAGGAGGGGCCGCAAACAGCGACAATCCTCCACACAGCCCTCACCCAGCTGCTTCTCCAGTTCACCTCCTTCCACGGGAGGCACACGAGCAGCCAGCTGGTTGTGCAGAGCAGTTTCCATGGGGCACTCCAACTGCTCGTGGCAGCCTTCGTTCAGGACCAGATTGCCAGTGCAATAGCCTGCTCCCCACAAGCTTTGATGAGAATATAACAAATCCGTGCTGCCAACCACCTCAGCCTCTGCAATCTGCACTGATGGACGGGACCAGCTTTGCACGGTCCATTACTCTTGCTCAGCTCCTGCCAGTTTGCGGTCATCCACAGAGGCCAGGTTTCAGACACACAGGCACACGCAACACGGGAATTTTCCACCAGGTTAAATAGTCTGGGAGAGGTTGAACTTCCACCCCCTTCTCATGGAGGCTTTTGCTATTTCTCTAAGGCTCAGTGAGGTCTCCAGAAAAAAGGCAAAGAGAGGGATTTGGCTCAGAAGGTAGAAGCAGTTGTTGTGGCTAGGAACTACTTGCAGTCACTCTCCCCAGAGCTGAGAATCCAAAAAAGAAAAAAAAATAATGAAAAAGCCATTAAACACTGAACGCAGTTGTTCTCAGCAGCTGCTCCTTTCCAGAGCAAGCTCAGGTAGAGGCTAGCCCACAGCCAGCTGAAGTCTCTCCAAATGGAAACTGATGTTCTGCATCTGGTGCAATCTGCACTCAGGCCAGGACCTACAACTGAAGCAACAGAGCTAAACTGAGACACTCGAGAATACTAAAATCCTTCTCTGGAAACTCTACAGAGCACAACACTGAAGCTGCAGAGCAGTCCCATTGGGTTGAAACATCCTCCCGGCTGTTCTACCTTCCCCGTGTCTGCATTTCCCCATGACGTGAAGCTCTCCAGACAAACATCCCGATGTAACGTTTCCCATTGTCTCTGCTTGGCCACGAGAAGCCATGCCTTTTTGGCAGGAGCAGCCTGACCTCAGTCAGTCCTATCTTCGTCACCTCTTGGCTAGGCTATGGCTATGTGATACACCTGGGCACGAAGCCCACAACACTGGCAAATAGCAGCTAGAGGAGCATGCAGCAGTGGGAGCCCTGGCCACCACGAAGGCATCAAACCCACCCTCCGCTCCCTGTGCCACCTATCCCAGGAGGCCAAGCCATATTCAAGCCTTGCTCCTGATCTTCAAGGCATCTGAGGGCATGGCACCAGCGTGGCTAAAAGATTAGTTAAGACACAAAGGTGGAAACCATGGTCAACAATCAACAACTCCACCACCCTCCAGGAGCAGCAGAACAGCTGAATTTGTCTGTGGCAGAGACAGGATTTTCTTGGAGAACAAAATCCTCCCAGCTGGTAAAAAGTAGAGTATGTTTAACGTGCTGAGTAATTCCCTCCTTTTGCACGTCCCATCTCTCTGCCAAGATGTGAGTCAGGTTTGCTCTGGGTTTTGTTTGCTTTTGCTTTTTTTTTTTTTTTTTTCCTCCTTCTATTTTCTAATTAATGCAAAGTAGTAACATCTGTCTCCCGAACACAGGTGAAGTTCTTGGTCTCTTCTGCAGCAGCGAATCCTCCAGCTGGCAAGACAAGATGAACTACCGCTAAGTCTTGGCACCAAGCACAAGGGCTGCTACTACATTTCAACAGCAAATGCTAGAGCCCTCCCTCCCAAAGAGACCATTCATGCAACAGGGCGGTTGCAAGGAGGTTGTCCTAGTGAAAGCCTCCCACTTCAGCTCCCCAGATCCTCTAATCCAGCAGTCTTCGTGCTGCACTTCACAGGGAGCAAGCTTGTGACGTGGTGCCGCTTCTTATTTCCAGTTGCCTGAAGGAAATAGCTAAAAATACCTTTGCTTCATTACTACTTTAAAGCATAAGCACTAATTGTATTTGCTGCAGGCTACGCACGGGGAAAGGTCTGGAGGGGAAGGCAGGCAGCCAGTTCAAAGCACCACCCTCTGTTGCTACAGCCCCAGAGCTGGGTTTTCAGCTTCCCTGAGGCACGTGCAGATAGGGATGGACTGTCCTGGGAAAGTGCTAATGCTGCCGTGCTGTGCCCGCTTCTCCTGATGGAGAGGAGCCTGTGCCAGGATGGGTTAAAGGCGGGGATGGGAAAAGCTGTGCTCTTGTTTGCTGTCATTTCTGGCAGGCCAGAAGCAGCGGGGCAGACATAAACCTCAGAGTGCCACCCGTATAAAAACACGGTAATTTCTCACGAGCATGTCAGCATTGCCCACTCTTCTCAAACTCTCCACGCTTCTACTGAATTAACGTGTTTGTGTGTGGTTCTGAACCGTAACTCGTAACGCCCGTGTCTGCTTAACCCCTCCTTATGTCCTGTGCCGCTTCGCCCGCGTTTGCCCTCCATACATCACATCCATACGGCTCGTAAATCACTGGGGTTAACATCCCCTAATCTCCAAAACACGTCGGGGGGAGAGCCCGCGGAGACCTTTGGCACCATAAACCGGCGGCACGCTGCCAGGGAAATGACCCCGAGGAAACCCGCCTGCGGCGGCCCGGGGCCCGACGGCGGGGCCGAGCCCGCTCCTGCTCCTGCAGGATCCCGGCAGGGAGAGGAGCCGCCTGCCCCGAGCCTCAGCCCCGACGGCGGGGCGGAGATCCCGGGGCGGACACCTCAGGGCCGGAGCCGTCGGTGCACGGCGGTGGGGCGGACGGGAGGCACGGGGCCGGCGAGCTGCGAAGCGGAGCGGGCAGGGCACGGGCAGGGCACGGCCCGGAGCAGTGCCCGGTGCCGGTGCCGGTGCCGTGCCCGTGCCCCCGACGGCGCCGCCGCTCCCCCAGCCCTGGCGCGGCGCCGGCGGCGGCAGCACCCGCGCTGCCGGGACGGGGCGTGGCCAACGCGGGCCGGGCGAGGCCCGCCGCGCGCCTCAGCCAATCCGCGAGCCGGGGCGCGGCGGGATGCAAATGAGGCGCGCCGCGATTGGTCGCGCCGGGCCGGCGGGGCGGGGGCGGGGCGGGCGGCGCTGGACGGGGCGGGCGGCGGCGGGCGCGCAGCTGGAATGGGGCGGGCGGGAGCGGGGCGCCCGGTGCAGCTGGCGGGGGGCGCCGGCCGGCCGCCATAAAGTGAATGGCCGGGGTGAATGGCAGGCAGTCGGCCGGCGCCCTCCCCGTGAGCCGCGGGCCGGCAGCGAGGCGCCGAGTGCCCGCCCAGCCCCGGGATTTACTCGCCGACGGCGGCGGAGCAGCCCGGGCGGCGGGGCGGGGGGCAGCAGCTTCGCCCCGCTCGCAGGACTGAGGCCGCCCAGCAGCCGAGCCCGCGCCTGGAGCCGCCGTAAGTGCCCCTCCCGGCCCCGCTTCCTCCCCCCGCTCCCCGCCGAAACCGGCGGCAGAGCCAGAGCATCCCCGGCGGGGCGGCTCGGGGCGCTCCGCCCGGCTCCGCGGGCTCGGCACCCCCCGTCCCGGCACCCCCGGGGGCAGCGGGAGCACCGGGAGCTGCCCCGAGCTCCAGCAGCGGCCCCGGGGGCCGTGCGCGGCGGAGCTGCTCCCCGGGCCGCCCGCCGCCGGAGATCCGCAGCCCCAGCCGCCCCCTCGGGGCCGCCGCGGGCCCCTCCCGGAGCGCCTGGCGGTTGCTAAACTTAGGCATTTTCCACTCGGGCGAGCGGGGCAGGGGCTGTTTAAATTAGCCGGGGCTCGCCGTAAATAACGGGCTGCCGGATCGGCTGTCTGCAGGGTCCGGGGGAGCGGGGAGACACCGCCTGGGAAAAGGAAGGCGGCCCGACGGCTTCTGGACAGCTGGATAAATGATATTTATGTAACGGGCTGCCGCCTGTTTACAGCGCGGCCGACCTCCCTGCAGCTCCAGGGAGAGGGCGAGCCCGGCCCCCGCCGACGGGGCGAACCTGCCCGGGGCTGCCGGGGGCTCCCGGGGGCCGTCGCCGCCGGGGTCCCGACCGGGAGCGAGAGAGCCGGCCGGCCCCCGGGGGGAGGCTCCGGGCAGAGCCGGCTGTCGGGCTCCGGCCGCGGGCAGGCAGCGGAGCGGCGCCCCGGAGCCCTCCGGGCGGCGGGGGGAGAGCCGGGGGGGCTGCGCTGCAGCTGCTGGAGCCGGCTCGGGGGGGCGGCGGGGCCCCGGGCCGGTGCCGCCGAGGGGGGCACACCTGTCGGCCCGCAGCCCCCGGACAGCTGAGCGGGACGGGCTGGGACGGGCAGCCCCCCCCCGGCTCCGCACACCGCTCCCAGCCGGCTCGGCTCGGCGGGGGAGGCTGTAGGGGCGCGGGAGCGAGCCCCCGGCCGCAGCGCCCCGGGGATGCGCCCACCTCGGTGTTCCCCAGGCGGATCGGGGGGTCCCGCTCTGTGCCCTGCGGGGTGCCCGGCTGGGGTGGCTTCGTGCCCTCCGCCAGTTGGAGAGATGCTGAATGCAGCAGTTTAGGAAGGGGGCTCTCAGGAGCGTGCCCCCTGTTCCTGTCCCAGCTTCCAAAGGAAGGAAAAAGGACGGCGTTTTTGGCGATGGCACCGGGCTCTCCCCGAGCCCCCCACTCCTGTGGCGTGTCGGTGAGCCGGAGGGATGGGTGTTTGCTCAGGCGTCGGTCGTGCCTTGCTGTGAGGGACAAAGAGCTGCCTGCTGGCTCCAGAGGGACCAGCAGGGCACGGGAGCTGCTCTCAGGCTCCACAAATGTTTGCAGAAACGGGGCAGGGTTTGGTTTTCGTTAGCAAATGGCCGCAGCATGCCCGGTGCTCCCTACCGGGAGCCCTCGCAGGAGATGGCTGTCCCTGGCGTCCCGGAGGGGGCTGTGGGCAAGGGCAGTGTTCTTCCTCATGTTTCGGGGATTGCACAAGACCTGCAGGCTGGGCTCTCCCCATGAAACCCACCTACGTCCCGGTAACTGAGCTCTCCTGTACTGGTTTAAAAGTGTGATATCTCTTGCATTTCTAAAAGGGCTTAATTCAGGCAATTAATAGAGCTAAAAACTTCCACTGAATTGCCAAGTAGTGGTTTGTGTACCCTGCGGGGAGTCGGCAAAAAGAGTTGCATCTTTTCTATCGTCAGATGCTACCCAAAACCCCGAGATTGAGAGGTGAGGCTGACTTTGGAGACTGCCAAAAAGAAAAAGCCAGAAACCCGATCTAGGAGACAGCTCCAAAAGGAAGATGAGATGAGCCGGGGACATGAGTTCTGTCTCGTGACCTGGCACATGTGCCCTGGCTCTGGGGACAGGGGAGGTCCTGGGCTGGGAATGAAGTCCCCCGTGGGGATCGCTGGTGGCCTCACACCACACACCCCGCTTCGGGAAGGCAGTGGGATGAGGCTGCAGGGTCGGGAGCAGGAGGCTGCGGCATCTCTGCGCGGGCTCGGTGGTTATCTGGCCATTTGAGCACGGGACCTTGCTGTTTGCTCAGGGCCTGGCTGCAGGGGGGAGGTCCCCACTTGTCACGGGATGCTGGGGTCCGAGGACACCGAGCTGAGCCAGGCCTGGGACCTGGCTTTTGGCTGGGGGCTCGGGGAGCACGGTGCTGGGCTACCATCAGCTTGCCCTCTGCCTCCACCGACCAGCATCACAGTCAGCCTCAAGGCTGGGGGAAAAAACATCTCTGGTCAGCACGGGGCTGAAGCAGGGCTGGGGGCTTCAGGCAGCCGGAGAAAGGATTTGCGAGGCCAGCCTCGCCGCACCGCGCCTCCCCTTTGTGTGCCGCTCCCCGTGCCCCTGCCCTCCCGCCCGGCTCACCTCTGAATATTAATGCCTCTGGCAGATTGGATAATAATGTGACTGGGAATTGAATGAAGCTGGTTATTAGCTCTTGGCTTCCGTGGGGCATTTAAGGCAGCCCGCAGGCTGCAGCTGGAGGCGCAGCGGGACGGAGCGCAGAGCGGGGCGCTCCCGCAGCAGGGCTTGGCTTGGCCCCCCCAGCCCTCCTCTGCCCGGCCCAGGGCTGGTACTGCTGTGGGGTCATCGGAGACAGCCCCGCTGGTTTTCAGTGTGGGCAACAACCAAATCCCGAATCCTTCTGGGGAAGGAACCAGGATTGCTAGCTGGATGGAGGCTGAGAAGTGTTTCCATTATTATTAGGTTTTAAATAGAGATACGGAGCTGGGGAGGGAAGCCCCCTCCTCTGCTGTCCCCACCAGTTCCAGGGTGTTGCCCAGCAGACTGGGGAAGAGGCCGGTTCCCCACATGCTGAGCAGGAAATTTCCTGCTGATTTGATGGGAACAAGTTTGAGCTCGGAGTGCCCATTTTTGACAAACTGCACCTTCTGATCTTTCCTCGGGAGCCTTCCCGCAGGCGGGTTGCTGGATGATTTAGCAGGAGGGAACGTTACCCACCTCGCAGAGGGGAAGCAGAACTGCCCTGCCCGGCAGCCCAGCACAGAGCCAGAAATGTTGCCTCTGTCCCCTCACCCTTGTCGCGATGTTCTCTGTCTCCCAAAGCACGGCTCTGCCAGAAATTAAACATTTGCACCCTTTTCCTCCGCGCACAAGAGTAGGGAAAGCATAGCTAAAAGTGCAGAAGCTGCTATTAATTTCACACATCTGATTTTTCAACCATTCAAAGCATTCAGGAATGCATTGATGGTTCTGTAGCTACTCATGATCTCAGCTGAAGCAGACTTGGGGTACTGCATTTGTCCCATTCAACCCCTAAATTACAGTCGGAGCTCCCATGAGTGAGACACCTGTCTGCGAACCCCAATTTCCCCAGCAAACAACTTCAACCATCCCAAAGCCTGAGAGCTGGTCCCGCAGACCACTTCTATTAAATAAATGCATTAAGTAGATGCCTCTATTTGCTGCTAGCAGGGCTTCGGGGGGACGGCGTGGGCTGGGAGGCTCAGCCCCAGCAGAGCTGCCTGCAGAAATGCAAAGAGCACGAGGATGAACCGAAAGGCATCGTCGGCGAGTCCGCGGTGACTCCAGCCTTCCTCCCCCTCCGTCCTGCCTCCCATCTCCCTTCCAGCAGCAGCGGCCCCAGCATCGCCGCCCTCCCTGCCCCTTCTCAGGGTGCTGTTTCTGCAAGGCTAAATTTTAAGAAGTGCTTATAATAACTGACCAGAGAGAAGCACGAGAGCTTAACCATAAATCAAGCTGACCTGTCTGCGTGTGGACGTTTTTATTTACTCGTCTTTCTGAAAAACAAATAAACAGAGAATGCCTCCCAAATAAACCAGCTCCCCACTTAGATTTGAACATACTTTAAAAGAAATCTCTTTTGTTTTAGCCATTTTTATTTCCTGTTTGTTTCTGAGCTTAGACTTGACAATGAAAACCACATGAAATTCCCTTTTTGTTCCATCAGTTTTATTTTTGGTGCCACAATATCCAAAACTTCCAGTTCTACAAGCTTTTTTTTTTTTTTTTTTTTTTTTTGAGATGCGCATTTATTGCACGGTTATTTTTTAAAGTAAATTTGTGGATTTTTTTCCACCAAAAAAAAAAAAAAAGAGGAAAATTGTTTAGAGAGCTGGATCCGTGGTGATAATTTTAAAAAATAAATAAATAAAAATGTTGGATGTAAGAGATATATGTTGAGCCATAGAAGTCAGGCTGGGTGCGGAGCTGTACTTAACCAGGGAGAAATTTCACGGGCAAAGCGCTGAGCGGTGCGTACTTGTGTGTCCTGCTCAGAAGGGGTTTTCAGCACGATTTTAGTATCGGTGCGGAGAAGCCAGCGCAGGAGCTCGTCCGTGGTCGGGGGAGAGGGGCTGCTGGGGTGTTTGGCACGCTGTGACCGGTGCCGGGCTGTCCTTGGCGGGGTTTTGGGGCTGGGGCTGCCGAGGCGCCTCTCCGTGTCCCCGCAGTGGTCGGGCCGAGGGGCTGCGACCCGAGCTGCTTCCAGAGTGCTGGCTTCCCTCTGCCCCGGCCCTTTTTTCTCTGAACCACTTTGATGGGGTTGCCCGAGGGCCAGGCTGAATGAGTAATTATGGATCTGCAGCTTTCTTCATTACCCACCCAAAATGCCTACCTCCCAGGGCTCTGTATGGGATGCAGCGTGGAACAGATGGAAAAAACTAAGGATTAAAAAAAAAAAACAAAACTAAAGCTAAAAAAGCCCAGACTTTGCACACAGTCCTTAAGCAGCGCAGTGCATTTCAGGACCCTGACATTCAAAGCCGGGTTCCGCTGCTTCCCACGTCTCTGTGCCCCCAGATTTACGGCACGGCACGGCTTGCTGCGGGGCGAGAGGTTCCCTCCGCACCCTGGGCCCAATCCTGCAAGCGTGGGCTGCTTGCACAAGGCTGCAGGGCTGGATCCAGCCGTGTTTGCAGTGGGGAGGGCCGATCCCCCCTCGTCCCCCTCTGCACAATGTCTGGGTAAACAGGCTGACCTTCGGGGCATGTTGCAAGGTCCATAAAGGTGGTGGGTGTGTGTGGGGGGAGCTCCAGCATCTGTCCCAGTGACCCCCCCTCCCCAGAGGGGTGCTGGCAGCTGCCGCACGTCCTCTCCTCTCCTGCTTGGGATGCTGCGGTCTGAGCTCATTGCTTGCTTTATTCATGGCAGCCCACGTCCTGCAAGGGTGTTCCTGCCAGAGCACTTAAAAAAAAAAAAAAAGAAATATAAATTGCTTAGGAGGAAAAAAAAATAATAATCAGAGAAACCTTACAGCCCAGACATCGGCTCTGCGTGTTGGGATGACGCAGCCCTGGCAGCCGGCTGGCCGTGTCGGGGCTCCAGTTGGTGTCCCCAGCAGCGCTGCCCCTCGGCCACCGTGGCACCCCCAGCCAAACTCCTCTCCCCTTTGCAGCCCCGCTGGTTTTTAAAACAGCAACCCGGCGGCACTTCCCCCTAAAAAAAAGATTCTTTCCAGCCACCCACCATTTTTGCCAAGTTTTGTCACGGAGCAAATGTTTATGACCGAGTCAAACTTCTGCGGAGGATTTATTGCAGAAACGCTGACTGACGGCGAATGCGGGCGGCTTCGCAGCGCGCCAAGGTCGGAGACGCATAAAGGGTGTGACGTGCCGGCTGCACGGCGGAGCCTTCCCGACCTTCAGCCCTATGCATCACCCGCCTGATTAGGGGCTTTCTTGAGCTTGTTTACTAATTGTGAGAATCATTTACATCCCTGGTAGCATCTGAGTCATCTGCTGCCCTCCATCTGCATACAAAGCTCCCGACGGCAGCTGGAGCCGCATAGCTCCAGCGCCGCCTCTCAGCCCCAGCCTCCCTCAAACGGGCCAACTTTGCAGCCACAGAGATACCAAAAGGACGCTGAAGCTCTGCCGTGAACGCATCCGCCGCGGGCATTGGGCCAGTTCCCTTTTACTGCTGGAATAATCGCTCAAACTCATACAGCCACCCAAACAAACGCAGCGCGGCGTACCGGCGCGCCCATGCCAGGCCCGCTGCCCTTGGCGCAAGCAGCGGATCCAGCGACGCTGCTCCACCGCTGTCTCGCTCCCATCTCCATTTCTGCCCAGCTTCTGTCCGTGCAAACACGAGTGCTTTGTGCGTGCAAAGGGAAACAGGAGTCCCTCAGCCGCAGCTGTGCTGCTTGCTGCCATACAGATGCAGGCAGATGTGCTGCGAGCGCAGCCTGCCAGGGTGCACAGGGATCAGCAAAGCTGAGCCCCCTCTCTCTGCTTTTTATTTCAGTCGTGAGATGCTCTCAGGCAGAATTTCTCCCCCAAATCAGTCTTTTCTCCCCGACCAAAGCGATTAGTTTCTCTGGAGGACTTCCCTGCGCCCACAAAGCACACTCCCAGCACTCCTGTGCTACAGAGCCTGACACTGCCAGCAACTTTGTGCAACTGCGATTCGTTCTGGCAAAACTAAGCCTTTGCTGATTTATTTTGTTCCAGATGCCTAACAAACAAAATAAGCCATAACAAAGTGCAGCTTTATTAATGTAGCTGCATAGTCTGTCAGAAAGAAAATCGCAGCCCCGGCTGATGGAGCCAAGGTGCTGCGCGCCCAGGCGAGGCGCAGCATGCGAGGCGCACAGGGAAGGCAGCTGGACACAGCCAGACCCACGCTGCAATTCCTACGAGGATGAACGCAGCATCAACATTTTGTTTAGGGGAAAAAAAAAAAAAAAAAAAAACACACACAAATTTGCAGAAAGTCTGGCAGGGCTTCCCTTCTGTATTATGATTAGCTCTTCATGTCCAAGCTTCAGGCATCATTTCAGAAGCTATCCAGGTGGGCTAACGGCGGCTCCGGTGGGGGCCCAAGCTTTCTTTGGCACAGGCCAAGTGAAGGAGCGTTGCCCTGGCTCCGCAGATCTCTCTGCCCCCTGCAGCTGAGCTCGGCAGGGACTGCCGCAGTCGGGGTCTGCAGAGGAATCCCTCTGGGTGGAAGTGTTGAGGAGAGCAATCCACAATGTGTGGGTCACGGTATGCAGAGGCGCTTCTCTGCAGCAGGGTCATGGTGCAGACTTTTTTCCCTGCAGACAGAGGTACAGATCTGTCAATCCTTTGGACCTTTCCACTGTGATAATCCTGCATGATACCAATACTTTATTAACCCTCCGCTGCCCAGAGCAGGCATTTTGGCCATCACCCTCCTCCATGTCCAGGGGCTTGCCCGGGAAGCCAGCGGCTCGCTCGCACCTTGTAGGCTGCCCCCAGCCCCTGGAGAATGCATCAGGCAGGGTCCAGTGAGGCTGTGCATTTCCCTACCACCTCTTATCTGAGGATCTGGAAGCACTTAAAGGAATTTTGCTTCATTGCCTCTCACAGCTCAAAGAGGCTCATTAACATCATTTCTGAGATGAGGAATGGAGTCTCAGAGCAGCCAAGAGATTTTTCCTACATTACAAGCCAAGTCAGCGACACTGCTTATCTCCCTATCCTCTACCCTAGCCCACATTATCAGGAGCTTCTCCGATGATGAAGAGAGCAGACAGAAACAGAGAGGCTGCCCCTTGCAGCCAGCCCAAGCGGGAAGCCCTGCAGCATGGCACCACGCTGCCTGCGATGCTCTTGCAGCTCGAAACAGCTCGCTCCGACAGCGATCAGATACCAAGCACCCTGGGGAGCTTTGGCAATTCCTACCGATGGGAGAGCAGAAAAAAATGTTCCAGGCTTTAAAGTGGCACACACTGCTACAAAAACACCCCGTGCCAGAGCTCAGGGGTCAGCACCGCACCGCGAGGACTAAATCGAGAAATAAAGTTTATAATAAACTGTGACTCAGCCCTCGCTGGCGGTTCGTGATCCTCTGGTGAGCGCACGCCTGGAAGCACTGCTCGGCCAGCCAGGGGCTGCAGGCAGCCCCAGGGTTTTGGAGGCAGGCAGGCAGCTCTCCTGCCCGCAGCGGGGCTGCGCTCTGGGTAACCGGTTAGCTCTGCTGTTTATCTTCCAGTGATTAATGGTCTCACTTGGTTCCTGCTGCAATTCCATTAAGATTAGAGACTTAAAGTTACACCGAGAGGTTTAGCAGCGGATGACCCTGGTCTCCCTGTGGCTGTATTTCTGTAGTCTCGAGGAAGAGAAGATTGTCTCACATCCCACCCTTCTTGCTCTCTCGCTGCAGGGAAGGAGCCCTCACAGGCAGCACGTGTGTCAGCCCTTAGCTCGGTGTGCAATTTGTGTGCCATGCACGCTGTGTCACTGGAGACTCCAGCCCGTGGACACTTGCGTGGCACTGTCCTGCACAAACACATGGATTGGGACAGCAAAAATCTCTTGCAAGATGGGACAGGGCAGCCCCAACCCATTCACTTCTGATGTAGGGCAGAGGCAGGGGCAGCTCCACCTGAGCACAATCCCCAGGAGGACCAAAGTACATGCGGACAGATTCTCTTCCAGAAAATATGGTTAGATAAACTCACCGGGCAGAAAGGGATACGGGCAGCCCTTGGGATCCCAACTGCCAGCTCCCTGCATACCTTTTTGGGGAAGGCAAACAGCATCAAACGACCAGACGGACAGCCTCTCCCCCCGGACAAACCTGCAGGAGCCTCAGCTCAGCGGGCACACACTTGTGGCCCACTCCGCGGTGGCAGCACGGGGAGCTCAGCAAGGCGCGCTTGTCAGTCTCGGGGTAGCTCGCCGTGGGCAGCACCCACAGCACCAAAGCCACTGCTATAATTAGCCCTGCTTGGCTTGCAGTCAGCCTTTATGTTTCCTTCCCACCCCTCCAAAAAAAACAAGCGGAGGAATCTCTGCTCCCGGGCGATGGAGCAGCATGTTACCGAGATCGAGGAGGAAGGTCACGGGGACCCTCGCTTGCTCTTTTTTGGGTGAGCGAGGTGTCCCCCCTGGCTGGCTGGAGACGCTGCACCTCGTGCCCACTGCCTTCTGCAGCACCCAGGCAGCAGCAGTTGTTGCTCCCTGCTAGCAGGGAGGATGCGCACGGGTGGCGGCCTGAAGAAAAGACCTGTTTGTTACAGATTTGGGAACCTTTTACCACGGGAGCAGTGAAGTATGTAGATGGAAGGAGCTACACGCGCCAGAGCAGGCTGGGGGCCAGGGGTGATTTTACACAACTGAAAACTGAGCGAGTCTGGTTCCACATTACAAGTACAGAAGCTGCCCCTAAAGAAATGGTCCTTTTACATTAAGAGAAAATGAGATGAAGGCTCAGATGGCAACAATAAATCTGATGCTATCTAAAGACACTTCTGAGGTGCCAATTCCAGTAACTCCCTGAGAACAAACGACTTGGTAGGAATGCCACAAAGGTTTATCACCGACTTTCTTAATGTCTCTGCCTACAGCGAGATCTAGCCAGCGTGGAGGAAAGCTCTTTTAATTAAATCTGAAAGGGCTGTATAATCTAGAGTAATACCTACAGCCCTTTGTCTTGGCAGCAGGGGGTGTCCCCAGCTAAATACACCAGTGCGGAGCTCGGACATTAGCCCCAGCTCAGACCATCCTGCAGCCCTCCGTGGCTGTGCAGAGCAGGTCTCCTCTTGCTTTTGTTTGTTCTGCCCACGACAAGCTGAAAGGGCCTTGCTTGATGCCACTGCACAGGGCACTTGTAGTAGGTACATAATCACACACACAAAATTTCCTCTCTGAGGTCCTCATAGCGTTATCTTTGGTTCAAAAAGCAAACTTGCTCATGAGTCAGAAGTCCTGGATTCAGCTTGAATATGGGCCACGCTTTACAACCAGTTTTAGTCCAGGTCCCTGGCACATCCCTGGGGCAGGCCAAGCACGCTATAGTGCACAGCAGCTCAGATCAAGCACACAGCCACTGCACGGGTGCAGTGAGGGATGGGACGGGAGTCCTAAATACTGGGGCTGGCTTCCTCCAAGCCTGATGTTGTCATTTACACCTATAAAGGTCTGTAAAACTGCTCCCCTCCTGGTTTCCATATCTCCACTGCAGTTTGCACAGATGAAACTGAAGCAAGACAAGCAAGAGTCTCGAGGCAAACAGGACCGTGCACAGGAGGATGCTGTCCTGCAGCTACAGTGAGGCAGGAGTCTGAATTCCTCCTTAAATCTGGTCCAGTGCAGAGTCAAGCCCTCGAAGAGAGGAAATTGTGCTTGACAGATGCAATCATATGCAAATGGCTGTAGAAGAGGGGAAATTATCATCTACAAACATTGGGCAGAAATTCCATCTGCCGCCGCCTCAAGAAGGGCTCTTAATAAATTCTGAGACAGCAAAGTGACACACATCTTAATCAAGACTTAATCCAGGGAATTAATTCACTGCGCGTTTCTGCATAATTCCAAGAGCCATGCTAAAAGCCATGGCAATATCAGCAGCAGATGGACTCTCCTTACTCCATGCAAAGGTATTAAAGAAAACACAGCCCCCGTCACACCACGTTGTGTGCATACACACGGCAGAAAGCAACAGGGCCATGCCCCACTGCCGCCGGGAGCTCACGCGGCCTGCAGACACCAAAGGTCAGACAGCCATGAGGGGGAAAGGGAAACCAGTCCCACAGCAAACACGGAGCCGCTTCTGTCCAACAGGAGACAAAAAGCCCGGAGGAGGCAAAGGTCTGGGAAAGCAGCAAGGGATGCTGCTCTCAGAACGGGGCTGGGGCCAGCACTGAGGTTCAGCAGGGGCTGGGGATGGAGGGGCACCAGGGAGCGAGGAGAACTTCTCGTGACCACGGCTTGCTGCAGGAACCAGCAGGACCGGCGCTAGGAATGACTTCTCTCACTGCGGCCCTGCAGGCATTCTGCAGGTACAGGGGCTGCCTTTGCCAAGGGCCCCAGCAGCAGCCCTGCTCAAATTGACAGGAGGCTTTAGACAGCTCTGAAAATACATTCTTAGTCACTGTCATCCACCTCCAAAGGAGGTGCAAAAGCTATGTTATTAATCTCTTGTTTACATGTTTAAAGGCTAGCGCAGACCAGATGAATGCTGCCTCCAGTCAGCCCGGTCCCAATACGTGTGGATTAGAGGGGTCATGCAATCCTCCACCAACCTTCCCAACTGACCGCAACCTGTAGCTTGGAAATCCCAAACACCTGGTCCCACAGCCCTGTACCTGGAGGCCGCTGGTCCTGGCACACGTTTACAGCCACTGAGTGACAGGAGGCTTAGAAACTGCTGTGTATATAGTACACATACTATGTGCAGCAGCATTATGAGCTGAAACTTGGACTTAGGGGCTAACACGGGGCCTGCTCACCTTGCCGAGGTGACGTGGCTGGGCTGGTAACCCCTACTACTTCACTCCTGCCTCTTCATGAGACTCCAACACAGGCCTGGGTAGAGCAGCTCTCAACGAAACCCTTCCAGGCAATGTAGTCACAGGTGGAGGGCATGGAGACCCAGAGGATTGGGACTGGAATAATTGACCCTGGGACTGAAAAGGAAGGTCAGGGAGTCCTGGTGTTGGCTACA
Source organism: Aythya ferina (assembly GCF_964211825.1). Taxonomy (NCBI): domain Eukaryota; kingdom Metazoa; phylum Chordata; class Aves; order Anseriformes; family Anatidae; genus Aythya; species Aythya ferina. The sequence goes on along the minus strand of NC_140302.1, from coordinate 17,569,985 downwards.
CTGTGAGGAGCAGCTCCCCAGCTGGGATGCTTTCTGCGAGGGAGGTGGCCCACAGCCGTAGAAGAGGTGCTGGGGAGCCTTTGGTCAAGATGACCCAAAGCTGGAAGTGAGCTGCTGCTCTAGCCGGGCTTACTCATCCCCCCAGCACCCAAGGGCGTGTAACGCGATGCCCGTGTTAATTCAGGCTGCAGAGGTCCTTCTGTAACCAACAGGAGTCCATTTGCACTGACCCAGCTTGTGGCAGCCTCCGTGCAGGCCAACGTGCCTTCCTCCCAGTGCCACACGCAGGGGCAGCTTTCTGTTGGGCGTGCACGTGTGTTTGTCCATGTTCACGGTCTCCGAGCTTTGCTTGTGCCCGGCCAGCTTGCTGGGAAGTGAAGGAGAGTGCAGGGAAGCTGCGGCGGGAGGCTAGGGAGAGGCGGGATGTCTGGGGAAGGTGCTAACAGCCCTTGGCTGGCCCAGAACCACTTCCTCAGATCTCCGTTACACAGCATGCTCCGGCGTTGCTATTTCAGTCTGAATGTCACCTATAAATTGGAGGCTCTTTCTCTGAAGGCTGCAAATAGAAGTGCCGCTAGATGATCTTTGATTTATAGGGGAGCTCAGCAGAAAGCCTGGCATCTCCATTTTCCAGCCAGGAAACTCGGAGGGGGTCCGAGGATCACACAGGGATCCTTTGCTCTCCCTCAAGGGTTGGCAGGTCCCTCCCCGAGTGGGTGGGGAGAGGTCAGGAACACAGGTCCCGTCTCCCTAACCGCCCCGTGCCTGCTTTTTCAGATTCCTCCTCCTCTGCTGCCCATTCCTGCCCCATGGATTTCAACCTGCTGGCGGACGCGGAGGCTCGCAGCCCGGCCCTGTCGCTCTCGGACTCCGGCACCCCCCAGCACGAGCACAGCTGCAAGGGGCAGGACCACAGCGGTGAGTGCGAGGCCCTGCGACCCTCCCTGGTGGGGGAGCGGGACCCGGCGGGCAGAGAGCAAGCAGGGGGAGGCGTGGGGTGAGCATCGCCTGTGCAGGGGGTGCTGCTGAAGTGCTTGGGTTGAAGCTTTCCGTGCTGTGGGTTAGGTTGGCCTTGGGCTCAACTCGCCGGGTTCAGTCAAAGGAAGAGATGATGCAAAGCTCCCCCGAAGAGCACCCGCACAAGGGGAGGCGAGGGCTGGGGCCAGCCTGCTGCTCCCCGTGTAAAGCCTCCGGGCTCACCCGCATGCAGAAGCTAATCAGCATAATGATGCAGATTAAAATTCCCTGGAGCAAGCATCACAGGGGCAGCATCGTAGCTATGGTCGGAGAATTCACCCTCCGAATTCCTCGCTGTGCGCGTACCTTAGTTGGGCACATCCCCAGGCTCAGTGGCTCCTCGTCAGCTGCTGGGGATGCATGGCGTGCGTCTCCATCCGAGTGGCCTTCCTGACGGAGCCCCCCGGCCCCTGCACAGAACTGCCAATTTAGGAGCGGACTTCTCTTTTTTTCCATTAGGCGTGAGCAGCTAATTCCAGCCATGACTGCAGGAGTTTCATTGAGTGGGCGAACGTGCATGGGATGCATCCCACAGCCTATTTTAGGGCGACAATAAATGCTTGGTGCCTGGCGACGTCACTCCCCGCTGTCTTACATAGTCTAGAAATAAAGTCACCCTGGGAGGCAGCCGCGTGCCAGCGTTACCTGCGCACGGGGGCTGCCAGCTCCTGCACTCACACCAGGGAGGCTGATGGCAGCTGTACCAGGCATATGTCCCCAGCACAGGCAGGGCAGGGCAGGGCGCAGCACCATGGTACGTCACTTCTGGAGATTCCTGCCTTCCCCACAAAAAATCCAGCCCCACTTTTCCTTTGTTCCATCTGCAGAGCAAGAGATGGTAAGGAACAGAGCAGAAGCCTGCTCTGTCCGGGCTTTCTGAGATCCTCAGCATCCTCTGATGGTGTTGAGCGTTTGCAACACCCCCTTCTGTTAGCTCTCATCAGGCAGGAGGAGAGGCAGGGAGAGGAGGATATTTTCTATAGCCAGCTCCTCGGTGTGGATTCAGCGTAGCCCATGGGGCTCTTCCTGGGCTCCCCCCAGACTGCCACGCTGCTGGTCCCACCACAATGCCTTTACAGAGAGCACATTTCCTGTCTGGAGAAGAAGCAGAAATGAAGACGGTGTTCCCTGTAAGCAACGTTCAGGAAGAGCCAGAGGCAGCAGGTGTGGAAACAGAGAGGACACTAAGGGGAAGGTACAGCTGCAGATTTTTCCAGACTCAGAGACAGGATTCCCACATCCACTTCAACTTCACAAGATTTAGGGGAAGTCCTACTCCAGAAGGCATGGAGGAGATGAATACCAAAGCAAGATGCTTGGTTAGCTCTTCCACCAAGATGCAAACTGTTGGCCAGTGGGTTTTGCTCCGTTGCCATTCCCTTTTGCTGTAATTTCTTCCTGCATGAAGAAGGGCAGCTGTCAGCAAGAGCTCCCGGTTTGGGCACAGCCTCCTCTTTGGCAGCAGCCCCTTTTGAAATCCACGTGTCAGGGGCTCCTGTGGGAACATACCCCATGTATGCATCAGGCTCTTAATTAACCCAGACTTAGCAGATGAGCAAACAAACCAAATGTTGTCCCTTCATCTGTACTGAGCCATTCCTAATAACTAGCTCAGATGTGGTGCCATCACTCCCTTTTTAATCTGTTTTAGAGATGGGTGATGCAGGAATCTCCCTCTTCCAACACTGGCTCAGAGCACTCAGCTAGAGAAATCAGACTTATCCCCTTGGCAATAACTGCTACTGAGAAAATAAATAAATAATCAAGAGCATGCTTCCAACAGTTCTGTTGAAGGTGGGATCTCTGCACGAGGATGCTCGTGGCAGCAAGGAGAGCACCGGGAGACCACAGCCAGCTCCTACAGGTCCTGTTTCCAGGTCTTATGGCTTCTTCTGTTACAAGAATGCACTCTGAAAATTCTTTTGCTGGTCCAGCCCGGCTGGAAACACTGCCTTGTGCTGGCTCTGGGAGCAGGAGATGGTGCCTTCCTGCCCAGCACGACCAGTTTGTGCCCTGCTGGTGGGAGCCAACACATGGCAGAAGCTTCTCCAGCAGTCTCAGGGCTGCTCTACACAGCCAACTCGCTCTCTTTGCATTAGTTTCTCTGCCATCTGTTGGCAGGTAAAGAGATGGTAAAGTTATTAATATTGAAGGTTTCAAAGGTCGGCTAAGAAGTTTGTACTAACATTCCTTTCAACCCAAAGCCAGCAGCCTGCGATGGTTTCCAGCCCTCACTGCCGAGGCTGTGCATGCCAACCCTGCAGACTACAAGCCCACTACTTGATGAGTCCAGCCCTCCTAGGGTGGGCACCTGGCCTTGTTAACACTGGAACAGCTTTTTCCTCACCTCTCCTTCTTTTTGGAAAGAGTACAAAGGTGAGGTCTCTGTAATCACTTAGCTGAGACCACAGGAGCAGAGGAGATGCTGTCTGGATGCTCTTTTGCCATGACCATAGTTAACAAAATTTCTACCTTAAGTTTTACTTGCATTACAATGCACTTGGTCTTCTTTATATCCAACAGCAACATTAAACATGCCATAGAACAGGAGGTGGATAGTAGGGAGCATACAGGAACTGCTGCACTCCTTACATCATATATCCGTAGAAACAACACTCTTCTGGCTCGTGCTCTGGCTCTGTGAAGGGTGATCACCTCTCCTGAAAATGCTTCCCGGGACCCCAGCATTGCTCCCCTTGGGAAAAAGCAGGTGCTGGAGAAAACAGGATTTTCCTAGGAATGGCATGGAGAGGTTTCCCTGCCATGTGTTTGGGTGCTTTTCAGTCTCTCTTCTTAGGGCCTCTCTCTTCCATTTGGCTTTTATGAGACTTACTTTTTGAAGGGCACATCCATTGGCCTTGAAGTACCGTTTCTCCTCACCCAGCTGTATTCCAGGGTCCTCTGCTTCCCTGCATCTTAATGGGCTGTCCAGGACAGCTTCCATTTTAGGATTTTTTCTGGACTTTGAAGCCTTTTAAGCTAGCTTCCACTTAAAAAAACACAACCAAACAAAAAACCTTTTTCATCTGAAACTCAGTGGAACAATACCAGGCTTTTTTAAAAAAGATTCCTCTCCTGAATGCAATGGTTTGGCCATTGTTTGCAACCATTTCTATTTGGTTTTGTGGAATATTTCACACTGGAAAAGAACACCTCCCCTTCCTGCTGAAATCCTGATTTTCAGTTGGAAGTCTATCAGAAGCTCCTCGATCAGCAGAAGGTGGTGGGGAACATCAGCAGTGATTCATTTTATCCGGAATAATTTCATTCCACGGTGACTTGTCTTGTTTCCTGGCAGGGAATTCCCCCTTTCTTTTTTCTTAAGGAAAAAAGAAAAATCTGCAGTTTCCCTCCCCTCTCACTGTCCTCCACTCACCGAGTGACTCAGCTGCAATGTCCTCTACCAAAGAGGAAGTTTTTACTCGCAGGGTGAGGGCTGTGGCAGAGGGAGGTGCCTGGTTTGGCCAAACTGCCCACCTCCAGCCCAAGCTCAGAGGAGGCACACTACGGTCTGGGTTTAGCAACTGGCAGGAGGCTGAGCAGCACTGTGTGGTTAGATATTGGTGCAGCCAGCAAAGAGTTTCAGGGTGTTCACCAAAGGGGTGATGAAATGAAAGACACAACCTCTCAGAGAGGGAGCTCTGAATGAGAAGGACAGGGTGGAAGGACAGGGAGATGCTCAAATAATTCACAGTAAGGTCTAAGAGAGACCTTTTCCTACTTTTTAAAATAAAAATATGCGTACCTAAGTAAAAAAGTAATGGAAGGATAAAAGTTTGTGTTTCTTTGGCTTAGTTAATTTAAGATCCTCAACTTGCCATCACTAGCAATCTGCCTTTCCCCACTCAAATCTCCGCAAAAACACTATTTGATCTTTTGCTGTGCCATAAATGACAATTTCCTTTTTGTTTTTATGAAGGGCACTGTGGGTGTGGTGCAAGGCAGACACTCAGTCAGCAGGGCGAGGGAAGGAGGTGGGACTGCTCCTCTGGTGGGTGCTGCTGGAGCTGCTGGTGACCACAGCAGAGGGGCACGCAGCCCCAAGGAGAGGCTCCCCGACACATCCAAGCCCCCAAACTCACTCTGAGGACCTCTCCATTCTGTTTCCCTCACAGACACTGAGAAGTCCCAACAAAACCAGACGGACGACTCCAACCCTGAGGACGGCTCGCTGAAGAAGAAGCAGCGGAGGCAGAGGACTCACTTCACCAGCCAGCAGCTGCAGGAGCTGGAGGCCACTTTCCAGAGGAACCGCTACCCAGACATGAGCACCAGGGAGGAGATCGCAGTCTGGACCAACCTGACGGAGGCACGAGTGCGGGTAGGACTGCAGCCCTCTCACCCTCCCATGCACAGGCTGTCCCCAAACCCAGGAAGGAATGAGGAATGCTGGAACACTTCCCCCTCTAGAAAGCACCTCACAATGGTCTCCAGCTGGGATCTGGCACATCCATATGCACAGAAACACACAGCCTGTGCTGGCCATGCCTTCCTCACCCAGCACAAGCTTACAGTACCACAGGGAGGTCCAGAGCCCAAGCCCTGCCCCACCAGCCAGCTCCCTGACCCAGCAAACCCCTTCCTTGTGGTACCATCGTCCCCAGCCTCACTGGAGGGCTCCCTTTGGAGTTCCCAAACCACTGTGCAGTCACAGGCACGGTGTGGCAGGGCTCCAGCTGGAACGAGGGCTTCTCTCTGCTACTAGAAATATGAGTTAGCAGCACCATGAATAGCCTTCCAGCAGCTTCCACGCTCCAGGAAGTTATATTGTTTGAGTCCCTCCAATGCTAACAGATTTTCCTGTTATGAGACAGACTTCTAGCGCCCACCCAGCTGAGGCGAAGTCAAAGCAAGAAAGGTTATTTCCTCAGCTGAGCAGCTCTCCAGCTGCATCCCCCAACTGCTTTGCTCCCAAGTCACACAACCCCACCCCCTGCCTCTGAGCTGTGCACACTTGGTAATACCAAAGCTGTTTTCCTCCCTTTTCCCCATGCAAAGGGCATTTGTTAGTTTAGTGCAGTGGGCAAAGCAGCACACACAGAAGGTGGGCAGCAGGGGCTGCCTCTGCTAGCCCATGCCAGAACACAGATGCACACCTGCCCTTTAGAGCCAACAAGAATCAAGTACGGGCCATATCCTTAGTCACTCCTTGATCTCCTACACTAGTTTATGCCAAACAACCCCCATGCAGCTGCAGTGTCCAGGGCCTGTGAGTCAAAGCCACAGCAGAGGCCAGAAAGTCTTCCAGCGGTGGTTCATGGATGTGCCACCTGTGTAGAACCAGCACCACTGTCTGGCATCAACATCCCCACAGTGATGTAGGACTGGGTGCCTGCAGTAAGTCATGGGCACCACCATTAATTAGGTGGCCCCAAATACGCTAAGATTATTCGGTGTATTATAAGTGGCTGTGCTTGGGTTTTGACCCAGGTGGTGATTCTCCCCCCAGGAGATGGCCCTGCAGCCCAGACACCTCGCTGCGACCCCTTCCTGATGCTCAGCCTCCCAGCTCTCTGGGAACGGCCCCAGCCCTTCTCCCATTCCTGTCTCACTGGGCACAGAGGCTGGGGCAAGGTCCCCTGCAGGGGACAGCCCGCAGTGACTCTATCCCTCCCTCCTCCCCCTCTTGCAGGTCTGGTTCAAAAACCGCCGAGCCAAGTGGAGGAAACGGGAGAGGAACCAGCAGGCCGAGCTCTGCAAGAACAGCTTCGGAGCCCAGTTCAACGGACTGATGCAGCCTTACGATGACATGTATTCCAGCTACTCCTACAACAACTGGGCCACCAAGGGGCTCGCCACCAGCCCGCTCTCGGCCAAGAGCTTCCCGTTCTTCAACTCCATGAACGTCAGTCCCCTCTCCTCCCAGCCCATGTTCTCCCCGCCCAGCTCCATCGCCTCCATGACCATGCCTTCTTCCATGGTCCCTTCCGCGGTGACTGGGGTCCCGGCCTCCAGCCTCAACAACCTGGGAAACATCAACAACCTGAACAGCCCGAGCCTCAACTCCGCTGTCTCATCCAGTGCCTGTCCGTACGCCTCCACAGCCAGCCCCTACATGTACAGGGACACGTGCAACTCCAGCCTGGCCAGCCTGAGGCTGAAGGCCAAGCAGCACGCCAACTTCACCTACCCGGCTGTGCAGACGGCTGCTTCCAACCTGAGCCCTTGCCAATACGCCGTGGACAGGCCTGTATGAAGGGCTGCCCGCCACCACCCGGGGACTTGACCTTAGCCTGAAACAAGGAGACCTTTAGCCCTACAACAGCGTACGTCCTGCAGAGTGAGAGTGAAAGCGAGAGAGAGCAAGAGAGCGCGAGAGAGAGAGTGCGCGGCGAGCGGGCAGACGGACCTCTATGAAGATTTGTCTAACTATCGTATGGTGAATTTTGACTGTCTTTGCCCTCCCAAACCCCTTCCCTCCCTGCCCACCAACCCCCTTACCCTCCCTCTTGGTAAGGAAACCAAAACAGTCTACTGGAAGCCCCACGGGGAAGCAGGAGCCCTGGCGGGCAGGGCGCCTGGCCCACAGACAGCCAAGCTCAGCATGTTTCAGTCTGACCCCAAACCCTCCCTTTCCCAGGAGAGCCAGTAATGGGAAACAGGGACGGGGCGACGTGGGGCTGCTCTTCAGTGCTCAGCCGAGCCCTTCTCCCTGCACGCCTGCAAGATTTCGGTGGAAGACATTTCGCCCGCCTATTTATCTGGCAGATGGTCAGAAAGCATAGTTGCAGTTGATTGGCATCTCTCTGTAGTGCATTTATAGGCATGGCCCTTCAGACTTGAAGCCTTTAGGAACTGGGAGTTGGAAGGATATAAAATATGTGTATGTATATATATATATGATGTATATATACAAATACATATATAAACATATGTAATAAAATACACCTTTTTGTTTTGTACATGAAATAACCCGTGAAGTAGACCTTAAACCAAAAACCCCCATAAAGCAATCATGTCCACTGAGGCGGCGTTCTGCCTGTCATGCTATACTGCTTCAGTCATTTCCAGTCAGACAGGGATACCTTTGCCAGTGTACATCCAAAGCATCCCTTTTGCAACAATCAACTCCCCCTTGCACATCTCCTTCCCTTCCTCAAATCCCATTTCAAAAAAGGAAGTAAAATAAAAGTTGGCACAATCCCTCTAAGGCTTCCGCCTGTCTGGTTATTGAGAGCACAACCTTGCACCTAAAGATTCAGAAGTGGAGCACGAGTAGCCTGGGTGAGAGCGAGCATCCTCAGGCAGGGTGGCCCAGGAGGAAACCTCTCCTTGCTGAGGTTTCCCCAACTCACTGTATGGGGCCAGCGTCTCTGGGCTCCTTGCAGCCCTCCTGGCTCCAAACAGCACCTCCAGGAGAGGTCGGCTGCAAGAACCCGGCCAGCTGGCCTGTCCCCATGCTATTTATGTTGGGAATGCTGTAAAACAGAGCTGGATCTCCTGGGATGTACACACCACAGCAGGACCTGCTGCTTCAACCTATGCAGAGGGACACAGTGGGTTTTTATAAGGGCACAAGGAAGCTACGCAGACCATGGAGTGCAGGACAGCCCCACTCGGTGCAGGCTCCTTTTCCTCCATGGGGCACGTACCTCGGGGCAAGCACAACCCTGATATTTTACTTTTCTCTTAGAGAAAAAAAGTAAAACATATTACCAAGACAAACCATTCTGCTTGGGTGAGGGGGACAGACAAAGCTGGTGCAAACCAGGTTTCTGCAACACTGCTAGCCTGCACAGAGGAAGCAAACTGCTGAGAGGGGATTCTCGCTAGGAGACACGGAGAGGTCCCCCACATGCAAAGTGTGCAAATCACTCAGTCTTTGCCATAGCCTGCTCCACAGACAGCAGCTGCTGCAGGTATCAGTGAGCAGACACCAAGAACAGTCACAGGTATCAGACCAAACACACTGTAGCAAAACTATGCTTTGCTCTGACCAAAATGAGGGAGCCACATACCCCTGTGCTAGAACAGCTACTGCTCCTGCCCTTTAGAGCCAACTGCTCTAAAGAGCAGTTGAGCTACTGCTCCATCTGCAACTCACAAACACCTAAAACACATCCAAGACAAGCCCCAGATCTTACCTTGTTGCTGAGTACCAGTGCTGCTGTGGCAGCTTCAGTGACAGTGGCTTCTGCTCCAGGGCCTCCCCACCAAGGCCTCACCTCGGTGCCCTCCCACTGACTCCCCATCTGCCCCAGCTCCCCTCACCAGGGGAAGGAGCAAGGCCCTGGCCACTCTCATTTCCTCTCCCCCTCTGGCTCTCCCACAGCTGGGTCCCATCCTCTGCCTGATCCCCTGAGCCAGCTGGTGCCACAGCCCTCTCCTGCTCCTGCACCAAGGCACTGAGCCCTTCAGGCAGCTGCTGCTCCCCCAGCAGCTCCACGCACCCTGCCCTCCACCCCACGCTGACCTTGAGTGCAGGTGGGAACATGGCAAAGCCAGAAGAAACATCTCTCATAAAATCACAGCTTTGCCTGGAGAAAAAATCAAAGGGAGGCCCAGCTTCCCCTTCCCTTGGGTGATGTTTGCAGAGGGAAAGCCCAACTGGAGCAGAGAGCAACACAAGCTCCTTCTTCCTTTCAGGCTGCTCTGGTAGCTTTGTGTTGCCTTCAGCAGCAACGTGTTGAGAGGAACCTGTGGTGATCCAGCTCTTGTCCCACAGAGAGGACGGCGGTGGGGTGGGATGGGGTGGGATGGGGTGGGATGGGGTTCAACAGGGGAGCCCCGGACAGGTGGAGCAGGGAGCAGAGGGGACACGCTAATCGGATGGGGCCAGCGGCTGCTGGGCATTGCAGAATTCAGCCCATACCAGACAGCCCAAATGCATGCAGCAAGAAACCAACCCCGGCACATGGCTCTCCTGATCTCCTTTTGGAGAAGAGCCTTTGGGGGAAAGCCCAAATCCAATTTAGTTACTGATTTTTCAGCTGGAGATTTACCATGCAGTCATTCTGATTAGCTTTAGGCCAGACCAGTCTGATTTCTGAGCAGGACAGACTCAGTCAGTACCTGCACCAGGCCACTGCTGCGTGCAAGTGCATGGCCAGTGGCTCTGCAGGCAGGCTACTGGGAGCACGCTACTCCTCCCCAGTCCTGTACTGGGAAGAGTGTGGGGTCTGTCTCTGCAGTCAGAGGTACTGCACCGTGAAGCATCCAGACCGGGTGGCAACCACACGCCAGCTCTGAGCTGAGAGCTCTTTGTACAATGGCACCAAATGACTGACACAACCTGGGGAAAAAACTTAAAATCTGCAGACACCAGAGATGGCCAAAAGTAAATATTGGAGTGAGAAAATTGGCAGCAGAGAGCCCTGGGAGAGGCCCCCTGCTTTCCAAATGCCACCTGCCCTCCCGATGCAGCTGAGCCAGCACAGCCTCCTGCACTCAGCTCTTTCCCCAGGGTCCCAGGATGTAGATGTGATGCTCACTGGTCCAGCACAAACACATCAAGTGCCCTGCAGACCTTCTCCAGGACCTCTCTCTTCCCCCAGGACCCCAGGACCTCCCTAGCTGTGTCTCTCTGATGCTGCAGCCCAGTTAGGTGGGGTTTAGCAGGCTTCTGCTTATTCCAAAGGCCAGCTAGGCAAGAAGCTTTGTCACTGGATACTTCCCAATCTGCAGATATAGCAAGCACACATTCTCTTCCATCATCCAGATCATTAATGAAAATGTTGAATAAAACCAGACCCGGAACAGATGTCCCTGAACTTCACTCAGTGTAACTCTTCCTTTTCATCAGTGAACCCTGGATAACTCTCTGGGTATAATCATCCAATGGGTTTTGTCCCTACCCAACATCCCATCCACATCATGCTTTAAAGGTTGCTTAAGAGCCTAGAGCATGACACGGGTCAGAAGCCTTAAGAATCCACCGAAATGGCAGCCAGGGCTCTTCTTCACCATGCCCTTACCTGTCACAGGAGCAAATCAGATTGCTTTGACCAGGTTCTGTTCTTGGCAAGTCCCCATGGCTCCTCATCTCCACTGCTTACAAGCAGTGAGATTATCTGTTCCAGCGGTTTTTGGTGGGTGAGGGGATTTAGCTGTCAGCAGGTCCTGGCTTTTGGCCCCAGTCCCTTCTGAAAGGGTACAAAGCTTGCATTTTCCAGCCTTTTTATGCCTCGCTGTCCCTCAGCAATTCTCATAGATAACAGCAAATGTTTCTGGGCTTGCTTAGCGGGAAGTTCATCACGCCCAGACGGTCTGAAAAATTCCTGTTTATGTAAACATCCCTTTCTTGGGCTTTCCCTATTCAAGGCCAGGCTTGTAGCCCCCACCACTGGCATGGCTCGTGCTGCCCACTTCCTCATAGCTATCTTTTTCCAAGGGCTAATGTAAAGCATGCAGAACAGTTGGGTCTTCTCAGTGGCTGCCAGCAGCGTTTTCTCTCCCTGCAGAAAGGCCATGCAACACTGTCTTTGGTTATTCTCTTACTGTTAGTGCGGTGGGGAATTGTTTTCTGACACCTTGCTTGGTGCATGCCAGCTTTTACCATGGTCTGGTATCAGAGCTCCAAACTGCAGGCTGCATGTGAACATCCAAGCTCCTGCTGGAGATGTTTAATAGCTCAGGTAGCGAGAGATGGAGCTAATTCCTGTCGACAATTCCTGTCCATAATTGCCTTGGGGCACCTGGCTGCATCCAGGCATGGGAAAACGCTTGGGGTGGGTACGTTCCCTCACCACCTCTAGCCAGCAACACCCCAGCCAAAGTCCAAATTTCTGCACGGGCACCTAAGTAACATTAAAACTGGAGAGGATTCCTTGCAGCCCAAAGCGTTTGCTGGCTACGTGGGGTCAGCAGTAGCGTGGTGCTGCCAGGAGCCGGCTCGGGCGAGCTGTCCCTGCCAGAGGGGCCCTCCAGCAGCAAAGCCCCCTGCTGGGCTGTCCCCACCCAGGGACAGCAGCACGGCCCCATCCCGCAGCCCCCTGGCAGCCCCCTGTAAAAGCAGGTGAGGTGGTGTCACCTAGCGGCTGCTGCCACCCAGGGACAGGCTCCAAGGTTCTGTGGATATAGCACGGGGTCCTCAAACAGCCACGTGGTTGGGTCTGCTGGTAACACAAACACCTCATTTTTGCTTTTATCATGATTATTCCCAGTTTCACGGTGATGAGCAAAAAGACCAAGGCAGCAGCTGGAGCTGCCTGTGACTGCAGAAGAGGGAGCACGAAGGGACAGCCTGCCGGCACCTTGCTGTGGCCAAACCAGCAGGATGCAGATGGGGAAAGCAATGCTTCTCCCACAGCCCAGGCATGAAAAAGGTATCAGATAATCAACCCATACGCAACAGCATTTATTAGTCATTTTTACACGTGACAGCAGCAGTTCCCGATGCACCCTGAGTTTTTGGGCCCTGCTGCCTCCCAGCCCCGGGGCTGTCCCTTGGGGTGACCACGGGCAGTGCCTCGCTCCGCAGGCCAGCCAGGGCTGGCTCTGCTCAGCTCCCCGGCAGCAGCCAGCCAGGTCACACCACTCGGTGACCCTCGGGGTGGCAGCCGCTAGCATTTATGTGCTTCTGGGTGCAGCCGGACAGGAGGTGGTGTTTCGACCTGTGTTGGTGCGTTCAGCATTTACAGCAGATCACATAAGGCATTAAACCAGGCATTGCCAGGGCTCAGCTCAGAGGTTGGTGTTGCTTTTCAGTGACAATTACTGTGCTCTGTGAGCAGCTGGGGTGAAGAGAGGACACTCAGGCTCTGCTGCCTGCCCAGGGCACAGTTTGCTATGGGCAAGAGGGTCTGCAGCCCCCAACTACACCCCTGTCCTGGCACTGCCAGCCTACAACAACCCACATCCCCCTCTGGGGAGTCACTGCTGCAAGGACAGGCCAGAGGTCACTGCTCAAGTTAATCTGAAGGCTTTCATCCACAGTGGCCCTCATCACCCCAGCCCCATCAGGTGCCTGAGTTCCAGCCAGGAATTAAAAGTTCCTCCTTCCCTCTCCCTCCCTCCCTCCCTCCCTCCCTCCCTCCCTCCCTCCCTCCCTCCCTTCCTCCCTCCCTCCCTCCACCCCAGCCAATTCCTCCCTCCCCAGTTTTATTCCCCCTTTGATTTCTGGGTGCCTGTCAGGTAAGCCTTGAAGAAGAAGTTGCAGAAGAGCACCAAGTAACTGAAGTATATCAGGAATGAAATGGAAATGTTTGACCAGGTGACAGGGCAGACCTTATCCTCCATCCAGAAGACAAGCAAGACATTCACTATTACGGCTATCAGCATCTGCAGGATCTGTGAAACGGTGATGGTCATGGCGATGTAGCGGGGCACCCGAAAGCCCGCAGCTCGCACGGAGTAGTAGGAGTACATGAACGTGTGCACGCTGAAGTTCATGACGGTGAACCAGCCGCCGCCAGGCACCATCTCCTTGTAGGCGTACCAGGCGTAGATGAGCGTGGCGATGTGGTGGTACCAGTGGAGGAAGATGAGCTTCTGCTTCCGGAGAACGATGAACACGGTGTCGCCTTGGGACGGGGGAGAGGTGCATTGTTAGTCAGGTAAATCACAGCAGTTGTGCACGTTTTCAGGTGAAGCAGAATGAGTGAGCTGCAATGCTAAAGACATCCCCTGGTTTGAGCCCACCAAAACCTAGCTTCACGTTGGATGTGTCTGTACCAATAAAGCCCATGTAGGCACCCATGGTTTGTAGGGAAGAAACTTTCCACTGACACATTCAACCCTTCTGTGCAGTGCTGCAAGCGCTTTTCCTTCTAACAGACTTGGCACCTGCCAACCGAAACATTGCCACAGACTTTCCAGCAATTCCTGCTCCAGCAAAGCAAGCTCCCGCAGGGCCGATGTGAGAAATCCCCACGGGCTGCTTAGGTGCCCCCAGCACTGCCCTGCCTGCCGCTGCCCCCTGGCCACAGGCTTCCCACTGCAGAATCGCCTGTTGGCCTGGGGGGCTGAAACCAGGGCAATAACCCCAGGCTGCATCCCTGCAGAAAGATGACATGAGGATGTATAGGGTAGAGCAACAGGAAGCAAGAAAACGAGCAGTGTGCAAGGTTAGACAGCCCCCTTCTCTGAGTAGCGTTTGGACAGACACCTGTGAAAAAAAATAACTACCTATGAAAGTGAAGGAGTTCTGAGCACATTGCACAGGGGGAGGTTTCAGACTCACCCAGTTCCAGGACTTTGCTCAGTGCAAATAAGTAGGCCCAAAGCTTAGAGACGTGGTGGACGTAGAAGGACTGATCACACACCGACTGCTTGAATCCCATGGAAGATGTGATGGAGGCCATGTGCTTCCAGGTCCGATGGGAGCCTATGGCACTGCAAGAAAACCAGAGATCTGAAGGCTGTGCCCAACTCACCACAGGACCCTCGTGCAGCTCTGCACCCAGGAACATTTGGCTAACTCCATCCGGCTCAGGGCAGCCTCAGGGATGTCTGAACAAACTGTTGCATCCCACAGCAGCAGCAGGAGGGCTGAGCAGCAAAGAGCACTCCCTCTCATACAGCCTCTGCTTCCACTGCTTGAGAAGGCATGCAAGGGTGAGAACTGCCGCGTTTGGTCTAACAGAGGGGCAGCTGTGCTGGTATCCTGTCTCCTAACAGAGGTCAACGGTGCATGCCCAGGGAGAACACAAACAGGGCAAAGTCGTCCTTTCTGTCCCCATTTCCTCTCACATTTTCCACCAGCCTGCGGTTCATGGTCCCCAGGCGTGAGATGAGGCCTTCACATTTCACAAGAAAAAGAACAAAAATCTGTCAAGATATACTTATTTAGTTCTCTTTTGAATCCAGGTATGCTTTTACCATTTACAGCCTCCATTAGTGGGCAGTTCCTATAATTTAGCAGATTACAAGGAAAAAAAAACCAAAAACCACCTTTTCTTTGCTATCAGCCTGCACATTTCATTTGCGTAAGCTCATCTCGAAACAGGCCACGAGCGGTCATTCCCTGACCCCTCTGTCCACACAAGTTGTGATTTTACAGACCACTGCCACGAGGGCAACCAGTGACCCTTAGACTTGACCCCAGCCAACTAGCACACATGGGCAGAGAGCCTGCTCTGGAGTTCGTGTGCAGCAAGGTATTCGTCTTGGTTTGTTCTCTCCCCCCAGCCTGAAGAGGTGTGGAGATGAGGGCAATGTTGGAGACAAGGAGTCCGCCTGCTTAATTACAGAGCATGGGCTGCAGCGTTCTCACCATCACTGCAGCGAGCCAGCACCAAAAAACTATTTTAGATGGATGTTCCTCTCTTGCATGGGGGAATTTAATTTTATTTATTTATTTTTTTTTAAGAAATCAGAGCTAGAACTTGGCAGGTAGTGCCAGGCTTTTACCTGAACAAGGCCAGCCCAAGGGACCAGAGGGTCAGTGGTGCGCGCAGCTTGTAGCCCCTCCGCTCCTTCATGAAGTGCTGGGTTCCAAAGATCAGCATCACATAAGCCGCAGAGAAGAAGAAGGACTTCTGCCTGCAAGGAAAGCAGAGGGAGCAGTCAGGGAAAGAAAGAGCCAGACTGGTGTCTCGTTTGCAGCAGGACTTTGACAGCCCCGGCAGAGCTCTCCCCAAGAAATAAAACATCTCCTGCCAGGGAGCAAGTTAAACCCTGGGGATGGCAGAGGAGAAAGGGAGCTGCCACAGCCAGGAGGCCCCCACAGGACCCAGCAGGACAAGGATGTGGCAAGCTGCGGGCAGGACCCCAAGCAGACAGGTGGATGCGTTTTGTTCCTTTACACACCTTAGATCATGCCCGGGGCCCATCATGGGGCACATGCTGAGCTGCAGGCTGTTCCCCCCAGCTGCAGCAATGCTGCATCGTGCCGTGGGGGCAAATGACACTGGGAAGAGAAGGAAGCAGAGGGACAGACCCACAGCTGCAGCCTGGCCCTGACAGCCTGACTATCGCACACAGGGTGAGCAGCAGAGTCCCGGAGGAGCAGGTACACGGATGAGACCTTGGCTGGTGCAGGTTTGGCAGCCCAGAGCCCAGCGACAAGAGTTCACGGCAGTGTGTCTGACAGAGCAGCACAAGTTCAATGAGTGGATGACCCTGAGCACTGCAACAAGCTCTGCCCACACTGCCACTGAGAAAAGCAAAAGGGCAAGGAAGGTTTCCACATACTTCAGGGAAGTGGTCAAGCCTCCTTCAAAACTTACGCTTACCAAGGAAGTGAGGCGTGGCTGCAGGAGCTAATCTTCCTGCTGGTACACTAGGGAAAGGAGGAGAGCACCAGCTGATTTGGGCTCAGACATTCCTGGAACACACGCCACAGCTTGAGTAAGCTACAGAGCAACCTTAAGTCAACTTGGGCAACCACATCTCATTAAAGGGGCTCCAGGGAGCTGCTCTGCATTTCCAGTCCTTTCCTCCTTGGAGAAGGGCACCCACTCTGATGAATAGTTATCCTAAGAAATCACAACCCCATGGACTCAGGAGCCCAGCTCCAGCCAGCAAACCCATCACTGTGCCATTCTCTACATGACAGTGTGGGAAATCCAGCCAGCAGCCTGCTGTGAGGTCCCCAGCCCTCCTCACAGCAGCTCATGGCTGGTAAGTGCCTGGGTTTGGCCCCTGACAGCCTGTGTTCGCTACAGACCAGCCCATCTTCTCAAGCACCGTGTGGCTTTCTCAGGGGCACGTGCCATCATAACAGGTTGTAAAGAGGAAGGGATATTGGGTTCCCAGCACCATCCGGGTCTCCTGCCCAACCCACAGCTGCTCCAGGTACCCCACGTTTAAGAGCCACAGGAGCGCTGTGCAAACACCCAAGCGGGCTCTTGAAGCCCTCTAGCTGCCCTCACCCCATGACATACGCTGACCATAAGGGGCACTCGGGGCAGTGACGTGAAGGACACTAGGTCAGGTGAGAGCTGGTTTCTTAGCCCCGCTCTTCAGCAGAGTTAGGCAGCTCCTAAACAAGCAGATAGTGCCAGACTGGGTCACTGCACTCCCACCTTTGTACCTTGCCCCTTCCCCTTCCCTGCTTGTGGGCTGCTCGCCAGTGGGGTGAAGCTGCACAGGGAGTGAGCCTGCTGCCCTCTGGAAGCCCAAGCTGGCCATCAGTGAGATCCCTTTGGGGCGAGCCTGCCCTCCTCCAGGCCTCCCTGCTGTGCCAGCAGCTGCGAGCCCCACGCAGAGGCACAAAGCTCTGCCTGAGCAGCCCTCTGACCCGTCCTCCATCCTCCCTCCTCCAGCCCACAGGCTGTTAAAGCTGCAGATCCCAGACTGTTCCACTGCAGCCCCACCTCTGAGCCACCACGTCCCTCTGTCCCATTACAATCGCCGCTCCTGCACCCAAATTTTGCTTCTTGCCCCTGAAGCCAAGGGTTTGACGATGTTTCAGCTGGGGCCAGGCTCTGTTCCTTTCAGATTCCATCCACAGAGGTTTTCAGCCTAACACAATCAGAAGCATCACATGTAAAGGGGAAAAAATGCAGAGAGAAAGGCTTCCTCCAGCTGGAGAGAAGGCTGAGAAAGGGAAAATTGCCCTTTCTCCTGGTGCTCAAGCACCTAACAGGCTGTGCACCCCAAAATACAGAACTGCACAGGTGCCTAGCACTGCTGGAAGCAGGACAGCGATCAATATAGCCATCAGTGATTAAATGCAAGTGCTGAGAACATCTTGCCTAAATGGAAAGCCCAAATACATTTACTTAGGGTAAGAGAGTCAACCCTGAGCTCTAGGAACAGAAAAACAGCAGCAAGTCAAGGGCATCACGTGGATGGGCTACGAAGCAAGCCCAGCAAACAAGCAAGGCATTGTGAGAAGCGAGGTGGCTTGCTGGGGGTTCCTCTGCAAGGAAAGGGACAGGCTGCGGAGGTGTATTTGTTAAAGGTGTTACGAGGGAAAGAAAACTGCAAATCCTTACGGTGAGCAACAAGAAAAGTAAACGAGATCTGCCCCTGGCACTTCAAAAGGTGGAATAAGCTTAAGGAGGAGACACAGCTAAACCTGGTGTGGTCCTTCATTACTCAGCTCGCTTCCGTACGGATGCGCATGAAGGGGTAGAGCAAGAAATCCCCAAAGAAACCGGCGAAGAAACAGCTCAAACAAGAGCCCCGCGGTGATGGCGAGGAGGCTGCTCGCTGCCGTCTCCTTTGCCGCGGGGGGAACAATGGCACATTGAGGGCAGGCAGGGAGCCGAGCGGCTCTCCCAGCAGGACGAGCCCCGCCGCCGGGCGCTCACCCACCAGTTATCCCGCATCCAGCCCAGCGCCTCCCGCTCGTCGAAGCTCCGCTCCAGCTCGTACTCCCGCAGCGGCGGCAACGCCGACAGGTTGAAGCCCAGCGCCATGCCGCCCGTTCCGAGCCGTGCCGTGCTGTTCCGAGCCGTGCCAAGCCCCGCGTCCCCCCGGGCACCGGCACCGCCCCGGGGCGGCCCCGGCTCCGCCCGGCTGGGTGCCCTCGGGGACCGAGGCGGAGCTGGAGCCGGCCCCCTCGGGCACCCGGCGGCCCTCCATCTCCCACCATTTCCCTCAGGAAACCCCTACACAGCCTCCAGAGCTGGGGCGGTTTGGCTGCCCCACAGTTGGCACCGCACCCAAAACCAAGGCACCGGTGCAGCCAGCGGGTACAGAATCACAGAATCACAGAATTTTCTAGGTTGGAAGAGACCTCAAGGTCATCGAGTCCAACCTCTGACCTAACGCTAACAGTCCCCACTAAACCATTTCCCTAAGCTCTACATCTAAACGTCTTTTAAAGACCTCCAGGGATGGTGACTCCACCACTTCTCTGGGCAGCCTGTTCCAGTGCCTCACAACCCTTTCAGTGAAGAAGTTCTTCCTAACATCTAACCTAAAACTCCCCTGGCTCAACTTAAACCCATTCCCCCTCGTCCTGTCACCAGGCACGTGGGAGAACAGGCCAACCCCCACCTCGCTACAGCCTCCCTTGAGGTACCCATAGAGAGCGATAAGGTCGCCCCTGAGCCTCCTCTTCTCCAGGCTGAACAAGCCCAGCTCCCTCAGCCGCTCCTCGTAGGACTTGTTCTCCAGGCCCCTCACCAGCTTCGTCGCCCTTCTCTGCACCCGCTCAAGCACCTCGATGTCCTTCTTGTAGCGAGGGGCCCAAAACTGAACACAGTACTCGAGGTGCGGCCTCACCAGAGCTGAGTACAGGGGGACGATCACCTCCCTAGCCCTGCTGGTCACGCTGTTCCTGATACAAGCCAGGATGCCGTTGGCCTTCTTGGCCACCTGAGCACACTGCTGGCTCATATTCAGCCGACTATCCACCATCACTCCCAGGTCCTTCTCTGCCTGGCAGCTCTCCAACCATTCCTCTCCCAGTCTGTAGCTCTGCTTGGGGTTATTGCGCCCCAGGTGCAGGACCCGGCACTTGGCCTTGTTGAACTTCATGCAGTTGACCTCAGCCCATCGGTGCAGCTTATCCAGATCCTCCTGCAGAGCTTTCCTACCCTCAAGCAGATCGACACACGCACCTAACTTGGTGTCATCTGCGAACTTACTGAGGGTGCACTCGATGCCCTCGTACGTAACTCCCTGCCATGGTGCGGGCTCCTCTGGTGGCACTGGCACCCAAATCACACACAGACACGCAGCCTGCGGAGAACCTGCACCCAGTTATCTCTGTGCTGGACACTCGAAGCCCTAGTGGTTTCTTAGGCCATAGTCTGAAAACTGAAACATCTTCTGAAACCTTGCCAAGACCGATCATTTGCTCAGTATGTATAAAATTGGGCTGCATCTGCACAGTGAGAGGGCTTGCTGAGCCAGCTGTACCTGAGCTTGCAATTCGGGCATCATCTTTCCAGGAACATAGCCCTCATAGTCATGTCTCTCTTTACAAGAATTGTGTAATAATACTTTGCCGAGTTCTCCTGCACTCCAATCTTTAGCTGCCATGGTCAAAAGCTACTAATTTTTGTTTGTTTGTTGAAAAGGATGATGCTACAATTTACACAGGAAAAGCTTTTGCTTGCATGTGGCATGGAAGGACGTGGAGAAACAGCTGCCTATGCCCGAGCCACTCCACCTGTTAAGCTCCTGTTAGACTCCGCTCCACATTGGCCACTCCAAGAAACCGGCCGTGGGCAGGTACTGCCATCCTTCCCCTCAGACAGGGGCGACCTGAGCTGTCCCTAATGGGTGCGTGGGTGATGCAGTGGCACGCTTTGATAGCAGCTCACTTTTGAGCCAAAGAGGAAACACCCCCAGACCCATCCCTGTTGAATCTTTTATATAATGGTCTGGATGTGAAATCTTGGAGTGTTTATTAACTTACTACAGAGTAGTGCTATTCCAGTTAGCCAATGCAGATCTCCAGACAATCATCTCACCTGCTTTCTGCCAAGGACTTCCCTTATCATTAACATCACAGATAAAATTACTTGCATAAGAGTGGCAGGGTATTATTGATCATTAGCTGGACACAGTCTTGACCCAAGAGAGCTAACTGCCTTGTACTACTGTGAGCCATCCCAGGGCAGCTTCTCCATCACATTATGAAAGCAAAGAACAACCTTTGTGATCAAAAATTATCAAAATGCCTTTTTACCCCAAGAGAGAGAGCATGGCAGGCAAACCATGACTTTGTTACACCTATACAGTTGAAGTGGGCGGAACGGTGAGGATAAGGAAACAAATGGCTGCTCCTGGCAGACTCCCTAACTTTGAAAATGAACCTTTTTAAAAAATGCATTTAAAACACGTTGCAACAAAGAGTTTGTCAGAAGATGCTCGAGGAATTACCCTGAGTACTATGCTAGCATTCAGCTAATGCAAAGCTTATGCCCACATAATCCTTAGATGCTGATGTAAAATGAGGTCTTTCTTACATTTTTGGCATTTCAAAATGATATTCAGAACAAAATGTAGGCAGCAATGAACAGCTTTTTTATTATTATTATTATTTTTATTTTAAAAAAGGCAACAGCAGATCATACAACACAATAAACAGAGGAGCTCTCTTAACACCAAAGCTCTGAGCATACAAACACACATTACCAGGTACATCGAGGCCTCATAAACACCAGTCTGCCGGAGACGTCTTACAGCTGTTTGGGTGAGATGCAGGTGCTGGACATGACTTGTTTCCCAACCGAGGGAAGGGCTACCCAGTAAATATCAGAGTCCGAGGGCTTCATCCACTGGTGTAGGCAGCAGGAATCACTGACTCGGAGGATTCAGAGATGCCCAGCAGAGCTGGGTGACACACAGGCACCCTCTGGCACCAGAGCCCTGAGAGCACGGTCTCCAGCAAGGGCCTCTCACCTCCTTGGCCATTAGAGGGGAGCAGAAGCCCGTGAATGTGCAGGGAGGCATCGCCCAGTGCGTGGAGCTCTTCACTTCTCGGAAGCAAAGGCAGGCAGGAGACCGACTGTGCTCCACCCTGAGCCCTTTTCCTCTGGGAGAAACAGGGGGTTCAGGCCCAAGGAGGACAGAGAATCCCCTGCTCCTTGCAAGCAGGCCATCCCTCTCTTCCTTCTGCTTCCCCAGTCTCAGGCCAATGCAAACAGTTCAAAGTTTTTTACTTCTGCCCAGTACCAGAGGAAATAGTCCTGCCTTGCAGCTCCCTGGATGGTGTTGGCTGGCAGTCACTAAAAGACACAGCTCAGCCACAAGGTCTCTTTGCCCCGGCAAGACACAGCCACAAGAAGAAGCCCCCATATCTGTATCAGAGCCTCCCTGCACAGCATTTCGTACAGACCTTCTGGAGGTTGTGTATGATAATCAAGAAAGTTGGAGATCTGAAAGCTGGAGAACAGTTTTACAGAAAGCTAGCCGAAGTATTTCCTCTTTGATGCATTTGTACTCCAAAAGACTGTTTCTGTGGAACTCACTGCCATTCAAGACTGTTTCCCAAACAGGACAAAACCAAAGCAGATTCACTGAATGTAAGGAGGAGCCTTCTCAGAAGGCACCATCTGGAGTTCTTACTAGTACTGCAAGTTACTTTTGACCTAGTTGCTCTTACCACTGCAAAATACTCCAAAGAGATAATAATAAAAGGGATAGCAAATGTCCTAAGGGTTACACAAAAGTGATGGTGACATCAGGAGCTATTAATCTAAAGATGTCACAATCAGCGATTGCTCTCAGGATGAATGCTATCAGAGCAGCTTCTTTACTCTAAACCAAGAGCTACAAATCCCATGTGAAGCACTGATGACAAAAATCACCTCCATGGAGCTCTCTCAGTGGCAGTGTAGTAGTGTGCACCATTTACACAGCCTTCTGTTCTTTGAAGCCTGTATGTAAGCTTGGTGGTATTTGTAAGCAATGATTAAGGTGAGTGAACAGAGCGAGTGGCTGAGGTTTTGCATAGAGCTGCTATGTTTTCAAACTCCAGCCTGAAAACAGCAGCAGAATGCATATTCAGAGTCTGGTGAACCTGACCAGTTTGTCAGTTTAATTTGCCACTGTCTGTTCTCACAGCTGGAAATTCACAGAGGCTGAAGGAGACCAGGTACACCTGACTACCTAACAAATGGGCCAGCTTCTTGAACCAAAAATCCTATTGAAGGACTTCTGATCAAGATTTAAGGTGTCCTTTAAACAGCCTGATCAGCTACTTCTTCATCAGAGAAATCTCAAAACCCAGGCTGAGTTAAGAACATCTGCAGGAATGCACATATGCACCTATTTGTATTTTCTGAACTACTCATCAGAGAGAGACTTTGTACACAACATTCAGATATCATTTTTTTTTTTCCCAGCCAGAACATGCTCAGTGCTTTGAATGAGAGTAAAACAAACCACAGCACAGTAACAAGAGGCTCATTAACCAAATTGCCATCATGAGTGGTCATCTACGTTGGTTATGGTACATAAAAGCTTTTCAGCTTGCATTCTCAGACCCTAAACACAAAACCTCCTGTTTTGCAGAGCCAGAGTATCCCCTGGTACTCACACAGCCAGACCTTACTGATGGCTCAGTGTCAGCCCCTTTTCACTTCACTGTTCTTCTGCTCACGTAAGGGGTCTGGGCTCACAGCTAGCAGAAGTTACACTGACACCAGACACAGACAAAATGACTTCTCCAGCTGAAGTCCATCAAGACTACAGAGTCTCAGACAAAGCAAAGAGCACAAAATGAAGGTTCAGCAAGTTCTAGAAAGCAAAATGCTGGCAACAGAAATGGGACTAAAATGTTACCAATTTAAATCAGAGGAATTAAGGCTGAATGAGAAAGAAGTACTCCCCTAGCCCTGATCCTGACTCTGCTAATTGTTTTACTATCTGTAGTTACTCAGCTTTGTTAATGCATCTCCTGCCAACACACAGGTCTTCTGTACCATTCCTCACTCTGCCAATCCAGGGGGCAAAAGCAAGAAAGAAAAAAGCAAAGCAATTTATTTTTAGCAATAAAGATGGCCGGCCCATCTTCTGTTATCACTGAGGCACTCAGCTTCTCGTCACTTTGTTTTTAATGAAAATTGACTACTCAACACTTCTTTGCTATTAGTTTAGATTTTAAAAAGACTGGCCTTAATAGAAAACCCCACATGTGATTGGTGGGTTCAGTGCATAGTCATTAAGAAGTTTCACTGTCTAGAGTCCCAAATCCACCATTACTGAGAGACCACCTCACCCAAAGCTTAGCACAAAGGGCACTGAAGCTTAACTCCAGCTGAAGCCTCTATTGAACTCATGTAATTTGAATTACAATACTGTTTACTACTTACAGAACATATAATATATGTTTTATTTTGTTTTGCTTTAACAATATATGCAGGTTAACCTAGGGTGCTTCCAAGAACAGTTTAGCTATTGTTTTTCAATTCTTGATTCGCTTTCCTAACAAGACATTAAATATACAGGGCTGCCCATGCCCACGAACATTCTGGTTACCCTCTGTCCTCCAAGCTTCTTCATTCTCTCAGATTTGATAAATACAAAAAATCATCTTTCCTTTAAACTGTTGTTAACTGGTTCTATGTACCACGTTGAACACGCTTACCTCTTCACAATCAAGCAGGCTCATTCTAGTCTTCCAGAACTACGAATAAGAGAAGAAATCTCTTTTCTATAAAGCTTCATACTGAGATCAGCAAGTTTTACATCAGAACCCATTTCAGAAGAGCTTGCCTTACAGGAGCACCTATTAATTAAGACAGGGATTAGGTTAGCCAACGGCAGCACTATCATAACACCGATACAAAGGCCTTATATTAAATTATAATTCAAAAGTTCTCCTTAGGAGGATTACCATACAGGCATAACTGCTACTGCTAGCACCAAGGCTACCTGCAAAAAGCCCAGAAAGAACCAGCCCCAGCTGCATCCCACATGGTCTTTAATAACAGCGGGTAGAAGGGCCTTGCTGGGGGTAAGCAGGCTCAGATGGAAGGTGAGGAGCATGAGAACAAGCTTTTGCTAATGGCCTAAGAGCAATAAAGTCTATAATTGCTTTCCTTTATTACTCTGAGACTAAATACCCAGATAGCTTAAGAGTTAAAACCACAGCCTTAGCAATGCTTGTGCCTGTGACTGAGCAGCCGTACATAAGAGGCTTTCCAGAAATTTAGTTTAGCTCAGCCAAACCCAGCAATTGGTTTGAAGAGGCTATTGAGAGGAAGACGAGTGGGAATGGATGAAGGGCTTAGAAAGGATGAGGTTGGAAAGAACAAGGAGAAGCATCCAAGGAAGGCATTGCCTGCAACCTCAAGAGGATAAAAAAGGGTATGGGGACCCCTGGGGAGAGGACCATGGGCAGAGCCAGCCCATGGTGGGCAATTGGCTGGGGCTGAGCCATGCCCAGGCTCCTGCACCAGCCAGAAAGATCTGCTGGCACAGAGGTGCAAGGAAGCTTCTTCACCCGATGCTCTTTGCTCACTGCCATTTAATGATGGAATGAGTCAAAATCCCGGAGCCTTCAAGGAGCCGTCCTTGCCGCGATCCTCCCACAACCAGGGTGACTTCACACTCACCTGCAGAGGGAGACGGCTCTCCTTGATTAGCCAAATTTTGTTGACCTACTTTGGAGCCGCCACCTTCCCAGGCTGGAAAAACCAGCCGTGGAGCTGACGTGGCCAGCTGCAGGCCGGGGACAGGCTGTCCCGCAGGGATGCTGATGGAGGGCACACGAGGACCCACCCCCACACGAGCATGCAGGGGCTGAAGAGGCTTTCCCTCACACCAGCCTGGCGCTGATCCCTGGAAAACGTGCCTGCCTGCATCCCCAGGGTGTCTCCGGCGCCAGGCCAGCACTGCTCGCAGGGCCCCATGTTCTCCACCAGCCCATAGGGCTGGGGCAACTTGAAAAGCCAGCTGGCTTGCTCCCCGTGCCTCCCTGTCTGCACAGCCACACCGGGCCCTCGTGGGGTTTTGTGGGCATGGGGAGGCAGCTGGCACTCCAGCTGGTGCTTGGGCTCCCCATGCCTTGCTAAGAGACAGAAGCAGGGGCAGAAGAGAGTTTGGTGCTGTACGGGGCTCAGCTGGGGTTGCAGCTCCTGGGTGAGGCCTCAGCAGCCTTGGGGAAAGCGTTGAGTCATATCCTACTTCTCCTTGAGGATGAAAAAAGGAGGGGAAGAAGGGCTCGTTGCCTACTTGGTGCATCACAAACCATGGTTTTAATGCTACGTTACCTGACCTGGCACACGTGTAACCTGGGGTTGCACATCTTGCCCAGAGAGAAGCACCAGTGCTGCCTGAGGGGCAGAGAGCACCCCCGTCTTTTCCCCCGATATGGGTTTTGACCACACGTGTGTGACAGGCTGCTTGTTATTAATATTTGGACTTAATAACCAGCTCCAGGCTGTGTCACAGTTTCCTTCAATATTCAACACTGAATACCAACAAGAATAACATGGAGAAAACCAAAGAGAGAAAGCTGTGCTTTCAGCAGGAACACAGAAGAGTTAGAGGATAGGAATAAAGCAAAACTGGAAAAACTTTATGGAGCTATACCAATAGTTTCAGAGAACCACCCTACAACTCCAAGAACACCTCCTGGCCGTTTCAAACCCCAAATACAGCTCTCCCTGGAGAAGACTCTTCCTTTTAGGGTGCCTTGTGAATGACCACTTCCTAGTCATGAGATCCCTGTGTGGGTTTGTGCTTTACTTCACTAAAAGTAGCTTTCTCACCAAGTTTTTGAACCATCTTTTAATAAGCATATATATTTCAACTCTCTGGCTAGACATGCCTCCTAACTCTGCTGTATGTTTGGAAATGAGCATAGTCATGAAAAGCGTAAGGACTTCAGGATATAGCTAGTAAGAGGCAGCGTGTTAATGTTGCATCTGGTGCTATATTCTCATTTTTTCTGGCTAGAACTTCTTTCTGAATGTGTAAACAGCAAGACAGCATCATTCTCAGTAAACTGGAAAACACTCAGGTTTTTGTAACCCTGCATAGGCTCCTTGGGCCACAAACATTTCCCTACTCTTCTGCTCTTGAAAGCAAAACAAGGTATAGGTCTAGCCCCATCAAGCCATGGTGCCCTTGTTTCTTCTTCTCTTTAAGCTCACCAAGCCACAAACTTCCCAAATCATTTGCTATATTCAGCCTGATCTAAACAGACAGACCCTCATGTAGGCTGAATTAATAGTCTCCCTTTTCCTCCCCAGAAAGAAGAAGGAACTGAGCAAAACACCCTACCCCTTCTCCATGCTCACCCGCTGGTAGATGATGACAAAGCCTCCACAGGGCAACCAGCAGCCATGCTGCAGAACTTGCACCAATATATATTTTTCTCCAGAAAACTATCAACCTTGAAATTCCAACTCAGAGGCAGAAAGGTGCCATCTAGCCACTGTTTCTGCCACCTATCTACAACTCCTGCTTTTCCCCTCCTCCCCGTTTGTTTATAGCTCACCTTGCTCTAATCTCCCCTGTCCATGCCCTCAGCTCTGAGGCATGAAGCCACCTAGGGCTGCTACAAAGCTAGAGCAACAGGTCACCAAGCTCACCCCTGACTACAGCCAGGTGTGGGTATCCCAGAAAACAGCAAGGAATTCCAGGAAATACAGCAGCAGCTTAGGTCTATGGGCTGTTTTCACCCATCCTAGACAGCAAAGAGCAATCTTGTCCAAAACATTTTTTGCTACAGCACCACTGCAAGCTGAGGGCTGGGGAGGGAAGGTTGCACTGCCAGGCATCAGAGAAGCCACTGAGTCAGAGCTGGGCACTGTCCCAACCCAGGGCATCCCAGGAGCCCAGCCAAACTGCTGCTTGAGAGGTTATACACAGCACCTACTTTGGAATGAGAAGCACATGCAAAAGCAGGAGCAGAGCCTGGAAATAAGCCACAGCCAAGAGCACAGCCATCAACCCTCGGTGTGGGGCATCACCAGTCAGACCATCAGCCAGTGCTGCGGGTAGGTTGTGCAACTGCACCCAGGCGTGGGTTTGTCTTAGAGCCCAGGGTGAGTAAAAACACGTGGGTATCGCTCCACACCATGACCCTGAGGGGGACAAGAGCACGCCTGCACATGTTGAAACGAGGAATGCTTTCTTCAGAAAGAGCAGAGCTTGTTGCTTCTATAAGCAGGCTGCATGGCCCATTGCCTGTGATCAGATCTCCAAGCTGCTGGCTGCTCTTCCTGTGGTCCTAGCACTTGGCATCTGTTCCAAATTCTTCTTTTATCACAGGTTTGGAGACTCCATGGGCATGGGTGTGTTATGTACAGGCAGAGGAGGGAAGGCACCACATGAAACCCTGGGAGAAGGCCAAGAGGAATTGCTGACAGAGGTTTGTAGGGGTCTAGAGGTACGTGGAGACTGTAGCAGCAGTGATATGAAGGGAAAACCACGTGAGTCTGCTTGAATGACCTCCTGTTACAAGGACCAGAGGTTCACATTAAACAGACACTGGAGCACTACCACCCAGGGGAATGAATATAACTTTATTTAAAAAAAATAATAATAATTTAGCTCAAACACAAACAAGATTGCAGAGGGTTGATGGAAGCAGGAAGAACAACATTTACCCACAGAACTTTAAACAGACCGGTTTCATTTCCTTTTAAGCAATACTTTCAGTGCCCTTCCCTGTCCACAGCTCTACCTCCAGTCCTCACCTGCACATAAAGGAATCCTGACTCTCAGGGGTCTTGGTGACAAGCCAGAGGAGAAACAATGTCTGCCACACATGAAACGCTATTCCTACCTCCAGAGCCTCCCCAGAGATCCAAAAAGCCAGAAGAGCAACACTAGCATCTAAACCAACGTGCAATAAAAAGGGAACAACTCGCACTCCTCCCTGGAAGTCTACCTACCCATGCCCCATTCCCAGCGTCCTGGCCAAGTGCTTCCACCCATGCCTGAATTCGCGTCCCCGCCCACAGGTGCTGTACACAGAGGTGTGCACACAGGCCTTTGCAATACACCTCCCTCCCCCCGGCTCTTCTCATCCAGACCTGCTGATCTTTCGCCTCTCTCTGTGCCTGCGTGCCGTACATTTCTTGGCACGGCAGCAGTTCGTTTCACAGTGAAGGGATGTGCCCTGGAACATGCTGAGCCACTACTGCAACTTCTTCTCTTCTGTGAAGTGGCCTTTCAAGCAGTTGCCATTCTGATAGACAGGGCTGGCCCTCTTCCTCCTGTACCACACCACAGACTTGTAGAGCACAAATCCAATGCTGGCCAGGCAGAGCAAGAGAAGAGCCAAGATGTCCAAGCAGAAGTACTCATATAAGGAGAGGTCATAGACAGCGGGGCGAAGGTAAGGTGCCCCATCATGACGAAGGAGGTACTCCAGCCAGTACACTGTCCTGTTGAGAGCATGCATCGGTTTGTCCAGGTGCAGGGCCGAGATGAGCTTAGCTGCTTTTCTGTAACTGCAAAGGAAGACAAGAAATCGTCAATCTGACAGGGGCCTCATAGCTAAGAAGCGGTCTGATTCAGTGGTGCCTTCAAGTCCCAGGTGATACCTTAGGGGTGTGGCACATTTACTCCAAGATTCGTTTTACATCTGCCTCTAAAAGCCACTCTGATGGCAATCATTAGCCATGGCAGCACAAGCCAGAGTGTATTTTACTGTTTTGTTAACAAGGCCGGCAGTTCAGTTCCTAAGTTCCTTGGTAAGATGACTGCTCAGTGGTTTCTGATGGATCAAAGCTTTTTGAAGGGAGTTTGCAGCAGAAGGTCTCACCCAGAATCAAGCAGCGGTCAGTTGTTTGGTAACTGGCCAAATACTTTGCTACTGAATGGAACACCTTAACAACTTACTCTAAGATCAATAGATGAGTTGATTAAAATTAAAATAAAAAAAAAAAAATCAAGCTCTTTGACAGCACTTCAAACACTAACAGTTGCATGCGTTATATTAGACAGTGGGAGCCCTGTGTCACTGTGCTGCAACAAATCTAGGAAAGGGGAAAAGCCTTGTTTTGAGAAGCAATGGATGAAGCATTATCTGCAGCCCATTGGCTGCAGATAACTGTTTCTACAGAAAGCTTTTTGGACAAGACCAAGGAAATCACAAGTGAAGGATACAATCTCATTTTACCTGATAACAGGCTGGCACTAAAATGAAAGAGGTTTGTGCCTCTGCATCTCAGAAAGCTTTCTAAGAAAATTACAGTCAAAGCCAAACAGGGCTAGATCATGCTCTCTTGCAGCAAATGTTGGAGTATATCTTCCTGCAAACATCTCAGGATTACAAGACACTAACATGTCTGGCCAGCTGAGCAATATTTGCAACTCTGCTTGGTCCACAGGCTATATGGGGGATGACACAAAGGCATCAATCCCTATGTGCAGCCCATACCAAGGAACTGCTTAATGCAGCTGCATGGCTCACCTGGGGTCAGAGATAACCGTGACGATAGCCTGGTAAAGATCCTCTTCTCTCACACTGCTCCAGTCCATGAGAATACCCATGCCCTTCGCCTGCACTCTGGTCATGATGTCAAACTGGTCCCCATAGAAAGGGAATCCCACCACCGGCACACCGTGATAAATTGCCTCGAATATGCCATTCATCCCGCAGTGGCTGACGAAAGCTTTCACATTGGGATGGCCTGCAGGCAAAGAAACAGCAGCAGGTCAGTGCCTTCCATGCTGAAACAGGGATACTGGTGGCTTCTTCAAGACACAGAGTGGATGCGTGCTTAGGGAAAACCAAACATGCTGAGCACAGAGGATGAAAATTCACGTTATCCTTCAGGAACACAGCAGCCCAAAGCACACAGGGCAGAACCTGGAGAACAAGGGAAGTAAGTGCCAAGATACAGCTTCAGACATTTAGAGATCAGACTCACAACAAGCAAGAGACTTAGACCCACACAGGTGCTGTTTTTCTGGTATGATCTTGCTGTGGTTTGGACTAAACTCCAGAGATGTTGCTAGTGGTACACACACACACTCAAACACATACACACGCTCACACACACTCAGCCCTGCCTTACCTAGCAGGTCGTTCTGGGGCAGCCACCCCATCATCAGTGTATTCTCACCCAGGTTTCTTGGCTTCTGTCCGAAGTATCTATGGGAAGAGATAAAGATAAAAAAAAAAAAATAAAAAAAAAAAAAACAGGAAAAGAAAAACACACACAATGTAATTATAACAATTTATAACAATTATAAATTCAATCAGATCAAGAGATGGAAAGCAAACTGTCTGATTGTCATCCAACTGGAGTTATGAGGAATCCCATCCCCTCCTCACCTCCACACCACCCTCTGTGGGAGGCGGGCAAATGCGCCAGCCATCTTCTCCACCAGGTCGTTTGGAAGAGCTCGGATCCCGATGCCAAAGGAGACAACAACAACACCTGCATCTGCTGCTTCCACCCAGAGACGCAGACCCTGCAGGCAAAACACACACAGATGCCTTGAAGTCTTGCTGGAGAAAGGCCCTTCCCCTGTAGCCTCTGCCAGCAGAAAGCTGTCTATGAAGAGGATGAAGCCAAATCTATATGGAGCACAAAGCTAAGCGTTTCTGACCAGGAAGATACTAAAACTGATGTGATTTCTGCAGCCAGACAGGCAGGAGTTACTCGAGCAGAAAAGCTGAGCTTGGGCGCTCCATGCAGAGGTGTCTAGAACTTGCATTTTGTAATACAGCTTTGGAGGTGACACAGTTACTCCTTGGTAAGGAGGGCTCTGAAAACATAGGGCCCACATAGGTGCAGCCAGAGCTCCTCAGGGAGCTGGAGTGAAAATATTAAGGCTGTTTTCCATCAGCACACTAAGGCAGGAGGCCTACCAGGGTCTCTAGGTGTAGGCTAGAGGCTTCCCAAGATGCTACATGCAGGTGTGTATCTAGGAGGAGTCCTCACTCCTTTTGACTGGCAGGAAGGGAGGAGGCTGGAGGAGAGGAAATCAGCCAGCACACCTGCTGAGGAGTAAAAACAAAGAATTCCCTTTTATGCCAGGCTAAGCTGAGCCTCTCTTGTCATGCTTTCTGTCCCGCTTCAAGCTTCCCACGTATCAGCTCACAGTCAGTGGCATTCTAGGAAAGTTTCTTAAAGTGCCTTTGAATATGAACACTGTAGAAGACTTACGGGCAAAAAATCCCAAAGCAACAACAACAAATTAATTCTGTTTTTAAAGGAGAAAAATAAGATGATTAATCTAGAGTATTTTATTAGTAGTAGTCTACAAGGTTGAGTACTGGTACAGAGGAGTTATCCCCAGAGAGTAAAAATGAAATGTGCTTTATGTTTGTCCTCTGTTAAATGCTTCAGGGACTCAAGCCTTTCTTTGCAGAAGAGCTTAAGAAGCCCAAAAATCAACACCACAACAAAAAAATCAAGATGATTTCATCTAAGGGGTTTTGGTTTCTCCATGCTCTTGAATCTCTGATTTTCTTTTGAGCAACATGACTGCTAGAACTGAAAAAGAAGAGAAAGTTCTCGTTTGGCTTTGCTTGATAAAGCTATAATGACTCATAAAGCAGATGATTACATTATCTATTATAATCAGGCTTTCAGAAACAACTTCAGAGTTGCCAAGGGAGGCATGGTTGACCACCAGAGTCTCACCATCTCTCAAATACATATCTATATTCCACCATGCCCTAATTAAAGGGACTCTCAGCCACAACATTTCAAATATGAGGAAATAAATACCTTAATTATATAACCCAGCTTCTGTGGAGATGCCTTATGCTACACCTAGACCTACCAAGGCCCTCTCTTCTGTCAGCATCCTGTACCCTGGGCACAGGCATACCTGCCTGCTAGCACAACAGCCACCGCCTACTGCAGGGCTCTGGACTTATCTCCATCGCTCTTCCCCTAGGCGCCTTCGGCTCTGTTCTTGAAGCCATGAAGCACATGAGTAATGCCACAGCAAGCAACTCCCTTCTTTATAAGGCAGGCGTGTATGCAGCCAGGTTGGACCAAGCTGGTGTTTTGCAAGACCTGTGAGGCAGACACACTGACACAGCCTTTGGAGCACCCTACATGCGTTACATTACCTGCACGCTGTGCCACACGGGAAAGGGTAATGTGCAACCATACGCATCTGGAGAACTTCTGCTCCAAAGCACCTAAACTCACTTTTTCCTTTTAACTGCAAAAAAAATGGCATCCACAGTCTTGACTAAAGCTGCCGTTGGAGATCTAGACAGATCCCATATCATTTGAAACTTGAATCTTATCTCTATTTCAGCCCCTTGGCTGGGACACCAGGACTACCCAACTGCCTCGGAGTTATTATCCAAGTCTATTTCCCCACAGCATTTGTAAAAGTGCTAAAGCAACAGGAGGAATAGTATACAGGTACTGCTCTGCTTCCAATATTGTCTTCCTTTGAAGGCTTTAAGGGCTTGTCCTTCTTAATCTTTACTGAGGATAGTGAGGTACAGACCGGAGAAAGCCTGTGGGATGCCTGGGGAGTTTCCCTCAGGGTTGCCACTTAAGGAATAGAGGACAATACACTTCAGTTTTGTACACTTTGGCACTCCACGCTGAATTCAATGAGAGGAGAAACACAGCTCTCCCCTAGGGGTTCTTAAGCCTACAAGCTTGAGGGAAGAAATACCCTGCAAGAAACTGAACTAAGGAAGAAATTCTGGATTGACTTAAACCAGTGATGAAGAAATAAAGACTAATTGTTCTTCCTATTTCCTCTTCAAGTGTAGAAACAACCAACCCACTCATGTTCAAGTCTCAAAGGCAACACTACCATCACAGCACTTCCCACACCATTTTACAGAGAGTGCAGCTGACTCGTACTTCACGGTGGACAAATTAACTATATTCTCCCTGCAACCCCCCCAGTCCTCAGTGCTCCCCATCTCCTCGCTACACACAGGCACCAAAATGCAGCTTCACATGGCATTTATAAGGCTCTTCAGAAGAAGATTTGCACCAAGTATTCCCCACAGGTTAATATGCAATCATGGCTCAAAGCTTTCCCGCACTTACCACTGGAAGGGGCTTTGCAGGCTCAGCAAGGATCCCCCCTGTGAAAATGACATGGGGGAGTGTTGGCCGGGGAAAGTCCAGCACCACGTCGTTGCAGAGGAAGAAGAGGCTAGTTCCATGGACAAGGTCCAGCATGGATGTCTTGGGCTCCACCCTGTGCTTCTCCATGAGACGTTCAAACTTGGGCAGGATGACCAGCTTTGTGGCCACACGAGTGATCACGTAGACCAGGAGGTTCCAAGTCCTGCCAAAGAAGCCCATCCTGTCAGTCATCAGGGAGTTGAACTCAGGAACATAGGCAATGGGGGAAGTGGCGCCAATCTCCGCTGGGAACCAGAAACCAGTGGAGATCACAGCATATTTGACGTGCAGGATGTGAGCCAGGATAAAGCCACACATCTCATTGGGGTCCACCAACAGGAGGTCAAAGTGCTCACGCTGGAGTTTCTGCAGGAGGGTATTGTTTCTCAGCACCAGGTCACAGTTTTCCAGGTACTTTTCCAAAAAGGAGAACATCTCCAGAGAGGTCATCTTCCCTTGGAAGACACGCTTTATCTTCTCCTGCACCCAGGCATCCGCACTCTCCGTGCTGAAGATGCCCCAGTACCTCTGGATGCGGAAGGCGGGCAGGTAGGTTTCCACGTCCCGACCCTCGTGGAGGAGCAGCACGGGGTCGTGGCCCCGGTCAGCCAGCGCCTCTGCCACCCGCATGAAGACTCGCAAGTGGCTGTCGAAGACTATGGTGGGCATGATCAGCACCTTGGCACAGTGACACGGCTCCAGACCGAACGCAGCCACCACAAGGAAAAGAGCAGCAGGGCATGGTAGCACCTTCATCTTCATCACTGCAAGGAGAGAAACATGTCATTAATATAGGATAGAAGCCTCAGTCATGGACTTGGGCAACTAAGAACTGGGAATGTAGCAGCAAGCCAGATGCTCATAAGGTGAGAGAGGAGAGAGCAGTATGGAGTTCACCACTGAGAGGGGAAAAAAAAAAAAAAAAAAAAAACCACACACACAAAACTCAAATACTAGAGCACGTCAGGTGCATTTTCTGTAAATTCAGAGCCACTTCTCTGTGCCAATCTGCGTCTAAGGCTCAAAAATTGGCAGACTGACTTGCAGAGAATCAGAGAGGGAGAGCAACTAGCACAGCCCTGCTGGGTCAGAGCACCAGCTGGGACACCCATGCTCCATCCCCAGGTACCACTACAGAACCAGCACATCTGGATTTTATCACTGTTTCTGCCTCCCCAGAACAGCTGACTGACTGCCTCCCAGCCCTTGCTGTCTGTGCAAGCTCCCCGGGAGGCCCGCAGAGCCCAGAGGGGATGCAGAGAGGCACCCTCTGCTTTTAGCCCTTGCGAGGCACTTTGCTCAGCGCAGACAGGGCAGGAGAAAGCCCGTACCACAGCAAGGCTCCCAGAGAGAAACCTCAGCCCCAGAGAGCGCAGGAAGGGTCAGGATGGAGAGCTGCCCCACCACAGTCACCACACCGGTGACACATCGGCCGTGGGAGGGCAGGGAGGATCAGTGGAAAGGGATGGAAGAGGTGCCAGGACTGATGGGGTGGAAGAGAGCAAACCCAGAAAGCAGCCCCAGAGCCAATGCGCAACATCGGCGGCACAGCGACGCCCCTTAGTCACACTCCTACAGCTGTCACCCCATCCCAGCTGGGAGAAACACCCAGCACTCCTGTTGTGTAAGGGCTGTTGCTACATCACTGGAAGCGAACTCGCCTCACCCACACCTCACATTATTTTGGGAGAAGAATTGCCTGATAATTATTTGGGAACAGTCAGAAGCAGAGCTGTGTCCTGAGGACCCAGTTCAGACTTGCTGGGAAGGGTGCGGGGAAGAAGTTATAATGGGAACAATTATAAGTGGATTTTGGATGGCCTCACATACTAAGCCCAAAAAGGGCTGTGGTAATGTGGTAATGCAGAATTTGGACCAAGATTTTCTGCCAGCTTCTCCACCATTAACTTGATCAATTAAGAGGCAAGAAAGAAAGTCCTAAATACAATCCTACTAAATACAACCTCCAGACTCCCTTCGGCAGCTGGATATTTCTGCCCACTGCTTTCCAGTCCCAGATAGGCAGGGCCACGTCAAAGAAACACAGAGCAGCTGCTAACTGGGACCCTACCTTATTTCAAAGGCAACTACTGCCAGTGCTTGGACTCTCATCCAGGGCCAGCTGTGCCTGTAGGAGTGAAGAGAAACACCAAAAACGCAAGCAGATGGTAAGGCTGTGTATGGACCAACAGAGCAAGAGCTCCAGGAGGATGGAGGCACTGGTGAGAGCCTGGAGAGAAGGGAACAGAAGCTCCACGAGAAAAGCGAAGACCTGCCCAGAGCAATCCCTAGAGGTGCTGGGAATCCCTTCTCCCTGCCCAGCCAACAAGAAGGCTGTAAGTCTTCCCAAGTGGTGGGAGGATGTCAGGCTGTGGGAAGGGACCTTTCTTCCTGCCCCAGCTTAAAACCACCAGAGCATATCCCTGCACTGCCCATGCTCAAAAAGGTACCAGCAGGTACCGTAGCCAGGGCAGTACTGGCTGCAGCCCAGCCACCTACACCTGCTTTTGGGCTGTGCACAGGTGGTTCAAGAACATTGTTAAGGTGGCTGTGCCACAGATGCTTTAGGTTTCCAGGTGCAGCAGTGGAGAGGGAGCATTGGTGAGAAGAGAGAAGAAAGCCACCTGAACCCCCCTGAGAAACATCTAACTGGGCAGAAATTTGCCCCTTGGCTTTGCCCTGTTTAACATGTTTGACAAGGAAGGTGTCTGATATTAATGGATGATTTTATCAGTTTAACTGAAGTGAAGTAACTAAACATCCACAGCTCTAAAGACAGATTTCTTGAACTCAGATGTCTTTTTTTTTTAGGGTGAAGGACTAAAATCTCTGACAACAAGCAGTCTAGGCAGAGATGCTGTCCTGGTTTCAGATTCCAATGAAGAAAGAGCAGTGAACAGAGACCCCAAAAAGGCAAAGAAACTGCCTTTTACATCTCTTCTCCTCCTCCAGCATTTTGTATTGCCTAGTTTCTGCCCACTAACTTGGAAACCCATATTCATGGGGCCAAATTATTTCCTTAGCTGCCTTGTAGTCTCCATCTAGCTCTTGCCCACAGTAAGAACAAATGTTTTCCCTGTAAGCTTCTCAAGAGTTAACAAAGCAGCACAATTCATTTGAAGCCAAGAGGAAAAGACATCTTCACCAGGATGCTCAAAACTCTTCCTGGCACAAGAAACCAAAGTTTGCCTCCTCTGCTGGGTGTGATCCAGAGAAAACAGCACCATCTACTACCGTCAAGTTAATGACAGCCAACCCAGTTGTGGCTAATTTATGGAAATGAAAACTCCGTGCAGGCAGGCAGGTATGCAGCTCGGAGAGCAACGCTGCCACTGCAGGACGATGTCGCACCACCAGCAGGAGCTGCTGGGGTGGGGGGGATCTCTAGTATAAGCCTAGAAGATACAGTGAAGATATAGTAAAATAAACTCAATAAAAACATAGGTTGAAGCAGGGAAGTCTAACCATCTAACACAACCCAGTGCTTGGTGGGCTTCTGTGCTCTGTTTTGGGGTTGTCACAACCTTCTACTTCACCATGGTCAGCTGGGTAAATAACACTGGAATACTAGAGTTTTAGTATTAAAAACAGTAAGCAAGGGAAAAAATCCCTTCAAATATAAGCCTTCCCACACAGCTTATAGCCCTGATTTTTCTTAAATATTGTTCATATATAGAGTGAGCAGTGCATGTGTTGTCTGCTCAAAACAGTGTACCTTCCTAGAATTTTCCATTTTGATATCTTCATGGCAGCTCACACAAAAAACAAAGAAAGGACAAAGACCAGGTCCCAAAAAGACCAGAAGAGGCAACCACATGAGCCATCAGGTTAATGTCAGAAAAAACATCCCCTGCACCACCCTCAGTCCTACTGCTTCCAGACAACAGCATCAGAAGCACTCTGCTCAGCCTCGTCCATTTTGGACAGGGAGTTAGGTAGTCCTTAATCAGTTTGAAATTTATAGGACCTTGAGCAACCTTCAACATCCTTTCTGGATGATCAGAGCTGTGTAGAGGAAGCTCTACAGGCGAGGTGGGAACACGTGGGCCAGCAGCAGGTTGGCAGTCCATTGGTCACAGCCAGGGAGCCGCGGTACTACAGAAAATAGCTGATCCGTAACAACAGAAAATAAATTAAAATCGGTATGTCAGCTCATCAGGCATTTGAAACTAGAAATACCTTCAAGAGCTCGAGCTGGTGGGCGGTGTCTAACACCATGCACCTGC
This sequence comes from Aythya ferina, assembly GCF_964211825.1. Classification (NCBI taxonomy): domain Eukaryota; kingdom Metazoa; phylum Chordata; class Aves; order Anseriformes; family Anatidae; genus Aythya; species Aythya ferina. Next base: position 17,532,424 of record NC_140302.1, on the reverse strand, counting down.
TTTCACGCCTGACCTCTCATCACGCACTGAGTCTGGCCGGGTGGTAGGACAGATTTCCCCCACCCCACACCCCCAGGCTTCCCAGTTGTCTTCTGGAGGGGTCAGAGATGGTTTGTAATGCTACTGGGCTCTTCCGGACAGCTTTCCTCCTGCTTGCAACACGGCTGCAAGACACAGAAGCAGCTGACGTGCGGCAGTGCTCTTCGCAAGCTCTCTCAGGTCTGCAGCACGGAAGCATTCAGGAGCATTACTTGTAATCCCCAGGTGCCAGAGACAGACAGGCCAGGGGCCATTTCCAAATATTCATGAGGGCCACAGACCTTGAAGTGAGCGCGCACCACAGCTCAGTGCATTTTGGTCTTAAGAGCAGGTTATGGCCGTACGGCAGTCAGGTTTAACAAGTTCTCGAGACTGTGGAGAAAACCAGAGAGCTACGAGAGCACCCAGCAAACTTCAGAGAGGCAAACTTTAGAGGGGCTGGGGAGACAGCCTTCCACCTCCTGCCCTGCCATCTCGGCTTCTTCTGCAGGGAAGCACCGCGTTAAAAGCCAGACGGCACCAAGCGCCGCGGAAGGTTGTGAAACCTGTGTAGGAAGCGCTAGGGACTGATAAAGCCCTGCCAGACGAGTCCGATCGCATTTAAAACAGCGTTGAGGAGCCGAGGAGCAGAGATAAGGCTCATCTCCCGCACCAGCAGCGACGCCCCCGCACACACAGGAGCCTGCCGGGCTCCGAGCGGGCGGCAGGGGCGAAACCCGGCCGAGCACAGCCGGCGGGGGGGGGATGCCGAGGGATGGGGGAAAGGAGGGGAAGGGAGGGAAGGGGAGGCTCACCTGGGGAGCACGAAGCGAGTCAGCGCAGCAGCACCCAAACACCTCGGCTGGGGCACCCGGGGCTGACCCTGCCCAGCCCAGCAGACCCCAGCCCCGCGCCCCTCGCGGCCCCGTCCCGGCACCCACCTGCACCCAGAGCCGGCCCCAGCGCCGCCGCAGAGCCCGGCCCCTTTCATGCCGGCCGGAGCCGGGCGGGGCGGCCCCAAACCCAGCCCCAAACCCGGCCCCAGAGGCTGAGCGGGGCGGAGCAGGGCCGGGCCCGCCCGCCGGAGGCTGCCTCGGGCCTGCGGGTGGGCGAGGGGCGACGGCACCGGCAGCAGGAGGGGACCGAGGGCAGCAGAAGGGGCTGGCCCCGCCGGCCAGTGCAGCGTTAACTGCGGCTCGGCACAAGCTGTGAAGGGCACGGTCCTGCCTTGGGGGTGTCAGGCATGTCACAGAGCATCCCAGCTTTTCCCTAGAGGTATAGGGCAAGGGAAAAACAAGCATCATAGTGCTCAGTACCTCCACCGGGCCCTACTTATTAGGGAGTTTCTCTACCCTGCACAGAGCAGGAAGGGATCAAAGGAAACACCGCATCTCTAACCAGGTAGATACAGAGTTGAGTTGTGCCTCTGAGTTCTTACTCCCACAAGTTGTTGCTACCCATGTTGTATGGCAGATACCACAAAGCTACTTTGGCAGCAGCATTGCAGAAGAGCTGACTAGTTATTCGAGTGGGAAGTGACTCAAGAAGCCTGAACTTGGCTTGGTATAAGTAAATATCCAACTCCTGTTTTCTCCAAATTTCTTGCAGCCACTTGCACAGGCCACCTTTCATTTTTGTTACAGCCATGTCAGTGCATAAATTAGGAGACAAGAATTAGTTGTAGACCGATGTAGTCAGACTTCCCAATTCACCTTTGAGATAGAGCATAGCTACACAGCTCAACATTCATCCTTCCCTCCCCTTTTCCCACCCACTATTCCACACCTTTAACTGTCAGATCCACGAAGATTACAAAGGCAGCAATCTTTATTTTCTGAGACACTTCTGTGCTCACACATAAAATACCCCCAAAACATTAGTTTTGTTTAAAAGTTTCCTTTGACAGTTACAAAGATAAAGAAAAGAGGACAAACGACAAATTACAAGCTGTATTTAGTTCAAAACCCCAGCACAGAGAAGTACTCTTCCCACCTTCCTTTGGCCTCCAACTTTGAGCTCTTTGTAATAACCAGGGTCTCCTGGCTCCCTCTGCATTGTTGCCTAGAATCCAACAACCAGGCTGATTGTGCAAGCTTGAGGGGAAGTCCTGAAAAATGTTCATTGAAACAAGTTGCAGTGTTTGCGTATGGGATTGTCTCATCACTCTCAGCCAACCCTCAATTATGAGGCATTGCTTTGTACACAAATGCGTCTTCCTCTAACAACAGGGCTCTCATTATCAGCACCCTTCTGGGAGTGAATGGAAACATGGAAATAAGGCCCAACATAACCTCTTAGTAGCTGGCAATCTCACAAGATGAGGTGAGATCTCACATCCCACTACCCTTTTTCCCAAATATGCTTTACCACTGTTCAATTTATCCTGGCTATGTGCTCAGTGTAATACTCTGTAAGTTAAAATTAACTTAACTCACCTTACAAAAATAACATAGTTGGGGGATATATATTACTTTTAAACTGTGAGTTTACTAGAAATAGCAAGGAGGGCAGTCACACAACTGGAGGGAAAGCAAGACCTCTCAACAGCAGCAAGCCTTTAAATTATCACAGTTGCTCATGAAATCTCAGTTTAAGCTGCAAGTTACTTAACTTGAGATCTCATTTGCCATACAGAATTAGTGCTTGAAGCTAACACTTCAAGACTTGCAACAATAAACTTTATTTGCCACAGTGCTGTAGGAAACTGACATTTTAATTCCTCAAAGGGACTTTACAGGTAAAAACAGTTCAGAGAACAAGTGATCCAACTCAGTAAAGAAATTTAAGGCATCAATGTTACATTCATCTCATCAACTAACAAGCTGTATGGCACATTGCTGAGTAACCATAAGCTGGCATATTATATGCTCAGAGAACATGGAGTAGTGCCGCACCGCAGTCTAAGCTTCCAAGAGAAAAGAAACCTCACAGCAATAAGCAGAGCTAGGTTTAAAAAAAAAGGACCTTGTTTCTTCTGTCTCCTTAAGCACTCCCACTAAAGACTTCTTCAAATATGATAACCTATCTTTTGCTATCTTCAATCCCCGGCTACATTCCCAGCATAAGCAGCACTGAAGACCTTGTCCTTTTTGACAATAGCACCCAACTTGTAACTCCAAGCCATGTGATTCCTCAGCTACCCAGGTGTGTCTATACTCTGCTCCTTTAACTACTCTAGTTAGTAGCCTCAACAGGAATGGAGGGAAGAGGAAGGTAAGAATTTGCGGCAATGTGAAACTGTAGGAGAAGGAAACAAAAGCGAAATCCTGCCACACTGCAACTATAAATTTGAAATGTCAGATGGGAATGGGGATTACAGCCACAGTGTTCAAATGAGTTATTCTTACTGTAAGAAGTTTTCCAATGCTTGCAATTTTACATCTGATTAAAACTACCTGAAACAGAAACAGGTTAAGTTACAGGGAAATAAATTTTCTTTACTAGATGGACAAGAAATTGAAAGGAAAAAAAATAAATCACTGTCAGCCTTCTAAAATAAGACTATAAAAAAATTAAAACTTGGAGGTCACCCTAGTGGCATCCAATAACACCAGCTCAATGGTTCCACATTAGGGGCCTAAACCAGAATTAGAAATAAAGGGGGGTAACGTCCGACCACTCTCCCATATCCCCATACTGGAACTTCCTGCTCCGCAAAGGGCTGTGGAAGGTGGCATTCCAGGATGGCTCACTGATGTCCATAACATCCACATGCCCATCCAAGTGATTCTGGTGAGCCGACAGTTTACAAATACCCAAACATTTTCAGTCACTTTCAAACTTGACTGAATTGACTTGAGTTGATATAGTGCCTCCACAGTAGCTGCCTCGTTTTTTCTTAGTCTTCTCATGACGAAAAGATTTGCCCTTAGTGAATTTCAGGATATTGTTAGCCTTTTCTCCCCAGTCACCAGCTGCTCCTTTCTGTGAGAGATGAAGGGGAAGAAGAAGAAAAAAAATTCATGTCAATACTCATGAGAGTAAAGGCAATGCTTTGCACGTCATCCTGCCCAGCAAGTGCCAGTGCAGGATCACTAGAGCTGACACCACTCCTATGCACCTCGTGGCAGTGCTCAATGCACTTCCTAACAGCACCTCCTGGTGGAAAAAGTTCCCACCAGAAGACTGCCCAAAAGCACACCAAGGTTGCTCTGGTGACCTATATTTGCAGAGGTCAAGTGTTAGCACTCTGAGCACTACCTAGCCATACCTTTGCATCAAATGAGTTATCAGCAACGCGGGCATCCACTTCAATTTCTTCTTCTCTTACACGTCGAAAAGGAGAAGCTGCCTGTTAAAGAAAATGAGATACAGTAAGTGCATACGTGCACATGCTATTCCCTTGGTGACAGGCTCCTTCCCTCCTTGCCCTGCAAATATGGAGCTCTGTACAGGTCACCTCAATCCTTAGCCATTTCTCAGATTTGTAATCCCTTCTGTTCTTCAGATCAAGCAGCACAGGGACAAGCACATCCAATCAACCTTTGCCAGAATAACACTACGCACATATGTGCATTACCTAGGCTTCTCCAGACAAGATTCAAGTGCTTGAGAAAGGGACGAAAAATATAAATAATTTCTGTGGGCTCCACCCAAAAGAAAAAATCCCACAAAAGAAACCCAACACACTATTGGTTCAGTAGGCAACGACACCTCTCCTACTAGTCAGCAGTCTGCCCACACTCACCCGTTTCACCTTAGGAACGGTGTGTGGTGTTTTGGTTTTGATCTTTGCCTTTTTACTGTCTGGTGTCTCTGACTCCTCAACATCTTCCCTCTTCCGTTTCTTCCTGATCATGCCTGTTAGATGTAGAGCAGTAAAATTGAAAAGGGAGTAACTCCAGTGTTGGGAAAGGTAATAGCATCTCTCCCCCCAAAATGCAGTGCTGACACATGAGAGTCAGTCCCTGCATTATCCCACCAAGAAAACAAACACCAATAGCTATCCTGGGGCAGCAAGGATTTTTCCATCTTATCCTAATGAATAATTACCTTTATATTAATGACTTAGTGAACTCAAAGTTCTGTCAGCTAAAATTTGCCAGTTGTTGGAGTCATCATGTATATACTCAAGCACTCCACTACTGCATTCAAAGTGGTTTCCCTCCTGAATGGAGGAAGATTGTGCACTGGGACACCTGTGGTGTCCCATTCACAGCATAGATAAAGGCCCTCCAGTAGTTTGCCTTGCTCTCACTGACAATCTTCTCCAAGCACAGATGGCAACCACCAACAACCACGGAGAAGAGTGCTCCATGTTATCACACGTTTCATTGCCAGCAGATATATAATACAGACAAAAAGGAACAAAATAAGAACTGGTCCTTCTGCCTCTGTACTGCATTGGTAGTTATAATAGGATACACAAAGCAGACTAAACACTGTTTAAGAATGGCTCCCACTGATGTTTAGCTCAGTAACACATTGACCAACAGACCCAGTTCCCAGACTGTAATACCTCCATTTGCTTTTCCCTTCTCCTCTTCAGAGCTGCTTTCACTGCTGCTACTGCTGTCATCTGCTGGCTTAGACTTCGCATTGTTTGCTGTTGGTGTAGATACTTTTGCTTTTTCTGTGGAAGGAGTGGTCTGAGAACTGTTCTGTGCCCCCTTCCCTGCCTTTTTGGGTTTCTCATCCTCTTCACTGGAGCTATCAGATGAGCTGCTACTACTGCTAGAAGCAGCCGTCTTCTTCCCCACAGTTGCTTTTGCTACCCCTGGAGATTTGCTGGCTGGTTTCGCTGCTGGCTTCTTTTCCTCCTCACTGCTTGAGCTCTCAGAGTCAGAACTGCTTGCTTTTTTGGGCGCTGGGGTAGGTTTGGACACTGGCTTAGTCGCTTTGACAGCTGATTTAGCTGGAGGGGCTTTCTTCTTTTTCTCATCCTCAGAGCTGCTGGAGCTGCTATCTGAATCAGAGCTACTTTGTGCTTTCTTTGCAACAGGTTGTGGCTTCTTTGCCGCAGGGGTTGCTGCTTTAGCTGTGGGCTTCACTGGGGTCTTCTTGTGAGAGCTATCAGAATCTACAACAGGAATCAAAATTCAAGACTCAGCCCTATTCAACACGAAGGCAACAAATTCAATGCTGACACAGCGCACTTCTCTAGCTGCTCAAAACAACACTGCAGTAGGTATTCCCTGTCCAACTGCAGCCTCATATCCAGGCTAAAAACACAGATTTAGGAAAGCACAACATGCAGGCAGTAATTTTTTTCCTTCTATCCCAATACCTGAGCTCTCTGAGGAGGAGCTGGAGTCCTTCTTTGCTTGTCCAGGCTTGACAGCTGCTTTTGCTGGTTTGGAAGCGTTCTTTACCAGAGGTTGTTTAGCTGGGGGCTTACTCACTACCTTCTTCTCATCTTCAGAGCTAGAATCTAAACAAAAGGACATGCCTCCAGTTAATAATCTTATGGTGCAAGTTATTTGAGCAGTGACATGTGCATAAGTCGTGGGAAAATAAAAAGCAAAACTGGTTGTAGCCTAACACTGAGACACCAGGTAACTGGCAATAAGCAGTATTTGATGAGTGGGCAGGGGACAGCATTTGCTTTTCTTTTTTGGGAGAAGTGGAAATAAGGAGAAGTTTAAGTTCTTCATTAATGCACGCAGAAAGCAGCAGATATTTGGAAAATAACACAGGAGAAGAGGTATGGAATAAGGAACTGTAGAAGTACAGATACCACCAAAAACCAGCTCAGGGAGAAGAAACTGAGAAAAGTACTAAAGATCAGAGAACAGGCAAGAAATTAGAAGAGAGAATTGTCAAAAGAGAGAATACAGTGAGGAGGCAACAGATCAGTATCTCTTTTTAGTTTTCTATTTCTTATGACAGATGTGGTTAGTATTCCAAGGGACTGGAAATTTCTGCATGCAAATACTTTATTCACAGCAATCTGGAATACTACGCCTGATCTATTCCAACATTTCTGAACACCTTCTTCACAACAGTAAACAGATCACTGTTTACTTCTGAAAAAAATAGGCAACAAAACCAGAAAACACACACAAATTCCTGCTACTTGTGAAAGGCCCTACAGTCTACTGCCAGCAGATAGACAGGCTGCTATCACCCACAGCCCCTGCTGTGGCATTATGGATTTTGAGATACAAGAACCAGGACACCCCTAAACACTGGGGGAAAAGCGTATTGCATAGGGAGCCAATGAAATACAGCATTGCAAACCCTAAACCTGATCAACAGAAGATACAAAGCATGCTGTCCTGTATTTCTAGGGCAATATTAGAAGGCATCTTTTGAGTCTGTTTTGAAGTTGGTACTGTGGTAGTATTTTTTCATTTCCAGAACTTCTCCAAAAGCCCATAATGGGATAACAAAGTGAAAAGCTTAAGATACGGATCCTCAAAAAGAGTAACCACAAACCTTCCTGGGTAAACTTTCTAAGCATGATGCTCCCACCCCCTCAACTGTCCTCGTTTCAGTTAGGACAGACTTCATTTTCCTCCTAGTAGCTGGTAGGGCGCTATGTTTTGGCTTAGGATGAGAAGAGTGCTGATAACATACTGATGTTTTGTTGCAGAGCAGTGCTTACACCAAGCCAAGGACATTCCAGCTTCTCACTCTGTCCTGCCAACAGGCAGGCTGGGGGTGCAGCAAGAGCTGAGAGGGGACAGACCCAGGACAGCTGACCCAAACTGGCCAAAGGGGTATTCCATCCCGTCTGACATCATGCTAAACAATATATAGGGGTGGCTAGCTGGGGGGGGAGGAGGGCCAGACTGCTCAGGGTTAGGCTGGGCATCGGTCAGCGGGTGGTGAGCAACTGCATTGTGCATCACTTGTTTCGTACACATTAGTAGTAGTACTATTACCATCATCGTTATTATTGTCATTATTATTTTGCTGTCTTAATAAACTGTCTTTATCTCAACTCACAGGCTTCACTTTCCCAGTTCTCTCCCCCATCCCAGAGAGGGAGGGGCGAGGGTGAGCAAACGGCTGTGTGGTGTTTAGCTGCTGCACAACATCAACCTAACAACATGGTCTCAGCTGGTGCCTCACAGTCAAGCTCTGCTCTGTGATGCAGGCTGCTTTTCAATTTCAGACCTTGTTAGCTATGGAGACTGCAAAGCTTTCAAGCTCATATGCTGAAGACCTTTGCAGATACACCACTGCACACCAACTTGGCCAATGCAAACATTAGCAGAAAGCAAAACTGTTGAAGTTACCTGAATCACTGTCTGAACTGGATTCCGCCTTCTTGGTAGTCACAGCTTTGTTTTGTGGGACAGGGGTTGTTTTGGCTACTGCTGCTTTGCCTGCAAGAGCAAGTCTAACATTAATAGGCCACATCCACACCAAACCTTTGTCCCGAAGTCCAAACCTTTCCAGAAAGCTCCCTATTCAGTACACCAGTCATTCAGACAGCATATCAGAAGCCAAGCAAGGATGTGGCCAGCTACACTAATGAATCTGGCTCATTCTGCATAAACCAGAGCCCAATAACTTCTCAAACTGAATAACCCAATTTGCACAGCTCATACCCAGAGCTCATACAGTGGTATGTGTGGGACAGCTTCAAATTACCCAGTCTTCCAGAGAAACAAATAACACAGATCCATCATATGGCTTTTTCAAGGAAGCCAAGAGACTGACAGGGCACTGACTGCATCATACAATACTTCCTTTGCAGTCTCTGCTCCTCACAACATACCTGTTCCTCCCTTTGGGGGCACCTGCTCTGCCTCATCGCTACTGTCTGAGGAGTCACTGCTGTCAGCCTTCTTCACTGGAGCCTTGGTAAGGCCTTTCTTTGTCTGCACAGCTTGAGGAGGTGGTACAGCACTGTACTGACCTAGACAGAGACAGCATAAGATGCCTGTATGGTAATGCAAGCAGCACATTCAGTTGTTATAGTTAGAATAAAACACTTCCGCTACTTGGTTCCATCTACTCCTCTTCTGTATATAATTTTATGTAATTCTGCTTATAATTTGAAAGGTTACACCTGCTCCACACCGCTTCTACTGTGAGTTTAATTCCCCTCTTATGGTTTCAGCTGACCCTACTATCTCTAAGGAAGTCTTCTCCTCTTCTGGAAGAAGGAGAGCTTGCATTTCCAACCTTTCAGAAAAAAATACAGATTTCAATTGTTGCTAGTTTGCATTTACTACTTTCTCAAGTCCTCTGGTTAGAGCACCAGACTTGAGTTTCTATGCTTGATCCTCCACTCCGATCAGCTCTCTACTGAAATCCGAGAAGTGCTACACTACATTGGACATAGGCCCATTTAGGCCATCCGCTGAACTACAACCTAACAGCCCTAGATACTTCAGGGAAAAATAAAAATAGCTTCAAGTGCTGCAGTTACAGAATAACCAAACCACAGACAAATTACCTCCAAAATCCTTGCAGATAGGAAACCTGCAAGATGGTCCAAGACCATCTGAACAGAAAATATGCAGTAAAGCAAGCAGCATCGGAATCTCTCCCATTCCCCATCCTTTACTGAGGATGGGTCTGAATTTTAAACTTAGCATACACACAAAAAATCTGTTCTTTCTGCTTCATGATACTACCACTGCTTAGATGCTTGGGGACAGCAAGATTTGCCTGTGGCTGGCAGCTGGTAGTCCTGCTGTCCTGCGGGAAGTATCCTCCCACATAGCAGTAACAGTGTTAAGTGCTTACCAGACTTTGGCTTTTTTTTTGCAGGTGGCTTTTCATCATCTGAGCTGTCAGAAGAGTCTTCACTACTGGAACTTTCCTTGGCAGGGGCAGGTTTGTTTTTTCCTGGACATGCCTGCGTGGCTACAGGTTTGGGCACAGGTTTCTTGGGAACAACCTTATCACAAGGAGAAAAGATACACTTAAAATCATAATACAGAAAATCTTGGGCATAGAGTTGCAGGAAATACTTTTAAACATTCTCTAGAAAAAAAACCAACAATGTTACAGGTAGCTAAGCACAAAGGATTCATGCAAAAGTGAATATATAATAGAGACTACAATATATTCAAGATACAAGGAGATGTCTTCTGTAGAAAGTAGCAGAAGAAAGCCAGGGCATAGAGAGAACACAATCCCACTATAGAAAGGAAAAAAAGCTGTATAAGAGCCATAAAAGCTGCACTCAGTATCTATGCAGTCTCTAACCTAGTCGTTTCAGTTCCAGAAAGCCAAAGATACACCCAGTGTTACTACACCTCTACAGTCTTCATTAAGTCTTTGACAGTCTAATTTACCTTCTTCGGTGCAGCTTTTTCCTCATCAGAATCTTCACTACTGCTGCTACTGCTGCTGCTTCGTGCTTTTCCATTGACCACCTTGGTGGTTGCCTGAGCAGCTTTACTTCCTTTTGAGAAAAATACAAAGGGATACTAGAAAATATGTTCTGGGAGATGAGGAGTAATTATATTCAGTGTAGTATAAGGTATAGTAGATTAAAAACCAAGAAAAGTCAATAAGAAACAATTAAGGCAGTACTGTGAAGCTTTTGCTTTACCCTTTTAGTTTAGAAACAGTTTACAGAAAAACATCCATTTTAGCTGACTAGAAGTTCCAGGAATACAGACTAAATACCACTTTAAACTTTCTTCACATAAAGAGCAGAGCTGAAGACACTGAGATAAAAGCACAGCATTAGCAGTTAGGGTTGCTGATTGCAGCTACTTATGGCAACAATACAGCATTTGTGACCTGAAGTTTTATTTGCAATCAGTTCTACACCTGACCCATGTTGTAAGCAGACTGTGCTGGAGTGCAAACAGCTGGGACAACAGACTTTCAGACTATGTTAACATGTCTTAGCATGTAGGTATAACCTCCATCACTCCTCCCTGTGCTTTTTTGTCCACTCAGACTCATCATACATAACTAAGGAGGTACCTGCTTTAGGTGTTGCTGGTTTTGGTGGCTCTTTTTTTGGTGGCTCTTTTTTTGGTGCTGCTGCTTCTTCTTCTGAGCTGCTTGAGTCAGAGCTGGAGCTCTCTGCTTTCTTCTGAGGCTGGGTTTTGGTTACAGCTGGTTTTGCTGCAGGTTTTGCACCTTTCTAAACAAAAGGAAGAAAACTGATTAAGTTTTGTAGCAGAGCAAAGAATAAGAGGCTAATAAACAGGACATATATAGGAAGTTCAAACAGCTGGAAGTCTCAGTGCCTAATGGTTACTGTTTGAAAAAAATCTCTGGATAATAGCTTTGCTCTGGGAAGCCTCCCAGAAGTCCATGGGAGGCTTCCTTTGCTCTTCAGTCTCCAGTTCTGACTCCTCAAAATGACGGAGATCTGAGGTTGGTGCTGTGTTCTTTCCCTCTGGGGTCCTTATTAGCTTGAAAATAAGTAACCCTGTTTTGTCTCCTGAAGTATGACACCATTTTTCCTGCCTCTACTTCTCAAAACTGTAACTGCAGCAAGTAAAAAAGGAAGATTCTTATTTTATAGATGCATACAAAGAAGTCTAACTTGTTCTCATGGTTTTAAAAACCCTCCTTTAGAAAAATAAAAGCATCTTATTATGTTGCACCTGCAGCAGTCTATGCCCTTCACAGTACAGGAAAAGCGAGCTCCATTTCAGAGAAAATTTTGCTGGTCAAATTTGCTATTATTGATCATTATCAAGTATGCATTAAAGCAGCTAGAGGCTGACCTTTGCTGGCTTCTCCTCCTCCTCTGAGTCTGAATCATCACTGGAGTCCTCGCTGCTGCTTTCTGCCTTCTTGGCTGAAGGAACTGCTTTTGCCTTGGTGACAGCTGTTGCATTAGCTGCAAATAAAGGACAGCATGCTAACTAGTAAACTAATTCACAACTTTCACACACACATATCCTGCACATCAGGTCAAAAGAATATACCAAGTTCAGTAAACGATGTCTGAACCCCGTAACACTGATCTCTAATTTTTGTTTGTGAAGTAACATACAGCAAGAGCTTCCAAAACAGGTAGGCAAGAAGACAGAAACAGAGATTCATTCATTCTTACGCATTTAAATGTGAACATCTATCAGAAAAAGAAGACCCCATGTAAAAAGAGTCCTTACAAACTGAGAGAACGTTAATTGGCCCTATACACCTTCTATAAATATATATATATATATATGGAAAGCATAGACAAATGAAAGAGCAGTGTAATGCTGTGTTAAGGCTCTGATTAAGCTACACGTGGATGAAGAACTCACTTATCTAGGATGAACGCATACCACAGATGGGAACCACAGGCAAGAAGTTTACCAGAAACAAGACCAGGACACAAACCCAGCCCTTGGTAAGGGCCCTGAACAACTTCAGGTGAAAAGTAGAGCTGAGGTGTGCGTGCAGGCCAAGCAGAGGCTTCAGCCAAAGCCCTCCCCACCCCTCACCTGGCTTCTTGGCCGGGGGCGCCTCGTCCTCCTCCTCCTCGCTGGAGCTCTCCTCGCTGCTGGAGGCCGCCTTCCCCTTGGCGCGGGCTCCGTTGGGGACGAGTTTCCTTTTCTTGGCGGCGGGCGACCTGCGGGAAGGCGAAAGGCAGCGCTCCCACCGCCCCCCCGGCACCCCCCCGGCACCCCCCGTTCCCTCCGCGCCCCCCACTCACTGCAGCCAGTAGCTGAAGATGTCCAGCAGCGAGGCGTGGTTGGGGTCCTGCTCCTTCTGCGGGGGGACACACACACAGACAGCGCTCAGCCCCCCTCACGGAGCCGCCAGCCCCCCCTTTCTTTACGCCCCCCCCCCCCCACCCACCCACCCACCCACCACTCACCGCCGCCGCCTCCCGGGCGAAGGCGCGCGCGGCCGCCTCGAAGCGGTGCTCGCGCAGGAAGCCGAGCACCAGCGGGAACAGGTCGCTGGGCACCGCGCGCCGCGCCGCCATGCTGCGCCAACACGTGCCGCCTGCGCGCGCAGCGCCGGAAAGCGGGGACACAGGGAGGGAGGGGAGGGCTCCGCCCGCGGGGCAGGCGCCGCCGCCATCTTGTGTGTGTGTGAGGGGAGGGAGGGAGGGAGGGAGGGAGGTGGGGAGGGGAGGAAGGGGCTGGCCACACACGCCCGGCCGCCGGCAGGGGGCAGCCCCTGGGCTGGTTAGTAGGGGACTATAAGTAATGCTGTGAGTCTAAGAGGACTGTGAGGCTATACAAACGTACAGCAGTAAGGTTAGGGATAAAGCTCGCAGCAGATATGCCCGCAGAAATAGTCTAAGCAAGCGCTAAAGGGTCAGGTGAGAGCTTAAATGGAGCTCCTGGGCTCAAAGGTGGGGTGGGTGTCACAGGTGAGGCTGGCCAGGTTGACCGTGGGCTGTTGGCGTGCTCAGGGCCCTGATAAGGAAGAAATTTAATTCAGCTGATGTGTAGCGCTGTGGCTTTAAACTAGTGGACCTGCAAGGTGCTGTTCTTGTAGGGTTAGGGAGCAAAAAGCACCTTGTGTATTACTGTGCTGTAACCTTCTCCCATCATGTTAAATGCCACTGTGAGAAATGCTATTAAGTTGAAGGCTTATTCATTAAGCTCTTTTTTTTTTTTTTTTTTTTTTTTTTTTTTTTGGCTGCTCCCACTGTGGTCTGCCCATATAATATATGGGATTGCTCAGATTTATGTTGCAGAAAATAAACTTTCCAGGATCCACCTTTTCCTCTCAGATCTTACAGTTCCTCCTTATTTGGGACTGTAACATGCATCCAGAAGCTTCACCTGTGAAACTCAGCACAAGTTTTGTGCTTGTTTGTGTTAGAAAGGAAGAGGCACAGTCGTTGCTAGTAAAGTGTCCTTAGTTTAAGTCCTGTTATCTAAGTCTGCTGTGAGGAGTCAAGGAGACTACTGGCTGTGTTTTCAGTACTGAAAGATAAAGTGTGACTTTTCATAGACAAAGTTTCTTTCTATTGCCTTTATGGGATCTCAGAGCAGATGGATTAGAGCAGGTTTCCCAGAACACAAGGGAAGCAAGAGAAGAGCCTTCCCATTTTACAGGTGTTAGGGAGTGACGTGTACCTGTCTGCCATGAGAGTCATCAGCTGAACCTGTCCTGTTTCCCTACCAAGTACTCAAATCAAATTGCCTCTAACATCAGTGCACTGTGGGTTTGAGCAACAGCTCCAGCAATTCAACCAGCTACGAGATCTGACCTCCGTGTGGTGGATTTTGTGGGACAGATTTTCAGGAAAGACAAAGTGACATATGTCTTCCTGTCAAGCGTAGCTTGGGTCGGTGCTGTAGTGGAAATGTGGCAGTAGGTAAGGCAGAAATCACAGAATTAGAAGCATCAAGATCAGGGGTTTGTCACCCACAGGGGAACTGGAGGTAATAACATACATCCTGTGGTGAATTGTCGGATGTGCTTTATAAGTCCAGGGTGACATCTCAGCTCTTACGTTGCAGGGTGGGTTAAGGGGTAGTGCTGTTCCAGTGTGGGAGGAGCAGATCATGCAGGTTCCTAACTAAAAAACGTAGTTCAGCAGGGCTCAGGTTTTCTCTGAATTAAAGTTGAGATTTGATTTTCTTTATAGAAGAGGAGAAATTTGATATAGCATGCTACTGTGCACGGAGCTGCAGTCAGTGCATGAGGGCTGAGACCCAGAGAATGCGGAGAGATGACCTGGCTCTTCATCAGCAGAGCAATAAGGCATTTCTGTTGCTTTTTCCCAACCCACAAATTCTTCTTCCATGTCTTGAAGTGAGACCTGCATGTTTTGATTCCTAATGTATAAAGCATCTAGTTGTCATCAGATTTTTTTTCAGGTGGAGGCTGTTGTAAAGGTTGCTGAAACAGTGCACTGACAGTTACTTCACCTAAAGTCCTTTGGGGAGGCATATTAATTTTCCTTTAGTGGCTACAGAGGTTTCCTGTGAGCTTTGCATTGATTAAATAAAATAGTCAGCACCCCAAGTGACACTGGTGCATAGGGAGAAGTCCCATGGGTTCTCGTGGAGCAAGAAGCTGATTCTAAAGCCTGGCAGTGTCATACAAAGGGCTAGCAAAGGGAGAAAGAATTTAAAAGTTGATTCCAAAGAGTATATTGAAATCCTAATCTAATATCAGAGAGACGGTTTTGAGGTAATCTTTTAATGTTTTATTCTGGGAGTTAAAAGATGCACAGCTTGACAAGGGAAATAGCGTGGAACAGTCATTATGGACATATATGTTTATCCATCTATTTTACTTTTATCTATTTTCTAGTATAGAGTATTATTCCATAACATTCAAGGAATTTGGATAGGGACTCTAGCTTCCAACTGATAAGTTTTTGTCCCTTTCTTAAACCAGAAGCGCATTCTGTAGTGGCTCATTTCTACAGCACCCAGCTGTTCTTTATTCTATTGTACATTTTTGGGATTTGTTTGGGAAAGTGCTGCTTTCTTCTCCACGTGCCCTAAGTTTCTCATAAGGCTGTATCGTCAGGGATTTTATCCTCGTAGTTACTGTAGGAGCAAACTGCCAGTTTTTGGAAGACAGGCTGTGGCGTGTAGTTCTGTGTAAGCTTATATTAGGCTTTGGTTGAAGAAGGATTTGGAGGTAGCAGGAGAGTTTAATCTAATTTGAAAGATTGAGTTGATTAGAGGGAAACAGGCTTGGCTCCTTACCGTGTGCAGGTAGCTGACGGATGTGCTGTAGGGTTAGTGTCCGTGACATTCAGCTACACGCACAGCCTGGGTGGGACTTTCTTTCCCAGATCGCAAGGGAATCTGGTTTTGCATACTGAAGTGCAACAAGAAGTGTTTCTGGATGCCAAGTTGTGCAGCTGGCTTTTTTTTTTTCTTTTTTCTTTTTCTTCTGAGTTTGCAAGGGAATGGCCTGAAATAATCACCGAGGCAGCCCCTGCTGGTTTGTCTCGGGGACAGGCTGTGCTCCGAACTCCAGCGGAGCCTTTCTGCTGCCCATTTCTCTGCTCTCAAACAGGAGCGTAACCATGTGGACCGGAGTAAATCCGAGTTAGGGCACCGAGCTGTGCTCACCGCTTGTTTGCTGTGCTCCCTCCTCCTCCTTTCCACTTCTGACCGTCTCCTCGCCCTTACCACTCCCCTTCCACCTGCCCTTTCCCCCTTCTCTCCCCGCAGAGGAGCCGCAGGCAGCGCTCGCTCCCGGAGCATCCCGGAGCGGCCCCGCAGCACTTGGCAAACCGGAGCCCGGCAGCACCTGGCCCCGAAACCCCTGCCCGGGGCTGGAGCCGGGGCGGCGCTGGCGGGGCGGGGCGGGCAGAAGCAGCCGCCGGCCGGCCCGAGGAAGCGGCCGCGGCTGGGCCGGCCCCGAGCGCTGCCGCCCGCCGGCGGAGCCAGGGCACCGGGAGCGGCACCGGGAGCGGCCCCGGCCCCGGCCGCCCGCACCATGACGGCCCCCGGTAGGTGCCGCGGAGGGGGGTGGAGGGGCCGGGGGGGTCCCTCCTGGGGAAAAGGGGAAGGGGAAGGGGCTGGGGGCTGTGGCCGGGCTGCGCTGCGCTCCGCCTCGCCGCGCTCCGCTTGGCTGCAGCTCGGCAGGTGCCGCAGGGCTCGGCCAAGCCCCAGGGACCTTCCCCGGCTCTGCGGAGAGGTTTCTCGGCTCGCATTTCTTCCCCAAAAGTGCCCGCGCTCTCTTTGGGGTACGGCTTGCTGCGCTGTGGCACGGGACGGCAGGCAAGCTGCGCTGGGTTGGAGCCAGGGAAAGGGTTTGGCTTGCACACGCGGGGTTAACAGACGAGCAAACTCCAGAGGGAGAGGGGTTTGACCCGCGTTGTGTAATCTGGCTGGTGCCCACTCTGCAAGTTCCCCTCTTTGCGGGGAAGCGGGTGTGTTTTAGCTAAAAAAGGAAAAGCGTGCCATTCGCGGGGTGTGAAGTAACGGTGGGGTTTCACTGACGCATGTCTCCTGGTGATGTAAAATAAGCTAAATGGAGACCTCGGGAGACCTGTGGGCAAAACTGCTTTTCTCCCTAAAAACACAAGGTGATTTCAGAGAGGCTCAAAAGTAGAACGACCTCAGGTTAGTGTATCGTAATGCAAATCTCACGTTCCTATCACAGAAGTTGTCTTCACCAAACTTATCTAGTTTGTTTCTATTTCCCCTTGCTTGTTTGCAGCAGTCTAAAGTGAAGGTTTTCCCTTCCAGACGGTTGCATGTTAATAATTACTGCGTGTGATCATTGTTACTTTGTTATGCATTCCAGCTAGGCGAAGGATGCGTTCATTTTCTCCTACATCACCTAAATGCACACACCCCAGACACTGCTGTCAGAAAGGTACAGGGGGTTTCTTTGAGTGGCCTACCAGCAGCTCCTGGTACCTCCTGGGGAGGTCTCTCTCATTTAAGAATTGGGTTTTTAAGACACCTTGGGTTGAGTTTAATTTATACGATAAGAAATTGGTTTTGATAAGAAGTGCATCCCCCTCTGTCACGGGTTTGGACTCTGTGTATTCTTATACCTTCCATGCACATGCGTGCCAAAGCAAATTGATGATGTTGATAATGGGCTGTGTACTTCTTCATATAGTCAGAATTTGAGGCAGATTTGATTTAGCAGATGAAAACTGGCTAACGTGGCACTAGATAAGATCTTCTGAGTTGGATTAAAGGATTTATCTGCCATTTTTTTAACCCATAGCGGTTGTTGGACCATGAGAAGTCATGGTCTGTGTAGGAAGGGGATGAGCAAAGTGACGTAGAAAAGCTGTGCAATGTTAGAGGCCTTGAATTTCCTTTATCAGACACAGAAATACAATGGAAAGCTACTTATGATCTGTACACTGTAAAAGCTGAAACATTTTGGCTTGCACAATGAAGCAGTGGGTGGTAACAACTGGAGGGATTTAGATTCAAAGTTGGGAAGTGTTAAGTGAGCAAGGTGTAGTCTTACCCAGAGCTGATCCACCCGCTTCCTGCGGTGTTCTCTAGCTCTTTCAGCAGTATTTAGGATCTTCCACGAGGTAATCAGAATCTTTCAATATTGCCATAAATTGCTATCTCATGTTTATTCTTAGCTCAGAGATTGTCGCCTCATTACTCCTAACCATGGTCCAAAGATTACTTTCTTTCTCAGAGGGACTATGAGGCTGTGATACAGGCGGTCGCTTTAGGATACTTTTCTTCTCTTGCCACCAGCCTCTGGAGATTTTGACTTAAGCGATTTATTCCTTTCTATTTCACTTGCAGTTCATAAAGTAAAGGGAAGCTGTGTATCTTGCTTTCTCCATGCTATTTAGTCTGTCAGTCCCAGTTAGAGAGCTTAGACATTTCTACGGTGCAAGTTCATAATCACAGCAGTCTTACGTCAGTGCTGTATAACTGAGCGTGCAGCTAAGCATTAATAAGGGAGTTACAGCTGGAAAGGAGTCCAAAGATTGTTTTATCATTGTAAACTGCAACAGAACCACACCTGGATGATTTTCTATGAAATAGTTAATCATGCCCTGCAATGTTGTTAATGTTGCTGACGTTTTGTAAGCAAAGAAGCAAAAATCACTTTCATACCCTGAGCTTGGGAATGCAGAAGTGAGGTATTGCTGATATTCAAACAAGATTACACTTGTGTGTGAAAGATTTTTGAAACAGTTGGCTGGCACAGATCTTTCTTTGTCTTGCTAATGCATATGCTGTTCTTGAATGGAAGGCTTCCTCCTGCTTGTTTGTCCAAAATCAGCCTGCTGAGTGCATCATCAAAGCACCCGAGTTCAGGGTTAACAATATGCTTGGGGTTCACATAGGGATTTCCTTGTGTGTACAATTGGCAGAGTTTATTTGTGCTTTATTTTTCATGCTTTGAAGTGTGCTCTGCAAGTTCTTACTGTAACTGATGTGTCAAGAGTTGGGGGGGGACTCCCCCAGACATTCTGCATTCTCCATTTGTCACATGAGGACTAGTCCCCGAGGACTAGACACTAGTTGGTGCTGCAAAGGGATATACTTGATTGGACAGAACTAGCATGATCCAGAAAAGTGAGTCTCATGTAATTAAAAAAAAATAATAAAAAAAATAAGGGGTATGTTGCAATTGAAAGTAAGTCTACATTTATGTTTTCTTTGAAATGGTCCCATCTGCTGACTTAAGCTTACTTGGCTCTTCACGACCCAGTGTTTTTGCTTATGAACCAAGATAATTTCCTTGGCTCTACTAGCAGAGTCAGTAATTTTGTTTTGCAGTTCCCCTTTTTAAAGACCGTTGTTCCGCAGTTTTTCTGAGGCATGAGCAAAAGGCTGTAGGACTTGAGGCAAGGCAGCTTGAGATCTGGCACAGCTCTGTGGGGAACGGCGTGCCCAGAGCAGCACTACCGCTCTAGATGGCTACTTTTCCTACACACTGGGTGAAGTTTGTTCCTCCTGGGTGTGCAGGCTGCACGCGCTGGGTGATGTTATCTTGGGGTGTAAATGCTGGCAGGGAGCTTGCAGAGAGCCTGTCAAGTTCACGTTGTCTGCATACCTGCTGGAGAAGGGAGGCTTCCTGCAGCACCTGGCAGCGCAGTCAGGCACCCACCCTCAGCATGGCTGCTTCCTTTTGTTGAAAGACTGCTGAGGGGGCTATTTGCTAACAAGTGTAATTGCCAATCCTGTGCTCTTTTTAAACACGCAGGATAGGATTAGGTGCTCTATTTTGCACACTGTTAAAATGCCCTGGAGGCTGCTGCCTGGAGCCTGGGGGTAGGTGCCTTCCAGAGAGCTTGAGGGCAGGACTTCAGGAGCCCTGGGCACACCTGAGAGGGCAGCTGTGCATCTCCCAAAACTGTGGTGCTGGGGGGTGTTCAATGTTCCCCCACCCCATGCCTCAGGATCTTACTTCCCCCCCTCCCTGCTCCCAAGAGCAGAGCAGGTCTCTCCATCCGACTACTGCAGGTACCTCAGCATAGGGCTGTAGAAGCAGAAGTCTCTGGTGGTTCTCCCTTTTGTAGAATAAAACAATCGATCTCTGAATTCTATTTTGTTTTGCTGTTTCTGTTGTCCTTGTGAGGCGGTGTTTAGCCAAAAGCAGTATTTTGATGATAGCGGTGTTCTTGCTGGCATGAAAGCCATTTTTTTTTTCCAGTGGTTCTATTCTTTTAACCTAAAGGTTCCCAGGCTTTGGGTCCTGTTTGTCTGTTTTATGAGTTTACTGGATCCACTTCACCGAGGATGCTTTCTCCTACAAGATTCCATCTG
Organism: Aythya ferina; assembly: GCF_964211825.1. Classification (NCBI taxonomy): domain Eukaryota; kingdom Metazoa; phylum Chordata; class Aves; order Anseriformes; family Anatidae; genus Aythya; species Aythya ferina. The sequence continues at coordinate 17,512,400 of NC_140302.1, read as the reverse complement.
GGGTTTGAGAGCTGTATTCATTCTGAAACATGCAGCAATCCCACCGAATACTGCTGAACTGCAGTGCCTATACTCTCAATAGCTAAGCCATCAGCCTTCCAAGCACAGATCCCATCTCTGTGCTGTACTTTTCAACTGCATCACTTCTGCTCAACCACAGTTTTAAGTTCGTATCTGTATGGTTTGGAGCTGTGGTGCAACAGTCGAGATGTCATTGCAGTCTTTCTTACAACTGTACTGAGGGTTCTGGGGAAGGTGCAGAAGGGAGTCTTTGGAGGCTGTTCAATTTTGATTGAATTTTAATAAGGTGACTGCAAAAATGTAATCTTCAATTTTGGTAAATTCACTCTTTGCAGATGCTCTTCTTGGCATGCCAAATTTTAGGCATTGCCTTCTACTTTAATTAGCAAAATCTGTCTTTGTTTGCTTGCTTCTGGATGGAGATGGGCTGGAAACGTTGGCACCTCCAGTCCAACTGGAATTAGAAGGCAGTTCGCTAATGACATTTGAAATGCTCAGCATTGAAATTTGCCACGGGACCAGAGCCATAATCCTCAAATCTGAGTAAACTTCTTCACAGGTGAAGGGAGAAATTAAACTTAAACTTCAGAACTTTCTTGGGATTTATGGGGATGGCACTGCATCGTGTCGTATTGGTTCAATCCGCATGTGATTTTTGCAGCAAACGGGAAGAAGTTTTTAAAGGGCCTTTAATCCAGAGCACAGAAATGCAGGAGGGTGTAGTTAGCAGATACCTCTAGAGAGGCATTGAATAAGTCAACTCTGAGTGTATGTCAGGCTGTTATAACTGCTGCTATTGTATTATTTCCCTCCAAGGAGAGGGGTTGTCATTCCAGACAGGTCAGGAAACTTTTGTTTGGCAGTTCTGGAGTTTCAACTCAAGCTTGCAAAGTGTTTGAAGCCTGAACAATGGGATTGTTGTGCTACAAGCACTGGAGCTGGCATATCCTTCAGCTGCACATCTACCTTGCAGAGAGTTTGCTTTCTGCTGCAATGAGAGCAAAATGTCTAACACCATGGAAGCCATCGTGACTTCCTGTGAGCACTGAGACCTCACTTAAATGAAGGCCTCTCTTATTTTAGGTGCACCGCGTTTAGTGCGTTCTCCACTGGAGCGTGTGATGGGCTACAGTTGTGTTGCAGAGCATCTGAGGTTGCCTAAACGATTCCACTTCTCACCCAAAGATGAACTCTCCTTTTCATGCTGATTTTTTTCCTCTTCATTCTTTTCCCTATTGATACACTTTACATTTGAAAATTTCCACGTGTGGTTTGTTTCGCTTGAAACTACACAGGAAATCCCCTTCTTCACAAAAGGTTTTTGAGAATGAAAAAACCACTTCAGATTTAGTGGGCTAAGTGTGAGTAGGAGTTGAGACACCCTTCGAGTTGCTCTGTGGCTGTGAACACCTGCTCGCTTTAGATGCATCTACTGTGCTCTAAAAGTGTTCTGGAGCTTCTTACGCGAATTACAGAGGTAGTACTGCAGACTTTTTGCTGTAAAACTGAGGGTCAGTTTGTGCTTTGTGTTTAATCCTCTTCTCCATGATGGTCTGCACCTGTACAGGAACCCATGGAGGATATGATGTGCTGATTGTGTATGCGAGTGACGCCACCGAATGGTGTCAGTACCTTCGGGACCTCTTCCTCTCTACTCGGCACATCCGAAAGCATCGGATTCTGAGCTACCAGCTGGACAGCGACTCTGCCATCTCCCAGCAGGAGCTGGACCTGTTCGCCAAAAGTCGGAGCATCATCGTCTTGCTATCTGTGGAGCTGGTGCAGAGTTTTTATTATCCTCCTGTCCTGCAAAGCCTTCAGGAAGCTTTATGGCCCCCGCACAAAGTAGTCAAGCTGTACTGCGGTGTTACGGACTGTGATGACTATTTGACCTTTTTCGAGGACTGGTATCAGTGGCAAGAACTCACATATGACGATGAGCCCGATGCTTACCTAGAAGCTGTCAAGAAGGCTATTTCAGAAGGTAAGGTAGCACATGGGGAGCTGGGCTTTGTGATCAGGGATTGGAGGAGGGATACATACGATACTGTTCATCCTTATTTTAAATCTGGCAATGTATTTTTCTGAAATAGAAAACTAAATTGCACAGCCAGTGTAAACTAGAATGTTCTTCAATCTGTTGTGTATGTGGCCAGTTGGTCCCTAATTCAGGAGAGATCACCAGTGACTCTTAGAGAACCTCTGAATTTGTGTATCATAACTGTTTGGTTTTAAATGTAAAAGGAAAATTTAAAGCTGAGCGTCGTGAAATTCTGCCTGTAGATATTGTGCCCTGGAGTTTATTGACTCCAATCAAGGGAAAACTAGCTTTTCCTTCAAACTTAAATGTCATACCAGTACCAAAATAAGGTTATCCAACAAGTATTCTCTAGCACTCAGTTTGAAGTCAGAGACAGTGCCATTCTGGCAAAAGCTGAGTTTGTTACCTATGATGAAATGCCAGAGAGAAGTTGAAGCATTGCACTGATGGCTTTAAAAATAACCCAACCAGTCTGAAACTGATCACCTCATAATATGCACGGAGGAGTTACTAGCACAGAAATATTAACAGCTGGAGACTAGAGATGCCAATGCACTGAATTTTAATCGAGTCTGAACTCCAGAGGGATGTGTGGTGCTCCTTTCTCATATCTTGTGTAGAGATGAAGGCAGAGAGCTCCAGGGAGTCTAATGCTGGTTAAGATGTTTTTCTGATACTGCCATATTTAGGGTTACAGTGTTCTTTGTTAGTCTTAGCAAGACTGAAGTCCTGTGACTGCATCTTGGATTAGGATTTATCTGCAGTTAGTGGCATAAATGAAATAGTGCAGTCTTTTGGTACAGCTGGTGTTGTGCATACAAAGGGGCTTTATACTGGGATAATGGGAGGAATGATTGTGATGACAAAATTCACACAGTAAAAATAAATTTTGAAAGTCATGATCTTGGCCAAAACAGTCCCCCTGAAAAAACACAACTTAGGGTTTGTGCTGGAGATGATATTATAAGGTGACCGGGTCACAACAGATGTTTCCTAGTACCATTTAACCACCTGCATAAACTAAAGCCTGCATCCCCTTTTCCAATAACCCTAAACTGCCTTTGTTTCCTGATGGATAACCTAGGCCTCAAGCAGCCTATCTCCCTTCCTTTCGGACTGAAAGAAGACAGAAAATAGTGCCTGAAGATTTGTGCTTTATAAACAAGTAAAGCTGACCAGAGATTAAAATAACTTTTTTGACACTTTCTGGCAAAAGCCAAAGTTTTCTGCTGTTTTCCTCCAAACTTTGGCCTAGAACACAATGTGAGCATTTTATTTGTTTCTTTCTTTTTTTTTTTTTGTTTATATATATATATATATGCACCTCTCAGAGTTAGGGAGTTTTAAATAGCATCTCCCTAGACTGAGTGTTAATCACTCGTAATTACTAGGGACTAACTATTAACAGTATGGTCAGAGCAAGAGTAAATTCTAATAGCTGAAGGATGTGTGAGCACAAAGGGATGTTGATCCTGAAATCTGTTCCCAGAGCCAGCTCTCGCCAGCCCCTTCCTCTCTAGGTTATGGGGTTCTGAGTGCACAAAGCACAGCATGGGGCTGAAGGCAGCCTCCTGCTTCCACGGCTGCAAGTGGAGTGGGAAGCACGAGTGTCTGTGTCCTTCGTTAGATGGAGTGGCTGGAGTGGGAGATCTCGCATAGCCAGCTGGATCCCTGTTAGTGAGAGGTTCTCACCCTTCTTGCTTGTTCGGGACGCATTAAAATTCAAAGAGAACTTGAGGTGGAGGGGAGGGGACAGGCATGGAATAGATCATCTAGAAACTGCTCTGGATCAGCAACCGCTCTGTACGGAGAAGCTGTGTTTGTCAAAGGGAAGCGTGCATGATCTGACTTCTGTGCCCTGAAAGTCTATCTGCCCATGGTGGTACGCTGCACGCAGAGCCTTGTCAACTGGACAGCAGCCTCCACTCTTTTTGATGTCTGATGCACTCAATGAGTTGCATTAAGCTGACCTGCTGTCCTGCACTTTAACACGTGGCTCTCTACAGGTAAGCTAGCTCTTTCCCTGTACAGCTGCCTGCCCCTTGTCATGGGGGGGCTGCACCCAAGGGATCTGGGTGCTGGTGCTCCTGGCACTTGAGAGACTGCCCTGGAAGGGGAGCGGAGGTGGGTCCTGCTGGCAGCACTGCCCTGTCTGAGCAGCCAGGGAAGGACTGTGTGGTGGGTCTGGCTGCCATACATCTGTGATACAGCTTCTTTGGAGTGCTTTAGCTACATGTAAATAGTGTTTTTAAAGGGAGCTTTGGATTTTTGTTGTTGTTTCTGTGTAACAGGTAACTCAGCTTATCTTCTGTATATGCAGAAAGGAAGGAACATATAAAGATCTTACACTGGCTTTAGTATATCTGGAAAATGTATACACAGAGTCAGAATTTCTGGACTTTTCTTACTGTTACAGAAGGCCTCCCTGGTGTGAGGTGTCAGCTGCACACGAGTTGGGCAATGTCAAGCAGTTTCATCACGTCAGAGCAATTGCCAAGGCGACCAGTCCCCTGTCACTGACTCTAGTAAGGGGAAAACCTACTTAAGATAGGCTGGTTTTATGGCAAAAGCATTTGGATGAATTTATGCAGTTCTGCCATGGTGGGGAAAGAGGAACTGGGTGACCTCCCCCCTCCTGCGATCCTGCAGACCAAGTTTTGTGAATGGCCTCATATGCAAATGCTCTGACACTTCCCCTGCAGAGAAGACAACCCCAGGTGTACATAGATCCCTTTTTGGGTGAAACTGTGAAAACTTTCTTCTTGGCTGGTACTATAAAATTAGCATCTGCATTATAGTTTGGCTGTAGCCAACTCCAGCATGGGAGACATAAAGTATGGGTGTTTGCGGTGGCTGCCCTCTCCCATAAAGAAACACGGCCTGTGCTCTGCTCTTCACTGTTAAGGTTTTAGATGAAGGCTTCATAGGCGGTCTGTTAAGTCCATTCTCTTCAGCAGACTGAACTTTTCCCAAGAAAGACATCTCTTCCTACAGCATTTAGCAAAGAAAGTTTATGACCATGTTTGAAATAACATGTCTCTGTGTCTTCCTCTCAAAGCAATTCTTTCCACAGGCATTCTCCAGTACTTCTAACAGCAGTGTCAGCACACAGTGGAAAACCAAGACTAAAGCAAAAAGGACTCAGTTCAGCTTCCTGATAGCTCAATCCTGAGTAAGTGGACTGTGTGACACAGGACACAGCGGGGACAAATACTTCTCCATAGCCTGTGTGTTGGCCCTGTTCAGGCTGTGCTGTTGCCTCTAGCACAGCTGTTAGGCTGTGGCTTATTTAGTGCATCATGGGAACAGGCCACCCGCAGACATCACACGCTGAAAGCTATTTTAATTTTTATTAGTTCAGTACAAAGTCAGAAATGAGGAAGCATTCATCTAGCCTTGTTGAGAACGAACTGTGTGCTGATGCCGATTCTTGCTGCCTTGTAGACAGAGCAGTTGTTACTTTAGTTTCTCAGTTGTGGCAAACTACAGAGACCCTAAGGTTTCTGTTTGCAAGCCCTCTTGGTTGTGGGGAAGTTTTAGTGTAGAGCTCTGTGCTCTACACTAACTGCGCAAAGGACGTGAAAATGCTCAGGGTGGCACTGCACAAGCCAGCTTCGTTCTTGCAGGGTGTAATCACCAGCCAGGGCGCAGTGACCAGCCTGCTACTCAAACCGTTTTGTCTGGCTGGTGACACCATGCTGTACAATGCACGTGCATTGAGCACCAGCTGGGAATCTGTGCCTCGTAGCTGGAGTCTTTCTCTTCCTCCTGTGTGTTCACATAACTCAACTGACATCTGTTTTCTATTACACACGTTTAGATGTATCTAGTTTGTTTCAGCCCCAACTTTTGTCTTAAAATTTTTGAAATGTCCTGCTTTCTAAGCCTACGTTTCCAAAATGTTTGCTAATTAATCAGTGGCTTTGAACTTTCAGTGCCTAAGCAAACCTCTTGCAGGTAAAATCCTAGGGAAGTTAACAGCTGCTGAGAATATTAAAGCGATATCTGGATGTTAACAGCAGTTGTGAACCATGCTGTTGATGGACAGGTACAGCCTTGGCAGAGCTGAATTCTGGTGCAATGAGACGAGTGAGAAGGAGAGATCAGTACTAGCAAACTTCTTACAAAACAGGAGGATCAGAAGTGGCTGTTAGGGAGTGTGTGGTGAATATGAAGGACAGTGGGCAGCTAGAAGGAAGGTGAAAACTTCTGTTGAGGCCCCTGAGATCCAGAAGAGCTGGAATGTTGCTCCACCTAGTAAGAGGCTCATTGGCATTGCAGGGAAGAGAAGGAGATGCTATAAATGGCCTCATTTATCTGTTGGGAGGGAAATGGCATAACAGAAACCACACAAACTGTTATCACTCTCGGTCCTGTACATGACAAGGAACTGAATTAATTTCCTGGCTTTCTTCTCTTGTATTGGTAAAACCATGAATGAACCTTAAGAACATATAGCAGAATTGTTGAGGTTGGAAGGGACCTCTTGAGATCTTCTAGTCCAAACTCCATGTTCAAGCGTAGTCAGAGCAGTTGCCCAGGACCACGTGCAGTCAGTCAGCTTTTGGATATTGCTGCAGAAGGAGACTACAATCTCTCTGGGCAACCTATTCTGATGTTTGACCACCTTTACAGTGTGTGTGGGGGGAAAGTGTTTTCTTGTGTTCAGATAGTGTTTCATGCAGTTTAGCCCCTCAGAGTCTGTCTCCTGATAAGATCCCTCCAAACCTCATCTCTAGGCTGGGGAGTCCCAGCTCTTACGGCTCCTTTGTGTATGAAAGATGCTCCAGTCCCCTAATCATCTTTGTGGTCCTGTGCTAGACTCAAGCTATAAAGCTAAAATAACCTTGGAATAGGATACTTAGGGTTTGAGGTCAGGTTGGACAGATGCATTAGATATTTTTCAACCCATGGGGTTGAAGTGGTTGTACGGGGGGACTGCTTTCAGCCCGACGCTTCTGTGATTGCTGGGTTGTTAGCTTTTGCTCATTGCTACCATTGATGTTCATGATGAGTTTTTAAGTCTGGCAGGAACTGTTCTGCCTTCCCGCTACTTCTGGTGGTCATGCCAGGTGATCTGTCGAGTGGTGACACATATTCCTACTTGTTACCTGTCTTGGTTTCTGTCCAAAGGCAGCTTTTCCTGGAGTAGCTCGTTGACCAGTAGTCTCCCTGTGGAAGCGTGTCAGGGTTCGTTCCTTTGATTGCTCTGACAAGCTCCGTGTTAGGCCTGGATGCACTTGTGGCCTGCTTTGCCTTGTATCTGTTTCACAGCAAGCACAGTGACAGCCAGTGTTAGCTGATACGTTACCCTTTACTTCAGATGTCCTGAGGAATGGCAAAGCAGATACCGTAAACCAAAAGAACAGTTTGGGGCTTTTGTGGATAAATTTGAACACTCTTTCCCCACCCCCTCCCCTTTATATAAGGTGTATCCCTTCAAGATATTACCTCACATTGAATACTTTTAAGGGCAACTCTTCACTAGAAACCACAACTGGCACTAGCCAGTACCAGAGCTGCACACTTCTGCATTGCGCAGTGGTGATCTTCTCTCAGGTGCCTATTGCAACAGTTTGCTGAATTCTGGGTGTCTCCGTTGTGCAGTGGAGCTGGTAAATGATTTCCCTGACCATAGCAGCTATTGTACCTGGTGTGCCGTGTCTGCTGCTGGCCAGTAGTGCTGCACTCAGGACCCCTCTGTCACCCTTACGCTGAGACTTGCAAGTAAAGCAGCAGGCAAGGGGATGCTGTAAACGAGGAAATACAGCCTCGCTCCCTCTTCACAGGTCCATTCCCATTGCATGGAAACATGCTTCTACAAGAAGTTGTGTCCTGTGATTTCTACTGCTTATACAGCTTGCTTTAGCAACTCTTGCCTGTGCTGCTTGATGTGTTTCATAAGGCATGGCCATTAAAAGCCTTGTGCCTAGGAATACTGACTGCAGAGGGGAATCTTGGCAGGAGGAGGCATGGTAAGGTCAAGTACTTCATGAGGAAGTTTTGTGACCCCCTTAAAGGACAAATCCTAGGTATAAAGCAGCCAAAAAGAGATATGTGAGTTAATTTGACACCCTTGATCTAATACCCTATCTCTGATGGTTCAATTTGTGAGCAGACCCCAGTTTCTGCAGATTTAACTGCAGTGTTCTTTTAAAACTCTGCTGTGGAGGCTCATTGCTTGTCTGTACAAGATCCTCCCATTGTATAGTCCTCAGCAGCTGATTCCCACATCCTCACAAGGTGCCTGCAGAGTTTCCAGTCCAAAGCATGCAGTAGCTGTTCTATGCAAGATCCATTTTGGCACTTGGAAAGTTCGAGCAACTGCAGATTGGACATGGATGCCTGTGCCAATTTTGTGATCTCTGCTTGCATCTTTGGAGGCTGTTTGGATGTCTGGAGTGCTCTAAAGGAAACCAGCTGGAGGTAGGAAGGGCCAGCAGTCAGTGTGCATACCCTAAAGGGACAGAGGTGTGAAGCTGGGCACCACTTGCTGTTCATTTCTGGCTGTAGGTGCTCTGGGGAGGAACATGTTCTGAGTAGTCCTCACACAGAGGATTGCATCCAAAATTTATTTCTGCCAGCCTGTGAGAATGGCCATGGAGATGGAAGGTAATGTGATTGTTGTACTGTGGCCCGCACTCCCTCCCTTGAATCTTTTTTCCCCTTTGAAGGGGCAAAATTAAGTGAATACTTAAAAGCATATTTTTCTCTGCTATATTGTGTTGAAATAGAAGACACGCTTCTCTGACCCTGCTCATTGAAGAGGAACAGGTGATGTATTAGTCAGCCCTCTGAGCATAATGAGAGTCTGCTTCATTATATGGGAGCTCTGCAGCCTGGCTGGTTCTCAGCGCCTGTCAGGGAGGGGAAACTGTGACACTTGCACAGGAGTTAAGGTTGAGAGAGCATACTGTTATCGTGCCCTTCCTTGCAGATGCTAGTGTAGCTATAAATGACTGGTGCTGGAAACAGATATATCAGAGAGCTGCTTAAAGCAAACAGAAACCTCGGCTAAGCCCCCAAGAGATGCTGAGAGAAATGCATAGATGTTCTTATCCATCTGTAGAAAACAGGGTCAGGCGGTTGAAAGAGCCTTCCCAGTTACAGGATGGCTGTGTTGTTTGTCATCAAGGTGCTTCAGAAACTCTTGGTTTATGCACATTAAAAGCAACACCTCGCGTCTTGTCTTCCATGACAGAATGGGATTCGAACAGTGCTAGTGTAGGTGCGTACTGGCTTTCTAGATGGGAGCAAAGAAATGATAATCCAGAACTTGTCAAGTACAGAAATCAGCATGGTTGGGAAGCATCAGGATGTAATAAGCTTCATACACATCACAAATGTGCCAAACCTTATTTCTCTGTAGCCTGTATTTGTAATGATCTCCCCACAGGTTGCTTCAAGGTGGTAGCTAAGGCTAATTTTAAATATCCTCCAACTTGAGCTGTGAGGCTTTAAAATGTGCTTAAAATAAAAGCCCGGTGACCATTGCTAATGGCTTCTTCCAAGTTTGAAACAGCTGAAGTTATTTCTGCAAAATCTTTGCAGAAGTTTGTGGTCAAAACAAACCTGCTTTACAGAGCAGGTCTGAAGAGATGTGTGGAGCAGACTTCAGGTTGTTTCAGAGACCTTTGTTGTGCACTTAGCATTTGTCTTGCTCCTAGGTTTGCATTTGGTAGGATTGTGATGGGTTCATCATTACCACAGAAAACTTTGGACAAATTTTTCAAAGTTGACTTGAGGATACTGGTGAGTCTTGAGTTTCTCATGGGCAGGGTCCATCAGTGTCATAGGATGACCTCCGCACCGTCTGCCCCATCCCCACCTTTGTTCTGGCTAACTAGCCGGGTAATTTGGTGTGGGCTGCAGGGGTGGTGGTATTCCAAGAGACCGTATGTAGAAGAGAGAAGGGGCAGGGCTGCTCTGTCAGGAGTAGTCTGATGGAGTGGTTCTCCAAGTGGCTTCGGTAGATTTAAACCCAGCCAAGGATGTTCTCTTGGTGGGATGTTTCCAAAGTAGCTACGCAGCTCATAGGTGGACTGTCACCTCGTTGGGCTTTTATGTGGACAATCTTTTCTGTTGTGTGAGTGTTATACATTGTGCTTAAATTGAAGCAAGGATAATTAATCAGCAAGTTGGATTTTCATGTTTCTCACATGTGGTAGCTCAGGAGCACCGACTTGAGTCTGTGACTGATGTAATGTGATTTCAGTGTCCTCAAAAATCCTCCACCATGCGTACACTTCTTCAGTACATCTGGCCTCCTCCTGGCACAGGAGTTTGAAGCACACTATCCCAGCCCTTCTTTCTTGAGATTTCGGTCAGGTACGTAGTGCCTGTTGTCTGGGTGGTCAGAGCTCTGCATCTTCCTCAGAAGATGTCTCTGTCCTGTTCCCCTGCACCCCAGTTCAGTCTTTAGGTTTATGTACTTAATCCTGTAACAAATTGAACACTAGGCTTGTGAGACCCTCAAGCTAACTAAAAGCTCAGAGAATTACAATGCTTGCAATTTCTGAACTGTCATAGCCAGGCACACTTTGAGCTCAAGGCAGACGAGGTCAGATAAGCTACAGCAGATATGTCTTGTGTGTTGTAATAAGGACTGTGCATTTCACCATGAGCTGGCAGGTCACTGTCTTTGCAGGAGGTATGAATGAAATGTATGAAAATTCCTCCTCGTCTTGAAGTTCAGGGGCTGGCAACTTGGCTTAACCCCCCAGTTGTCAGCTGCTCAAGCAAAGATCCTGGTCTTGCGTTTCAGTGACGCAGCCAGACACGTTCTTTTCCACTGGCTCCGCTGCGTGGGCCCCAGCCTCTGGTGAAAGTAAAGACAAGAAGGGGAAGCAGGAGAGGGGAGGAGGGCCGTGGTGGGTGCAATTGTGTTTTAAACTGCTGTAGCTTTTTTTGTTGTGAACATCTGTCCTCCAGACAAGTGCACACTTTGTTTTTGCAGTTCAGCAAACTTTCTAAACCAAGTTTAGTGATTACTCTCTGAAGTGAAGTATACATTTGAGCCAAAACAATCTTTTCTGGTCAAGTACCAGCGCTACAGGAGCAGTCTTTTTGCTCATGCTTTGTTAGGCAATAGGAGATGACAGTTCCTCTCCATGACTCTGAAAGGTCACCTGATGTTTCTAAGAGCAGAATTTTGCACGCTGTCTCCAGACAATATTTTGAGGGGTCTATACTGGGGCAGTGTTTTCCCGTTAGTGGGGTTGGAGGGAGACCCTTGCATTCCCTAAGGCCTTGAATGTGGCAGTGTAGGAGTCGTTGCTATCTCAGGTCCATCTAGAGAACGAGCAGAGGAGCCTGAAGAGCATTGCTGGGGCAGATGCCGTGTGGTAAGCAGTTTTCCAGCTGTTGCTTCTGAGACACTGGATCCATGACAAGAATTCCAGCTGCTTGTTAATACGGCTCCCACCTCCGTCTTTCACTAGTGCAGGAAGGACTTCCCATGTGGGGTTCTGGTCTGTGCTTCTGCAGGCCAGGGAATGCCAAGTGAGGTGCAGTGGTTATGTACGTGTCTGATCACGGTTGCTTTGTTGCTGACAGTGCTTCGTCACTCGCAGTGTCTGACATACTCGTGCCTTTGTCCATCTGGACTTGGGATTTGATTGTGGTGTTTGGAAAGGAGAAGCAATGGGCTTTGTGTCTGCAGTACAATGGGATCAAAGTCAGGACCATCATGTAAACACACGATTTTTTAATTATTCACCAACATACAACACTAATTAGAAGCTCAACCTAGTCCAAACAGCCAACTGGAAGTTACTGCTGACATTTGTCCCTAAACTGGAATAATCCCCAGAAGGTGCCTTTGATCCTATACGTTGTCTTCCTGTTCTCTGCTGACTCTCAGTGTGCTTGAGGTTTTATTTTATTACTCTTTTCTAGTCTGGTATTTTTTCTCTTGCTCTCTTTTCTGTTTCCGCTTTTCAGACTTTCCATTCTTAACCTTACTGTTGTCAGAACAATGCAACCCTGGTATGGCATTTACTGGGCACTTTCTCATCCCTACCTTCCAGCATTTACGGCAGGGACATGGAATTGCCCTTGGCATTCTTTCGGTGACTCATCTTTCTCCAAATACTTGCTCATTTCAAAGAAGAAATATTAAAAAATAACCTGGGAGCAGCAGTACACAGTAACACTGAGACAGGAAAAGTGAACAGATTAATTCACTTGGGTTAAACATTAATGAAGGTCATGAAAGCTTCTTGCACTCTGTTGCAAAGAGATTTGCTCTTTCAGTTTCATGTTTTTACTTTTAAAATACAATAAAGGAAAAGCGTTCCTTGAAGTTAGAATGAGATGCGATTCATAGAGGAGCTGTGGAGTAATGTGTGCTCTCAAGTGTTAAGGGTGTATGTTGTCTTAGGAGGTTACAGGGGTAAATACAACTTTACCTACTGGCTTCTCAGTTTGCTGAAGCACCGGTCCTGTCAGCAGGTCTAAACCCGGTCGTGCTCGTAGTATGAAACCAACTTCCCTAAGAGATGGGCATGTGTGGCTATGCACAGTTGCTCAAGCAAATCTTGGCGTAGTAAAATAAGTTTTGTTTCCTTGGGGAGTGGGGGGGGGGTGGAAATATAACCACAAATAAAATGTGACCACTTGCTTTGTAGAACTGAGAATCTGGTTTTAGGTGCTGTGCTTGGAGATTTAAACAACAAGCGGCTTGGGGTGCTGTTTGGAGAGGAGGGGGAGATGTTCCATACGTAAGTTATTATGTAGAGGCAGTTTTACAAAGTCGTATTTCCTGTGCTGAGTTTTTTTTACTCACCTGCTGCTTTTCCACATGCTTCTCTTCACTCTGTTGAAAAGGGAAGTGTTGCTATGGTATAACCCGGTGTGAGGGGTTATCACAAAATACTGCCTGAATGTGTTTCTTTTGAGGAAAGCAGGGACCTTGAGGTTGGCATGATGCGAGATAACTTTCCCTGCTCCTCCGACTTGTTTATCAGGACTTTGCCTGCTTCTTGCAAATGCAGCTGGCGTTACTTGCAGTCTTAATGTCCTCCTTCGTGTTTGGAAGAGGAAGCTGACCAGCTGTAAGTCTTGGACGATAGCAGAAGCTCTCTGAAGGTCTTCTGTCTTGCAGTAGGTATACCAAGGTGAAAGTCGGAGGTCTTGTGAAAACTAGTCTCCTCTGCCGGTGAGCTGGTTGACAGATGGATGCTGGTGAGGGGGAAGTCTACACGTGCAGAACCTGCAAGGACAAGGAGTTGCTCGGTCATGCCATTTGCTTTGGTATCTGGATGGCAAAGCGGCCAGGGCAGGCTGCTGACTACATCCAAGCGCTCACATGTCCTGTGGTGTCAGGGCTGACTTCTGAGAAACCACAGCTGTCAGCTCCACACAGCTTGGCCAGGAGGAAGTGGATGACAGGGCGAGCTCCGTGCTCTGTACAGCAAAATATCAAAATAACTGGCTGCTTTTTGCCGGTTTCTAGAGCTGCTAAAAGGCTTGTGAAGCACGTGGCCATGCCTGTGTTTCCCAGGGGTGAGTTCCAGCAGGGAAGCTGCGTGGGGAGCCAGGCAGGATGGACATAAGGGGCTGTGTGGGCTGTGCTCTGCAGCGCAGCTACTGATGTTTCCTGGTGGGGAGCACAGTCTTCGAAGGGAAATGTGGTTGGGTTTCTTGGACCGCATTTCCTCTAGCTGCTATTCTCATGAGTATTACAGACACTGTCAGGCGTGGCCTGAGGTAGCCTTCTTTTAAAGGGGAATAGAAAGGGCTTCCAGTGAAGGCAGAGCCTTTTATAACCACGAGCTGTTGACCTACAGCAGCTGCTCATGGAGAAGCTCAATTCAGGTATTATTCTCATAACTTTCTAACGTGTCTGATCTCAGTGATGGCCGGTCTAACCTGGCTCCAGTTACAGCGGTATAATTGCTGAATCTTTATATGCAAATGGGTTGTCATTAGCCAAGTATCGGAGTGAGAGGGAGGCCTGATCTAACAGCATGTCGCTTTAGAGCACGGATATTACTGAATGTAATGGCACAGTTTCCTTGCATGTTCATAAGATGGCGTGTGACTGGAACCTGCGAGGTGGCCACGCCATCACTTCGCTGCTTATTGGGGAAGTTGGTGACTTACAATTTCAGAATTTTCTGAATGAAGAAAACAGATGAATAATTCATACCCAAAACCCCAGCGCTTGTTCCGTCAGCTGTTAATCTAATTACTGATTAACAGTGCTTTTTTCCATATTACCTAACAGCTCTGTTCTTACGTATGACCTCCAGGCACTCAACTCTGTTACAGGAAAGCAGAAGTGCAAGATGGGATCTAGCAATGCCGGAACTTCTTCAACAGCTCAAGTGCAGACTCCTGTAGTTGTCCTGCTAATTATTTACCAGTGTTAAATAATGTCAGGAAAGCAGAGGCCTGGAGGCTTGTTCTCTCTCATGCATGCTTACTTTAGATGTTGTAGCTGAGATCCACAGCTGTAGGTTTTCTTTCCTCTGACACAGACTATATGTTGGGCAAGCGAGGTACAAATTACCACACCGATGGCTCCATATTAAGGAGTGGGGTTGATGTGCTTAGGGTAAGGATCCTAGCAAGTGTCAGCTTGTGCTTATGATTCAGAAATATTAACATGTTCCTAGTCTGGTCATTGTTGGTTCTGTTATCTGTGATGAGCTTAGTCTTTCTGATTTAGTCATATTGGAAATAACCAAGAGATAAGACTCAATTCTAGTAACAGTTGCCTCTTCTACTCCTAAAGGGATATGCTGCCTTGCTCTGCATATGCCAAACACCTCAAGTGATTGCAGTCATGCAAGGGAAGGATGTGAGTCTACTGCTTTAATTTTCTCCTGTGCAACTGGGCAGCCTGGCTCTCCCAGATGGGAGCAGCCCACCTTTTCCCAGGACAAGGGTTCCCAAAACTGAGGTCTGGCTTCTACAGCTGATAACTTTGGATGATAATTAACATATTGAGTTAAGGAATTTAAAACCTCAGACCATTTTCTGTAATACTTTTTGATGCAGCCTGAAAATCCGTAAGACCTTCAGTACATAGCCCTGTGTCAAAGTAGTTTCTTCTCAGTCAAATCTGCAAATTTGCATTGGTGCTGTTTTAAAATCTCCATGTCTTATTGACATACACTGTTCCAGGTTTAAGAAATACTGATATTGGTAGTGGTGCCTTACTTGAACTTTAGGGCTGCAGATTTTTGGCTCTGATCTTTCTACAGCAAATATTAAAGCAGCATTGTGGTTATACTTGCTATGTAGAATGAATCACGAGCTTAAAGTTAAGTGTGTGTGTGACTCTGTGACCAAACCTTCAGCTGAATAATTTGCTAAACTTTTGTGACTTGAAATTTGTCAATTGAAAGCATAGTCATATCTGTGTAGTTCATAAAATCCTGTTCAAACATGTAGAAAATACTTTAAAATAAATTTTAAAAAATGTGTGACAATTTCAAATATCCTAAGTTTCAATCTTTAATTATTATAATAAGGAAGAATTCTAGACTTAAATTTCTGACTGACTCTTGTTCACTGTGTGAGACTAGCAGGACCTGACATCCTAACAGAAGCCTGCTTTAATAAATTTTTGGTGGTCTTCATTTTTGGAAATGATGTGCTTGGAAGTTTGGGGGCAAATAATTTGTATTGCTCTTTACAGATGTGTAAGTAAGTAAATAAAATAAAAAATTCCAAAATATTGTCTTAAATTTTTAATTGCTTCACAGTTTTCCAAAATTTGAATGGAAATTTTTGCCTATTGTAGGTAGGCTTAAGAATTCATGCTAGTCTTCTGACAAAAGAAAGTCAGTGACTTTTACCCCATGTTTTGGGAAATGGGGAAAAAAAAGGTATGATTTCAGGTAGAAACCAGATTTAAAAAAATCTTTCTACTAACTAAATGCAAATGTGTCTATTTCCTTTCTGCAGCTGGGGAAAGTATTTCCTGGCAGGGTAGGATAACTCTCATCTATGTTATTTTTTGCTATCCTTTTTGTGTGCAAGTGTTTGCTCTTCCATCGATAAAACATCTATGGCGTTACTGTGAATCAGGAAGGAGAACGTTGTTTTGTACATGCAGATTGTGGGGTTACATGTGTTTACTTCTCTTGGGCTTATTTGGGTAGAGTGCTGTGATTCTTCCAGGAGAAGGCTCTGATGTGTTTCAAGTTCACTCTTGTATAGTTACAGAAACTTATACTTGCTTGCATAATAGGATCGCTTCAGACTATTGCCTCATGTTGTATTTTATGAACATAACAGTAAACTTAGGAGTCGGAGTAAGCAGCGCAAGCAGGGTCCAGAAAAGTAAAGATACTGCTGAAATAAAAGAAAAGTAGATCTTCATTTACTTTAGGAGAGGAGGACTTTAAAGGTTGTTGCCTACTCTGCAGTGCGCTGAGAGTGCAGCTGGAATCAGATGAGTCTATTTGCTGATCACTTTGACACCAGACATTAAGATACTTATTTTCCTATCTAATGAGAGAAAGGGAGTATCCATCTCATCAGGGAGTGGCTTTGTGCTTGTTTTGTAAGCATGTTCAGTGCTACTCCAGCACTTTTGTGTCTTTCTGAATGTTCCTCAGCAGTCCCCTTAACGGAATAAATGAGGAAACTCTGTAGTTTCCCTTTCTTCAACTAGATCCCCATTTCTAAACATTGGTTTGAGAACTGTTGCAAGTTCCACCTGGCCTCCGTGGCTGTCTCCTAGGATTGATGTATATGTGTCTGTGCATTTTCAGCAAATGGAAATGATGTAATAGAACTCTATATGCTTTATTTTAGACTCGGGCTGTGACTCTGTGACTGACACAGAAACAGAAGACGAGAAGAACTCAGTTTACTCCTGCAGACTTGCCATGAACGAAGAGCATGGATCATCCACAAGCACTGCGGACCATCTGGTGGTGCAGCCTGACCGCATACGCTGTGGGGTACTGTATGGCCACTCCGTGGGCTGTGTTCTTGTTGTGTGCTGGTACAACACATTATGCTACTCTGTAGTGGGCAGCTTTACAGGCCTGGAAAGCAGTCCATAATTCTTTTTCTGTCCCATTCAGCTCCCTGTCCTCAGTGTCTCAGTTTTAAGAGCTCAGTTCCCTAGGCCCAGAAATAGCTTGGTAATACGCAGTGTCTGCTATCATCTAGGCTGCAATGTCACTTACTGATGGATAGTGTCACTAATATAGCTGCTTGTCTTGTGTGTTATGAGGCAAGTTCACACTCTTGACTCCCCATTTTAGGTTCTGGTGACATTTAGGGGTGCAAAGTGGAGTAAGGTGGTGGTAATGAGACAACTTCAGAGCCTAGATGCAATCTAGTATGGCAGTGCTGGTGCACGTCCTGCAAGTGACTTCAAAGAGCTGGGATCATGGCTTCCTGTCTGAAAAATTACATTTCTTAGCCTAGCATTGTGTCAGATGGAAAAAAACTAATACCATGCACCAGGAAAGAAGTGTATGGCACCACTGTCTCTACCTCCTCTGCAGCGTACTTTTCAGTCAGAGTGGCTGGGCTTTCATTGCATAGTTTTGAGATGTGAGGCACTGGTGTAGGAGGGTCTGGCTGTCAGAGGAAACTTCATCTAACAGTTTAGCAAAGCTCCACTGCAGTGTGACTGCTGCTTTACATTATTTCCTCCTCTACCCCCCTGCCAGGGGCGGACTCATGCTTCAGTGCACTGAAATGAAGCACTGTTTTATTTTTTTCTTTCATCCATATCAGTTTTGCCGACTCTTAGGAGCTTTGTGCTTTTTCTAAAAGCACCAGTTAAGGCAGTGTAATTTGGGGATCCTCTGCTTTTACTTAGAACCTGACCTTTGTGCTGTACAGAGAAACTTGAAAAAAATAAACATAATAGCTCAAATTTGGTAGAAACAGTCTGTCTCCTGGCTTTGGAAAGGAACTCAAATGCTGTTGACCACACCTTGAAGTGAAACCAGAAGTAAACCGGCAGGGAAAGAGGAGGGGGAGTAACAAGCTTGCAAATGGCTATTAGAACCTCGTTTCTGCCTTGGCAAGAGCTCAGTGTGTGACAGTGAAACAGCACGTCCTGTAGTCAGGTAGATGGATTTATTTTGTAGTGTTAGTGTGTACCTTGCAGCGTGCTGCGTTTGAGGTGCATCTGAGCCTGCAGCAAGAGTCATGGATGTTCAGTGTTGGGTTATTCAGTAGTCAATGAATATGTGCCTTGGACTTTAGACATAATCTGCTCTTGACGTGGGATAGCATTCTCTTGGGGAAGAGGGAAGGGTGAAAGGAAGGAATGGTCATTTTAGGAAGTATCCTTACCGAAACAGTTTGTTCCCTCTGTGGTGTGTGTGGCTTGTGACTTGTTCACAGCAAGGGTGGTTTGGGAAGTCAGCAGACTGTTGGAATGCTTTAAATGTTTACACAGTTGTTGACTTAACACAGAGAACACTGTACCTGGAATTTTTGGTATCAGCTTTATTTGCTTGTTCACGGGAATAGTCCCCTTGTATATACTGGGCATCTGTTTGTGAATTCACTGCATGTGTTTCCAAGACTTGGTTGAGTATTTTTGCTTCCTTGATGGAGGAAGTTAGTGGAGGACTTGTTAGTGTTAGATCAGAGGTTGGACTAGGGGATCTTGGAGGTCTCTTCCAACCTAGATGATTCTGTGAGTCAGTGAATTTCTCTAGTGCAGGTGACGGGTGGCAGTGGTAGCAACAGACATGCACCATCCCTGGAATTGTTCAAGGCCAGGTTGGATGGGGCTTTGGGCAACCTGGTCTAGTGGGAGGTGTCCCTGCCCATGGCAGGGGTCTGCATGTGTGTATGGAACTAGATGATTTTTAAGGTCCTTTCCAACCCAAATCATTCCGTGATATTAATAAAATATACCTTACAATGACGTTGAGGTAGGTAAAACTCCTTTGCTGTGGCTTGTCTGTGTTTTGAGTTGAGGATAAATACCTTAGCTGCAGCATGGTAAGGAGCAGCTAGGAATGAAGTCAATAAATCGTTATATGAGAGTTATGGAAGATGACTCTACTCAGTCGTGAATCATTTGAGTTTTCTGTTGCTGCTGGGCTGCTTTCATTGGCCTAGTTAGGGATCATTATGTTCAGCTTAAGTTTGTGGACAAGGAAGTCTCTTCAGGTTTCTCTCAGGTTAGTTATTGTAGAATCTAACATAGCCATGTAAGTGGCCACAAGTCAGGCCTTTGGTGATCTTTGAAAACCTGACTGGGTCACAGCTGAGCAGTACGACATGTGCAGTATGAAGGGCTGCCACAAAGCACGACCCAGGAAATCTCCTAGTTTTCAGAACTGAGAATCTGGTCCAGGAATTCACTTTCATAATTCACATAAGTAGAGGCTAGACAAGTCTCAGGCCAAATGAAGGACTTCAGCTATCTCATACATTTTATTACAGGTGATGTAATAACTGAACTGTTAAACGCAGGGCCAATGAAAATTTTGCAGACCTGATATTCTTGCCTTTTAAACAAAGCTCTGGCTAAAGACCCATGCTACACAGGTAGATAAAATAAAAAATAATTGGATAAGGTTGTTGCATCTCCAGAATATGCTAATTTTAATTTTAAGTTTCTTCCTCTGTGTCTGTTCAAAATGGGGCTGTGCTGCTCGAGGGAAGAGGCCGCTGTGGTTGAAAGTAAATCAGATTATAAATATAGCATCACAGAGTTTTTATCAGCTTAATGTCTGTATTTGTGCTGGTGCAAGCTGTAACAGAAGCCACCTGCCTAGTAACTCGGTGACTGGAAGATGTTACTGAAAATCATTCAAGACTGTGGAAATGACAGATGTTAACTTGTTAGTCGCAATAACAACAAAATCCCTGGAAAGGGGGCTTAAAATAAGTGTTCCTGTATTGTGAAACTACATATTCTAATGCCTTTCTCTCTTAGGTGCAGACCACTATTTATATTATCATGAAATGTAGACTAGATAGCAAAGTGAAAACTGAAGTGGAATTCTCTCCAGAGAATGCATCGTCTGTGTGTGTGCTGGCTGAGATGGAGAATGAGTACACAATCTCCGTGGAAGCTCCAAGTAAGCCGGGCTGAGATTTGAATTCCCACCTCCCCACCTCTCATTGTTTCCTTTCTATCCCAACCTACCTGTCCTGAGAAGTGTCAGGGGTGTAAGGGTGGAGGTTGCAGTGTGGGAAACACTGACACCAGGAAATCTTGAACTTGAATTCTCATCTGTGATGCTTTGCTGGTATGGAACTGAGGAGACTGCTGCTCGGGATCTCTGTTTTCCTGGCAGCAGTGGTGGGGTTGCAGTATGGAAAAAACTTAGTCGGAGTTCTGAGGAAAGATTACAGCTTGTAAAGCACTTTGAACTTAATTATGTGTTAGTATTACCAGTATGTTAGTATTGGCAGGCATGAAGAGAAGGTAAGTGCTGGTAAATAACTGCATGATTATAACAGTACATGTTTAATGTATGATGATCTCTGTGTGATTAGAGATGAAGCTGTTTAATGTAGCTTGTCTTTTAATTCAGATGTGTTCTGTCATTCTAGATATTTACACTTACAAAAGCTTAAGTTGTCTAAACTTTTCATTCAGTAACCTTTAGGGGCAAGATTTCTGATCTTTTTAGTGATAGTGGTTTCCCAGGATTATTTTATTTAACCTACTGTGGTCTGTGTTCGTGAAGAGTCCATGTATTAGGTCTGGGAATAGACGCTAACAGCCATTACAGCAACTCTGAAGAAGTCAAGCAAGTGGATGGGTCTAAGGAAAACTACCTCAGCCACATACAGATGTTCAGTTTAATCTGTCCTAAATCAAGACTTCTGATTTAAACATGTACCTGGAAACTAACATGCACTTTGAATTATAAGCCTGACTTTCACTTTGATGCAGTGTACATATATTTTAGCTCTGCAGTTTCTAACAAATACATTTAGAATTCCTTTCAGGTGTGACAGTAACCATTTCATTGGTTGCTTAGTTGTTACAGCCAGGCATATAGACAGGGAAAGATTAATTTCAGTGGGATTCAAAATACGTGTGCTTCAGAGCTCAGACCTATGAGTACACACTGGGTAAAATATTAGGAAGCTCCCAAGTTGCATGTAAGAGAGAAATCCTGTGCCTGTGTAAACTTGCAAAGCTGAAATCTTCTAAGCTGATTTCACTCAGAGAGTAGTGAGACTGAGAGAGGATGCGAAATCCCAAGCCAGATGTGGAGAGGGGTCAGGTTCTGTAATTTGAGGTGGAGTACTGTTATCATTAGTGGTCCAGACTAGGGTTAGCAGATGACCTAGAAGGTCAGGTGATATGCTTTGACATGCCTATGAAGGAGGCTGTTCCAAAGTACTTTCCTGCCTGGTATTCAGATGAATATCATCACCTTTCTTTTGTGTGACTTTTCATGAACTGTATACAACAGAAACTATTTTGGTATCCAGCTGACAGTATCTCCGATTTCCTCCTATACTTGGAGCATGTGATGAAGACTTGTTCCCATTGTTAGTTCTTAAAGGTGGTTTCTTCTCTTTTCTTTCAAAGATTTAACCTCTGGGACAGTGCCTCTAAAGATATACTCAGGGGACTTGATGGTGGGAGAAACGAGCGTCACCTACCATACCGACATGGAGGAAATCAGCAGTCTGCTCGCAAATGCAGCCAACCCAGTACAGTTCATGTGCCAGGTAACAACTCTAGCAAATGGCTGCTTTGGAAACCAGCTCTTCTCAAAGAGTAGATAGGTGGACATGAGCTACCTTGTGGCAAGCACTCTTGCTTTTCTGAAATGCAGAAATGCAAAGTTGTTAGGGCTATGAGAAGGTCCCTAAAAATCCCCTTAGAACAAAAGCACAGGTACTTTTACCGTATCTGGAACAAATAGTTAGCTAAGGCAATTCAGGCCATCCAGCTAACAAGGAAATTACTATCAGTCAACACCCATGTTTAGACCTTGATTTGAAAAGATTAAGGTGACAGAACTTGATACAGCAGAAAGTACTGCATAAAATGTTTGGAAATTTTTACCAAAGGGTTTTTGCAAAAGATGTGAAAGTGTAACAAAGTTTACACTAGCTGACTGAAGAAGGGTAAAATAAGTACTAAGAGTAAACAAATAGTTCTATTTCTTTAAAGCCTGTCCTCAGTTCTCCTATCATATTTTCCCCAGTTAGGGTACCTGAACCCTGTTACAGTGGTAAAGCTTGCACGAGCAAGTTCTCCAGATCCCTTGTCTGTGCTTTCTGCCTCCATATCCCTGATTAGCTATGTAGCAGAAGTCTACAGAGAGCAGTGTTAATCACCAGCATGCCTGGGGCAGAGGAGACTGTCTTTCACCTCCTTTTTAATTCAAGTTAAGGAGCAGCTGGTACTGGGCTGTGCTCCTTCTTGGGGTAAAGGCATGCTTCACAGTCTTTGACTAAGCACTAGTCCAAAAGCCAGGGTGTACACCGGGGCAATTCAAAATTGACCTATTCATACCTAGAGCATGAGTGACACTTCATTGGAGCAGCTTCAAAGGTGAGATTATGCCCATCAAGGAAGTAGGAAATAAGTCTTCCATGCTGCCAGTTACATGAGTGACTTTCACCTTGCACTCTGTCTTGTTGTGGAGTTTGTAGTTCTTACCTGTTTAGATTAATCATACTCTGTTGGACCAAGAAGTTCTTCATGTTCCTTGTTTATCTAAACATTGCCACCCTCAGTATCTATGCATATTTTTTCCTGATATATTCTAAATAAATAAAACTTACTACATCACCCTCCAAGTCTCATCTTAAATGACTCTCTAGACTTAACCAAGCAAAATCACTTTCCATCTATTTCTAGGCCTTTAAAATTGTGCCATACAGCATAGAAGCACTGGACAAATTGTTGACAGAGTCACTGAAGAAGAACATTCCTGCCAGTGGCTTACACCTATTTGGAATCAACCAGCTGGAAGAAAACGATATGATGACAAGCAAGTTGAAATATTTTTGTTTTCTTTTGAAACTTCATCTGTATCAGGAGTTTTTCCTTGGAGCACCTTAATACTGAAGTGTGTAGCTGCACAGGCTGTCTCAAGTTTTGAATCTCAGCCAGGAAGCTAAATTTCAGATTATGTCTAGAGCTGGTTGTGTGTCCCTTTTTATTACGTGTCTGTCTCACTTTATTATAGCGTGGCAGATACAGCTATGTAGACAGCTTCAACCACAAAGTGAAAAGATGATGCCCCCAGAAATGTTTGCCTTACTTTCTCACTTATTCTTCCAGTCCCGTGCGGTATTTTTCCCCAGCACAGTCCTTTTTCCCCCTACCCCATGAGTCTGTTCTAAGGTGCACAGTGGGCACTTGGCAGTTGGATTGGTGTGGTACCATGATTTGGTTCCTTACAGCAGCTGGAACTTACTGGAACGATGATTTAAGAGCTCCTTCTGAACCTGTGATCCTACGTACATGCAGCTAGTACAGTGCCAGATTCCCCATTAAAGACCGTAGCAATCAAATGTGGGGATGTGCTAGATACCTCAGGTAGTTCACTTGTGCAGAGCTAGCTCCATTTTGAAATGGTACATGTTCTTTTCAGGGTTTTCAAACCTGTTTTGGTTGGTGCGTTTGCTAGGAAGTCTGTTTCTCATCTGCTGTCTCTGCTGCTGCTAGAAAGAAGCTTAGATTCTAACAGACATGTCTTCTCACAGATCAGAGGGATGAGGAATTGCCAACGCTGCTTCACTTTTCTGCAAGATACGGGCTGAAAAACCTCACTGCTTTGCTGCTGACATGCCCTGGAGCACTGCAGGCATATAGTGTGGCCAACAAATATGGCCACTATCCAAACACAATCGCAGAAAAGCATGGCTTTAAGGACCTCCGGCAATTCATTGATGAATATGTGGTAAGAGGGAGCAGCAGTCCTTCTTTGTTATTTCAGCAGGTTTGGGCAGTGTTGTGGGACCAGGAGTGCTGAGGTACAAAGTGGTGTGGTAAGGAGTAGATGTCCAGCTACCATGAAAGCTTCCATGTGGGAGGGTTGATTTCACCCCTGGAGCCAGGAAAGTTCTTAGGGCTTTTCAACAGAACAAATAAGATGGAAGCAGAGCTTGCCATGCCGTGTTTCCTTATTGTTCAACCATCTAATGATGTTTCTGCAGCCACATTGTGCCTGTTGTATTCTTCTAATCTCTGATCTTGGAAAAACTACAGCCCCTTCATCCCACTTACTTTAGGAGGTACTATGGGAACTGAATATGTTTGGGAAGGTACAGTCTGAGGTACTTTGATTAGTCATAGTACAGTCTGATTATCAGCTCATTCACAGCTGATCTTTGTTCTACATGAAATGCATTTTTTCCTCTGTTGGGGTATCTGTCCATTCCCCACTTGTTATTGCTGTGGGAGCTCAATTCACAATTCGGTTCTCCTTTGAGCCACCCCAGAAAACAGCACCCTGACTTCTTCCAGATTATGATGTGGACACCCCCTCTCCTCCCCACCATAGGCAGGGATGCCACCCACTAGATAAGGTTGTCCAGAACCCCAAATTACTGAGTAGATTTTATCTGCCTTTACTTTTTGTTGAAATGGTGTACGTAGTTGTCCCTAGCAGTTGCCTGAATGGTGGGAGATAAGTATGCCAGTCTATTACAGCAGTATTTAAGCCCTATTCTGGTGGTATGGGTAGTCCTTAGACTAGGGACTTGCTTCGTGATAGGAGGATAAATTTAGGGTTATATATCAGTGCTAAATAAAGGTCATATCCTGTCCTGAGATCAGGAAGGCTACAGAAACTGTAAACTATGATTAAAATCTTTGCATTGGGGTAAGAGAGATGCTCAGGAAGTCCTTTCAACTTTATTGCTGTACTGTGTTCCTCCCATGTTTTCTTTACCAGCAGAGTGACAGAGCTATGTTAAGAGTAGGTCCTGCTTACTAGCCTTCAAACTATCTGTGCAATTTAGCACCAGAAATAATAGCACAGAAATAATCTGTACCAGTGTGTCCACAGCAGGGTAGTGACTAGGAGCGCTGTGGGTTTAGAAGGAGTACTAATATGGATATTTGAAAATCCTAGTAACCCCCTTTACTCACCTCGTTTTATGTCTGGCAAAAGTTCCTCTTCGCCTCCCTAAAGCATTACATGAGCTACTGACCCATTTTGGCTGTGAACGGAAGCATGTGTGGACAGTTTTGACACATGCCCCGTGGATGAAGGCCAATGAGATGATGGTTGTGGATAGAAGAATGTCTTGTAGTATTGCAACCAGTTAAGATGTCTGAGCTTGTGACATAGTGGGAGCTTGGTAAGGAAGCCGGGATGAAGATTTTCATTTTGCTCTCCTGTGGTGTTTGCTAAAGGTCAGCACTGCTCTCCATACCTTTTCTTTTCTCCCCTAATGTGGCAAATGTATGAGAGAGTTCTGCTGTCCTGTGAATCGAAAGTTGCCCATATTGCATGAGCAGCTGCTTGCTGTGAGGTTTCCTGTTAGTCTTACCAAAAAAAAGGTGGTCTGTAGACTCCCACTCTGTGCGTTACGTGCTGCTGCTAGTGCCAAGAAATTGAAACTGAATCTACAGCAAAGCTAAAACTTTGCTTTCTTGAAAGTGCTCCACATGCGGCAAGTTTTCCCCCTTATGGTCACGTAAGCTACGCTTACACCAAAATAGCCTTTGACAAACCGTTGTAATTTTAGAATGAACTTTGCTCATGTTCCAGGAGCTCGAAGACGTCAGGTAGAAAATGAAATTGATGGATAGAAAAATAATACTGGCTATTCTGAATGTTTTAGAACCTCTTTGCTTCACCTTTGTTACCTAGTGTTACAGCGTAGATCCTGAAGGCTGGCCCCAAACAGCTGTAATGGGGATTAAATTTCTTTGAGAAGCCTTAGTCTTTGGGAATGGGCTACTCTTGGAAGGTTTCTTTCCATCAGTGGTGGGAGAAAAATGTTTTGCTTTGCATTGATTCTCCAGATTTTTTATTTAAATTATTTTATTTTATTTTATTTTATTTTTTTTGTTCTTCTTGGACTCTTTTTCTCTCTAGGAAACAGCAGATATGCTGAAGAGTCACATTAAGGAAGAGCTGATGCAAGGTGAAGAGGATGAGTCTGTTTACGAGTCCATGGCTCATCTTTCCACTGACCTGTTAATGAAGTGTTCCTTGAATCCTGGCTCCGATGAAGAGCTATATGAATCCATGGCTGGATTTGTCCCGGGTGCCCCAGAAGACCTTTGTATGTATAATCACTGCGATATTCTGGGTTTAGAAGCCTCAGCTGCTCTGTCTCTCTTATACAATAATAGTGCCCTGGTTGAGTTTCAGAGTGAGGGCTGGTTATAGCTTTTCTGATATCACCATAAGGAAGCCATGCTCTGGTTTTGACATTGGCTGGCTGATAAAATTGCCCTAAGGATTTCTGTGATTGCCAGGGTACATGGTCAAGAGCCATTTCCTCAGTGTTTTGAAGACTGTCTGAATCCTGAACAGCTGATGTAGCATTTGGAAGAGAAAGTTTCTTTTGTTTCCCATTTCTCCCTCCTGAGATCCAGGGATGTAGAGACACTGACTTAGTGGAAGACAACACAGTGCAAGATGTAATTTTACTTACAACTGTGAAACACTGAAAGATTTCAAACGTGAGTTGAGCTTCTACCTCAGCAGCTTAGGAACAAAAGAAAATGAACATCTAGAAATGTGTTCCAAAAAGATAGAAACTGAAAAATCATGATCCTAATTCACCTTGTTTACTGATGAAAACGTAGAGCTATTTCTGGTAAATATGCAGCTGTTTAACTTTTTCACTATTAATGTTCAGTGAGGCTGATTGCAAATATAAAGTTAAGTACTTATGTTAAGCAATTGTAAATTTGCTGTTCTTATCTTTCTTCTTGGTCTTGCTTCATCCCACTGGTACATTTTATGGTTCCCATGATAAGCAGGAAGTGTAGCTTATTATAGTTTAAGTACCCACGTAAGGGCTTCCAATGTTTCTTCAGCTTTAAGTATATTGCCTTGGGAGAAAAGCTTTTCCTGCTGAAATACTTTTGCTTATAGACTCTATCTGTCATGGGTTGTTTTTCTTCTCTTTTAGATTAAACAATGCTATAAAACACATTTTTATTGGTTGTGGAGACCAGAAAACTCTCAGTTCTCTGCCTGAAATCATATATACCTCTCTGCTAAATTTTGTTTGGCTACTGTGGGGTTAGTTTTGTTGCTGTCAAAACCAGGATTATTGTGCCTTCAGGTGGTGAATAAGCAGTAAAGGCAGTTGTACTCCTATAGAACAAAGCTGCTGTTGTCCACAGTAAGAGGGTGGGTGTTTCCAGATATTCAGAAGCTCTGCTGCAGTCAGTGCATCTCTGAATGGGGTTGATAGAATAATTCTGCAGAGGGGGGAAAATGTGCTTAAAACCACTGAGAGCAACCTGTTGTCTTCCACTCCTCAAACATCTAGAAATCCCAGACACTATGAAGGGGGGTATTCCTCTCTTCCATGAATGCAAGTCAAACTCCCTGTAATTTACTACTTCTTCAACTGGACTCTGAAAAGCCTCTCTGAAATGTCTTCATATTGGTTCAGATTTAGATCAGAATTGCTTGCTGTTAAGAAAACTATTTGCCAGTTCTGTAGACTGTTGGTGGAAGAGCTAATTGTTTTATGACCCTTGCTTCTTCCCTGCTGAAGATCACCACCTCTCTGTGTGCCACCTGAATTCCTTACGTATGTGTATTCTTGCCCGTTTCTGTCAAACTACACTAAGTTTGTTGTTCAAGAATACAGGTTTTTCTGCTCCCACTTACTCTGGCAGATCTTAGGAAGGAGCTTGGCTGCTGTTTAGGATGGAATACGGAAAACAGCCTGCTTGGCTGACAGGCATGGAAATGGAGAGCTAATGAATTGGCTGCCTAGGGATAGGAAAGTTGTGCATTCAAAGCCTAAGTCAGTCTGCTTTTCTTAGGCTTCTTTAGCAGTGAAAGCCCAGCAGGCCACTGCCCTTCAGGGGACCCTTCTGCAAGAGCAGCTACATCAGTGGTGTGGTAGAGGTCTTTAGGGTCAGCACCAGAAACTTTTCCTGGTATATACACATGCTGCGGGCTCTGCAGGGCTAGTAGGACTGGAGAGGTAAAAACCCAAGCTTGACTCTGAAGTAGATATTTACGACTTCTGTACTAGAAAGCATGGCTGGATAAGTTTGTATTAAAATGTTGGATAGATGTTCTATATGGCTTATTTGTAACACATTAGTAAGGGCAATGAGTGTTCCCTGCTTTTTCTGGAGATCTCCCAACTTATTGCTCCTGTGCACACTTCTTTGTCACCTTCCACGCAGGAATCTTTTACAGAAAATATCTGTATTTCTTATGTAGTCTGTTAGTCTTTGCCTGATGAACACTTACAGCTTGTCTGAATGGTGCCTAAAATGCCATAACAGGTGCCTGTGTCATAACAGGTAAAGGTTAAACTGGCGCCATGTTCCACAATTGGTCTTGTTCCCTCAAACTGAAGGGGTTTCAACATCATTTAGAATACCAGCACAGAGGTAAACTCCCACTGAAATTAGTGGGAGTGCTGGCTGGCTTAGGACTGACATCACAAATACAAACTTTAGTCTTTTGTACTGTTTTCTGAGGACAAAAAGCTTCCTAGGAAATAGTAAACAACTCTTCTGACCTGCAGAAAGTACCTCAGTAATAGCCCTTGTGTAAGTGATTACAGTTGTGATCTAGAGGACAATACCTGGGCTTTTTTTTAAATGTAGACATACTGTGGCAGCCTGCCCAGTTATTGTGATCAGAATGTGCTTCTACCAGTTTTTTGGAGACCGATCAAAAGAAAGTTGGTACCACTAAGTCAATTAGCCTAGCAGAAACTGATATGAAAACAAGGTAATGCAGGACTGGAGCCATTATAATGAGTTAAAAGTAGTAGCAAATATTTAGATGCTAGAGTGTTCTGCCAGTTCTTGTATTCTTCATCCCACTTTTTTAATGCATTTTTTTTCCTATCTGTTTTTGATCCTGGGGAAACACAGAGTGAAGAAGCTGTACAAGGACTAGCTTTGCCACTTGTACAGTGGTGCTGCATGAGGGTTGCACGTAGCTGTTTTGAGTTGCTAATTGTCCCTGTTAGCTTTGGAATAAATAATGGGTTTAAAAAATGGAAAATATTTTCTTCATCTATAGTAATACACTGCCTCCCCTTCTGCTGGAGAGGAGTATTCTTTGCCAGATAGGTTTTAATACTCTGAACAGTGTAATTCATAAAGTACTCCTAACTAAATCACTGGAAACTTACTAGTTTCTGCTACTACCTTGTTTGCTTTATTTTTTTTTTAAAGTTAGATTGAATTGTCTTATTTAATTTCTTATTATCAACTGTAATCATTCCTGCTTCAGAAAAGCACTTCCCTTTTATTACCTTTTCAAATACCTGTAATGTCAAACATAATTTTCTTGAGTACGAGTGGAATTTGCTCTAGGTTGGTGCGAGTTGCAAGTAAATGGGTGGGTCACTCACACACTGTAACAAACAGCAGTTGAAAAACAAGAAGGGGAAGTTATCTCCATCGTATCAATCTGGTAGTATGAACTACAGCATCAGATGAAGAGCTTTGCTTTTTCTACTTTCGTCTCACCACCACCTCCTGAATTTTACAAAACAGTATTTTTGAGTATGCTAGAGCTCAGCGTAGGGGCGAGGCTCTGGGAGCAAGGACTCGTGAAAAAGTCTTGAAAACCTGTTTGATTCATGTGAAAATTAAACTGCCATGTTTCTGTGTGTGTGTGTGTGTGTGTGTGTGTTCAGAAGAGTTTGAAACACCTGATTAGTTTGAACAAAAGGAATCCTCTAGAGTATAGAGAGTTACCATGCCTTATAACCTTCTCTAGTATCTCTGATGTGCTGCCTTACCTTCTAAGCTGACTTTCCAACTGTAAGGCTGAAGTTTGCTGTGATATTTTATCTGGGGAAACAGGTTGTATTTCCTCTGTCCAAGGTCAGTCGCTGGCAGTGGCAAAGGGCTGGTGGAAACAAGTCCTGACTCCACGTGCTGTTTCTGTATCTATGAACTGTGTGGACATTCAGATTTAGTGTGAATTTCATCCTTTATCCTTCAGAGTTTCAACTGAATAAAACCTATCGTCCCATAATTTGCAGGTCTTCAAAACCTCAATAGTACATAGTAGTTGTGATGCCCTTATTCTACTCCTTCCCCCAATATTTTTATTCTCTTGAGGCCAGGTTTTTAACACTGTCCTCATTGACTTTCACTTTTTCCTCACTTAATGCAAGAAACAGCAGCCTAGTTTTCCTTGAACAAACTGTGGGAATTCTGCAGTAAAATATAACTTCTTAAAAACATCTGGGGTGTGATTTATACCAACACATTGAAGCCTTTGTCTTAGTTAAAAAAGGACTGGTCTCTTTACAGAGTAAGTTTTCTTCATGTACAGGAGTACTTAACTTCTATTGTTTACAAACGTTTAAAGGGGGAAAGGATATGATTACTTTCTAAAGGGTGCCCACATACGCCTATTTTAGCTCTAGTGAAGGGTCAGTAGGTCATAACGTGTCTTCTGTATGTCTTGCTGCACATTGGTTGAGATCCCTTCTGAAGTCTTAAACCCAGCAAAGGGAAACTAAAAGTCTCTTTGAAAAAATATATTTTAGTTACTAAATTCTGAAGACTGACATCTAGGAACTCATCTTTCCTTTCTTCCCACTAGCCTTTCAGAACAGCATTACCCAATAGCCTCAGGAGGATCTGGGGATCTTTTTTGACTGTGATACCCAGTTTTGTGCTTGCTTCCTTGTCACTTCCGTCCCACTGTCCTGGTTTTGCAGCAAGTGGAACAGAAGGTGTCATTGAAGAAGTTCAGAATTTCTTTTCATTTTTGGTACACAAGTGAGATGTTAGAGCTTATCTGTATGCAAGACAGCCCTGTGTGCCAGAGAGTATAAAGGTGACAATCATATCTATTAAGAGAAACTACCTGGTTCATAAATTTAACTGTGTTTAATACGGTAATAGAAAACAAAACCTGCAGTATCCTGTTGCTCTGCTGGTTTAGTAATTATGTTGAGCACAGCCAAAATGGGGAGGATACTGCTCATTCCATAGAGAATCAAAGGAATTTTGCACACCTGTCAAATTCTGTTCTGCCCCCAAATCCATAAAGTATTGGCTTTGCTCAGGGCTTATACTTGCTCCAGGTTTGTTTCTAAAAGCTATGTTAAAAATAATAATCACGTTTGGCTGCAAGGTAGAAAAATTATAGGAAAAATACAGGTTTGTAATGCTGATTCTTTACCATGCTCAAAGGCCAGATCTGTGCTTGTGTAGCGTAGCAATATTAAATGAACTTTAAATTAGGTTGGTGGCGAGCAGATTAACTTCAGCAGCATGAAACTTGGCATATGAACTGCAGAGCTCTAAGAAACTGCTGATGTGGTTAATCCACACAGCATGCAGCATTGCTGTGACTGTATGGAAGGTATACCTGCGAGATTAAAGCGAGGTTGGGCACATTCTTGCAGCCATAACTGGGTCCTTTGACAATGGGTCTTTAACCGGAAAACCAAACAATCAAAAAAAAAAAACACAAACCCACAACCAAACAAAAAAAATGAAAACCAAAACTTTCTAAGAAAGCAAAATCTTGGTAGTGTATTGTTAGCATTTAGTCTCGTCAGCTTTACAGGAATCATCATGTAATCCAGAGTGCTATTTTCTATTCTCAGTTAATCCAAGCCATCCAATTTATATGGTAATAGATATTTTGCAATATGCCTCAACAATTCTTTTATATCACTCTTGTTTTTAATATTATTAGGAACATGTGAACCTAACATTTTATCATCATAGGGTTTCAGGATTAGTTTTAGAGTGCAGTTAGGTTGATGTTATTTTTTTGTTTGTTTGTTTTTAATTCAGAATCCTTCATTGCAAAACAAAGACCTCACAAAGTATCTTATTGTTGTCACTTCTTTCTCCATAGTAAGTTATTACTTGACTGTCTAAACACCTTCCAGTCCAGCTGGTTAACTCATCCAGCTGTTTTCATTTTTATTGAGTAACCAAACAAAAGGTATCTTGTGTGTTATGAACAGATGGCCTATAACGTCTGTTTTTGGAAATTCATGAAGTTTGCACCAATTTTGGCCTCCCAGGAGTGTCTGCTTTGGAGCCTTGTCAGAAGTTCTCACCAAGCAATGTTAATCACATCTGTCTTCCTCAAGCATGTGTCAGGCAGCTGGCAAAGATTTGTGCAGGGTGAACGGAACACAGCAATTTATGAGCCTTTTTTGAGGCAACTGTCTTGTCAGTTGTCTGGTTTAGTCTTTGATTTTCACCATAAAATGAAATTTCAGTCAGAAATATGTCATATTATATTGTTCCATGTGTTTAAGGGCATAATCAACAAGGTCACCTTTCTGTTGTGTTTTTTTTTTTTCAGATGTAGAGATGCTTCAGTCCAAGCCAGACACTCCAACTGCCAGAGATGAAATTTCTCTAAATACAAAAGACTCGATGCTCCGCAAGTTTTTAGAAGGTGAGACCTATTTGGAAAGGGAGGGGAACAGCACAGTTGAACTTGAGGTTTCTCCTTGATCTGTTAAGCACAGGAGCTAATCCTCACCATATGATATGGACAGCCTTGCTTTAGTGGGTATAAATGAGACACAACAGTAAAAGCAGCCTGTGAAGCTTGTGAGGTGACTTCAGAAATGTGGTGAATTTCTTAACAAGAAATAAGAGTGACTTCTTGTTCCAGTGTCTGCTAACCTGTGGGTGCAAACATGGTTGATATCTATTCAGGAATGGCTGTCTTTGTACCTATCTTTGTGAAGGGAATTAATTCTGGTGTCCTGATCTAGTGCAGGTTCCCCTCATAAGCAAGGGCAAAGTATAAAGTAGAGCAGCATAAGCTAGATATGAATTTTAATGCAGATGCTTTATTCATAAGTCCATCTACTTGAATACAGCAGCCTGGAAAGAGGAAAAGAACTTCTGGCTCCCAGACCTTCTTTGGGCTGTTCCCACTGTGCATGATAGGGTCATCCAAGCCTTTTCCTGACTCACCAGGTTCCATAAGATCCAGACTTGCTTCTCATGGGTGACCCAACTGGACTCAGAGCAAGATTAAGTCTGTCCTTTAACATCTTGTTCTGTTTCCCATGCCAACACTGGTGCTCTGTCAGTTCCTTTGCATTGACTCAGCTAGGTGTACCGGCATCAATCACTGAAGGACACTAAGTCCAGTGGGTAGGTTATTTACTTCTGACTTGATAGCAGAGGAGGCAGTTAGTCCAGGGGCTCTTAATTCTTTCTATGATCTTGAGTCAGTAATTTGCCAACATACAAACAGAGAAAACTAACTGTTAAATTGGGTATGGCAGCACTTGATGAATTTGCAGCGAATTCGGAAGTGAGAATAGAATGGAGATGATGAGGTGGTATAATGGTAGCTGGGACTTGTTAAGCACAAATACACGCATCCAGCTCCTTCTGAGACATTGTTCTGAGATCAAGTATACTGTCAGCTGATGGCAATTGCTTGTTTCAAACAAAAGAAGTCCCTGTTGTATTCTGTAGATGACCCAGGTAGCTTTTAGAAGCCAGTGCTCTATTTGATTTGTTAACTACTGTGACATGTTAGTTAACTGGAACTTAGAAACCTACTGATGTTAGTGCTTAAAGACACTTATGAGACTTTCTACTGTTTTTTGCTTTCTTTTTTTTTTTTTTTTTTTTTTTTTAACTGGCTTAGTAGTAAAGTGGCTTAGTAGCAAACACTTAAATACTACAAGATATTAGTGACTTTATCAAGTCCTGTTTTGAAGACCTTTAGCTCATTAATTCACTGCAAAACTGGGTATGTTTGCCTAAGAAATGGTCAGCTTGTTAAGAATGTGGTACATGGTACATCTGGAGGGATCCGGTGTTCAGTGAAGTGGCCAGATGTTTTGCTTACAAAGTCTATTCTGTTTTAGGTGGTAGCATGGATGTGCCAGATTCAGAGGAAGGAGTTTACCAGCGTTGTGGTGAAGACCTATATTATTCAGTGGAACAAGATCCTTTTCCACAGGAAATGGCCAGCAGACCTCCAGTTCCTGTTCCAAGACCAGAATCCAGCTCTCCGCAGCCAGATAATGAGCTGTACATCTCCAAAAGTGAGTTGGGTACCAGGACCTGAACTGTAGAACAGTCAACTGTAGAATGGCCCTGATGTAGGCTCCAGTTGCCAAATAAATGCCAAGAAAGTCTACCTGTGGCTTCTGTGACCCTTTGATTATTTGCCTCTAGAGTCTTTCTGAGCCCATAAAAGCTGGATTACCTTTGTGATCTAGTTTCAGGTCTGCTTTTCATTTTCTGTCTATGCTGAAAATGTTTCATTTTTTTTTTATCCTGAGGTCTTGGCCTATGATTGTTCATAATGAAAGCAATAAGATAACAGATTGCCCCCAGCCACTATAAACAAATCCGACTAAATAGGAAAGATTCTGATATTGTAAGGACATGATCAAGCTAATAAATTGAGAAATTGCTGCTCTGTAACAGTATCACTGATTTGTAGCGTTTGTATAGGACAATACCTCATTCTGAGATAGGGTTTAATTGGATTTAAAAAGAACTGCCTCTTAGTTTCCTAGGCACTTTGTGAAAATTTGGTCGTATTTCACAATCCTGCTAACAAGAACTCCAGTCAAGTATGGGAAAGTAATTTCAGTGACTCCTCCTTCCTCCTTTTACTTTGCTATGGGAAAGTATTTTCAGATTTCTCTCAGAGATGGCTGAGCTATATTCTTTGAGGACAACAGAAAGGGAGTTTTACTGTGCAGCTCATTATCCTATTCTCCTATGGACTTAATGGGGTCCAATAGGACTTAACAGAAGCTGTAACGTGGTGCAGAATTGAATATGATAATATGCTTCCCATATTCATTCACGCTATTTCTGTCTTCCTGAGATGTGTTCAGTGTCTAAAGAGTGGTTGTTTTTTTTGGTTTGTTTGTTTGTTTTTTGTTTTTTTACAGTTTTTGCACAGAAAGCACAAAGACCTGAGAATCTCTATGTCTCTAGAGGAAAGGTGAAGAAAGGTAAGTCAGAGGTTCATCCTGAAAATCTTTCAAATAATCCAAAAGCAAATCTGAGGTAGCTTTAAGTGAGATGTGTATGTGACAGAATAGGCTGTTTTTTATCTCTGGGGATAATAGTCCCATATGCATGACCCGACCTTATGTGACATTGGGAACTTTTTATATCTGCGGAGTGTGATGAGTACTCTTTTATCTCATACAATACATATCTGCTGTCTCAGAGTTTATCCTCAGTCAGGATTTTAATGATCACGGAAGCCCCTTTTTTTATGTTTTGATCCACATTGCCTCGTCAACCTGATGTTCCTCTTCTGGATATAGTCACTGCCTGTTGATCATTATTTCCTGAGATTTAACCTGTATTGAACTGCTTCCCATTGATCTCTGCACTTTCAAAACTGTGACCTTATTTTTTAGTTTCTTATCCTGTGCATTATCAGAGTGCTAGGAATTGCACCTGTGCTTTTATCTCCTGAGTTGGGTACTCCTTATGTTGTAAATGAGTTGCAAAGGGCCAGCATCAGTAGGATGAGTTTTCAACTGTTTCTGGAGTTATACTACATGCTATCTAGGAAGTCTAGCTTTCTAATTGCAATGGTGAAATACTGTTTTATGGATTACAGAGGGTGCAGAAGTGAGACTTCTGAGGTGAGGAAGCAGAGTGCTTTAAGGAGGACCTTTGGTACTGTTCACTTAAATTATGTGTTTTTTTTTTTTTTTTTTTTTTTTTTTTTAAGAACAGAGATTATCACTAGAATGTATTTGCACACAATGCTGCCTCTCAGATATTTTAGTCCTGACAAACAGCAGGATGGCATGTGGACAAAATACTCTTATAGCTAGGGAAACATTTAGTCTCTAATATTAACCTTTTGGCATCTCTGCTACATCAAAGCTGCTTGAATTGCTTTGCATTCAGTGAAGAGGGCAGATGCCACAAGTTCAGTGATGTTTTCACTGTTGTTCTCTTTTCAGAGACAATAGTCAGGCCTGTAAGAGATCTGTCTCAATCAAGTATATACGATCCATTTGCTGGAATGAAAACCCCAGGTCAACGGCAGCTGATTACGTTACAGGAACAAGTGAAAATGGGCATACTCAACGTTGATGAAGCTGTACTTCACTTTAAGGAGTGGCAACTGAACCAGAAAAAGAGATCAGAATCATTTCGGTTCCAGCAGGTACGGACTTATTCCACTGTTTAAGAAAGTCAACACTCTTTACGTATGTATTTGAAGCAGTTCAGTGTGGGTACACTTCTTTTCTGGTTGGAGCAGGAAAACTCCTAATACAGTCCCCCAGCCAGTAGAGTTCTCTCCTGACACAGGAGGCTCTGTTCCTATGCAGCAGCAAGCAGATAGCTGTTTTACAGGTCTGTTTATCTTGCAGTAATATTTTTAGTCTTTCTAACATGAAGATCTGTATACTGGCAATTAGGCCCAAATAAAGTTGGCTAAATTACCTTTCTTTTCACCTAGCACCTACCTGGTGGCAGGGACTTCTGTGAATGAACATTCGGGTTGTCAATATGCATCTATTTCAGTTCAGTGAAGACTGTGTGTCCCAAATGATGTATTGTCATTAAACTCCTGTCTTGTAAATAGTCTGATGCTTCTTCAGGCTCTTTAAAAGGCAGAATGATTGATGGCTTTCATTGCTAAAGCTTCCAGGACTGCCTGTTCTTTGCAGCTGGGCAAAGTAAAAGTCATGGGTGAAAGTGCACTGTTTGGGTGCTCAATCGAATGAGGGCATCATTGTGTTGGCAGCAGCAGCATAATGACTGGGAACTAGCAGTCACATTTTAAAGTTTCCACTCTCGTGTTAGCTTGGAGCTCCCTCTTCAAAAGCACTGCCTGCTTCTTTCGGAGCCTTTTGTTCATGCGGTGGCAAAGTCTGCCCCAGCGCTCGAGGTGCTGGTCTCCAGTGTGTGATACTGTTCTGGTAGCTGTCAGGACAAAGCCAAGACTTTAGTTCTTCTCACCTGGAAGGGTCCTCTCTAAACAGAAACAGTCATGGGAAACACCTTCTTCAATAACGAAGGCTCTAGTACATCTCTGTAGCAGAGAGGAAGTTGCGTGCTCTGAGGCCTATTCCATGAGCACCTTTCAAGGTCTGCTACAGATCCTGCCTTGTGGTACAGCTATTGTTCCTTCTGCTTCTCCACCTATTCAAAAACTTCTTCATTTTTACGTTTTACAAGCTGTTTGCTTTCCCCTTCACCTCCCCACCTTTCCTTACTGCAGTATGCTGCCACACTTTGTTTCCAGTTATGTTTTCAGGTATCCGTTGTTGCTTCAGTGGGAGCATCCTCATTTCTTTCATTGTCTGTCATGCTCTGATGTGCAGCAGCCTCCTCTGTCCCCACAGTCATTATTACCTGTTCATTAGTACAGAAAGGACCGCGCAGTTACTTGAACATGTCTCCTGTTTCCATGCCAGTGTAATAGCCGAGACAGAAAATAGAGGGAATTCTAAACCAAATATGCTGCTTATCTGAAACTACCAGTGAGTCTGTGAACTTGACCTGAACATACACAATAAATATCTGAAAAAACTTGCCTTATGAAAGGCACATATGGATTTCTGAAGGGAATAGATGGTTTCACATGGTTTGGACTTCAGCCTGGTCTAGCAGGCTTTGTTGCAGCTTGGTTGCAAAGTTAGCTGAAATATGTTACTGGTATTGTCAGAAAGCTGTTTATCCTCCTTTATCCAAAGTCTGAAAAGAATGTCTTGTGATATTTTTAGGAAAATCTGAAACGGCTACGAGACAGCATAACCAGGAGGCAAATGGAGAAGCAAAAATCAGGCAAAAGTACAGGTAACAGCCTCCGATTCTGACATTCTCTGGTAGTGAAGCAGTGACCAATATTAATAGGTTCTTAAAGCAGAAATGTCTCTGTATTGTAATTATGTGATATGTTAATACTCACATTTGTGTGCCTGTTGAGTAAAACATGAAGAAGCTGCTTTACTCAGTTTCCCAGACTGAGGAAAGGATGTCCACACCTGTAGAGTGAATTTTGATTTGTGTACATAACATACATTTATGATCACCCTTACACAACTGCATGTGTTTTGGGGTGTGAAGCTGTCTCACAGAGGCTATACTCATGTAGATACTTTTGAGCTGTTCATTCTCATTTTCTCTCCTAGATTTGGAAATTACAGTACCCATTCGACATTCTCATAACACTCTGGGGAAACCAGAATGTGGCATATATGAATATACCCCTAGGAAAAATGTTTTCCCACCAAAAAAGGAGATAAAGCGAGGAGACTGGAAAACAGAAAGCACATCCAGCACAACAAGTAAGCAAACCTTGATTGTCGCCCCTCAGGGT
Organism: Aythya ferina; assembly: GCF_964211825.1. NCBI lineage: Eukaryota > Metazoa > Chordata > Aves > Anseriformes > Anatidae > Aythya > Aythya ferina. The sequence goes on along the minus strand of NC_140302.1, from coordinate 17,473,955 downwards.
CAGGACTTCTGTTGCTGAATCCCAGTGCTGACACTGCCACCCTGAACCCTGCACACCAACTGTTCTCAAAGCTGTAAAAGCAACTCCAGTTTCATCAAGGGGTTTGGGCACACTTGTGTCTGCATTTCTATGGAAGGAAAACCTGAAAGCTGGGAAAAGGGTTCCCTTGAGCCTTCCCAAGGAAAGTGTATCCCCCGTCTCCAGCTCTTAAAAGTAGATGGCAGCTGCTTTTGTAGAGAAAAAGTATGATCCCTTGCTGTGACTCCCAGCAGGCAGTGTGCTGTTCTGGCCTGAAGGGTGTGGCCGTATTGCAGGCTGGGAACCTGCGTGTTGCTACTTGTCATTTCCTCAATTGTTACAGATAAAGGACTGCATTTTTCATTGGTTGCTTCGGGACCTGAACTCTTGAGTCTCTTGGATGCTCTGGACATTTTTATTATATTTGTTTTTTATTAGGTTTAATCTGTGCAAATTAAATCCTTGCATTCTCACTGTGTCTTCAGACTGAGCAATTTTCACAGAAATCATTAAGATCATTTTGGTCCTCTGAAAGGAACACTGACTCTCAGAGAGGTTACTCACCTTTGTGGCTCTTGTCAAGATATAGCTGGCACACATCTGAAGTAGGTGCCAGAGGCAGCTGAGCCTAGCATATAAGTGGTTGTGTGAGAATTGTTAAAGACCCTGCAGAGTTCAGTGTGCAGCTTGGCTGCGTCTTCCATGGTATGATTGTGAAAACAGATTCTAACGTGATATTTAGTGCACTAAATGCTGTTTGGACCAGCTGATAATGACATTTACCTCAGCAAGGATGGGAAAGGACTGTGTATTATGAGAAATCCTCTCTAGCCTTCACTTCAGTGAGTAGGTTTCTGAACATTAATGTCTCAGTATTGTAAAACCCTATAGAACATTACATATTTATGACTGAAACCGGCCATAGCAGTGTTAGATATATTTGTGAGCTGTTGTCCCCTTCAGAGGTAGCATGACTGACTGCAAAAATATTCCCTACTCTGAGTCTATGCAAGTTAAATAGGTTTGCATAAATGGTTGCTGAAGGTAGTTTGATCAAATGTGTCAGTCTTAGCTCTGAAATAGACTAACAATATTCCTGTGGTGAGTAGACATCCTTAGAGAGGAGGTGGTGAACAGCGATTGGGAAAGACAGCCTCTCAAGCAGTCAGTTATTGCAAAAATTCATGTGTGACAGTGCTCTTAGCCATCCACCTCCATGAAGTTAAGGGACATGGGGACTGATAATTTAAATATATAGGAGTTGAGTGTGTAACACTTGTGAAAATATTTACCTGACTTGCAACCTGATATCAGCACTGAATCCTTTCAGTTAGATTATGGTTGAGTATTTACCAGAAGCCTGGACTTAGGCAGGGGAGAAATCTGCTAGAATGAATTCAAAGCTGTGTTGTATGAAATGCAGTTATTTGGATCCTGAATATGTGAAAAATATGAGTGGAGACAATTTTATCTAAACAAGCATTAAATAATGTGTGGAAGAGGTATGCATGAGGTTACAAGGAGCTGAGTTAGTGATTTGCAGTTAAATCACCAGGATTTAATAAACTTTTTTTCTCTTGCTTACTGACACTAGGTAGCGCGAGTAACCGCTCCAGCACTCGGAGCATACTGAGCGTCAGCAGTGGGATGGAAGGGGACAGTGAGGTAAGCTTTCATCTCAGCTATATATATCTGCTGATCTTAAAAATATGGTTTTGTCTATATACAGAAGAAAAAAAGCTCAGGAATGCCAGTGCATTCGTGGAAATGTCTAAATGTAGCCACTTCTGTTTTGAGGCTAACAAAAACCAAATTCTGCTGGTGGTTTCTAACCTATTTTGAACATCCTCTTCTGCTGTTTCTGTATCGCTAGTTCAGACCTGTCTGAACTGCACTCTATGCTGTTAGTGTCAACCACTTAGAAATTTTGCTACCAAAGGTGACTCACAAGCTGTAGCCAGGCCTAGTTTATATTATTTCACAAAATATAGCATACAGACACGTTACTAATAACACGTGTCTTTACACTCCATTGCATTGTTCCCATATCTGCATATACGAACTAGTCCAGTCCAGAAGCTACGTGCCAACTTAGACACTGAGGAAAATGTGTGCTTTAGGGACAAAGAAGTGTGTTTCAGAATCACTTGTATCCTGATATACTTTAAAAAAATATATGTATTGTTTATTTCATTTTAGGACAATGAAGTCTCAGAAGCAAGTAGGAGCCGGAGCCCTGTTACCCACCAAGCAGAGAGGCTGCCCCTCCCGCTGCCTGAAAGGCCTCCTAGAGTGCCTCCTCGAGGTGCAAGCAGGTAAAGCTAAAATGCAGCTCAAACAGAAGCTTTCAGAGAATCAATAGGGAAGCACTGGGTAGAAATTAAGACAGGAAGCAAATGTCTCCTCAACAAGGCCTGACAGACTATGAAGTGGAAACAAACACTGCTAAGTAACACTAAAGTCCTTCCTTCTCGTCTGTAATACCTGGTGAAAATGGTTTCCCGTTGGTAACCTGCCTATTGCAATGCAACTGCTGTGGTTCTCGCACCCCAGTAGTGGGCAGCACTGCCGAGACACACTGCGCCTCCATAGTGAGTCTGACCCAGCTCAAATAGCATCCTGTACGTGCCACAGGTTGAGTGTCTGACCCTCTTGAGAAGATCCTCTCAGAATATACTAAACGTGGTCCAGGGGGGATTCCCTTTTGCCATTCTTAAGAGGTTTTTTATTTTTCTAAATTTCAGAGCTCTCCAAAGCATACTGTGTGATTGGCCTCAAAGAACCTCACTAGTTTGATAAAAGTGTTGGGGAAGGGGTTGGAGTGTTGCATTGATTTGGTCAGGCCACCACAAATTCTAGTACCTTGCAAACATTTCTTTATTCCAACCACTGCAAGTTTACTTAAGAGTAGATGTTAATAAAATGCTTCTACTGTTAAAAGTCATTAATGATGTGTGGAAACCATAAGTTCTGTTTTGCCTTGGCTTCTCTCAAGAATACAGCTAGAATTTATATTTAGTTTGAGTAAATATAAATATATTTTGAACCTTTTGCTCTTTTCCTATTGCTCTTTGACTAGTCTTCAGGGGGAAAAAAAGCTACTATAATATGGAAGTTTTATTCCAAACAAGCATTATGCCATCTCCTCCAAGTAATGGCAGAATTATTGCAAAGTAGGAGCAGAAGTAACTTGGTCAGGAACAGGGCTCTAGCACCTTGGCATCAGTTGTATTGCTGAGTCACTGATAGCCTGCTTTTCTTCTTGTATGACTCTTGTTTGTACAGCATTATTAGGTACAATGTTCCTGCATGCAGTTTGTTCCAGAACCCTGTTCTCTGTTACTTTTTTAATGCATTTGTATTCTGTCTTTTTATAGGCCTATAAGCTCTGAAGGCCTTTATCCTCCACCTGTGCCCCCAAGAGGTCGCTGAATTTCTCAACATCTGTGGAATATGAGATTTTTCTGTTTGTATGTGTGTATTTGTACAGATATTTTTGGGGTTGTCTTAAATTATTTATAATTGGGAGCCAAATGTTTGCTTCCCTTTCTTCCTGTCTAAAGTTCTGGTGACTTTACCCATGATTTTCATTGAGACTTTTTGGCCTTCTACAACTTTTTTATTTAGAAGAATTTTCGTGCTCTGAGACTTCAAGGAAAAGTCGTGGTTGGAAAAGAGAACACTGCTGTGTGTCTTGGCAGCCCTGCAGCAACACGGAGTTTCCTTTTGATCAAGAAAGAGCTTGTCCATTTAGAAACTAAATCCTGATAAGCATTGTCAACAAAGCCTTCGATACAACGTGCAAAGGCTTTACTGGAAAACATGCTTCAAAAAGTAAAAACAATCATTTTAAAGACTTTGTTTGAAGAACACTCGTTACAGCAGGAACAGATGAATGCATTGCTGTTTGGTGTAACATTTTGTGTGGAGACACATTGGAATTCCAGAAAATTTAGAATCTCCTTCCAGTATTCATTAAACCATAGGAGGATGAGAAGTTATCCTTATTTAAGAACGTGTTTTTCATACACTCTTGAAAATGCCTTTCCCTGTCCCTCCGTGAAGAGGACAGACATTAGAAAGGTGCAGCATGTGACACATTTGCCGTGAAAATTCCCAAGGCAGCTGGTAAGGGATGTGCTGTGTCAAAACAGCTGTACTTAGACCATGGTGGGGGTTATTGTTCCCTGAAATCATCTGACTGATCTCTCAAATTAGGGGGAAAGAAGAGGCAGCGCTGCTTTGTTCTGTATCTCTTGCACATGTTCATTGTAGCGTTATGAAGACCTTTCACTTCATGTCCTGGAATAATATAGCAGCTCTCCAGTTATAGATGTTCACACCTCAAAAAAACTCCTGTGGAAGCAGGAATGCTGTCTGGGGGCTGGGCTTTGCTTGCTCTGCTCTGGCATTGTGAATCAGCAACAGCTGTGTCCAGCCTTTTCTGCCTGAGGACTTGGACACTTAAGGAGAGTTTCCTGGTTGGGCTCCGTGTGCCAAGCATAGAAAGCACATAAAGCAGAAATTAATTTTGATCCCTTGTCCGAAGGGGCTGGGATCATTAAAGTAGGCTTTTTCTAAGGCTTTGCAATCTTCTATGCATATCCTGACCCTTGGGGGACACGTCTGGGTCTCCAGTTGTCCATGAGTGACATAGATGGGAATTTTGCAAAACAGCATTCAAGGTAGAGCATTAAGACATGTTGCCGACTTGGTTTTCAAGCTGTTTCCCCTGAGAGATGCATAGTTTCCATCTGCTCATGTAAGCTTCTCTTGCTCTGTAGCAGAGCAGGCAATAGAGTTGTAGCTCCGTGCTCTTGCAGTGGGGTGAAGCCAGCACAGGGAGCTGCAGGAGTGACGGAGGCCAACCATGACTCAGGCAGCACTGAGGGAAGGTGGAAGCTCCCATGGGGATAGGCGTAAGCTAGATGTCATCCACATGTTGAAACCCACGGGCTGTGTTCCAAGTACAGTTCACATAGCCTCTCCTTTTGTGAGGATGCAGGCTGGGTATTGCAGGCCTGTTGATGAAGAGGATTTGCTTCTTTTTTTTTTTTTTTTTTTTTTTTTCCCCAAAGGACCTCAGTGCCTTCTTCACTGACAGTTCAAGCTCTTACTGATGGTTTGCTCTTTGGTCACCGTAGCCAGGAGGGCAGTGAGGTGGGAGCTGCCTTCCTCTGCCTTTCTAGAAACAACACAATTCCTAGCACTGTTCAGTCAAATTGGAAGCAGGGAAGGAGGAGGAGGTTTTGGTGCTGAAATAAAGAAGATGGTACCATGGATAAGTGAAAGAAGCAGGGATATAAGAAATAAAGGAGGAAAGTTAACAGTTTGATTCTCTTCAGCTGTCATGTGTACTTGGTTTGCACATAGCTCCCTGGTTTTGTTCAAAGGTCCCCCATCTTTTTAGGTCTGGCTGCAGCTGTGCTCCAGAGATTGGAACTGCAACGTGGCAGGACTTTGCTTCCACGTTTGCCAGGCACAACTTAAGGCAGAAATGTAGGATAAGGGGAAAACTTGAAGAAGGCAGGAGCTGAAGAGCAAAATACAGCTGTCATACGGAAGATTTCCTTTCAGAGCTGTTGGACTGAAGCAGCCCATGGCTGTTTTCCCCTGCACGACTTTTAATTCTGCACCCCCTGTATGCAATAGCTGAATGTCTTCTCTGAGAAGGATTTATCTGAACTGTATCTGAGCATTTGCCTTTGCATAATCCTGTTAACTTGGCCGTGGACTGGATTTGTATTGCTAGTACTGCCTGCAGCAAGACAGTTTACATCCAAATAGCTGAAATGTGTATAAAGTAGCCTTTTGGTCACTCTCCCTGTTGCAGCTTAGATCCTTTCTCAGTCTGAACTGAGCTATAATACAAAACCAAATGCTACCAAGGCTCTGGTTTGGAGGGGAGGTGAGCTGGGATCAGCGAGGCCGAGAAGTCTTAAAACAGAAACAGTGCTCTGTTCACATCCCTTTTGCACTGTGAAAGGGGAAAGATCCAAGATGAAGCTGTAGTCTCGGGCATTCCTTTCTCACTGTCTAGCTGTAAATCTTCCTGGATTAGTTGGGCAAATTGCTGCCCAGCGGTCACAGCAGAACTGTCACCCTGTCAAGGAGAAAAGGAACAGCAATAAAACAGCTTCACTCTAAAATGCACGTAGATGGTTGGGGTGTAGGCAGGGCTTTTGCAGATCAGCAAAGATGCACCTTCTGAGCTGCCCAAATCCCTGTTCCAAGTTGGTTTCATTTCATTTAATTGTTTTCCCCTCTTACAGCTTGGTAAGTAGAGTCCTTGTAGCTGTAGACTCTAGTTGTGCAGGAGGATCATGTGGCGTGTATCGCCACCACCTAGGGCGAGCAATGCACTGAAATGAAAGCTCAGAAGAGACCAGAGAAGAAAACTGCGTGTGACCAAAGAGTTGACTATGCACGAACATGCTTGGGGAGAGGAAACAAAGCTGTTTCACCTAGGATAGGAGCTCAAGTACCAAGCAGATAATAAAATTGCTGGTAAAAAGTAAACGGCCTTGCCACCTGTCTGGGCACTGAGCAGTGCCGGAGCTCAGGCGGCAGCTGGCTGGCTGGGGCCGAGTGTTTGCTGTTCATGGCGTGCCCTGCAGCAGCTGGCTCTGGCCAGCCCCGCTGGTCACCAAGAATGCCGAATTTTACAGAGACACCGAAACCGTAAATTCAGTTTAGGTGCCGAATTTACAGAGACGCCGAAGCCCCTCTGCATCCCAGGGGCACTCTACTTGGTGTTGGGCCAAGATGCAGTGACTGGAGGGAAACACATGGCGTTAGCCGAGCAGCCTGGGTTCTCCTATTTATTTATTTATTTTAATGCAAACAGGGGTTTTCAGTAGGGTGTGAGGAATATTTCTTCTGAGAGGGCCTTGCTGCTAGTGAAACAGGGGACTGCAGGTGTGTACGTGTGAGTTCAGACTGCTGACACAGGCTGAGTGTGCAGGGATGACGGGGGAATAATTGCCGTGGGGTCGGCACTCCGCGAACACCCCGCGAGCCCCGCTGAGGCGCAGGAGCCGCCATGACGGGGCCGCCCCGCCCCTCCCCGCCCCTGCCGCCCGGCCCCGCCGCCCCCCGCCCCGCCGCGCTCCTTCCGCCCCGCGGCGCGGATGACGTGGCCGGGCGGAGCGGAAGTGGCGTTGGCGGCGGGGCGCTGGGGCCGGCCGGGCGGCGGGGCCTTGCTTCCTGGCGGGGACGCCGAGGCCCGAGATGGCGGCGGCCGGGCCGCGCCCGCTCCCGCGCCCGCTCCCGCTGCTGCTGCTGCGCGCGGCCGCCGCGCTCCTGCTGCTCTGCCCGCCGCGCGCACGCGCCGACGAGCACGAGCACACGGTGAGGGGCGGCGGGGGGGGGGGCAGGGCAGGGCCGGGCAGGGGCCGCGCGGCCTCCGCCTCCCCGGGCCGGGCCGGGCCGGGCCCTGCCGCCTGAGGGGCGCTTGGGGCTGTGTGAGGGCCCGGGGGCGCCTGAGGGGCCCGGGGGCAGGGCTCGCGGGGGGGCTCCCAGCAGGGCGCTGCTCGGCGCGTTTGGCACAGGGAGCCGAGCACTGCACCAGCCCGGCGTTAAACCCGTCTGTCTCTTCTTCCAGATGTCTCTTCGAAAGTGGCTTCTTTTAGCAGCTCTAGCTCTTCTGAGTAACCACCTAACCGACTCGTAATGGAGCTTACAATTCCTTCCTAAAATCGGCCAATTTTTCATCTAAATTACTCGAATCCACAAGACAGTAACTCTGTCTCGGCTTAGCGTTCTTGTTCGCGTGATGTCCAGTTTAGTAACGTCACATGAGGGGTCAGAAATAGCTGGTGGAAGAGGACAGTTGGCTTTTTTTGGAAGGCTGTGGTCGGGTAGTCACTATGAAACTTTAACACTGTGGGAGATTGGGGTGGAAGCATTAATTGCGTAAATGAAGCACAAAGAGGTGTTCTGTTAGCACACGCATTTCTAGATTAAGAAACCAGAGGAAGCATTCTTTGGATACTGCATGTCCGTGAATCTTCAGGTTTGAAACTGGCTGTGCTTGGAAGAGGTATCTGCGTGTAATCGAAGTGCTTGGTTACGTTTTGGAGGCTCTGCTCGCTCTTTGGGAAGCGGAGGGGAAATAGTAGTGAAAGTTACTAAGTCTGAATCATCACACTGACTTAAGGATCCAGTCCACCTGCCCGCGGTGCGCAGTGTTACGGGCTGCTGATTCCCTGTTAATCCTTCAGTGTGCAGCTCCTCGCTCCCGAGCACCTGGCTGTGTGCTTGGGGTCAAGAGGTGTCGTTGTATCTTGCCCCAGTTTTTAATCTCCCCTGCAGATGTGCAGTGTTTTACCTATCTGCAGCGTGCTTAATTGGAAGTACTACCTTAAGTGCTCGATGCTCTGTGTTAGCAGGTTAATTTTTAGTTCCTTTACTGCTCCTATAATAATTTATCAGCTATAATGTGTTTCTGTATATAATACTCCAATTGGCTACTAATGTTTTATCTGCATCCTTTATTTTATAACTGTAGGGCTGCAGAAGTAAATATTATAAAAGGTGGTTGTGCAATAGAGGACTCCACATTAAGCTCTAGGATTTAGCATCCTGCTACTACTTAAAAATAAGTAGGGGTGGTGTTTCTGGGGTTATTGGGTGCGCACAGCCATATTGGATCAATAACTAAAACTATGAAAAAGCATGCTTTATTTTTATAGATATGTCTTTAAAAGCAATGTATGCTTTTCTTTAGAGAAAGAGTAGTGTAAATACAATTATATGATAAAGACTTGGCTGCTTAAAATCCATAGTAAGTAAAGAGGAAATCGAGGTTTGACACAGCTTTTAAAATCTTGGTTATCAAAAGATCTCAGCATAACTTCAGACCATCACAGAACAATTTATCAGAAGCTGAAAACTTGCCTGCTGATTCTTCAACTTGTATTTGCGCTTTGGAGTGTGTCACGTCAGAGAATATCAGGGAATATCCTGAGTTGGGAGGGACCCGCAAGGATCACAGAGTCCAACTCCTGGCTCCACACAGCACCACCCCAAAACCAAACTATCCGAGAGTGTTGTCCAAACACTGCTTGGCTCTGTGCCGTAACCACTTCCTTGAGGAGCCTGTCCCAGTGCCCGACCACCTCTGGGTGCAGCACCTTTCCCTAACCCCCAGCCTGACCCTCCCCTTTCCCAGCTCCATGCCGTTCCCTCAGGTCCTGTTGCTGTCCCCACAGAGCAGAGCTCAGCACCCCAAGTACAGCTGGCCCTTCTGGCTGCTGGGGCACACTGGTGACTCCTGTTCAGCTTGCTGTTGATGAGAACCCCCAAATCCCTCTCTGTGGGGCTGCTCTCCAGCCTCTCATCCCCCGGTCTGTACGTATAGGCAGGGTTGTCTCGTCCCAGGTGCAGAATCCAGCGCTTGCTCTTGTTGAGCTTCATACAGTTGGTGATATCCCTGCCCTCTGGTCTGTCAGGATTTCTCTGCAAGACCTCTTTGTCCACATGGGAGTCAACAGCTCCTCCCAGTTTAGTGTCATCTGGAAACATACTCAGAACACCTTCTAGGCCTACATCCAAGTCATTTTTGAAGACATTGAGGAGAACTGCTTTTTGCCTGTATCCTGATAATTGTTCCATTTGTTGACTCTTGGCTGTGTGCTTGTGGAAGCGAGAGTAGTGATGAGCTGTTGTGGCCTTATCACAGTGCCATCTGATCCTGCCGGGGCAGGGTTGTTGGTTTAGGATTGTTGGCTTCTGTGTGCTCCTTGCTTTCACGGCTTCTGTTACTAGACGTGGTGGAGTTGATGATAAACTATAAGAACACTGTGCAATACCTGAAGGCTTTTGTTTTGCTGGAATGGTCTAGGGAGTAGGTAGCATTTCAATATTGCTGCAATTTAGTTATTACTGCTTTGTAAGCAGGGAAATAAATGACAAATAGTGAAAAATAAACACAGGTAGTCTGTGCTGAATATCAAAAGGCTTAATTTGTAATAACTGAGAACCTATTTTTCTTGTATTTTTCTTGAACTTTCAACCTGATGGAGTTACATTAAAGCCCTGAGACTGTAAATCTTTTTTAAAATTAACACACAAAGTTACAAAATTTGTACAGTGTCTGTAAACTGTCTGTTGGAGAAATGCTGTAGGAAACACTTCCGTGCAGGTAAAGTACATCTTTGCAAACAAAGCTGCATGCAGACGGGCAGAGCAGCCTGGTTCCTTTTTGAAGCTCTTGCGGTTCCATTTTGAAGAGGTGGAAGGAGTGTCACAGAGGCAGGACGAGGTGTGCCCGAGCAGCCCCGTGTGTCTAGGAAGGGTAACAGGAAAGGACTGCTTGTACAGGAGCTCGGGCTGTGCTGCTGCACCATTGTAGCCACGCTTTGGTGAGCCCTAAAAGTCCGAGGGAAACATGAAGATGTTGCTAGAAATAACTTGTTCCATCTGAAGGAGAGCACGAGGCTGAAATCCACAGCTTAATTGACTGTGGATACGAGCTGCACATTATGACAACGCCTGACAGAATATCCAAGGTACTGGGCGCTAGAAGCCCAGGATATTAGTCGCTGATTGAGTCTTACTTGCTGCCTCTATTATTTCCTGCCCTGCTTTTTGCTCTGCAGGTTTGCTCTGCCAGTAACAGATAACGTTGGTCCTTTTTTCCCTGAAATAAATGCTAGTATTTCAGGCACTGCTTTCTGGGAAACCTCACTCCAAACTTCAACCTGAGAAAAGGTGTAAAATTGCAGTGTATCTGAAGGGAACAGTCTTGCTTTGGAATCATTCTGCTGAATCATCACGTAAGTTTTGGTAATTGTAATCCTCTCTGTTCCTCCAGCAGTTTTTGTAAAGTGTTTCTAATGCTTTAAAAAGATCGATAACCTACCAGTCTTATACTGTTTTATGCAGCCTTTCATTTACTGATTTAATTGTTTTATGGGGTAAATTGTTTATTTCTAGGGCTTCTTGGCTAATTTCTACAGTTGTGCAAAGAGAAGAGAAATTGTGTTCCAGATCGCGAGTGCCCTGCTGGGTAACGAGAAAGAAACGTGTCCTGTGCTGAAGGTGGTCTCAGCATTGCCATATTTGAATGATTGTAAAACCATACAGGTGTATGGAAATTGTCTTTGCAGTAAGCTTCGAGCTGGCACGCAGACCTGAGCGTTCAGTAGTTGTGCTCTCAATTAATGGGAGTTGGCGCTTGAGTGCAGAGTGTGCCGGCTTCACGCCTGTTGAATATTCAGCAGGGGACTGGAATGTCAGCGTGCTGCCTTGGTGCAGGTGGGATGGGCTCGGGGCACTTGTGGCCTGCACACGTACAAGATCTCTGCGCAGGCAGGACCATCCCATGCTGCCCTGGAAGAGGTGTCCCCAGCTGTGGTGGTGGTTGTAGCTGGTATACAGGTATGCTTGGGGCGCAGGTTGGTCCTCCACCACCTGGCTGTCAGAATGTTTCTTTCTTTTTTAAAGGACCTGTAGCAATGATGGGTCAGGCAGTGACTTAAAAGCACTTGCTGTACGTGTAACGGGGGCAAGAAGTTTCCATTTAAGTCTCCTAAGAAGGCGCCTAGTTTTGGTGAATTTAACTTGGTGGACACTTGCCGTGGATGTTCTCGCACATTGTGGTTGACTTCCTCTTTTGTTTGTTCTGTGCCTGTATTGATAGGGAATTCCTGATACTGCTTGCTTGTCTTCTGGGGCTCAGAGGAATCTCAGTGAATCGCAGTATTTCCTCGCTGGTTGTGTAGCAGAAGAGAATGCATCTGTCACACTTGCGGTTGGTTACGCAGGTTTTATGTTGCTGTATAACAATTGTTAAGAAAATACCATTAGACTCTTCATCCTATCTTACTGGTATGGACTATGCACTATTGCTGACTTGTCTGTTAGGGTTAACAGAAGGTTATAGGATTTTGATTTGCTCTGCTGTGCTCAAAGCTCAGAGGGAACAGCCGAACAGTTGTTCATTGGCCAATATCGGAACAGAAAAAGGAAAATTTCAGGGTTCTGTTTGATCATTTTGTCTAGTGTGTCTGGCTGGCAGGTTTCTGGTGAAACGAGAACAGTTATTTCGGTATGTATTTTCTGCCAAGATGAAAGATGGTGCTTCTCCAACCCGAGGAGTCATCGTATAACGGTGACAGAACAGTACTAGAAGATTCTCTCGTCCAAATAAGACTCACTTCCCTGTAAGTGCTTTGCCACTATTACTTGTTGTAGGCACTTTGACATTGTAAAGGCAAAATGCAAAAAAAAACACAAAAAACCAAAAAAACCCTTGAACTCTGACAGGCCTGAGTTTCCTGCCAGCAAATAACATTACCACTTAAAAAAAAAAAAAAAAAAAAAGGGTTTGTAGAACTAGCCACGGATACATCCTCTTGCATCTTCTGCTATTTGAAGAGTGAGAAAGTGATAATAGGCTTCACTGGGACTTTGTGACTGCCTATCCCTTGACTGCCAGGGCTTCTGCAGCCAAGGGAAGATGTGTTTTATACAACAGGAAGCCATGAAGTAAAAGAAGAACTTGGTTCAGGAAGGTTGGCAATACACATTGCAGAGAAAAATGGATGGACAAATTTCTGATGTGGGAAAGCAACTGAGCTCCAGAAGATAATTCAGCGGTCTGCCATTATTATCTCTGTTCTTTGGGCTGTGGGACGAAGATAGGCTTCATTAGACATTTGAAGGTGCGATGTTGTGGCTGCCCAAGGTGTGGACTTCCTTGAAATGGCAGAGCTGTTTCCTTTCGTGTGTCTCTGATCACTTCTATATTTTTCTTTAGAGGGAAGCTCCCTGCCTATAACTGGGCACTTCAGCTGCCGAGGTGGAAGACGTGCCGTACTAGACACTGCTAGCTGTCCTTTGCATATTTTGTTTAAATGAGGTCACAGATGGCTAACAGGAAGGCGCATTTAAACCTGAAAGCTCATCCTTATAATTGAGCATAATCCAGCAAATACAGAGAAAATAAAATCCGTTTGATTTTTCTGCTAACCACCATCCCCCAAATTCAGACTGAAGTCACTTAGGCTTGTCTTTCTTACTGGAACCCTTTTGGTTTGGAGAGGCAGTGGGGGCACCTGAGGGACTGTGAATTGCTGTAGCTGATGTCGGTGAGGTACAGCCTGGAAGGCTGACGTGTCTTGTTCTTTGGTGTAGTCCTGCACAACTTCCTCTTGAGCTGTGCTGGGATGGAGGGTTCCCAACTCACTCTGAAGCAAGCCAGAAGCAAGCAGCTGAGTAAAACAGCGGTCAGCGTTGTCTTCTTCCAGGTGCTGTCACAGATGAACTCACTGTGCTACGAATGCTGTCACATTCCCTTACTGAGGGATGTGCAGAGACGTAGCTCGGTTTGCACATAAGCTGTTGCATTGCAAGGAATAATGCTAGACTGGGGGCTTGACAAGCTAGGACTATTTTGAGAAAGGGCTGTAAATATGTTCTGCAGCTGTCAGAGGGAGAAGCAAAAGATGTGTAAGCAGAACAACAGGAAAGAGGTATGGACCAACCTGTCCCTTGCAGCACTGGCAAGAGCTAAAGGCAGTACCGTGGTGCCAATTCCACTATCTGCTGCTGAGGGGGCTGGAACTAAATTTCCTTTTTTCCTTCTCTCCCAGCCTCTGCTGGAAGTTGGACAAATGTGCTGCACTAGTATAACCTTTCTGGTTGCTGGCAAAGAGGAGGAATGTCTACTTTCTCTTGCTGTGCTCTTTACTTTTTCTGTTCTCCCTTACTGATGTTCTTTACCCTTCAGAATTGCTCCGCAGCGTGTGCATGGCTTTCACGGCTGGGTTTGATGTGCTTTACCTCGGCTGCTGCTCAGAATGAAATTAGGAAGGTCTTGAAAATTTCTTCGTGATCACTCACATGAGACAGTGCATCTTTGTGAAGAAAGATGAGGCTTGTAATTGAGGAGACATCTGTTTAAAAGAATAAAATTATTTCACAAAATATGCTTGTATAAATCTTTGACTGCAGCTTTTAAACACTTCATCTGAAGAATTTATTGCATCCCAAGAGCAGCTAATTATTTCTGGGTTAACCTGTTGGTATGACAGTGGTTATTCAGAATAAGTGGAGGTGAAGAACCCTCGCTCATTTGTTAGGGGGAAATGGAGAGCTGCCTTGAGCGTTTCAATTGCGATTTGTGAAATAGTTAAGGCTAGTTAACAGTTGTCTTTCTTTTCTTCTCCAGTGTGTTTAGCATTTGTAAATTGGTCTTAAAATAGTACTTTATTCTTCTGTACTTAAAAATAATCGGGATCTGTATGGTGAGCGTGTTTGGAGGTGTGTACAGCTACAAGTATTTCCTTTCTGCCTGAGGAGTTAGGTCACTGCCTCCTCATCTGTTGAACTTCCAGTAGGTGAAGGAGTTGTGTTGGCTGAGGCTTTGTAATATTTGGCAAACCTGGCACCTCGTTCACATGCAGTCAGATGTAGTGCAAGTAGCGATTGCAAATCACTTCGTTCTCTTGGATTCAGGCAGTATTGGAATATTGATAGACGAATGGATTTAAGGACTGTTTTCAAGGTCTTACATTGGAAAAAAAAAATAAATAAAAAAAACCCTGGCTCCTAGCCAAGGAATGTTTTACTGGCTGACAGAAGCTGTGGAAAGTTAAGGGTGGTTGTTCCCACAAAGAATTTCATGGCAACCACCAGATGCCTGGCTGGTCTGGTTTTTCACTGTGAGCATGCTGGAAATGGATCAAGATACAGACCCTCTGTCTGACCGTTTTGTCTCTTGGCTACTGTAGGTATGCCACAGTTGAGTTTTAGAGCTTCCTGTAAGGCGTTGCGTGCTTCTGGGAGTTTTGAATGTAATTCCTGCCAGCACAGAAATGAAAAGGAGTTGCATTTTAGGAAAATAAAGTATACTTGTCACTGTGGGTAGATCTGCTTGCTAATATTTTGTTTAACAAATCATTTGATACTTCCTGTGTCTCAGTGGAAATGCACAGAGTTTTGCATTTGACTGATGAATGTTGCCCCAAAACTTATAAAAAGTTTATTTATGTTTGAGACTTCTGCTTTTCTCCACTTCATCTCACTACGTCTTCTGCTTCTCTTTCAAATTTATGTTATGAATTCCCCTCTTCTGATACTTCAGGGGTAGTCTCTCAGCTAAATCTTTTAAAGGAAAGCAGGCTGAAAATCTTGTTCTATCACTTCTGTCACCCCCCCAAAAAAAAAAACACCAAGCTGTCTTTAAATGAAACCATTGCTTGTGATCGAGTGTCCTGCTTTGATAGTTACATGAATGAGATTCTAGAATATCTTTATTGCTGCTGGGCTTCTCATCTAACCCAATAACTTTATTTTTCAGTATCAAGATAAAGAGGAAGTTGTTCTATGGATGAATACAGTTGGACCTTACCACAATCGCCAAGAAACATACAAGTACTTCTCTCTCCCTTTCTGTGTGGGATCAAAAAAAAGCATCAGCCATTACCATGAAACATTAGGAGAAGCACTTCAAGGAGTTGAATTGGAATTTAGTGGTCTTGACATCAAATTTAAAGGTAAGCAATTGAAAACGCATTTAGTTGCTTTTAAAAAAACCACAAGCCCGTAAAACTTGATTTTTGAGTTAGAAGAACTGGAAGTCTGCTGTCGCCAGCAACTGAGTGGCTTTCTCACTGTTGCTTCTAATGCCCTGCAAGGTTGCCTGCTCCTGTTTGCTTTTCAATTTACAAAGTTTACAACGCCCCTTAAGGAAGGTGCTTGCAGCAGATGCATGCTTCTGAAATAACTGATTATGTTTTATAGAGTTAAACTAAGCTTTCTGCATATGAGTGATGAAAAGTATATTTACCTGAATTAATATTCTGCAATCATCAATTCTGACAACGCAATTTTTTTCTGTCACATTGAATACTTCTAAACCCTCAGCAATTGGAAAGGAGGAGCAAGTACTCAAGAACTCAAAGTTCTTCTCTAATAAGT
The DNA here is from genome assembly GCF_964211825.1 of Aythya ferina. NCBI lineage: Eukaryota > Metazoa > Chordata > Aves > Anseriformes > Anatidae > Aythya > Aythya ferina. The sequence goes on along the minus strand of NC_140302.1, from coordinate 17,458,010 downwards.
TAATTATTATGTCTGTCTGTTTACTGTCTTGTTTTAAATACCTTTGGCAAATACTTCTGTGCTATCACGTTGGCTCCAATTTCTTGCAGATCTATTTCTTGGTGTTATTGAATGAGACTTCTACTGCAGAATTTCTCTGGTCTGTGTTCTTTGGTACCCGAAGTCTTCCCAAATACTGTAACTGGCAGTGCTATAAGTACCAATACAAGTACCAATAGATTCATTTTGTTTATATTGAATGTAACATTTATATATTTAATCCAATTTGGGAGTCTGTGCATGCATCTTAGATACTTTTTTTTTTTTTTAACCTTGAAGGCTATGCTTCATTGCATCAACAATGCTTAACTGGATGGAGAATGTAAGCATAACGTCTCAAGTCTGACCATTTGCTCAGTCTTTGCATGGGACTTAATTTCTGTACGTTGCAAAAGTTTTATCCAAAACTTGGCATCTCCAAAATTAGAGACTTGATTATACTTGTGTTATAAGGTGGATAAATGAAGTAAAAAAGTAAAAGTTGGTTAAAATCACGAACACTTCAAAAAGTTTTAAGATATAAGTGATTGCATCTCTGTATTAAAGGAATTCAGAGTTGAATCTTTCCTTCAAGAGTTGAACTGTGCCTGCACAAACAGTAGAAAATATTCCTGTTGCTGATCTGCAAGATTTGTAGCCTGCTGAAAACTTTAATCAGTGTGAGGGAAATAGCTTTCATGTCAGAGCTCATAGAATATGTTCAGAAACAAATTGGAAAGAACAGAGAGGGCAACTGGCAGCAGTTCAACATGGCTGTGAAAATTAAGCAAAGCTTCTGTTGACAGAATACGATAAATATTTATTTTTACAGCTGGTTATGTCTAATTTTTTGCTGCCTCTAATTGCTACATCTCTGCGAAGAGATTGTGTTATTTCAGGGACAAGTGTACTCCCTGGATGCAGCACCAGACTGAAAAGACATAAATACTGTTAGGAGTGGTGGCACTTTCTCCATCCTATTCCTAAAGCAAAGTAAGGTTTATTTCACCATTTTATCCCCCAATTTAAAGCCACGACTAATTTATTCCCCTGTCATTATCAACTTTTTGCCAGTGCAAGCCTGGGAGTACTGTAGCAGATTGGGCTGCTCCTCACTGCTTGGCACGTCTGTCCTGGGCCTGCCTCTTTCCTTATGGACCTGGAAGTAGTAATTAGTAGTCTGTTTTTATAGGGGAAGTGCTGAGACAATATTGAGGGAAGGACTGATTCAGTGTCAGGAGCTGGCTGAAATGCTTGGAGAAATTTCTTCTCCAGAGGTGCAAAAAAGCTCGAGCCTCTGCTGTATCGCAAGTACGTGCAGCAGTGAGGCTGGGTTAGGCTTGTGAAGCACAATCTTCTTGTTCTTCCTGAGAACAGATAAAACAGATGAAATTTTCAGTTCATCTTTTGCCTCCTCTTCTAACCACCTTATAGGATGAAATTTTATGTAGTTTATCTTTCCAGAATGTTTTCTGCCACTTCTGAGAGAAATATGCAGAAGCAAAGCATTAGGCAAATCCATTCTTCTGTGAATAATTCTCAACTACTTCTGTAAAAGACTTCAATAATTAAGAAATTAAGATGCTTGCTTCAGTAACTTCCATTTAACAGTTGGAAGAAAGGTACATAACACCTGTTTTCTTACACAAAAATAAGTTGAACTAAGGTGACTGAACTTTAATTTAAAAACAAATAAAAATGAGTTCCTTTCTTGTCATCAGAGTTTGACTTGACTGCAGTAACAGGTAAATGTGAAACTGCATCTTGCTCATCACATTCAAAGCATTATTTAGGATGCAGCTGTCAGTAACTGAAGTACTACAGACTGGATAAATAAAACTGTCAGTCGAATCAGTGGAGCTTGTCAGTATTTCTGGAACAGAATGAGAAGCTGCAAAATCAAGGCTCTGCAGAAATGTATCCTGCCAGAAAGGGAGGTTTGTACTTGTATGCTCACAGTGGTGACTGGTGGGACAGATCTACAGGGTAACCAGGAATCCATGAAGTAGTGTTCCTTGTTGCATTTGCAGATGTCATCTGAAAGGACACCTGTGGCCATACAGGACAGCTGGATTTCCCTTTGGTTGCAAATATGGACAGTGTTGGGGTTTTATTGTAGGTCTCAAATCTGTATAAGTATTTTTGTGAAGAAAGTAAATTAACAACATACGCTTACCTTGTAATAAACCTTTAGGGTTTTAGTTAGCTTAATTCTCTTGTCAAGTTAAATCTAGAATAATGATGTTTTCTATGTAATATGTCAAGTTCTTTATTCAAGCATTTCAATTGACATCTTGTACACATTACACCTGAGACCTAGTGAATTATTAAACATATTGAACATTGCCTTCATAGCAGCTTCAATTAGAAAATTATTGTTTGACATTGCCATTAGTACAATACCAATTAGAGAAGATGAATTTAAAGGGGAAAGGATTTTTTTAACATACTGAAATTTTGCACTTATTTAGAAATGTTATTAAGTTACTGTACTTCTGAGTAAGAACTGCTTTCCCCAAACTTCTCTTCTGCGTCACCTCTAGACAATGTGGCGGGTGTTCAGAGTGATGTTCAGTGTACTAGGAGATGGGCAGGTAGAAGGCTTTATATGGTTTAAATGTCAAGTTTATGCATCTGAATGAAACCTAATTGGTCAGATTTAATGGGAAATTTGAGATCTGGCATAAGTGTACCTCCTTTTGTAATACATTTTGCTTTCATTCTCTTGTAAAACTTTGTTATTGTGCTACAGATGAACCTGCAAATACCTCTTTGGTATCCACAAGGTAGGCACTATGCAATACCTGTCTCAAACTTCACATTCCTCTTACAACCATAACTTGGATTAAAAAGTATCTAACAAAGGCAAAACTTAAGATCTGATAAAGTTGCAATGAAGTAGTCTTCGGCTTCCACAGCCACTGAATGCCCTTCTAAGCTACTTTTATTTAATCATTTCACCCAGTGGGCTTAAGTGTAGCTGTCTAATCCTGTCCTGTAATTAAAAATAAAAAAGGTTTCTCCCAAGCAACAAGTGATAGGATAAGAAGAAATACCCTTAAGTTGTGCCAGGGGAGGCTTAGGTTGGAGATTAGGAAAAAATGTCTTCATTGAAAGGGTTGTGAGGCATTGGGGCAGTCTGCCCAGGGAAATAGTTCAGTCACTGTCCCTGGAGGTATTGAAAAGGTGTGGCTGTGGTGCTTAGGGACGTGGTTTGGTGGTAATCTTTGCAGTGCTAGGTGAGCAGTTGGACTTGATGATCATGGAGGTCTTTTCCAACTGAAGTGATTCTGCAGCTCTGTGAATCACAGCTCAGCGCTCCTGCCGGCTGGCGCAGTTCTCCTCGCTCCCTTTGCCTGGCTTCCTGGAGGAGTTGTTTTAGGGGAGGCGGGAGGAACTGGACTGCACAGTGTGGCTGAGAGTGAAATGTCTGCTGTTAAAATCATGCATGTGTTTTGCAAGAATTAAATGAGGTTGTTTGGAATAATTCTACTGGCTTTTCGTGTGTGTGCACTGGATTAACTTGTAACATGGTTGATCAACAGCTGATTGTTTTATTGCTGTGAGGGCTTCTTGGTGTTCCAGATGCTGGAAGGAAAAATCCATGAAAATGGAGGAAGGCAGCTTTTTGGTGACATGCTGCTATCTGCAGCCTAAGTCGGACATCAGTGCCATCATTTCCCTTCAAATGATATTTCAAAGTCTTTTTTACAGCAGCAAAACCCAGTATTTACATCCCCCAGGATTAGATGCAGAATGGCTCATTTCAGTTAGCAAAAAAGCAAAATCCTAGGGTCTGAAAGCCCATGGCAGAACTTGGCATTGTCTTATAATCTAATGCCAGATTTGTTTTAGTTAATAACTGCAAGCAAAGGCTGCTGTATTCAGGCTAAAATGGGAAAAGTCTCTCAACAGAGTATATATGTGTGTAGTTCATATGATTTTATTTTAGTAGTAGCACTTGCTCCCATTCCTGTGTGCTGGTTCAGCTGTTTGTGTGGCTTTTTGGTGAATGTACAGGCAGGAGAGAGAGCTGCTTAAAAATAACCTGGCCCATACCGCTTTCCCCAGATCAGGCTCTGATGCTCTGCAGTGCTTCATTTAACAGGCTCTACCAGTTGATCTTTTTGAAGTAACTTCACCCTATTTTAATTCATGTGTGTTGAATCTCTCTGTGTTGAAGAATCCTATAAGATCTAACATTAGAAAGGGGCTGTGTGTTACTTGATTATAGCATGAAGCTGCTAGAGAGGGAAAATAAAATGCCAAGTATTATGGAAAAAATTAATCCCTACTTAGCAACAAATCCAGAAAGTAGGCATTATCTTTTTTTGTTGTTCTTTGACTAATGTCAAGGTGACTCAAAAACCTGTTAAAGTGAAAAAATGCCAAAGACAGGCTTGGTTGTGTGTGGTTTTGTTTTTTTTTTTTTTTTTTTGTTAACGTCCTCCAAAAAGGATAGGATGCAGCTCAACAGTGGTATAAATGCAAACTGAGGCCTGGATTTCAAAGTCTTTTCCCACTGTAGTGCCAGCTTTAGTGGCTTTCCTCTCCTGAATGTACCTGTATGGATCTTGAAGGCATAACCCACAGATGCTTCAGAATGCTGGCTTGAATGATTTTGTTTTTCTCTTTGTTCCCAGCCTTCTAAATGTCTTCAGAGCAGTAAAATGTTTGTCTAATGTGTCAATTTGGGAAAACAATTTTTTCTTCAGTGTACATCTGAGGCTTAGAATGCATTCTTTACATCTTGGAAGAACTAAAAATGGAAAATGTTAATGTTTCCATAGGAAATAGGAGAGGGAGTTGCATTCACTCCAGAATAGCCAGTGGCACTATTTTCTCCAGGGCTACAGGAAATTACTCCAACTGTGCAGGACTGCTCTTGGTTGATTTCTTACTGTCTTGCTTCTCCAAGCGGTACATCAGATTTGCTTGACCAGAGTTACTGTCCGTACTTCTGTTTTCACAAATTGTTGATATCAGAGATAGTATTTTGAGTTGGAAATATTCTATTTATCAGTGGTTTTTTTCTGTATAGGTGGTTGTTTTCTTGTTAAACTTTGTAGTAGTGTGTAGGAGAGCTTGAGTAAGCTGAATTTTGATACCAAATAGAGCTTTATTTGGGGCTCAAATTAATACTGTCTACTAGGAATAGATCCCAGTTCTCAGTGATAACAAAGGAGAGAGCTGGAAGCTGGGATTTGTTTACATTCACTTTATTTTTTACTATTTGGAGAGCAAAACATTCACGTAGAAGCAGCTGTTATTTTTATCTCTAAATCCATTGCTGCCAGAGTTCTTGTAGATATGAGCCCTTTTGTTGTGTTTCTCTTGAAAAGGAAATTGAGGTGTGAAAACGTGGCTGTTAACCGCATTACTTCTGATTTGTAGACGCTGAAAAATAACTTTCTGGCTTGAAGGGGTGGATTTTTTTATTTCCAAATGCAGCCTCTTGTGCATTCTTTGCATTGTTCCTACTTTTGTCTTCTGTATTTTTTTTCTTCTATCTTTACCCTGATTGCTTTGTTTCTTTCTGTATGCTATCTTCTTGAAATTGCTCAGAACTTTAAAATACTTTACTTTATAATGAACAGTATTCCTAGTGCCAATGGGGACAGTCAATGAGCCTGGAAATATTAAAATGGAGAGTGAATATCATCTATAGTTTTATCTATTTGTTAATAATTTCATAGCTTTTGTTAAAGTAAGTGTTCTCAGGATCTATATGTCCAGATAAAGCTACCATCAGCAAATGGATCTTCATCCTGTGCAGGTAAAATAGCACAAGGATACTTTGAAACCTTTCCTTATCCAGTCAGTGGGAAGCTTCTTCATACGGAAAGGTAGAGTTACAAGAACAGTCGTGTAATTGCTTTAATGGTTCTGTTCTAAATGTCCTTTTCTGTTACCTACTTGAACATAGCCAAGAGGAGTTAAAGACTCCAGCAGTGCCCATTCTTCCATCTGCTTGGTTTGTGTTTGGTTTGAGCCAGCTCATTAATAAATCATTAACAGCGCTTTAATTTTTTTTTTTCAGACGATGTAATGCAGACTACTTACTGTGAAATTGACTTGGACAAAGGAAGAAGAGATGCCTTTGTGTATGCTATCAAAAATCACTATTGGTACCAGATGTATATTGATGACTTGCCGATATGGGGTGAGTGATGTGCACTAACAACTTGATTGCAGCTACAGGATGACAACCCACTGTGCTAGTGGGTTTTGTGAAGTTATCGATGAATAAGCTTCATTACAAGAAACTCACAAGCATGTAGAATTTATGTAACCAAATAATACAAATGAGATAAAGGGTTATTGCTTTGAAAGAAGAGATGGGCGACAAGTACTAACGAATTACACAAGCAGCGAAAGCCAGTTTTGTTTCTCAGCTACTGATTTAATAATACTAAATTCTTAGGGTTGAATTCTTTCAAAGGTTCAAGTAATGATAATTAGATAGGTCAAAGATAAGGTCCATGTTAGCGTGTGCACGAATCACAACTTCTGTAAAACATTGTCTCAGTGTTATTTTGGTAGTTCCTCAGTGTGTTAATAACACAAGGTCTATTTGATTTACTTATATGGTAATCTTGTGGCTTTTAACAGCTTTGCATGTGCAGTCAGAGGTTATACGGAATAGTTTAATTTCATATGTTCTTGTGCAGTTCTTAAAATTGATCTTGCTGAGTATTATTAATCTGGTCTAGAAGTGCTTGTGTGTTGTATCAGTTTTATGTGGCCTTACTGCCATTGTCTCATAAGCTCTCTGTTTTTGTCACTCCCCTGTACCTAGTCACAATCCTAGTAAAGAAAGCTCTGCACATTACACTTTGTACTTTACAGTAATAGTGATCAACCAAACATCCCAAACTCTAACCTCCCTGTTGTTGATGTAAACTGAAGGGAAAGAAAAAGCACCACAAAACTCTGTTACAGTAAGGTTTTTGTTGCCTGCGTTACGAGAAAGATACGAAACCCCACAACACCTACAAAAATACAATTTAAACCTAATAGTAGAAGTTCTTCGATCAGTAGTATGCTGAATGATGCTACCCGTCATTTCTCCATTCTGACAGAAGCTGGGTTTCTTTTTTTAGCTCTTCCTTACAATTTCAGTTGTTTTTAGAAAGTAACTGACTCTTGAGTCCCAGCCAGAAATGCTAGAGCTTTATTTATCTGTTAGTCAGGAAGTCTCTTACTTTTTTATTTTTATCTCTTTTATTTAAGAGATACATTAGAGTGTCTGACAGAAGGACTTGTACCATCTTAGTTCTTTTCAGCTGGTTTGCCTAGGGTGTGTAACAGCTCTGTGACAAGGTCCTAATTAATCAGTAGCCTTTACTGTGCTTCTTGTACAACTTCTGGAAGGCTTTTTTAAAAGTATGCATGAATGACAGTTATTGCTACAATATTTTTTAAAATGTTTTTGACCTTTCAGAAGGAGGGGGAAAAAAAGCAATAGATTTTCACAGATTGGCGGCAGCTTTAGACTGCCCAAGGGTGATGGATGCTAAGCCGGAACCATGTGTGGCTAGTCTCAAAAACTTTTTTTGACTAATTTTTCTTGTTTTGTTTTTGATTTCTTTTTGTCAGCTCAAGTACTGAAGAGCAAATATACTTACTAAACTTTCCACAAACTTACGATTTTAATGATCTGAACTGAAAAATCCATTTTAACGTGAATCTGGTGTTCTTAATGTTCTTCAGTATTGTGCTCTCTATGTGCTAGAAGTCATTCCTAGTGCTACAGCTTACAAACACACGGGCTCTGGGTATCATCTTCTCTGGGCTCATCCAGATAGTTTTGTAGTGCTCTCCTGTCTCCTGAAAACTTGAGTTAAATTCATGTTGTGTGTTCTTCATGGTTTTCCACCTTAGTAAGGCTTACTAATGTCAAAGTCAGTGTGACATATGCACAAACATTAATGTTAGACATTATCCTTAGGAAGTCCTCAGAACACACAGTAAGGAGTACTCTACTTTCAATAATGTCCAGGTGTGAAATACCTTTCTTAGCAGTTGGTGACTTAAATTAATGACCTCAGACTGGTTTTTGAAGGCTTTTGAAGGATTGCACTTTATGTTTTGACCTGAAAAGCACAGCTAACTCTTTTTAAGTGCATTCAGATAAAACTGATCAGTTTTCTATTTTCTCCTGTGCTGCTATCCCGCAGTGGAGTAGCTAGGCTTGTCTGTTTCAGGACATCTCCTGAAGTATATGGAGCAGTGTATGAGTTCACTCCTTCAGGTGCAGCAGTTGATCAGAATGTCCTTTAAGCGGTGCAGATCTGTAGTGTCGCAGTTTTGGATACTGCCATGGGAACAGATGGTGCGCCAGGTGTTAGGCTGTATGGCATAGGCACAAACTGGCAAACTGCTTCATGCGTGTGGCATATACGAGGCAATTCTGACAGATGAGCATGAGTAAAAAATACAACAGAAAATACCTCCTTGAAAAATAAAAGTGCATGTAACACATAAGTGCCATTCCTTCACACCTGCTTCTTTGTTGTAACCTGTTTCATGTCCTTCACCTACTTACTCTCTCTCCCCCTCCTGGTCTTTGTATATCCTGGGTGTTTTTATTGTGGGTTTCCGTCTTGTATGTCATCTTCTCTATGATGTTCTTAACATTTAAAGATAATGACTGCTTGTTTTCTTTCAGTGTACTTCATTCTCTGGAATTTTTCTATAGTAGATTATTCATTTTGCAGTAAATTATTGAAAAATAACTTAATCATGGCTAACAACAAGTGAGCTCTGCTTCAGGAGCTTCTGAGCAGTGGTCAACATTGGAGGTGACCAAAAATCTTCCAAGTAAATGATTTTTTTTTTTTTTTTTTTTTTTGTGAAAGTAACAGAGAGAGTAGTTAAGAACTGTGTTTTTTGGGAAACTATCAGAAACTTGTGTGCAAGTGAGAGCAAGAACTGTGTTCTGGGGGATCAACTAAGGAGCAGAGAATGAAAGCAGAGTTCTGAAAAGGAAGGGGAGTGAGTGAAGGGATAGACTGAACAAGGAGATGAAAAAATATGGAAGTCTGGGACTAGCTTATATTCACAGAATTTAAATTTGTGTTCAGTTAGTTCTTCTTCAGGTGAGAAGTCCATAAAGAAGTCTATTAAATCAGAGGAATTGTCACTAATTCTTTTGTTGCTTGTGCAGTGTTTGTAGCTGTGTGCTTTGATGTTTTAATGCTGCTGCAAAGGGCTTCTTGCAGGTGACTTCAATACATGGACCACACCTTCAATCGCAGTTGATAGAAGGAATATAAGGTCTCTGTGTTCTCTTTTTACTGTAGCAATATTATTTTATAGCTGCCAAAACTTTTGTAATCTGTATTTTTAAGCATAATTACATAATTTTTGAAAAGCATACCTGTAATAGATGCTTAAACTCGTTTCCTGTACAGGTATTGTTGGAGAAGCAGATGAAAACGGGGAAGATTATTACCTTTGGACTTACAAAAAACTTGAAATTGGTTACAATGGCAATAGAATTGTGGATGTCAATCTGACCAGTGAAGGAAAGGTGAAACTGGTGCCAAACACAAAAATCCAGATGTCGTATTCAGTAAGTAATCTGGTGATGCATGTGTAATAAGAAACTTTACATGGTAAAAGAGCTTTAAAATAGTTACTTGTGTACCTACAGCTATGTATGGCTGTAAAGTTATATTAGAGGAAGATGTGTCTTCACTAATTCAAATATTTTTTTCATTACTGAAAAATCTCAGTAGGTTTATTAAGAGTATATGTAAAATGAGTGTTTTTGAAGTACTTCAAACCTACCAAAGCTTCTATAGTCTGAAGAAAAGTGCTTTGGTAGGAAAGGAAGATGTCCAAAAAGATATGGAGTCTAGAACTGTAGAGGACCCAAAAGAAGCTACACAATTCCTTAATGTTTGGAACATCTGCAACATAAACTTGAGCTGGATTCTGAGCTAGGAGCAAAACTCACTATAAACCTTTGTATTTTGCTGGCAGTTAGTATTAATGCTTACTTTATTTTGCAGTTGCAGTAGAAATTTATCTTATTTGTATTGCCTTATTTATAAAGTTTTCTTTGAAGCCTTCTGCTTTTGTATTGAATTGTTATGATAAAAGGTAATGAATCAATTGTGTTTGCTGATCTGTGATAATGATTTATTTTTTTTCCCTTTCTTGATTATTTGACATTACTTAAATCTCTAATGGATTACTTATCTCACGTTCACCACACATATACAGAAACTAGTTCTTAATGCATCATTTTTCTACAGAATGTTGAAGTAGATGTCAGCATAAGATTATTTCAGAGAATATTCTTGCCGCTATTATATTTGCCTTATTTTGAGTAAGTTGTACTGTTTGAAGCACAGGTAGTTGTTTTTAATCTGTGCTTTCTCGAGTTAAGTTCCTGCTGCAAAATAGGCAGTAGAATTTTTGCAATTTTCTGTTTCAAATACCACCAGCATCATGAAATCCATTTGCTCTCTTAATTTGGAGCTGGACAGTGCTGAGTAGCTGTCAGTAATTAAAGTAGCATTAGATGTTTCTTTTAAATACTTTTGGTGTACAGAGCTCAAGACTTATCTTCTCATCTCTTTTGGCACCACTGGACAGTTGCTGGGCTGGCATATGTGTGGTGTTTGATTCATGAGTTGTATCTGGCGGACTTAATCTAAGCAGTGCTACTTAATGGCAGATGCTGTAATGAGAAAGGCGTCTACTTAAAGCAGTGCTGAACAGTGCTCAAAGTTTTGAGCTGTTAATCTTGAACCATGATGTAATTTGAATTGATAACATTAATATCATACCCCAGAGTGCGTATAATCTCTTTCAGTTTTAGTATGTCACAGGACTGTGGTGAGTGATAGGGGTATTCAGCTATGCTTGTGAGCTTTCTTCTATAGTGAGTAAGAAAGCATCTTCTAGAAAAGATAGATGCTTATTGTGTATTTAAAATATGCAAAACAGAGTTGCATTAGTTTCATGAACAATAAAAATCATGATGTTTCTTAATCTCAGCATGCTTTTGAAAAAATATTGGCGTAGATTTATATTTAATTTCTGGAATTGCATTTAGAAATTGAATAAAAACAACCTAGTGAAGGATTCTGAAAAATACTTTTTGTACCATATTAGCAACTTCATCAGCACAGTTAACACTTCCAAATCCAAAGCAGTGCTTTGTGGAGCTTAGGGAATAATTGACAGCAGTAATATATGGTGCTACTCTGTGATAGTATGGCCATAAATGTATACTTTTGCAATTGTTTTCAGCCTTGTTTATTGCTAATTGAAGTGTTTACTTTGCAGAATGATGTGGCCTTAAAGATTTTAGGTGGCAGCTTTTTAGCTTGTAGCTTTCAAAATTTTAATGGCTGTCTTTTTTGGGTCCACCTTGAACCCTTTTATCCAGTTTCCATCCAGGCTCCTTGTATCTCAGTTTATGCCCTTCTTATTTCTTCTTAGCATCTGTTTTAAATCTTAATTTTTCTCATCTCCTTCACTTCTGCTGGACTGCTTCTTTTTTTCTTTGGCACTGTACTCAGAGAATTTGAGTACAAGATGCTGATGTCATTGAATACCAGTTTCAGTGCATAGCAGCAAGACGGATTTCACCTGCTATGGGGGTAGCAGAAGTAGAGGAAGTTTTCATCACTCATTGCAACACTGGTAACGTTCTCCACAAGCCTCTTTCTGTACCAGTCAGTACGTGGAAATGTTGAGAAAGGAAGCCTGCAGTCAGAAAGCAATCTTTAGAAAAACATCTAAACTGGATGATTTAAAAAATTTGTTTTGAGTTTCTGCATGTGGGTATAACTGAATATTATAACAAGCTTCTCAAGTGTAAATTTTTTCTCTTTTTAGGTGAAATGGAAGAAGTCAGATGTGAAATTTGAAGACAGATTTGACAAGTACCTTGACCCATCTTTCTTTCAGCACAGAGTATGTACTGTTCTAAGACAACCTTACAAAATAACCCTCTAAAATGGGTGTGTTAGTTCAGAAGATGTCATGGATTTTTTTTTTTTTTTTAATGTTTGCTCCCATTACTGTTCTTCTAAGGAGAAAGTGAGTCAGGGCGACCAGTTTGAAGCAAACAGTGATGAATTTATTTCTGGACCTTACATTTATTCCATCAGTGTCTTGGTTGTATGGTGTGTTGTTTTTTTTTTTAATTGCATTCTTATTTTAGGTTTGAATTGTCTTCTACACTGAGGCAGATATATATCATCACGCACTGTATTGTTAAACGTCCTGAAATCACCCATCACCTTGCTGTTCTGAATTTCAGGCCAAAAGGTGGTTTGCAATTTTTAGAAAGGAACATTTTTGGGTTTAGGGTTACTTTTTCTTTAAATCGCTTGCCTGTTGTATGCTCTGGCAAACTGGCTTCTGCCTCCTTTTCCCTTTGCACATTTGTGAAATGGCATTTGGTGGCACAGAGGTGGGAAGCTGTACTTTTTTAATATAAAAACATAATCTGAAACAATCACACCTAATCATAAAGTGAACTTTGGAACTCTCTCTGAATAAAATCTTTCACAAACACTTTGAATTTAATTCTTTGATTGAAACATTGGCCATCCAACGTGTTTTCAGTTTTACAAAAAGCTTAATTGTGCTGGATTCCTTAAACTCAATATTGCTGCGTTGTAAACTGCTTGAGAATTACAAAATTAACTTAATTGAAGTAGCACTCTTGTACTTCAGTTGAAGTACAGTAAGCAATGTAGAAGCTTTCTATGTAGAATCCAGGACTGCAACAACAACTCTTTTTGAACAGACCTGAAGAACCTCAGTTGATAAGGCATAGAGCTACTAGGCAATGGAGGGTTATTTGATAAAATAAAAAAAATCTTCAGGTTAATTATTTCCCCTGTTTATTGTTCCTCATGTCTTTCTGGCCTGTACATCTGAAGTTTTCATCCCATTCAGCAGCTGGCAAAGAAATGTTCCTCTATTTACTTGATGTTGTGAAATTTAATTCTTGTTAGTCTGGTGTATTGATGCAGACTGGAGCCTACTGGACTGCTGTATTAATGGTAAGGTGTTTTGGGACAACAAGAACAAGACAGGCAGGTCTAAGAATGTATGTTTTAAATGGCAGCTATGTTGCTTAAATAGGGTGGCTCCAGTTTTCTTTAGTGCTTCAGTAAATGTCTGCGTGCAAACTTCAAGTGTGCAGCAGATACTAGGCAATTCAAGTAGATACGTTCACATGCTCAGGAGTGATGAAACTTCAGGGACACAGCTGTATAACTCTACTGCTTGTCAGTTGAATAACTACAACTGAATAACTACGGTATGTACAGTTCTGACTGAAGTAAATGCAAAGCAAAAAGGATTAGCCCAAACCAGTTGATAATAACAGTTGTGATGGTTTAAACCTATTACTGCAGTCTCCTTAAGGGTTGTATACTGAGCTACACTTCTTGCTAAAATTAGAAGTTTTACATTCTGTTTGGAGCTTGATAAAAAATAGAAAGCATGCTTGTCAGAGGCCATACTTTGGTCCTGTGCAAAGGAAATGTTTGTTGGTTTTCTGATTGTGAACATACCTTTTCCTAATGCAAACCTCTTTAGGAAGGCAGCAGTACATTGTGTTGCCTTTACTTTGCCCAAGGGAGCATGCATGGAGTTGTTCAAACTTTGCTGGTGCTCAACTAAACTGTGGTACCTTGGTCATGGGGAAGTTTGGCTGTTGAAAAGCTTTGTGTGGTGTTTCACAGGCCAGTTTTAGTGGGGCGTAAGTGGACTATGCAAATCCAGTGTTGCTTACATTAGTGTTGCTTACTTAGCTAGTACTGATAAGCTGTTCTGTTAATCAGTGATATACCTGTATTGGAACAAATCTGAAACACGTTTATGGTTCTGAACCTTCAGGATGTGTTTTCTTTTTGTAGATTCACTGGTTTTCAATTTTCAATTCTTTCATGATGGTGATCTTTCTGGTTGGCCTAGTGTCTATGATATTAATGAGAACTTTGAGAAAAGATTATGCAAGATACAGCAAGGAAGAAGAAATGGATGATATGGTAAGATCTGCATTGACATTTTTATTTCAGGCTTACTAATTTCTCTTCATATGTTTATGGTGTTAGCTGCAATTAAATGGCTTTCTTTGGGTAGACAGAAAACTCCCCACATGTGTCTTGGAACTGTTAATGGTTTTCTTTGTAACATGCTCCTACTCTGTTAATGTTCATACTCACACTTAGATTAAATGGGGTCCATACGGACTGTGTAATAGAAGCCTGCTTTTACTTCTAAGCGCTTCAGAAGATTTTGGAGGCAGGGAGGGAATCTAATAGAATTTACTGCATCCTGCATTTAGATGGTAATTTTTAGCATCTTAATAAGCATCTGAAGAGTAAACATCTCGCTTGAATGCATCGAATCTAGAAGGAAAGTCATGCTTACACTTGAAGTTGCTTTACTAAATCAAACCTTTAATATGTGATTAGCTTGTGTGTTTGTCATTGATTGTGATGACTAGACTTAATTTTTTATTGTTGTTGTTGCTCCTAGGACAGAGATCTAGGTGATGAGTATGGGTGGAAGCAGGTCCATGGAGACGTTTTTAGACCATCCAGTCATCCTCTAATCTTTTCATCGCTTATTGGTTCTGGTTGTCAGATTTTTGCTGTGTCTCTTATAGTCATTGTCGTTGCAATGATAGAGGATTTATACACAGAGTAAGTGTAATTATGCTGTGCCTCCCACATATAAATGATTAAATGAACAAAATAATTACAAAAATTAATGTCTTAACTGGTCTGGAAAAAGTGTTCAAGGGTTTTTAGCAAATTATCCATAGTAGTATCTAGGGGAGTTCTTTTAAGATTTTGTGACATTTTCTTGTACTATTGTCACATGACTTGATCTCCTTTAACTTTGTTAAGCTTTTTCAAGTGACATTATGAAACTGTAGTTTGCTCCTCTGCAGCATTGCTGGTAGATTATTTGGGAAATAAGTGTTAGAAGGTACTTGGTTTCACTCCTGTTTTCATCTGGAGTGACAGCATTTTCCTGTGTTACTTTTTTTTTCCCCGTTCTGTAAAGATTGTAGTATGAGTTTACTGTGACAATGCATTAGGTCAATTTTATACACGACTCTCAGGACTAGAGATTTAATCTCTTACATTTTTTGAATTAGATGCTTCTCAGCCAGTGTTGCATGCAAAGTTTCCAACAGCAGGTGGTCTTTGGTCCTGACTGGAGGCAACTTTCTTAAAACAAGCTGTACTCCAGTTTCAATTTAACACACCAATTATGGTTCACCTACTTTTCTACCTTGCTTTTGATTTTGGAAACAGGAGAAAAGTTGTTGTGTTTTTTTTTTTTTGTGTATGAGTTTTTTTTCCCATTCCCTTGCATATATATCACCTGTAACCATTGGTTTAGCAAGCTGTAATACTTCTGATATACCACTAGAGAGAACTCTTGTTTTTGAATTTAGCTGCCTTTTAATGCCATGTTTACAGATCTACTCTGTAGTCAGTATCTTGGCATATTTTAATTTTTCATAGGGTGTTATTCTCTTTTTGGTGCCATTTGTCATATTTCTGGGTAGGATTATATACACTTTTTAAATTGTACAGCATATTGGCCCTTTAAGAGAGGGATTGAGACTATTGCAGAATGATTGTACACTATAGTGAAGCTGTACGTTAACAATAGCAATTGTAAAAGGCATCGGAACAATAATTTTAAAAATTATGTATACTTAATCTTTTATTGCAATAGGTCTCTATTACTTTCCTAGTGAATTCAGTTCTGTGTGTATAAATGAGCACTTGACCAAACCTCATACAAAGAATTTGTATGTTGAGGAAAATAGCAGGGCAAGCTGGAAAATGCTGTAAACCAGAAGTACAGAGTGATTGCCTATCAATGTTCTTCAAGTCTTTTAAAACTCTTAGAAGTCAGGCACCTGATACCAGCTAAAAGCCTCTCAATGGAACTTGATCATGTCAGCTACTAATTTATTAATACTGGATTGTATTTTGAGCAACTTCGCCATTAGAATATTTAAAACATAAGTGAGTAACCTTTGAGAATAAGAAATTTTGAGATAATTTTAGATGAGCTGGTCACTTTATGGGTAGCCTGTGTTTACATGTTACTTCAAATTGTGCTTGATCTTCTGGGTTTTTCTGTGTGTTTCCAAAGTGGCTTAAATCAGGAGAGCTGTTAAAGCTGGTCTCTAACTTTTTAAAACAGAAAAACGGTAGCTTTTTCAATACAAAATATATCAGTTTTCTTAAATAGAAATGTTTATTTTTTTAACAAACAAATGTTACTATACTATCCCTTTAGAGTGTGTGTGACCAGAAGTATATTTACTTAGTTTGCTTATTCCAGTCATGAAAAACGACTGAGATTACTGGATGCCTGCCTTACTCAAAGAAGCAATTTTTCTTCAGAAGCCAAGATACCAATAGTCTGGAATCTCTCAGAGCAACTAATGGGGAGATAATACAGCAAATTGAAATTCTTCTGCTGCTTTTTGCTACCAAAGGATAGCAGAGGGATGTGGGGAAGTAGCTCTATTTATGAATAACACGTCTAGCTATTCTTAGATATCATTTTAAAAATGTGTTTTGGGATGGTTTTTATAATTTAAAATTATTAGCTTTTGCCTGTAAAGATTCAGAAGATATGCCAAAATGAGTGCTTCAACACTTAATGAGGCGATAATTTCAAAATATCTAAACTCTTCTGATTTGACTACTCCATGCTGATTTGTGGCTTCATTATAGTTTCTAAATCAGGTTTTCTAATTTTCTGTAAGATGAACACTTCCAGTCTTACAAGTTAATTTCTGAGGAATGGCAGAAACATCATTCAGAATTGGTCTATTTTTGTTAACATTGGCCTTGATACTAAGCAAAGAGTAACTTTTATCTACAGTAGTTGAATCTTATGCTTAATATTAAATAGTTCTTAATGCAAATCAAAATGCAAGTGTATTTTGGTCTGAGTTGAGACTTTGTACTTAATTCCACTGAAAATTAAATGCAGATTAGGAAAGAATGTTGTATGCTGCACCTCTGTTTTCCATATTGAATTAGATTTGTCCAGAAGCTTTGAATACAAATAGTTCTCATTTTTATTTAGGTTCAGCAACTTATACACTTGATTTTTAATTTTATATTACACGAAACTACTAGTTTTTTATTAACTTATAATAAGCTAAACTTGCACACTTTACATTTCGCTCTAATACTGTTTGCTTTTCTATTTCATTTATTAAATCACTTCTTGCAGGAGAGGATCAATGCTTAGTACAGCTATATTTGTTTATGCTGCAACATCCCCAGTGAATGGATATTTTGGAGGAAGTCTTTATGCTAGACAAGGAGGTAAATTGTTTTCATGTTTCAGCACTTTTGGTACATTGTTAAATGGAAATGTTTTCTGATTTACACTGGTATAGAATATCTTCATGGAGTTAGGCCATTCAGATGGAATCCATTAAGGTAGAAAATATTTTGAATATATAACTTTCATGTTATTTTCTATTCCATATTGTCTGTGTATTCTAACTACAGATAGCTGAACTATTTGGTTAATTTAAAGGTAATAAGTACTATTAAAGGTAATAAGAGCTATTAGCAGTTGTATCTTTTATGAATTGCTTGTTATACTCTTTCATATAGTTATGCTTGCATCATGACATCCAGAGAGTAGTGCAGTCTCTCCCGCTTCTGTAACGTATGCTGTTAAGCAGCTCACGTCATCTCCAGATGACTGCTACATAGCCCTCCTCAGTGGGTACTGTTGGGTTTATGTTTACTAACGCTGAAAGGATGAGTGTACAGTATCTACTAGGACATTAATTATGAGCAGGGAAAAGTGTTTATAGCAACTTTTTGAAGAAGATTCTTCTCCTTTTCAGTATGTGCTCTGCTTTGTACATACCAAATAGAAAATGAGTATCGGTAGAGAACAGAAACCCAACAAAAGTGACATAACAGATTTGGACAGTGTGTATTCAAGTGCTTCCTACCATACCTCTCTGAGTTCTGACTAATGGCATCCTTGTAGTTCCACTAGCTTCATCCATTCCCCATGCAGCAATGAGAGGCTAATCAGTATCTATTATCTTCTACAGTGCTTTAGGGAAAATAATTCTGGTGAGTTTGCAAAAAATGTGTACCTCCTTAACACAACATGTTAGTACTCAATGTCAACTGTACTGAAATCCAGTCTGAGTTTGGAGGTTAGATGTCTATATTCATGCGTCGTATATATCAACCTAATGATTTGTAGGTAAATCAGTTATTGATCTAAAATGTTGTACTTTGCTCTACAGTTGAGCCAGATTTGCATTTCGTCTCCAGATCAAATGTAATAAACTGTGAAATGCTATAATGTTGGCTTATGGTGAAAATGTATATGATGGTCTTGAAAAGTGTGTGCTGTTTTTTCTGGCTGTTTTCTATTCAGTGCATCTATGTTCTGCATAATTAATATATATATATATATATATATATATATATACACGGTATTTAAGAGCTTAGAAGGTGAAGGGAATACAGAGTGAAAATTTTTAAGGTATTGCCCAAGAGGTGCTTTGGTTTAGAGCTCCCCGAAGAGCTCAAGATATGGTAATAACTACTGGCAAGTGTTGCTGTTTCCTTAATGTCTGAGGCTTAGAAATAATTTCCCTTCTAACTTTTCTACTGTTGAAGATACCACAGCTCAGTTTTGCTGTATGTTAAGTGCTGTGGTGTTTTGCTTTATACCAAGGATAGGCAGTTCTTTAGTGCATCCTGAATGTCTGGAGTCAGCACAGTTGGGTGAAGACAACCTGGAGCAGGTGTTACCTGAAAGCAGTTGTACTAGTGAGCTGTCCCCAGAGCACTGCAGAGCTCTACTTCAGTGCTGCTGTAATACTGGGGTGCGTACAGGTTCTGCTATCTCTGTCACTGCTAATCTGTAGCCCGAATACACTCTTAGGTTTCATACTGCAGTTTCTTTGGCCAGCTTAGTCAGCATATGCTCCCAGCCAGAAAGTGATCACACTATCTCTTCCTCTTGTCTTTTCACCTGGCCTAATAAATTGATTAATGTGCTGCATCTTGCTAATTTCCAAGAGCCAATTAAAACTGTTAGTTGAATCTTGGCTTTTGTATCCTTTTATGTTGTTACTTTTTTTTTTTTTATCTTTTGGGAGAGAGGAAATAAACACCTGAATTCTGGAGAGCTTGCTGGTATTTTGTTTAAAAAGTTACCAATTCCATTGGAATGTTCCTTCTTACACAGGAAGGCGATGGATAAAGCAGATGTTCATTGGAGCTTTCCTTATTCCGGCAATGGTGTGTGGAACTGCCTTCTTCATTAACTTCATTGCCATCTATTATCATGCTTCAAGAGCTATACCATTTGGAACCATGGTGAGTCATTTTAATGGAGAATTTAAACACCGCTGTAGACACAAGAAAACTACTTCTTAATCAAAATACAATTATGAGTCATAGCTTTAGCTTTCTAGTTAGAAATGTATTCTGAGAGGGTTTAAGTTCTTCAAGTATAATTTGTTTCAATCACTACAGCTACTGGGTGCCAGCAACAGTCCTCTCTGCTTAAAATGGCACTTCTGCTTTCTGTTTAATCTTCATTCTGTGTCAATCTGAAGTACAGCATGGAAAGTTAGTAACTTGATTTTTTTCTGGATGACCAGTGCAAACTGGCTATAAGCTACAATGCAATACAAAAAATACAAAATAACTTTTTTGGATGGAATAGTCATTACTTTTCACGTTTGTGCTAGTTATAGTTACTTCCTCATTAGTAGTATTTTTAGTGCCTGCCTACGTAGAAAATTTATACATTTATTGAATTAGTTGTTATAAAACTATTAAGTACAAAATCAAGTTAAATGTGCATAAACTTTTTGCTTAATTTTTGTGGTTCTCTTCTTCATGTAGTTAGGTTAAAATTTTATCTTTGTCTGCTATTATTAATTGGTCTGTGCCCCAAAGGAATATTGTATTCATTTATCTTTCCTAAGCTTGCAGCCATGTACAGTACTGTCAGAAAGGTTTACAACAGTCATCTCTGACATGTGTAAAGAGGCTCTGTTTTACTGCTGAGCAAGCATTTGTGATATCAGATTTCTCACTTGTATTCCCATTTGGAGCTCAGAATTGCTGAGGGAAGGGAATTCCACCTGGGTTGAAGTTTGTCTTGTAAATCTGTTCAACTGACTTGTATTTTAAGATCATGGAAACATGTATGTGTAAAAGCAAACGGGAATATAAATCTTCAAGGGTCACTTAATCGGGATGTTAGGACTCTTCATACACAGTGATTTTAATGATCTCAAGGTTTTATGAGTGTTTGAATCATTATAATTGGTCATAAAACTTCAGTGGAGTTAGCAAACTTTTAGTAGGAGTGGGTTATGGATTGGAAACTTCATCAGAATAAATAATGCTCTAATGATTTTGAATTAACTAACGAAGCTGGTTTGTAGAAGGCAATGAAAATTGTTTGAAATTACCATGTTGTGCTTCAGTCTGAAGTCCCTGGGAAGGTTTCTAGCTACATGGATAAGATACCTTTGTATCTTTCTGCCTTCGTTTTTAATGTAGTGAATCTTCCACAATTCTCTGCTGTAGACTTGGTGCTGATTTCTTGTTTTCGGGAAGTAAAATCTCTGTCAGCTAAATATACTAAACTCAGAAATGACTTCATTTGCCCTGGAATGTCTTGAAGCCGCCCTTCTTGATTTAGCTGCTGGCAAGAATTAACTCTTTTTGCTTCGGTACTGTAAAACTGGAAAAAGCAGATACTGAGTTTGAAAAGAATCACCAAGCTAAAAGGTTGCTAAAACTCTATGCTTAAATATGGCATCCTGTGCTTTGCCGTTTCATATTGCTTTTTGCCAGTGAACCTGTAGGATCAGTCTCTTCTCTGTGACTTAATCCCTCCCTCGAGACAGATTTTTCTGTTGAAGGTAGGCAAGAGCAGCTGACAGTGCTGTCAAACCAAGGTGACCAAACTAACATGAAGTGGCTACTTCCATCTGCCTGGTATATGCTCTTCTGCATTTTGTGTTTAAATGCTCGGATTGATTGGGCCCTTCAGGACCTTCATACACGTCACTATCATTTCAGTCTGTTTAGAACATCAGAGCTTCATCCACCTGGAGTATCTCTACTCCTGATGTCTGGAATCTCCTGAAAGATGTTGTAGGTACTGGGAAGATCCAGAGTTTGTTTGTGAAATCATTTGTCAGTCTTGTCTCTGCATGTAGCCCTTTTGGATATACATGCAAGCTGCACTGTTACAAACATTACGCTGGGAAATGTTCTGTGAGAAGGAACAAAAGCTTTAATTTCTTCCCTGGGATATCTTTGTTGCCTTTTCCTTCAAAATACAGTAAACAATGTGACAGATTTTATTCAAATATGAGAGTTTTTTAAAACCCAGTGGTTTAACACTTCTAAATCCCTAGGCATATGAAATTGATATAAAAACCTGTGTTTTATTTCACCTCTTCGTTCTTATAGATACAGAGTGAGTGCAGTTCAGTTCTTTGGAGTCCAATCTTTGTTATTTTGTAGTTGCCTTTTTTGTTTAAAATATCACATCACTGCTGAACACGGAGTTCTTCTGAAGGTGTTGTACACCTTGGCTTACCTTCTGTTGATTTTTTGCAAGTATTTTCAATGTAATGATCATTTTTCTATTTTGTTGTGTTTGAATTATAAACAGAAAATGGATCACGAGACAATTGAAATAATTTTAAATAGTGGCACGTGAAGTGAGCTCTTTACTTTTACAAGGAATGTGATAGTTGTCCTACACAAAAATACTTAGAAAAGAATCATGGAATCATTAAGGCTGGGAAAGACTTCCAAGATCGTCTGGTCCAACTGTCCCCCAACCACTAATATTGCCCGCTAAAGCACGTCCCTCAATACCAGGCCCAGCCTTTTCTTAAACACCTGCCGGGATGGTGATTCTGCTACCTCCCTGGGCAAAATTATTCATTGAGTAAAAATCATTGAGAATTACTTATGAAGTAATGCAGAATTTCTGTAGAGTACACCATGATGGAATTTAAAGAGGCCACCTTAATGCTGGCACTTCACAAGTTGTGACTGGATACGTTGTTCTATGTAATACATAATTTAAAGATTCTCATTATGGCTAGTATGACTAATATTCTGACTGCAGAATCTGAACAGCTTATATTGAACTATTTAGATTGTACCATTTTTGTTTTGAGCGAGCAGTTGGTTCCTGTATGGCTAACATTCCAGTATGCATTTTTAATGATTTATTTAAATAAGATTATTCACACAGAATTTCTCTTGGGATCAATACCCTAGTGTTTGCATCATTTACACCGTGTATAAACTAGAAAGGTTTCCTCTGACAGATAGCTTAATCCAGGCTGCAGCCATCTCTGACAGCTTTAAGTTGAGTATTGGCTGCCACTGAAAATGGTCGACCTGATATCACCACAGGTTTTCGTGCATTGAGCCAGATCAGAAAATGATCTGGCTGAAATACTCCTGGCTAAAAATAGAAGGAAGGAAGGAAGGAAGGAAAATCTAGTAATGTACATTTAGTGGACTGATTCTTCAGATTGCTTGAAAATGACTGTGGAATCTTTGTCAAAAAACACATTTATGCTGAAATAGATACAGCTTAATTTTTTACTACATTTTTTACAGTTCTGTTCTTTACACAAAGTAGCACCCTAGATTAGCAATATAGTTGTAATAAAATTAATAACACTGTATTTTGAAGCCTTCTATTTTCTTGTTGTGTGTGATGTCTTGGCAGATTTTGTGTAGAAAACTGTTTCACTGTACAGATTTTGTACCTCTGTACTGCGGAAGAGTTTCATGCTGTCTGAGGGTGCATTTTTGGTAAATGACAGGAAAGATCAAGCTGCTGCTTTGACAGTTAATTTTTATTGCTTGTCTCCTTTGTGCATTAAGCAGTCAAGGCACCGCAGCCTGCCAGTAGCTGTTTAATATTAGATATGCTCATAAAAATTTTAATTATCACCTTTGAATGAAGTTTAATCTACAGTTGTCAGAAAATATGAAACACATGGCACTCAAACATAAATTATATTCTTCTCAACAATGTTTCCTTTCAAATAAGGAAAACTGAATTCTACACATTCAGTGTGTAGAGGGCAGTAAATATTCTTCCCCCTCCAACCTAAGTCACATATTGATTTATTAATAAGATATTTTATAAAACAAAAAATGCAGTGGATGAAATAAGTATGTTTTAATATACAGGCTTGGTAGAAAAACTCATGTAATTTGCCTTTATTTTTATGGATTATGGAGAATGTGTGCTTGCTTTTTCACTGAAAAACTGGGATTTCAGATGTTGTAGATCTGTCTGTTCACATAATTTGTGTTTTCTGAAATGGTAAGTAACACCGTTCTCTGAATTTCTCTTGGATGATGTTACAATAATACTTCTCTTAAAAGGCTCATTAAGACCTAATTCCCACACCTCTGCCTGCTATTATTGATTCTTTTTAAAAATTAAAAAAAAAAAACCTTTAGCCTCCCTCTGCCAGGAGGTGCTTCTGCGGGAAGGCAGAGCATGCCTGTGTTGATCCTTCCTTCGTTTCCTCTTACCATTTGTGATGGTAAACCAGAGGCCAGCTGAGCTCCTCTTGCCATTGTAATCTCATTCTTTGAAGGTCATGAGGCAGAAATCATTCTTCTTCAGTTTTTTTTTTTTTTTTTTTTTTTTTCAGATAAGATACTTATTTACCCTACTACCCTGTGTTTGCTTCAGATAGGCTTTACGCTCTCTAGGCTTAGGCATTGCCCAGTCTGCATCATCACTGCCCTAAGCAATCTGTGGCAACACGCAATACCCCTTTAATTTGGGAGGGAGTAGTGTTTTCACCTCAGATCTAAAGTTTAAAGGAATATGCCTGAAATGGCAGAAGCAAAAAAAGCTGGTTTTCTCCAGTCATCTCTCACATCCAGAGAAGACTGTTACTGCCAGGAATGAAGAAAGTAATTTTCAGCAAGCATCAGTCTGAGCAGGTAGGCTACCTTGGGGGTCAGACGGTGAGTTGAGAGCAAGAAAGAAGGCACACATCAGCAGTGTGTGTTGACTAAACAACACCGGTTGTTTTGGCCAACCTTCTAAGACTTGCAGGTTGCTTTCACCAGGGCAGGGTTATTTCAGATGACAGAACATCAGCTTGGACAGCCTGTCAGAGGCAGGTATAAGTGGGAGACATTGCAGAGCCTTCCCTTTCCTCATTTAGTTTGTCCTTCTTTGTACTGCAGAATGATCTCAGATGATTTTTAGACTCCTTAGCGACTCTAGGAGAAAAGCATACTCCAAATGCAACTGTCCTCAGAACACAGCATTGCGTTAAGACAGACGGTGCGTTGTTTAACAAAGCACTGGTTTATCTTAGTGCTGCTTACTAGATCTCACCAAAGGTTCTAGTTGTTCTGTCTGAAATCTCTTGAATTTTCAACCGAGTAGAATGGAAGATAGTATAACATCATCAGTCATGGCTTGGCTGATCTGATAGTGAAACCACAGGCACTCAATTTTTCTGATGTATGCCAACTGCAGCTGTACTGGGGACAGGTTGGCAGTACTTACTGAAGCCGTTATTCAAGGAGCATTGGTCTGTCTTGGCTTGTTTTTATGTAGGTAAACAGTTTTTAGGTTTCAGTGCTGCTGGTGAGTCAGTCTCCCAGACAACAACCATGTCCAGCAGGAGGAAGTTGGGCCTGCTCCTTGCCCACCTGATTTGAAGGCACTTAGCTCTGTAGTTAGTGTTAATGGAGTGGGATGCTACTGACTGCCTTTCCTTCTCTCTGAGTTTGCTAGATAAGCAATAAAGCCTGGATGATTCCTTCCCTGAGGTTATATTATTTCCATGCAGATTCTCTGTGGTAGATGAATTGTGCAAGATAAACAATTACAGGCTTGTAGGTTTGAGCTTGGAATTCAAGGCTGTTGCTGGATAGTTTCTTTCTACAGTACATTTCTACAGTGGATTTGCTCTCTACCAGTATCCCCAGCCAAAGGTTATTTCTAAGATCAAGTGAAGCTGTGAACACTTTGATAACGACACTGTAAAGGACGGTTCTAACTGGATGAGTCGTGTGGATGCCCAGCCCTGCTGCTGCTGAGCTTCGTGTTTGAGGCAGGCCTGAAGCCTACGTGCCTGGACGTGTGGGGAGCACCATGGACAGAGCCAGCCCACCACGCCCTGTGCACGCAGGATGCAGAACAACCTTTTCTTGCAATGGAAATGGTTTCAATATGGTCAGCTCGGAAATTCTTTGGATCCTGTGCAGGCCTTAATTCTTGAATGTCATTCTTCCCCCTACGGCTCAGACAAGCTGAGATTTTTTAGTCAAGATCCGTTCAAGTTTATTTAGTAGTGATTTCAGAATGTTATTTATTTTTGTGGTAGTGCTTCTCTTGTCCTGTTATGTTGAAGGGCTTTTAAAGGATTTTAGTAAACGTGGCACTCAATATGTTGTTCTTTATTTCATAGTTTTTGGCATTTTTCTCTGAAAATTCTCATCTACTCATTCTTTTAGATTGAGTAGCTTTCAAGTGCAGGGTCTGCATCCATTAAGTGATTTATATGCTTCTGTGATTCATTCTTAAGTGACCTCAGTGGCCTACCTAAGAAATTGTGCTTGTTTGCTTGTATTTTTCCAGTAATGGAAGATGATAAATGGGAGATATTAAATGTGTATTAAATGTATAAAATCTGCTTTATTATTGCCAAGTATAAATGCTACTTAGTTTCTCCTTATTTACTGCTGAAGCTTCAGGTTTTAGTGGCTGATGATGTAATGCTTTAAAAACATCCCCAAGAAGTACAGAGCAGTCTGGAGAGTGTTTCTGCTCATTGACCACCTGTTTAGTGTACCCCTTCTGAGAAGCATAAAATCTTGCTCCATCTGACCCCAGGCAATGTTTTCCATTCACATCTGGCCCAGGCTAGTGATAGTATGCAAGTCAGTAACAGAAGGATAACTCACTCTGTTTTGTCAGATGTTACCTTAAACTCATGTGATTGACTTAATGTAAAGTTTGCGTTGAGCTAATGTAGTACAACTCCTCGTTGCAAAAAGTTAACAAAATACTTGATGCTAATTCATTTTGCACTAAAGATTTGAGAGTATTTCTTGCTAAACATTTAAAATTATCCTATTTTGGAAGATAAAAACATATTGCCTTCCAGGAATAGCAGAACTACATAGATATGTTGAAAAAAAAAACCTCATGATAAACTTCTAAGGAGGATGTTTCATTGCATAGCACAGGAACATTGGCTTGACTTTGCTTGTTGTGTGTAAACCTAATCTTTGTATGTAAGTAGCGCCATTGTGCTTCTGAACTGAGTATTTTTGCATACCCGTGGTCATTTGTATTTTTGGCAGCTCTTAATTACCTGGTTGGTTGGAAAAAGTCAAACCCCAAATTTTGATTGGTAGCATTCTGACATGGCTTCACAGTTCTTGTTTGGGTTTCTTTTTGTGGCTTGGATTGAAAATCTCATACCTGTATTTGTCGTAATTATGTATGTAACTGCCTGACTGCTAGATGGTAAGTCCGAGGGATAAATCTGTAAAAGTTAAGAGAAACTGACAAAGCACCATGAAAATTTCAGTTGCATTCCTTTGTGATGTATTGAATGTAATGATTAGAGGAAAAACAGTTTTTAAAAAAATAAATCTATAATAGTTCCGTTTCCTGAATTGATATAAAAAAAACATCCTTAAAACTTTTTAATAGCATCTACTCTGAAGTTTCTTAGGAAATAAATACTTCAATAAAGTAGACGTATATTGACTAATTCTTCATAACGGAGGAGTATGGTTCTGCAGCAATAACTACTAAGGACTAATATATACAGGATATATTGGTTATCTTCTTTCATCTTTTTATACCTTTTTTAAAAAATTATTATTTTATTTTTCATTTACAGGTGGCAGTATGCTGCATTTGTTTCTTTGTCATTCTTCCACTGAACCTTGTTGGTACGATTCTTGGCAGAAATCTGTCGGGACAGCCTAATTTTCCATGTCGTGTCAATGCAGTGCCTCGTCCCATACCAGAGAAAAAATGGTAAAGACAACTGTGCATCTTAACTAGATGTATTCATTTAAAATGACATTTCAGGTGTGATCATTAAAAGCCTTTCTAAAGTAACTTTTTTATTTAATTTGAGCTGTATCTAGAAGAATACCTGTACAGAAATTTTCTTAGTGTGTTTTTGGTTTTTTTTTCTGTTGGATAAAAGCACCATGTGTGGGTAATGGTTAATAGTTGTAGTGGTTCTGGATCACTGGTTTACATTTGGCCTTAGGTACTCTTTCTTCAGTCTCTTATGTAAAAGTGATGATTCCAAGTCAGTTCTGATACGGGTATCTTGAAACTAAACCTCTCCTCTTTAGTTAATGCTTCTTACAGATTTAGGATCAAATGT
Organism: Aythya ferina; assembly: GCF_964211825.1. Classification (NCBI taxonomy): domain Eukaryota; kingdom Metazoa; phylum Chordata; class Aves; order Anseriformes; family Anatidae; genus Aythya; species Aythya ferina. The sequence continues at coordinate 17,430,517 of NC_140302.1, read as the reverse complement.
GCCTTAGAGGCATACCTGTTCTGTTTAATGGCTTCCATGTTCAAGCTGAGACATATTTGCAGGGTGAAGGTAGGGAGAAGCTTGCAATGCTCTTCTGCACTTTTGTTGATGGCACAGAGCCTAAAATACTTGAACTATACAGTTTGAATTGTGAATTAATTATTTTTGAAGTCTATGTAAAGGAGTGCTGGTTCTCAAAAAGTAGTCTTCATTTTTTGGCAAATTTTAATGCTGTCGTTTTTTTTACTACTAATTTATTTCAGTGATGGAAGCAGCAAGCTGTGGAAATGAAAGTATCCTCAGAGGAAATTTTTAATATATTTTTCTTGCTTTTCCTGTTAAGAGGAATGGAACAGAGTGTTAAGGGGGCATTGAAATGTGTACACCCACAGTAACCAGGAAGTGCAGCACACTTAGTCTCTCATTAGTGGCAGGTTGTGCAGCTCACATGCTAGGATTTGATTTATATTTGATTTATATTGTGGCATGTGTCTTGGGAATCTGATGGATTTTGTGGGATCAGGATGACAGATTAAAAGAAATAAGATGCTTTCCATGAAGACAATGAAAGTGCACACCACCAATTTAGACAAGTCTTCAAGTAAACAATAAAAGAAGCTGCAAATGAAGTCACAGGTTGCTAGCTAGATTCAGCATCATTGCAAGTACTGGGCAGAGATCACCTTTAGTAAGTGACAGGACCATCTGTGGGTAGCTGAGTATCAATTTTTAGCCATGTGCTTATGACTCAGTATAGCATTAAAATGAACACTGGTTCTTAATTATATAAGCATTGCTCTGAAATTTTCATTGCAGTATTTGCAGTATCTGTGGTCATCAACAGCACTGAATTTTTACTGTCTTCATTGAAAACTAGTGGATGTTACGGGGTTTGATGGTTTAGGCCCCTTTCAGGAAAAAAGAGATTCTTTCTGTAGCTGGTAAGACTGGTTAGATTCCTGGCCTGTAAATAAGTGTGAGCCTTATGTTTGTTTATTTCCCCCAAGAAGGACTCCTCCTACCCATACATGACATCCTATTAATTAATCCATGTTATTTTCCTGGTTATATGTCTTAATATGTTTATAAATAAAAGAATAAAATGGTCCCTAAACTAGTTTTAATGTCTTTCAGGTTCATGGAACCGGCTGTTATTGTTTGCCTAGGTGGAATTCTCCCTTTTGGATCAATTTTTATTGAAATGTGAGTTTGTCAGAGATTTCTCCATTTAATTTAAAAATAATTTAAGTACAATTACAATATCATCTGCATATTTTGTTTGTTCTCTACAGGTATTTCATTTTTACTTCGTTCTGGGCTTATAAGATCTACTATGTTTATGGCTTTATGATGTTGGTTCTGGTTATCCTCTGCATTGTGACAGTTTGTGTGACTATCGTTTGTACCTATTTCCTGCTAAATGCAGAGGATTACAGGTGGTAAGTATTCTGTTATTTGCTTAGTTGAACAGACTGTGAAAGTATTATGGAAAAGCTACGTCTCGTCAGTGTAGACAGGTCTTTTCAAAGTATCCCACAAACAGATTTTAGCTGTAGGGAATAAAAGCAGTTCTCGGACCCTTTCTATCCAGGAGATTTCTCAGTGAGTGCACATCTGTCCATGCATGTATATATGCATAAAAAATATGCTGAGGCACGAAGGAATATAAAGAAGGGTCATCACTGATATTAGTGACAGATGTTGCAATGGAAGCTTTTGGCACTTGTAGCAGACATGTAGATTTCGTTAAATAAATCTATAGAACAAAGATGCTTTGTTTTTAGGACAAGTTTTTAGTGCATTGTGCATTTTCTTGGGAAGATTTTTCGTTTAGATGTATGATGGGCATGCATGTTTACTTTCAGGCAATGGACAAGCTTTCTTTCCGCTGCATCAACTGCGATATATGTTTACATGTACTCCTTTTACTACTACTTTTTCAAGACAAAGTAAGTGGTAGTTTTCTTTCTTGAATATCAGATTGCCATATTGTCAAAGACAAACGTATTGAGAAAGATGAGGAAAAATAACTAGCATAATTTCCTATCTTTTTCAGGATGTATGGCTTGTTTCAAACATCATTTTACTTCGGTTATATGGCAGTATTTAGCACAGCTTTGGGAATAATGTGTGGTAAGTTTCAAATATACTGAAAATTTTCTATCTGAATTTTCAGACTGTCATGTTGCTGGCTTTAGCTCTGTGTTTTGGTGGAGTATGTATGTGGTGCAAGATCTGCTCAAAAAAGTGTACAATCCTTAAAATTAAACTTACATTTCTCTGTTTATACTTCATTCCTACATAATACAGAAGTTTCCCATAGACTGTGTCTTCTGATAATTGATTTTAAATTTTAAGGAAGAACATTTATGTATTGTGCAGAGAATTTCAGCCTTCGTGCAATGTTGAAAGACTCAGTATTGGGCAAGAATACAGTAATAGGTTACATTTTTAATGCAATCTAAATTCTTCAAAGTTCCAATTTTTAGTTGAGTCCATGTTAATTTTTTTTTTTGGTTTTGAGTTTTTACCGTTGCTCTGAGACAAGGAGCTAGGTACACACAATAAGCTATCGGTGGTGCAATGCTGATGGCGCTGCCTTCTGCGTCCTATGGCATGTATATGTGAGGGTGACAGTCCAGAAAGGACTGAAACCTCAAGACAGCGTTTGAAAAATGAATATTGGAATATCCACAGGTGAAGAGAACACAAAGTGCTCCTGTGTGCAGCTGGGTTTCGTTGCTTTTTTAAGATACTGTTTTGAGAGATGTTTAGAGGAAAACATCTCTCTTGACATGGAAGTCATCTGATGAAGCCATGCATGCTTATTTACTTGTTAGCTTTGTTTTTAGTCTTTGTTTTATGACTTTCAGGAAGTCAAAGTGCTACTTTGTTCTTTTGCACTTTCCTGTGACATTACTTGCTTTTCAAGTATGATCCTTATTTAATACTTCCCTTCCTACCAGTAAATAGTCCTATAGCCTCTAGTGGAAAGCTTTCTCTCAGTTAGATATTTGAGACCCATCCCCGGAGGGTAATTTTACTATGCTTTTTGAACAGGGGAGGGAAGGAATCAGCTCTTAGCTGCTGAGTACCTGTTACCCATTTCTCTCATGAAATCTAATCTTGCCTCATTGGGTTCTTGGCACATTACAAGACTTCCCTGCTGTTCTGGTAGTCTTGCAGCCATTTTTTTTCTTTAATAGGCTTATACTTTTCAGCTCTAATCTTTTCTTTATAAAGTGCTCAGGCTGGTATTGATTAAAACGTCTGTGATGCAGAAGCCAAGCTTGCCCACCAGTTCCAGTAATTAAAATGTTTTCTGTTCTTTTTAACATGGAAAAGGAAGGTTGTAAAATGCTTTTCTGTCATGGTAGGACACTACCCGATAGAATATTGGAACAAATTACAAATTTATTCCGAATCAGAACATACTTGTGTGTATGAAATCTGATTTCTACAACCGTATTGAGATTTTTCTTTTCCTTTTTCTTCTTTAATTGTGTTGGAAGAGAAGCTGTGAGATTCCTTTTTACTGAGAACTCATATTTTCAGCATTCTGGGGGAAGAAAAAAAAATCCCTGTCAAAAAGCATTTGTCCAGTGAACTTGCTGTCATTGAGATCTAACGACATGTCAGCACACATGCTGCACAATTCCATAGTGACTACATCTCCGGTGAAAGTGTTTAGAGCTGTGCTTTAGATGCTCATGTAAATTAGTATGTTCAGTATCATACAGCTGGATATACAGCAGACTAGTTCGGACCAAGGCAGTAAGCTAGTATCTTCCAACTCTGTTTTCAGTGCTTCTGATTATGCTTACAGAACTCAAATCCCACATGCAGTGGGATGCTTTGATCCAAAGTTTTTTGCCCTCTACAGAGCATCTAAGCCCAGGGACTGGACAGTAGGGAGCCATGAGAACTTCCAAATCTTTTGAGCTTCTCATACTTGCCTCTTAGTGCCAGAGAACAAAATTGATTCATGAACTCAGTGTATGGCTTAGGAATTAAGTAGTATAGAATGGTCTTTTGCAATACTGCACATTGGCATCCAGATAATATTGTAAGTATGACTGAAGGATGTTTGAAAAGCTTACATGCTTACAAAGACACAGCTGTAGTAAGTGCTAATTGGCTTGAAATAATAGATGGGAAATAATCTATGATTTCTTTGCAGCTGCTCTTCCTTGCTATTTGGATTCTTTTGGGTTCTGTTCATTTAAAGGCTTGTTCTGCTGAAATACGCTTACAGTCTATTTCTGCTAAACCTATGTAGGCTAGAACCAAATTAAAGCACCTTATCAGGTGATTAAAAAAGAATCAATGTGATTGCTTTTTTATTTAAACAAGCCTGCATTTGTCTCAGAAGGGCATTCCTTAATTGTTTGTCATCATTGTCTAGTGTTCCTCACCCTTCCCCTGCTTTTACTCAATTCCTGTGAAGTAGCCTTGAGGATTAATTGCTGGCTTGGACATGGCCATGACTGGTACTTCATGGATAAGGCTGCTGTGGTTCAGGATGGGTTGTGACTTGTTTATGGAGTTGAGAGCTGTGGTCTCCTGTGACTGCTGCTCTCTGCTCTTCCCTCTCACTTCCATCTCATGCACACGTTCTACAGATCCCAAATGAACCGCTATTAGTGCTTTGCTCTCCTAAATGTCTGTAGTATCTGGCATCATATTACTAGAGAAACGCTCAAAGAACAAGTTCTGTGATGCACCTGAGTTTAGGATCTGAAATGAGCATTGGATCCATTCACATTAGCTGCCTTAATAGGCAAAAAGTGATGTCTTAAAACAGGCGTCCAGTACCCTTATTTTGTCAGTTTGCTGCCTGCAACAGAAAATGAGTTTCTCCACAGTCTACAGAACAGCCTGTGTGCTTCTGTTTGACTCCAAGCTTATGTCACCTCTGCATGTCATTGCCAGGCTTCCTCTCTGCTGCATCCTCAGCACACTTGCTTTTGAGCAGCAACCTGATCTTGTATGCACTGTATTAATTTTAATTGGACTCTACTTTGTCCAAGTTTGTAATACAAGTACTTCATTTTCTGACTAGTGGAATGATTGTCATGATATTTTACACTGCTTGAAATGCCATGCAACAACACAGACTGACTCTACAGGCTCTTTATTATTCCAGTGGCACTGGAATCATCCATCGGGTTTGCTTTGTGCAGATCTCCTGACTTCATGTGAATGTTGGGCTTTGGGGGTCTGAAAACCAGAATTCTGTGCAGGTTTAATGACTGGACTCATGAATTACCTGAACAGTCCCCAGGATTTAAAAAATTGTCCCAGTTCTAAATAATTCTATGGTCAGCCAAGGTAGCTGAAAGAAAAGCACTGGACAGTTCACTGCAGGCATTGTTTGACAACGATCCTTAATCAGCCTGGCAAAACAGGTTCTGGGTTTCACCAGTAGGCTGCTGAATCTCTTTCTTAGAAGAGGTCTTGGTCCTGTACTTTTTTTTTTTTTTTTTTTTTTTTTTAAATTTTCCAGGTGTCCTTAGTGCTGCAGTATTTTGGATTTAGCATAAACTGTTGCCCCTATCAAAAACGCAGTGACCTGTTCTTTTACTACTGCTGTGACAATGCATAATCTGCTCATGACTCTTACTAATTTGAAAACCACAGGTTGCAATTTCCTTTAACTACTAACTGCTACTAGTTTAATCTCTTTGTACAGACCTCCTTGGAGTTTAAGGCTCCTGGGATAGGGATCTATTATTGTTTGTGCCTTGTGGGAAGGAAAAAGCCATCTGCCAATAAAACACTCATCCAGAAGGCATGCAACTTCTAATAAAAACCCGCCCTCCCATCCACCTTCCCTGCAGAGTGGGTGATTGTATGTTTTTTACCCTCTGTTCAGAAAAAGGGACCTGCTTATTGGCAGCAGTTGGGGAGCCGCTATATTTATCGAGGCCAAGTGAGCATGGCCTCTTGGTAAGATGGCTTAATAGATTTAGTTTGCTAGGCTAGGGGAGTTCTTGCCAGACGTTCACTGGGAGCAGGGATAATTGGAATTTGAGAAAAATATTGCAGGTAAATAATTTTCTGTTTGCAGGGTGCATGATTTTATGTGACTTTAAGTGTGTGCGTGTTATTTCTGATTTATTGTTATCAGCTCTCTAACATATTCAACATTTTCTGTTTATTTTGCAGGAGCTATTGGTTACATGGGAACAAGTGCCTTTGTTCGTAAAATCTACACTAATGTGAAAATTGACTAAGGAAATAAGAAAATTGAACTATGGATCAGTTCCTGTTTTCAGGGGGATGAACTTGCACAACAAAAAGCGCGAGAAGAGATTTGGGTTTTAACACTGGGCACTATATGGGTCTCCATTTTGTGGATGGCTTAAAGTAACATCTATTTCATTGATCCTAGGTTCTTACTGACTGCTTTCTCCAACTGTTCACAGCAAATGCTTGGATTATATGCAGTAGGCATTACTACAGTACGTGGCTAATCTTCCCAAAAAAAAATAAGGAAAAAAAACCTAGCTCGTTAAAGATGAATAGACTAGCTCTCTTCAGTGAAGAGGACAAACAGTTTATTTAAAGCATTCGTTCCATTCAATAAAAAGAAGGAAACTTGGCTGCTAAAACTACTTGATTAGTAGTCTTCCTGGTACTTAACATTTCTAAATTATGTAAAAATGCTGTTCCAGAAAGATTACTTTTCTGATTTTTACTGCCATTGCCAGGATAGGAGGTATGTTTTATATTTTGAATCCAGGTGCTTTTGGGTTTATTTGCAGTATCAACTATACCCTACACATTTGTTTAAAAAATAGTTTAAAAATATATAAAAAAAAACCCCACCTGCATGTAATATATCAGCTATTGTTCTAGTTGGACCAACTTCCCTTTATTTATCTTTAAAGTAATATCCAGCTACATCTTAAATCCATCCAAAGAAAATACAGTTTGAAGACGGGGTATGTTCTCTGCAATGCAATTTACTGTACAGTTAGAAAGCAAAATGTTAAATGAAGAGGATTGTTTGTTTTTTAATAAACACTCTGAGGTCTAGATTAAAACAAAACCAACATTTTAACTGAATGTCTAAAGTGATTCTCCTTTTCTTTCCAAGTTAGTCTTGCATATTTTTTATTTTTTTTTTTGGTTTGGGTTTGAATGAGAATTTTCCTTTAGACATACAAGGGGTAATAAGTGTATATAACATTAAATAATGTAACTTAGGTGTAGATCCCAAATGTATTTGGATGTACAGATTTACTACAGAGTACTTTTCTGATGATTCGGTGTAAAAAATGTGTGAATTTGGGTGGCTTTTTACATCTTGCCTGCCATTGCATGAAAAGTTGGGGTTTCTTCACAATGTGTGTATGTCATGCTTTTCTGTTCCTTTTCCTTTCTGAAGCTCTTACAGGAATTAAATTTGTAATTTAGAACATTTTAATTTTTGTTAATCCTATCTGGACACTTGTAACATCAAAAGCACAGTTGCTTTAGAGTGTTCAGAAAACTAAAATAAACTTTTCAGACAAAAATATTCTGATTGTGGAAATAGATGAGTTTGCAGTTGAAAGTGTTTGAAAAGGCAATACCACTGAATGCCAATTTCTGCATATGATATTAGTATGGGTTTCAAATATCCAAGCCCCACACTTTGAACTCAGAGTTCGCTTGCAACTGTATTGTATAATACAGCTCCAAAGTGGATGACCAGCCCAAAAAGATTCTTTTTGGCTGAATTCTTTGTAGAGAAGTATGTTTTGTGATCCAGCTAGTGTACTGAGAAAAAAGGGGGTAAGCACAGTCTGAAATAAATGGGCAAATAAAGTTAAGTCTTTCAAAGATGACTGTTAATTATGCACTGTATTAGCTAGAAAAATCCTGAGTGTGTTTGTGACAGATTTAAGAGCCACTTGGCTTGATGGATTTGGTGGGTTTTTTTGTTTTTGTTTTTTTTTTTTGGGGGGGGGGGGTGGCAGGAGGGGGCATCTACCATATCAGAATGTTTTTATCAGTGCGGCTGTCTGAAATACAGCACCAGCCATGGAGAAGGCAACTTCCTGAATTTAAAAAACGAGCAAAGTGGTTGTATTGATTAGTACTGTATTGTCTCCATAAAAAGTATTGATAATGCAGTAGCCACAATGAGAAACAACCCTGCTTCTGCAGGGGCGGGTTGGGGAGTGGGGGAACTGAACTTACAGTTAATACTGAGAAGCGATGCATCCTGCTGTATATAGCTTCTGTAACATATCTGAGCTTTCAGCTCTGAAGCTCTGATTTTCTTGGCCAATTTTAACCAATCTCTCAGAAAATAAGTTTTGTTTCAAGCGAATGGTTGGTGTCAGTAGCTGAGCACTGTGCCATTTAACAGAAGATAATTCTTTTTAAAGTACAGACTGATTTTGAGATGGGCTCATAAACTGTATCAACAGTTAGTTTTCCTTTGTTCTGAAACATGGAGACCTAAAGCAAAAAATGGGGTTTGTACTCGTTCTTGCTAGTGCATATGGATGGGAGAAGCCCTCTTTTCATCCATGTTCTTGTAAATCTAAAGTGAGAAGCCATTATCTCCACACAATAAATACATTAAGTACTCCTCTGAGATACAAGTTTTTTAAAGGGAATATTTTGATAATGGGTCTGTTTCTCTATTTAGAGCACTGCTATGTGATTAGTCTATCAGAAATGTCACTAAATGGTTTGTGAATTTCATTTAATCACTTTTTAATGCCACAGAACGGTGGGCTGCCTACTTGCTTTCTCTATCCTCTGGCATTATTAGCTTTTGCATATCCAGATAGGATTGTATAGCTTTTAAAGTGACATTGAAAAGATACTTACTGCACAGGCATTGCTTTTCTTTCTGCAAGCACGTTCCTCTGGAGAAGTACTGTGCTGAAATAATTGACATTTTTGTAATTCCACCATAGCACATGAATAAGTTGGGGTTTGACTTTGCTTTCCCCCTTTCTTTTGGTTTCTGAAGGAGTGCGAAATGTGACCAGTTTTGAACAGCTTGTCTCTATGGTTGCTGTTTGGGGTAAGGCCATTTATTTGCACCCCCCAAAAAAATGTGGATATGGTGTGAACCATCTTGCTTCATAGAATTTGGAAGTTCTCTGCTTAGATGATGTAGTCCTTCCTCTTTTATGGAAGAAATAAAGATGTTACAGACAACACTCTTATTTCCATGGTTGTTTCTTAGGATTTTCTGGTTCTTGAATTGAAGCTTTTGATGACTCCACAGCTGGCCATTCAGTGCTTCTCCTATTTCTGGGGCCAGAGAATTGAGCAAATAGTTGTGTAGTGATAGCCAGTATTGATCCAATGCTTTAGATAAATACAATTCAAAATCTTATATATTGTGGCAGAATACATGCAGAAAGCACCTCTGGTACTTTCTGTATGAAAAGTGCGTAAACACTGGATTGGATGTAATGGAGACTGCAAATAAATACTACATTATGCTCTTTTCTGATGTCTGAACATTTTGAAACAAGTTGTCTATTAATTCCTCTCCAGATTTACATTCCAAAGTGTGTAAAGGGCACACATTACTTTCTGTACAATAGTGTAGGAGTACTTTTCACAAGTTTCAGATATTAAATATATATATATACCATTAATATTTTGTGTGTTATAAAACTGGGTAAAATTGGTAACGTGTTTTTAAAATATTTTTATCAAGGGGCATCTACTAGCTTTTGTGAAGATTTGTGTTTCTTATCACCATCGTCACTGCACAGGTAACTCAGGGTTATGTTTTGCTCTGGCTTCAGCATCAACAGCATCCAGCCAATTTGCCCGATGAAGGATATGTAGGCAGCTTTACCGAAGACAGCAGAGTTGCATAAGTGTGACTGCATCAGCAATTACTCCTGAAATGTGTCAGAAAAGTATAAGCTCAGGAAAAAAGCCACTTCTGTAGTCTGTGGGCAAGTAAACTGAGTAGTTGGAACTAGAGTTAATTGAGGGGTCCCCTTATATTGAATTAATTCTTAAGCTTGTAGTTTAATTAATTAGTTCTTAAGCATGTGCTTTAATTAAGAGTCAGTTGGGGCACTGGATTGGACAAGGATTCCATCCTCTGGATCCCTTCAGTCTTTCCTAGCTGAATGCCCTGTGGTAGTGGCAGTCCTGCAATGGCTGTTGGCACTTCTCCTGAACCAGCAGTCTAAACCAAGTATCTCTTAACAGGGTTAACACTGAAGTCATAAAAACCACTGCTATTGTTAAAATTTTGTTGCAATAAAGCCCCTCTTCAAAATTTTGAAGCAGCGCATTCACAGCTTGCATTCTTTGGTAGCATCTTTTTGAAAAAAAAAAATAATAATATATATATATATATATGTTTTGGTGCCATTTTTGAAAGGCAGAAATGTAGAAATGAACCCTTCAAAGGACCACTTTTTTTTCTAAATAATTTCAGTGAGAAAATTCTCCCAGTTTTGTGAGGAGATGTATCAGCATGCAAGTTTTACAAATAGCACTAATATTGTTTACATCTTGCAGTTTTATCCAGGAGGTTTCTTTTCAGTTATGGCGAGGGGCTGTTACTGCATTTACTTTCATGGCTAGTTACATTGTTACGGTGTTGTGTTTTTGTTTTTTTTTTTTTTTTTTTTTTTTGTTTTGTTTTGTTTTGTTTTGTTTTGTTTTCTTTGGGGGGGGAGGGGAAGGCCATGGGGGGGAAAGATGCTGTGAGAATCCATGAATCTTGTAAGGCTTTCTGCAGTTTCAATAAATTTGAGCAGTTACTGGACAGAATTGCTTTTAAAGGGCAGAAACCCAGCTGGGAAAAGGGTAAGAGTTGCTTTATTGAGTGGACTAGTCTCAAAGACAAGCCTCTGGAGACAAATTTTTAGTTCCAGTATCATGTGCCCCAGCCCCATATCAATTGCTGCCTTTTTATTTTCATCAGTGTGTTCGCCATGGTGCTGGGCTTTCATTTGCAATGTGTAGTGCAAATGAAGCCGGGGGGGTTGGCAAGGGTGTTAGTTGTTACAAATATTTGTGGCTGATGGGAGGGTTAATTTCCCTACTGATACAATTCTGAAATATATGTCACACATGTCTGGAGGCTCTGTTGTGCCAAGGCTTTACTTCTTATCAAAAGAAAACCTGTGGAATCTTTCCTTACATTCTAGACCGAAGATTTCCTTCACGACCTTGGGCTTTGGAACATTCCAAAGCATATCGACTATTCAAGTTCACGTTTATCCTTCAGCTAGCTTTGCGTGACTGCCTTCCAGAAAATACGTGCATTCTTAGCGTTGGCAGCTCATGTGCAATAAACAAAATACCAAACTATTTTTTTTTCTGTTAAGAAATAGCCTTCACTTAGAAATAAATGTTTCTAATATCGTGAGGCATACTTACCCATGCAATGCAATAGTTACCTTGATAAGATTTAAGCACTGTGAACTTGAAATACTATGGTGGGTCTGAGCCCAAAAGTTCAGTCTCTAGTACTATCTAAAAAGCTGAGCAAACTAGGAAAAAAAGTGCTGTAATTAGCATGCTATGATTTTTTTTTTCTTTCCTGAAGACACTGAGTGGCAAGCTTGTACTTGATTTATGAAAAATTTTGAGAGTGTTGGGAACTTTTTGTGAAACTTCTAAACATGGCTGAGAACATCATGCAATACTGAACTCAAGGAAGCTTTTGTGTGTGGCTCATTTCTCAAAGGTTTGTGTCAAATGTTTTGGAACTGTGTGATAGACTAAAGCATTAGACAAGGCATGGTTGTTTTCTGGGCTACTAGAGATGTAATGCTCCCTTGGAGTTCATGTTACGCAGTTATTTGATTCTGAATCGCTACAGTCTTGGTTTAGCCGTATCACTTTACTGGGCTGAGAATATGGTATATCCTATCCATTGCATTTCGGTATTAGCTTAGCCTGAGGCTTTTCCTTGCTTTGCTAAAGAGGTATAGTTGCAAAAATGGGGAGGACGTTTTCTCATTTCCCACCTAATGTCTGGTGCAAAACAGCGAGCATTATGATAAACCAGTTTATATTGAAAAAAGATCTAGCAGTTTTACAGACACATTTACCTGCAAGAATCAGAGATGATACTTTTTCAAGTGATTTTTACAATAAAATGTTGAAGAGGTGCAATTAAGTTACTTAAGTTCTGCATTCGGACTCTGCAAAATCACTTTTAGTAATCTGAGTTGCTCATCTGAAAGTTGATTTCGAGTTTTTTTTTGTTTATCTCACCATCAGGAAGTGAATGAATGCAAACACCTACCGTTGTCTGAATCTAATGTAACACTTCTTTTTAATGGTATGTATAGCGAAATAAATAATGGAAAAGGAAATGGCTATTTCTGATTCTAGCAGTGTAAAGCGCAACATGTAAGATGAACCTAAAGTATTGTTTACCTAACTAGATGAAATGTCTGCACGGTCTGTACCATGGCCAGGTGTGTGATTTCCTTGCAGATGCTACTATAGATAAATCCACATGCAGAAACTGTGATTGGGAGACTTCTCTATGGCAATTCTTCATGAAGCATTACCAAAGCTTTTTTGGCAAATGCAGTCACTCTAAACTCAGGTAGCACGTGCTATCAAACGCTAAGACATGCCTGTGGGTGAGCAGATAAATGCAACTATCCCATCCTTTAGGAAAGAGGGAAAAAATATTTGACAGAAGTTTTTCTGTAGCAAAATACAGGCTATTCTTTGGAAAGACCAATGGATTCACCTTCCAGAGTTTTGAACTCAGCAGATGCTTTTCCAAAGGTGTTCCCATGCTCTCCTGTTTAACATTGCAGCAGACACCACCAAAAGCACCAACTGCTCAGAGCTTTCCAAACACAGCTGACTCCTGTGTGAACCCTGGAAGTAGATGTTAAGTGAATTAATGGAACATCATTTCACATACCTCAGTTTGGAAAACGGTGGTCAAGCCAAAATTCGTACTTCAGATAAGACAGATTTCTCCCCCTGACTCCCACAGCTTGTCTCAGTACATCTCAAAAATGCCTCTGTTGGTAATTTGCTTTTCCTCACGGAGTTTAAGGACTGCAGTCACAAAGGGAATTTTATTTTTTTTCCTGTTGGGATAACTTAAACCACTGTCTGCTGCTATTTTGGAGAACAAAACTGAGTTTTTCCAAATGTGAGTATCTTACTCCTAGCTTCCTGAAGAAATGTCACTGCTTGTGTCTATGTTGGGCTACGTCGATACATTTCTGTTGAATTGCTAACAGCTCTGTGTGCAGGGAGCTGTCTTGTATGGCAGATTTCAGAACCCCTGGAACATATTTCAGCAGATATGTGTCAGCACCCTTAAAGATTCCTTTTGGGCAATGAATCATTTAAGCTTAAGTGAAGTATTTGCTGGGTGGTAATGCAGTAAACTTGAAAAAAGAACAGCCCACCCCTATCCTATAGCAGGAATGACTAAATGAGGGGTGGAGGGAAGGAAGAGGTAGCAGGGATCAATAGTGACCTTTGTGATACTTCCATTTTATCATCTGGATTTGTCAATGACACTGGCCAAACTAATGAAGAAAGGCTGTCCTAGGAGGGGTCAGCTCCTTTAGCGATAATGGGGGTCTAAAGCAATAGATTGGTAGATAAAACCAGATGGAGGAAATGGGCAAGAGGAAATGGGATGAAAGAGGACAGGCTTCATCGTGTGGGAAGCCTGAAGTGATATTAACAGGCTAAATTAACCTGTGATACAGTGTCATGAAGCAGAGGGATAGTGGTGCATCTGCAGAGTGCTCAGAAGTGCCTGTTGGAAGCAATGCACATCAGGTTCAAGCTGCAGCAGTGGTTATTTGCCTCCTTTTTGGTAGGAAACAAATATCTAAACAGAAGGGAGGGGGTACTGGAAATGCAGAGGGAAGAGAAATGAGCTCTATCTCTCCAGGGCTTCGTGCCCTTGTAGTGGTGATATAAATGGAAGAAGAAAATCTTTGTGTGTTTGGGGAGCTGAGACCAGGAAAGGAAATCTGCTTGTAAAGCTGGAGGAAGTAAAGGAACTAACAGTGAGACAGGCTGCAAAGTGCCTTAGTCACTTTGTTAGATTTGATGGACCCAAGCGTTGGCAAGCGGCAAGAAGCAGGTCTTGCGGAAAAACTAACAAACTTCTGTGTTTTGGCCTCAGGACATGTTGTGTGCAGAGATAGTCCATCAATGCTAAGTGGCTCCCACATAGCTTTGCTCATGGATGCTGTTCAAAACAAGCTGTGTGCATTCTTGTTCAGTGAGGCTTGAAAAGACGGTGGATTTTGTTTGCATGCATTGGGCAGGGGGGGATTCTGAGCGTGAAGGGAAAGACTGTCTTTGACAGTGATGGATATAGATTGTGTTGTTTTCGGATATTTAACTATTGCTGTCACGAGTTGCACTGCCTATGTGTAACTTTGCCAACTGTTTTAACAGCTCAGATTAAAAAAAAAAAATGCTTTCACAGGGATTTTTGTTCCTTATTTGCACTGATGAGGCACCTCCAACCAAGATGACATAAACCAGTCCTCTGAACGCTTAGCAGTTGTTATCCTGTGTGCACTGCTTTGGCTGCCAGTTGCAAAATGCAGTGATTGTTACTGAGAGCCGTTTCTAGAAAGGTTGTGCTGCTCTCGTGTTGGCGAATGGCTTTCCAGAAAGAGTCTGCTGTAGTGGGGGAATTTCATTTACGTGGGGATAATAGTAACAGGCTCCTTTTTGAACTCTCTCATGAGCTCATTCCAACTGCATGATTAAAAAAAAAAAAACAATTTATTTTGTTCCCTCCTTCAAAGCTGTAAGATGTCCTCTTGTATACTCCATCTACGTATATAATAGAACTTCTATATGCAGAAGAGCTCAGGCTCCCCTACGTAGGTTGTCATCCTGGAAGAGGTCAGCAATTTCCATGCATTGAAAAGGTTTTGTTCTTTTCAGTGGGTGACAGTCCAAATCTCCCCACTGCTGACAAGTGCAGAGCTTGCTCTGCTGATTCATGATGCTGATCAGAGAACCTGTCGATCAACCCCTGCAAGTGCCCAAGATTTTATTTTCCAACTTCCCACAGTACTCAGAAAGTAACGCTGCTGGAACCTCCTCTACAGAGAAGAGCGAAAGGAGCAGCTAGCCTAGTGTTCTCATCTCACAGGAATTGAGAGTCCCTCTAAAGCATGGGCATCAGCCTCTCTTTAAAAGATATTAATACTCTTTGTCTGAAAATGTTGTAGAAAATAGCAAGATAATGCGGTAAAAGTTGTTAGCGTATGAACAGTATAAAACTTGGGAGATGGGGATCTGGTTATCTCACAAATTTCATGGATTTTTTACAACTTTCCTCTTAAACAAACAAAAACTACAGCCTACCTTTGTTCTTCATGGCAATCTGCTCCAGGGCTTCCCCATTTTACTGCTAGAAAGCTTGCCTGAAACCTAAATCTTACTTGATGCAGCTGATGCTTCTTCCTTTACATTTTTGAAGCTGGCTACTGTGTTCCCCTCTGTCCTCCCTGTGGCTCCCCAGTGCTGGAATAGTTTCCAAAAATTAACCTCCTTTTTTTCATTGCTTCTGTTCAGGACACTCATCAACAAACTGGTCATCAAATCCTCATGAGTTTGATGAGGGCATGAGTTCATTTAGGGTTCCTCTCCAAAGTGACCTTATTCTCCAGGCTTGATCTCAACAGGTGGATTTGGTATTACAGCCCCATTCTGCTGATCATCAGTGAGGGGCGAAGGGCTGGTTACCAGTAAGTCCCAGTCCATTGAAGTTTGTTTCTCTTATATGTGTTTTTGCCTCGTCTTGCCAAGATCAGTACAAGAAAGGCACGTTTCATTCTTCCAGTGCAAACGAGACCTTTCCCATGTGTGTTTTCTCCATCTGCTCTGTGAGCAACAGGCCCAGGAGTAGCCTGGGCTTTCCCTGGGGAGTGACCCATGCTCCCCCACCTATTGGTCCCTGTCCTTTACGTTTCTCCTCTGATTCTCCAGGACTGGCTCAGAAGCACAAAGTGGAGGAAAAGTGGTGTGTCTTTTGCTGAGTTGCCCAGCTATTGCTGGAACCTTTCATGTTAACCTGCATGCAGGTTCTGGCTGTCGCTGTGGGCTGTTGCCTGGTTGCTGTGTTAATCAGGACCACAGAGTAAATGGCCAGCTTGCTCCACCTCCCATCAGGTTTCAAAGACAATGAGAAAGATTCTGAGGAGTTGGTGAACACCTGACTGCCATTGCCTTGATAACAGCCCTTAGAAAATGCAGATCAGACAGAAAAACATGTGTTAGAAGTTTTCTTCTGGGCATTTCTGGTGCTGAGGGAAGGATCACATTCATCAGGTGTGCAGTAATGACTCATGCTGTAAAGATTTTTAGAGTGCTTTTGCTGGAACCTCTAAGCCTTTGCTGGTAGTTGTATATGTGACTTTTTTTTTTTCCTTTCTTGACCTTTCCCTGAGTAGCTATGCATGTGGAGGTGGGATACCTTGTCTTAGTGCTGCCTGATACAGAAGGCAGGTGGAGAACGTGATGCTTGGAGTGGAAAGCAGGTAATTTGTGACCTCCTCCTTGTTGGTGCTCCCAGCTGGCTGTTAGCCTTCACCTGGCAGGCTTTTCACCAGGTGCAGAAAACTTGGGCACGCGATCTGCAGGGCAGCTCGGGAGCTGATGCTGCAATGGGAAATGGTACTGGTGGATGCTGCCATGGGAGCTTGGATGTAGCTGCTGACAAAGCAGAGTTATATCATAAGAGACGGTGGTTCACCTCAGGAACCCTGCGTGGAGCCTGTAGACGTGCCAGCGCTCCCTGCTTGCTGACGCTGCACCTGCTGTGTGGCAGGAGGACAGGGGAGAGCCAGAGCGAGCCGTGACAGGAACCTCCTGCTGTGGTGACCGTGACTGAGCAGGGGCTGCCCTGAGGCTTTTATACACCTCGCACGGGCCGTCTGCTTTTCCCAGGCCATGCTGTACATGCCTCACCCCTAAGCCCAAGTCCCCAGAGGGCACAGGGTGCACCCGAAAGCTGCTGCGGTTTCACTGAAGGAAGGAGGGGGCTGGACGCATCTCCTGCTGCTTCGTCCTGCCTTCCCTCGAGCCTTCACACCTCTTCCTCAGAGGAAACGCCTCGACTTTAAAGCCGTGCCGCGGGACTTCGCCTAACCCTTCCTTCGGTCGAGGCGCTCCTCAGCCCGCGTGCAGCCGGCTTTCCCCACACCGCCCTGAGGCTCTGAGGGGCGGCCGTTGGGGGGCGCGGCGCAGCGCGGGCTGCCTGAGGGGAGCCCCCCGGGGACCCTCCCGCCCCGGGGGGCGTACGGGGTGGGCGGGGCGTCCGTGCCGGGCGCGGGCGCGATTGGCTGGCGGCGCTTGAGTGACGGCGGCGGGGGCCAGCCGGGACGGGGCCGGGCGGTGCCCCCCCCGCTCCCCGCCCGCCCGCGGCAGAGCGGCCGGCGGCGGCGGGCCGGCCGGCAGGGGCGGGCGCGGGGCTGCTGGCGCCGTGCAGTGCCCGCAGCCCGGGCAGCCGTGCCGCGCCGTGCCACCGCCATGGGCCGCGGGGCAGCCCCGCTCCGCCGCCTGCTGCTGTCGCTTCTCCTTCTGCCCGCCCCGGGGCCGGCCGGCCGGGGGGCAGCGCTGTCCGCCCGGCACCCGGAGCCGCCGGAGGAGCCGGCGGAGTACCGGGACCCCTGCAAAGCCGGTAGGCGAGCTGGGACGGGACGGGGCGGGACGGGGCTGGTCCGGCAGGTGGCTCCGCCGCCGGGCACCTCGCCGGGACTCCCTTCTGGTTCCCCCGGAGCTCCCTTCGCCGCTCGCAGCTTTCCCGGGCGGGGTAACTCGTGTTGTCGGGTTTTCCCTCTGTGCCTCGCTGCTTCCCCGCCAGGGAGCTGGGCACCGGCCCCTCTCCGCTCACGCTCTGCTCGCAGATAACTTGGTGCGCAGCCCCGCTGGCCGTGCCCTGGGAAGGAGTTTCTTTGTGTGCGGTGCTCCCGGTCTCTCTGCAGAGTCGGGACTTGGCCCCCCGATGCTCCCCCGGCTTTTCCTTAGCGTTACCTGCCGATCGCTCCGCTGTTAGCAGCCATCCCCCACCTGTGTGCGGGGTGCTTGTGGCTGGATCTGGTCACACGCTCGAGCTCTGTCCAGGCAGCACCCATCGGAGCCCCTCTGTGCACTGCGAATCGTGCGGCTGGTCTGCCTTACAAGCGGTACATCTTATCCCCAAATTCATCTCAGCCCTCTTCTCTCCAGCGTTGCTTGCACAAAACGTTCTGTGACCAGCAAATTATTCGTGATTTGATGCGTGTATATTTTTATTCATGCTTTCGCTGTCTTTGTGTCCACTTCTGAAGTGGTGATGAACTCACCTCTCCCTTCCAGTGGAGCTAGGCGCTAGTGCCATGGCTGTGGTGCAGACCTGGGGAGCTGAAGGTGCGTGTCTTTGGTCTTCCCATCTGAAACAGTCTTACCTGCTCCTTCTGCTCAAAAGTGTGGCATCGTTTGCAGTCTACCTCATTTGCTCTTGGGACTGCTCAGTATCGCTGCCAGCTTGCCTCGAGGTGTGTTAGGTCAGGTATGCAGAGGATGGGGAATGCTCCTTTAAGGACCGTATAGAGAGCCTTTACTTTAATTAACTCACCTGCATCGTACAGTGAACCTGTAGCAGAAACAGGAAAAAAAAATCCAACCTGCCGTTGCTCCGAGACCCATTCTTTCTCCTGCAGTTCCCCCATCTTCCAGGCTCTCCACCTGTCACTGCTGCACATACACAGAGGAGAGCCTGGACCACCACCAGCAGCCTCCCTTCATTGTACATCCTCACTTCTCTCGTGGTTGGCAAATAAACATTTTTGTGTGTTATTCCTGTCAATTCAATTCAGTCTGGATGAATTGCAGAAACTAGCTTTATATTCTGACTTATCA
Source organism: Aythya ferina (assembly GCF_964211825.1). Lineage (NCBI taxonomy): Eukaryota > Metazoa > Chordata > Aves > Anseriformes > Anatidae > Aythya > Aythya ferina. Next base: position 17,411,659 of record NC_140302.1, on the reverse strand, counting down.
GTGTTTGTCTCTAATACTTTTCCAATGTCTTTCCAACAGAAAGAAAGGAGTGCACAAGACCTCTGGAGGTCACAGTTCTTTTCTTGAGCCAAGACCAGACTGGTGTTTGCAGCAGTGCTGGCAAATGTCTGTGGATGCTCCCAGGCAGCCAAGTCCAGCACAATTTTGGCTTTCCTATTGTCTAACCTGAGGCTCCAATACTGTGTTTTAAGTCTGGCTTTCTCACCCAATCTGTATGGGTGTGATTGACAGTACTGTGCCTTCTGCTTTGCTGCAGCCCTTTTCACCTGTGAGCACTGTTTGTTCCTGTGTTTCTCGTGTCTCAGTTGTCTTTTCTGTAGACTGTGTGACTGGCTCTTTCAGTCTGTACTGACAGGCTGTGTGTTATGGCTCTCTAATACAGTTTCTCTCCATGTGAGCTGTCTCAGCCCAAACTGAAGTGCAGAGCACTTAGGCTGCAAGACCTTCCTTACATGCCATGTACCTGTCTCTGTACACTGAATGGCTCTGGTTTTTGAAGTCAGCTCAAAACTAAAGCAAGCAGGACTTTTACTACATGGACTTGTTAGACACTGCCTTTCTTCCTCCCCCTGCTTTGCATTCACATTCTTCATCTTCCAGTTTTAGACCATTAACAGACCCAAGCATGGGTTCTGTGCTGAAAACATCATCCCAAAGGGTTAGTCCAGCCAGTTAATGAGAGAAGAGATGCACTTCTGTAAATGAGGTGAGGTGAAGACACCTCTAATGGAGTCAGCCCTCCAAGATGGGCTATGTAGGTGCAGTTGTCTAATGATTATACAGGAAGTCTTTGAGCTCTGTTCCTGCTATGCCATAGCAGTGAGTAGTCTCCTTAACTTCCTGGGGCCTGAGTTTTTCCATCAGCGAGACAATGTCAATATTTATCTAGAAGAATGACCTGCAAGAGGACGATGATTGCAGACCCTGCTGTGAACAGCTCAGATGCCAGATGCTTTGTGAAGGCAACTTTTTGATGGTCTTTGGATACAGAGCTGGCACTGTGAGACTTGCAGAGACACTTTCCAGTGTCAGTAGTCACAGCCTCCTGTGTACAGTCCTGTGGCTGCAGATTGTATGCAGACTCAGCCCATTGCAAAGACAAGCTGCTACTCCACTTACATGTTTTCCAGAGCTGTTAAAACTATAGTGCTTTACTTCTCTTTTGCTGCAGGCTAGTGGCTGTGACCCAGAGGCTGTGATGGATTCAGATCTGGCAGGTTAAGAAGTGAAAGCTTGCCAGTTCCTCACCCCTGCAGCTCATGCCCTGAGGTTGAGTGCAGACTGTTGATGGTTCATCAACTAGACTGTGAGTGAAAAGCCTGGCACATGCTCCCCTCTGTTGCACTAGCTAAGGATGTAATAATCTCCAACAGCCAGGCAGGACAGATTGCACAGTGTGCTAACCTCGGGAATCACTGCAGCTACTGAGCTGCTAATATAAACCTGTCCAGTTACCAGGACTCATTTGATGTGTCATAACTCCACTGCTGCTCAGCCTCAAACTCCAGCCACCCAAGTTTTCCTTTTCATAATCTGTGGCTGCTTTCCTGCCTTTTTCATAGGGTAGGAGGAGAGGGCAAAGTGTCTGAACAAATGGTAAAGGGGGAATTGAGGTAGGGCTGTACAGTTGGTTGGGGTTGCCAGGGGAGATGACAGTGCTTACTCTGCTTTGTGGGTTTTGCTGAGTGTTGTGTCGTGTCACTGGGGCTTTTCAAGGGGAAGGGTACAAAGGTTGCTGCCCAGATCCCTTCTGTAGATGGAAAAATGTCATAAGCCTGATGCGTGCTTAGGATCTGCTGCTCAGAGGGTCCAGCTCATGGATCACGGAGTCACTGCTTGCCATGCTCTTGAGCAGGCAGAGCCTGGTGTAGGGAGGCAGCAAAACATGAAGATGGCACCAGAAAAGTGAGTTTGTCCCTAGGGTGTTGCAGAGTGTTGGGGATGTGAGCTTGGAAGGAAGGAACAGAGGCAATAAGTGTGAAGGGTCTCTGGAGAACTTGGCAGTAATTCTGTCTTCTCTATTTCTTTATCAGTTGAAAAGTTGTTAGAAAAGCAATTGCAATTTGTCAGTGATAGAGCAGCTTTTCCTACTAAACCGTTGCCCCCTCAAGAGTGGATGCTAGTTTGCCTGGTCACAGGATACCACTATTAAGCGTCTCTTCCTGCTCCACCTGCTGATTTGATCCACTGGATTCTGAAAGTCCCACATCAGAGGTCTTAAGCCTTGACTGAGTTCTGCTCGGAGTGAATTTCTCAGAGGGAGATGTAAATTGTACTTTGCTTTCATTCTGTTCCTCCTAGCTCTCCTCTGTAAAGGCACAGTGCCTTTTGTTCTGGAGGCAGTGAATTTCATTTGAGTTGTGGTATAAACATCTGAAGTCACATGCAGACATTTCTGTGGGAAGCTGAGGAATTTGCTGTTAGGAACTGAAAGCCCTGGGGGGCTAATCAAATGGGAAAGGGGAGGGGGGACTCTGTGAAGTCCAGGTTTCATGAATATTGCTCGGGTTTTGAGTGCAATGCAGATGCTGTTTTCTGTGTTGGAGCTTGGATCCATCACATTAGCAGGGAAACTTGAAAGCTCTTTGCAGGCTACCTGGTGGATCCAGCCCACTCCCCCTGGGACCCTGCAGGTCCTCGAGTGACAGAAGTGAGCGTAAGCCTGACTCTCGATCAGGGCTTTCCTGCATTCTTGCAAGATGTTCCTTTTTGGTTTTGGCAGCGATGTGAACACTGGCAGAGCATTTGCTAACCTGCTGTTTGCTTGGGAATCCCAGATTCCCATGGAGCAATCTCATTTACATCTTCCTGATTTTCCCATGAAGCTTCGAAGCCTCTGAGCTGGCGTGGAAAGCCCAGTGCTGCGGTGCAGGTACTGGTGTCTCTGGCTCTGAATCTTAGAAGGTGGTGGTGGGAGTTGATGACTTACCCAAGGGCAGTCAACAAGTCAAGGTGGCAGGGCTGGCAGCTGAATACAGGTCTTCTGGCATTTGAAGCCACACGGGCTTCTGAAAAATAGTTTCTATCCTTCTTCCTTTTTTGGACATCAGTACTGACACGTGTGCTTTGAGGTGTGAGAGAGAAGAGAACCCAGCCTGTGGATTCCTTGATGCTGATGCAGAAATTTACAGAGGAAGCAGCAAGCTGTCACAAGCAATCATTCCCCCTTCTGTTTCTTTCTTCAGCAGGTCACAGGAAGGGTTAAAACCCCAAGGAGGAAGTTGAGTGAGTCTTTTTGGGTGGTCTGGGAAAGAATGAGAGAACAGGCTATTCAGTCTTTAATTTACCTGCTTTGGGGAGGTGACAGCAGTTAAAGAATGGGAAAACAGGTGGGTGAAGACTACTGTGGGCACTCAGTGTTTATATGCGTTCAGCGAGATGCCTGTTTGCTGTTGGGGAGGCTCCACTTTGCAGTGGGGTAGAGCTGTGCAGAAACTTCCTCCTTAAAGGGAAGTTTTATGGTAGCTTCTGTTATAATCATAGCCAAGCACAAGCTGATGGCTGAGGCTTAAAGTAAAAATAACCACTAACCATTTTCTTGCAGCTTGAAGTTCCCAGGTAGAGAATCCATTGGTGTGGGGAATTTGAGAGCAAAACCTTATGATCACTGGGCAAAGAAACGCTTGAAATCTGGGTTTGGAGTCTTCTGGGTTTGCAGTCTCCTCAGCGTCTGAAAAAAATCACGCTTGATCTTTGATACTTCTTGGGATTATGTTGGATCTGCTTGTCCTGCATGAGATTTAACACTTAGTGCTCTACCTACACCTCAAGATTTAGCAATGGACAGGACAAGGGATGGGGAAACATAGCATGTAGGACTTTTATTTCCAAAAGGAAGGCTGGTAGAGCGGAGAAGAAATGTTTGGAGTTGTCATGGATGTTTTTCTACAAAGAACTTGTAGAGCTTTTATTGAACATTGCAGTCTTAGTGCAGTTCACAGGTGTATGCCCTTGACTGTAACCTGTGCAGGTTTGATCAATGAGGACAGCTCATTCCTCAGGTGTTCCATAAAATGAGTAGTCATAAAGCCCCAGCCAAAGGAATTTAGAAACTATGCTGCGTATCTTCCAGGCTTCAAAAGTCCACAAAGCTCTCTTAACTCCCTTCCAGAAGCAGTTGCTTCTCTCCTTTCCATCTCAGGGGTTGTGAGATGTTTTCTGCCTCAGTCTGTGTTTGTGGGGTACCCTCTCCTTTCCCCTGTCCCAGCAGCAACTCAAGCCATTTTTCCTCTTATCTGTAGGTTCTTACATCTTTGCTCACCTTCACAGCAGCCCTGTGCTATGGTGTGCTTTTACCTGTTGCGTTGCACTTAATGAACTTGTTCTGTGGAAAAGGCCATTTGCTGTGGTATGTGGGCTGCTTTGCCAGGCTCCTGTTTCCCACAGAGTCCAGAGAGAAATGATTGTCCTGACACCTGTCTGTACCAGGACCAGACCTGTCTGTACCGAAGTGATGGTGCTGGGACTGGGAAGAACACTGACCTGATGGGGGGTCTGTATGCTGTTTTTGGAGACAGGCAAACTTAGAAGAAAGGAGGCACCTCTGACAGTGAATGACCTCGTTGTCCTGGATCGTGAGTATTGCAGGTATGAACCTGCAACAAAACTGCTTTCACCTGGTGATGAAATGTGCTTTCACGACTCAGAAAGGATGGATGACTGAGTAGAAACTGGTTGTTGTTTTGATTCAGCTACTCAGATTTTCTGCTTTTTATCCCCTTTGTTGTAGCTGTGCTCCCTGAAAATGCTGATCTCAACTGGTGGGTATACTTTGATGTTCAGATCCCCACTTCCTGAACAGGAAGGGTCTCTGTCAATAGAAACTGCTTAAATGTGCAAAGAGGCCTTTGATTAAACAACTGTCAATGATTGATTGCTCTTTCTCAGCCAGTTTGTGTCAGCCCAGCTTGGAATGGAGAAAAATGTTTAACTGTGAGTTATGAAGGAAGCCCACACTAAACCCCAGCCACTGGTAAATCACCCTCTGGTTTGACTAATGCAGATTGTCAAAGACCAGCAGCTGCTGTTGGTTCGTGAATCAGCTCAGCTTTAGACCCAAACAGAAATTCATGCCCTCTCGAGGCATTCACGCAAATGTCAGCACCCGAACAACACAGCATCTGTTTCACCTCCCCATCCACAAACTCCAGACTATTTCCAGAGAAAAACATACCAGAATTTCATAACCATAAAACAGAAATCCAAGTCCACGGAGTATTTCATCTCTTTCTGTTCAGAATTAGTGTTGGAGTACTGTTGAGTCCCTTTGTCTCCATATCATAAACTGATTGATGCATCCTGGACATTGCTGAGAATTACTTTTCTCCAGTTCTCATGTCATAGCAGTGGGTGTTGCCAGTTTCCCATGCCTCATCAGCACAACTATGAATTTAGTTAACATTGCCTGCAAAAATGGTGTTTTCTAATCAACAGTGTTTTAATTTGCTTAGAACTTCACCAAAATTATATGGTTTGGTTAGCATTTTTCACACAGAATTTCAGGTCAGACCTGCTGGGGGTTGTTTGTTCCTTGCAGAGAACAGGATTTGGAGGAGACTTATTTACAGACTCTGCCCTGCCTTCCACAAGCATTGTCTGTACGTAACAGAAGGGGCTCTCCCTGCTCCAGTGGGAGATGGCTGCTGTGGAAGGGCAGGACTGTCTGCACTGGTGTGTGTGTTGGCAGGATGCTGTGCGATGAAGGTATTTGTTCCTTACGGCTTTGGTTTTGCTTTAAAATTCTCCAGGTTTCAAAATAGTTAGATGAACTAGGCTGCCAGAATTAAGTCTACTTTGGAGCTTGTAGTGTAGCTCCTTGGGCAAGAAGGGAGACCTAAATGGAACTCTGCAATGAAACTCTGGAACTCTGTGCCTATTCTGAGACTGCACCAAAGATGGGTAACAAAGGGGACTTCTGGCTGCATTGGCCATGTCTCTGTTGCAGAAGATGGGTAGTGCACAGAAAAGGAGGCAACTGCTGCAGGAAAACCTTGGGTAGCTGCATGACAAAGGAATTTGAGCTGTGCTGCTGGACCCCAGACTGAAGCAGCAGTGGGTAAATGATCCTGCCAGGCCAAGGAGCTGGCAGGCAGTGAGGAAACCTAATATAGTGATCTGCAAGTTAGGAGACCTTGGAAAGGATGGAAATCATGCACCTGCATTTCCCTTACTGAGTATCTTGGGCTTAAGTGGGACTGTTCCTCAGGTGGCCCATTGTAAGTAGCTCAAGCTAGATACAGGCAGAGGAGTGATAAGACAGCAGGGGTCTGCAGTTCCTTAATGGAGCCTCTTTGTAGGGCTCCAGGAAATAGAAATTGTAGCTCCAAGTTATATACACCTGGCTGTGGAGTATCAATGCATTTGATACTCTAGAGCTCTAATTTAGGCTTCTGTGGCCACCAGATCTTGTATGCTGCTGTTATCCACACACTTCTGTGTTGGTTTATCTGCTGCCTGTGTATTCCTGACAAGAGAAAGGCACGGCTCTTTCACTACAAGTGAATTTTGAGAAGTTTTGGCTGCTGGGCCAAGAGCTTTCTGAGTTATTTGCACAGTGCGAGTTCTCCTGTGGGCTTTTTTTTTTTTTTTTTTTTTTTTTGTGGTTCCATTGCAGTTACTCTGATTAGAGGCCTATAGTCCACTTTGTTTTGTCCGGCTGACCTGGAAAAGCAGAGGTGCTCCAGTTCTTGGGTGTCACTCTCGGGCGGAGCTGGGGTGGCCTGTTGGGCTGCTTTTGCAGTGGAAGAGAAGCCTGTTATTTGCTATACTGCTGATGTTGGAAGTGTATTTTGCTCAGTGACACTCTGAGCTGCAGCTGGCCCTTGTATTAAGATGCTGATGTGCTGTGCAGTTGAACGCTGCCTGGATTTAATCTCTAACCTTTGATTGTTCTTGAAAGCATGTTCTAGGGATTGCATTCCCACCCACACTGCTCCTGTGACCCTTTCCATTTCCTGGGTGTCTAAGTACAGAACAGAAAAGATTCATTAACCTGGCAAGTAACCTCTTTTTATGGGGGAAGTGATTTTCTGTCACGCTCTGTTAGATCCTATTGATTTCTGTTTTTCCCCTCTTTGGCCTCTTCTGCCATATATTCTCTTCTTTGTCATGCTTCAGTTAGGAGGTGATATGTGATATTCTGTGTTGTGTTTTTGTTTCCTGGGCAGAGAGCTGGGATCTCCTAAGGCCATTGCTGAAGTTCTGCTTTTTCTTGGAAAGCTTTTCTGTTAAGGTGAACTGCTGTTTAGTAATGGGACGTTGACACTAGGATTAAAACCTGGCTGCTGTCTTTTTTCTTGACAGCAAAGAGCACTTTATATCCTTTTGCTCTCTTCATACATTGTGTAATTATTAATCTCCTGGTGAAGGTGTAACGTGTTTGCTGTGGGGTTTGCAGCTATGTGTGAAATAGGGACCCTCAAATGTACTGCGCCTGCTCTTCCTGTCTTCCTAGGCAGTGCTGACTGCTGCGTCCTGAGGCTGTGCCTGTGCACTTTACAGCTATGTCTCTGGACCCAAGAGGGTCCAGAGTCGTGAGCACAAGTGGCACGCGGTGCTGTGCTTGGCCATGCGCTTGCAATCTCTTGTCTCACCTGCAGGCTGGAGGAGGACGTGGGGATGCCTTCCTGTGTCCCAGGAAGAACAGGACATTCTGTGCAGAATTTCACAAAAAGGTTGTGGAAAATGTTTTCTTCCTGGCAAGTTCCACTTTTCCTGTGTACGACTAATGCAGCTATTTCAAATATAAAGTATTACAGAGGTAAATGCTAAATATATGCTCTCTGGGCAGGTTACCTCAGCTTTGAGAAGGCTGCTGCTATTTACTGATGTATTTGACTTCTAGACAGAGCCTTTCTGTGGTTCGAGGCAGACTCATAGATATTTCAGTAAGTAACTAGTTGGAGAAATAGTTTCCCTTCCAAAAATACACTTTCACTTTTCATATTAATTTATTAGCTTTAGCAGTTCTTGCTAAATTCCTCTTTTTTACGTCTGAATAATTTATGGTAGCCCCATATAGAAGTATTGCAACTCAAGTGTCAAAAACTTAAAATCTAGGGGAACATTGTTGTTTCCTTTAGGTGTTTGTTTTATTACAAGAAGCTGTATTGTGAAGAAATGGTTGGCCTTTATGCTGCCTGTCCTGCTGCTGCTCAGGTTCAGCCGATCAGAATTAGGAACTCTGTCCAAAGAGAAAGAAAACTCACTACAGCAAGGCTTGTCACTTAGGTTGTGCTAAAGGAAGATGCATGAAGAACAGTTCCTATTAATATCCAAATCTTAGTCTGTACTTTCCTTAAAATAGCCAATTAAAAGTAGGCTAATACTGGCTATTTTGGAGGACAGTTCTCTGTAGTACAAGAAAGTATTTTATTGGAGATCAGCCTTGCATGTGGTAATGGCAAAAGACATCTGCCAACCAAGAATATTTCTTCGGTGTAAAATGTGATACAGGATTTGATTCACAGGAGCATTTTTGACTAAAATTCCCCAAATTGCTGTGTGACTGATGTTTCTGAATTGTATTTGAGAGTCTGGCAAGGTAGCCATGGATATTTTATATGTGTGTGTGTGTGTGTGTGTGTGTAAAAGGGCTGCCTTTGGAGGAGAAGAAAGTATGTGGAGTTGGAAGGTCTCGTAGCAAAACGGGGAAAGCTGGCAATGTTGTTGTCAGCAGAAGGCACCATCAAGGGAGCAACTGATGGCTAGGGAGGTTTGGGACTCTAAAAGATGCTTGGGAGGGATACTTGCTATCCCTTGTGAGTGCTGGAGCGGAGCTGGGTGAGCAGTCCCTGCAGGACTGTTTCCAGAATGCCCTTTCAATCACTATGGAGGCTCAAGGGATTGTGATTAGGGGTGTTCAGGTCTGTCCTGCATGAGGAGTGGACCTCTGCTCTGTGATGCTGCTGTGTGATGCAGGCAACCGCTAAGTCCTTGAGGGCTGGCCTGAGGGTGTTGTTCCCTCTGGAGACAGAAATTTCGGAGTCAGCCATGTCCTGGAGAGACTGGAGATGAAGGATGGGGTTGTGTTGCAGGTGGTTCTTCTCCCAATCTTCTGCTGCCGCTGAGGCAGGGAGGGTGACAGATAAACCAGAAGTCTGGTGCCGTTTGGTGTTCTTGTTACTCATTATCAAAAACCTGCCAGCAACCTCCTTTGCACTGACACAAGCCAAGGTCCTGGCTTTGTCTCCATCCCCCTGCCTTACCCTGCGTTTTGCTAACATGCATGAATGCAAAGTCCTGAAATTTAGGTTCATGGTTCCAAAGTTCATGGTCTTGAGAATAAACAAAAAACTATTGTGGTGGCTGCGAGCTGGGTACCCCATTAACCCAGAATCATGAATATTTATTACATTGGATTACAAAAGAACATAGAGACTATATTGTATTTCCTATAACTTTATTTCCATGGCATCTTTTCGTGGCGGGTCACTTTAATGTAAGCTTTGCTTATTTAGTTGCACACTTTAAGCCGATTAACTTTTTACTAATAAAATGTGTGTTGACTCCCTTTGTCCCAGCTCCTGTTTGTTTGTACCTACACTCCTGTGACAAAGAGTCACAGAGAACTGCTTTAAGCTTTGGCTAAATCCCCCTGCTGGAAGCTTTGAGTGAGCTGAATGTGTCTGGGGGTTATTTCAGCCTTGTATTTTCTCTCTTGGCCTGTCACTGCCTGGAAGTTGGGCCTTGCAAAGCGAAATCTTCTGAACACCTCCTTCATTTCTGAAGCCATTTGTGCTGCTATGGGGTTTGGCAAGAACGATCCAGCCTGTTATTGTCACTCTCTGAGCTGGGTCAGAATAAAAGTGGGGAGGAATTGGAGAAACTTTCCAGACGTGAAGACTGATCTGTGGTTCTGTATGTTTGCTAGTTTTCTGGCTGGAAACTGTGGAATAACCACATTATTCCTTCTTTGCTTGCATTCCTCGCTCTGCCATTCAGTGCCCAGCATATCCTATGTTCTACTGTGGGATGTTCCCAGAGAGATGACTACATCATATCTTTTTATAAAAGGTGCTCGATGAAAAATGCCCAGCCTTTTTAATAGCGTAAAATACTCATCCTTTGCTATTGCAAGAAAATCTTTTCTTTAACGATTCCACACTCAGTGGCTATTGAAATTGAGAGGATGTGTTCAGGGGAGTAGTAGCCATGCTCCACACCCCATGGAAGTTGTTTAGTACATCCCTGCAGCAGATTTTCCAGGTGAGTATTGGACCATTCAGGTAGTTTTGAATGTGCTCATTATCTCGCATACAATGGAGAGGGTATGCCTGGAGTCATTTCTTCCCCATTGCCTGTGTTCTCCAGGGAAGTGTCTAACAAACTGTGGTGGGTGGCGATGGAAGGAAGGATGGTGTAGGAATCCGGAGGGAATGTACTCACTCGCTCACCACTGCAGTATCTGGGCATCTTCTTGTACTAGGAGTTTGAAGCTTTTGTTATTTCATTAGATTTTTTTTTGTTTATTGAGTTTTGTAGCTTGAGGCATGGTTTCAAAAAGTACCTTCAGTTCATGATGGCAAGGGTTTCAGGGAAGGACATCCTGCCTTTGCTGCTGACCTCCTGAGAGAACAATTAGTTCATATCATGGCCTAACTCTGCTCTTGCTGGGGGACTCCCAGTACCTCTGAAGGAGCAGAGGTGGGAAGTGCTTGCGGGTGATGTGGTGTGAAGCTGTCTGGGTGATAAACAAGTAGTTCTTCACCTAGTCTCAGCTAAGGTTAATATAGAAATACAGGTGTGTACCATGCAGGGAGGCACTGGCATTTGGTAGATTAAAAGTTGTGCTGGTGATGGAGCTGCAGAGGAATAACTGACAGGAGCGGAGTGGGAGATCTGGTACTTGCTACTGGGTTGTTAGAATAGTCAGTAGCTGGAAAGCTTTTTTTTTAATGGGGGCTGCCTTTCTGGAATCTGCTTGCTTTCTGTTTTGTGCTGATGTGGAACTGGCACTGGGATCCTGCTCCCCGAGGGGGTAAGCTGGGAGCAGCGTGTGTGTTTCCATGAGGAGATGGATCCGTGGACGGGGAGGTGGCTGGGACTAGGTACCTATCCCTGCTCATCCTTTCAGCTAACTAGAAGTAGATGATAACATGGGGCTGTCCAGTGGGGCTGGTGACTGTCTTCTGCAGATATCCAGGAGTGCCCCTGACAAGGTCTCACTTACAGCTGTGGGAAGCTGGAATCAGTTTTTAGTTTGCAGTTCTTTGGGCTGGATTTTTTCTGACATTGGTCTGCTTGGGAATGGGAATTGTTTTTAGAGCCTGAGCCAACAAATGGCTTCACTGCCTCAGAACAAGGCTAATGCAGAGAGACCTTGCTGGCAGTATTAAATTCTGGCAGCTGTCTTGTGGCAGCTCTGGGCCCTCTCCCCTTTGCCCTCTGCTTTTGTCAAACTGCAACCTCCCACTTCAAAGCCAGGCACACTCCTGACACAAGACTGTTTGCTATCCAGAGGGCACAAGCATCTTAGAAGGGGAAGAAGTTGTCTTCATTGTGAAGACATTTTATTAAGGCTGGAAAATGTGAAAACTGAAGTTTCTTTTGCACATCCAATCCAGCCCTGTTTATTTGTAGTGATAGTCACTAGTTATATGATTGCATTACACTGCCTCTGGAACTGATCCAGCTCTGGGGTGAAGCAGACTGGTGAAGACTGGGATCCTTTCTCTTCTTTTGCAGAGCTGGGGATGTGCACAGTGAGCAAGGATGAAAAAGCTTCTGTCTTTTAGACAGCTGAGTGGTACCATGGCAGTGCATGCTGATGCTATGCATCAGTGTTCCTACATGCTCTTAAGTGAGCTGTGGCACCAGGCTTTGCAAGGATTCTTACCATCTTTGTGCTTTTCTGGGTGTTTGACATGGGAACATATGGGTTATTTGCTGAAGTGCTTGCTACCACAAGGGAGGAAGCTGAGCTCTGACACGGAAAGGACTGGGCTAATGTACGGGACTCAGCCAGAGTCTTTCAGAGAGGGTTGGCCAGCACAAGTGGTTACGGTGTCCATTTGGGGTTGTGTATTTAATGTAACCTTGTGAATAACAATGCATCCTTCAAATTACTTATTGTAATAAGTAGTCATCCTGACTCTTGATATCTGTTGTGATGTGATACAGTGTGGTTTGTCATGATGGTCCTTTAAATGGCCAACAACTTCCACCTGAGATCCTTCTGGCTTCAGAGCCTTTGATTCCAGTCTGGGTCTGGAATGATGAACAATGATATTTGGTATGAATTCCACCTTGCCTTTTCAGGTGGCCATGAGCTGATTTTCCTTCTGTACAGAATCTCCAGTGTACTCATTTCCGTTCCTGAGAAGACTTGTGTTTTCTGCAGTAATATTCCCAAAAGCTACATCTTACTGTGATGAGACAGACTGTAATGGACAACCTGGGTATGTTCCTATCACTCTCTGAGGGCAGCCTTCTATTACTATAGCTTCACAATTTCATGTGCTCCAGGCTCCCTGCAGAGTTCAGGGCATGAAGTTTCTCCCGTAACTTGGACCCCAGGAAAGAGCCTGAACTGAAGACCCCACACTACTAGTGGAGAAAGCAGAGGTGGCTGCCACTGGCATGCTGAATTGCACAGCGTTTTCATTCATTCCATCTGTTTAACGGGATTACATGAGGAGTGGCTTCTGCCTCCAGGCACTTAGTGCCTATGGAAATCTGCAGCTGTCTGGATCAGTTATGTGCAAATCTGATGCCTCTCCTTTATGCAAAGGAATTTATGAATTACGGAAACCATGTGAATCAGTCGCATGAGTAATTTTTTATTTGCTGCACTGTATGTCAGATTTGAGGGAGACTTTGTTAACCATGTCTCGTCCCTGACAGCTTCCCCAAAAAGGGAGGAGATGCTTCAGGACGGCCACTAGGTGTAGGAGTAGGATAGCTTTGGTGAATGTGAATCTCCTTGCCTTGGACAATGGGAAAAAGCCCATTGTGCATGTGAACTGTGGTTGCTTGGTCTGCCTGCCCTTCCATAGCATGACTCACTTGTGAAGTGACAAGGACTTGAAATCCTTTAGCCTCAGGAGGGAAGGTAACTAGTACCCGAGTGCCACCCAACAGCAGATGGTCTGTCTTGTGTATGAAGCACTGGACTGAGGAGCTGGGACATCCATCTCTGCTTTGGCTTCTGTGAGGAAAAAATGCTTTGCTTTTTCAGGACATCTTGAGAAATATATCTTTGGAGGACTCTTTGGGACATCTGTTTGAGGCCTAATTTAGCAAGCTTTGTCTAAAGAAATAAGGCAGATTTTACTGTGCAGGGATTATTGCAGTGGATGCAGGTTGTGCATTGCACTTTCTTAGGGTACAAGTACATGCCATTATTGACAGGCAAAATACTGGCATCTATTTCCCTTTCCCCTTTGAATTGTTAAATCATTTTAGTAGCCTCCCCTGCGTTTTCAAACAGATATTTATTATCTAGTTCCCTGACCAGATCTACATGTATTTTTAGGAGAGCAGTGACCCTGAGTGAAGTCCTTACCTATCTGCTCAGTCTGCCTGTCCACCCAACTACAGACTTAGTTTGGACGTGGTCTAGCTGGAACATGACAAATGACCTGCTGCCAGGATGGATCTGAGCAGGAAGCCACAGCGGGTGCAATGAAAGTGAGATCCTAATTTCAGATGTACAGCAAGATGTTGAAACATAAAATTCTAGCATACACGGAGTCTCAGAGCCTCATTTATGCTTCAGGGAACTGTAACAGCTACAGCCTAGCACCCAGTGGTAATGCCTGGATGAGGGCTGGGCAGAAAACACGCCTGTCCCACGAGTAACTACTTTGGAACCAGGAGCACTGTGCTTGCACTGTGCGAATTGATAGACCTTCTTCGCCTGCTTAGGTGTTCATTACAGGTCTTCTCCAAAGTCTGCTGGCTCCAGGTCTGTAAAAGCGTGTTGCTGCAGTGGTGGATCCCGGTAGGAGGCAGCATTTAGAGCAGTCAGCAGCACTGGACTGCGATAGGCACTGGAGAAGCCCAGGCACACCGGGGAACAAAGGAGCTGTTGCTCAGAGCTGCGTGATAAAACCTTTCTCTGTGGAAGCCAGACAATCTACCCATTTATTTGTGAGTGGCATTCGGTCACAGTTTTTTGGCAACATATGGAAACTGTTTAAATTAGTTGTATGAGCCATACGTGAAACAGATGCATATTCTTGAGCAGGCTTTTGTCATTCATGCTTGAGCGAGTGAAGGGTGCAGCTGGCTTGCTTGTGGAGTGGGGAGCATGTCCTCACCCGCATGTAGTTAAGTGCTGGGAGTGAAACAGAGAACCAGACGTTGAGAATGACCAACTTCTCACAGGGATCTACTATGTAAATAAGATGGATAGATGTAATAGCACTTGATCCTTCACTACCTTCCTGATGGCTCACTGCTGGCGCAGGATCAGTTGTGTGAACGGAAGGCTGTATGGTCCATGGCTGTCCCGCTCATGTCCTCCACCTGTATGCTGGTTTATCAACAGAATAGTTTAAAGCTTGGAGGTTTGATCAGAGCATAATTCTCTGCCTTTATGAGCCATCTGAGTAATTAGAGGGCTACAAGACCTTGTTGAAGAAAGCAGAACATTGTGATTGCTGTGGCTTTTGAATATACATCCTAAGAGAAATTTCGTGTGGGGAGAAACTGCACCCAAACTGATCCCTCTGTAACTGGACCTGTGACAGCCTCTGAACTCGTGGAGCTCTGTACACAGGAAGGATTGTGTTGCTGCACAGCCCTATGTGCTCCCTGTGGTGTCTATGGCTGGAACAATAAAAATGGCTTTGAATTGTAAGATTGACTTTACGTGTGCCAACTGTTAAGGAGTTGACTAAGGTGGGAGCTGCTGAGACTGCAGTGATGGTTGTTGTGGGCGTTTGCGTGGCTGAGTTTAACTGTAGGTCAGCAACACTGGAAGACAAGAATGGGAGAGTTTATGGCATGGGGTTCACCAGTGGGCAAAGAAACAGTAAAAGAGCTCTGGGATGAGTGCTGCTAGGGCTGACTGAAAAGGAAGTAGGTTTTGGGGCATCAGCAGGAACCATCCTGGCCAAAGGAAGGCCGTGGCAGGATGTGAATCACTCCTACAATGGCACCACTGATTTTGTGTGCCATGTGGGGATGTTGGTACAGTAAAACATTAATTCATGGGTGTGCTGCTGACAGTCTTGTAATGCTTGCCATCACAAAGTAGACTTGATGAGGGCTGAGCTGGGCTGGGTGACTAGATCCCTTCCCACATGTATGTCTAAAGGTACAAATCCAGAGAGGTGTTTGAACAGGCTGCTGACAATGCTTATGAGTGGCAGAAGGGGAAGTAAGAGATCCTGTTTATTAAACATTAAAAGACAATCACCATTTTTTTTCTGAATTGATTATAGGAGTTTAAAACATGCAGGGAATTACCAGAGAAGTCTGAGGTGTTTTAGGGGGCTCTAGTTGTCTCCCTGAACCTAGTGTCCCTCACAGCAGCCGGTACTCCGGGCTGTGCCACGCTGAGCTAGCAGTGTGGTTCAAGTCTGGAGCATCACTACATCCTGTAGGATTCTTCCATCTGTGAAAAACCTGTTTGGATTACGTGGCGGTGCAGGCCAGGTTTCTGTGGTCAAGGT
Organism: Aythya ferina; assembly: GCF_964211825.1. NCBI lineage: Eukaryota > Metazoa > Chordata > Aves > Anseriformes > Anatidae > Aythya > Aythya ferina. The sequence goes on along the minus strand of NC_140302.1, from coordinate 17,396,018 downwards.
GAGTTATTTGGCAAATGCCTGTTTCTAGATGAATTGGTGGTGTGGAGCACAAAGAAAACTTCCATGTGTTGTAATCTCCTCTGGGAGCTCAGCCTGGGACCAGAATGGATGTTCTGTAGAAAAGTGCCCAAATTTCACTGCAGCACAGGTAGTAAAATGTAGAAACAACTTGTTTTTAAACTTAACAGGTGAGCCAAACATCTGTTTAACATCTTCTCTGTGACAAATGCTGATAGTTTGGCTTGTTGGTAAACCAGGGTGAAACATTTCTTGTGTTTTGACCTCTCCTTTTTTGGTTTTGTTCATGTTTCTTTGAGTTGTTTTTGCCAGTGTTGAGACTTATCTGGGAGCATCCTCGTCACATGCATTATTCTAGTAATGTTTTGCATACTGTAGGGGGTGGAGCGCTTCATTTTCAAGGTTATTTTTAACCCCCAAATACTTGTCTTGAAGCCACTCCAGGATGGTAGCTTGATTTTTCACAAGGAACTGCTGTGCTCTGCTGCCAGGGTGAGTGATTTCCACTCTTCCTGCTTGGGGTGCTGCTATAATTTTCCATGCATAGTATCTCCCTCTGGAGAGTGTTTGTACCGTTTGATTTTAAAGGGAAGAGGGGAAAGGAGGTAACATCTGCTGGGCTCCTTTTGTGGATTTTTTTTTTGTCTTTTGCCCTTTAACAATGCAGTGCAAATGCCACGTTTCACACTGCATCTCAGCTCAGCGTGTGCCTGAGACAGTGCTGGTGCCTTTTGTGACCAACCTGCTTCATTAGTTTCTCTCCTAAACTTGTGGTGCTTGGTGTTTTGCTGGGTTAAGCCACAAGACAATCACCTGTTTCCCCTGTTGTGAAAACCTCTTGGTTTTCCTTGGCACTGTGATTTCACAGCTTTCAAGAGTCCCAGTGCTGTGGGGTTGCTGAGCCTTTTATTACCTGCAGTGAGCTCAGTGGTCTCTGACGGTTCTTGCTGGTTTGCAGAGCAGGAATGTGACATCTGCCCGTTTCCTGAGGTCTCATACAAGGATGGATTATTTATTTATTTATTTTTGTTTGTTTGTTTTTGTTTTCATCTTTTCTGCTGGGACACCCATGCCTGGTTTAGGGCACAAACTTCAGTATAGTCTGGGGGTGTTTTGGGGTACATGCCTTGCCCCCACGATGCCATTCAGTGCTGCAGCCATTCTGGCTGCTAATCTCATTCTGATCTTTTCATTGTTGTGTTTTTGGCAATCAAAATTCCCCACCCAGGCCTGAGAATTTAACATCAGCACATTTGCATGACTGATCAGATTTGTCTCGCTTCTATGACGACATTGTTTCTATGGAAAATTAATGGATTCTCACGTTGTATTTTTAATGGCTGAAACCACCCCCCTGCCACCCTTCCATCCCCGAGCTCAGAGGGGAAATCTGTAAACAGCTCAAATTAGCTTTCCTCCATAAATGGTTCCCATTTCTTTCCTGCTTGCTGTCCATTTCTTTGCGTTCTTCCAACAGTGCTGCAACACTCCTCTCCTGGTGTTGGTAGATAAGGAACGATGAGTAAAAATGAGCCTGTGTTTGCTTTCCTTGTCTGGCCCTTGAATAGATGTGATCTATCATGGACTATCCCCTTTCATCCAGCACTGTGATTTTAAATTGTTAGCCTGCCCTGAGGTTTGCTCCAAGCAGGCTTAAGCTTTTGCCTTCCTTTTTTTCAGGATGTTACTAAGCTAATGGTTCTGTTCCTGTTCATTTCTTCAATGAACTAATTTCTTCTACGTGGGGGCATTTGGTAGTATATTTCCTGCATGTCTGCTTAGGATCACCTATTCCCCTGCTGCATTGCTTGGGGCTCCACGTGGGTGGAAACACTGAGGTTTGGATACCTAGTGTGTCAGGGAAAAGCGCCAGTTTTTGGCAAGAAAGCTGCCACCTGAAGGAAGAACACCCCTCCCCAAATGTTGCAGTTAAATAAGCCGTAATGGTTCACTTTGCTTTGTGGTCATTACTGGTGAAATGTCTTTAATGGCTGAAAGTGCTTAGTTACTGAACCTGTCCAAGTCAAACTTGGGATTGCAGCAGTTTTAATTTTAAATTTTCTTCTGCATCTCTAAGGTTGCTATTCCTCAACTTCATTTCAAGGAATATATCCAGGACAATTCCCATGAGTCAGAAACACCTGAGTCAGAAACTGCTGGCACCCAATCCCTACATGTATGCCTGCCCTTAGGTGATGGTGGAGATGAGTCCACGAGGCTTAACTACATGTATATGCCCTGTTCCTGCCTCCTCCAGGGAGCTCAAGGGCATCCTTTGTGGCATCCCACCTTAGACAGACCTCACAAGGTGGAGGGGAAGGGCCTGTTGAAAAGAGCTTGTTCTGTTGAGCAATGCTGGACTGCAGCAGACTGTCCTTTTCCTGTCTAACCCAAACTTGGCTTGTGGACTAGAGTATGCGTGCCGCTAAGGGTCCTGCTTTCAGTCCTACAAGCCCAAGGTGGGGTGGTGTCTCTTTTTAAAGGTAGGTGGAGCTATTGGGGAGCTCATCTGAACTTGGTATTCCTACCTTCCACTTTTATGTTGGTGTCTGGAGTAGTAGCCCAGCCTGGTACCTCAGGCAGGAGGTTGTGTTTGCAAGTGGAATGGGCTTTGCCATAGCACTTTGGGAATTAAGATGTGCTGCTACTGGAAACGTATGGGGAGGAAAATTGCTTAGCTACTGGGGACAACTTTTTTGCCAGTTTGGGAAGTAAAAATGCTGGAGATATGGAGATAAGGTGGTTGATTTGAATCTTTGCAGTGCCGGGAGGAAAGGGGCAAGAGAGAATCTGCTCTGGGCTGGCAGAGGCTGGGCTGAAGCACCCGACTGCAAAGTGTTACATTTCTGGATGTGATTGTTGCTTGGGGCTTTGGATTATATTAGCATGGAAAAAAAAAGCCTCCAAGTGAAGGGCCACAAATCATATCTGGGCCTATAGGGAGGAAAAGAAGACTATAAAACAGGAAATCAATTTAATACTCAGTGGGTGTTTGCAGCGTGCTCACCCTTCCTTCAAATTGCCAAAGGAAGGATTAATTAAAGTTATATTGAGCAGCAAAAATGATGGAGGGTGTGAGATGGGGCTTGTGTGGTATGGCTTTCTCCATAGCTAATTGACAAAGGCACGCTTAGATTTCATTACCCAGAACCTTGCCATCTCCAGCTCTTAAAGGGCAGCTGATGTGGTGCCGCATTTGCTGTGTTTCCAAGCCAGCCTTGCTGCCTTGCAGGGTGAGCTAATGAGGAACATTTCATATGCACTTGGGGACGGTGAAGTAGAGATGGAGGGAAAAGGTGCTGCCTCTATCAAGTAGAGTATCTTTGTCGCTGTGCTGTTTATGGGGCCTATCATTTAGGATCTGACCACAAAATGCTTTTTTCTGCTGATGGTTTTGGTTCCTGGCTCCCACTTCCTCTGTGGTTGAGAGCTGTGTGCACCGCAAGGTGTAGGTGTTGGCAGGGGATGGTGGTGGCTGGAGCCTACTTCTCTTGTCTCTGTCTGCTGACTTTTAGTTAGTTAGCATAATTTTTGAACAGGGCGTGACAAAGCCATAAGAGACCAAAACTGCTTTCTGAAACAGAGAGGGAAGAGTGTACGGCTTCCCTTTCACTGCTAGCATGATCCAGTTGCTGTGTGTGTCCCTTTATTTTAATGAAATACTGCAATTGATCAATGCTAACTCCCTGAGAGGTTTTTCCTGCTCTTGCACTCTGCTTATTGGGACAACTGCCTGTTACTTTCTCTCTGTCTTTCTGGATTAGGCTTTGGAGACACCAGGGTTTTGCATTCATGGAGTTTCAGAAGGAACCAACTCCTGTAAACCGAAATGCAGCCCAAGCTGCCAGCTCCTACCTATCAGTGACTATAACATTTTCTCTTGAATTTTCCCATTGAGATCTTAATTTGGTTTCATGCCAACACTTGCCTTGAACTGGGCTGGTTACAAAGCTTCCTGTTCTTGTCCTGAAAAGTAGTAGTGCCATTCTTCTCTAGGGGTGTCTAAACAAGTTGTGGTGTAAGAGGGAGTTTCTACATACTGAGCTGTTATAAGGGGAAGGCTCTGCTATCTGCCCAGTAGGTCTGCCAATCCTGGAAGCCTGTTTTCTCTGTTGATTTCTGTCATAAATTACTGAATGTGATCACTAGTGCAGGCTGAGGCTTTAGATTAATTGGATGCAGCAGCTCTAGCCCGTATTGGCAACTTGTGTGCCATGGCCATGCCCAAGCTCTGCTTGTTGTGCATTACGGCTGTGATGGCTGATAGCACCTGGCTGTGAGATGCTGCAGAAAATAACTTCTTTGTTTAAAAAAATATGTTTATGTTTAATGGTCTCTTGAAGCAAGGCCAGCACAAGGTGTTCCTAAAACCAAATGTAATTGACTACACAAAGAAGATGAAAAAGTGATTGCAGCTTACTGTAAGTATTGGGTATGGCACTTCTTATACCAGCTGGGACAGAAGAAACAATGGCTTAGTTAGTTAAATTACATGAAGTTGACAAATCATGGGGGATTTTTCCCCCCTTGCCTCCCCCTGTCCTTCCTTTTTCCTCTGCACAGTCAACTAGAGGAGCAAGCAGAGTGCAAGAATGGTATTAAGGTCACATAGCTCAATTTCCTTTGCATGGAAACGTGAGGGGTTAAGCCAGACCCTTGGGGTTTGCATACTGCATTACAAGGAAGTAGCATCCTGAAACCTGTAAGTTCTGTGAAATATTAGGCAATGAACATTCTCCTGCAGTACTCTTTTATGAAGAGGTGGGTGTTTAACCATTTAAGAGCCCATAGAGGGAGCTGCTTTGCTGTTTGTGGCACAGATTTTCTGTTCTGTGTTCACTTATGGTCTCCTGTGTTGCTCACTGTACCAAGAATGGATTCATAGATCTCTGGGCAGAAGCAAGTGCCATGTAGATGTGCAAAATATATAGACCTTGAGAGAGGAAGCAGCCAGCAGCAGGAGAGTTATGATTATTACAAGGAAAAGATCTTTCTCCTAACCTAATTTTGGCAAGCAGTACAATTCATGCCATTGAATTTTTCAGTTCTATGTTAAAATAATGTATCATTTAGCCAAGAGAGAGTATGTATCGTTCCTTAAAGCATGTATTTATGTAGGATCACATATATGCTTTCAGCCTTGGACAAATTCAAGCCAAAAGTATTTGATCATTATAGCATCATTGCCTTCCAGGAAAGGAAATCCATGAATTGGAATTTCTGGCCTCATTCTGTCTCCTGCAGATAACTTCCCAAGAGAGGGTGCTGTGGAAACACTGCACGTGATAATTCAGGCAGTTCAAATTTCTGTGAAAGTCTGAGCAGGGCTTCAGACTCTGATTCCCAGGATGTTTTGATGTTCTTGAAGTATTTGCGGTAATTTAGAAGTGGAACATGTTCTTAGTCACTCTTCCACAAACTGTGTCTCTGAAATGAAATTTGATCCCTGGGCAGGGGAACTTCTGCTTACTGGAAAGTGAATTGTTGAGTCTCTGTTGCTGAGGAACCATGCTCGTGCCAGACAGCAGCTCTGGCTCTAGACACCCTTGTTGTGTGGACTAGTTTACAGCCAGAGCTTTCGGGTCAGTTTATCCCTAAAGCTAGCCAATGGGAAATTTCTGATCATTCCTACTGAGTAGAAACAAGCTGATGCAGATAAAAGCATAACAGCTGAATGTAGTGGTCTTGATGCTTTTCTAGTAACCGTTGCTGTTGCTTGTTTCTCATCCTTTGACAATTTCCAAAGCCATCCTTCGGCTTTGGAAATAGGTCTGGCCCTATTTCCAAAGTCTGTGTTTAGGATCTTTTTCCCTTTTCTTTCACTGGTTTCTGCCTTATTTTGAGGCATTGCTCTTCTCTCTGACACAGTTGTTACTTTGCCCAAAGGAATGTGTTGAGTTTTTTTCTTTTTTAAGGTATGAATCTTTCTCAGCATGTCAGAATACTTTTCTACTGGTTCCTGGGTCAGCACATAGTGCAGCAGCAGCAGACCGATCTTCCTGCACGTCAGCGTGCAAAGAGAAAGAAATATGGATGTGCTGGAAACTCACTTTGATCTGTTGATTTACTTACTTATTGCTAGACTGCAGAGTGTTAGCCCTAATGAAAGCATGGCCAGCCCTGAAAATTTAATTTCCCAGTACTCAGACCTGTCAGGCTGGAAGTCAGCAAATGCTTATAAGTAACTTGTTTTTGCCAGTGAACCAATAATCATAGTGTGCCAGGAGATGACCCTCGTTATTTCCTACCTGTGTGTGCATGTACCCAGCACTCCTTGCCTGTAGCTCTTGTTGCTGAGGTGGGACACTGGCTTTCCCTGGTACTATTCTACTAAGGTTCAATCACCTTTGGAACAACAGGAGGGAAACAGGTCTGTGCAGGGACAAATATTGCCCCTTTGAAATACATGTGGGGTTGATCTTGGAGGGTGAGGGGTGTTAAGAGCACATCCTTTGGTTGCGGTGTGAGCCGCAAGCAGCTGGTGTAGCTCATGACTTGGGTGACGCAGTCGAGTCTGCTGCTTGGGCTGCCTGACACTTGCATCTGTTGATGGCCACAAAATTGGAAATGCCAGGATTAATTGTGCAAACACATCTTCTTTGGATGTTTTGCACTGACACGCACATACTCAAGTAGTCATGAAGCATTCCTTCTTGTGAATCCAGGTTTCATTCACACACGGTGCTTGTGGACACGAGCAGAAACTGAATTTCAGTCATGAGCATTGCTGAAACAAGCGTGAGGCATCTGTTTGGGTTCACGTAGCTATTTGTTTTCTGTGCTCATTGCTATGCTGCACTGTAGGAAATCTGCTGGGCAAGAGTAAAGTCCTTCCAGCAAAAAAGCTGCACTGGAATAACTGCGATGAAGTCTGTCAGCACGAGCTGTGCCAGATGGCTGCAAGTTCGGACTAGGCCCTTGGGCTGATGGCATACGTGAGCTTAGCATGCCTCTGTCCCCACAGAAAGAAGATTTCTTTGACTCAACTCATAGGGCATAGTTCTCAGTTGAGGTTCAGATCCCATTCAGCATCTAAAACTTGCCATTTCTTAATACAGCTTCCGTCAGTGAGCCTGTATCCGAGATGCAGTGGGATGGGGGGAGTTTTCTTGGCAGGCAGAGTATGCCCGTTTCCAAGGCCTGGTTCTCTGTGAATGTCACAGCTGTTCCTGATGGGTGCTTCAAAGAAAATTCCTGTGGTCTCCCGTGGTGTCCAGAGGCCAACTGCTTTGTAGATCCCTGTCATCAGGGTAAATCTGCAGGCTATGCTGATCCATTGGTGCTGGAATGGGGTCTTCCTACAGGGGGTCATTGCAGGCACATGGGTGAAAGTTTTTCTTCTAGTCATGGTTGGTGGCTGGAGATCAGTTCAAACACAGACACGGGATGATGTTTCTCAAGCATGGAGTTAAATTATTCTGACAACTCAAGTGGCTTTCATATACTTGTGTAAACTTGGAGCTGGCATTGGTTGGGGCTAAGGATAGCTGTCCCTAGGTATTTTTGTCGAAGTCTTAGAGACCAGTCTGCTTTTAACAAATTGTAACATTGCATTTTGTTTTGATGTTTATTTTTGGGAACAATGTTATTTAAATTTATGGTTGAATAATACCAGAAGCTTTTCTTTTGTATTTTTTTTCTACTTGCTGCTTTTGGAAAAAAGAAAAATAGAAAGGAAAGGAATTTCATTAAAAGGCCTGGATGAAGCACAGTTTCATGAAAAATGAATATTTTAAACTGTTGTGAACATTTTTGTACTGAATTCTCATAAGATACATCAAAATTATTTTTTCCCCTGAATTCCAAGTCTGACTCAAAACTAGGGAAAGGAGAAAGTGAAGGAAGTGGGAGAAAGGAATTGCTTGGGGGCATTGTGAGAAGAAATAGGTCAGGGAAGAGAGTTAAAGATATTAGAAGGAAGATGCTTTGTACAGTCACATTGCTCTGAAGTCAGAAAATGCCAAGAGTCCTCCAGACGTGTTATTGTGGAAAATGGGCTGCGAAGACATTGCTGGGTTCATACTCTGCCTGTGTGTGAAGCACAAGCAGAAGCTGTTCGGCCTTTCCTCTGAGCAGAAAGAGGTGTTTTCCTTCCAGGTGCCACGGTGCCTCTGTGGTTAGGACACAATGCAAATGCCAGTGTGTGGGTATTCAGTATGTTCTCCTGGGGGAAAATGTACTGAAAATGAAGTCAATTTACGAGGCCGCTTTTTTTGTGGATGGTAGATTTATCTGCCAGATATGGTCATACTTCCCCTTTGCCCCAACAGACACGTGCTCTCCAGTTGCATATGCTCAAAGGTTAAACGTTCTGGGTAGTTGGTGCTGACTACTAGTCCAGCATGGAAGCAAACTCTGTCATATTGGCTGCATCAGCATCAGTAAGAGCTGCTCTGTTCTTACTATCCAGCACGATTAATGCTTCATCTTAAACAAAAGCTGGCATGCTATTGCACTGAGTGTTAAGAGTTTGCACCTGGCTGTACACTGCAGAGATTCCTGCCAAGAGAAATACTGGTTTCCAAGTTTGTTATTCTGCTGTTTGGAGATTTTAATTTTTTGTTTGTTTTTGTTTTCTCTTTTGGAAATCCTCCCACATTAAATTAAAAAGCAGACATTGATAAAGGAAATCAGAAGGGATGCTTTGAGAGATTTCATTTGGCAGCAGTCTCTGAACTTGTGACCCTTTAAAATAAAATAACGGGCTTTCCTGTGGGACAGCTCCCTCCAGGGTGGAAGCAAGCGTCTTTCAGGCTTGCCTGCCTTTAGGAAGGAGCCTTTGAGAGGAGAAGTTGCAGTGCAGCATTCCCAGCCAGGACTTCCAGTAAGGAAAGTTGTTCAGCTGGCTTGAGACTGTGATAAATCATGGTTCCCCTTGAGCATGCTGGGACTACAGAGAGCTGGAAATAAATGCTAGGGAAATTCGGCTTTTGTTGTGGGCCATCTTTCAGGATGATGTATGGCTTTGTAACAGAAAGAGAATCCTTTGGTGGGGTTGGGAGAAAACTGCTGCCTTGTATTGGGAAGGAAAATGTAACAATTCCTTTGCGTAAATCCTTGCTGCAGCTTTGCCTTGAAAACTGTGTTTTGGCGTGGACTACCTGATCCTGAAAAATTCTGTGGTGGAAATTAGGCTGGGGACGACATTATGCTGTTGGCTTGTATTAGGGTAGGAATGATACCTGGCTGGCCAGTATAATAGTGATCTAGTTGGCCAGTATAAATGTGGCTGGGGAAGGAACTGGATGACATGGGATGCTGTTTGCATCTCTGCCCCTTGACTCTGCATTATCCTGAGCAAGTCATTTCTCCGTATGGATAAAATGTCTTCAAATTGCAGTCACAGGAATGTTGTGTCCCTGTTTCTTTCACTGGTCATTGTCAATCAGCCTGCCTCATGGCCACACTGGTTGGCACACTCTTGGTTAGCTGGTGGTGAGCTGACAGTATTTTAGGTTCTTCTCTGTTCTGTGGGAGGACTTGGGTTGCCAAGGCATTGGGGAGAGCCTGAGCTGTGTGTTTGTGTAGGCTCTGTCCTCGTTATAACTGATGCCAGTTAGCATGTAGGCTTGCCTGCACTGACTATGGCCTCTTCTGGAGCTTTTGCTGTATTAACTCTCTGAGTTAACTCTTTAAAATTCATTTGCCAGAGATCCAACTGCTGATTTCTGATATACAGACAAACGGCCAAATTTCAATTGATCCTGGCAGTAAAAGTGAAATGACGAGTAAAGCTCATTGGTTTCTCAGACCTAACATACTTTGCTGCTGCTAGCATAGCAATGGGACATTTTCCCCAGGAGTGTAAAAGTTGTGTTGTTTGACAAGAAAAGAAAGTGTTTCCATCCCATTCACTGTTGAGACGACTCAGCATTGCCACTTGTCTGATGTCCTGAGTTCTCTTGAGCTGTACTAGAAATTAATTTGCTGTTTTTCTTTTTCATCAGCTTATGCAGGCTCTGAGTTTTAGCTGTTCATAACCTGATTGTTATCTCTGAAGGATCTGTTCCGTTTAGTGAACTGCTTCATCATCTATGCTTCCTTTGTTGAAATTCCACAAACAGTAACTGTACACTGTGCAGCATCATCTGTATTCCAGCATTATCATTTATTTTTTTTACTCAAAAGGTTTCCAGTCTATTCCTTTGAGCTGTGAGTGTTGAGGTATCAGTTTGTTTATTTTCATGGCTTTTGGCTGAAACCCAAGGATTTTTACAAAATTAAAAACTCTGCAAACTTAGGTCAGGTTAACTAACCTCAAGGGAACAAATAACCGGTGTTTCTCCAGCCAAGCGGAAATGGTGGGCTGGCTCTCTGCTAGGCTTTAGACCAGCACAGTGTGTCTGAGCGCTAACCATGTGTAGTAGGTCCTACAGGCTGATGCTGTAGCCTTTACATTTGCACTGATGAGCTTGAGTGCTTTGCGTTTTTCCTCCTGTCTTAACTGTTAGCCTGGGGATGGTGAGGATGCAATATCTCAGTCAGAACCTGAGCTGCAATGTAGTTCACTCCTTCACACTAACTAGGGAAATATCAGTAATTGCCCCTGTGTAGGCTTTAATGTGCAGTGACCAGTACCACCTTACGGCATGGTACAGCCACGCCTGTAACAAGACTAACAGGAGGCATCTCTGCTAATCAGCTCCTTTTAAATACTGTCACCTGGCCTCCACTATGTCTACTCTCTCTGTACTTTTAAAGCTGCTACTATATATTATTGCCTTTTTGTGGTCCATTGAGTAATCGCCTTTGAGGTGCGGTATGGTACAGGCCTCATAGGAATTATACTTTCCTTCCAAAATAAAACTAAACTAATTGCAGTTTGTTTCTCTCCAGCTGCCTTTTGGGGAGATATCGCTTTAGATGAAGATGATCTGAAGCTGTTTCAAATAGACAGAACTGTTGACTTAAGAAAGCACTCAGATGGCAACGCAAGACACACTTCAGGTAAGGGCAGCCCAGAGGTGGCGATGCCTTCTTTCCCCTGGTTTTGTTGTTAGGTAGAAAGGAGTTCCCCGTCACTCATGATACTTTTTCACACAGGCAAGGAAGTGCATGTAGAGGGAGCTTAGTTGTGTGGCTGAGAGTGGGATCTAACTCTGAAATTTGTTAAGTAAAATCAGAATCATGATGTGCATAGACGGCAGTGATGCAGCCTTTCTATCTGGCCTGAGGGAGAAGAGTTTAAAATTTACACCACTCATCTCTTCCTGTGAGGATCTATCTCTACAAATTTGTAAGGAAATGTGTTTGAAGTAGGGACACTCAGTTTGGCACTCAATTTGACTCTTACTGTCCTCCCCTCCCTTCCTTTTTAATGTATGATCTTAATGGAATAATGTATTTTTTCAGCTTTTTACCTAAGTGAAACCTATTGAAGTCTAGCATACAGACTACCCTTGAAGTGATGATGCAATTGTCGTTGGTTAACAATCATTGTGATTTTTTAAAAAGCTGATAGGTGGGGTAACATACGCTTATGTTGCCCTCTGCCCCTTCACAGCTCTTATGTATGCTCAGTTTTTGTGCCAGACCAGAGTTGTTACGTGAGTCAAAAGTTCTGCTTTGAATCCATCTCAACAGTCTCTGAAACACTGCAAATGGTTTGAAGGGTGTGGGAGACTTCCCTCAGTATCATTACTTCTACTCCACTTTATGATGGCAAGAGAGAAATGGTTGGAAATCTGAGCTGTGAGAGACACCAGTGGGACTGGAGACAGGGCAGGCCAGGACAACCTTTTTCTTTCTGTGCTGTTATGCTCTTAGGTTAGTACTGTGAAAAGTTGAGTTGAGACTCAAATCAGTGTTTTGTTCAGCTGACCCATGTGCTCATATTGTATCATTCATAAGAACTGGCAGCTGGTTCTGTATCTTCGTGGCTGCCTACCTTTGGTTAGGAGTATCTAAGAGAGTATCTAAGCCCTGGGTAGGTTCTGTTCAGTGCTCTAGCTTCCTCTTGGACAAGTGTAAAAGATGACATCCATCACCCAACACAGATGTATGGTTTTGATGTCAGCATATCTAGTTTAAACTTACGCTGATGCTGAAATTCTGGGCAGAGGAGGTCTGCATGTTTCTTAATATTACAGATTGTTCTCTGTAAGTACCATTATCCTGCATAGTCGTGTCACTTAGCCTATTCATGTCATGTTTTGAGCTGTGATGTATTCTCAGGTGATAAATGATTAGAAGCTGGTTGCCTTCAGAGCAGAAGGTAAGTCAGAAAATGAGGATTAAGTAGGTGGGACAGGCAGCATTCATCTCTTCCATGTCCCTTTGTCAGTTTCTGAAGTTAGATGAAACTGCTGGGGAAGCAAATCCAAGTGGTGTTTGAATGTATCAGTTTGCTGTGGTGTTTTTTTTTTTTAGTTGTCAAATTATACACGTTTTTTGTGCTCAGCACTTATGCTGGACAAACTAGCAAATTAACTGAATTTTATAACCCACTGGTCTCCAACAACCGTGTCTCCTGTTGTGTAGTTAGGCTAGTGTATTCCCAGCACCCCTTATTGCCTGAGGCAAAGTTGGTGCATCATGAGATGCACTGCATAGGGGTATTGTGCTCTAGTGCTCATTTGGCCCTGTCCTCATCTCCAGCAGGTTTCATTCATCCTGCTAGCTTTCAACCCTTGGAAGTGCGAGCTGACAAATGGCCAGCCCCTGTGACTGTCACAGTGAGCTTAGCTTTCTGCAGAGTACACATAGAGGGTTTTCTGTATTCACCTGCCCTGCAAGGGGGCTCTCTACAGGGGCAGGAAGGGTTGATTCTTCTCCTGTGGGACTTACTTGACACTCTTGTGAATTGTAAGAGGGTGGTCTACATAGGCATGGCGGGGATTGGGACCCATTCTTCCCTGGGAGAAAGTCTTGCTCTCTGCTCTTTTATTTCCAGTGGGAAGAATGCAACCTCTGTACAGAAACAGTCTAAGACCTTTTATGAGTGGGACCCCTTGAATTATAACATTTCAGAATTTCCTAAAGCTGCTAATCGGATTAGTTGTATAGTGGAGGAAGTACTTAATACGTATGTACAGACACACAGGCTCTTCGTATCTGGGAGCTGCTGTTCTGAACAAGCTATTAGGCCAGACATTCTTCTTTCCCTGTGTTGTTTCCTTGTCCCCAGAAAATGTTGTTTAGCTGAGAGGAGTGGGAGGAGGGGTGAAAAAAGTGCTACTTGACACTCTTGGGCTGTTTGTAGGCATACACTCTATGAGCTTGTTGCAGGCTCCAGAGGAAGAATGCAGTTTGCATGCCCTGATGAGTGATAAGGGACAGCCTTCTCCAGTAAACCTAGATCTACCTGCAGATGATCTGTTTTTGTAAAGGCTGTGTGTTGGCTGATAAGGGATGAGACTTCGAGATGTGGAAAGGTTTCCCATTCCAGTTCCCCTTTGCCGCCTTCTAGTTATCCTGTCTAGAAAGATAGCTAGTGCCCTTCTCTAGGTCTTTGAGAAAGAGGCAGAGAATCTGGTCTGAGGACAGCCTGGCTTCTGCTGCAGAGCTCTGTGCTGAGCTTAATTTCAGCATGGAGGTACTCAAACCTTGGTTCCTGCATTAATTTCCTCCTTGCAGAAATTTAGACCCTTAAAACTTGTAAACCTACTTGAGAATGGGATGCTTTTTATTTTGCTGAAGCATCTTTGCCCTTGTTTTGGCATCTGTGAGAATGGTATGCATTGAAATTCATTGTCCCTGAGCATTTTCTCAGTAAACATCAGAGCTAGTATTTCATTGCCTGTGTCTGAGACCAGGTAACATTGTCCTCCTGGTGGAGTTACAGAGCAGGGTCACAATTCCTTTCCCTTGAGGGACATTGGCTGAGTACTCTCTGGAGGTCCCCTTGAAGAATGGTCACATGTGGCTTACAGTTAGGGGTAGCTTTTGCTTTGGTACCCAGCTTGGTACCTTGCTTCAGAGCTCCAGTAATGATGGCTCCCTATGGCCTTGTCTGGATGTCTCTGTCCAGTGTGCCTCGATTCCTTTGTGTGAGTGGTCACACAGGGAATTGGTATTACACAGGAAATTGTACCTCTTGTTTTATGTATTTAAAGTACATGTCAAGACTAGGACATGAAAGTCCTTATTCACATGGGGAGTCTCCTTTCACAGAATCACAGAATCATCTAGTTTGGAAGAGACCTCCAAGATCGTCAAGTCTAACCTCTGACCTAACGCTAACAAGTCCTCCACTAAACCATACTTGTTCCAAAGGAGCTTCCTTTTCAAGCATTTGTTAGGGAGAGCACAAGTGAGGCGGCTGAATACTGCAGAAGGCAGTATCAATAGCATCTTGCATGCAAAGCATCATTCTCAGATACTTCTGTAGCAGTGGGGTTTTCTTCAGACTCTGTAGAGGGAAAGACAGACATGATTACACTATAGCTAAGTGTAGCCCATTTAATCCAAGCAGGTTTTGTGGAGTATGTGTGCTGATCTCCGTCCACTCAGTTAAAACTCTGAGCTGTGAGTTAATAGAAAGTTATTGCAAACGGTGCAGATGAACTCTGAGTGAATGCCACAAGACATGCTCTTACAAGAGAGCTCATAACTACCAACTAGTTCATTTCTCATCTAGACCCTTTCAGGATTCCCCTGAAGATTTATTCCCAATTTTAAACATCCAGTGTAGTTTCTTTCCTCCCTCTATTAGCTTCTCTCCTTTGAACTTAGATCCTAAAGTCATAGAATTGCACGTGTTCTTTTTGTTTGTTGCTTTTTATACTAGTAGAGATTCTGTAGGCCAAATTGTGTCCTCCGAACCCTCCTGTTATTACAACATGTAATGCCATATAAAAATATGCCAAACAGGAAATTTCTCCCTTCTCCCTAAAATGGTTTGCAGCTAAAGGGGTGAAAAAGAATAAGGGATGTTGGTAAAGGGAAAGTGTTACTTTGCATTTAGAATGTTTGATAGCTGCCTCCCTGCCTCTGTGGGATGAAGTCTGCATGTCGTGTTCACTATGAAAATCAGTTGTTCTCATGGGATAGTTGTTCTCATAGGATTTAGTCCAGCAGAGATACAGTAATGGTTCAAAACATAATGAAACAAATAAAGTGTCTGGAGATCTGCCAGTGGGTGCTATTCTCAGCATGTCCTTCACCAACTCCTTATAATTTTGATGAAAAAATGTCCAACAGCTTATGGTTTTGAAAAGTCTTATAGATTTTTAAGTTTATTGAAAATACTTGCTTTACAATATCAATTGTTCAGAAGAAATTTGAGTCTAAGGTTTGAGGATTCCTGTGCTGCTGAAAATCCACTGATGGCTTTGAAATGTGGGGAAACAAAAAAGTCCACTGGCAGGCTGTGAAACTGCACAGTTGCTCAGATCGAGTCCTCAGGTGCAAAGTGATCTTCTTTGCTGTACTGCTTTATTTGCTGAAGCATTAGTCACAGAGGAAGAAGGCCTTTTCTTTTCTAGCTGTGCCTTGGGAATGATGTGCCTATTTAATCTTAACGGCCTAATCTAATTTTTTTCAGGCAGTTTAGGGATTAAGTGGAATTTACTGGCATATTATCTCTTTTTCCTGATTTCTGTATCACTGAGGCAACTTCGAGTCCTGAAAGGCACCCCTGTGGGTGAGAAGGGGCAAGTCTGTCTCGTGTTTGCTCTACTTTGGCAAATCAGAAGACATGGGAGTCTGGCTGCCCTCAGTGCTACCACGCTGTGTTAGACTTGCTGCTGAGGCAGTGACTACATCCTGCTGCAGCCAAGAATGCTTTTCAAGAACACTCAAACTAGGTTTTCTTGGCCTCTGATACTGAGAGATTTTTAGGCTCATGGCTTGAAGGCCTTGATGAAGCTTTCACACTTGCACAGATCATGGGATAGAATAGGTAATACTTCAGATAACAATGTGGTCAGAACGGGGTTATGTATGATCTCGGGGATTTTACTGAAATAACAGTGGGAACTGCCTTTGAACCATGTAAGGTATTTAATAACTCGTGTTGTGACAGGGGCTGCCATGAATGGCTGGAGGCTCTGGTATCAAATTCATGAGCCCAGTGCAAGCAAGTTATTCTCTGGTGAATTAAGCAAAGAGGAGTTCTGAATTAAACTTTCTATTAATAATAGCAGGGAGCTGGTTTGTTGGCACACTTTTTTTTTTTTTGCACAGCTTTGCAGTTCTTGAGCATTTTGTGAAAGAGCAAAGTAGCTACTTTTACCAGCTCTGCACAAGGCCCACATCTACAGCGGACTGCTTTTCTTTTTTGTGTTTTGGGATGCCTGTGGTCACCTTGTTTCACCCTGTTTCACAGGACTTTTCCTGTTTCAGGACTTGCTCATGGCAAGTACTGTGCATAAACTGCTTTGGGGTATGGAGACAAACCCTGAAGAAATCTGGAAGGGAACGGAGGACTGTGCAGTGCTGTGGGAGTGCATGCCTAGAAGGTCTGCATGCTGCAGGGGGGATGACTGCAGTGCTTTTCTAGTTGCATAGCAGCTTTCCTTTCAAAGTGTGGTGGGTTGGCAGCCGCTGAAACATATTTCACTTCTCTCTGGTTACATTACTGAGACAAGGCATTAATTCCCACATAAATTTGGATCGTTTGCAGGACCTTTTACTACAGTGCAGCTCTTAGAAAAGAGCTATATTGTTTAGCCTCAGACTGGAGAATAAGGCTTCTTCACCAGTGGCATGCTTGAGGTGTTCAAAGCAGTCACAAGCAGGACTTCCACGGCTTCATGTTGGGAGAGATTGCTTAGTTTAGGAGCTGAAGGGATTGTGAGATGTGATTGACTGATATCCCAGGGAAGATCTGAGCTGTGTTTACCATAACTGGCCAGGAGCAACACAAATACTATGCATGTGGTATAACTCACATCTGAGAGCTCTTCCACTGGGAAATCTTTGGTGAAGGCTGCTTCCTCTTATATGGGTAGAGGAACATCTTTATTCTGGGAGAGCTGTCTGAGGGCTCAGTTCATCTGTGTCCATACTTCCTTTTAGTTTTCCACAACGTGACGTGCATGCTAGGAATATCTCTTTGCAGTCCATGCAGTCTCTAAAAAGGAAGAGGAGTCTCAGCCCATTCTGTGGAAAAGTAGGTGGCACATGCCTGATGCTTGGCCTGATGATAAAGTTTATTTAGCTGTGCCAAATGATTTTTCCATTACTAGCCCCAATGTTCACCCTTCCGAGTCCATTCAGTCAGGGGTTTTACCAGAGAAGGCAACCATGAAATGAATTTCCCATAGTTATGTAGTTTTACAAAGGCAGGGCAAGAGTTCTGCTTTGGAAGAATTGGATAAATCCTCTAGGGCTGAGTGCTCATTTTTTGTGCAGTAAGCCAGTCAACTTTTCTTTGCAGAAAAGCAGATACTGTTTTTTTTTTTTTTTTTTTTTTTTTTTTTTTTTTTTTTTTTTTTTCTTCTGTGATCCCAGAATCTTGCAAGCCTGTTGCAGCCTTCTGAAACCTACCAGATTTTCTCCAGCATAAATGTGATAGCCTCAAGGTTCATGACTCTTGGCTGTAGCTGATGAACCTTCTAATTCCTCCTGTGTGTAACGCTGTACTGATAACAAATGCTAATCTTTAGGGTTGATACTTTCACTCCAAATGCGTCTCTTTTTGTTTGGTTCTTGAGTGCCATCTTGTAGTCCTTTTGGGAACATGCTGAGGGAGATTTTTCTTTCTAATTGCTGGGGGATGCCTTTTTGCTTGTCATAGGAACATAGTCTGCCAGTCTCGTACCTGTGGGATTTGTCTGTCAGGGAGGCAGTGTCTGTGGGGTGATCCCACAAGCTTCAGGTCTAGAGCACTGGTGATATGTTCTTGGCCATCCAGTGAGCTGTGGCTCAGTTCACAGGAACAGATTTTGCTCTGGAAGGCCTTGCAGCTGATACTTCCAAAAGCACACCATAGGCCAGCTTTGTGCTTTTGGCTGCGCTGTTTTATCCTTTCCGCACTGCTTGCTTCCAGTAAGGAAGAATTCCATTAGTGGTTTAATGTGGGAGCACAAGAGAGGTGCAGAGCAGCAGCTCATTTCTTTGCTTTGCCCTTGTATGTTCAAGTGATTCTTCTGACTTCCTTGCTCCGTGAGCTCCTGTGTGTTGCACATTCAGCTCTCCTGCTCTAGAGATTCCCTGTCTTACTTCAGTCCTCTGTAGCCCCTTGCCCTGAATACAGTATTCTCCTTCCTCATGGGGCAGTTTCACTTTGCCCCCTGCTCAGACAGGGTCCTGTGCATTTGGTCTTCCATTACAGGTTAATACGGGTTCTTCCTTCTTCTATTTACCAAAGAGAGTTAATTCTTCTCCTTAGCTGCCTCCTAAGAAGCTCTCCTTAAGGGATACCTGTGGAGAGCTTTCACATGCTGATAAGTGCTGTCTTAGCTGATAAGTGTTCCCTTACCCTTGCTTCACAAGCGTGTGTGGGTTTTTTGTTTGTTTGTTGGTGGTGTGTTTTTTTTTTTTCCAACTTTCATACCACTTTGAGGTTGTGGTTTGTACAGTCCCTATGTGTCCTTGAAGTATGATGGGGTGAGAGAGTGGTCCTTGAGTACTAAATAATGGTTGAGCCAACATCAGATGTTAATGGAAGACTGCCAATGACTCCCTAGGCAGTGAGATGCTGTTTGTGATGTGTGTATGTAGTAACAAGAGGTATTCCACCTGTTGCACCAAAAGGTATGTGGGATCTGATTTTCTTTGAACTAGGGAATTTCCAGGATGACACTTTACTTCAGAACCGCTTAGGACAGGCATTACGGTGTTCCTTCATGCAGTGGGCTGTGGTATTCCAAACTCAGTTTATGACAAACAGAGAAATGCTTCACTCACCACAAGAGAAATAAAAGTCTATCTCCTCTTCCCCCTTCGCTTGTGATAAATGTGATAAATGTCCTGCAGGGCAGACTAAAGAAGGTCCCAAGCAGTAAGTGAGCATACCATTTGGCCCTTGCCAGAGCAGAACCTGAACAACACAGCCCTGCTACTTGCTCTGTGTCCCCCTTGGAGTAAGATTTAGTTTTGTTTTGGTTTTGTTTTCCCTCTTGTCTAGGTTCCTGATGGCAATTGGTCACATACACGACAAAGTTTGTTTTGGAAATGCATTGTACCCTGAAATCAAGTTTTCTGAATTTCTCCCACCTGTCAAAATAATTAGTTTCATTTTTGTTTTGCACTCAACACTCAGATTTTCATAGGTTTTTGTTTCTTCTTTTTTTTTTTTTTTTTTTTTTTTTTTTTTTTTAATGATTTTGAGCTCTGAAATTTTGCTCAGATTAAAATGCTGTTAACAAATGGCACTGTAACAAAATTCCCCAGCTATTTCTTTTCCCAGATATATTACTTAGGCACTCTTAGTGGTAACTTTGGTAGTGTTTATCCTATGAATCTAATTCATATGCTTCTTTCAGAAATAAACCAGGAAGATGACAACTCAGTATCACTCTTATCAAATGCTGCACATCAGAAATCAATCAGCTTAGATTTTGTTAGTGAGCAGTTAACTTACTTTAAGCACACAAAGACAACTGCAAAAACTGTATACATTGATGCTGTAGTCCAAGCTGCTTCCAAGCAGCCTGTTTCTATAGCTTCTTCTTGTTCATTGTGGTGCCATCACCCGATTTGGGCATAGCTGGAGATCAGAGCAATAGCTGTTACACACTCTCACTGCACAGGCAGTGCCGAATCCCTGTTGCTACCTGCTTGGCTTTGCCTGTCTTTGGCTCCCAGCCCCACAGCTTTGTCCGTCCCCCAGGTTCTGTTTTGGCGAGGTCTCAGGTACCTGAAAGTTGGTGCAAGATGGCATTATTACTCTTTTAAGGAGCCGGGGTAGTCACCATGTAGAGCATTTATAACATCTGATTGCTGTTTGCAACTGTCTTGCTTTTGATCGCTCTTAATTAAATTTTCTTTAGGTCTTGTCTACAGCTGGTGTAACACACTGGGAGACTGTTCCTTTTACTGGTGCCAGAAGAGTCTGAATAGTCTTTTGTGTTTAAGTGGAGGTTATTAAATAGATTTATATTAATTAACTGTGATGCTGGGAACACATGGGCAAATGTACTTGAGGAGATTGGTTTATCCATATGGAAATTACATTGGAAGTTAAATCCATTACCCTAATTGTAAAATTCGACAGCGCTTAGCCAATAACTGTGGAATTGCCTAACTCGTGCATTTGTTTCAGAGCTGGGCAAGTGCCTAATTTCCTTGAATACTTGCTCAAATTAAAAATTGAATTTGCCTCAACTGTGTATGCTTCTTTGTCATTTCTATGAGTGGCTTAGCAATTGAATTTGGAGATAGGAATGGTCAGTGAAAGACTAAGATCTAAGAAGCTATGAGAGGAGCCATTGCAGGATGGTAACTCTGGGAGGCTAGCTTGGATGCTCTGAACTTCAGGCTCTTTCCTTTAAAGCAGGGATGTTGCTGTGCCCACAAAATAAAAGTTGCTTACCCCATTCAGTGAAATAGCTGGCAAATCCGAGAAACAATCAGCAGCCAAAATGACTTGATGAATAATAGCAAATAACAAATAAATTAGAAAAAGTTGTAAACTGCTCATGGTCGATTGTGAACAGAAAGGAGTTAGGTTTGTGGAATAAATGTGTTTGCCTCAAGCTGGTTGTTCAGGCCTAATTTGGAAAGAAGGCTGGCGTTTGTAGCTACAGTGGATTAAAAAAAAAAAAAAAAAAAAAAAAAAAAACAAAAAAAAACCTTCACTGCAGCTCCCCTTTTCAAATGGCAAGGACAAAGTATTTATTCAGCTGTCAAGTGGGGAAAGAAAGCAAATTAGTTTTAGGCTGAAATGCTGTGCTGTGTTTGCCGCTGCAGTTCTGAGGCCAGATGGTGACTTGAACAGCCCTGGGGAATGGGTAACAAGTTTCTCTGGGGCAAAGATCACAGGCAAAAGGAAATATTCAGCTTATCCTGCTGTTTCACTTCCTAGAGCTGTTCTGCAGAGAAGATAGTGTGAGATTTAGAAAGCTGTGTCTGTTGGGAGGATTCACTGCTGTTCTTGAAACTGATGGAGTTGTTGAATCCTCGAGTCGGTTTGTGGCAGAGATGCAGAGGTTTGAGAGTTGCTTTTCTACCAATTTGATTCTTCCACTGAAGTGCAGCTGTCCCTGGGCCAGGTTGGGTAACTTCTCTGCCAGCAGCTCTCAGTGCGGCAGTGTGCTGTGGTGAAGAAAGTTCACCTTGCCACTTACACCCCAAGTCCCCCGCTGTTTTTTTTAATGACTGCAAACGGTTCAGACATCTGTTTCACCAAGGAGCTGAGAGATGGCACCTGGAGCGGAGTGGCATCGTGCATAGGTCCACTGTGAAAATGTAGGTCTTGTGCTCCTGAGGCAGTGCTGCTTTTGGTCTGTGACCTGCTGAGGTACCAGCTCCTGGCCTTGCAACAGCAGCAAGCAGCAACAGAAATCCATGCCTGAATGGTTAGCCCCATGCTCAGAGAAGCTCGTTCTCAGGTTCAGGCCTTCTTTGGGCTCCTTTATCTGCATGCCACCTGGAGTTGCTGGCTCAGGTGTAGCTCCTGCTCTGCTTGCTGCCTGTCATGGTCTCGCTCCCCCTGGCCTGCAGAGCTTCCCTGGGTGCCCACTGGGGAGGCTGGTGCCCTGGCTGAGCAGCTCCTGGTGCTGCGGCTCACGGCTGGGGTGGAGGCAGGGGTCTGCTGGGTGTGGGGCTGGAATTGACCTGAGGCTACCCAACGGCAGCCACATCTGTGCTCCCACAGAATCACAGAATTTCTAGGTTGGAAGAGACCTCAAGATCATCGAGTCCAACCTCTGACCTAACACTAACAGTCCTCCACTAAACCATACCCCTAAGCCCTACATCTAAACGTCTTTTAAAGACTTCCAGGGATGGTGACTCCACCACTTCCCTGGGCAGCCCGTTCCAGTGTCTAACAACCCTTTCGGTAAAGAAGTTCTTCTTAACATCCAACCTAAAACTCCCAAAGTCTTTTGAGCCCCGAGCCAGGCCCCACTTGCCCTATGGCCTCTGTGCTGGCTCATTCCTCAGTTTCCCACCCAGTCAGGGGTGTCCTTTAAATGAGCTCTGCTTGAGCTGGTAGGTAACCAAGCAAATGGAGTGTCTCTACTGCTGTATCTGCTTAGGGTCCTCATCCGTCTGTTAGCTATGGCACAGACCCCATGAGGGAGCAGAAGGCATCAAAAACTCTCCAGGAATCTACAGGATTAGGGGCGTTTGAATATCCAGGCAGAAGGCAGTCTGGAAGAAAGTACCCCATGCTTGCACCACACGTTCTCCGTGGAAGGAGTTTTAATTGCTTTTAAACAAAATTCAGCTTCCAGTGTAATGTTTTCATTTAGAGTTAATTGTTATCCAGTATAAACAAGGTAAGGGGAAAACAAAAGGATTAGAAGGGCTCAGTGGGAGGAGAGCTGGCTGGCTGTGCCTGGGAGTCCACAGCTGGAATGGAGCAGGGGGATGCTGCAAGAGAGCACAGAAAGGCTGAAGCAATTAGATTGTGCAGGTCAGAGGGAAAGGGATGTTAACAGGAGGGGGCCAGGAGGTTTTGTACTGCCCACCAGAACAGCATTGGATGAACCCCAGCCAGCTCTTACCATTTCCTTAACACCTGGGGGTTCACTTCTGTTTTCCTGTACTTTCAAAGGAGAGACAGGTAAGAGGAGGATTATTGTGAATCAAGAAGGTTGTCATGGAGAAGCAGGCACCTGTTAGAAACAGAACTTGATCGTTTGGATTCACAGGAAATCTAATGCAACAGAGCATAGTTGGTGCTACATATTGCTGCTTTGATGTGTTGGAGGGGAGTGATTGCACGCTGGGTTTGCAAACCTGGTTGTGCAGCAGAGACATGAATGTGGTGGAAGTAGTTGTGTAGTCACTTTAGCCTTTCATTTTCACTTGGCTGCGTTTTTTGAGTTAAAAAACCTTGCAGGACTCTCACTGGAAGAAACAGGCTGTAGGTTGCTTGCTTTCTTTTCTCTCCCATTTGTCTGTCCCTTTTTCACCCCAAGGGAAAGAGGTGGTTGGTAATAGCCTACAGGAAAAGGCCCTCTTCCATTCTTCTCAATCCTTCCCAGTCTCCAGAGAGTATTGCTCCTTTCAGCATTGACTCTTGGTTGAAGGACTGGTGAAGAGGTCAGTTCAGGTTCTTCCACTCCTTGCAACACCTTCTTTAAAAACAGAAGATGTGTCACAGTGTAAAAGTGATGCAGCCACTTCCAGAAAACCCAGAAGTGCCCAGGGAAAACACGGGGTGTTGGGGGGTGATGCTGCCGATGCTTCTGCTCTGCCTGCAGAGGATGGCCAGCAGAAGGACACATTAAGTGCTTTACAGCTCATGTTTTCGGCAGTGCTGCATTTGCTTAGCTGTGATCACCTTTCCCTTCTTGTGAACTTCTCTGGGAGGCTGGTGTCTTGTTCCTGCACGAGCATTTGCAGAGCTGACGTGGACATGACACATCTGCTTGTCAAACCTCTGAACCCTGGGACTCTCCTGAGTTACTGCAGCTAGTCAGCTTACTCTGAATAAGAAAAACAGATTCGTGAAGGGAATTTGGAGTTCGGAAATCTTTTCCTTTTTACTTTATTTTTCCTTAAGTAAATTGAGGGAACGTCAGCTATTCCACTGACAGGAAATGGTAAAGGATCTATCTCAAATTATTTGCTTAGATCTCCAGGGCCCTGGGGTTTATGAAAAGGTTTTTCTATAGACTCTACCAGTTCTGGGAAACATCTGTTCTGCATTCTGAATGCATTTTCCCAACAGAGCTTGTTTTAATAAAATCATCACTTTCTCTGTGGTTAGAAAATCCATTGCAATAAAGGTTTTTGTGTGCCCTAAAAAGTTGTTGACCACTGGTTAATGAGGAAATTAAAAAGCAGCATGTAACATCATTTGTCTTACCCTATGCTTTCAGAAGCTTCCCTGATGGTCATAATATGACAGAGTTTACCAGAACTAAAACTCTGAAAAGAGATGGGTGCTTAATGTTACCTATACTTCTCGTTTTATATTTTGATTCTTCATTGTAGCCTCTGTTTGAAATCCAAACTCTAAGCTATGGTGTGTGACTAACACACGTGTTGAATAAAACTATTAAAGTGAAGAATTTTAAGGCATGAGGAGGGGAGATTAAATTGTAAATCTTTTTTTTTGCATTTATGATGCATTTTTCCTTGATTTTGCCTGAGCTCTGAAATGGCTTTTCCTCCACCATAAGACATATTAAAAAGTCTTGCTGAGGTTCAGTTCATGTGAAACCAGATAATTATCTGTGCAGTCAAGTTCTTTGCTGAATTAGAAAAGCAGGAGAAACTGGCAAAGTCACCAGGGCTCACTGGAGAGTCCTTTGTCCTTGATGGAGGTGACAAACGTAATGGTTGAAGCTACTGCCCAAGTTCAGCTATGTAGCCCTTCCCCTGTATGAAAAGCAGCCAGGAAAAGAAGAGGATATCCAGTGAACATGGTTGAGAGGATCTTCATGGGTCTGGAGAAAAAAAAATATCCTGGCGTGGAACTGCATTGAAGGTGAGAGGGCTTGATCTGGACATTATCTGTTCTTTCATCTTGGAAAAAAGGGAGATGTTGGAGCTTCATCTCATCCAGCTGCCCATGTAGGAACATTTTGTGTTCTCAATCTGCAAGTTTTCAGACACCTACTATTCTTCTTGACTATCATTGGGTTTTAAACTAAAATTCTAGATAGGCGTAGTCTGAAAATTAAGGTTCTAGTAATTTTGCTTAGTGGGTAACTCAACTGACTCTGAACTAGTTTTCAGATAAAACTTTTCAGATAAAAACTTGAATACAGGTGTTGTTACAGCAGCCTCTCAAGCAGTTTTGCAGTGTTATGGGGGTATTATACAGTGTGCACCCTCAATAGTACAGTGGTGTGTATTTTCGGGCCCACAGCTTGTGTCCTAATTAGCAGACTGCTTAGCTGCTTCGCCTGGCTTTCCTCTCCTTTGTTAAACAACAAGGCCTTCATGCTTTTTGATCAAGTGGAAGGAAGCATGGAATTTTTATTTTGCAAGGGATCTCATCACCCTGTCTTCTGTAGTTCAGTCTACTTGCATTTTACAACAAACAAACAAAAAAACAGAATGCATGCAACAATAAATATATTCTCAAGCCTAACTTGCATCTGGTAGAAGACAAATTTACAGTTCAAACAAATTAGTAAGGTGTCCTCCTTGTCCCAACCTCTCCTGTGGGCACTATGGATACTGTATGGAGTCTGTTTCTGCTCTTTGTTTGGATTACATGTCTTTTTGCCTGTGCTAGTGGCAGAAGGAAACTGCAAATAGTACAGTTTTATCCAACTCTTGGCATACTTTGTGCTCACTTTCTCTTAATCTGCTGCCTTTTATTTTGGTCCCAGCCGAGCAACTTGGACTCCTTTAAACAAAATTGGGTTTTCATTTTTCTCTTCTGGAAGAGGGGGAGAAACTGCTTTCTTTCCGACAATGCCACAGCCTGCTGCTTTCTGCTTCACTGGACCCTTGCATATCACCTCAAGCTGCCTCTGTAGTTTTTGCAAACAATTTAGGCACCTGTTCTTCAGCCATGATTGTAAGCGTGGTGGATTTAACTCAGACTTACAGTGCATTTAAGCTACTGGAAGCAAGCTCCCTTGGCAGTGCTGGTCTGTGGGGAATAGAAAAATGAATTGTCGTGCAAGTGCACTCTAGGCTGAAGGTGAAATATTCCAGCCTGGGAGGAGAATCTTTTGTGTCTTTGTCAGGCTGTGCACAGGAGCTAAGTTATTGAGCAAGGGAGTCCAGCAATGCTCAGCTGGGGTTGTTAATTCCTACAAATCATTAGGAAGGAGAGAATCATAGGAGTGTGGGAGCTAAAGGAACGTTGAGGATTTAGTACAGCTCCGTACACAGAGGCATGATCAAACAAAATCTATAGATTTGTGATCTATACCAGCCATCTATAGCCATCAAACCAGTGTGATGGCTGGTCTGGCACAGCAACAGATAAGAAGTACTGAGGATGAAAGTGATTTTAGAGGACTTGATAACTGCTGGATATACATTAAAAAACAAGAAAGTCAGCCCTCTTTTGCTTATGTTACTAAAGGTTACTGTAAGTAGTAGATCAGGTCTGTCTTTTTATTACTATACAGGGCATTGCATCAAACTGAAAATTTGCATTCTCCCTTTCAATGTTTCTAGTGATAATAGGCTTAAATGCATACATGGGCATTTCATGCTCTGGAGCAGTGATGACTGGAATCCACTCTGCTCTCTGATGTGACAGAATAGTCTGACAGAAAGGTGCAACTTCAGGGACTTGTTGAGGGAGCAACAGGACCCACACATTGCCTGCAGTCTATGTGCAGTTGCTTCCGGACACAAGGTGCATTTCTTGACTTTACTGATAACATGCCAGGGACTTATCTTTGTCCTGCCACTATCATGCACTATCCTTCTCTTGGGAAGAATAAGGAGAGAGGATTAAATGTCTCTCAAGTCGTTATGGATGTGATTAGGTATCATAAGGATAAGAGATGTTTAAAAGCCCAATCAGAATCAGAAGAGTGTCTTCCAAAATTCTCAAATATGATTTCAGAATACCCCTGGGGGAGAGAAGGGTGTGGGTGCTCCCTGGCTGTCCTAGTGCGATTAGTAACGTTTGAAAATATCTGGTGTATCTGCGCACCCATATCTGGCTTTTGTGTAGCACTTTCCCGTTTCATGGGCTACAATGAGACAAAATATGCAAAGATGTTTTAGATTTCATTAGTCACACTCATTTATTCAAACATCTCCTTTGCATAAGAAACCAAGGCTTGCACTGATCTCTGGGAAAGAATGTGTTCACAGCTTGGAAAAGCAGTCTGTGCAAATGACACTGCTGCACGGCAGAGGTCAGCAGCCTGGGTGCAGGAGAAGGGGCCCGGCTGCAGGGTTTGGTGCCATCATTTGCAATTCAATCCCATGCAGTTCCCTTTTAGGGGAACAATTCACTCAATGCAGAGTTGTTCTTTTTTCCTAATTCACCATATAATTCACCTCCCAATTTCAATTAAGAAGCAATCTGTTTGTGACTGCAAGCTGCATTTGTTTAGAAATACGAAATTATCCTTTGCTTCAGCAAAACCCACATACGTTAATAATTCTGGTGGTGAATGGCTGGTTGAGGTTTCCTTTAAATGCAATGGGATGTTGTGTGAAGAATAGCGTACTTTGGGAGGGTGAAAAGTCCTGGGGATGTAAAATTTAACTAAGAAGAGGAACTTTTGTTGAGCTTGGGCTTAAGGAAGTGACAAGGACTGGGTATGAAAGAAAACAAAGGGAAATCTTAGGATGGGGCATTGGGGCTGGAAAAGAGTGATAGAGTTCAGAGCAATCCATCTTGTTGAATCAGGCTTGTTCCTGTTCACACATCTAGTGGCTTTTGTCCAGTCAAGCTCTGTTAAATTATGGCACTTCCTTTGGGAGACAATTCCCTGATTTAGTGTGTCTCTTGGACCAGGAAGCCTTAACCTATAGTCAGCTGAGAGTCTGGGTATTTTATTTTCCTCTGGTTCATTTTATTGCTCTCTTCCAATCATGCCTTTCCTGGTATGCTAATTAGTTCTTGTAACATAATATTGGGGGGATAGAATTTGATGCCTTCCTCCCAGGTGTCAGAGATGTACCTTTCCCCATGTTCTTGCCTACTTGGAGGGGCTGGAGGAGGTTTTGCAAGAAGCCAGCTCCAGAGCAGAGTATCTTCCAGCTGGCAAAGCTAGACTGTTTCATGCAATGGAACGTTTCCAGCTCTCTTGAAAGTGGGACATCTCTCTTGAAGCATCTATACTGGGTGCAGCAGTGCTGCATGAGTAACAGTATCCCACTTGCTGCATCTGATGGTTGATCATGTTCTTCGTACTTCACCTTGCCACCAAGACTATAGAAGCTTGCTATTGCTGATACTTCTGCAGAGATCAGCCCAGTCCCTTCTTCTCACAAGGGACCCATGATACTAGGGTGGGAAATGAGGGAGGGTGACAACAAGGATGGTGTTAGAGGCACTGCTTAAGGCAGTGGATGTAGTCCCAAAGCACATTTTATTTGTGTTATACATCTCGTTGTCTCGTGTAGTGCTCTTTGACCCTAGGCATGATTTTTGAATTTTTCTTCCTACTACAGTAACATGGAGAGCTTTCCTGCCGAAGAGATGCTGGGTTGATTTTCCATGTCGTTTCTGTGTCTTCAGTGTCTTGTTGCCCAGCCTTCTGTGCTGTGTATAGCTGCTCTTTGGTGTCTGTGGTGTTCCTAAGTTGGAATGTGCAGAATGGAAAGGCTTCCCTAGAAGAGACTTTTTGCGTTTTCAGTATATGGGGAAACTGAGGTACAGGGTGATTATGAGTTGAAAGGTACCATTGTAGTCTAGGAAGATATCCAGGAAAAGAGCCCAGTGTTATCAGGTTTTTAATTCCTGCTCCCTGTACAGGTAAAGCAGCCAGTTTCTGTGGCCAGCAGACACACAAATGGCCTCACTGACAGCAGTTGTTCTTCCTGTGTCAGAGTTCTGACAGTGTACTCACCAGATGTCTCTGCTCTTTTTCTTTTGCAGGAGGCCTTGGAGAACAGTCTGTTGCGCCAAGCGAGAATGCCACTTCAACTGACAGTAAGAAAGCAGTTAAAAAGGGTAATGTGGTACCCCACCCAGACCTTTGGGTATCTTTTGTTTACTATTTTATCCTCTGTAAAACAAAGCTTTGTCCTGTGTATAGGCCTGTGACTCCATGCCTGGGAGACCAGCCCTTCCTAGGCATCTGTATTGGTGCATTTGTTGGCGTTGGTGGACTCTCTGCAAGGGTGGGTTTGCCTTTCATGGTGTGGTGGGTTGACCCAAGCATCCACACTTGAGCTCACCCAATTCCCTCTCCCCCAGTTGGATGGGGGAGAGAACAGGAAGAGCAAAAGCAAGAGAACTCATTGGTTAAGATTAAGACAGTTTAAGAAGTGAAGGAAAGGGGCAGGGAGGGGAACACAAAACAACAACAAATGAACAAGTGATGTAAAAGCACTCACTCACCCCCTAACACAAGCAGAGTAATGCTCAGCCAGTTTCTGAGCAATGGCTACCTTGGAATACAAAACCCTGCAGTTTTATTGCTGAGCATGGTGTCAGATGGTATGAAATATCGTTTAGACTAATTTGAGTCAGCTGTCCCAGCTGCATCCTACGCCATGCCTGCTCACTTGGGTGGAAAGGGCTCAGCAGAGTGAGAAAAAGAAAGCCTTGACACAGTGCAAGCACCATTCAGCAATAGCCAGGACATTGGTGTGTTATCAGCACTGTTATAGCTACAAATCCATAGCAATACCGTATGGGCTGCTATTAAGAAAATAACTCCATCCCAGCCATACCCAATGCATATAGGTAGCCACAAGTGTTACTGGACAGCAAAACAATTTGTCTCCAAAGCAGAGTGTGTAATGCTAGCTGGCTGCTTCTTGCTGTTGGGATGTTTCAGCTAAACTCATTTAAGCTTCTGTTCCCCTGAAGCTGGGAGATCACCTAGGCAAAGTTTTGCAGTTGTTTTTTTCCCACTCTTGTAAGGAGGGTACTGCTCCAAACCTGCAATATTACAGGTATTCCCACAGGGTTGCTGTGCTCTGTACAAGACGTTTGTGACCACTGTGTGCAAGAGGGACTGGTGTTTCTCCCTGGTAGACAGAGGCACTGAAGCAGAGAGACCACACAGCAAGTCAGTCTGTGGGGGGCATGTCCTGTTCATGAGCTACTATATTCCCATGTCAGGGCTGCTCACATCTCCTGAACAGTTGACAGGTTGCTTCTACCTCACTGTTTTGCCTTAGAGGTTGGCTGGTGCTGCTGTCAGAATGAACCTGAGCTGCCTCTGCTAACCAAAAGAGTCTGAGAGAGCCCTGAGTGAGTTTCAGAGGGCAGCTGTGCCCTTCTAAGGCCCCAGCAGTACCTTTGTGGGATAGATGTATGCAAACAAGGGAAGGGCAGTTTTTATTTAATTGTGGGAACCCTGCAACAGTGGAGCATCTTCCTTGCAGGGTCCAGCAGCTGGTTTGAGGATGGGAGAGCTTCTGAAGTGGCTGGTGCAGCCAGCATGCTGGGGAGGTGCTCCAGAGTTAAATGGAACAAAAGGCAAATTTCCAGCCTTGTCCTACAGCTGAGAGCAAGCCCTCTAGCCGGAAGGGCAGGGCCTGATGAAACAGGAGGATGGGTTTGAAGTTCATTCCTTCCATTCCTCTGCACTGCCTCAATTTCCTTCCAATTGTTTTGGTCCCTTCAGCCTTGACAGTAGTGGTTTGCTTTACCCCTGTTTCTGCTGGCAGGATGAATAGGAGAAGACACTCTCAGCAGCCCCTCTAATCGCAGGAGGAAGGGCTCAGCGGGGCTGGTGCTTTTTTCACAACCCAGCAGCCCATGGCCCTGACTGGAGAAACAAAGCTGTAGCCAGTCTTGATGATTTCCATACGAATCACAAGACCACAGCTGGATTTTAGATCTCTCCTCTTGGAGCTTCAAAAAGGCCTGCCAGCACCAAGGAGCCACTGTCAGCAGAGTTGCCTCTTCAGAGCAAGAAATGAGATACCTGTTCAGTTTTTCTTCTTATATTATTGCTCCTTTTCATTAAAACAAAGAGGTTCAGCAAGGAGATTTGTACTAGGTATAGAATGCATCAACTTTTCCACCTTAAACATCCCTCCTCTAGCAGTGATCGTCTGTCCGATCTGTATATGTTTCCTGTATTGAGAGAGTGCTGCTATTTGAGAGAGCAGGTAGCCTGAGACAGCAGGGGCGTCCCTTTACACCTTTCTGGGAGAATAGGTTTGTCATAGTGCATAGTGAGAGTCCATGACAAGAAGGGCCAGGTTTTCACAGATTAACTGTTGCCAAGTCCCAAATAAATCACTGGCAAATCTGGCTATGGCTTCTGGTTTGGTTTAACATCTTGCCTTTTCTGTTTTTCTTTTTCTGAAGCTCCAGGGTATTACCTGTGGGCTGCACATGGAACTAAAGAGGATTTAAATGGTATTGCCATTCTGTCTTGCAGACAGCAGGCAGAACACAACGCTCGTGAGGAGACCGAAGAAGGAGGAATATAAAGATGAGTCAGGGATGGATACACAACCCTCTCCCAGAGTGCGCAGGGCAACCACATCCAGGGCTGAGAGGATCTGGCCAGGGGGAGTCATCCCCTATGTGATCGGAGGAAATTTCACAGGTCAGTAGTGAAAATGTTGCTCCTTGTTTGCTCAGGGGTGAGTGTCACAAAATGTGTGAGAGATCTCGGGAGCAGTTTTCCCACCAATGGCTTGGATTTTGGGGAACATTTTTCCTGAGGTAGGGTGGTGAGTGTGTGATTGCACAAGGAACTGTGCGCTGTGGAAGCCTGAGATGGAAGTGTGCGGAGAGATGGTTCTCCTCTTGGAGTCCAAGAAATAATTGGGTGACTTGGTTGCTTTTCTTGATTGCTTCAGTGACCAGCACCTGTGAACTACAGTTACACCCTGTGTTTCCAGAAAGGGACCCTCTCTGCAGCTGGAAGAGCAGGGCAGTTTTGTACAGTGTGGGGTTACCTCCCCAATCCTGCTCCTCCTGCCAGTTAGGGGTGATCCTCAAGACCTCCTTAACAAGTTCACTAAGATCCTGTCTCATTCTGGGTCTCATTCTGGCACCCAAGCTTCTGCTAGGAGTCCATGAAGCCCTAATGGGAAGGTCTGTTCACCTCATAAAAAAGGAGTGGCATGTGTAACCTAGCAGGATATTGAGTAGCCTGTTAGCTTCAGGTGTCCCACAAATTTGTCAGAGAATAGACATCCACATCCTTCAGAGTCTGACAAGAGAGTCCTCTCTATATTGTGTGTGTCCCACTGCCCTAACCATCCAGAGAAGGTGACACCATCCTTCCTTTTGGGTGACTGTAAGAAGCAGCTCTCGCAGTAGTGCAGTTCTATCTTACATTCAGCTTGGTGTTTTGTCTCAGATAAGTGTCCCCTGTGAAACTCGTCTCTGCATTCCTTATACTTTTTCAATGTACTTCTGGCCTTTTCTCACATTTTAGTCTTTCTTGAGAGTGTCAGCTTACTCTGTAGCCCTGTGTATCCCAGGGGCTATGTTGGAAAGACAGTACTGTAGTGAGGCCTCCTGGAGCCATGTCTGGGGCATCACTTTCTGGCTGTCTGTGTGACTGTTCTGGAAGCAGCTGAGTGACCACTGCCGGTATCCTGCTCCCTGGGGAGGCAAAGTGTTGTCGCCTGTCTTCTTGCTAGTGTGAGCCAGGCATAATACCCTTCTTGCAGGCGTCTTCCTGTTCAACTCTTGATTTGTCCCTGAGTTCAAGCACAGACCAGCAGTGTATCTCTGCCTTCTTACACAGCCCTCAGACCGCTCCGCCTCTAGCTACAATACTGCTTTTGGTTCTGATTTTAAAGATAAATTATCTGGCAATAGTTTTGCCTCCATTTTGTAGAGCAAATGTAGCAGTGATGTGAGATTCCTGGACCTTGAAAGCCATGCATGGTGATTTTATGTTGCAGCATGCCACTGAGTAACCGGTGCACAGAGCAGAATACTCAGCAGCTATGCCAGAGTGACCTTTACCTGATGAGGTGACATTTTTTTATGAGGAAACACTGATGTGCTTAATCAAGTTTGTAGCCTGTTTAATTAGAGCCATTAATTCATCAAACACAGAAAGAGAGAAAAGTATGATACAGTAAGTTAGTGCAGATGTAGGAATAGGGTTCCAGATTCCTGTAGGTGTCTACAGGTATGGGATTGACTATTGGAAAGGTTGACTGTACCCCTATTCCTATAACATCTGTTAGACATTTTCTTGAAAGCCAGGCCTTCACTGTTGGCTATTCTTGGATTTATTTTTCAGGAACCCAAAGAGCTATCTTCAAGCAAGCTATGAGACACTGGGAGAAGCACACTTGTGTGACATTTGTGGAGAGAACTGATGAAGAGAGTTTCATTGTGTTCACATACAGAACATGTGGGTAAGCTATACATACATTCCCTGAAGCTATGTTGCAAACGTGTCTTTTATTATATGGCTTTATAAGTCTATCTCTGGTCAGAATAAATATGGGGGGAATCTGTCCTTTATGGATTCTTTTCCTAGGATAACACTTAAGGTGAATGTATGCGTTTTTACAAACATGCAATTATTTCTTTCTAGATACACATACACATACAACTGTGTGCATGCATACGTATATATATCTGTATATATATACACACTTGCACACTTAAGTACATATAGTGTATGAAACTGCTGGCCTGTCCCTGTCTCAGACATTCCCAATTCAACGATGACCAGTATGGGTTTGTGGGTTTTCTTTTCCAGATGCTGCTCATATGTGGGCCGCCGAGGTGGGGGCCCTCAGGCCATATCCATTGGAAAGAACTGTGACAAATTTGGGATTGTGGCTCATGAGCTGGGTCATGTGGTAGGTTTCTGGCATGAGCACACACGGCCTGACAGAGACCAGCATGTCACAATCATCAGGGAGAATATACAGCAAGGTAAAATGGCACTTCTGGTTATTCTGCTTTGCTTTTGGCTGGGTGGAAATCGTCTTCCTTGCTGGGCTTATGCAAAACCCTAGTGGTCTGTGAGCTGGGATGAAGAAAAAATACTGCTAGTCCTTGCCTAGAATAAGGGCCAAAATAGTCGAACAAGTAGAGATTTTGGATGTCCAGCAGGAACTGTTGGAATGTAGGAGGATATTCCTTTAATTCTAGATTCTTAGATCAGGAAGGATTTTTTTTTTTTTAAACTTTTTAAGTGATTTTTTTTTTTCACTTTGTATGGTAACACAGGTCAGGAGTACAACTTTTTAAAGATGGAAGCTGGGGAAGTGAACTCGCTGGGAGAGACTTACGACTTTGACAGCATCATGCACTATGCTAGGAACACATTCTCCAGGTGAGAATTATAGACTATCTGTCCTTACTACTATTTTTAGCAGTCATCATTAGCTGTGTAGAATACCTGGAGAAATACCTGTTTGAAAAAGCAAGGTATGTGAAGAGAGTTACTGCAGACTACTGTTTTTTCCCTGCTTACTGTATTCACCTAATACTGGTAATCCAAGAGACTTTCCAAAGCTGTGTTAGCATGTTTTGCAGCCTTCCCAGCCAGCGTGTATGTGTGTGTATCTGCCCATCTGCAAGGGGATAATGCTAAAATCAGCTTTGAATCTCATGGTTGTGCAGCTCTTGCTTTTGAGTTACAATATTACCTTCTGAGCCCCCAGCAACTTTGCCAAGGACTTGAAACTGTAGGTCACGATTTTTAATTGCTTGGGTATTTTTAACCGTTTGTGTATGTGTTCTAGATCATAGCCTTGCAACTTTGTAATTCTGTGTGATTGGGTTGCTCATGGAGTACTTTTCAGCCCCATTCCTGACCCAGCTAATTGGCCAATTTCTGTGTGGGGTGTTATTTGCCCTTAACTCCCATGTCGTCCCTCCAGATGCAGCCCATTTTCTGAGCAGAGAGCTCTACTGGGAAGGTGTGGTGAGGTGAAATTAGTATACTTATTTATGTCCTGGATTTGGAATGAGAGCTACTGGATGACCAGCTCCATTTTGCTACATTTTGAAGGTTTTTCCATAAATAGAATAGGAGCTTTCCTTCACGATATATCCCAAGTGAAGGGGATGAGAGGTAGAGCCCAAATATTCATGCTCTCAAGAGCTTTTTTGTTGCTGAAATTAAATATGCCCTTGGGGATTTTTTATTTTATTTGCCAGCTGTATGGGAGTACTGAGCCTATTGTTTTGTGCTTTTGTTTCTGAAACTTTGCATCAATCAGGGGGAAATTATCAAACTTGCTAAAGTGTTGCTTGTTCTGGCAGGAGGAGATGGTGGCTGGGCAAGGGTGCTTTGCAGCCTTTAGAGATTTCTTTGGATCAGATACCCAAAGCAAACAATTTTTCTTCCCTTGAGGCATCTGCTAGATCCTTCCAGCATTCGCTAGGCTCTAAATGGTTGGAATTGTCTTGCACAAAAGCAGGATTAAGTTATTACTGCCATTTATATTGTGGATACCTTTGAGTCTGTCTCTCTTGAAAACCAGGGTCCTTCAGAACACTGCTGGGCCAAAAAGGGATAAAAATGGCAAGAGTCCTTCTAAATTTAAATTGGTGCTTAATAGGATTTTTAAGTCTGTTTTCTTTAAGTCTTTTGTCTCTGTGACCCACCCTCACCCCAGTACCAATCTTTGTGCAGTAATTGAACTGAGCACTAAGTGGATCTGTGGGCTGATTGTGCTTTCAGGGTAAATAGGCAGTGCTGGGAACAGGCTTTTATTTTACCAAAGCCTGTCTTGAGATCTGCTGACCTGGGGAATGACGCTTGCTTTGACCAATGAGCATGGATACAGATTTGTGAGTGTGTGCATGCTTCCCACCTTACTGAATTTTACAGGTATTAGACAACTGCAACTAACAAAGGCATAGAGCCCATGAAGACACAAAGTTCTAGCAAGGTTCATTATTCCTAGTAGCTAGATGTGAGAGACGCTGCATAACCTTAGAAAAAGAAGGACTGTAGCAGGTTAATACATCAGCAGACTATAGAAAGTCCATGTAGGAAAAAGATGGTATGAGCACCATACCAGTGGAGAACAACGTATGAATGAGGAGAACATGAAGGATTATGAATAATCTGGCACAAGAGTCTCTAAAGCTGCACCTGCAACGCAATTGTCTTGAAGTAGCTCCTACATAGCAGTCAGCACAACTCTTTGTTGCTTATAACTCCTGGTGAATACTGGTGATAACAAATCAAGTGATGTTTCACATGTTCAAATACTGCTGCAATTCCTAGGCAATTTTTATTCTAATCTTTGTGCCTAGGACAGAAATGTACAGTTTTTCTGAGACGCAATGAGCCCTAGCAGTGGAAATTGCTTCCAATGGTGCTTTTGAAAAATGTGGCTTTTATTTCCCGGTGCATTCTTTACAAACATGGAAGCAAATTATGTTGAATTTTGCTGTCTCATAAAACAATTTCTGTTATTGCTTTCAAGATCTACAAATGGCAGTCTAACAACAAGAAAGTTTAAACCTTTAGACTCCTAAGCAAATAGTGGATTACCTTAGTTCAGTAAGCCTCTTGGTAGTAGGCATGGCAGTATGTCCTGGAGTTACAGCACATGGCTCTGCTTTTCTGCGAAGCTTCTGTTGGAGTCAGGGTGCAGGAAGCACTGTCTGCAAGGCAAGGGGAATCTTCATGTATTTGCAACACACCATCCTAATCCTCCACACTTATATCCTCCACAGGTTTTACTGTGTGAAGTAGGGTTATGTTGTCTCTCTTCTTCAGATGGGGTTGTAACTACAGAGTAGGGACAAACTGTAGCTGTCTGAAGTTGGGTGCTTAACCTGCATTAAATATATGCTTCCTTGAGTGGTGGTTTAAACACCTGTCTCTATTGACCTCAGATGGGACAGTGAATTATCAGCATTTCTCGAGATTAGTTGATAACTTCATGATATTTGCATAACACATCTGTGGTGCTACATGAATCTTAAAGACTCTTAGGAATCTTAATGACTTTTCAGTAGAGCATCTCTACTGAAACTCTGTCATTCTCAGCTGATAGCCGTGGTGGGTTGTGCTTGACTTAACCAATGCATTGGGCAACTAATGCATGCTCTGCCTACATGTATGCTTTCACATCAGGAGAAAGGGGCATATGGTATTCTGGTTCTCTTCCTCAGTCTGGAAGAAGAGGTTAGGTATCTTATTCAAGAATGGTTCTGGTGTTATACTGCCTGAACTGCTTTGTTTAATGGTATCTGCTTGGTGTTTATTAATTTGTGAAGCAAAGTATTGGTGCTCTTAGAGACACTTACCAAACATGCATCTTAACATCATCAGTATTCCTAACCAAATGGGGTTTGGTTGGGCAGCATGGAACTGCTGGAACCTATGAGGTTTAGGACAGAAGGACTCTCCTTTGTTCTCAGTTTGACTGTGAAATGATAGGAATATTGCCTCCTTAGAGCTGTGTTCAGCAATGCTTGTGAGGGGAGTACAAAATTCAGTTGGTGGAAAAAAGTGAAACCTTAAATCTTCCTGCCCCAGCCTAGGGTACATCCTTCTGGAAGAAAATGTGTTTGGCAGGTAATAAGGGATCACAAGGTAATTTGAAGTTGTGGGTTGTTTGCTTTGTGTGAGCAATACCCTAGATGTATGTTATGTGCAGGAGGCTGGAGGCTATGTGTATGCAGTTGTGTGGGCTGGAATGGTCAAAAGAACCAAAGGTTTACATGCACAAGTGGTGGTTACTCAGTTAAACTTTGTTAGTCCTCGCTGGTTAAGCCTGGGAATCAGCAGAAAGCCTTTCACTGCCACAGAACTATGTCCCTGCCACATGCCAAGTTCTTTTATGAACTCCAGAGATGGCTTGCAAAATTACCATGAGCAGATTGATCTGCCTCTGTGTTCATGTTGTTTCTGGAATTGGAGTATGTATTTTTGATACATAAATAAATTCAGATTGAAGCATGCAGCTGGCTTGTAGAACGCCAGCCTGAATTTGTCAATCAACATTTGATGGGCTTACCTCAGAACTCGTAAGCACTGATTTTATTGCTGATCAGGAATTTTCATACCGCTGGGGAAAAAAAAAAAAAACAAAAAACCTTCCTTGCAAGAGTCGATTCATTTCTTAAGCAGATTAAATTCCTTCCCCTCTATTTCTTCTGTCAAATCGAATATTTACAAAAGATTTTTACCCACAAAATATGTTTAATTGAATGATATTTTCTGTTCAAGAATGCTAACTACAGCTTTGGACAGCTGTGATCTACATACTCTGCTTGCAGTATTTATTTAAAATTAAGCCAAAGCAAAAACTATCTGAAACTTCTTGATGTCCTTACTCAGCTGAGCAGCCCAATGAATAAGCTTAACCCATACCTGAAGATTCTTATATCAGGACTTGCAGCACTAAAATTACTGCTTCTGCCCTGACTTTTCCATTTGACTCTGTGAACTAGTATCCATTCCTTCAGAAAGAG
Source organism: Aythya ferina (assembly GCF_964211825.1). Taxonomy (NCBI): domain Eukaryota; kingdom Metazoa; phylum Chordata; class Aves; order Anseriformes; family Anatidae; genus Aythya; species Aythya ferina. The sequence goes on along the minus strand of NC_140302.1, from coordinate 17,358,004 downwards.
AACTGCATCACGGAGCTGATGCCGAAGCTTCAAACTCATTGTTAGCATTGGCACTGTCAGGCCCGTCAGACACTCAGGGATGTGGTGAAATGGCTCCTGTGAACCAGACAGTCTGACTACTAGAGCTCCAATTTTTACCAACCTGGCATTCCATTTTCTGATTCTTTCCTCCCACATTAGCTGTGCAGCCTTAATGTTCTCTTGCATGCAGGCTCTTGCATGTGTGCATTGACTTTGCATTTGGATGGAAGTGAGGCCTGAGCTTAAATCCTTTGCTGGACTGAGATCAGAAGTGCAGTAGAGAGCTCCCAAGTATGAAGTACAATGTGGAAGAAATAGTAGCAAGGGAAAAAAGGCAGAGACAAATGGAGTTATTAGCCTGGAAACTCATGCAGAACAAAGGTAGAACACTCGATCTGTTTCTCATCTGTGGCAACCACAGCCACTGCTGGTCCAACCCCACCTGCTACTGAACAAATAGCCCTTCCCTCTGCTCATGTGTCCAATCTGTGCTCCTGCTAAGCCAGATGTGCCATGAACCTTCTGCAAGAATATTTCATTGCTTTTTCTGATTTATGGCAATGGATGTGTCTATGCTGAAACACCAAACAGTGGCAATTCTGATATATAAAAAGAATTTACTGGCTTGGCAAACTTGCCTGTACATTTGGAAGCTATCTGCTATAGGGAGATGGCCACCTCAAGACATGCAGTTGTTAAAATCCGTATTACTCTTTCTTGTTAGCATGGGATACTTGCTCAAGGAAATGGAGTGGGAGGCCTGCCAGGATAGCTTTCTGTGCATTATGTCACATTTCTTACTTCACTACTCTTTGTCTCTCTGTTCTTCCCTTTAGAGGGGTTTTCCTCGACACCATCCTTCCCCGTCGTGATGATAATGGGGTCCGGCCAACTATTGGTCAGCGTATTCGCCTGAGTCAGGGAGACATTGCTCAGGCGAGGAAGTTGTACAAGTGCCCAGGTAAATATGGCTTGTGGGAAGAGCTCCTGCTTTATCATAGACAATGCTGAAAAGCATGGGAGTTCAAGAGCACCTTAACAATCTCTTTGATGAAAGGACTCAGGAAATGTAGGCCATCCAGTGCTTCAAGCTGAAGCTGTGGGAGAACTGATCTTGTCTAATGTGTCTCCTATTAGTACTTTGCCAGTATTCCTGTTTTAGGGCTTTGGTATCTGGTATGTTGGAGTCTCCTCATACCAGCTGTCAAACTGTTGATTTTTTATATAGGTGTTGTCCCAAGGGAGAGCTTTAATGAAATCCTAAGTGGTTATGGTGTGTGTTGCACTAAGACTTTGGGAGTAACATGGAAGACAGCTCAAAGATTTTTGAAACAGCCAGGTACTAGAAGCTGTTGCTTTGGACTGCTGAGGGGAGGGTTGCATCCTTCTTTCTGCTGCAGAAGATGTGATAGACTGGGAAGAGCTTTGATTGAGAACCTATCTAAATGTATATGAATACTAAAGACAGATAGTCTGAATCCTGCTTTATCTGAAGTCTGCAAAGATTGGCAAAAGGAGCATTGGTGTCACAGCTATGATTTAGAGACTAAATTTATCCACCAGAATAAAAGAATCCTTTTAAATTGGAGATGTTAGTAAAAGCTTATACAACAGTTTTAGCTGAATAGATCAATAGAGAAAAACAGATTTCAGAGAAGAATCCTGCCAGACTTAAGAACAAGTAGAATATCAGGATGTAAAGAGATGCTTCAAGGAAAGATGGCACTCTGTCTGGCACCTGTGTTGTGGACCACAGCAAATGAGAACAGAGGTAGCATGGAAGGTGTTATGGTTGGAGGGAGAAAATTTAACTAGCTCTGAGTATCTGCTGGTAGCAGAACATCTATGAGAAGACACTAGATAATGAGAGAGTTGCCCTAGTTTTGCAGAATGACTCTTAACATTTGTAATAATGCAGGGAGGGAAAAAAGGACTTTTGCAAGTGTGGTTGGGAAGTTTATCGAAGTGGGTGAGTCTGGCCAGCATATTGATCTGATTGAGAATGGCTTCGATTGATCGTAAACCTTTCCCAGATCAGTGTGTGCTAAACAGAACAAAAGGTTAATCTGCCTGGGATAAGCATATAACAGGGAGAGGGGAGAAGGTGGGAAGGAGAGAAGTTTTGCTGGTATACAAAGTCATATTGTAAGTTAACAGCTGGCTAGCACTGATCTGTGCTGAAAAGCCACAGAAAATGGTCTGTAGTTGGTGTGCAAATCCTCTCTCTAGGTATATGTCTTCTCTAGGTATAGATCAGAGAATATGGGTTCATAAGGGTCTAGAATAAATTGTGAGGATCAGCAGTACTTCAGGGTCCATGATGTTTGGGGATCACTGCTTAGTTTATAGTGAGGGATGTAACTTTCCTAGGTGTGCTAATCTTAACTAACAATTTTTTTTCTTTTTACAAATCATATTTTTTTCAAGTAAATCCCCTTTTGGCTGAAGAAGATGAAGTTCTAGAAAAATTACCTCAATTTGCTTTAGGGATTGGGTTGTTAGAATACTCCAAAAATAAATGAATAAATAGGGATGCCTTGCACCACATTTTTGATTGAGTCAGACTTAATCAAGTTAGACTTTTCAGCCTCTTAGCTGGAAGCATTGACTACAAATTCAGATTTCTTGAGGCAAACTGAAAAGCTGCTTTTGGCCTGAGGTTAAAGTCAAACTAAAAGCTATGAAGCAACTTTTTTAAAAAAAGAGGACCCTTCTGAGTCTCAAGATTTCTACTTGCAAAGTAAAAACTTGTTTTTTTTGTTTGTTTGTTTGTTTTTTTTTCCCCCACAAAACTTAGCAGAGGGGTTATTTCTATTCAGAAAATATTTGGCAGCAGAATGATCAGAGCTTTAAGCCTACAAAACCAACTTTCTTCAAATATCTATTGTTTTGTTTGTTTTGTTTGACATCAAAATTTATACACAGGTTGCATTTGAAGAGAAGGGGTGCAGTATTTTTAATGAAACAGACATCTGCAGCTGCAGTTTGAATCTGTAGCTTGGAAAATGTTCTTCTGCAAAATGCAAAGCTCAGGAGTTCAAAACCAAGGAGCTTGGTTGTATGTTCGAGCAGGATCTGACTGAGATAATTGGTTAAGGACAACTGTTCAGTAGTCAAGCTGAGGACATTTAGGTGAAATACAGCCACATGATCCAGGAGTTGAACAACAGGTGGTTTCCTGTTTAGTAAGAGAGTATCTGTTTGAATCCCCACTGCCAAAAAAATCTAGAATGATGGAAGAAGAGTTACAAGTGTGCACTGGTACGAGCCAGAACGACTGTTGTCTATTATAAGAGACATGGCTTTCCAACTCATTAGACTTTTGGCTGCTACATTTTGGGCTGTCTTAACTTTTCTGTCTAAAACTTCGCTGTTTTAAATTGCTTTTAATTCCCTGAAGCTTACACCTGCTGGGTTAAAGTTAGTGCCAAGCCAGGTGGAACCGGATGAAATTTGCTGAAGGAATTTCTGGAAGGCAAGATGAATTCTACTGCAGTAAATGCTGGTTTTGAAATGGCTGCATAGTAGAGGCTTTGATGAATATAGTCACTATAAAAGCCTGTCCTGCTATCTTGTACAGTGCTAAAGGAAACAGACCCATATGGCTCTGTTATCTGTATAATGGTTATATGTTACATTGAGAATGGTCCTGCATTGTTATCCCATCCAATTCCCTGTGAATTTTCAAAAAGATGTACTGGTGAACAGTAAGTGCTTGCTTCTCAACTACTTCATTTACAAATGAGTTTTGAAGTATTCACCTCTTCTGCTTTGGTTTTCACCTCCATTCCTTTCTAGCAGCTTGGGTGTGCATTAGCCTCTTAACCACGTGCAAAAAACACCTTGGCTCAGTTTCTTGGATCTCAGAAGCACCAAGCACTAATCTTATTGGACCTCTTGTCTTCTTTGATACTAAGCAGGGTACATTTGTAATGCTTATTGGTGTCCTCTGCAAGAGACTGCTCCACACCTAGGTATGTGTTGCTTCTTAGCATCCTGCTTCCCCCAGCATGTGCAGGCAATCACCTTCCTCTCCACTGAAAGGCCAGCCTCTCCCAGCATGTCTGGAGAGCCTCCTCTGCAACATGTAGATAGTTAGCTAGGTCATGACTCTTTAGCAGAATAGTGTTTGGTAGTAGATGTGTTAGTACCTGCTTTGTAATTACACATTCTTTCCAGTTACTGTGTAATTACACTTAGGAGAACTAGGTCTGGGCTGTCAGAAATCTTCACTGTGGTTCAGCATAGCAGTCTTCTTTATCCTGTGTCATTATGATAATATAGTGTGTGTTCCTAGTTTCTTTATAATTTCATGGGGACAGCTTTGTTCAGATAGATTTTTGAGCAGAGAAAAAGAGCATCTGTATACCTTGGTGAGTTGTGTACTTGGAATCCGCTGTTTACTAAGACACCTTGTCTTAGTAAGTTAAGAATTGGCATTCTTAAAACAATCCTAAGCTGGTGGCCACTCCAGACCAAGTACTGAGATATTTATTTGTTGGGCCATTATGTTTTTCCTGCCTAAGAGTCCCAGGAGCATCCTGGAAACTGGAAATAGATCCTAACAGATTATGCTACAGATAGCAAGGTACTGCATCTTTTCAAGAGATGGAAAGGAAACGAGTGTGTTTGTTCTGAAAATAATTGTCCAGATTTCTTCTCCAGTACATGCAGTCCTTTTACCACCAGCCCACCTCTGCCCACCTGAAGATTAGAGATGACATTACCATGCTGGGATAGTCTGGGGAGAGAGAAGCTATTTCTGCAGGGTACTTTGAAACTAAAACTTGCTGTGCAATGCTCCTTTGTAGTTGCATAATGGTAAGGGAAGTTCTCAGGGCTCCAACCTGAGGAGGGAGCAGGGTGTAGGTTTTGAACTCTCATTTATTTGCTTCTTTCTATAGGGCAGGTGTATGTATTTTCCTGCCTGTTTTCCTCAGTGGTGCTTCTTTCTAGTAGTTTTAAATACCTTTGGCTTTCCTGACAGGAAAAACCCATACTGACCTGTGCCTTGAAATATGTGCAACTTGTTCCTAGTAGTGACTTACCTTCCAGAGCAACCCTAGGAGCTGCTTGGTTGAACAAAAAAAAACCCTTTTGTGTCCCTGCCTTTTGTTCATCTAGTCTGACATGTCAAACTGTGGGTCAAAGTACTTCAGGGAAATTAAGAAATTCTGGCCTATGTGACTCCCTCTCTCCTTTTTAAAGATATTAAACTTTTTGAATGGGACGGGTCTCTTTTCACCTCCAGCTTCCGATCCGCCCATCTAATAGTGATCATGGCTGAAAAATTAGTGACTGTGTGATAGCATGAGGCCGAGGAACATCCCCTGACATTTCCATGAGAAAGGGAGCCAGATGTTCGGTCTTGTCAGATCTTTTAAAGGACTGCTGCTTAACAAGGGATTTTTGGAAGCTTCCTTGCTATTGCTGAGGAAACCAAGCTGCAGCTCAACGGGAGCTTTATAACATCAGTGGGTTATGACATTAGGAAAACAACCTGAAAGTAGGCAAGCTAAGGTCCCCGCTCCCTGGAATGGGTGTTTGCATGTGCCTAGTGAGTATTCTCAAGGATGGGGATAGGAACTTTGATACGTGTGATTCTGCAACCTAGGCAGTCGGCTGCTCTGGGCATACACACGGTCATTCCTTGCTCCAGTGAAGTTCTCCAGGCACAGAGAACAGGAACTACAATTAGCTGTTGCTTTCCCACACGTTGGAAGCTGCAGTTCCCTAAAGGAACGCATGCAAACTATTTGCTTCCCAGAATTCACTCTGGGATCTACATTTCGTCAGCTGCAGCAGGACAGCAGAGTGAGCTGAGGTGTTTGTATTTCATCCTGTGCTGTGTGACACCAGGGTAGATGCTGGACAGACAAAGTCTGTGGTCACTGGTGTTTGTCATGCCTTTTTTTTTTTTTTTTTTTTTTTTTTTCTCACAATGTTTTAACCCAAAAGACACTTAACAGTGGTAAACTAGGGTGAACTTCACAGAGAAGCGGGTAATAAGAGAAAACAGATTTGCTGGCAGTAATCTTGGGGTTGCAAGGTGGAATGGGCTATTATTTTTTGTTCTATCAGTGGATGAGATATTCCTCAGTAGGACTGAAACCTTGAAAGTGTTGTGTGTAAAGATGAAGGAAGTGTGCCTTTTTAAAAGTTGTTTCTCCTGTGTCCTTTTACTGATAATCTTCTATCCTAGGAACCCTGACAAATTTCACATCATACCTCTTTGGTGAGGTCTCACGTGGTAGCTGACCTTGTGCCAGTACCATGAATGAACATCCTTAGACTACAAGCCACCAACCTCCACATAGCAGTCATCTGCAAACATTGCATTAGACCCCAATATCCTTCAGAGTCACTCCTTTTGCTGTTCTGTTATTTTTCCCCTCTCTCGTAGCTTGTGGAGAGACCTTGCAGGATACAACAGGGAATTTCTCAGCCCCTGGCTTTCCAAACGGCTACCCCTCCTATTCCCACTGTGTCTGGAGAATCTCGGTGACCCCAGGGGAGAAGGTAGGTGCCACACAAGGACAAAGTATACTCTGCACTTCTGCATGTGTGTTTTTGCCTGTGATGACAGTGTTAGTAGCTGCCAAAAGATTGTGCTGCACAGCTCTGCGTGCATGGAGTGCAGGGAGGAAGCCTGGAAAGGCTCCTGGGTGCTGTTGTTGTCCTCCCAGAGATGGGGTCAGGAATATGCGGTCCTTAGAAGAGGTAATTCTGGAACAGAGCCCCCTTGCAGGTCTGGGCTGTGAGTTGATCTCTGATCCCTTCTCTCAAATCACAGTTAGACCCTGCCTGGACAGTTTCCTCAGCTACTCAGTGTGCCACCTGGTATATCTGATTGAGTTGAGAGCTGAGGAAATTACCTTTCAAACATAATGCTGGTCAGATGAGTTAAGTAAAATTGGTCAGCAAGATGGGGCCCTGCAGGAAGCTGAGGAGTCATGAGTGACAGCAGGGGTCTGCCCCTGTCATACGGGCATAATAACATCCCTGTCATGGGACCCCTGCTCCCAGCCTTGAAATGCTGAGGCCAGCTCTACATTGGTTAGCTGCTCTGTCCGCTTTCCAGTTCCTTTTGTGTTATTTATCTTCCTGTGAAAATGAAACCTTTCCTTAATCCACTAATGCCAGCCCCTCAGCCTTTCATGTCGTACCAGGTTGCAATAATTTATGTTCCGGCTTGGGAGCTTCTTGGCAGAGCAGCTTTGCTGAGGACCACCCTTAAGACACGCTTAGGACTGAGACTCGAATGAACAAAGGAAAGCAGAGCTTACTTGTTTTGAGTCTTCCCCATTGGCTTCAGGGAGAACTTTGCAAGGAGGAAAAGGTACCAAGAGCAGGCCAGATTTTGAAACAACTTCTGTGGCAGACAATATGCATAAATTAATATGAGGGTCAAATTGTGCAAAGACAAAAATGCCACAAGTACATCCCATCCTGTGACTTCCTTAGGCCCAGAGCAAGGCCAGTAATCCTTGTTACAGAGGAAGCAGACAAACGGGATAACATTTTCTTGCTGAACTCTGTTCTGTAAAGCCAGTGAACATAATTGTATCACAGTGATTATGTGAATATAAGTGTCAGAATGTGGAAGCTTGTCAGCAAAATCAGCTGTTTATTAGTGGAAACATTTATATGAGGGAATAAACCCCAAACATGTATTTTGGGGAAATGTGTGTCTCCATTAATCAAAACCAAGGATTCTGTTTTTAATTTTTAAAAAAATGTCTCTTTTAGTAGCATTTTAGTAGCTGTGGAGCAGTGACTGTGTGAATTACAGAATGGATAGCAAAATGCTGTCTTCTGTAATGTACTGTATAGTATAATTAAAATTCCTTGAGAAGCCTTCTTTTTTCAAGGAAAAGATGATTTAAAACTCCAACCAGTTGTCCAGCTATTTTTTCCTGCTTACTCACATACACGCTGTAGCAGAGATGAACCATGTAGTCTATAGGATCTTCATTTTAAAATAGTTCCTATTCCAAAGAAAAATCTGTTCTTTCAGATTATGTTGAATTTCACGTCAATGGATTTATTTAAAAGTCGCCTTTGCTGGTATGATTATGTGGAGGTGCGTGATGGCTACTGGCGGAAGGCTCCATTACTGGGTGAGTAGCTGTTCCATATTAATTGCATTTTGTGTGTTCTACTTCAAGTTTATTGTGGGGGAAAAAAACGACAGAACAAACAAACAAACAAAACACCATAAACCAGCATGGAAGGAGCTGGTTTACCTGGAAGGAGGCTGTGTACAGGCAGTGCACTGGCCATGCATTAATGTCTCCATCCAGAGATGTCAGTTTGCTGTATTCACACCAAATGATCAATGCTCCAAGTCTTTTGGTAGCAAAGACTTTATTCCTTCCTTTTCTAGCTTGAGAACTGAGGCAGAGAAGGAAGTGAGTGAAGGGCATGGCTGCGATTAGAAATGTGGTCTCTGGAGCTTTACATTTTTTTTTTCTATAAGATCTGAGTAGAACCATCAGGTGATAAGAACGAAACAGCCATATAGGTCCTGCCCCAAGCTCCTGCAATTTTCTCCTTGAGAATACAAATCATGGAATCATAGAATAGTTTGAATTGGAAGAGATCTTAATGACTTCCTGAATCCAAGCCCCCTGCCATGAGCAGGTACATCTCCCACTAGACCAGGTTGCTCAAAGCCCCATCCAGCCTGGCTTTGAACACTTCTGGGGATGGGACATCCATAGTTTTTCTGGGCAGACTGTTCCATACATAACAGTCTGTACTTTAAGCCTCTGTACTTTTAGCAGTGAAATTGTCTCTGGGCCCAAGGATTACTGACCATGCCTAGGATATCAAACTGTGCAAGGGCTCTCTTCTACGTCTGCTCCCAAAGTTCTCAAGAAAGTGCAGGTCCTCCTCAGTGTCCTCCCTATTCATTCCTCTGCCTCCTGCTATCCTAACTGCAAGTTTTCTCCCACCCTGAGTGGGCAGTCAAAGTTCCCTCTTACTTTTCCCAGCTTTGCCACTGGCTCTGATCCTGACCTTCTCACTTCAGTGTCCTTACATGCTAACAGTTACTTCCACCTGAAAGTAAAGAAGCAATCACCTTGTGTAGCATCACCAGCTGCGTTAGAGGTGCTGTGCCCAGTGCTGCAGCACATATCTGTGCTAGCGTGAGGTCAGTGGGGTGATGGAAGTTTAGGAGCCGCGCTCACCTTAGCCCCATGGGAAATTCCAGCTGTAATACAGAATGAAGTTCTTAGGCTGGAGCTGTACTGCTCTCTAGAGGTTTCTATGGGCCTGTGTTTCAGCACGGAGTTGGCTGCTCTTTTTATTGCTTCCTGTTTGTTTTGGGGTTGGTAGCAGCTATTGTTTTCTGCTGCACATATATCAGGTAACATCGCTCCAGTGGCTTTAACTTAGGTCCCCGTTATTTATTTTTTTCTGTGGAGTATTTCAGAAGCCAAGCCACCTCCCTGTCACCTTCATGCAGGTGTACTTGTGAGTGTTTCCATCTGGAATGAGACACCGCTTGAGTGGCCACAGCTCCCGCAAGGGGCTGAGCCCATGAAATTAGCTCGGAAGAGGCAGACAGACGGCAATTCAGCAGGGGGCGGGGAGGGGGATTAGTGTGAATTGTGAAAGCATGGACTTCTTGCAAAGAAAAAAAAAAAAAGTACATGTGCGCTGCATATTTTCCCAGGGAAGTGTGTGAAAAGCCAGCCTTTAAATGGTATATAACTTTTTATGAATGGGCCCTTTATCATGTTCTGAGGAGCTTGATCATTCTAGTTCCTCATCTGCGTTTCCTCTCCTTGACACCCGTGTTAAACTGCAAGTATAAATCCAGGAGGCAGTTGCTCAGTGACCCTAGAGAAAGGAGCTTTTTGCAGCACTGATGCTGTTTGTTAGTATCTGGGAGTGGAGATGGGAGATGCTATTGTTATGCTGCAGGCCTGTGTCATGCTTCCCCAGCAGTGCTGGGCAGCTTTGGGGCACAGAGGCTCAGAACAGAACAGCTGAGTATAGCTCAGGTGTAGACTAATGTTTGAGTGAGGGACTCCACAAGGGGAAAAAGTTGAAACTGCTATTGGAGAGAAGTGAAGTTCGCAACTCCCTTTCTGTGCATTCTCATTTGCCCTGACTGGCCTGTCACGGGGGCAGAACTCTTGCATCCCTGAAGGTCATCAGCTTCCTGAGGCTGCCAAATGGTGAAGATGAGGCAGGCAGAGACAAAAGTGGCAACAGCTGATTATGGGCAGACAACTACACAGGGGGCCTCTTGGCTTCTAGTGCACAAGATTCATGCCAACCATTCCTCCCTGAATACACAGGAAAGTCACAATCTTCTCTGCCAGTCAGTCAATAGAACTCAAAAAATCCATCTCTTTATCCACTGTAGGGAACCATTAATACAGCCTGCTTGTGGAAACTAAGGTGTTGTCTTGCCAGTAAGGCATTAACCAGGTTCTCACCCAATTGAGGGTTTTCAAAGGAGAGAAAAATTGTCTGGTTTCACAAGGCCAGGATCAGGATCCTTATCACTACTGTCCTGACTGAATTTTAACCTAAGTAACTGCTCTCTGCCCCTGTCAAACTCCTACTGGGAATTCAGTTGGACAAGGTGCCAAGGCCTCCAGCACATAGCCCTGCTGTTGTCAGCTGAAGTGAAGAACTGTGTTTGCAGTATGTGCTCTTTGTGCATACTTAGTGTTTGTTCTGTTTCCCTGGGGAGCTTCTGGGTGAGACAGGCAGAGGAACACTAGAACTGAGGGTTGTTGAGGTGTTTTGGGCTGTTTTGGCAGAGGCCTTTTGCAGCTGTTCTGTTTTAGGATTGTCCATTGCTGAGGGTTTCAGGTATATACCAGTGCTGATGCATACCAGAGAGCTCATGGCAGAGTACATGGTGGACCAAAAAGGCTCTTGGTCACAAAGAGATTGAATGGCTATGAAGGTTTAACCTCAAAGAAGTAGGTTTACTGGAGGAGTAAGACCAGAGGATGAGATAAGGGACTTTTAGCACCAGTAACAGGATGAGCTGTGTTAGATGGTTCTTTAGGGATTCCGTATAATCCTCTTAGCCACATCCCACCCTTGGTTTGACTTGGACAATTTGGTTTGGGTGCAAATAGCTGAAGGAGTGTCCAAGATTTAACAGGTGGAAAGGGCATTCCCTAATGTCCTCTCTCCAGAAGGACAGGGAATGGTTCTCCACCTTTGTCAGCTCATTTGTCCAATCATGTAATTACAACAAGAACCCCTTTGACCTTACCAGGGCAACAAAAGCTGAATCTGTGACTACTGGATTCTCCTCCCAGCTGAAGGAAATCTGTATTTAATAATGGAAGAGAATTAAAATTAATGGGGAAAAAAGAGAAACTCATTCAAAAGTATATGTGGTGGGAGTGAAAGGGTGTTTTACACAAGCACTGCTCCTTGAACCACAGATTCTCTTTGCTTCCTAGAATCACCGGTGCCTGCTACCAGTAGGTGTGCTGCCAGTCAGCCAGGAGATCTTGATCGTCTCTTTCCTGCCTTCTAGGTAGATTTTGTGGTGACAAGATCCCTGATCCAGTAATCTCCACGGACAGCAGGCTGTGGATCGAGTTCCGGAGCAGCAGTAACATCCTGGGCAAAGGCTTCTTTGTGGTCTATGAAGGTACAGCCTCTAGCTAGAAGTATGTTGCATTACATGGAGCAGTCAGAACAGGATGCAGGGATTTATGGAGTCACTAGGAGTTCAGCTTCACCATGTAGTTAGACACAGAACCCACTCTTGCTTTTATGGGAATTGGCAGAATTTGTGGACTGTTTCAGCAGACCAAGGTATGGATCTTCCAACTAGATCATCACATTTTTTCTGGAGAATAGGATAGCAGCACAGGGCAATGGCTTCTGCTCATAAGCCAGGGTGCTGTTTGCCCTAAACAGCCTCTGCAAGCAGCCTTGTTATATGTAGCAAGGGTTACTTCTAGTAATTTAACAAAGTTCTGTTTTAGGCCATATGCTTTACATCACTTAATGCAGCTTATTTTGTTGGTGTTTTTTTGCTTAACTCAAATGCAAAGCCTGTGCTTTGGTTTCATCCTTGTGTTTTACTTACAGACGATTAGAAATTAGCATGACACATTTTCTGCAGATCAGGTACTTTCAAAGTTTGCATGACACTGGGATGCTGAGACTGCTTCAGAGGAGGAGCAAAGTCACTAGTAACATCCCCTTTCCGTATATGCTTATTTTTGACAATAACAATTCTAAGATATATTAAAAGCTTTCATTGTTCTCTGAGCAACAGGCATTTTCTTAGAAGTACCAGTGTCCTCAGCAGTAGTGAGTTTGAGTGGAATGGTACCAATGATACATCATCTTTCTGCAGCTGCAGGAACAAGCATGACATTGGAAACCCAGTGCTGAGTGTCCAATATACTCATGAATAATGATATTAACAGAGGAAAGCAAAGAAAATGCAGGACTGTTGGGGAGGTGCAAATAAAGCATATCAGGACTTCACAACAGAGTGGGGTTGGCACATACTTTACGCAGGAGAAATGTCTGGTTTCTGCAGGAATTGTTGGCCAGAGGCAGAGGTAGCTTGCCTGATTTTTATGTTTCTCCTGAGAAGCAGCTATTGCCTGGACCATGCGGTTTGTAACACCCCTTTTATGGTAGTTCACATGAATGAGAAGTGATCATATTAGTGGGTCTCTAATAGACTGTTTTATTTAGGTTTATTGCTTTTGTGGGCCAGTCAGCTTAGTTCTTTGCACTGGAGGATAACCCACTGTATCTGCTCTAACTTTGAAAGAAAAAAGAAACACAAAGAATGTTCTTGGGAAGCAACTTCTCTGTTCTTCATGATGTGTGTTCATATGGCATCATGGTTTATATTGATAAGTGATATTAAAGTATTCCTTTATATATATGTATATATATATGTATGTATGTATGTATTTGCTACAACCAAAAGTCAGTTTGCAAAACTTCATTTTCCTTGGATAACTGTCCGTATATCCTATTGATGAATAAGTGACCCCTATAGGTTCATTAAAGATGAGCAATAATCGTTTCACTTAATTTCTGAGGAGAGTAAATGGAAATGGTATGTGTATCTAGTGGGTCAGACTTTGCGTCCCTCTGACTGTTCATATTTTCCTGCTTCTTCAGGGTTTCAGCTTTCTATGTAATCTTTTCCTGTAAGCAAATTCCCTTTGGAAAGGTGGGAAATCTATTGCCAATTCTGAGAGCAAGTACAGATTATGACTTGTGGAAGCTAGTTTGTAGCAGTGATGGCCCACTTTTCTTTTCTTAACTCAGCCTCATCTTGTTAGAGGAGCAGGTAATGAGATTGTCTGCATCTCTCTGGATATTTTATTTGCTGAAGTGGGAGAATTTCCAAAAATCTTCCACAATCTCAATTTCCCTCTGATTCAACTGCAGATAGATAATAGCTTGTTTCTTGCCTTCATTGTCAAGTAGTTTGCTTGGATGCTTTATGACTTCTGTGTCTAGGCAATAAGGGTAATTTTGATTTCCAAGAGAGACTGCTCTGAAGTCTTTAATTTTCTGTTAATTTTTGTCGTAAAGTTTTCTGCATTGTTGTTAATTACTCTTTTTCTTTTGAACTCTTCTCCCTCACATATTGAAAAGTCAAGGTGGGTCTTACCACTGCTTCTCTGTTCTCTTCTTTTCTGGGAGTGCACCTAAACTTTCATGCATTCAAACTTTGCTGGGAGTTCTGTGGGTGAGGACTGATTTTTGGATTAGATTCCTCCAGTTCTTGTCTCTAAAGTTTTAAATAGATGGGAGAAAAGAGATAGAAGCACGTAGCCAGGTAATGGTAGAATTATTGTATAGTAAATGACAGGAAGTCAGTTTAGTGAAAGTGTCCTCATTTTTTCAGTCATATTGTTACTTTTCTTTTGTTATATTCAAAATGGAGAAGATGCTGGTGGTTTTGTCCTATAGGACTGCTGGCAGCCTCAAATTTGTCATTGTTATTACCTTCTCAGGCTCTGTCAACGGTTGTTCTTTTAATTTAGCAGTTAAACTCTTCCAGTACAGTTAACCACCTAACTGAATATTAGTGTGAACTACTGCCATGGGTAGATAAAAAAACTGTTTGCAGGCTGACAATTTTATGGCCGTTAAAAAAAGAAAAAAGACTGTCACTTTTTTTGGCTCTTGTAGTCCTCTTTCTGTTAGGTGGGAATACAGTTCACTAAAGGGTGCCTCGGAGGGAGCACCACTTGTAGCTCTGAATATGTGACCTTGAACTACAATCTGAATTGTGTTCTGCAGCTGAATTTCAGGTGCAGCTACTTGGTTGTGCCTTAGCTCTGATTCTCTAAGAAAGAAGTTAGCATTGCACTAGTGAAGTGCTTCTTTTAAATAGGTTACAGTTAAATATCAGCAACTCACAAAGCAAAACCAAGACAATGTTACCTGCTATAAGCAATTTTTAGGACATAAGAAGGCTCATATCCGCAGAGCTAACTCCCTCCAGATGCAGGACCTTGCACTTGCCTTTGTTAAATTTCAAGAGGTTCCTGTCTGCCCATCTCTCCAGCCTGTTGAGATCCTTCCGAATAGCAGCACAGAACTCTGCAGTATCAGCTACTTCTTCCTGTTTTGTATATTCAGCAAACCTGCTGAGGAGGCACTCTATCCATTCATCCAAGTCACTGGTTTAATTTATTACTCAGTTAAACAATACCAGACCCAGTATTGACCCCTGGTGGACGCCACGAGCTATAGGTCTTTAACTAGACTGCTGCTCATGACATCCTACTGAGACCTGCCATCCAGCCAGTTCTCAGTCCAACTCACCATGCGCTCATCCAGCCTGCACTGACTGAGCTTGCCTATGAGGATGTCATGGGAGCTGGTGTCAAAAGCCTTGCTGAAGTCCAGGCAGACAACATCCACTGTTCTGTCATCTGTCCAGCCAGTTGTCCCATCACAGAAGGCAATTAGGTTGGTTAAGCATGATTTCCCTCTGGTGAATCTATTATGCTGACTATTCCTGATCACCTTCTTGTCTTCCACATGCTTAAAGATTCCTCCAGGATAAGTTTTTCCATCACCTTTCCAGGGACTGAGGAGAGGCTGACTGGCCTGTAGTTCCCTGGGTTCTCTTTCTTGCCCTTTTTGAAGACTGGGGTGATGCTTTCTTTTGGTTTTCAGGCATCTCTCCTGCTTGCCACTATGCTGAATTGCTATTGTCTTTGAGGTCTCTTCTATTTTTGTATGAAACCAGATTTTGTATTAAGTTATCTGTTCTTGGTCTTTAAATTTATTCATTTTTTCATCTAGCACAAACTTAATTTTTCATGCACGGTAGTCAGCCTGATGGTCTGCTGGTGAACAGCTCAACTCACGCTTGTTAATGCTGCCATCTTGTGGTTGGATTAGATTTGCAGCTGTTCGTTTTTTTTTTGTTTGTTTTTTTTTTTTTTTTTGTTTTTTTTTTTTGTTTTTTGTTTGTTTGTTTGTTTGTTTTTTTAACTTCCATCTTTTCGTGGTCCTTATTACTGATTGTAGGTGTTAAGCAGTTATGGAGGTGACCTAGAGTGTGAAACACACAAATCCATAAAATTTTTTGTCTCAGTGAGTTCGCCTTCTAAAGAGGTTGGTACAGCACAACCGGAGATGCTATTAAAGACATAATGTTAGATTTTTAAAACCTGCCATGACATTTGTGTTGCCTTTGTGCAAGAAGTGTTACTGATTCAGATTTGAATGAGGAAGAATGCTAACTATGGAGCAGGCTTTACCCCTGCAATGTCATGTTTTTGATGCTTGTTTTTTATGAAGCTATTTGTGGTGGAGAAATTCACAAAGATGCTGGCCAGATCCAATCTCCTAATTACCCAGATGACTACAGACCTTCCAAAGAGTGCATATGGAAGATCACAGTTTCTGAGGGCTTTCACATAGGAATCACGTTCCAAGCCTTTGAGGTGAGAAATGGCATTGTAAGCTCTTGAACAGATATTGTTTCAGCTCTCTAGGTCCTTTAAAATTAAAAGGGAAGTAATATAAATAATAATACTAACTTAAAGATTTTTTTTTTTGGAGAAGTTCAGACCATTATTTATCCTCACCAGAAGTTTGCTCAGAAATTTTGAAGCCAAGTTTAAAATATGATGAGTTTTCAAAAACTGTTAGTCCAGATAGGAAGAATAAGAAGGGGCACAAAATTGCTGATTATGTTAAGTAGGGGATTCATGAGTGCTTAATACTTCACTCTGGTCAAATGAAACTGAATGTTCACAATCCAAGCAAAAAACCTTCCATTGGCGTTACTGGGACTTGGCAGATTCCAGGGTGTCTGTGACTATCCAAAGAAACATCACACTTCCACATGGCAGACAGTCCTTGAAAAGCTCAAAAAGATTTTCTACTATTATAGGATGTCTTACGCTCTTAAGTGCTCGATGATCTATTTCTGACTACTAACGTGTTAGTCACAGTCAGAAGTGGACAGGACCTGGGTTTGTACATAAATTCCATCTAAATAATTGGTTGCTGTGGCTTGTGCACCCTTACTGTGATTGTCCAAGAAAGAGCTGACACCACTACTCCCTGACTGTAACCCCAAGGCTATTCCTTGAGCACATTTGTTTGTAGTTGCTCTTCTCTATTACTTACAGCTTCTCATGAAAAAGTAGCTTGTCATGGAAAAAGTCAAGGACTGAGTTTCACTGGAGGGTAGCCATGAAATAGTTGTAGACCTGAGATGTATCCGTGTTTGAATGTGATTTCAGCTGCAGGAGTGACAGCAGCCATGAGACATGCAACTCACTGTGAACAGTTTGGGATGCTGCTTTCAAAGCTGATCTCTGGCCAATGTCTAAATGGGTAGCGATCCTGACTCAGCTGTCATGCTAATGAGCTACAGGCCCACCCTTTTCTATTTGCAGATTGAATGGCATGACACATGTTCCTATGACTACCTGGAGATCCGAGATGGCCTCACTGAATACAGCCCGTTGATCGGTCAATTCTGTGGCTATGAGAAGCCAGGAGATATCAAGTCCAGCTCAAATAAAGTATGGATGAAGTTTACATCTGATGCAACCATCAACAAAGCAGGCTTTGCAGCAAATTTCTTCAAAGGTATGTGATCTCTGGTACCTCTCAAGGTTGAACTTGGGGACCACTCATCCCCTAACCTACTGCCAAACTGAAGTTAGCATTTTATCTGCTTTTAGTTAAAAGCTTTTCGACTTATCTATACAACCGCCAAAATCAATTCTATACACAAGTTGCTTTGAGAGTATAGAAAGGTTTGATGTTGAGGCATGAACATCACCTTACTGATGATCACCCTCAAAAAAGGGCAGCCTTTCTTTTATGGGTCATCACGAGCACAGACACTAGCACCTTGTGTGGAGTAACACAGGTATTAGCCTGTGATCTTATTTTCACTTGTTACATAGTCTTTCAGAAAATTATCACACACTACTCCACTAGATTGAATGTGACCCCCATTTATTTGTGCCAGGGGATCCTGATATTTTCAAAGAAGGCATTAGTACTGTATAAAGAGTGTTAAAAATAACCCTCTGCTTTAGTTCTATTCCAAAAGTATCTGTTGGAAAGAAGGTAAATTGAAATATAAGTAGAATCCCAATGAAAACTTTAGAATGCTTTTAGAAACAAACATGTTCCTAATCTGAGATCCTTTTCAGGAAGATGCGAATGAAGACAAAGATTTTTCTTAAGAGCTGAATCCAAGCCATGGTTCTTTACCAGCACCCTGGTGGCTTGATAGAGGCAGAAACCAAATATATAACTATTTGGGAAAATACCCTGATGCAATATACCCTGATGAAAATAAACTGATGCAGTTGCTGTGAGGTAGTACCTAATAGCTGCAATGCCAATATTCGGATTGCATAAGTCCTTTATTTATTTCTAATTCAACTTGTGCCTTTGTATTAAGGGTGTTTACAAGATCACTGACAAATACTGTCATGTTCATTCCAGTCCCTGGACAATTCTCAGAGTGCCTGGGTTTACTTGTTTAAACTTCTCAGGTTCCATAGAGATACAGATTTCTTCCTCAAGACATGTTGGGTTCTTTCAGGAGCTGGTAGTGCAGGGGGATTGTGGCAGGAGTATAAAACTGCTTAGAGTGAATTGTTAGTACAGGTGCAGACATGGGTATTGTCTGTGCAATTTTTGCTGGCAGACTAGAATTTGCAAAGTCTGCTCAAACTTGCATGTGTGAACAAGAACAATGCAGTTTGTGGATGTTAAGGGTGTTGCTGAGTCCCTGCTAGTCAGTCCAGCTGAGGAGCGTAAGTGTCTTTGCTTGGGCCAAGCACCACAGTAGCCACAGTTACACATTTTCTAGCCGACTTGCACTGTGGGCAGAGCTGATGATGGTTTGCAAAAGCTGGGTAGACATACCCATAGTCTGTGTGGAATCCCAAGCTGAGATCTGAAGTCTGCAGACTACCTCCATATCCAGAGGGATGTTGCGTGAGTACCAGCCACTCCCTGAACAAAATAAATGAACAAATTGGATGTCTCTGCAGGCACTCAGACTACCATCCATACCTGATTGAGCCAATGGGTCAGTTTTGCCCTAATATACTATGAAAGAAATAGAGCATAAATCACATGTCTTACAACACTGAAAGAAAATAACTCAGCTTAAAACAAAACAAAAATTGATTTTAAATTTTGCTTTGTGACAAGTTGCAGTGGTAACTTCTAACTTCTCAGAGAAAATAAACCTGCAAGCAGCTCAGAGAGGGTAAGTCATTGATCATGTCCAAGAGAGAATGACAAGAAGATATGAAGAGCAATTACTTCTTGTCCAACCCTTTGTGTATATCTCAAGGGAAAGCTCTAAGGTTGTGCTTCATTACTTATCTTCATTTTGGTAACAGGTTGTTTATATCACTGAATCATACATATTCTGTACATGGTTAAAGTATTAGTTGTGATGTGTTTGACTTATGCTCATGTTGTGCCTTTCTACCTGATGGCAAATATTAGTGGAAAGACAATACTTAGTGAAATATAGCTGCCCATAGCCAGGACGTGAGAATTCATGTCCCTCCCATTGTGAAGACTATATACAGTTTTTTGTTTGTTTGTTTGTTTGTTTTATGATTGTAGGAGAGAACACCTGTCTTTCCTCTCAAGCACATAATTTAACAGCCAGATTAGAAGCTATTATACTGTGTCCAAGTGTGGAGCAACAAAGGAATACTCTACTTTCTTCATAGTGAATCCACAAACAGAAACCAGAAAATGAAATCTCTATGTATTATCCTTCTGTCCAAAAGTGTTGCCCGAGGAATGTGAGGGAAGTGTGACTTGTTCTGGTTTTCTCCTGACAGAGATGGATGAATGTTCTCTGCCGGATAATGGTGGGTGTGAGCAGCACTGTGAGAACACACTGGGCAGCTACAAATGCACCTGCGAGCCTGGCTATGAGTTGACAGCTGATAAAAGGAGCTGTGAAGGTGGGTGATGTAGAGATTGAGGCATCTCTCCGTAGGGTGGGTACTACAGCTAACAAAGGAATTGAACAAGCTTGGAGATGATTCTCCTTTTCCCTTCAACATCTCTGGTTCTGTTTATCCCACCTCCCCATCAACTCCCTCCGAAGTTATTTTTGTTAACATTAAGTTTAGTGAGAAAAACTGAAAATAGAGTGATTGTCTACTGCTAAATCCCTCTAAAAACTGATGTCCTTGGTCAGAGCAGATCTCCCATGATCCACCATGTGGGGTAGGGGGAACATTGGAAGCTGACAGCTAAAGCTCCTGGTCTGGCTTCCTTAGGCTGGATGCCTAATGCTATCCTGCCTTCTCAGCGCAGAGCATGTCTTTGTTACGGAGCAGACAGCAGCAGGTGCAGATCTGTGGAAAGGACAGTGGGGCTCCCCTTTCTGTCACTGCTACCTGCTCTCGTGCAGAACACGGATGGTTTGTGTGGGTAGATAGCCTAGACAGTGTTGCCCACTCTGATGGAGGGGAATGTAAATGCAACCACATTGTCCCCCAGATGAGGTGGTTGTTCTACCTCTGCTAAAACTCGTGAGGTGCTAAGAGTAATAAGCAAGTGAGTTGGAAAGTTTGGGTGAAACTCCAAATGCTTTGTGCAATTTTTGTTTTGTTAGGTTCTACAACACTCTGGATTTTGTATTACTCTTTGCTCTATCAAGTCCATAAAGCACTTGCTGCACTTTTTAGCATTGAAGCTGCTCCCTTGGGTTAGTTGCCCTAATGCAAAACTATGCCAGGAACAAAGCACAGAAGATTTGAACCTTGTGGATTTTGAAGATCTGGCCATATCTCATTACTCCAAAGAAACAGCACGGAAAAAAATGTGTTGTTACAAGTAGAATTTTGCATCAAAAGAGCAAACTGAGGTCAATTTCTTTAAGGTAAAAACCATTCCCTCTCTCAAGAGGGTGGACCTGAGATGTCCTGAATTTTTAAAGGAAATGAGAGAGTAAAGCTAAGTCTCTGATTTTACCTCCAATTTTCCCTGGTGAAAATGCAGTCTACTTGAAATAAGCCACCAAAGAGCTGACAGGAGTGTCTTCCTGAGGAGATTCCATTGTCCTCTAAGTAATCCTTCCTGTTAAACTTAATAAGGTTTGTCAGACTGCGTGTGGTTGAATTTACTAAGCTGACCATTACAACTGTATTGTGCATGTGAAATCAACTGATCCATAGTAAGCCCAAGGCTGTAGAGTAAAATACGGTTCAATATTACACAGTTTAAGTGACTCGTAGGGCTGCTGCCTGGCTGTGTGTGTTTCACTGATGGTTTGTAGCAGGTAAGGTTTCTGCCTTCTCTGCAACTCCTAACATTTGCTACCTGTTCTGCAGGCTGGGATTTGAAATGTGCCACGAGTCGGGGTCTGACTCGTTTCCCAGCTAACAGCATGGCCCGCTCTGTGTATGAATAAAACTAAGCAAACCTTGTGTTCATTTGTTGCCTCTCCAGCTGCCTGTGGGGGCTTCATCACCAAGCTCAACGGGACCATTACTAGCCCTGGATGGCCCAAGGAATATCCTACTAACAAAAACTGCATCTGGCAGGTGGTAGCTCCAGCTCAATACCGGATCTCTCTGCAGTTTGAAGTGTTTGATCTGGAAGGCAATGATGTACGTAACCAACTCCTGCATCTCAGAAGTGTGACTATTGGCTAACTTGGAACTGGGTAAATCCTTCGGGTACAAGCCAGAGGAGCCTGACTTGCTGGTGGAGCTTCTGGTTGTTTCCTGACCCTTGCTATAAGAAGCCAGTAATGCTGATTGTTCTCCTTGAAGTCTGAATCTTCTTTCTCCAGGGAGTGGAGAATTAAAGTTGTTCTGTTATAAATGGACTTCTTTCCTCAGCCAGTTTTGCAAAATAGTGGGTGTTCTCCATCCTTAATAGGTGTCCCATCCCTCCCTTCCCTCGGGCTGCCTTTGTAAGAAAATAGAAGTGAATAAAGAGGTAGTTCTTCAAGGGTAAAGCAAATAACCATGAAAAGAGCCTATTCTCTGCCCTGCCAAGGACAGGATGGATTCTGAACAAAACATTCAGGTTTCACTTCCTCCACTGGAAATGGCTCTTCCTTAATTTGGGAAGCTGCTGAAGTTCATTCGATACCACTAGGCTCTTGAATAAGGTGGGAATAATAATTTTACCTAAATTAAATGGAAAGCCTACTATTCTAATAAACACAGCCTTGCTGGAAGACTAGGGCAAGAAGGGAATGGGGTAAGAACACTGACAAAAGAGAATTGAGGGAAATCAGGAGTGTGTATGTGTATATGGATATTTTCTTTCCCTGTCAGTCAAGCCCCTGTCCCCTCTCTCTGAAATGCTCTATTCTGAGTCCAATGCCTCTTCTTGGCAGGTGTGTAAATATGACTATGTTGAGGTTCGTAGTGGGTTGGCTTCTGACTCCAAGCTGCATGGCAAATTCTGTGGCTCAGAGAAGCCCGAAGTAATCACGTCATACGGCAACAACATGAGACTGGAATTCAAATCAGACAACACGGTATCCAAGAAAGGATTCAAAGTCCACTTCTTCTCTGGTATGTGTCTTGTCTCCTCTGACTGCACCTCTAATTGTTTAGTAAATTGTCTTAAACCTCCTGACGTAGTTGCATCTAAAAAGCATAGTTGCTCTGTGCTGTGTTATCTTGGTTTCTCAGTGCAGTGTATGGTCCAGTTTCGCAATGTGAGGTGCATGGATTTCATCAATGACTCTTGTCCCTCCACAATGGAAGCAATGAGGAACCCGGTCCTAGAAATTCTCTCTGTCTCCGGTGTCATTAAGAATAGCTTTTTTTTTTCATCTTCAGATAGCAGCTCATACCTTAGATTATCTTCTCTATCTGTTTGCTTGTGCTCTTGAACAGAGCAGCCTGAAGACGGAGGCTCATCAGAGCCTTTACAAACTTGAAAATACAGAGATTGACCAGCAGACTTTTGCCTAGGCTAGTGAATTTGTGTGATTCTTTTCCTGGTCCCTATTTGAAAAGAAAGAGGTGTTGCTGTAGGTTTCTTTTAGATAAGGAGCCTTTAATAATTCAAAACCTGCATTATGTAATGCACTTCTGTGATACATCTTATGGAATGAAAAACAGTTGAAGAAAACTCTGTATGGGCTAATAAGGTGGTGACTGGACTAATCCAGCAATAGGGGTTGGAGGTTTGTGTTTGTATTCTCCAGTCTGGATATGGGGTTCACAGCTGGTGACGGTGGTAGTCTGCCTCTCACTGGCAACTCAGTATTTATTGGTTTGATCTTGCCCAGACAAGGACGAATGCTCCAAAGACAATGGTGGTTGCCAGCATGAATGTGTCAACACTTTTGGAAGCTACGTATGCCAGTGCAGAAATGGCTTTATGCTGCATGAAAATGGCCACGATTGTAAAGAAGGTAGGTCCCTGCTCTCTGCATTCAGGAAAGATGAGCTA
This sequence comes from Aythya ferina, assembly GCF_964211825.1. Classification (NCBI taxonomy): domain Eukaryota; kingdom Metazoa; phylum Chordata; class Aves; order Anseriformes; family Anatidae; genus Aythya; species Aythya ferina. The sequence continues at coordinate 17,335,054 of NC_140302.1, read as the reverse complement.
CCACAAACACAGAGTGCTTCAGGCCTATGTTGGAAGCTAGTTTGTGCAGCCAAGTGCCGTACCAGTCTGGGGCACTGAAAAAGCCCCTGCTAGCTGAAAAACTACTTTGGGAAAGGAAAAACAGGGCTTGTTTTCAGCTCCATCCTTTTCCCAGTCAACACGGTGGCAGGGTTGGAGACCATGTCACCGGGAGCAGGGCAGAGGAGAAGGAGGAGCAGGAGAATACATTTGGGAGTGAGGGTACAGATGAGGTTAATGGGGCCCAGGGGAATAAACTGGTTTCTTTCACCAGGTGACCAGTTAACTCAGCCAGCTAGCGCGGCTGCACCAGGGGATGCCAAACATATAGGCCTTCCTGGGGACAAACCCAGCAGAATTGTGCAGTAATCCTGAAAGACTTTCTCCAGTGACCGAAGTCTTCCCTAGTTCTGCCATGCTTAGGGTCTCATTGGGCGTGAAGTAGCATGTAGGCCATTTCAGTGATGCAGTTCCTGTATGAGACCTACCTTGATGCCTCTGCCTCATGATCTCCCTCTCCTTCTCAAGCTGGTTGTGAGCATAAGCTGAGCAGTGCCGAGGGAATGATGAGCAGTCCAAACTGGCCTGACAAGTACCCAAGCCGGAAAGAGTGCACCTGGAATATCTCTGCAACATCTGGCCACCGAGTGAAAGTAGTGAGTGACCAGTGAATGGGAGTGCCAGGGGAGAAACATGCTCAGAATTGTGTCTCTGTCACTTTCCTTATTCTTGCTGTAGATCTTCAATGAGTTTGAGATTGAACAGCACCAAGAATGTGCCTATGACCACTTGGAAATGTATGATGGGCCCAACAGCAAGTCACCTATCCTCGGTCGCTTCTGTGGCAGCAAGAAACCAGACCCTGTGGTAGCTTCTACCAACAAGATGTTCCTTAGGTTTTACTCTGATGCTTCTGTGCAAAGAAAAGGTTTCCAGGCAAAACACAGCACAGGTAAGCTGATTCCCTGCCAATATCCCAGTGTGATGAGATGTCATCAGATCTCACTGTGTTGTTTACCAGTGAAGATCAGACCCACTTTTTTGCAAAAGGAGCTTAGCCTGGGTTTTATTTGGTTGTAAATTGTGCTAACCAGCTCTCAGACCACTGCTAGCACCATACCATAGATGCTAGCTGAGAGGTCTACTGACATCAGGTGTTCCTACTCATCTTCCCTTGTTTAAATTGAAGATGGTTGGTTGAGCAGCAGCCGCATCTGTTCCTCATCCATCCTCAGAAATTGAGGTGATACAGCTTAGCTTAGCAAGGGATGCCGCTAGGGTATATTGGCCCACACACGGAATGAGCGTATACCAGATTGGTTATGGTGGAAGTAGAGATGTGCTGTGAACAGACACAGCAAACTTGATCTTCTATTTGTGGCAGCCCAGAGGTGGGTGTGTTGTATCAAGGTTCACTTTTCTGAAACCTTTGCCAATAAGTGAACGAAGCAGACTGAGCAGCAGTGCATGTGAGAGGCATCTTCCTCACTGGCAGCGGGGAAACCAAAAGGATCAGGCTCCTCTATATTATGTGGGTCATTGGCTTCATGGATGACTGAAGACTTCACTGTTTTGTCTTAATCGGGTGCAGTGGTTAGTTACCTTCCCTGTTGTACATGTGCTGGAGGTTTTCTTTTCCCACAGACGGCCCAAAAGCGGGATGGCAAGTCTTTGTCATGAGGTAGGGCCTTTGAGGAGACTGTGTTTTGTGCCCTTTCTTCCTTCAGTGTGTGGCGGGCTCTTAAAGGCTGAAGTGCAAACTAAGGAGCTGTATTCCCATGCTCAGTTTGGGGACAACAACTATCCAGGTCAAGCCAACTGTGACTGGGTGATTGTAGCTGAAGATGGTTATGGGGTGGAGCTCATATTCCAGACATTTGAGGTCGAGGAAGAAGCTGACTGTGGGTACGACTACATGGAGATCTACGATGGTTATGACAGCACTGCACCCCGCCTGGGACGCTTCTGTGGTTCAGGGGTAAGCCATAGTGATGGTGAATTCACAGTGCTGGCTGGAGGTGGGAAAGAAGGGAACTCGTGTCCTTTTTCGGAGAGGGTCAGCAGTCACAAATTGGTGATGAGAATGCCTTGTGTGTCTGTGTTTTGCTTCTTCCCCTCCTGGTAAAGATTACAGTCATTTTATCTGCTATACAGAGTTGGTCTGAAAACCCTTCCAACTGGCTTTCCCTTGCTAAGCTATGTCTGTGTGCAATCAGCATGGGACTGCTGCATTGCTGTGCCCTAGCCTGGCCCCAAAAGCGTTATGTGAAAGTAAGAAACTACTTCCAGAGACTGGTTTAATCCTCAGTTACTTCCTGCCTGCAGCCAAGGTACGTTGCAGTCATGCTCTGGAGAGAGTGAAGAGTGGAGCTGTTTATTGACTCTGGGATGGTGTCCTGTCTCCTAAATTGTTATCTGTGTCCCCCTTTAACAGAAGTGACTCTGGAATTGGAGTTACTCGCTCCAACAGTGTGTGGTATTTAAAACCAGAGGTTCCATGTTTGGTTTCTCTAGGACTTCAGCGATGAAACAGAGAATGTGCTTATTGAATTTAAAGAGAAACAATCAGGCAGCCCATGTGTCACACCAGCCTGTGCAAACTGGGGAAATAGTCTGGAAAACAAGCAAAGGCGTAGCAGATTGGTGCGTAGAAGTTCAGGACAGTGGGGCAGTAATCACCTACCTGCATGCTGTCAGAGTGGTGGGGAAAGCATCAGTCCTGCAGAGAAGCACAGGGAGGTTATAGCAGGACACAACAGCGAGGGAAATCACCAGTTTTGCTTGTAAGATATATGGCTAAATTATTTTGCTGCTAATCGACCCTGGAAGGGCCTCAGCTGCCTACAGGGTCCACTTTGCATTGTGTCATTTCCTGAAAAGATTAGGACAAATTAGAGCATACTCAGAAGGCTGGAACAAGAATGTCAAGGGAGTCCTGTGAATGTGACCTACCAAAACCAACCGGAAGAACTGGGATTGTAGAATGGACTGGCATCAGTCGTCACATGTTAAAAGGCATGCATGCAAAGAGCAAGGGTATATGCTCAGGAAAGCGGGCAGGGCAGGAGGTACTGAGTTCTCAGTATTTGTGTTTTCTGGCCAGTCTGTCTTCACTGTGAGCTTGAACTCTGGTATCGTAATGCAGTTATTTAGCATGCAAACTTGACCAATCTATGTTCTCTCTCTCTCTTTTTTTTTTGTTTTTTGTTTTGGTCTTCCTTTTCTGCAGCCTCTGGAAGAAATCTACTCTGCAGGGGATTCCATCATGATTCGATTTCACACAGATGACACCATTAACAAGAAAGGCTTTCACGCCCGATACATTAGTACCAAATTTCAGGATGCACTGCATATGAGAAAGTAATGTGACTGCTCCTTTCAGACATTCCCCATCTGAAGATTGAGACATTTAACTGTGATCTTTGTCTTTTTTTAAGCTTCTGTGCACCTGGCCTAAAGCAGTGTACAGCATTTTCTGTAACTAAAACTAAATCCAGTCACAAAAGTTTGCCTCTGAAATCATTAGCTTGACCCTCTCTTGTTAACATACCCAGGACCAAAAATTGTCTTCTAATCATATCTGTCAGGGCATAATCATTGTATTTTGCACAGCTTCCCGTGGGGTTGAGTGAAGACTGAGCTTGAGCTGAGAGAAGTCTCAGTCTCTTGAATATCCTGTCTCTAGGTGACATTTTCTAGGCATCCTGTACATGAGCTGTGTGAATGCATTTCCTGGAGCAGATGATGAGGACAGCCACCCGGTAGGATTTTCTCAAAGGACCTTGGGGAGCACCCACTCTCCCCTACAAAGTACTCTGTGCAATAAGTGAACGACCAGACGGCCAGGACTCCAAATTCCATGGCTCCTCCTATCCCATCTATTTATTGTCTTGGTTATCATGGCTTGAGAGGTAGGAAACGGTATGGGGACGGTCTCTTTAGGGCTGCTAGCTACTTGGACCACAATGAACAAGAAGTGCCCCGTGCCTGATCTGCAGTAATTGTCACAGTATGTGTTGAATGGGCGTACTTCCAGGCAGTGGCCAAATGAAATGCTGTGGCTGACAGGGCAGTGCTTCTGTAGGAGGCAAGGCATGAATGTGTGATGGTGGCAAAGCTTAGGAACTGGAATGCTGGCAGCCTGCTCCCATTACACTACCAGGCAAGGCAGCTCAGAGGGCTGTGGCAGCAGTCCAGGCCTTATTTTAAATAAGAACTCTCTCCTCACTCCACCCGTGTTTGCTTTCCCAGTCTTCTTTATGCTGCTTCCATTCCACACTCCTGTTGTTCCTTAGTACCACTTTTTTGTGAGCCCTTCCTTTTCATAGCTGTCTGAGTTGCTCTCCCCAGAGCTCTCCACAGCTACCTAGGGGTGCTCTGTGACATCAGCTAGCCAGAGCATCGCACAGAAGGACACACTGAGTCAGAATTGGACAGAATATCTTAGCATAGTGTCACTGGTTGTTCCTGAGGCAGAGGAACACAGGCCATGCTGCAGGTCAGTTCTGGTGAACTCTGGGAACCTGTCAAATATGTGCATGCTGCAGGCACAGGATGAGGAATGGAAGAGCTCTGCTGATTTCTGCTGCTTCTCCGTTCTTTGCTAGCCCATGACCCGGTCTATTAGTTTCATAGCAGTCCTACAGCCCGGGCATGCGTGCGAGATGATGAATTAAGCACTTTGAGCTGTAAGTCTGAGATGTGCTCTGTGTTGCAGTTAATTATATATGTGGAAGCTACTGCAGCATGGACTTGCATAATTAACAGATAGCTTGGCACTTCTTTGGTAAAAAGTAGGGAAAAATGTGCTTTGTGGGGAAGCACTGTAATTGAACTGTTATGGGAGAAAAAAAAGATTTTATTAGGAATATTTCATTAAGACACTCATGGGCAATTATGAGCTAAAAGCTGAGGTATGTTAGCTTTAATAAAGTATTTATAATCCAAGGATTACTATGTTTACATAACCAATGTACTGTCAGGCTCTGGGGTGACACCTTCTGCTTGGGTGTATGACTGTGAAGTGGGGGGCCAGCGCCACTGTCAGGCACAAATGACCTTTCTGGAGATGAGGCCTTTTCCAGATGGATAATAAATTGACCCATCCCTCTCCAGAAGTCCTTGAACAGAATGGGATCCAAGTATTGTGAATACTATGGGAAGCAAATGCATGAAAATATTTTCTTGCTTAGAACAAGAAAAATAAAATAATTTATACACACACATGGTTGTATGTATATAAAATGTGCATGTAGAAGAGCAGTAGTCAAAGCCTTAATTGTCATGTGACCAATACTGATCCATTGACTATAGCTTTACTGCAGACTGCATAAAACCATGTTATTTCTGTTTGTTTTTCTAGCTCTGTTTTGTTTCTGTTTTCATTTTGTGTGGCCTTTTTACAGGCAAGTCCTTTTGTCTCAAGCTGTTTGTCCATAGAGGTCTGGGAAAGTGAGGTGTGCTAGCTGGGGTCTCTTCCTTGCCCCCATTCAAGCAAAAGTGCAGTGACTCAGGTCTGGAAATAAAAGCCTGACGCCAGTCCCTGTGAAGCAGAAGGAAAGTTCCAAGTGGCAAGCAGCAGTTCAGATTTCCTGGCTCTCTAATGGGAGTAATGATTCTGGAGAGAAGTTACTGTAGAAGCTTCCTGTGTACTTCAACATCTGTGCTCTCTGCGATATTTTCTCATCTTTCTCAGACTGTATTCAATGCTCTGGTTTGTTGCAATAGGGTTTGATGGATCTACTGCACTTGTTACCATTCAAGCAGGTGTCTCTTGTGACAGTGTACTCACAACTGTTGTACTGTACGTTTCAACCAATGATCTGTGTGGAGTATTTCTGCTGTACTGACTGGGCTTAACAGTCAATAATTCTAAACATGTGAAAGTTTCTTAAGAAAAAAAAAAGAGACCCTCTAAGGTGTATATACATATTCTGGTCTTCGTGTGGTTGTACCTTTCACTAACTAAAATAATTTTTTTTAGAGGGGGAGGGAGTGGGAGGGTGTGGGGGCAATCAAAATGTACATGTGCAGAATGAGTCTCTGCATTCATTAAAGACTGGATTCAGTTGCATGTTCTGTTGTATGCATGCATTTACCACGTCGTCAAGGGGAGAGAATTTCTTAATACGTTTCTTGTTTCTGCTGACTGTTGGTTGTGTCCGCAGCTAATAGCGGGTGGGATTTCCCGTCTGCAGAAAGTAACTTTTGCTTGAGCCTTCGCTTGATCTTGGTTTTGGGAATCAGAAGGACACTTAGGCAGTGACACTTGGTCAGCCAAAGGCTACATCATTGTCTTGTGTTCTGTGCTGATCCTTTAGTGATCTGGGATGTAGATCTACAGTGATAAACATGGTTGTGGAAATTAGTCCATAAGTAGATTTCAAAAGAGAAAGGTCATATAGTACTCTACAGGGTAGAGCCTTCAGCAGCAGGTCCCAAAGTCTCTGGGACGTGAAACTCGTGTGTAAAGGACAGCAGGATGAGCATAAGGCAGGTGTTCCTTACTGCAGCCTTGTGGTCTACACTCCCACTGTAACAGCAAAATGTCCGGTAGCCAAGCAGCACCTAAGATGCTTTTCTTCCTCTTTTTGTCCTCTGCTTGATGCCTGTCGTGCTTCCTTACGGATCATATCTGTGTTATTCCCCCAACACATACACAGTTCATGCATGTCCCACCACCCAGTATGCTTCCTGTGGTGTGTGTCAGGGCCACTCAGAACTTCATAGTGACTGAATTTCCTCCCAGCTGCTCCCAAAGGCAGAGCAGCAACAGAAACACAGTAAGGAAAAAGCATCCCCGTGCAGCCTCCTACACCAGAGTGTTGTTGCACAGCATGACTCAGGAATGAGCCTGGATGCTGACAATCAAGTCACTTGGTAGACATGATTTCCAAAATGAGGGCCAGGAAGCCTTCAGTCACATAGCCAGTTATGGGCTAAAGTGATGTTGAAGCATTGGAAACGATGCAGACCAAGGGAAGCCAGTGGGGAATGGGAGGTAAAATAGAAGATGGAATATGAACCAATGCAGCAGCTCATGGAGAAACACTGACATCTGCAGTTGCAGCAAGGTATGTTCTCACTGTGTGCATGATCTATCTGTTGTACGTGCGGGGACCTTTCACAGGCTTATATATATATTCACTGTGGTTCAAATAGCATTGTCCTTTAATTTCTCTTTCCACTCTGATTGCCAGCTACCAGTGCTGTGGGAAATGGCCAAGCCTCATTTTAAGAGACGGGACTTAATTTTCCAGAAAGTGCCCAAGAACCGTCCAGTCACCATGTGTGAGATGCTGAAGGGAATATCTGTTGTCTGCCAGGAGATGCTTCATCCTCTAAAAGCATGAATTCAGTGGTACACCACAGTGGAGACAGAGAAGGTTGTCCACAGCAGAGAGCCGTTGGTCTCAGCATCAGGCATGAAACAAGCTGGCAGAAATCCTCCACTTTGTCCTGGCATTCCCAGTAAGCGTGCTCTGTCAGACAAGGTGTTAGCCTTAGAGAATAAAAGTAGGATTCCCCTCAGGCTGGGCTCTGGTACGAATTAAACACATCATCTGAGCCAGGAGCACTTTTGCTTGCCATAAGGCAGATAAAAAGGAGGTGGAGTCCTCAGTGCCCTGAAGCTCAGCTTTCCACGTGCTGGCCAGACTCTGCCCCCGGCAGAGGAGCTGCTTTACCAGGTGTGCTGGGATCCAGCCAGGTTACTTGACTCACCCTGACAGAAATGCCATCGTCTCTTCCTCTTTACAGGTCTGCAGTTTGTTTTTTAGCAGGAAGAGAAGCGTATCTTAAAAGGAGTGCTAACCTGGAGCCGGACGGTCAGCTGTTAGCGCGTGCAGGGATTTCTCGGGGAGGAGAGCGAAATGGTGAGTGGGAGCCGTGCTGTCTCTCTCGGTTGATGGATGAACTCAGGGGAGCGGTCAGGGCAAGAGAAGTGAGGCCATGGGATCACTCAGGTGTTTGGTGGAATGCTTCCTGGGAGCATTCAGCCCTCCTGTTTTCTGCCCCAACCAAGTCAGTCGAGCTGGCCCTTCTGCTCTCTCTGCGTTTCCCTGTAGTGCAACCAATGCTTTCTGACACCTGACTGGGTTTTAGTGTCTATCTCAGCTTTTCTGTCCTGGAGGTGTCACCTGGTGTTGGGCAGTTGGGGCAAAGTGGAAGCATGGTTGTGTTGTTTTCTTTTTTAAGCTAAACTGCAGTATAAAGCTTTCTCTTGCCCAGGATGTGCCCTCGGCAGACAGTAGCTCCTGTAGTTAATGCTGCAGGGAAATCTACCCAACTCACGTCAGGTCACTGACACTCAGAGCCCTGTAAACATCATGCTAGAGTAATCTGGGCAATCGGCAAACAAAAGCAGGGGCACTGCAGTCATTTGTCTGCAACCACTATGTTGAATTATGCTCACTTTAAGTTTTGAAATGTCAGAGCAGGCAGATCAGGATTTTCAGCTGGGACAACTAGAAGTATTGATACATTGGAAGTCAATAGTAATTTACACGCAAAGATCCTTTCTCTCACAATGGGTAGTGTACAAATTTCCATACTTTTATTTTTTTTGCAACTGACTTGAGACAATTGCTTTAAGCTCTTGTACACTTGAGAGAAACGGGCTAGTTCTGTGTCTTGCTCCAGTGCAGAACCAGGCTTTTCCTTTAAATAAGGGCTTACTTTATACTTTCTGTCCTCAAGTGTTAAGGGATTAAGTCTTTACCCCTGGTCTGAAACTATGATTAAATAAGCTAGGAAAAGCATTTCTACTCAAATCAAGGGCTACCAGTCAGGTTATTGCAAGGAACAAACAGACCTGTTGCTAGCTGGCAACTTGATTTTGTTAACAGTCAACGGCACACACAGATCTATTTTCACAAATACCTTGAGCACAGAGAGGTGAACAGAGGTAAACAACACATTTTATGTGGCTCCTTCTCTTCGGACTTTCATTTAACCTGCATATGCACAGTCCTGGAAATAATCACGAAGTCCATTAAGTGTACGGTCTTTAACCGAGAAGAAGGAAATAAAATAAATGTACAGCTTCAGAGAAGATAAATATCCAAGCTCAAACATTAACAGGTCAGCTGTTCAGAAAGGCATGTGTCAGTGAGGAAGCTCAAAGAATGCACAATAGGAAGTTCAGGTGAGAACATCTCTGTTGTATTTCATTCCCAGCTGGCAGCCTGGGTGCAGCGGTACCTGGGCCTCTGGGGAGTTAGAAAGAAATCAATCCTTCTCATTTGGTGACCAGTTGTTAACTGTGTCTGCTCAGAGGCATTTCCCAACATCTGCAGTCCCTACGACAAGCTGTTGAAAGGTTATGCTTTCAGTTCAATGTCCACGGCCTGCCTGTAAAGGCCACGGTTCTGAACATGCCTCCAGCTGCAGTCTGTAGTGGGAGGATCAGTTCTGGACCTTTCAATGAGCATTATGATCCTTCACGCCCGGTGATGTGTCCTGCTCCTAGACCACAGGCCTTAGACTGGGCTGAGACTGAAGAGCCAAATCTCTCTCAGCTTGCTTGTGTTCGAGCCTTCCTTCTCCGTAAGCTGCAATGCCCAGACTTTTATTGGCACGCTTTGACCTCCCTGATCTGAAATAACCATGCCCAACTCAGGGCATGGCAGCAGAACTTCCTGCAGGCAGAAAAAGGGCAGCTTTCTGCCAGCTCCCTCCCTACTGGCTTTTGGTGGATGCAAAGTGAAGCTCCCTTTCAGTCTTCTCCTGTCACCTTCCACATCAGTTCCAGGGGAGATCTCTGCAGATTTGCTCTTTCGCTCCTTTTTATTTAATTCCTGTGTGTTTCTGGTGCTGACCAGGGTTCAGTAATAACATTGAACCTACCTGTCTTAACAGAGTTGCTTCCTGTGGATTAAAGAAGAGGAGGGAAAGGCTTCTGCACTGCTTGCCCTCATTGCCAGCCTCAAAGCTAAGCTTCCCTTCCCAGCACTGTCAGTAGCACCCGTCCCTACAGGCGGCCTCAGCTGCCCACAGAGCTCACCATCTAATGGACGCAGTACTGCTTCCAACAGTACAGCTACACCAGCAAGAGAGATTGAGAGCAGCTTTTAACTTTCTCCAAGCCTCTTTCTGCATTCCTCCTAGAATGGTAGTGTCTGTATCCCAGCTGCCCCAGGCAGCAAAACATCACCAAACAGCTGTTGTTCTGCCTGTGGAAACAATTTAGTCAGGAAGGAGTTAATGCCTTTTTTCATCTGTCTGTTGAATCAACAAGAGCAGGAACTGCAGCTGGTCTGGGGCTCAGAGGCTGCAGGTGGAGGTGCTTGCTGTCTTACCAGCTGCCACTTTCCTGTAGCTCCCCAGCCACTGTGGGGACAAAGAGCCTTGTCCTCCCTCACTGGGAGCTAGCTGCCAGGGTGAGCTCCTTGCGCGATAATCCCCGACTACTCAGAGGCGGCTCTGCATGGCGTAAGCAATTCCAGTAAACCGGTTCAAGTTTATTTATTTGTATTGCTTTCTTAAGTAGTACGACATGCTCTTTGTTTTCTCTGGAATAACTATCACAACTTAATATTCAGATCACATCGGTATATTCTCATGCCGTCACCTCCAGTCACTTCAGAAATATCCCTGCCCACTCCCACAGATGGTCAGGCCACCTGATACTCAATTCTGTTTTTTATTTTCTATTTGTATTTTTGTTATTTCTCTGCAGACAACAACATTTTCCAAAGCCTTTTACAACACAACAGTAAGTACACTGCATAGGATGAAGATCTATTGCCTACTCAGCACTGTGGTACATATAGGAGCTGGGGAAGTTCTGGAAGAGAAGGAGGTGCTGTTCTGGGTGGGCGGCTGCTGGGGATCTTCTCTGACATACTGTCCTAACGCCACTGACGTTATATTGTAGCAATAAGGGCAGGTGAGATGCTTACAGAACCCCCAGTCCTGCATTTGTGCCTGTTTTCTCGTTTATTTAGAAATGGGCAAATCCAGTAAGTTTGCAGTATTTTACTGCATGAGCTGTCAGCTGCAGGCGGTGGGTCAGTCTGGGCAAGGGAATAACAAGCGATGCGCTTGCCACCATCACTGTGTGATAGGCTTTCTTGTCGTGGGGCCTCAGCTGCCTTTGGAGCTGGGTGGGACATTTTTCAATGGCTAGAAAAATCCAGAGGGTTTTGTTTTGGGTTACACGCAGTTTTCAGGGCCCTGCACTACACGCATTGCTTCTGTGAACCCAGGCAGAGTGTGCAGCACCCTCCACTGACTGATGCTCGAGGGAAGGCCAAGCAGGCAGATGATGTGGCAGGGACAGAGAGCAGCCTGTTGCAAAAGCACATCATTTCTTGGGGCTTCCTGCTATCCTTTTTGCTGCTTCCCCTTCAGAGTCCAGCTTTCTCTGGCATATATTTGTGCTTATTTCCTGCGTACACTTTTTTTTTTCCAGCCCTAAGCCCCTTTCTGAGGAAGAACATGTATTCCTTCCAGGCAGAGCCATTGCTGGAAGGACCAAAGTCTGGGTTCTTGCTTATGACTGGCACTCACAGGCCACAGCCTCAGGGTGCAGCCGAGTTCTCCGTGTGTAACCTACCATGGGCTGTTATTGAAGTCTTGCAACTGCTTGCTTAGCCTCTGTCCATGTTAGCTTTATATGAAATATATTTTCGCAATGTTCTTTAACCATCTTATTTCTAGACTTCTGCAACTACAATAGGAAACACAGCTGTCCAAGCAGATTGTTATGGGGTAAGACTTTGCTTTGTTATTTAATGAGATTGTTTTCATGGAGCATTTTCCCTCTAAAATCAAATCTTTGCTACCTTTGTCCATTCCCATTTGCAGTGCAGCTGGGCTAGATGCCGCTGTTGTGGCCCAGGGCTGCAGTTTTGTCTCTCACATTGGCTATCCTTGTTGCATGCTAGCCCCACACTCTGCTACTGAGCACAGCATTAAAGGATCACCATGCATGCATTTGACCTGATTCTCTTTCTTTGTGAGTTAGTACCAGCCCTGGGTGATTGGAGTAGCTGCAGGGATACCCAGCTTCCTGGCCTTGGTCCTTGCAGTCATCTTGGCAGTGGTCTGTGTTCTCCAGTGGTCAAACTTCAGCTGGAAGCAGGTAAATACCTTCCATCTCCTGGATGCCTTGCCACTTGTGAGCCTAGTCCTCTACATCAGAGTTCTGGTTCAGTACCTTCTGCAGCTCTTAGGATGTTCAAGACTGAACCCCTAGGCACCCCTACCCACAAACCGTCACTGCTCTGCAAGGAGTTACAGGATCATAAAGATAAAAGAGAAATTCGTGTGAAAATATGGGAGAGTTACTGCCAAGTGGTCCGTTAACTAGCAGGAAGTAACCAAAGAATCTATCATCATTGTTCTTCAGTGGATTTCTCTTGTTATTTGCTAGAGGAAATCATTCGTTCAGGAATCCTCTGACTACAAAATAGTGTTATTTAGTTCCCCAAACACTGCCGCATCGTTTCATACTATGTGGTCAACTTTTTCCTCTGTTCCAGCCCATGGGGTGGGTTTAAATGCCCACCTCCCCATTGGTGGGGTAGAGCAAGGGGGTTGTGTAGTACCCTGCCTTGTTCCTCTGGGGTGAAAAAGCATTCATGTGTCCACGGAAGAGGAAAATCAGGAAGCATTGTGGCAGCCAAACACTGATGGTTCTATGGCCCTTTCCTCCCCCTACCACTTTTCTAGGTGTTTTAACCAGCTCTAGGGCTTGCATGGCTCATTGTTTTCTTACTTCAGAACGAAACCTGTAACAGTACCGAGGGAGGTGATTTCCATGTTGTTGTTGTTGGTTGAAGTTTTTTTGATTTGTTTTGTTTTCTCTGTGTGTAATTGTGCTAGTGAGTGTTTTCCCCTATATTAAAGGGGACCAGGTGGGTTTAGGATGATGTAGTGAAGGCGATTCTTGGGCATCAAGGGTTCACTGCTACAAGGTAATTCCCATGGGCTCACATCAAGTGGCCCGTGTAATTGTCCCAGATGAAAAATCATTTTGACGTCCAGCTTAGATTGTTAGATATTATTCCATGTGGTTATTTTGGCCCCGAGTATGTTCTGAGTTCTGAGCACTTTGGTAACAGGACGTTTTTTCCCTGCTCTGTACTTCTTGAACTGTTGTTGGTGAATTGTAGATAGGTGGTGTTTGTCACTCTTTCTGCTCACCTCTTCAGAGAAGTGGCTGTCCTGAGATACAGGAAGAACACGAATATGAACGATCTCCTCCCAGACCTCCAGATGTAAGTCATCTGTTAACTGATTCTTACTGTAGCACACAGGCTTCCGAGTGAGTTACTAAACGAAGGACTGGCTTTAAGGGTAGCCCTAGACAAATAATAGAGACTTCATGGAAAGCTCTCTCCCCATGCTTGCCTGTGGCTCCTACACTACTGCTGTTTCTAGCTGTATGTCTGTCTGGTGCAATCTCAGATGAGGGGCCAGCAATAGAGTGCCATTGTTTTTAGAGTACACAGGTATTCCAGCTGCATCCTGCATGGGCAAAAATGGAGGGAGGAATGAACCTGAAATATGAGCAAATACATTTTCTTCAAAATACTGCCAAACATTTCCAAAGAAAGGCAGGAATTCTCATGCACTGTATTCTCTCTAGCCTGAGTACTTTGTTACAGCCATTGCAGAAATAATATTTTGCTTCTAGGACTTTTATCTGACCATGATGGAGGAGACGACAAACGTCTACGTAAATGGAGATCAACAAAAACACTTCAGACCAGACATCCAAGCACAGGCAAAGCCCCCAAGGATGAATAAGCCCAGAAGAGAGCCACCTGTGGTGGAATACGTTTATGAAAATCATCCTCCCTTTCACTGAGAGAAAAGCACCAAATTGTGGCTGGAACCAGAAATAACAGACACAATCCTTTTCCTGGACACTAGGGGCTACACAGCTGCATTTCATGAACAAGAGTTTTCTCTTTGTGCATACAGGAAATTCTAGAGAACAGGACAAAGAGACTGCATGGCGAAAGAACCCGTTTGGAATTATGCCTCTGAGATATGGAAGCAAAATGAGATTCCCCTCATTTTGGAAGTAACAAAGTGCTGTGGGAGAGGTGGTCTTGCTGTTCTCCTGAATTTAATTTATTTTAATAAAGAACATCTAAATCCTTGTAGTGACAGTAGAGTGGACAAGTAGAGTGTTTGCTGGAATCCCCACATTCAGGTTCTTGAGCTCCTCACAACTGCTTGGGAAAACATGAATGAACCCTTGTTTTCATTTGACAGAAGGAGACTAGACTGTAAATGAGGTGAAGTGATAAGCCCAAGAAAACTGGAGGGAGTGAAGTTCCAGCTGCTGACTTTAGCCCCAGGGATGGCAATTTCCCTTAGTTCTCGGCTAATTCTTACCCACAGTGGTGTCTCACTCACACTATTTTCTCTGTGCCCCTACAACAGGTATTTCAGCCAGGAGGTGAAGTAGGAATGCTTATTCTCCTATGATTTCAGTAAGAGACACCATTCAGAGAAATGGTCTCCTCTGCAGCCCCATCTCGATTCATGCGAGGATGCTGGGTGGCCACGGTGACAGGCAGGGTTGTGTTGGAAAATGCTTTGGGAAGAAAGAGGAGCCGAAGGGAAGATGCTCCCCGCCTGTGGAAAGGCTGGGCCATGGAGTACCCTAGGAATGAGAGGGGCACCCAGGCGGAGACAGAGGTCCCACCAAAGGGGCACAGCACTGAAAGTAGCCAGAGCTTCAGCCTGTGAATGGAGGAGTGCTGTCATCCAGGAGGGATGCTGCCGCTGTTCTTCTGCAGGCTGCAGGGCTGGCAGGGTTCCTTGCAGGCAGCAGCAGGAATCTGGTGGTGAAGCAGGCAGGGGTTTTCGCCCTGGGAAGGTCAGCTCTTCTGGCAGCGCCGTGGCCACAGGTGCTGTGACCTGCTCTGCAGTGGAGCAGTGGCTGCGGGGACTGCCCCAACCCAAAGAAAGCAGCAGCTCAAGGCCTCATAAATAGATTTTTCTTTATTGGGCTGTTAATGTACACGTACCATACTGTCCATCAGCAGAGCATGCTGCCCTTAGTGGGACACGTGCTGCAGGTCGTGGGCAGCCACAGGAGCCCTGTTTGTAAGCAATTTGGCTGTTCAGTGGGACTTCTGCACTCAGTGAGCACACACAGTGTCAGTGCAAGGGGCTGCAGAGTCTCACACACACACACAACTTCCCTGTGACACAGTAGAGCAATTCTGGGAGGCTTTGAAATCATCTGCTCTGTGTATGCACCCATGTTTGAAGAGCCTGGGACTTTGGGAGCTGTCTTCCTGAAAGTTTATGTAGGTGAGCCAATACTCCTGTCATTGGATGTAGTAGAGGCGTAGAGATATAGAGGACTAGATGGGCTAGGGAACACCGCACAGAGGTTTTGTGCCCTTCAGCGGGGAAGAGCACAGAGCTGGTAAAAGGGAGGAACATTTCCTAATCCACTCAGCGTAGGGGTTATGCTGAGCTCCTCAGGCTTGAGGACAGCCTTCAAGGTGAAGTTCTGCAAGATGGTGGTCAGGAACAAGAATATCTCCATGCGTGCCAGGCCCTCTCCAAGGCATATTCGCTTCCCTGGAAGTAAAGACAACAAATAGCGCTGAGCAGGTGCTGCTGTGTGGGTTGGAGTTTGTGCTAGGCCTACGTGCTATGCAGCTTTGTTTACTAGGTGCAGCTACTAAATAAAGCTAGTAAATAGCAGCAGGGAGGTGACTGACTGGGTGTGTGAAAGAAGAACAGGAGAAGCCTGGAGAGTGGAGGAGGCATCACTTGGAGAGGTCGAGAGAGTGAGGTGACACAGCATGGGTGAGAAAGAGGAGGGCTGGGGCTGTTGGTAGGTGAGTGGTTGCGAGTAGCCTACTTAAAGGTGCCCAGAAAGAGTGGCAGCTCCCAGTAGGAGTTCTAAAAAGCCCCCAAAAGAGAGGGCTGATGTGGGTGGGAAGGAACAGCAGAGAGTAGGTACACAGAGAGCAGCGAGCCCCAGGGAAGTAGTGGCAGGACCACACGGGGAGCAGGTGTTATGGGAAAAAGCAGGGTGGTTCCCCCAGGGGAGGACAGCAGCTCCTGGGAGAGGAAGCCTGTGTGTTACCTGCTGAGAAGGGCATGAAGAGTTCACTCTTCCTAAAGGTGCCGTTCTCGTTCAAGAAATGTCCAGGATTAAACTCATGTGGGTTTGGGAACTCCTTGCTGTTATACAGCACAGAACTGAGGACGGGGAAGATTGTGGTGCCCTGCAGTAAGACAAGAAGAGCAGAAGTGAAGGGGAGGTGACTAAGGTCACTTAACCCCACTGCCTGTCAAGTTAAGGCTGAGGTAATTAGTGCAATCCTCTCAGAGCCTTCAGCGGCCCTTTGGGGACTCTCCCTTTGGAGAGGCACATTTAGGGAGGCCCTGCTAGATGTTACAGCATAGACAGTTGTTCTGGCTGCCCCTCCTGTGTTCCCTTTCTGTTTCAGCCCATTTATCCTCTCCTTTCTCTGGTTGTTTGGGGACACCCCACCTAATTCTTCTTTCTTGGTGTTTCACTATAATGAACTTGTAGATGTACAATGTTCCTTCTTTTCTGTGAGCCCTGAAAAGCAAAAGCATACAAGACTGTAGCTCTCTTCTCTTCTGGCATTTTTTTCCTGCCTCCATCCTCTTTCTTCTTACTTTCTGAGCAGCCCCTGACTGGGGAACAGGATAAACGATCCAGAAGTGATGACAAAAGAGCACTCTGCTAGAAGCTGGACTCTGCTAGTTCCCTGGGTGCTGTCTTGATTTTACAGTGACAGATGAAAATCGTGA
Source organism: Aythya ferina (assembly GCF_964211825.1). Classification (NCBI taxonomy): domain Eukaryota; kingdom Metazoa; phylum Chordata; class Aves; order Anseriformes; family Anatidae; genus Aythya; species Aythya ferina. The sequence continues at coordinate 17,318,269 of NC_140302.1, read as the reverse complement.
CGCCAACAGGCCCCGTGTTGCTGTTCCCCCAGTGTTTGTGGTCCCTCAGAAGATGGGAAGTAACATGAGCATCACTGCAGTGGTCCAGGCCAAACCAGGCCATGGGCTGCCCTAGCCTATCAGGCTGCCTCTGGGAGTGGCCAACAAGGATTGCCTCAGTAAGTGTGTAAGAACAGGGCAAACAGGTTCTGTTCATTCATCTGAATGTAAATACAGTGTCCATCACATTTTGCCTTGGGGTCTCTACTCTCAATAATCACAGACTGACTCTGCCTCCAAGGAGATGCCAGGCTCCCCCAGATGGCAGTGAGCAGTTCCCCAGCTTTGCTGCCTTTGTGAGGAGACACTGCTCTGTTCTATTTGTGAGCTCAGCATGTTTCTACTGATAGGTCAACCCACAGAGCAAGTGAGCAGAGGTGTTGGGCAGACCTAGTGTTCCAGTCTCAGCCCAGGGGACAGCAACAAGGAATTGCAGGTATGCTACAGCAGCCTGGGGATCTGAGGAAAACTCTATGAAGGCCCAGGTGATGACATGGTCAGGTCACAGCATTTCTAGCTTCTGGCGTGTAACCGACAGCCTGAGAGCAAGCATGCTGCCACCTTGTTGCTGGACTTGAGGGAGCTTGCCCACTAACCTTGGGAATGAAATGCTCTCTGAAGTAGATGTCTTTGGTCACAGCATGAGGGACGCTCAAGGGGATGAGGGTGATAAAGCGCTGGATTTCATGGGCCACTGCATCTGTGTAGGGCATCTGGGTCCGGTCAGCCACACAAGGTCTTCGTGATCGTCCTACGACCCGGTCAATCTCTTCTTGAACTTTCTCTGTCAAGAGAAGCACAAACCATAAGATGGGTGAATAAAGCCAAACCCACCCAAACAGCTTGTCCTAAGCTGTCCACAAACCTCATGGATTTGCTAGCAAATGATGGGAGCATTTATATTGATTTTGGTGTAGTCTGGAAAGCAACTCCACTGCAGCCTGTGCAAACAATGCCCTTATAACAAACTTGGCTAAATAGGAGTAGCAAGAGAGAAAGATGTGGACACAGCCAAATCCCTTGCTGATGAGGGGGTGCATTTGCTGTTGATGGCCAGTGAAGCTGAGGGATGTGTAATGGCCCTTGAGGGGTATGAGCATACAAGGACTTTGCCCATTTAGGTAGCATATGAGAGAAGAAAAGTTGAAAAGGCAGTAGCATTAGATCTGTGTCCAGCCCAAGGGAATGGCTAGAGGAGAAGAGATCATAGACTGGTACCTTGTATCTGTGGGTATTTGAGAAGAAGCAGAAACCCATATCTTAAGGTAGTGCTAGTCGTCTCAGTTCCAGCAATGAACAAGTCATAGACTGTGGTTATCAGGTTCTTCAAGTGGAAGCTGGAATTGGGATTGTCTTTTTCCTAGAGAAAAGGCTGGGTTATTTCTCTAGTTGAACTGAGAAAAGAGCCCTTTCTTGTGTCACCCTGGGCCCTACTTTCCACCCAGAGCTGTTGCATTTCTCTGATAAGGTGCGGCAGCCATGTAGGACATTTCAATGCTATCTCTGTGCAGTAAGCAAGACCCCAGAGCAGCCTTCTTTGAAACTGCACACTGTATGTTAGGTATATAGCCGTCTGCTTGCCCTTGCTGTGCCAACTGCTTTCCAGTGCAAGAGCTGCAAGACCAGCCTGCAAACACCCCTGTGTTTTGGTGCAAGCAGTTGTAGGTCTTGGTGTCCAAGCAGCTGTGGGTAATGAACATGGAGGGTGCAGACCACCAGCTGTAAGCTGCAGCACAGGCAACATCAGGGGTGTTGTCAGTGCCTTTCCACTAGCACAGACAGTTGCTTGTGTTCAGCCCTCACAAGGGGATATCCCAATATTTGTATTAGTTAGGAAAGGAAAGGGTGTTTGGGGATGAGCTGGGGCTGTGTGCTCTCTCCTTACTTCCTGCATTTTGCTGAGAAAGCAGTCAATGAAATCCTGAGGAGAGCTGGGATCCAGGTAGGCTTGGTGTGTCTTCACTTCCTCTGCTACAAAGGCTTTTACAGCATCAATTTCTTTGAATATTCTGTTGTGTGGGCCAGGGAAGTAATCCAGGATCTCTGGGAACATCTGGTATAGCTGGAAGGAAAGAAAGAGGAGGTCTTAGTAGGAATCCCAGAGGTGGAGAAAAAGAGTGGTTAGGACTAGGGAGAAGCTGCACTTAGTTGGCAAAACCAGCTGCATTTGCAAGGGTGTTTCTTGCTCTTGAGCAGCAGAACATTGATGGGTCCTGGTTTGAAGGTTGAAGTGAGACTTCATTGGGAGGGAAGCCTCCTGCTCCCCTGGGAGAATGTCACCACTGTGAAATAGTTGCTGAAGGTACCTGTCCCCAGCGGGAGCTGAGCATCTCAAAGATGTTGTTCATGTTGTTCATCAGAGACAGGAACTTCTTGTCTTTATAGTCATATCGTTTCCCAAAGATAACGGAGCATATGACATTGGAGACGGTGCAGCTCAGCATAAATGTTGGGTCAAAGGGCATTTCTGTGAGTTCAGAAAAGTTATAAGCCATTAAAAAAGAAATCACAAAAAAAGGCAAAACCTAAAAACCTACAGCTACTGTGGGTAACCTGACCTCTGGTGGTTAGTGGAAACTCACAGGTTAGTGGAAACTCACAGTGCCTTATTGACACAGAAGGGTTCTTCAAAAAGTACAGCACATAATCATGGAATTATTAACTGCTTTGTAACGAGGGGCAGCTGTTGCAAAGACCAAATGCATGGGAACATCAATTCACAGAATCACAAAATGGTTGACAGACGTCTGGAAATCATCTTGTCCAGCCCCTTCTAGAACCACTTGCCCAGGACCATGTCCAGACATCTTCTGAATACCTCTAAGGATGGAGACTCCACAACTTATGCTTAAGAACATGGGCTCCCTAAATGCAATCTTTTTTTTTTTTTTTTTTTTTTTTAAATAAACTATATTAAAAATAGACTATACTCTTTGTTTTTCTGAGCTCTTCAAGCAAGTGCTCGGCTTCCTCTTGGATCCTCTCTTCAATGCTCCTTTTCCCCATCCCAAAGTTGCGCAGAGTGGTGAGAGCAAACCGACGGACATGTAGCCACCCCTCGTTGTTGCTGAAAATAATGCCTGCAGAGGAAGGAGAAAGAGCGAAGACCTGACTTTGGTGCGCTGGATGTAAGATAAATGGAGACTCATGATGACAGTGAATCCTAGCCCTGTAGATAGCAATGACATAGCATCTCAGAGTACTGTGGTCTGGAGACAACCTCTGGAGGTCCCGTAGTCCAGCTGTCTGCTTTTGGCCTTCTCCAGCACATCCCCAACCTCCTTGTGAACAATTCATCCCTCACATCCACACAGAACTTCCTGTGCTGCAGCCTGAGGCTGTTGCTGCTTGCCTTTCCACTGTGCATCAGTGAGATAAATCGAGCCCCATTTCTTAGAAATCCTCTTTGGGTGGTGGAAGCCAGCAGTTGCAGGCTGCCCTGCCTGCCGTTCTCCAGGTGGGATCCCTCCCATGTCACTCATGTCCTTGTGCATGGCATGCCCCATGCACACCCTGCCACACTTGTCCTCAGCCCTTCCCTTAGCCTCAGGAGGAGCTCAGTCAGTGAACATACCTAATCCTTCGTTAGCCCGGTCTCCAAATGGCATCCTTCCTCTGGCAGCAAACTCATCCCCACGATCAATCAAGGCTTCTTTTACCACGTCATGTCCACACAGCACCACCACTGGATCAGAGCCCAGGTGCACTGTGAAAACTGGCCCATACTCTTCGCTGAGCTGTCAAAATGCAAGAGAGAACACGGCCGTGTAGAGAGGAGGAGTTGAAAAGTGACCACACTGCTGCATTGTTCTGCGGGCAGTGCAGCCTCACAGACCAACAGGATTAAGATCTGGTCCTCTCATGGCAAATGTCAGTCAGCCATCAGATCCTAAGCAAGGGTGAGAGCGTGGGGGAGAGGGGACGACGACAGCTGAGATCCCCATGGCTTTTCTGCTCCTCCGGGGTTGGCAGTCATCAGGCTATAGCCACATGTTGTCCCCATGCACAGAGCACACACACTTCTCACCCCGAGAAGAAACCGAGGGGAAAAAGAGAGTCCTTACCTTCTCAAGGGTTTTGGCTAAGTCCTTTGGTTTCACCTGCAGCAGATTCCCTAGGATGGGAAGAGGAGCTGGTCCTGGAGGCATCTTCCCCTTTCCAGACCTGATTTTCCATCTTGCGAAGTTGAGCAGGCAAACAACACAAACCAGGAGAACAACAGATGCTGCCCCCAGCAGCTCCATTTTCCAAGTGGAGGAGAGCTTGAGAGGCTCAGGAGGAATCAAATCGGGCTGCTCAAGCCTGAGCTTATATACTGAAGTGCTCTGCTCTGTTAGGTCAACATCACGTTTTTGATCACGTGGCTGAGTTATCCAATGTTACTAGTCAATCATTTGAGACTGCCGTGTTGCGAAACCAGGACTGAACTTCTCCAAAGTTAATTGGTCATTAACGACACACCTCCTCTCAAGCAACTGCAGAGGCCAACAGAGATTAAGTTAAAAATGTGCTTGTAAGACTTGATTTGTTTCACTTAAACTTCATTGTTACAGAGATAATAGTATGAGCTGGGCATTCCACTTGAGCTGCTCCAGAAATTTGCTGTTATGAGAGCATCTTCTGCGTACCTCGGTGCCGTGTGGGTTTCCCATTCTTCAGCATTGTTTGCGTTAGTTCTCAGTGGGGACAGCCATCCCTGCTTGTTCCTGAAGGCTTCCTGGTGCTAGCAGGGGAGGTCACACTGCAGACAGTGTGCTGAACACACGGATGTGTTGTCTTGTGAGCAAAGCAAGTGCCTCAGTTTCTCTCCCTAGGGGATGGTATGGCCTCACAAGAGAGGAAGGTATAAAATATTCACCTAGCACAGGCAGAAAGGTCTCCAGGCATGGTGATAGACACAATGGGCCTGCTAGAAGAGAGACGTATGAAAAGGAACCTTGAGACTCTGACCTCTTCAAGGTTTTGTAAAGGAGAGAAAGAGGGAGATGAGGAGGTAGAGAAGAGAGTAATCAAGAACTTGAGAGGGCTTCTAGGGAATGGGTTCCCAGGCTGAGAAAGAGCTGAACTTGTGAGAGACTGAGTAAAGGTTAGTGCAAACTGAGAAATAGTTTGCAGTTGCAAAGACAAAAATGCCCACCCAACCTACTTCTGGAACACGGCATCATCAAAACAAGTTCTTCTTTTGTTAATGTTTGATGGGTGCACCCTCAGCAAGTCTGTGGCTGATGCCAGCTGAGTGGTGCAGTGGAAACTCTAGAGGGAAGGGATGCCATCCAGAGGGACACTGACATTGAGAGGTGGGCCCATGTAAATCTCGGGAAGTTCAACAAGGCCAAGTGCAAGGTCCTGCGCCTGGGCTGGGGCAATTACAAACACCAGAGTGGTGAACAGGATGAGAACAGCCCTTTGGAGAATGACTTGCAGGTACTGGTGTATGAAAATCTCGATGTGAGCTGGCAGTGTACACTTGCAGCACAGAAATCCAGTCATCTCCTGGGCTGTCTCAGGAAATGTGGCCAATAGGTCAAGGGAGGCAATTCTCCCTCTCTATTCCGCACTCATGACACCCCCCATGGAGTACTGCGTCCAGCCCTGGGGGCTCCAGCGCAAGGGAGACATGGACCTGTTGGAGTAGGACCAGAGGAGAGCCACAGGGATGATCAGAGGGCTGGAGCACCTCTCCTAGGAAGATTTGGGGTCATTTAACTTAAAGTAGAGAAGGTTCCAGGGACACCGTATAGTGACCTTCCAGTACTTAAAGGAGGTTCACAAACGAGATGGAGAGAAACTCTTTACCAGGGTGTGCAGCAGTAGTACAAGAGGTAATGGTTTTAAATTAAAAGATTTAGAGTAGATCTAAGGAAGAAATTCCTCATGATGAAGGTGGTTGTATAGTGGAACAGGCTGCCCAGAAAATCTGTGACTCTTGCAAGCTGACAGATCTCATCCAACGAGGTTAGGGGATGGGTGACTTGGTGGGAATTAGCTGAGGGCCTGGGTGAACTGGATGCTTGGTCGGAGTGTGCTGGGTTTGCGGCGCAGCAGCACATTCATGTGAGTTTTGCCTTCACTCAGAGATGCTAGTGAAGGTCTCCACCCCCTGCAAAAATTTCAATAGCTTACCTATGAGTTTTGAAGTCATCCTTGCTCTCTAACATAGGTGCAATAATTTGCTTATCTTTCTCAAATATTTTTATATTTTTATCTTTACTTGTTTTTCTTTTTTAAACTCATTTCACTTCTTATAGACTGGTATCTGATTATTGCCAATAAGTTCAAGCTAGTTTGTGATCTTCTGATCTCATCTGCTGTATCAGCTTAGGCCTTGCCAGGGCAGTTCATGGAAGTTTATGTGTGTCTAAGGACATCTAGCCAGTGACAGTGGAGTTCACGGGAGTTCGCCCTGCTGCATGTGGCCTCTCTGCTGCTAGTTCATGACTCCGTCACCTTTTCTGTAAAGTTCTTCTGTTCCTGGGAGGAAGGGTTCATTTCTCAGTTCTGCCTCACAGTTTGTATATTTTAGGCAAAATATTCCCCAGCAGAAATATTTTCAAGGTTTCTCTCTCTCTCTCTCTCTCTTTTATTTTTATTTTTTAATCAAGATGAAATCAGTGTATTCCAAATATCCCCACCCCCGGCAGACACACTGAGGATTTACAAGGCAGGAAAACTCAGAAAATTAGTCACGCCGACCTTTCCCCGAGGGAAGCCATGGGCATTTTCATGTCATCCAAGTGACACTATTTTCTGGGTGCTTGCTTCTACTTGCAGAAGCCATGAGTATGCAGGGCTGGTTGTTCCTCTCCATCCACGTGAAAGTGCAGGGAAGCCAAGCTCAAAGCCCCTCCCTCCATCTTCTCCAGGAACTTTGTCTTAAATCCTTTGGAGGCAGGCATTTGGGATTTTCAAATAAAGGGCTAACAGTGTCATAGCTTTGCCTCTTCTTTCTAAAATAAATCTTAAGCTTGAGGAAAATAGCATAACTGTGCAGAATCTCTTGCAGGCTTGCTGTCTGCTCCTTTTCTTCTTGGACCTTGGTTCAGAAGGTGACACTGCCAGTGCCACCCCTGCCCACTATGCAGCCAGCACTCCTCTTCCACAGGATGCTCCGTGTGGATATCCCTGCTGTCTGCAGATGACTTTTGGCTTCCAGTGGCAGGGTGTCAACTGTGGTACACCTCTGTGCACAGCTGTTCTGCACAATGCTGCAGGCTGTAGCCTTGGCTCTCATCTTCCAAGAGGTTGGGTGGACAGTCTTTTATTTAGTGTGGAGGTGAGGAGATCATATCTGGGGTTTGGCATCTCAAGCTGAGGGGATGTGGCAGTGCTGTACACCCCTCCATCAACTGGCACTAGAGTCCCAAAGGTCCAAAGGCTCGCTTTTGGGGAGCCAAAACTGGAGAAGGAAACTTAACTGAAACTGTTCTCAGCACAGGTATTGCTGTGGTGAGTCTACAGCACTCCAGGTGTTTTTTCAAATAGAGTTTTCTTCAAGTACCTGTAAATATTTTTCCTATCAGTGTAAACAAACTATTGGCGAGTTAAAATTTAATGAAAACTGTCTCTTTAACTCCAAAGTACTTTATTTATTTGTTTTCATTATCCTAATTATCAGCAAGTAATCCAGTCAAGTACACCATTCAGGTGTTCACAGTGGCTGTGAGACTTGGGCAAAAGTTTCTTGGCACACTTCTCCGTATGACATCAGTTTCTACAGAGATCACAGGCTTATACAGCAGTCCACATTAGAAGGGACTTTGAAAGATTATCTGGACCAGCCTTTTGTGGAAAAGGGTGCTAGCTGAGGTTGAAGCTTCCCTCCCTGTTAAAGTCCAAATGTTTTCCCCAGTGCCTCTCCACCATGGCTGCCCAGTGCCCAGGAGGTGCTGGGGAGAGCACACGTAGTTCATGAGCACTGCTCAAAAGCAGGCAGCCTGTCAGGATCCATTCCCTCAATCCCAGCTGTGCAAAACTGCTGAGAAGGTCTTGTGCTTTGTGGAGCAGTACTTTTAGTCTGAGAGCAGAAGGGCTGACATGTTGCAAGGGAAAGACTGTATGTGCGAGGGTGTGAGATGCATTGCATTTATGGGCAGGCAGTGGGTACTGGCAGGCAAAATGTTCCCTGGGATCACGGAGGTTCACCCTTATCTGTGTTTCTGGGCCATTTTAGGCTTCCCAAAGGAAACCAGTCAGCTTCTGAGGGTCAATGTCCCACAGTGTGTATGGGCCTGTCACCCAACAGCCTGCCCTGGAACAGTCCTGCAGCTATCCCCACACAAGCTACACTGCAAACAAGGCTGAAGTCCAGAGTTGGGAGTATTCAAGGGCATCGCCTCTTTTTGCTTGTGCAAAGCTCCCTGAGCTTCCTAGTTTTCCAGAGGTTTCATGTGGAGCATTGTTCTGTGCTTACATGTCAGCACCCTGTGTCTAGCATTTGAAGCAGTGGCACCTTTAAAAGAGAAAAAGAGCATCGACACTTGGCTTTTTGCACTTGTGTGGTGTAATAAGTAATCAAAGCAGCAGTAGGGTCCATGGGGAAAAGAAGGTACATCTCCTGGATGGGCACATCTCCTGGATTCTTCTGGTGATGGGAAGAACTCAGGGTCAGAAAAGGAGTTTGAAGGCTCTTCCGAGGCTCCAGAGTAAATTGCATGGATGAGCCACTCTCAGCTGTGTGATATGAACACAAACACATCTCTTGACATAAGCTCAGCTCCTACCTGTTGGTTTGCTGAAAGGGATGCAAACAGCCTGTGACCAATTCAGAGCCAGGTGAGAGCAATAGAAGGTGTTAAACTGCTGGGCTGGGTCCACCTGGACACGCCGGGAATTGGTGGTCCCAGCTGGCTCCACAACTTAAAAGGCCAGAGTAGGAGCAGGTGCTTCATGGTCCTCAGCAGGAGAGCAGGATGGGTGTTGTAGGGCAGGCTAGGCCTGTGTGTGGAGCTCTGTTCTTCTGGGGGTTGCTTGGTCCCTTTGCTTTGGTTGTGGGGGCTCAGGGTAGCTTTCTTGATGACCCTGGCCTGCTGGCTTGTGGTCCAGATAGCTTGCAGCTCACCTTACCCGTGGGCTGGGAAGGGAATGTTTCCTTTGTGCTGACTGCTTGGGGTAAGTGAGGGCGATGTCAAGGGGCCTTCTGGCTGCTGCTGTCTTTACACAGTGCAGAGGTATGGCTGGAATGAGAAGAAAAGGGCTGGCTCTGATGTGAAGTGCTAACAGCTTCAGTGCTTTGTGTGTGACTTGGGAGCTGATTATAAGACCCAGCCCTCATGGGCAAGGTTTAGGTGGCCCTGGCTGCTGGGTTCCCTTGTGTCCCTCTGCTGGTTGGGACCCTGTTTCCTACAGAAAGTTGGGGTTGTTGCAGGTCCCTGTTTTTGGTGTGGCATGCTGAAGCCCCTGCTGCTGTCTGCTTTTCCTCTAGACACTGAGGGGAAGGCACATGCCCTGCACAATGACTCTGGCTGTGGGCTCTGGGTTTCGGGGGCTCCAGACGGCTCCAGGAAAGTGTCAGTCTCCTACACCAGCTGCTTTGTCTTTGAATGGGTGAGTGACCCCAGGGACCCTGCTGGGGCTGTGCTTACTGCTGCTCTGGCTGCCCTGACTGGTGTGGTTCTCCCCCAGGATGGCAACTACCTCATGATTGTGGGGCTTGAAGGCACAGATGCAACCGGGCAGAGGGTTCTTCAGGAAGAGAAGCTGCTCAGGTGCCCTGTGGACCTTCCTGGTAAGACTCTGACAGCTCCTTAGGAAACCCTGCCTGTGCCTAGTGGCTGCTCCAAGTCAGCCTGGGATTGGGAAGGGGAGCTCATGGCTGCCCAGGAGACTCCCTGGGGAAGGATGTGGATGCAGGAGCCCAGCTTGCTGGGCACTTGTGCCCCAGCCAGCTCTGGGCCGTGTGTTTGACTCTCACCTGAGTCCATGAAACTTCCCTTGATTTATATGCAGAGTCATCAGGACAACTTACACCACTGTCCTCTCTGTTTTTGTCACACACACACATACCCCTACTGTTCCTGTGCTTTCTGAAAACTTATGCTACCTCTTGCAGCCCTGGATGCCCCAGGCAGCAGCGTCTGCTCTGCTGTCCGCAGCCAGGACCGGCGGCCCTGTGCCTCCTCCCCTGTCAGCCAGGGAGACTGTGAAGCACGGGGCTGTTGTTACAACCCCAGGGACAGGGTGAAGACTTGCTACTATGGCAACACAGGTAAGTGTAGGCCCCTGTTCTCCCCTCCTGGAGGAGCTGCTGGCTGGGAAGCTTCCTTTCCTTGGCAGAGCAGGGTTGGTGCATAGCAGGCCCACAGGTGGCTTAGGGTTGTGGTTTTGGCTGTCAAGGATACTGCCTCATGGAAGTGTCCAGTCACTTTGATTATTGCAACAGAGCTGGCTTTAGGGCCAGGATCAGTGTTACTGTGGGGCACAAGTCTATAGAGCTGGCTGCAGTTGCACGTTGTTGTGCTCAGTGTGTGCTCTGGGGCTTAGAGGCAGGAGGACCTGCAGGACTTGCTGCTCTTGTCTCTGCTGTGATGCGTAGGGCTGTTTGTCCCTGAACTCAAAGCTGACTGTTTTCCTCCAGTGACAGCTCACTGCACACCAGATGGCCGGTTCTCCATTGCTGTCTCTCGGGATGTGACCCTGCCACCTGTTATCCTGGACTCTGTGCGTCTGGCCAGTGGGCCAAGTGCTGGCTGCACCCCTGTAGTGAAGAACAGTGCCTTTGTTGTGTACCAGTTCCCACTTTCTGCCTGTGGCACTACTTTTCAGGTAAGAGCTGCAGCTGTCACCAGGCAGGACTGCGAGCTCCACATAGACCTGGAGAAGCCTGATGTGGCTTTGGCTATTTAGTGGGCACCCTACAGGCTTCTGGAGGCCAAACACTGTTCTGCAGCCTGGCTTTACTGCAGCCACAGTGCCTGGTCTGTTGTTGCAGGTCACTGGAGACCACGCTGTGTATGAGAATGAGTTGGTGGCATCCAGGGATGTGAAGACTGGGAGCCTTGGCTCTGTCACTAGGGACAGCACTTTCAGGTAATACTCTGGAGCTGGGACTGCTGCTATGTGCAGCCTTCCTGGAGGCGTTCTTGCTTGTTGCAAGTTCTGAGCTCACAACAGGGACACTGGTGTAGGGTAGGGACTGGCGTGTCCCTGATTCTCTAATCAGAGGAGTAAAGCTGTTGCTGATCAGTGATGCTACAGATTGCAATCTGAACTCCAGGGAACTTCTAGCAGGTAAAAGGAAGTGTTGGAGGGGAGACTGGGACTATAACTAACTTAAGGAGATCATTAGGTTGCAGCCTTGGAGAAAGGTAGATACTCAGCATCAGAGTGAACTTGCTTGACTTGGGGTGTTCCTGTTCTACCAGGCTACATGTCCGCTGTAGTTACTTGATCACTGGGAGCTTCATCCCCCTGAGTGTTCAGGTCTTCACACTGCCACCACTCCCTGCCGTGTCCCAGCCGGGTCCTCTGTCCTTGGAGCTGCGTGTTGCTTCAGGTATGAGGTCCATGCTACTTGCTCTAGCTTCTTGGGGTGGGCGGAGGCGGCATTAGCCCAGTGGCAAGAGGTGCTCGCATAACCCTGTCCTACCTGGGCAGGAGCCTTCAGAGTCACAGGTTCGAGGCCTGCCTGGGGGGCTGACATTGCTCTCCCTGTTTTCCCGCTAGACCTTCTCTTCACAAACAGAGAAGGACTGGTGGTAGATGGGTGGGTCGGAAGCTGTCTTGGGCAGAGTGACCACGAAATGGTGGAGTTCTCCCTTCTTGGTGAGGCCAGGAAGGGGACCATTAAAACCACACTATTGGACTTCTGGAGGGCTGACTTTGGCAACCAGTGTCCTGAGCAGCTCAGAGTCCCTTGGGAGGTGGTTCTGAAGGGCAGAGGAGCCCAGGAAGGCTGGGAGCTCTTCAAGAAGGAAATCTTAATGGTGCAGGAGCGGTCTGTCCCCGTGTGCCCAAAGATGAGCTGGTGTGGAAGAAGACTGGCCTGGCTCAACAGAGAGTTGCAGCTTGAGTTTAGGAGGAAAAAGAGGGTTTATAATCTTTGGGGAAAAAAGGGCGAGCCACTGAGGAGGACTGTAAGGATGTTATGAGGCTGTGCAGGGACAAAATTAGAAAGGCCAAAGCTCATCTGGAGCTCGATGTGGCTACTGCTGTTAAAGACAACAAAAAATCTTTTTACAAATACATCAATGCAAAACGGAGGACTAAGGAGAATCTGCATCCTTTCCTGGATGCGGGGGGGAAACCTTCTTACAAAAGATGAGAAGGCGGAGGTGCTTAATGCCTTCTTAGCTTCAGTCTTTAGCGGCAATACCGGTTGTTCTCTGGATACCCAGTACCCTGAGCTGGCGGAAGGGGATGGGGAGCAGAATGTGGCCCTCACTATCCATGAAGAAATGGTTGGCGACCTGCTATGGCACTTAGATGCGCGCAAGCTGATGGAGCTGGATGGGATTCATCTGAAGGGCACTGAGAGAACTGGTGGAGGAGCTGGCCAAGCCGCTTTCCATCATTTATCAGCAGTCCTGGCTATCTGGGGAGGTCCCAGTTGACTGGTGGCTAGCAAATGTGATGCCCATCTACAATAAGGGCCGGAGGGCAGACCCGGGGAACTATAGGCCTGTCAGTTTGACCTCAGTGCCAGGGAAGCTCATGGAGCAGATTATCTTGAGAGTCATCACGTGGCACTTGCAGGGCAAGCAGGGGATCAGGTCCAGTCAGCATGGGTTTATGAAAGGCAGGTCCTGCTTGACAAACCAGATCTCCTTCTATGAAAAAGTGATGCACTTGGTGGATGAGGGAAAGGCTGTGGATGTGGTCTACCTTGACTTCAGCAAGGCTTTTGACACAGTTTCCCACAGCATTCTCCTCAAGAAACTGGCTGCTCTTGGCTTGGACTGGCGTACGCTTTGTTGGGTTAGAAACTGGCTGGATAGCCAGGCCCAAAGAGCCATGGTGAATGGAGTCAAATCCAGTTGGAGGCCGGTCACTAGTGGTGTTCCCCAGGGCTCGGTGCTGGGGCCGGTCCTCTTTAATATCTTCATCCTTGATCTGGACAAGGGGATCGAGTGCACCCTCAGTAAGTTCGCAAGTGACACCAAGCTAGGTGTGTGTGTCGATCTGCTTGAGGGTAGGAAGGCTCTGCAGGAGGATCTGGATAGGCTGGACCGATGGGCTGAGGTCAACTGCATGAAGTTCAACAAGGCTAAGTGCCGGGTCCTGCACCTGGGGTGCAATTACCCCAAGCAGAGCTACAGACTGGGAGATGAGTGGTTGGAAAGCTGCCAGGTGGAGAAGGACCTGGGAGTATTGGTTGATAGTCAGCTGAATATGAGCCAGCAGTGTGCTCAGGTGGCCAAGAAGGCCAATGGCATCCTGGCTTGTATAAGAAGCAGTGTGGCCAGCAGGGCTAGGGAAGTGATCATCCCCCCGTACTCGGCTCTGGTGAGGCCACACCTCGAGTACTGTGTTCAGTTTTGGGCCCCTCGCTACAAGAAGGACATGGAGGTGCTCGAGAGAGTCCAGAGAAGGGTGACAAAGCTGGTGAGGGGTCTGGAGAACAAGTCCTATGAGGAGCGGCTGAGGGAACTGGGCTTCTTCCTCCTGGAGAAAGAGGAGGCTCAGGGGTGACCTTATAGCTCTTTATAAGTACCATAAAGGAAGCTGTAGCGAGGTGGGTGTTGGTCTGTTCTCCCATGTGCCTGGTGACAGGACAAGGGGGAATGGGCTAAAGTTGCACCAGGGGAGTTTTAGCTTGGATGTGAGGAAGAACTTCTTTACCAAATGGGTTGTGAGGCGTTGGAACAGGCTGCCCAGGGAAGTGGTGGAGTCACCATCCCTGGAGGTCTTTAAAAGATGTTTAGATGTAGAGCTTAGGGATATGGTTTAGTGGGGACTGTTAGCATTAGGTCAGAGGTTGGACTCGTTGATCTTGAGGTCTCTTCCAACCTAGAAATTCTGTGATTCTGTGTACTGCTAAATCCCTCTAAAAAACTGTTGTCCTTGGTCAGAGCAGATCTCCCATGATCCACCATGTGGGGTAGGGGGAACATTGGAAGCTGACAGCTAAAGCTCCTGGTCTGGCTTCCTTAGGCTGGATGCCTAATGCTATCCTGCCTTCTCAGCGCAGAGCATGTCTTTGTTACGGAGCAGACAGCAGCAGGTGCAGATCTGTGGAAAGGACAGTGGGGCTCCCCTTTCTGTCACTGCTACCTGCTCTCGTGCAGAACACGGATGGTTTGTGTGGGTAGATAGCCTAGACAGTGTTGCCCACTCTGATGGAGGGGAATGTAAATGCAACCACATTGTCCCCCAGATGAGGTGGTTGTTCTACCTCTGCTAAAACTCGTGAGGTGCTAAGAGTAATAAGCAAGTGAGTTGGAAAGTTTGGGTGAAACTCCAAATGCTTTGTGCAATTTTTGTTTTGTTAGGTTCTACAACACTCTGGATTTTGTATTACTCTTTGCTCTATCAAGTCCATAAAGCACTTGCTGCACTTTTTAGCATTGAAGCTGCTCCCTTGGGTTAGTTGCCCTAATGCAAAACTATGCCAGGAACAAAGCACAGAAGATTTGAACCTTGTGGATTTTGAAGATCTGGCCATATCTCATTACTCCAAAGAAACAGCACGGAAAAAAATGTGTTGTTACAAGTAGAATTTTGCATCAAAAGAGCAAACTGAGGTCAATTTCTTTAAGGTAAAAACCATTCCCTCTCTCAAGAGGGTGGACCTGAGATGTCCTGAATTTTTAAAGGAAATGAGAGAGTAAAGCTAAGTCTCTGATTTTACCTCCAATTTTCCCTGGTGAAAATGCAGTCTACTTGAAATAAGCCACCAAAGAGCTGACAGGAGTGTCTTCCTGAGGAGATTCCATTGTCCTCTAAGTAATCCTTCCTGTTAAACTTAATAAGGTTTGTCAGACTGCGTGTGGTTGAATTTACTAAGCTGACCATTACAACTGTATTGTGCATGTGAAATCAACTGATCCATAGTAAGCCCAAGGCTGTAGAGTAAAATACGGTTCAATATTACACAGTTTAAGTGACTCGTAGGGCTGCTGCCTGGCTGTGTGTGTTTCACTGATGGTTTGTAGCAGGTAAGGTTTCTGCCTTCTCTGCAACTCCTAACATTTGCTACCTGTTCTGCAGGCTGGGATTTGAAATGTGCCACGAGTCGGGGTCTGACTCGTTTCCCAGCTAACAGCATGGCCCGCTCTGTGTATGAATAAAACTAAGCAAACCTTGTGTTCATTTGTTGCCTCTCCAGCTGCCTGTGGGGGCTTCATCACCAAGCTCAACGGGACCATTACTAGCCCTGGATGGCCCAAGGAATATCCTACTAACAAAAACTGCATCTGGCAGGTGGTAGCTCCAGCTCAATACCGGATCTCTCTGCAGTTTGAAGTGTTTGATCTGGAAGGCAATGATGTACGTAACCAACTCCTGCATCTCAGAAGTGTGACTATTGGCTAACTTGGAACTGGGTAAATCCTTCGGGTACAAGCCAGAGGAGCCTGACTTGCTGGTGGAGCTTCTGGTTGTTTCCTGACCCTTGCTATAAGAAGCCAGTAATGCTGATGGTTCTCCTTGAAGTCTGAATCTTCTTTCTCCAGGGAGTGGAGAATTAAAGTTGTTCTGTTATAAATGGACTTCTTTCCTCAGCCAGTTTTGCAAAATAGTGGGTGTTCTCCATCCTTAATAGGTGTCCCATCCCTCCCTTCCCTCGGGCTGCCTTTGTAAGAAAATAGAAGTGAATAAAGAGGTAGTTCTTCAAGGGTAAAGCAAATAACCATGAAAAGAGCCTATTCTCTGCCCTGCCAAGGACAGGATGGATTCTGAACAAAACATTCAGGTTTCACTTCCTCCACTGGAAATGGCTCTTCCTTAATTTGGGAAGCTGCTGAAGTTCATTCGATACCACTAGGCTCTTGAATAAGGTGGGAATAATAATTTTACCTAAATTAAATGGAAAGCCTACTATTCTAATAAACACAGCCTTGCTGGAAGACTAGGGCAAGAAGGGAATGGGGTAAGAACACTCTCAAAAGAGAATTGAGGGAAATCAGGAGTGTGTATGTGTATATGGATATTTTCTTTCCCTGTCAGTCAAGCCCCTGTCCCCTCTCTCTGAAATGCTCTATTCTGAGTCCAATGCCTCTTCTTGGCAGGTGTGTGCTTCTTGTCCCTCCTCAATGGAAGCAAAGGGGAACCCGGTCCTAGAAATTCTCTCTGTCTCCGGTGTCATTAAGAATAGTGCTTTCTTTTTCAGCTTCAGATAGCAGCTCATACCTTAGATTATCTTCTCTATCTGTTTGCTTGTGCTCTTGAACAGAGCAGCCTGAAGACGGAGGCTCATCAGAGCCTTTACAAACTTGAAAATACAGAGATTAACCAGCAGACTTTTGCCTAGGCTAGTGAATTTGTGTGATTCTTTTCCTGGTCCCTATTTGAAAAGAAAGAGGTGTTGCTGTAGGTTTCTTTTAGATAAGGAGCCTTTAATAATTCAAAACCTGCATTATGTAATGCACTTCTGTGATACATCTTATGGAATGAAAAACAGTTGAAGAAAACTCTGTATGGGCTAATAAGGTGGTGACTGGACTAATCCAGCAATAGGGGTTGGAGGTTTGTGTTTGTATTCTCCAGTCTGGATATGGGGTTCACAGCTGGTGACGGCGGTAGTCTGCCTCTCACTGGCAACTCAGTATTTATTGGTTTGATCTTGCCCAGACAAGGACGAATGCTCCAAAGACAATGGTGGTTGCCAGCATGAATGTGTCAACACTTTTGGAAGCTACGTATGCCAGTGCAGAAATGGCTTTATGCTGCATGAAAATGGCCACGATTGTAAAGAAGGTAGGTCCCTGCTCTCTGCATTCAGGAAAGATGAGCTACCACAAACACAGAGTGCTTCAGGCCTATGTTGGAAGCTAGTTTGTGCAGCCAAGTGCCGTACCAGTCTGGGGCACTGAAAAAGCCCCTGCTAGCTGAAAAACTACTTTGGGAAAGGAAAAACAGGGCTTGTTTTCAGCTCCATCCTTTTCCCAGTCAACACGGTGGCAGGGTTGGAGACCATGTCACCGGGAGCAGGGCAGAGGAGAAGGAGGAGCAGGAGAATACATTTGGGAGTGAGGGTACAGATGAGGTTAATGGGGCCCAGGGGAATAAACTGGTTTCTTTCACCAGGTGACCAGTTAACTCAGCCAGCTAGCGCGGCTGCACCAGGGGATGCCAGACATATAGGCCTTCCTGGGGACAAACCCAGCAGAATTGTGCAGTAATCCTGAAAGACTTTCTCCAGTGACCGAAGTCTTCCCTAGTTCTGCCATGCTTAGGGTCTCATTGGGCGTGAAGTAGCATGTAGGCCATTTCAGTGATGCAGTTCCTGTATGAGACCTACCTTGATGCCTCTGCCTCATGATCTCCCTCTCCTTCTCAAGCTGGTTGTGAGCATAAGCTGAGCAGTGCCGAGGGAATGATGAGCAGTCCAAACTGGCCTGACAAGTACCCAAGCCGGAAAGAGTGCACCTGGAATATCTCTGCAACATCTGGCCACCGAGTGAAAGTAGTGAGTGACCAGTGAATGGGAGTGCCAGGGGAGAAACATGCTCAGAATTGTGTCTCTGTCACTTTCCTTATTCTTGCTGTAGATCTTCAATGAGTTTGAGATTGAACAGCACCAAGAATGTGCCTATGACCACTTGGAAATGTATGATGGGCCCAACAGCAAGTCACCTATCCTCGGTCGCTTCTGTGGCAGCAAGAAACCAGACCCTGTGATAGCTTCTACCAACAAGATGTTCCTTAGGTTTTACTCTGATGCTTCTGTGCAAAGAAAAGGTTTCCAGGCAAAACACAGCACAGGTAAGCTGATTCCCTGCCAATATCCCAGTGTGATGAGATGTCATCAGATCTCACTGTGTTGTTTACCAGTGAAGATCAGACCCACTTTTTTGCAAAAGGAGCTTAGCCTGGGTTTTATTTGGTTGTAAATTGTGCTAACCAGCTCTCAGACCACTGCTAGCACCATACCATAGATGCTAGCTGAGAGGTCTACTGACATCAGGTGTTCCTACTCATCTTCCCTTGTTTAAATTGAAGATGGCTGGTTGAGCAGCAGCCGCATCTGTTCCTCATCCATCCTCAGAAATTGAGGTGATACAGCTTAGCTTAGCAAGGGATGCCGCTAGGGTATATTGGCCCACACACGGAATGAGCGTATACCAGATTGGTTATGGTGGAAGTAGAGATGTGCTGTGAACAGACACAGCAAACTTGATCTTCTATTTGTGGCAGCCCAGAGGTGGGTGTGTTGTATCAAGGTTCACTTTTCTGAAACCTTTGCCAATAAGTGAACGAAGCAGACTGAGCAGCAGTGCATGTGAGAGGCATCTTCCTCACTGGCAGCGGGGAAACCAAAAGGATCAGGCTCCTCTATATTATGTGGGTCATTGGCTTCATGGATGACTGAAGACTTCACTGTTTTGTCTTAATCGGGTGCAGTGGTTAGTTACCTTCCCTGTTGTACATGTGCTGGAGGTTTTCTTTTCCCACAGACGGCCCAAAAGCGGGATGGCAAGTCTTTGTCATGAGGTAGGGCCTTTGAGGAGACTGTGTTTTGTGCCCTTTCTTCCTTCAGTGTGTGGCGGGCTCTTAAAGGCTGAAGTGCAAACTAAGGAGCTGTATTCCCATGCTCAGTTTGGGGACAACAACTATCCAGGTCAAGCCAACTGTGACTGGGTGATTGTAGCTGAAGATGGTTATGGGGTGGAGCTCATATTCCAGACATTTGAGGTCGAGGAAGAAGCTGACTGTGGGTACGACTACATGGAGATCATACGATGGTTATGACAGCACTGCACCCCGCCTGGGACGCTTCTGTGGTTCAGGGGTAAGCCATAGTGATGGTGAATTCACAGTGCTGGCTGGAGGTGGGAAAGAAGGGAACTCGTGTCCTTTTTCGGAGAGGGTCAGCAGTCACAAATTGGTGATGAGAATGCCTTGTGTGTCTGTGTTTTGCTTCTTCCCCTCCTGGTAAAGATTACAGTCATTTTATCTGCTATACGGAGTTGGTCTGAAAACCCTTCCAACTGGCTTTCCCTTGCTAAGCTATGTCTGTGTGCAATCAGCATGGGACTGCTGCATTGCTGTGCCCTAGCCTGGCCCCAAAAGCGTTATGTGAAAGTAAGAAACTACTTCCAGAGACTGGTTTAATCCTCAGTTACTTCCTGCCTGCAGCCAAGGTACATTGCAGTCATGCTCTGGAGAGAGTGAAGGGCGGAGCTGTTTGACTCTGGGATGGTGTCCTGTCTCCTAAATTGTTATCTGTGTCCCCCTTTAACAGAAGTGACTCTGGAATTGGGGTCACTCACTCCAACAGTGTGTGGTATTTAAAACCAGAGGTTCCATGTTTGGTTTCTCTAGGACTTCAGCGATGAAACAGAGAATGTGCTTATTGAATTTAAAGAGAAACAATCAGGCAGCCCATGTGTCACACCAGCCTGTGCAAACTGGGGAAATGGTCTGGAAAACAAGCAAAGGCGTAGCAGATTGGTGCGTAGAAGTTCAGGACAGTGGGGCAGTAATCACCTACCTGCATGCTGTCAAACAGAGTGGTGGGGAAAGCATCAGTCCTGCAGAGAAGCACGGGGAGGTTATTGCAGGACACAACAGTGAGGGAAATCGTCAGTTTTGCTTGTAAGATATATGGCTAAGTTATTTTGCTGCTAATCGACCCTGGAAGGGCCTCAGCTGCCTACAGGGTTCACTTTGCATTGTGTCATTTCCTGAAAAGATTAGGACAAATTAGAGCATACTCAGAAGGCTGGAACAAGAATGTCAAGGGAGTCCTGTGAATGTGACCTACCAAAACCAACCGGAAGAACTGGGATTGTAGAATGGACTGGCATCAGTCGTCACATGTTAAAAGGCATGCATGCAAAGAGCAAGGGTATATGCTCAGGAAAGCAGGCAGGGCAGGAGGTACTGAGTTCTCAGTATTTGTGTTTTCTGGCCAGTCTGTCTTCACTGTGAGCTTGAACTCTGGTATCGTAATGCAGTTATTTAGCATGCAAACTTGACCAATCTATGTTCTCTCTCTCTCTTTTTTTTTTTTTGTTTTGGTCTTCCTTTTCTGCAGCCTCTGGAAGAAATCTACTCTGCAGGGGATTCCATCATGATTCGATTTCACACAGATGACACCATTAACAAGAAAGGCTTTCACGCCCGATACATTAGTACCAAATTTCAGGATGCACTGCATATGAGAAAATAATGTGACTGCTCCTTTCAGACATTCCCCATCTGAAGATTGAGACATTTAACTGTGATCTTTGTCTTTTTTTAAGCTTCTGTGCACCTGGCCTAAAGCAGTGTACAGCATTTTCTGTAACTAAAACTAAATCCAGTCACAAAAGTTTGCCTCTGAAATCATTAGCTTGACCCTCTCTTGTTAACATACCCAGGACCAAAAATTGTCTTCTAATCATATCTGTCAGGGCATAATCATTGTATTTTGCACAGCTTCCCGTGGGGTTGAGTGAAGACTGAGCTTGAGCTGAGAGAAGTCTCAGTCTCTTGAATATCCTGTCTCTAGGTGACATTTTCTAAGCATCCTGTACATGAGCTGTGTGAATGCATTTCCTGGAGCAGATGATGAGGACAGCCACCCGGTAGGATTTTCTCAAAGGACCTTGGGGAGCACCCACTCTCCCCTACAAAGTACTCTGTGCAATAAGTGAACGACCAGACGGCCAGGACTCCAAATTCCATGGCTCCTCCTATCCCATCTATTTATTGTCTTGGTTATCGTGGCTTGAGAGGTAGGAAACGGTATGGGGACGGTCTCTTTAGGGCTGCTAGCTACTTGGACCACAATGAACAAGAAGTGCCCCGTGCCTGATCTGCAGTAATTGTCACAGTATGTGTTGAATGGGCGTACTTCCAGGCAGTGGCCAAATGAAATGCTGTGGCTGACAGGGCAGTGCTTCTGTAGGAGGCAAGGCATGAATGTGTGATAGTGGCAAAGCTTAGGAACTGGAATGCTGGCAGCCTGCTCCCATTACACTACCAGGCAAGGCAGCTCAGAGGGCTGTGGCAGCAGTCCAGGCCTTATTTTAAATAAGAACTCTCTCCTCACTCCACCCGTGTTTGCTTTCCCAGTCTTCTTTATGCTGCTTCCATTCCACACTCCTGTTGTTCCTTAGTACCACTTTTTTGTGAGCCCTTCCTTTTCATAGCTGTCTGAGTTGCTCTCCCCAGAGCTCTCCACAGCTACCTAGGGGTGCTCTGTGACATCAGCTAGCCAGAGCATCGCACAGAAGGACACACTGAGTCAGAATTGGACAGAATATCTTAGCATAGTGTCACTGGTTGTTCCTGAGGCAGAGGAACACAGGCCATGCTGCAGGTCAGTTCTGGTGAACTCTGGGAACCTGTCAAATATGTGCATGCTGCAGGCACAGGATGAGGAATGGAAGAGC
Source organism: Aythya ferina (assembly GCF_964211825.1). NCBI lineage: Eukaryota > Metazoa > Chordata > Aves > Anseriformes > Anatidae > Aythya > Aythya ferina. The sequence continues at coordinate 17,296,754 of NC_140302.1, read as the reverse complement.
TCTGCTGATTTCTGCTGCTTCTCCGTTCTTTGCTAGCCCATGACCCGGTCTATTAGTTTCATAGCAGTCCTACAGCCCGGGCATGCGTGCGAGATGATGAATTAAGCACTTTGAGCTGTAAGTCTGAGATGTGCTCTGTGTTGCAGTTAATTATATATGTGGAAGCTACTGCAGCATGGACTTGCATAATTAACAGATAGCTTGGCACTTCTTTGGTAAAAAGTAGGGAAAAATGTGCTTTGTGGGGAAGCACTGTAATTGAACTGTTATGGGAGAAAAAAAAGATTTTATTAGGAATATTTCATTAAGACACTCATGGGCAATTATGAGCTAAAAGCTGAGGTATGTTAGCTTTAATAAAGTATTTATAATCCAAGGATTACTATGTTTACATAACCAATGTACTGTCAGGCTCTGGGGTGACACCTTCTGCTTGGGTGTATGACTGTGAAGTGGGGGGCCAGCGCCACTGTCAGGCACAAATGACCTTTCTGGAGATGAGGCCTTTTCCAGATGGATAATAAATTGACCCATCCCTCTCCAGAAGTCCTTGAACAGAATGGGATCCAAGTATTGTGAATACTATGGGAAGCAAATGCATGAAAATATTTTCTTGCTTAGAACAAGAAAAATAAAATAATTTATACACACACATGGTTGTATGTATATAAAATGTGCATGTAGAAGAGCAGTAGTCAAAGCCTTAATTGTCATGTGACCAATACTGATCCATTGACTATAGCTTTACTGCAGACTGCATAAAACCATGTTATTTCTGTTTGTTTTTCTAGCTCTGTTTTGTTTCTGTTTTCATTTTGTGTGGCCTTTTTACAGGCAAGTCCTTTTGTCTCAAGCTGTTTGTCCATAGAGGTCTGGGAAAGTGAGGTGTGCTAGCTGGGGTCTCTTCCTTGCCCCCATTCAAGCAAAAGTGCAGTGACTCAGGTCTGGAAATAAAAGCCTGACGCCAGTCCCTGTGAAGCAGAAGGAAAGTTCCAAGTGGCAAGCAGCAGTTCAGATTTCCTGGCTCTCTAATGGGAGTAATGATTCTGGAGAGAAGTTACTGTAGAAGCTTCCTGTGTACTTCAACATCTGTGCTCTCTGCGATATTTTCTCATCTTTCTCAGACTGTATTCAATGCTCTGGTTTGTTGCAATAGGGTTTGATGGATCTACTGCACTTGTTACCATTCAAGCAGGTGTCTCTTGTGACAGTGTACTCACAACTGTTGTACTGTACATTTCAACCAATGATCTGTGTGGAGTATTTCTGCTGTACTGACTGGGCTTAACAGTCAATAATTCTAAACATGTGAAAGTTTCTTAAGAAAAAAAGAGACCCTCTAAGGTGTATATACATATTCTGGTCTTCGTGTGGTTGTACCTTTCACTAACTAAAATAATTATTTTTAGAGGGGGAGGGAGTGGGAGGGTGTGGGGGCAATCAAAATGTACATGTGCAGAATGAGTCTCTGCATTCATTAAAGACTGGATTCAGTTGCATGTTCTGTTGTATGCATGCATTTACCACGTCGTCAAGGGGAGAGAATTTCTTAATACGTTTCTTGTTTCTGCTGACTGTTGGTTGTGTCCGCAGCTAATAGCGGGTGGGATTTCCCGTCTGCAGAAAGTAACTTTTGCTTGAGCCTTCGCTTGATCTTGGTTTTGGGAATCAGAAGGACACTTAGGCAGTGACACTTGGTCAGCCAAAGGCTACATCATTGTCTTGTGTTCTGTGCTGATCCTTTAGTGATCTGGGATGTAGATCTACAGTGATAAACATGGTTGTGGAAATTAGTCCATAAGTAGATTTCAAAAGAGAAAGGTCATATAGTACTCTACAGGGTAGAGCCTTCAGCAGCAGGTCCCAAAGTCTCTGGGACGTGAAACTCGTGTGTAAAGGACAGCAGGATGAGCATAAGGCAGGTGTTCCTTACTGCAGCCTTGTGGTCTACACTCCCACTGTAACAGCAAAATGTCCGGTAGCCAAGCAGCACCTAAGATGCTTTTCTTCCTCTTTTTGTCCTCTGCTTGATGCCTGTCGTGCTTCCTTACGGATCATATCTGTGTTATTCCCCCAACACATACACAGTTCATGCATGTCCCACCACCCAGTATGCTTCCTGTGGTGTGTGTCAGGGCCACTCAGAACTTCATAGTGACTGAATTTCCTCCCAGCTGCTCCCAAAGGCAGAGCAGCAACAGAAACACAGTAAGGAAAAAGCATCCCCGTGCAGCCTCCTACACCAGAGTGTTGTTGCACAGCATGACTCAGGAATGAGCCTGGATGCTGACAATCAAGTCACTTGGTAGACATGATTTCCAAAATGAGGGCCAGGAAGCCTTCAGTCACATAGCCAGTTATGGGCTAAAGTGATGTTGAAGCATTGGAAACGATGCAGACCAAGGGAAGCCAGTGGGGAATGGGAGGTAAAATAGAAGATGGAATATGAACCAATGCAGCAGCTCATGGAGAAACACTGACATCTGCAGTTGCAGCAAGGTATGTTCTCACTGTGTGCATGATCTATCTGTTGTACGTGCGGGGACCTTTCACAGGCTTATATATATATTCACTGTGGTTCAAATAGCATTGTCCTTTAATTTCTCTTTCCACTCTGATTGCCAGCTACCAGTGCTGTGGGAAATGGCCAAGCCTCATTTTAAGAGACGGGACTTAATTTTCCAGAAAGTGCCCAAGAACCGTCCAGTCACCATGTGTGAGATGCTGAAGGGAATATCTGTTGTCTGCCAGGAGATGCTTCATCCTCTAAAAGCATGAATTCAGTGGTACACCACAGTGGAGACAGAGAAGGTTGTCCACAGCAGAGAGCCGTTGGTCTCAGCATCAGGCATGAAACAAGCTGGCAGAAATCCTCCACTTTGTCCTGGCATTCCCAGTAAGCGTGCTCTGTCAGACAAGGTGTTAGCCTTAGAGAATAAAAGTAGGATTCCCCTCAGGCTGGGCTCTGGTACGAATTAAACACATCATCTGAGCCAGGAGCACTTTTGCTTGCCATAAGGCAGATAAAAAGGAGGTGGAGTCCTCAGTGCCCTGAAGCTCAGCTTTCCACGTGCTGGCCAGACTCTGCCCCCGGCAGAGGAGCTGCTTTACCAGGTGTGCTGGGATCCAGCCAGGTTACTTGACTCACCCTGACAGAAATGCCATCGTCTCTTCCTCTTTACAGGTCTGCAGTTTGTTTTTTAGCAGGAAGAGAAGCGTATCTTAAAAGGAGTGCTAACCTGGAGCCGGACGGTCAGCTGTTAGCGCGTGCAGGGATTTCTCGGGGAGGAGAGCGAAATGGTGAGTGGGAGCCGTGCTGTCTCTCTCGGTTGATGGATGAACTCAGGGGAGCGGTCAGGGCAAGAGAAGTGAGGCCATGGGATCACTCAGGTGTTTGGTGGAATGCTTCCTGGGAGCATTCAGCCCTCCTGTTTTCTGCCCCAACCAAGTCAGTCGAGCTGGCCCTTCTGCTCTCTCTGCGTTTCCCTGTAGTGCAACCAATGCTTTCTGACACCTGACTGGGTTTTAGTGTCTATCTCAGCTTTTCTGTCCTGGAGGTGTCACCTGGTGTTGGGCAGTTGGGGCAAAGTGGAAGCATGGTTGTGTTGTTTTCTTTTTTAAGCTAAACTGCAGTATAAAGCTTTCTCTTGCCCAGGATGTGCCCTCGGCAGACAGTAGCTCCTGTAGTTAATGCTGCAGGGAAATCTACCCAACTCACGTCAGGTCACTGACACTCAGAGCCCTGTAAACATCATGCTAGAGTAATCTGGGCAATCGGCAAACAAAAGCAGGGGCACTGCAGTCATTTGTCTGCAACCACTATGTTGAATTATGCTCACTTTAAGTTTTGAAATGTCAGAGCAGGCAGATCAGGATTTTCAGCTGGGACAACTAGAAGTATTGATACATTGGAAGTCAATAGTAATTTACACGCAAAGATCCTTTCTCTCACAATGGGTAGTGTACAAATTTCCATACTTTTATTTTTTTTGCAACTGACTTGAGACAATTGCTTTAAGCTCTTGTACACTTGAGAGAAACGGGCTAGTTCTGTGTCTTGCTCCAGTGCAGAACCAGGCTTTTCCTTTAAATAAGGGCTTACTTTATACTTTCTGTCCTCAAGTGTTAAGGGATTAAGTCTTTACCCCTGGTCTGAAACTATGATTAAATAAGCTAGGAAAAGCATTTCTACTCAAATCAAGGGCTACCAGTCAGGTTATTGCAAGGAACAAACAGACCTGTTGCTAGCTGGCAACTTGATTTTGTTAACAGTCAACGGCACACACAGATCTATTTTCACAAATACCTTGAGCACAGAGAGGTGAACAGAGGTAAACAACACATTTTATGTGGCTCCTTCTCTTCGGACTTTCATTTAACCTGCATATGCACAGTCCTGGAAATAATCACGAAGTCCATTAAGTGTACTGTCTTTAACCGAGAAGAAGGAAATAAAATAAATGTACAGCTTCAGAGAAGATAAATATCCAAGCTCAAACATTAACAGGTCAGCTGTTCAGAAAGGCATGTGTCAGTGAGGAAGCTCAAAGAATGCACAATAGGAAGTTCAGGTGAGAACATCTCTGTTGTATTTCATTCCCAGCTGGCAGCCTGGGTGCAGCGGTACCTGGGCCTCTGGGGAGTTAGAAAGAAATCAATCCTTCTCATTTGGTGACCAGTTGTTAACTGTGTCTGCTCAGAGGCATTTCCCAACATCTGCAGTCCCTACGACAAGCTGTTGAAAGGTTATGCTTTCAGTTCAATGTCCACGGCCTGCCTGTAAAGGCCACGGTTCTGAACATGCCTCCAGCTGCAGTCTGTAGTGGGAGGATCAGTTCTGGACCTTTCAATGAGCATTATGATCCTTCACGCCCGGTGATGTGTCCTGCTCCTAGACCACAGGCCTTAGACTGGGCTGAGACTGAAGAGCCAAATCTCTCTCAGCTTGCTTGTGTTCGAGCCTTCCTTCTCCGTAAGCTGCAATGCCCAGACTTTTATTGGCACGCTTTGACCTCCCTGATCTGAAATAACCATGCCCAACTCAGGGCATGGCAGCAGAACTTCCTGCAGGCAGAAAAAGGGCAGCTTTCTGCCAGCTCCCTCCCTACTGGCTTTTGGTGGATGCAAAGTGAAGCTCCCTTTCAGTCTTCTCCTGTCACCTTCCACATCAGTTCCAGGGGAGATCTCTGCAGATTTGCTCTTTCGCTCCTTTTTATTTAATTCCTGTGTGTTTCTGGTGCTGACCAGGGTTCAGTAATAACATTGAACCTACCTGTCTTAACAGAGTTGCTTCCTGTGGATTAAAGAAGAGGAGGGAAAGGCTTCTGCACTGCTTGCCCTCATTGCCAGCCTCAAAGCTAAGCTTCCCTTCCCAGCACTGTCAGTAGCACCCGTCCCTACAGGCGGCCTCAGCTGCCCACAGAGCTCACCATCTAATGGACGCAGTACTGCTTCCAACAGTACAGCTACACCAGCAAGAGAGATTGAGAGCAGCTTTTAACTTTCTCCAAGCCTCTTTCTGCATTCCTCCTAGAATGGTAGTGTCTGTATCCCAGCTGCCCCAGGCAGCAAAACATCACCAAACAGCTGTTGTTCTGCCTGTGGAAACAATTTAGTCAGGAAGGAGTTAATGTCTTTTTTCATCTGTCTGTTGAATCAACAAGAGCAGGAACTGCAGCTGGTCTGGGGCTCAGAGGCTGCAGGTGGAGGTGCTTGCTGTCTTACCAGCTGCCACTTTCCTGTAGCTCCCCAGCCACTGTGGGGACAAAGAGCCTTGTCCTCCCTCACTGGGAGCTAGCTGCCAGGGTGAGCTCCTTGCGCGATAATCCCCGACTACTCAGAGGCGGCTCTGCATGGCGTAAGCAATTCCAGTAAACCGGTTCAAGTTTATTTATTTGTATTGCTTTCTTAAGTAGTACGACATGCTCTTTGTTTTCTCTGGAATAACTATCACAACTTAATATTCAGATCACATCGGTATATTCTCATGCCGTCACCTCCAGTCACTTCAGAAATATCCCTGCCCACTCCCACAGATGGTCAGGCCACCTGATACTCAATTCCGTTTTTTATTTTCTATTTGTATTTTTGTTATTTCTCTGCAGACAACAACATTTTCCAAAGTCTTTTACAACACAACAGTAAGTACACTGCATAGGATGAAGATCTATTGCCTACTCAGCACTGTGGTACATATAGGAGCTGGGGAAGTTCTGGAAGAGAAGGAGGTGCTGTTCTGGGTGGGCGGCTGCTGGGGATCTTCTCTGACATACTGTCCTAACGCCACTGACGTTATATTGTAGCAATAAGGGCAGGTGAGATGCTTACAGAACCCCCAGTCCTGCATTTGTGCCTGTTTTCTCGTTTATTTAGAAATGGGCAAATCCAGTAAGTTTGCAGTATTTTACTGCATGAGCTGTCAGCTGCAGGCGGTGGGTCAGTCTGGGCAAGGGAATAACAAGCGATGCGCTTGCCACCATCACTGTGTGATAGGCTTTCTTGTCGTGGGGCCTCAGCTGCCTTTGGAGCTGGGTGGGACATTTTTCAATGGCTAGAAAAATCCAGAGGGTTTTGTTTTGGGTTACACGCAGTTTTCAGGGCCCTGCACTACACGCATTGCTTCTGTGAACCCAGGCAGAGTGTGCAGCACCCTCCACTGACTGATGCTCGAGGGAAGGCCAAGCAGGCAGATGATGTGGCAGGGACAGAGAGCAGCCTGTTGCAAAAGCACATCATTTCTTGGGGCTTCCTGCTATCCTTTTTGCTGCTTCCCCTTCAGAGTCCAGCTTTCTCTGGCATATATTTGTGCTTATTTCCTGCGTACACTTTTTTTTTTCCAGCCCTAAGCCCCTTTCTGAGGAAGAACATGTATTCCTTCCAGGCAGAGCCATTGCTGGAAGGACCAAAGTCTGGGTTCTTGCTTATGACTGGCACTCACAGGCCACAACCTCAGGGTGCAGCCGAGTTCTCCGTGTGTAACCTACCATGGGCTGTTATTGAAGTCTTGCAACTGCTTGCTTAGCCTCTGTCCATGTTAGCTTTATATGTAATATATTTTCGCAATGTTCTTTAACCATCTTATTTCTAGACTTCTGCAACTACAATAGGAAACACAGCTGTCCAAGCAGATTGTTATGGGGTAAGACTTTGCTTTGTTATTTAATGAGATTGTTTTCATGGAGCATTTTCCCTCTAAAATCAAATCTTTGCTACCTTTGTCCATTCCCATTTGCAGTGCAGCTGGGCTAGATGCCGCTGTTGTGGCCCAGGGCTGCAGTTTTGTCTCTCACATTGGCTATCCTTGTTGCATGCTAGCCCCACACTCTGCTACTGAGCACAGCATTAAAGGATCACCATGCATGCATTTGACCTGATTCTCTTTCTTTGTGAGTTAGTACCAGCCCTGGGTGATTGGAGTAGCTGCAGGGATACCCAGCTTCCTGGCCTTGGTCCTTGCAGTCATCTTGGCAGTGGTCTGTGTTCTCCAGTGGTCAAACTTCAGCTGGAAGCAGGTAAATACCTTCCATGTATCCATATCCATGTATCCATATCCAGGTATGGATACATGGAAGGTATACCTTCCATGTATCCATACCTGGATGCCTTGCCACTTGTGAGCCTAGTCCTCTACATCAGAGTTCTGGTTCAGTACCTTCTGCAGCTCTTAGGATGTTCAAGACTGAACCCCTAGGCACCCCTACCCACAAACCGTCACTGCTCTGCAAGGAGTTACAGGATCATAAAGATAAAAGAGAAATTCGTGTGAAAATATGGGAGAGTTACTGCCAAGTGGTCCGTTAACTAGCAGGAAGTAACCAAAGAATCTATCATCATTGTTCTTCAGTGGATTTCTCTTGTTATTTGCTAGAGGAAATCATTCGTTCAGGAATCCTCTGACTACAAAATAGTGTTATTTAGTTCCCCAAACACTGCCGCATCGTTTCATACTATGTGGTCAACTTTTTCCTCTGTTCCAGCCCATGGGGTGGGTTTAAATGCCCACCTCCCCATTGGTGGGGTAGAGCGAGGGGGTTGTGTAGTACCCTGCCTTGTTCCTCTGGGGTGAAAAAGCATTCATGTGTCCACGGAAGAGGAAAATCAGGAAGCATTGTGGCAGCCAAACACTGATGGTTCTATGGCCCTTTCCTCCCCCTACCACTTTTCTAGGTGTTTTAACCAGCTCTAGGGCTTGCATGGCTCATTGTTTTCTTACTTCAGAACGAAACCTGTAACAGTACCGAGGGAGGTGATTTCCATGTTGTTGTTGTTGGTTGAAGTTTTTTTGATTTGTTTTGTTTTCTCTGTGTGTAATTGTGCTAGTGAGTGTTTTCCCCTATATTAAAGGGGACCGGGTGGGTTTAGGATGATGTAGTGAAGGCGATTCTTGGGCATCAAGGGTTCACTGCTACAAGGTAATTCCCATGGGCTCACATCAAGTGGCCCGTGTAATTGTCCCAGATGAAAAATCATTTTGACGTCCAGCTTAGATTGTTAGATATTATTCCATGTGGTTATTTCGGCCCCGAGTATGTTCTGAGTTCTGAGCACTTTGGTAACAGGACGTTTTTTCCCTGCTCTGTACTTCTTGAACTGTTGTTGGTGAATTGTAGATAGGTGGTGTTTGTCACTCTTTCTGCTCACCTCTTCAGAGAAGTGGCTGTCCTGAGATACAGGAAGAACACGAATATGAACGATCTCCTCCCAGACCTCCAGATGTAAGTCATCTGTTAACTGATTCTTACTGTAGCACACAGGCTTCCGAGTGAGTTACTAAACAAAGGACTGGCTTTAAGGGTAGCCCTAGACAAATAATAGAGACTTCATGGAAAGCTCTCTCCCCATGCTTGCCTGTGGCTCCTACACTACTGCTGTTTCTAGCTGTATGTCTGTCTGGTGCAATCTCAGATGAGGGGCCAGCAATAGAGTGCCATTGTTTTTAGAGTACACAGGTATTCCAGCTGCATCCTGCATGGGCAAAAATGGAGGGAGGAATGAACCTGAAATATGAGCAAATACATTTTCTTCAAAATACTGCCAAACATTTCCAAAGAAAGGCAGGAATTCTCATGCACTGTATTCTCTCTAGCCTGAGTACTTTGTTACAGCCATTGCAGAAATAATATTTTGCTTCTAGGACTTTTATCTGACCATGATGGAGGAGACGACAAACGTCTACGTAAATGGAGATCAACAAAAACACTTCAGACCAGACATCCAAGCACAGGCAAAGCCCCCAAGGATGAATAAGCCCAGAAGAGAGCCACCTGTGGTGGAATACGTTTATGAAAATCATCCTCCCTTTCACTGAGAGAAAAGCACCAAATTGTGGCTGGAACCAGAAATAACAGACACAATCCTTTTCCTGGACACTAGGGGCTACACAGCTGCATTTCATGAACAAGAGTTTTCTCTTTGTGCATACAGGAAATTCTAGAGAACAGGACAAAGAGACTGCATGGCGAAAGAACCCGTTTGGAATTATGCCTCTGAGATATGGAAGCAAAATGAGATTCCCCTCATTTTGGAAGTAACAAAGTGCTGTGGGAGAGGTGGTCTTGCTGTTCTCCTGAATTTAATTTATTTTAATAAAGAACATCTAAATCCTTGTAGTGACAGTAGAGTGGACAAGTAGAGTGTTTGCTGGAATCCCCACATTCAGGTTCTTGAGCTCCTCACAACTGCTTGGGAAAACATGAATGAACCCTTGTTTTCATTTGACAGAAGGAGACTAGACTGTAAATGAGGTGAAGTGATAAGCCCAAGAAAACTGGAGGGAGTGAAGTTCCAGCTGCTGACTTTAGCCCCAGGGATGGCAATTTCCCTTAGTTCTCGGCTAATCCTTACCCACAGTGGTGTCTCACTCACACTATTTTCTCTGTGCCCCTACAACAGGTATTTCAGCCAGGAGGTGAAGTAGGAATGCTTATTCTCCTATGATTTCAGTAAGAGACACCATTCAGAGAAATGGTCTCCTCTGCAGCCCCATCTCGATTCATGCGAGGATGCTGGGTGGCCACGGTGACAGGCAGGGTTGTGTTGGAAAATGCTTTGGGAAGAAAGAGGAGCCGAAGGGAAGATGCTCCCCGCCTGTGGAAAGGCTGGGCCATGGAGTACCCTAGGAATGAGAGGGGCACCCAGGCGGAGACAGAGGTCCCACCAAAGGGGCACAGCACTGAAAGTAGCCAGAGCTTCAGCCTGTGAATGGAGGAGTGCTGTCATCCAGGAGGGATGCTGCCGCTGTTCTTCTGCAGGCTGCAGGGCTGGCAGGGTTCCTTGCAGGCAGCAGCAGGAATCTGGTGGTGAAGCAGGCAGGGGTTTTCGCCCTGGGAAGGTCAGCTCTTCTGGCAGCGCCGTGGCCACAGGTGCTGTGACCTGCTCTGCAGTGGAGCAGTGGCTGCGGGGACTGCCCCAACCCAAAGAAAGCAGCAGCTCAAGGCCTCATAAATAGATTTTTCTTTATTGGGCTGTTAATGTACACGTACCATACTGTCCATCAGCAGAGCATCAGTGGGACACGTGCTGCAGGTCGTGGGCAGCCACAGGAGCCCTGTTTGTAAGCAATTTGGCTGTTCAGTGGGACTTCTGCACTCAGTGAGCACACACAGTGTCAGTGGTTTGAAGAGCCTGGGACTCTGGGAGCTATCTTCCTGGAGGTGTTGTGTAGGTGAGCCAATACTCCTGTCATTGGATTTAGTAGAGGCATAGAGATATAGAAGACTAGATGGGCTAGGGAACACCGCACAGAGTTTTCGTGCCCTTCAGCGGGGAAGAGCACAGAGCTGGTAAAAGGGAGGAACATTTCCTAATCCACTCAGCGTAGGGGTTATGCTGAGCTCCTCAGGCTTGAGGACAGCCTTCAAGGTGAAGTTCTGCAAGATGGTGGTCAGGAACAAGAATATCTCCATGCGTGCCAGGCCCTCTCCAGGGCATATTCGCTTCCCTGGAAGTAAAGACAACAAATAGCACTGAGCAAGTGCTGCTGAGTGGGTTGGAGTTTGTGCTAGGCCTACGTGCTATGCAGCTTTGTTTACTAGGTGCAGCTAGTAAATAAAGCTAGTAAATAGCAGCAGGGAGGTGACTGACTGGGTGTGTGAACGAAGAACAGGAGAAGCCTGGAGAGTGGAGGGAGGAGGCATCACGTGGAGAGGTCGAGAGAGTGAGGTGACACAGCGTGGGTGATAAAGAGGAGGGCTGGGGCTGTTGGTAGGTGAGTGGTTGCGAGTAGCCTACTTAAAGGTGCCCAGAAAGAGTGGCAGCTCCCAGTAGGAGTTCTAAAAAGCCCCCAAAAGAGAGGGCTGATGTGGGTGGGAAGGAACAGCAGCGAGTAGGTACACAGAGAGCAGCGAGCCCCAGGGAAGTAGTGGCAGGACCACACGGGGAGCAGGTGTTATGGGAAAAAGCAGGGTGGTTCCCCCAGGGGAGGACAGCAGCTCCTGGGAGAGGAAGCCTGTGTGTTACCTGCTGAGAAGGGCATGAAGAGTTCACTCTTCCTAAAGGTGCCGTTCTCGTTCAAGAAATGTCCAGGATTAAACTCATGTGGGTTTGGGAACTCCTTGCTGTTATACAGCACAGAACTGAGGACGGGGAAGATTGTGGTGCCCTGCAGTAAGACAAGAAGAGCAGAAGTGAAGGGGAGGTGACTTAGGTCACTTAACCCAACTGCCTGTCAAGTTAAGGCTGAGGTAATTAGTGCAATCCTCCCAGAGCTTTCAGTGGCCCTTTGGGGACTCTCCCTTTGGAGAGGCACATTTAGGGAGGCCCTGCTAGATGTTACAGCATAGACAGTTGTTCTGGCTGCCCCTCCTGTGTTCCCTTTCTGTTTCAGCCCATTTATCCTCTCCTTTCTCTGGTTGTTTGGGGACACCCCACCTAATTCTTCTTTCTTGGTGTTTCACTATAATGAACTTGTAGATGTACAATGTTCCTTCTTTTCTGTGAGCCCTGAAAAGCAAAAGCACACAAGATTGTAGCTCTCTTCTCTTCTGACAATTTTTTTCCTGCCTCCATCCTCTTTCTTCTTACTTTCTGAGCAGCCCCTGACTGGGGAACAGGATAAACGATCCAGAAGTGATGACAAAAGAGCACTCTGCTAGAAGCTGGACTCTGCTAGTTCCCTGGGTGCTGTCTTGATTTTACAGTGACAGATGAAAATCGTGACGCCAACAGGCCCCATGTTGCTGTTCCCCCAGTGTTTGTGGTCCCTCAGAAGATGGGAAGTAACATGAGCATCACTGCAGTGGTCCAGGCCAAACCAGGCCATGGGCTGCCCTAGCCTATCAGGCTGCCTCTGGGAGTGGCCAACAAGGATTGCCTCAGTAAGTGTGTAAGAACAGGGCAAACAGGTTCTGTTCATTCATCTGAATGTAAATACAGTGTCCATCACATTTTGCCTTGGGGTCTCTACTCTCAATAATCACAGACTGACTCTGCCTCCAAGGAGATGCCAGGCTCCCCCAGATGGCAGTGAGCAGTTCCCCAGCTTTGCTGCCTTTGTGAGGAGACACTGCTCTGTTCTATTTGTGAGCTCAGCATGTTTCTACTGATAGGTCAACCCACAGAGCAAGTGAGCAGAGGTGTTGGGCAGACCTAGTGTTCCAGTCTCAGCCCAGGGGAAAGCAACAAGGAATTGCAGGTATGCTACAGCAGCCTGGGGATCTGAGGAAAACTCTATGAAGGCCCAGGTGATGACATGGTCAGGTCACAGCATTTCTAGCTTCTGGCGTGTAACCGACAGCCTGAGAGCAAGCATGCTGCCACCTTGTTGCTGGACTTGAGGGAGCTTGCCCACTAACCTTGGGAATGAAATGCTCTCTGAAGTAGATGTCTTTGGTCACAGCATGAGAGATGCTCAAGGGGATGAGGGTGATAAAGCGCTGGATTTCATGAGCCACTGCATCTGTGTAGGGCATCTGGGTCCGGTCAGCCACACAAGGTCTTCGTGATCGTCCTACGACCCGGTCAATCTCTTCTTGAACTTTCTCTGTCAAGAGAAGCACAAACCATAAGATGGGTGAATAAAGCCAAACCCACCCAAACAGCTTGTCCTAAGCTGTCCACAAACCTCATGGATTTGCTAGCAAATGATGGGAGCATTTATATTGATTTTGGTGTAGTCTGGAAAGCAACTCCACTGCAGCCTGTGCAAACAATGCCCTTATAACAAACTTGGCTAAATAGGAGTAGCAAGAGAGAAAGATGTGGACACAGCCAAATCCCTTGCTGATGAGGGGGTGCATTTGCTGTTGATGGCCAGTGAAGCTGAGGGATGTGTAATGGCCCTTGAGGGGTATGAGCATACAAGGACTTTGCCCATTTAGGTAGAATATGAGAGAAGAGAAGTTGAAAAGGCAGTAGCATTAGATCTGTGTCCAGCCCAAGGGAATGGCTAGAGGAGAAGAGATCATAGACTGGTACCTTGTATCTGTGGGTATTTGAGAAGAAGCAGAAACCCATATCTTAAGGTGGTGCTAGTCGTCTCAGTTCCACCAGTGAACAAGTCAAAGGCTGTGGTTATCAGGTTCTTCAAGTGGAAGCTGGAATTGGGATTGTCTTTTTCCTAGAGAAAAGGCTGGGTTATTTCTCTAGTTGAACTGAGAAAAGGGCCCTTTCTTGTGTCACCGTGGGCCCTGCTTTCCACCCAGAACTGTTGCATTTCTCTGATAAGGTGCGGCAGTCATGTGGGATGTTTCAATGCTATCTCTGTGCAGTAAGCAAGACCCCAGAGCAGCCTTCTTTGAAACTGCACACTGTATGTTAGGTATATAGCCGTCTGCTTGCCCTTGCTGTGCCAACTGCTTTCCAGTGCAAGAGCTGCAAGACCAGCCTGCAAACGCCCCTGTGTTTTGGTGCAAGCAGTTGTAGGTCTTGGTGTCCAAGCAGCTGTGGGTAATGAACATGGAGGGTGCAGACCACCAGCTGTAAGCTGTAGCACAGGCAACATCAGGGGTGTTGTCAGTGCCTTTCCACTAGCACAGACAGTTGCTTGTGTTCAGCCCTCACAAGGGGATATCCCAATATTTGTATTAGTTAGGAAAGGAAAGGGTGTTTGGGGATGAGCTGGGGCTGTGTGCTCTCTCCTTACTTCCTGCATTTTGCTGAGAAAGCAGTCAATGAAATCCTGAGGAGAGCTGGGATCCAGGTAGGCTTGGTGTGTCTTCACTTCCTCTGCTACAAAGGCTTTTACAGCATCAACTTCTTTGAATATTCTGTTGTGTGGGCCAGGGAAGTAATCCAGGATCTCTGGGAACATCTGGTATAGCTGGAAGGAAAGAAAGAGGAGGTCTTAGTAGGAATCCCAGAGGTGGAGAAAAAGAGTGGTTAGGACTAGGGAGAAGCTGCACTTAGTTGGCAAAACCAGCTGCATTTGCAAGGGTGTTTCTTGCTCTTGAGCAGCAGAACATTGATGGGTCCTGGTTTGAAGGTTGAAGTGAGACTTCATTGGGAGGGAAGCCTCCTGCTCCCCTGGGAGAATGTCACCACTGTGAAATAGTTGCTGAAGGTACCTGTCCCCAGCGGGAGCTGAGCATCTCAAAGATGTTGTTCATGTTGTTCATCAGAGACAGGAACTTCTTGTCTTTATAGTCATATCGTTTCCCAAAGATAACGGAGCATATGACATTGGAGACGGTGCAGCTCAGCATAAATGTTGGGTCAAAGGGCATTTCTGTGAGTTCAGAAAAGTTATAAGCCATTAAAAAAGAAATCACAAAAAAAGGCAAAACCTAAAAACCTACAGCTACTGTGGGTAACCTGACCTCTGGTGGTTAGTGGAAACTCACAGGTTAGTGGAAACTCACAGTGCCTTATTGACACAGAAGGCTTCTTCAAAAAGTACAGCACATAATCATGGAATTATTAACTGCTTAGTAACGAGGGGCAGCTGTTGCAAAGACCAAATGCATGGGAACATCAATTCACAGAATCACAAAATGGTTGACAGACGTCTGGAAATCATCTTGTCCAGCCCCTTCTAGAACCACTTGCCCAGGACCATGTCCAGACATCTTCTGAATACCTCTAAGGATGGAGACTCCACAACTTATGCTTAAGAACATGGGCTCCCTAAATGCAATCTTTTTTTTTTTTTTTTTTAAATAAACTATATTAAAAATAGACTATACTCTTTGTTTTTCTGAGCTCTTCAAGCAAGTGCTCGGCTTCCTCTTGGATCCTCTCTTCAATGCTCCTTTTCCCCATCCCAAAGTTGCGCAGAGTGGTGAGAGCAAACCGACGGACATGTAGCCACCCCTCGTTGTTGCTGAAAATAATGCCTGCAGAGGAAGGAGAAAGAGCGAAGACCTGACTTTGGTGCGCTGGATGTAAGATAAATGGAGACTCATGATGACAGTGAATCCTAGCCCTGTAGATAGCAATGACATAGCATCTCAGAGTACTGTGGTCTGGAGACAACCTCTGGAGGTCCCGTAGTCCAGCTGTCTGCTTTTGGCCTTCTCCAGCACATCCCCAACCTCCTTGCGAACAATTCATCCCTCACATCCACACAGAACTTCCTGTGCTGCAGCCTGAGGCTGTTGCTGCTTGCCTTTCCACTGTGCATCAGTGAGATAAATCGAGCCCCATTTCTTAGAAATCCTCTTTGGGTGGTGGAAGCCAGCAGTTGCAGGCTGCCCTGCCTGCCATTCTCCAGGTGGGACCCCCCCCATGTCACTCATGTCCTTGTGCATGGCATGCCCCATGCACACCCTGCCACACTTGTCCTCAGCCCTTCCCTTAGCCTTAGGAGGAGCTCAGTCAGTGAACATACCTAATCCTTCGTTAGCCCGGTCTCCCAGTGGCATCCTTCCTCTGGCAGCAAACTCATCCCCACGATCAATCAAGGCTTCTTTTACCACGTCATGTCCACACAGCACCACCACTGGATCAGAGCCCAGGTGCACTGTGAAAACTGGCCCATACTCTTCGCTGAGCTGTCAAAATGCAAGAGAGAACACGGCCATGTAGAGAGGAGGAGTTGAAAAGTGACCACACTGCTGCATTGTTCTGTGGGCAGTGCAGCCTCACAGACCAACAGGATTAAGATCTGGTCCTCTCATGGCAAATGTCAGTCAGCCATCAGATCCTAAGCAAGGGTGAGAGCGTGGGGGAGAGGGGACGACGACAGCTGAGATCCCCATGGCTTTTCTGCTCCTCCGGGGTTGGCAGTCATCAGGCTATAGCCACATGTTGTCCCCATGCACAGAGCACACACACTTCTCATCCCGAGAAGAAACCGAGGGGAAAAAGAGAGTCCTTACCTTCTCAAGGGTTTTGGTTAAGTCCTTTGGTTTCACCTGCAGCAGATTCCCTAGGATGGGAAGAGGAGCTGGTCCTGGAGGCATCTTCCCCTTTCCAGACCTGATTTTCCATCTTGCGAAGTTGAGCAGGCAAACAACACAAACCAGGAGAACAACAGATGCTGCCCCCAGCAGCTCCATTTTCCAAGTGGAGGAGAGCTTGAGAGGCTCAGGAGGAATCAAATCGGGCTGCTCAAGCCTGAGCTTATATACTGAAGTGCTCTGCTCTGTTAGGTCAACATCACGTTTTTGATCACGTGGCTGAGTTATCCAATGTTACTAGTCAATCATTTGAGACTGCCGTGTTGCGAAACCAGGACTGAACTTCTCCAAAGTTAATTGGTCATTAACGACACACCTTGTCTCAAGCAACTGCAGAGGCCAATAGAGATTAAGTTAAAAACGTGCTTGTAAGACTTGATTTGTTTCACTTAAACTTCATTGTTACAGAGATAATAGTATGAGCTGGGCATTCCACTTGAGCTGCTCCAGAAATCTGCTGTTATGAGAGCACCTTCCGCGTACCTTGGTGCCGTGTGGGTTTCCCATTCTTCAGCATTGTTTGCGTTAGTTCTCAGTGGGGACAGCCATCCCTGCTTGTTCCTGAAGGCTTCCTGGTGCTAGCAGGGGAGGTCACACTGCAGGCAGTGTGCTGAACACACGGATGTGTTGTCTTGTGAGCAAAGCAAGTGCCTCAGTTTCTCTCCCTAGGGGATGGTATGGCCTCACAAGAGAGGAAGGTATAAAATATTCACCTAGCACAGGCAGAAAGGTCTCCGGGCATGGTGATAGACACAATGGGCCTGCTAGAAGAGAGACGTATGAAAAGGAACCTTGAGACTCTGACCTCTTCAAGGTTTTGTAAAGGAGAGAAAGAGGGAGATGAGGAGGTAGAGAAGAGAGTAATCAAGAACTTGAGAGGGCTTCTAGGGAATGGGTTCCCAGGCTGAGAAAGAGCTGAACTTGTGAGAGACTGAGTAAAGGTTAGTGCAAACTGAGAAATAGTTTGCAGTTGCAAAGACAAAAATGCCCACCCAACCTACTTCTGGAACACGGCATCATCAAAACAAGTTCTTCTTTTGTTAATGTTTGATGGGTGCACCCTCAGCAAGTCTGTGGCTGATGCCAGCTGAGTGGTGCAGTGGAAACTCTAGAGGGAAGGGATGCCATCCAGAGGGACACTGACATTGAGAGGTGGGCCCATGTAAATCTCGGGAAGTTCAACAAGGCCAAGTGCAAGGTCCTGCGCCTGGGCTGGGGCAATTACAAACACCAGAGTGGTGAACAGGATGAGAACAGCCCTTTGGAGAATGACTTGCAGGTACTGGTGTATGAAAATCTCGATGTGAGCTGGCAGTGCGCACTTCCAGCACAGAAATCCAGTCATCTCCTGGGCTGTCTCAGGAAATGTGGCCAATAGTTCAAGGGAGGCAATTCTCCCTCTCTATTCCGCACTCATGACACCCCCCATGGAGTACTGCGTCCAGCCCTGGGGGCTCCAATGCAAGGGAGACATGGACCTGTTGGAGTGGGACCAGAGGAGAGCCACAGGGATGATCAGAGGGCTGGAGTACCTCTCCTAGGAAGATTTGGGGTCATTTAACTTAAAGTAGAGAAGGTTCCAGGGACACCGTATAGTGACCTTCCAGTACTTAAAGGAGGTTCACAAGCGAGATGAAGAGAAACTCTTTACCAGGGTGTGCAGCAGTAGTACAAGAGGTAATGGTTTTAAATTAAAAGATTTAGAGTAGATCTAAGGAAGAAATTCCTCATGATGAAGGTGGTTGTATAGTGGAACAGGCTGCCCAGAAAATCTGTGACTCTTGCAAGCTGACAGATCTCATCCAACGAGGTTAGGGGATGGGTGACTTGGTGGGAATTAGCTGAGGGCCTGGGTGAACTGGATGCTTGGTCGGAGTGTGCTGGGTTTGCGGCGCAGCAGCACATTCATGTGAGTTTTGCCTTCACTCAGAGATGCTAGTGAAGGTCTCCACCCCCTGCAAAAATTTCAATAGCTTACCTATGAGTTTTGAAGTCATCCTTGCTCTCTAACATAGGTGCAATAATTTGCTTATCTTTCTCAAATATTTTTATATTTTTATCTTTACTTGTTTTTCTTTTTTAAACTCATTTCACTTCTTATAGACTGGTATCTGATTATTGCCAATAAGTTCAAGCTAGTTTGTGATCTTCTGATCTCATCTGCTGTATCAGCTTAGGCCTTGCCAGGGCAGTTCATGGAAGTTTATGTGTGTCTAAGGACATCTAGCCAGTGACAGTGGAGTTCACGGGAGTTCGCCCTGCTGCATGTGGCCTCTCTGCTGCTAGTTCATGACTCCGTCACCTTTTCTGTAAAGTTCTTCTGTTCCTGGGAGGAAGGGTTCATTTCTCAGTTCTGCCTCACAGTTTGTATATTTTAGGCAAAATATTCCCCAGCAGAAATATTTTCAAGGTTTCTCTCTCTCTCTCTCTCTCTTTTATTTTTATTTTTTAATCAAGATGAAATCAGTGTATTCCAAATATCCC
This sequence comes from Aythya ferina, assembly GCF_964211825.1. Classification (NCBI taxonomy): domain Eukaryota; kingdom Metazoa; phylum Chordata; class Aves; order Anseriformes; family Anatidae; genus Aythya; species Aythya ferina. The sequence continues at coordinate 17,277,936 of NC_140302.1, read as the reverse complement.
CACCCCCGGCAGACACACTGAGGATTTACAAGGCAGGAAAACTCAGAAAATTAGTCACGCCGACCTTTCCCCGAGGGAAGCCATGGGCATTTTCATGTCATCCAAGTGACACTATTTTCTGGGTGCTTGCTTCTACTTGCAGAAGCCATGAGTATGCAGGGCTGGTTGTTCCTCTCCATCCACGTGAAAGTGCAGGGAAGCCAAGCTCAAAGCCCCTCCCTCCATCTTCTCCAGGAACTTTGTCTTAAATCCTTTGGAGGCAGGCATTTGGGATTTTCAAATAAAGGGCTAACAGTGTCATAGCTTTGCCTCTTCTTTCTAAAATAAATCTTAAGCTTGAGGAAAATAGCATAACTGTGCAGAATCTCTTGCAGGCTTGCTGTCTGCTCCTTTTCTTCTTGGACCTTGGTTCAGAAGGTGACACTGCCAGTGCCACCCCTGCCCACTATGCAGCCAGCACTCCTCTTCCACAGGATGCTCCATGTGGATATCCCTGCTGTCTGCAGATGACTTTTGGCTTCCAGTGGCAGGGTGTCAACTGTGGTACACCTCTGTGCACAGCTGTTCTGCACAATGCTGCAGGCTGTAGCCTTGGCTCTCATCTTCCAAGAGGTTGGGTGGACAGTCTTTTATTTAGTGTGGAGGTGAGGAGATCATATCTGGGGTTTGGCATCTCAAGCTGAGGGGATGTGGCAGTGCTGTACACCCCTCCATCAACTGGCACTAGAGTCCCAAAGGTCCAAAGGCTCGCTTTTGGGGAGCCAAAATTGGGGAAGGGAACTTAACTGAAACTGTTCTCAGCACAGGTATTGCTGTGGTGAGTCTACAGCACTCCAGGTGTTTTTTCAAATAGAGTTTTCTTCAAGTACCTGTAAATATTTTTCCTATCAGCGTAAACAAACTATTGGCGAGTTAAAATTTAATGAAAACTGTCTCTTTAACTCCAAAGTACTTTATTTATTTGTTTTCATTATCCTAATTATCAGCAAGTAATCCAGTCAAGTACACCATTCAGGTGTTCACAGTGGCTGTGAGACTTGGGCAAAGTTTCTTGGCACACCTCTCCGTATGACATCAGTTTCTACAGAGATCACAGGCTTATCACAGAATCACAGAATTTCTAGGTTGGAAGAGACCTCAAGATCATCGAGTCCACAGCAGAACACATTAGAAGGGACTTTGAAAGATTATCTGGACCAGCCTTTTGTGGAAAAGGGTGCTAGCTGAGGTTGAAGTTTCCCTCCTTGCCAAAGTCCAAATGTTTTCCCCAGTGCCTCTCCACCATGGCTGCCCAGTGCCCAGGAAGTGCTGGGGAGAGCACACGTAGTTCATGAGCACTGCTCAAAAGCAGGCAGCCTGTCAGGATCCATTCCCTCAATCCCAGCTGTGCAAAACTGCTGAGAAGGTCTTGTGCTTTGTGGAGCAGTACTTTTAGTCTGAGAGCAGAAGGGCTGACATGTTGCAAGGGAAAGACTGTATGTGCGAGGGTGTGAGATGCATTGCATTTATGGGCAGGCAGTGGGTACTGGCAGGCAAAATGTTCCCTGGGATCACGGAGGTTCACCCTTATCTGTGTTTCTGGGCCATTTTAGGCTTCCCAAAGGAAACCAGTCAGCTTCTGAGGATCAATGTCCCACAGTGTGTATGGGCCTGTCACCCAACAGCCTGCCCTGGAACAGTCCTGCAGCTATCCCCACACAAGCTGCACTGCAAACAAGGCTGAAGTCCAGAGTTGGGAGTATTCAAGGGCATCGCCTCTTTTTGCTTGTGCAAAGCTCCCTGAGCTTCCTAGTTTTCCAGAGGTTTCATGTGGAGCATTGTTCTGTGCTTACATGTCAGCACCCTGTGTCTAGCATTTGAAGCAGTGGCACCTTTAAAAGAGAAAAAGAGCATCGACACTTGGCTTTTTGCACTTGTGTGGTGTAATAAGTAATCAAAGCAGCAGTAGGGTCCATGGGGAAAAGAAGGTACATCTCCTGGATGGGCACATCTCCTGGATTCTTCTGGTGATGGGAAGAACTCAGGGTCAGAAAAGGAGTTTGAAGGCTCTTCCGAGGCTCCAGAGTAAATTGCATGGATGAGCCACTCTCAGCTGTGTGATATGAACACAAACACATCTCTTGACATAAGCTCAGCTCCTACCTGTTGGTTTGCTGAAAGGGATGCAAACAGCCTGTGACCAATTCAGAGCCAGGTGAGAGCAATAGAAGGTGTTAAACTGCTGGGCTGGGTCCACCTGGACACGCCGGGAATTGGTGGTCCCAGCTGGCTCCACAACTTAAAAGGCCAGAGTAGGAGCAGGTGCTTCATGGTCCTCAGCAGGAGAGCAGGATGGGTGTTGTAGGGCAGGCTAGGCCTGTGTGTGGAGCTCTGTTCTTCTGGGGGTTGCTTGGTCCCTTTGCTTTGGTTGTGGGGGCTCAGGGTAGCTTTCTTGATGACCCTGGCCTGCTGGCTTGTGGTCCAGATAGCTTGCAGCTCACCTTACCCGTGGGCTGGGAAGGGAATGTTTCCTTTGTGCTGACTGCTTGGGGTAAGTGAGGGCGATGTCAAGGGGCCTTCTGGCTGCTGCTGTCTTTACACAGTGCAGAGGTATGGCTGGAATGAGAAGAAAAGGGCTGGCTCTGATGTGAAGTGCTAACAGCTTCAGTGCTTTGTGTGTGACTTGGGAGCTGATTATAAGACCCAGCCCTCATGGGCAAGGTTTAGGTGGCCCTGGCTGCTGGGTTCCCTTGTGTCCCTCTGCTGGTTGGGACCCTGTTTCCTACAGAAAGTTGGGGTTGTTGCAGGTCCCTGTTTTTGGTGTGGCATGCTGAAGCCCCTGCTGCTGTCTGCTTTTCCTCTAGACACTGAGGGGAAGGCACATGCCCTGCACAATGACTCTGGCTGTGGGCTCTGGGTTTCGGGGGCTCCAGACGGCTCCAGGAAAGTGTCAGTCTCCTACACCAGCTGCTTTGTCTTTGAATGGGTGAGTGACCCCAGGGACCCTGCTGGGGCTGTGCTTACTGCTGCTCTGGCTGCCCTGACTGGTGTGGTTCTCCCCCAGGATGGCAACTACCTCATGATTGTGGGGCTTGAAGGCACAGATGCAACCGGGCAGAGGGTTCTTCAGGAAGAGAAGCTGCTCAGGTGCCCTGTGGACCTTCCTGGTAAGACTCTGACAGCTCCTTAGGAAACCCTGCCTGTGCCTAGTGGCTGCTCCAAGTCAGCCTGGGATTGGGAAGGGGAGCTCATGGCTGCCCAGGAGACTCCCTGGGGAAGGATGTGGATGCAGGAGCCCAGCTTGCTGGGCACTTGTGCCCTGTGATAAATTAGTAGGGGTTTGTTCATTGTCCTTGAGAATTTAAAGAATCTACTGAGGAGATAAGGTTTCACAACTCACGGCATTGTAACATGGGGACAAAGCAAGAAATCCTGTTTTGCCCCCACCTGAACACAAGCACAACGCATGATCACCGGAGGAAGAACAACGACTCCCAACAACAGACTGCGCAATCTCAGGACAGGTCTCGACAAGTCGACAGGTCTCGACAGGTCTCGACAAGTCTCGACAAGCCGGAACTTCAATGCTATAAAACAGCGACACTGGAAAGGGGAAGTTGCGTGCTGTGGTGGAGCGGAGACTCCCCAGCCGCCCAGCGCTGTTTTGCTTGTGTCTGCTTACTTGATTAATAAAATAATTTCAATAGACCAGTAAATTGTGTGGTCTAATTTATAGCAATTTGGTGCCGTGACTCGGATGAAGGCAAATCTGATTGAAAGACCTTCGGAGGGGGCGCCCCGCTGATTTCAGCGGCCTTCGCTAGGACTACTTTCAATCAAACCCTTCACCGACGAACCCAAAATTAGACACAAGCAAATAAAACCGGTAAACCCCAGGCAACCTTTGTGCACGAAGCCCGAACGAAGACCCACGGGGTGGGTAAGTATAGGCCGGTGTTCCGTTCGGTTGGGGTTGGGTTTCCCAGAGTGTGACAACTGAGACGTCCAATTGCGGACGAAGCGAGAGCGGACCCCTCGGTAGTGCGGTTCCCACATCCCGCGAGGGACTGGGCCACGAAAAGGGGGAGCGTGTGTGTGTGTGTGTGAGGACACTCTGGAAGATGGGACAGAAGAAGAGTAAGCCTTCTGGTCCCATGGGTGGGGTAATGTATGATGTTAGGTTACCCCGGGATTAATGATTAAAAATTGGCAGGATTCCCCTTTTAGGCGGGGAAGGAATAAAGTAAAAATGATACATTATTGTGTTGAAGTTTGGGGTGGTAAACAGATTCGAGGAGACCACCTTTACTGGCCTGTATTTGGGTCTTTTGAAGATTGGGTTTGTCAGGCCTAAATATTTATGTAAACTCAAAGGAACCCTTTAGTCTAGAAGAAAGTGAGTATGTGCACCTCTGGATAAATTCAGATACGAGGATGCATCTATATCCTCTAAAAGAAAAAGGAGGGCGGGATAAAAAGAGAAAGGACTTAGAAGTCCCAACACCGCCCCCGCCCTATATTCCACTGCCCGCACCAACGGCTCCCGTCCTTAATGGACTCCCCGAATTAGCTAATCCAGGAGAATCGGAATCGGATCATGAAACACAGGGGCCGGTAACCAGAAGCAGGGCAAGAAATCAGAAATCTGCTTTAAGGGAGGGATTATATCCTCTACGAGAAATAGCGATGGGGGGACCCCAGCCAGGAATGGAATATGTGGCCATCCCCATTAACTCCGGGGATGTCCGAGATTTTAAGAAAAGGACAGGAGGACGGTAAGCAAGCTTTAATGGCAACTGGCATAGTGTTTGCAGCTGCTGAGGAATAATTCTAACTGGAATAATAACTGTACATTGTATATTGTATATATAAAAGCTCGGGCATTTTTGTTAAAGTATTCTTTTATTCATATGTTAATATGTAAATATAAGAACTGCCATTGAGGTGTATGCCTAAGGGAACAAAATTTGCCCAGGCATATTATCGGCTCATCAGGTTTAAATGTCCTCAGTGTAATTGTCAACAGGCAGTTAATTTACAGTGGTTTGATTTTATTTGTGTATCTATATATTGTGGATTTTGGAGGGATTGGGATTGACTAGTAAAGAGCTTCTAGGAAAACAGTGGAATATTAACCACTGTAGATTACAATAGGAAATGTTCAAAGCAAAGAAACCTCGAGGAAAAGCCCCCTAGGGTGTATACTAACACATTGGAGGGATATAGTGGGGTGAGAGTGTACAGAAAGTAAAAGAACTCTTATCAAATATTGTAATCAATGGTGGCCACTTTATAAACTAGAGGATGGAGCGGAGTGGCCCCTAAATGGAACTATTAATTATAACACCATATTACAGTTAATGTTGTTTTTTGTGGAAAGAAGGAAAATGGGATGAAATATGGTATATTGATTGATATGTTGTTTCAGTATCTTGGAGGGAAAAGGTATGGAATTAAGTTGGACTCTGACTGAGCCTTTGGTGTTGGTATTAGAAAAGTACGGGCTTGAGAAAGATAAAGGAAGTGTTAAAAGGGTTGCTGAAGGTGTTAAAGGTGTGGCATGTAGTATTTAACAGAGCTGTTTGAAATTGAATGAGCAGGGAAAGGTGATGTAGGCATTATCTAAGTAACAGTCTAGAAGTTTTGGTATATTTGCATATTTGCTGTGATGTTTGTTCAGTTTCCCAAGCATCGGGGAGGGGGGGAACAGCCTGCTCCACCAGGGGCCTCTCCAGCAGCCGCAGGGGGGCTTCAGCTCCAGCGCCTGGAGCACCTTCTCCCCCTCCTTCTGCACTGACTTTGGTGTCTGCGGGGGGGTTTCTCGCTCTCCCAACTGCTGTTGAGCAGCAGGGTTTTGTTCGTTTGTTTGTCTGTTTGTTTTCGTGGATGTGCTCTCACAGAGGCACGGACTGTGTTGCTATGGCTTGGCTCTGGGCAGCAGTGGGCCCCTTTGGGGCCAGATGAAATTGTCCCTTACCTACCACGGGGAGGTTTCTGGGTTTTTCTCACGGGGGCTGCCACTGCAGTTTCCCACTCCCACCCCCCCCACCCTCCCCCGAACCTTGCCAGCAAACCCAATACACTGGGGCAGCTAAGTCATTACTGACTTGTAAAGCTTCAGGGATTAAATTAACTAATGAAACCCTAAATGTGATGGGGGTAGAAGGTACTGGGATAACAGTGCCACTTTTGGGGAATACTAAGCTGAGACCAGGGGATAAAATGATCACTGGGCAATTATTGTATGTATCCAAGGCGGAAACTAACTTGTTGGGAAGGGATTTGATGATTAAATTGGGCATTCAACTAGTAAATTGTTAGACTGGAATAACAGTGTTATTAATGGAGTGCTCTCAGGCCCTGAGAGCAAACATATATTCACCTCTGACTGGAAAGACTCTGAAATGGGGGTGGAAGCAACAATATAGGTGGACAATTTTACCTCAGGGGTTTACAGGGCCACCTATCTATTTGGGTAAATTCTAAAAAAGGTTTTGGAGCAATTACAACCTCCCAAGGAGGTATTAATGTTACAAATATGTGGATCATTTTAAGGAGAATCGATACTCCCCAATGGGAGAGAAATGCTGAATAAAGTGATAATGAGGCAAATATTAACTGTTTTACATCAGAAGAGTCATTGGGAGGTGCAAGCAATGTGTGATGTTGTTCTAAGAAAGCATGTCTGTGTAGAAATATATACTTTAGGGAAGCACACATGCAGAGGATGTACTATATGTCAAAAGGTAAATAAAAGTCTTCTGTAACCTATCTAGAGGGGGACGGGAGCCAGGGCTTTGACCTTTCCAAAGTATACAGGTAGACTTTACTGAGTTACTTGTTTGTCCTAATTGACCATGTGACTGAATGAGTGTAAAGCTTTACTGCAAGGATTAAAGCAGGCCTTAGAGATTGAGTGGGATTTTCACAGCCCCTGGCACCCCTCCTCTTCTGGAAAGGTAGAGCGAATGAATGGTGAAATTAAGAAACAACTAACAAAACTTATGCTGGAAATTAAGGCTTCTTGGGTAAAATGCTTACCCCTTGCACTGTTAAACATACGGATGCAGCCCAGAACTGATGTAGGAATTTCTCCTTTTGAAATGCTATATGGTATGCCCTATGACTTGGAATTGCCACTTGATCACCCTCAATTCTAATGAAGACTTTGAAAGAGACTCTTTTTAACACCACGATGGGGAAGGCCCCTATGTTGTTTTGCTTACTACAGAAACAGCCCTTTGGACTGCGGAGAAAGGATGGACACATGCCAGCCGTGTTAAAGGACCCATCTGTGATGAGAAGTGGGAGATCGCTCCAGGAAACAAAGACCTGGAGCTCACATTGCGACAAACTCGATAGGTACCGTGGGTTAAGGTAGAGGCTCTCCCCTGAAGAACACTACTGCTGCCGAGAAGAACTAAAACCTCGTAGTTGGCTGCAACCCAACTGACGAGTGAGGCAGAGGAGTGAATAAGTGGGGAAAGAAATGGGCCTCAGCCATTCCTATCGGTATTTGGGGGTTCTCGCACTGATTTCATCCTGCATAGCGACTCAACACCACTCCCACCAACCTTTTAAATGGACTTTAAGTTGATTCGAAGATCAACAGGTTATTGCAACCCAGATAACATCGGGGGGGGGCCAAGCTTTACTTCTACACTATGTCAGCTGATCTCGAGGCCCCGATGCTGGGAATATATGGGATTTTATTTCTGCCCAAGTTCTAACCCGGGAAAGGGGTACTGTAAATGCCTGAACGTGTATTACTGTGCATACCAGGGGTGTGAAACCATTGCTACAGACTGGACACTTGGGGCTGGTCGGGATAAATTCTTACAAGTGGGATATGGGCTGCAAAGTTGTAACCAACAATTGGATCCCCGTTACAGGTGGTGAGGGCATGGTATAGGGTATACAGGAACCTTCCACGGAAATAAAGAAATTTGCAAGGTTCTATATATAAATATAACAAACTCGGACGATACTAGCTGGGTACTAGGAAAAATGTCAGATTTTACAAACACGGAACAGATAGGGGAGGACTCATCCTAATAAAGAAGGGAAAACCCGAGACTTCCAAGGTAGTCGGGCCTAATAAAGAGTTACTAGGGGAAGGTTTGGTTGTCCAGACTGTAAATATACCTGGGACTGCCCAACCTACTACAGTGTTTTCTAATAAGTTGACAGAGTTATCCTTTCCCACACTGCTTCCAAGCATTGTGAAAAAAAAAGAAAGGGGTTGTACCCAAGGAGATAACTGAAGGGTACTGGCTATGTGTAAGTGTTAAGCCCCCATATTCAAATTCTTCCAAGTGCAATTGGAGTCAGGAAATCGGGATAACTTTGACCCAAGTTACGGGAAAAGGTAGATGTATCGGCACAGTTCCAAGAGATAAAAATGATCTGTGCCATGCCACTGAAAATAAATAAATAAATAAATAAAAATAAGAATGGACCAAACACATAAATGGTTAATTCCTGCAAATAACACTAGGTGGGTATGTTCATTGTTGGGAGTCACTCCTTGCCTATCTTTAAAATTGTTTAACACATCTCATGATTTTTGTGTACAGGTGGTCATTATACCAAGGATTCTATACCACACTGAAGAGTATAAAATGAGGCTCATCAGAATTGGTATGAATCCTGGTTTAATTACTCACCTTGGCTTACTACCCTGCTATCAACCATAGCAGGGCCCCCTTGTTGTTACTTATATTAACACTGACTTTTGGACCATGTATATTCAATCAAGTAATCGCAATTGTGAAAAGTCGATTAGAAGCTGCTCATCTTATGCTTGTGCGTGCTAAGTATGAATCTCTTGAGCAGGAGGAGGACAACGCAGAAACTTTGATGCTCAGTAAGCAGATATTGCAAAAATTCAATGAACAAAATATGTTTGAAAAAGAAAAAGGAGGGATTGTGATAAATTAGTAGGGGTTTGTTCATTGTCCTTGAGAATTTAAAGAATCTACTGAGGAGATAAGGTTTCACAACTCACGGCATTGTAACATGGGGACAAAGCAAGACATCCTGTTTTGCCCCCACCTGAACACAAGCACAACGCATGATCACCGGAGGAAGAACAACAACTCCTAACAACAGACTGCGCAATCTCAGGACAGGTCTCGACAAGTCGACAGGTCTCGACAAGCCGGAACTTCAATGCTATAAAACAGCGACACTGGAAAGGGGAAGTTGCGTGCTGTGGTGGAGCGGAGACTCCCCAGCCGCCCAGCGCTGTTTTGCTTGTGTCTGCTTACTTGATTAATAAAATAATTTCAATAGACCAGTAAATTGTGTGGTCTAATTTATAACATGCCCCAGCCAGCTCTGGGCCGTGTGTTTGACTCTCACCTGAGTCCATGAAACTTCCCTTGATTTATATGCAGAGTCATCAGGACAACTTACACCACTGTCCTCTCTGTTTTTGTCACACACACACACATACCCCTACTGTTCCTGTGCTTTCTGAAAACTTATGCTACCTCTTGCAGCCCTGGATGCCCCAGGCAGCAGCGTCTGCTCTGCTGTCCGCAGCCAGGACCGGCGGCCCTGTGCCTCCTCCCCTGTCAGCCAGGGAGACTGTGAAGCATGGGGCTGTTGTTACAACCCCAGGGACAGGGTGAAGACTTGCTACTATGGCAACACAGGTAAGTGTAGGCCCCTGTTCTCCCCTCCTGGAGGAGCTGCTGGCTGGGAAGCTTCCTTTCCTTGGCAGAGCAGGGTTGGTGCATAGCAGGCCCACAGGTGGCTTAGGGTTGTGGTTTTGGCTGTCAAGGATACTGCCTCATGGAAGTGTCCAGTCACTTTGATTATTGCAACAGAGCTGGCTTTAGGGCCAGGATCAGTGTTACTGTGGGGCACAAGTCTATAGAGCTGGCTGCAGTTGCACGTTGTTGTGCTCAGTGTGTGCTCTGGGGCTTAGAGGCAGGAGGACCTGCAGGACTTGCTGCTCTTGTCTCTGCTGTGATGCGTAGGGCTGTTTGTCCCTGAACTCAAAGCTGACTGTTTTCCTCCAGTGACAGCTCACTGCACACCAGATGGCCGGTTCTCCATTGCTGTCTCTCGGGATGTGACCCTGCCACCTGTTATCCTGGACTCTGTGCGTCTGGCCAGTGGGCCAAGTGCTGGCTGCACCCCTGTAGTGAAGAACAGTGCCTTTGTTGTGTACCAGTTCCCACTTTCTGCCTGTGGCACTACTTTTCAGGTAAGAGCTGCAGCTGTCACCAGGCAGGACTGCGAGCTCCACATAGACCTGGAGAAGCCTGATGTGGCTTTGGCTATTTAGTGGGCACCCTACAGGCTTCTGGAGGCCAAACACTGTTCTGCAGCCTGGCTTTACTGCAGCCACAGTGCCTGGTCTGTTGTTGCAGGTCACTGGAGACCACGCTGTGTATGAGAATGAGTTGGTGGCATCCAGGGATGTGAAGACTGGGAGCCTTGGCTCTGTCACTAGGGACAGCACTTTCAGGTAATACTCTGGAGCTGGGACTGCTGCTATGTGCAGCCTTCCTGGAGGCGTTCTTGCTTGTTGCAAGTTCTGAGCTCACAACAGGGACACTGGTGTAGGGTAGGGACTGGCGTGTCCCTGATTCTCTAATCAGAGGAGTAAAGCTGTTGCTGATCAGTGATGCTACAGATTGCAATCTGAACTCCAGGGAACTTCTAGCAGGTAAAAGGAAGTGTTGGAGGGGAGACTGGGACTATAACTAACTTAAGGAGATCATTAGGTTGCAGCCTTGGAGAAAGGTAGATACTCAGCATCAGAGTGAACTTGCTTGACTTGGGGTGTTCCTGTTCTACCAGGCTACATGTCCGCTGTAGTTACTTGATCACTGGGAGCTTCATCCCCCTGAGTGTTCAGGTCTTCACACTGCCACCACTCCCTGCCGTGTCCCAGCCGGGTCCTCTGTCCTTGGAGCTGCGTGTTGCTTCAGGTATGAGGTCCATGCTACTTGCTCTAGCTTCTTGGGGTGGGCGGAGGCGGCATTAGCCCAGTGGCAAGAGGTGCTCGCATAACCCTGTCCTACCTGGTGTGGTGGTTTTACCGTGCTGGGCAGCTAAACCCCACAACCGCTCTCTCACTCCCCCTCCTTTAGATAAGGAGGGGGAGAAGTAAAGCAAAGAACAACTCACGGGTTGAGATAAGGATAATTTAATTAAAGGGAAATAATTATAATAATTAAATAAAGACTACCATGAACTAAACGATTTAACTAAGGGGAAATAAAAGGGAAAGGGGGAAAAAGGGAGGAAAACAAACAAACAAAATAAATGAAAGCTATATGGAAGTGTAGAGGAAAGAAATTACTCTCTACTTCCCACAAATGAGCGATGATTGACCACGTCCTTGAAGCAAGGCCTCAACGCACGCAGCCGGTGTTCGAGAGGAGGACCGACATCTTCTCAACGAGAGCCCACCCCCCCCCCTCTTCTTCCTGTTTCCACCTTTTATTGCTGAGTGTGACACCACATGGTATGGAATATCCCTTTGATTGGTTTACGTCAGCTGCCCTAGTGATGTTTCTCTCCTCACTTTTTTGCCCACCTCCTAGGAGGGTTAGAGAAAGGCCCAATGCTGTTCCACTGCTGCTCAGCAGTAGACACAACACTGGTGTGATAACACTGCTGTTCCAGCTACAAGTACAGAGTACGGCACTGTATGGGCTGCTGCCGGGAAAGTTAACATTCCAGCCAGACCCAGTACAACCTCCACCCCTTATTCCATAACATTTGTGTCACACTCAGATCCCCATACTTTAGCATACAAGCATTCTCATCATTATCCCTTGTCCTTTAACAGGACAAGGATTTAACAGGACAGGATTAATAGGCAGGTGTATCTTTTCATTCCATAGGTCTTTCTTGGAAAATGTTCATAAGAACTGTTGATGATTAGGTCTTCATCTGCCAAAGTGGCTACTCAAGGCAGGCGGAGTTGGATGTCTGGACACCAGCACCAGCTTAGCTCAAGTCCTTGTTGCACTGCCCAGCTCCTTGCAAAGTTGACCTGTCGTTGATCCTACAGCATCTTCCTACAACATATAACTTAGATTATAGATTAGTTTTCTCTCAATGTCAAATCTCCTTGAGGCACACACTTGATATCCCCATTCTTTTGCATGACCCACCAGGTATACCCTGGTCCTTGGGTGAAGACAATCCCACGAGTGGGTTTGCCTTTTCCTGAGGCAGGAGCAACCCACACTGCCTTCCCCATCCACCTTCCTATATGCACTACGGGAACCTTAGCTCCTTTCACAGTGTGTAGGGGTTTTGTTTCGGCAGGACCAGCACGGCTGTCAGACCCCCTATTGTTAACTAGCCAAGTGGCTTCTGGTAGATTTGTGTCCCATTGTTTCCACATCCCAGCACCTAATGCTCGTAACAGTCTTTAACAGTCCATTGTACCTCTCAACCTTCCCAGAGGCTTGTGGGTGGTAAGGGATGTGGTACACCCACTCAATACCATGCCTCTTTGCCCAGGAGGTAACAAGATTGTTTCGGAAATGACTCCCATTGTCAGACTCAATTCTCTCTGGTGTACCATGACGCCACAATACTTGTCTTTCCAGGCCCAAGATAGTGTTTCGGGCTGTGGCATGGTTTACAGGGTATGTTTCCAGCCACCCAGTAGTTGCTTCTATCATGGTGAGTATGTACCGTTTGCCTTGGCGAGTTTTTGGGAGTGGTCCGATATAGTCAATTTGCCAGGCCTCACCATATTGAAACCCTAACCATCTCCCCCTGTTCCAGGGAGATTTTACCTTCATGGCTTTCTTGATTGCAGCACAGGTCTCACACTCATGGGTAACCTGTGTGATGGCCTCAATGGTCAAGTCCACCCCTCGATCACGAGCCCATCTGTAAGTGGCATCTCTCCCCAGATGTCCTGATGTTTCATGGGCCCATCGAGCTACAAACAGCTCACCCTTACATTCCCAGTCTAGGTCCACCTGAGCCACTTCAATTTTCGAAGCTCGATCCACTTCTTTGTTGTTCTGATGTTCTTCAGTAGTGCGACTCTTGGGCATGTGGGCATCTACATGACGTACTTTAACATCCAGGTTTTCTACCCGGGCAGCAATATCTTGCCACAGGGTAGCAGCCCAGATAGGCTTACCTCTGTGCTGCCAGTTGCTCTCTTTCCATTGCTGCAGCCACCCCCACAGAGCATTTGCCACCATCCATGAGTCAGTATAAAGATACAATACTGGCCAATTTTCTCTTTCGGCGATATCTAGGGCTAGTTGTATGGCTTTTACTTCTGCAGACTGACTCGACTCACCTTCCCCTTCCATGGCTTCCACAACTCGTCGTATGGGATTCCACACAGCAGCTTTCCATTTCCGATGGCTCCCTATCACACGGCAGGATCCGTCAGTAAACAACGCATACTGCTTTCTGTCTTCTGGCAACTCATTGTATGGTGGTGCCTCTTCAGCACGGGTTACCTCTTCTGTTGGCACTCCGAAATCTCTGCCTTCCGGCCAGTCCATAATCTCTTCCAGGATTCCTGGGCGATTGGGTTTTCCCATTCGAGCCCGCTGTGTAATTAACGCTATCCACTTACTCCATGTAGCATCAGTTGCATGGTGTGTAGTGGGAATTTTCTCTTTGAACATCCAGTGTAACACAGGTAGCCGCGGTGCCAAGAGGAGCTGTGCCTCTGTACCCACAACTTCTGAAGCAGCTCGAACACCCTCATATGCTGTGAGTATTTCTTTTTCAGTTGGGGTGTAATTGGCTTCTGATCCTCGATAGCCCCAACTCCAGAAGCCCAGAGGTCGACCTCGAGTTTCTTCTGGGGTTTTCTGCCAAAGGCTCCAGGTGAGCCCATGCTCCCCAGCTGCAGTGTACAGTATAGTTTGCACAGCTGGTCCAGTACGGACAGGCCCAAGGGCTACTGCACGAGCTATTTCTTGTTTGATTTGTTCAAATGCCTGTTGTTGCTCAGGGCCTCACTCAAAATAGTTTCTCTTTCGAGTCACTCGATATAGAGGACTCACAAGCTGACTATAGCCTGGCACATGCATTCTCCAGAATCCCACGAGGCCTAGGAAAGCTTGCGTTTCCTTTTTGCTAGTTGGCGGAGACATTCCTGTTATTTTATTGATCACATCCATTGGAATATGGCGACGTCCATCCTGCCATTTTACCCCCAGGAACTGGATTTCCTGTGTAGGCCCCTTGACCTTGCTTTTTTTAATGGCAAAACCAGCTTTCAGGAGAATTTGGATTATTTTCTTCCCTTTCTCAAAAACTTCTTCTGCTGTGTTGCCCCACACGAGGATGTCGTCAATGTACTGAAGGTGCTCAGGAGCTCCCCCTTGCTCCAGTGCAGACTGGATCAGTCCATGGCAAATGGTAGGGCTGTGTTTCCACCCCTGGGGCAGCCGATTCCAGGTGTATTGGATGCCCCTCCAAGTGAAGGCAAACTGTGGCCTGCATGCTGCTGCCAAAGGGATGGAGAAAAATGCGTTAGCAATATCAATTGTGGCGTACCACTTGGCTGCCTTTGACTCTAGTTCGTACTGAAGTTCTAGCATGTCCGGCACTGCAGCACTCAGTGGTGGCGTGACTTCATTCAGGCCTCGATAGTCCACTGTTAGCCTCCACTCGCCATTAGACTTTCGTACTGGCCATATAGGACTATTAAAGGGTGAGCGAGTCTTGCTGATTACTCCCTGACTCTCCAGTCGGTGAACCAACTCATGGATGGGAATCAGGGAGTCTCGGTTGGTGCGATATTGCCGTCGGTGCACTGTTGTAGTAGCAATTGGTACCTGTTGTTCTTCAACCTTCAGCAATCCTACAACAGAAGGGTCTTCTGAAAGGCCAGGCAGGGTAGACAGCTGCCTAATCTTCTCTGTGCTCAAAGCAGCTATGCCAAAAGCCCACCGGTATCCTTTTGGATCCTTGAAGTACCCTCTCTTGAGATAGTCTATACCAAGGATACACGGAGCCTCTGGGCCAGTCACAATGGGATGCTTTTGCCACTCATTCCCAGTTAGACTCACTTCAGCTTCCAGTACAGATAGTTGTTGGGATCCCCCTGTCACTCCAGAGATACAGGTGAGTTCTGTCCCTTGGTAGCCTGATGGCATTAAGGTACATTGTGTGCCAGTGTCCACTAAAGCTTTGTATTCCTGTGGTTCTGATGTTCCAGGCCATCGGATCCACACAGTCCAATAAATCCGGTTATCCCTCTCCTCTACCTGGCCAGAGGCAGGGCCCCTCTAGTCCTGGCTGGAGCGTCTGCCACTTAATTCTTGCAAATGCACAAATTCTTGCAAATGAGAGGTAGAGGTCCCTTCATCATGGTCAAGAATAACATCAGCTCTTCTACTGCCTCTGGGGTACTGCCCAATAGAAACTGGAGCAGCATTTCTCTTAGGAGCCCCTCTTCTTGCTGCTGTATTTCCTTTCAGTTCACGTACCCGAGCAGCTAGGGTTGAAGTAGGTACACCATCCCATTTCCTCATATCTTCCCCCTGGTCACGCAGATAAAACCACAAGGTGCCACGTGGTGTACGTCTTGGGTACTCTCTCTCTTGAGCAGGCGAATGCTGATTCTTAGTGGCTGAAGTATCACTCTGTCTAGATGAGGGGGAATATACTTTCTCCACGAGCTTGTCAAGTCCTTTAGACAGTTTCTCCACAGCTGAGACACAGGACTGTAGCGGAGCAGAGAGATTGTCTTCATATTGTTGAAGCTGGCAGGACACATCATACATTGTTGGTCCCATCCCCTCGTCCCAGCAAATTGCTGCCAGGGTACTGGCATGTGCTGATGGTGCACTCCGCACAAATTTACGCCACATGGATGTTGTGCACTGGACTTCATCGGGGTCTTGAGGTGTATGGGCATTGTCCAAATCACTATAAATCATCTCCCGCACAGCTAATTCTCGCAGATGCTGGAGACCTTTATCCACAGTGGTCCACTTGCCTATGTGATATACAATATCTTCCTTATGGGGATATCTTTCTTTGATAGCTGCCAGGAGTCGTCTCCAGAGGCTGAGGGCCTGTGCTCCTCTCCCAATTACTTTGTCGATTACCCTTTCTCTAGAGAGGGATCCCAGCTGCTTGGCTTCATTGCCTTCTAATTGTATGCTATTGGCCCCAGCATCCCAGCATCGGAGCAGCCAAGTGAGGATGTGTTCACCTGGGCGTCGACCATAATCCTTTCGTATTTCTCGCATCTCACTCAGGGATATGGATCGAGTGATTTCTGATTCCTTTATGATTTCCGTCTCATCTTCCTGCTGTTTTTGTGATGGCTCTGCTTTAGAGGTGCCTGCCAATTCCCCTTCTCCCTCCTTCTTAGGAGAGCCTTCTTCCCTTACTAAACGAGCTGACCTCCGTTTCCATTGTTTTGACTTGACTATGGGGGCGACTGATACCATAGTTGGTTGGTCCTCTGGGTCAGCCACAGCATGTGTTACTTGGTCATCAGATTCAGAGACTTCCTCCCTCTCTTCAAGTTGCTGGATGATGTTAAACAGTGTTTGATAGGAATAAACCAGGACCCAGCACAATGCTGCAAGCTGTTGTTCTCCGGCATTATAAGGATCAGGACATACAACTCTCAAACATTCTACTAAGTTTTTAGGATTTAGCACTTGCTCAGGGGTGAAGTTCAAAACTATTGGAGGAGACACTCGTGACAGGTATCTGCTAACATCATCCCACACACCGTGCCACTCACCACGAGACTGTTTCGGGACAGATTCCCAAATAAGTTTTCTAAACAATCAACTAATCTTAGAGAGAAAATGAAACCTGTTATTCAGAATTAGAAATAGCAATACATGGGTTACAGATGGATCGTCAAAATACTCCCAAACTGTTGTAATTAGCCCACTGTGAAAGAAGGGAAAGGTACCATTCCTGATATTATTAATAAACTGGTGTCCAGATGAGAAAAGGAAGGCAGTGTAGTTCTGAATATTCTCTGAAAGATAGTTACCATGGGACCCAAATGATAACAGCGCAGAGCCTGAATTCCAGAGTAAAACCAAGGTCAGTGCTTGGCAGCACAACGAATTAAAAAAAGTGAACACAGATTGTAGTACTTTGTCGGATCGGATATATAGGAGAAAGGAGAATATGACACGAATTGCATGACATATGAACAAAGCCATTATTATTAACAGGGCAAGGAACATGGTTACTAGCAAGCAAGTGTGTTAGTTGTATGCGTTTAATCAATTCTATTGTTATCTCAACCCTTCGAGCCCCACGTTGGGCACCAAAAAGGGCTGTGGTGGTTTTACCGTGCTGGGCAGCTAAACCCCACAACCGCTCTCTCACTCCCCCTCCTTTAGATAAGGAGGGGAAGAAGTAAAGCAAAGAACAACTCACGGGTTGAGATAAGGATAATTTAATTAAAGGGAAATAATTATAATAATTAAATAAAGACTACCATGAACTAAACGATTTAACTAAGGGGAAATAAAAGGGAAAGGGGAAAAAGGGAGGAAAACAAACAAACAAAATAAATGAAAGCTATATGGAAGTGCAGAGGAAAGAAATTACTCTCTACTTCCCACAAATGAGCGATGATTGACCACGTCCTTGAAGCAAGGCCTCAACGCACGCAGCCGGTGTTCGAGAGGAGGACCGACATCTTCTCAACGAGAGCCCACCCCCCCCCTCTTCTTCCTGTTTCCACCTTTTATTGCTGAGTGTGACACCACATGGTATGGAATATCCCTTTGATTGGTTTAGGTCAGCTGCCCTAGTGATGTTTCTCTCCTCACTTTTTTGCCCACCTCCTAGGAGGGTTAGAGAAAGGCCCAATGCTGTTCCACTGCTGCTCAGCAGTAGACACAACACTGGTGTGATAACACTGCTGTTCCAGCTACAAGTACAGAGTACGGCACTGTATGGGCTGCTGCCGGGAAAGTTAACATTCCAGCCAGACCCAGTACACCTGGGCAGGAGCCTTCAGGGTCACAGGTTCGAGGCCTGCCTGGGGGGCTGACATTGCTCTCCCTGTTTTCCCGCTAGACCTTCTCTTCACAAACAGAGAAGGACTGGTGGTAGATGGGTGGGTCGGAAGCTGTCTTGGGCAGAGTGACCACGAAATGGTGGAGTTCTCCCTTCTTGGTGAGGCCAGGAAGGGGACCAGTAAAACCACTATTGGACTTCTGGAGGGCTGACTTTGGCAACCAGTGTCCTGAGCAGCTCAGAGTCCCTTGGGAGGCCGTTCTGAAGGGCAGAGGAGCCCAGGAAGGCTGGGAGCTCTTCAAGAAGGAAATCTTAATGGTGCAGGAGCGGTCTGTCCCCATGTGCCCAAAGATGAGCTGGTGTGGAAGAAGACTGGCCTGGCTCAACAGAGTTGCAGCTTGAGTTTAGGAGGAAAAAGAGGGTTTATAATCTTTGGGGAAAAAAGGGCGAGCCACTGAGGAGGACTGTAAGGATGTTATGAGGCTGTGCAGGGACAAAATTAGAAAGGCCAAAGCTCATCTGGAGCTCGATGTGGCTACTGCTGTTAAAGACAACAAAAAATCTTTTTACAAATACATCAATGCAAAACGGAGGACTAAGGAGAATCTGCATCCTTTCCTGGATGCGGGGGGGAAACCTTCTTACAAAAGATGAGAAGGCGGAGGTGCTTAATGCCTTCTTAGCTTCAGTCTTTAGCGGCAATACCGGTTGTTCTCTGGAGCCCAGTACCCTGAGCTGGCGGAAGGGGATGGGGAGCAGAATGTGGCCCTCACTATCCATGAAGAAATGGTTGGCGACCTGCTATGGCACTTAGATGCGCGCAAGCTGATGGAGCTGGATGGGATTCATCTGAAGGGCACTGAGAGAACTGGTGGAGGAGCTGGCCAAGCCGCTTTCCATCATTTATCAGCAGTCCTGGCTATCTGGGGAGGTCCCAGTTGACTGGTGGCTAGCAAATGTGATGCCCATCTACAATAAGGGCCGGAGGGCAGACCCGGGGAACTATAGGCCTGTCAGTTTGACCTCAGTGCCAGGGAAGCTCATGGAGCAGATTATCTTGAGAGTCATCACGTGGCACTTGCAGGGCAAGCAGGGGATCAGGTCCAGTCAGCATGGGTTTACGAAAGGCAGGTCCTGCTTGACAAACCAGATCTCCTTCTATGAAAAAGTGATGCACTTGGTGGATGAGGGAAAGGCTGTGGATGTGGTCTACCTTGACTTCAGCAAGGCTTTTGACACAGTTTCCCACAGCATTCTCCTCAAGAAACTGGCTGCTCTTGGCTTGGACTGGCGTACGCTTTGTTGGGTTAGAAACTGGCTGGATAGCCGGGCCCAAAGAGCCATGGTGAATGGAGTCAAATCCAGTTGGAGGCCGGTCACTAGTGGTGTTCCCCAGGGCTCGGTGCTGGGGCCGGTCCTCTTTAATATCTTCATCCTTGATCTGGACAAGGGGATCGAGTGCACCCTCAGTAAGTTCGCAGGTGACACCAAGCTAGGTGTGTGTGTCGATCTGCTTGAGGGTAGGAAGGCTCTGCAGGAGGATCTGGATAGGCTGGACCGATGGGCTGAGGTCAACTGCATGAAGTTCAACAAGGCTAAGTGCCGGGTCCTGCACCTGGGGTGCAATTACCCCAAGCAGAGCTACAGACTGGGAGATGAGTGGTTGGAAAGCTGCCAGGTGGAGAAGGACCTGGGAGTATTGGTTGATAGTCAGCTGAATATGAGCCAGCAGTGTGCTCAGGTGGCCAAGAAGGCCAATGGCATCCTGGCTTGTATAAGAAGCAGTGTGGCCAGCAGGGCTAGGGAAGTGATCATCCCCCCGTACTCGGCTCTGGTGAGGCCACACCTCGAGTACTGTGTTCAGTTTTGGGCCCCTCGCTACAAGAAGGACATGGAGGTGCTCGAGAGAGTCCAGAGAAAGGTGACAAAGCTGGTGAGGGGTCTGGAGAACAAGTCCTATGAGGAGCGGCTGAGGGAACTGGGCTTCTTCAGCCTGGAGAAAGAGGAGGCTCAGGGGTGACCTTATAGCTCTTTATAAGTACCATAAAGGAAGCTGTAGCGAGGTGGGTGTTGGTCTGTTCTCCCATGTGCCTGGTGACAGGACAAGGGGGAATGGGCTAAAGTTGCACCAGGGGAGTTTTAGCTTGGATGTGAGGAAGAACTTCTTTACCAAATGGGTTGTGAGGCGTTGGAACAGGCTGCCCAGGGAAGTGGTGGAGTCACCATCCCTGGAGGTCTTTAAAAGATGTTTAGATGTAGAGCTTAGGGATATGGTTTAGTGGGGACCGTTAGCATTAGGTCAGAGGTTGGACTCGTTGATCTTGAGGTCTCTTCCAACCTAGAAATTCTGTGATTCTGTGTACTGCTAAATCCCTCTAAAAAACTGTTGTCCTTGGTCAGAGCAGATCTCCCATGATCCACCATGTGGGGTAGGGGGAACATTGGAAGCTGACAGCTAAAGCTCCTGGTCTGGCTTCCTTAGGCTGGATGCCTAATGCTATCCTGCCTTCTCAGCGCAGAGCATGTCTTTGTTACGGAGCAGACAGCAGCAGGTGCAGATCTGTGGAAAGGACAGTGGGGCTCCCCTTTCTGTCACTGCTACCTGCTCTCGTGCAGAACACGGATGGTTTGTGTGGGTAGATAGCCTAGACAGTGTTGCCCACTCTGATGGAGGGGAATGTAAATGCAACCACATTGTCCCCCAGATGAGGTGGTTGTTCTACCTCTGCTAAAACTCGTGAGGTGCTAAGAGTAATAAGCAAGTGAGTTGGAAAGTTTGGGTGAAACTCCAAATGCTTTGTGCAATTTTTGTTTTGTTAGGTTCTACAACACTCTGGATTTTGTATTACTCTTTGCTCTATCAAGTCCATAAAGCACTTGCTGCACTTTTTAGCATTGAAGCTGCTCCCTTGGGTTAGTTGCCCTAATGCAAAACTATGCCAGGAACAAAGCACAGAAGATTTGAACCTTGTGGATTTTGAAGATCTGGCCATATCTCATTACTCCAAAGAAACAGCACGGAAAAAAATGTGTTGTTACAAGTAGAATTTTGCATCAAAAGAGCAAACTGAGGTCAATTTCTTTAAGGTAAAAACCATTCCCTCTCTCAAGAGGGTGGACCTGAGATGTCCTGAATTTTTAAAGGAAATGAGAGAGTAAAGCTAAGTCTCTGATTTTACCTCCAATTTTCCCTGGTGAAAATGCAGTCTACTTGAAATAAGCCACCAAAGAGCTGACAGGAGTGTCTTCCTGAGGAGATTCCATTGTCCTCTAAGTAATCCTTCCTGTTAAACTTAATAAGGTTTGTCAGACTGCGTGTGGTTGAATTTACTAAGCTGACCATTACAACTGTATTGTGCATGTGAAATCAACTGATCCATAGTAAGCCCAAGGCTGTAGAGTAAAATACGGTTCAATATTACACAGTTTAAGTGACTCGTAGGGCTGCTGCCTGGCTGTGTGTGTTTCACTGATGGTTTGTAGCAGGTAAGGTTTCTGCCTTCTCTGCAACTCCTAACATTTGCTACCTGTTCTGCAGGCTGGGATTTGAAATGTGCCACGAGTCGGGGTCTGACTCGTTTCCCAGCTAACAGCATGGCCCGCTCTGTGTATGAATAAAACTAAGCAAACCTTGTGTTCATTTGTTGCCTCTCCAGCTGCCTGTGGGGGCTTCATCACCAAGCTCAACGGGACCATTACTAGCCCTGGATGGCCCAAGGAATATCCTACTAACAAAAACTGCATCTGGCAGGTGGTAGCTCCAGCTCAATACCGGATCTCTCTGCAGTTTGAAGTGTTTGATCTGGAAGGCAATGATGTACGTAACCAACTCCTGCATCTCAGAAGTGTGACTATTGGCTAACTTGGAACTGGGTAAATCCTTCGGGTACAAGCCAGAGGAGCCTGACTTGCTGGTGGAGCTTCTGGTTGTTTCCTGACCCTTGCTATAAGAAGCCAGTAATGCTGATGGTTCTCCTTGAAGTCTGAATCTTCTTTCTCCAGGGAGTGGAGAATTAAAGTTGTTCTGTTATAAATGGACTTCTTTCCTCAGCCAGTTTTGCAAAATAGTAGGTGTTCTCCATCCTTAATAGGTGTCCCATCCCTCCCTTCCCTCAGGCTGCCTTTGTAAGAAAATAGAAGTGAATAAAGAGGTAGTTCTTCAAGGGTAAAGCAAATAACCATGAAAAGAGCCTATTCTCTGCCCTGCCAAGGACAGGATGGATTCTGAACAAAACATTCAGGTTTCACTTCCTCCACTGGAAATGGCTCTTCCTTAATTTGGGAAGCTGCTGAAGTTCATTCGATACCACTAGGCTCTTGAATAAGGTGGGAATAATAATTTTACCTAAATTAAATGGAAAGCCTACTATTCTAATAAACACAGCCTTGCTGGAAGACTAGGGCAAGAAGGGAATGGGGTAAGAACACTGACAAAAGAGAATTGAGGGAAATCAGGAGTGTGTATGTGTATATGGATATTTTCTTTCCCTGTCAGTCAAGCCCCTGTCCCCTCTCTCTGAAATGCTCTATTCTGAGTCCAATGCCTCTTCTTGGCAGGTGTGTGCTTCTTGTCCCTCCTCAATGGAAGCAAAGGGGAACCCGGTCCTAGAAATTCTCTCTGTCTCCGGTGTCATTAAGAATAGTGCTTTCTTTTTCAGCTTCAGATAGCAGCTCATACCTTAGATTATCTTCTCTATCTGTTTGCTTGTGCTCTTGAACAGAGCAGCCTGAAGACGGAGGCTCATCAGAGCCTTTACAAACTTGAAAATACAGAGATTAACCAGCAGACTTTTGCCTAGGCTAGTGAATTTGTGTGATTCTTTTCCTGGTCCCTATTTGAAAAGAAAGAGGTGTTGCTGTAGGTTTCTTTTAGATAAGGAGCCTTTAATAATTCAAAACCTGCATTATGTAATGCACTTCTGTGATACATCTTATGGAATGAAAAACAGTTGAAGAAAACTCTGTATGGGCTAATAAGGTGGTGACTGGACTAATCCAGCAATAGGGGTTGGAGGTTTGTGTTTGTATTCTCCAGTCTGGATATGGGGTTCACAGCTGGTGACGGCGGTAGTCTGCCTCTCACTGGCAACTCAGTATTTATTGGTTTGATCTTGCCCAGACAAGGACGAATGCTCCAAAGACAATGGTGGTTGCCAGCATGAATGTGTCAACACTTTTGGAAGCTACGTATGCCAGTGCAGAAATGGCTTTATGCTGCATGAAAATGGCCACGATTGTAAAGAAGGTAGGTCCCTGCTCTCTGCATTCAGGAAAGATGAGCTACCACAAACACAGAGTGCTTCAGGCCTATGTTGGAAGCTAGTTTGTGCAGCCAAGTGCCGTACCAGTCTGGGGCACTGAAAAAGCCCCTGCTAGCTGAAAAACTACTTTGGGAAAGGAAAAACAGGGCTTGTTTTCAGCTCCATCCTTTTCCCAGTCAACACGGTGGCAGGGTTGGAGACCATGTCACCGGGAGCAGGGCAGAGGAGAAGGAGGAGCAGGAGAATACATTTGGGAGTGAGGGTACAGATGAGGTTAATGGGGCCCAGGGGAATAAACTGGTTTCTTTCACCAGGTGACCAGTTAACTCAGCCAGCTAGCGCGGCTGCACCAGGGGATGCCAAACATATAGGCCTTCCTGGGGACAAACCCAGCAGAATTGTGCAGTAATCCTGAAAGACTTTCTCCAGTGACCGAAGTCTTCCCTAGTTCTGCCATGCTTAGGGTCTCATTGGGCGTGAAGTAGCATGTAGGCCATTTCAGTGATGCAGTTCCTGTATGAGACCTACCTTGATGCCTCTGCCTCATGATCTCCCTCTCCTTCTCAAGCTGGTTGTGAGCATAAGCTGAGCAGTGCCGAGGGAATGATGAGCAGTCCAAACTGGCCTGACAAGTACCCAAGCCGGAAAGAGTGCACCTGGAATATCTCTGCAACATCTGGCCACCGAGTGAAAGTAGTGAGTGACCAGTGAATGGGAGTGCCAGGGGAGAAACATGCTCAGAATTGTGTCTCTGTCACTTTCCTTATTCTTGCTGTAGATCTTCAATGAGTTTGAGATTGAACAGCACCAAGAATGTGCCTATGACCACTTGGAAATGTATGATGGGCCCAACAGCAAGTCACCTATCCTCGGTCGCTTCTGTGGCAGCAAGAAACCAGACCCTGTGGTAGCTTCTACCAACAAGATGTTCCTTAGGTTTTACTCTGATGCTTCTGTGCAAAGAAAAGGTTTCCAGGCAAAACACAGCACAGGTAAGCTGATTCCCTGCCAATATCCCAGTGTGATGAGATGTCATCAGATCTCACTGTGTTGTTTACCAGTGAAGATCAGACCCACTTTTTTGCAAAAGGAGCTTAGCCTGGGTTTTATTTGGTTGTAAATTGTGCTAACCAGCTCTCAGACCACTGCTAGCACCATACCATAGATGCTAGCTGAGAGGTCTACTGACATCAGGTGTTCCTACTCATCTTCCCTTGTTTAAATTGAAGATGGTTGGTTGAGCACCAGCCGCATCTGTTCCTCATCCATCCTCAGAAATTGAGGTGATACAGCTTAGCTTAGCAAGGGATGCCGCTAGGGTATATTGGCCCACACACGGAATGAGCGTATACCAGATTGGTTATGGTGGAAGTAGAGATGTGCTGTGAACAGACACAGCAAACTTGATCTTCTATTTGTGGCAGCCCAGAGGTGGGTGTGTTGTATCAAGGTTCACTTTTCTGAAACCTTTGCCAATAAGTGAACGAAGCAGACTGAGCAGCAGTGCATGTGAGAGGCATCTTCCTCACTGGCAGCGGGGAAACCAAAAGGATCAGGCTCCTCTATATTATGTGGGTCATTGGCTTCATGGATGACTGAAGACTTCACTGTTTTGTCTTAATCGGGTGCAGTGGTTAGTTACCTTCCCTGTTGTACATGTGCTGGAGGTTTTCTTTTCCCACAGACGGCCCAAAAGCGGGATGGCAAGTCTTTGTCATGAGGTAGGGCCTTTGAGGAGACTGTGTTTTGTGCCCTTTCTTCCTTCAGTGTGTGGCGGGCTCTTAAAGGCTGAAGTGCAAACTAAGGAGCTGTATTCCCATGCTCAGTTTGGGGACAACAACTATCCAGGTCAAGCCAACTGTGACTGGGTGATTGTAGCTGAAGATGGTTATGGGGTGGAGCTCATATTCCAGACATTTGAGGTCGAGGAAGAAGCTGACTGTGGGTACGACTACATGGAGATCATACGATGGTTATGACAGCACTGCACCCCGCCTGGGACGCTTCTGTGGTTCAGGGGTAAGCCATAGTGATGGTGAATTCACAGTGCTGGCTGGAGGTGGGAAAGAAGGGAACTCGTGTCCTTTTTCGGAGAGGGTCAGCAGTCACAAATTGGTGATGAGAATGCCTTGTGTGTCTGTGTTTTGCTTCTTCCCCTCCTGGTAAAGATTACAGTCATTTTATCTGCTATACGGAGTTGGTCTGAAAACCCTTCCAACTGGCTTTCCCTTGCTAAGCTATGTCTGTGTGCAATCAGCATGGGACTGCTGCATTGCTGTGCCCTAGCCTGGCCCCAAAAGCGTTATGTGAAAGTAAGAAACTACTTCCAGAGACTGGTTTAATCCTCAGTTACTTCCTGCCTGCAGCCAAGGTACATTGCAGTCATGCTCTGGAGAGAGTGAAGGGCGGAGCTGTTTGACTCTGGGATGGTGTCCTGTCTCCTAAATTGTTATCTGTGTCCCCCTTTAACAGAAGTGACTCTGGAATTGGGGTCACTCACTCCAACAGTGTGTGGTATTTAAAACCAGAGGTTCCATGTTTGGTTTCTCTAGGACTTCAGCGATGAAACAGAGAATGTGCTTATTGAATTTAAAGAGAAACAATCAGGCAGCCCATGTGTCACACCAGCCTGTGCAAACTGGGGAAATGGTCTGGAAAACAAGCAAAGGCGTAGCAGATTGGTGCGTAGAAGTTCAGGACAGTGGGGCAGTAATCACCTACCTG
The DNA here is from genome assembly GCF_964211825.1 of Aythya ferina. Classification (NCBI taxonomy): domain Eukaryota; kingdom Metazoa; phylum Chordata; class Aves; order Anseriformes; family Anatidae; genus Aythya; species Aythya ferina. The sequence continues at coordinate 17,252,005 of NC_140302.1, read as the reverse complement.
CATGCTGTCAAACAGAGTGGTGGGGAAAGCATCAGTCCTGCAGAGAAGCACGGGGAGGTTATTGCAGGACACAACAGTGAGGGAAATCGTCAGTTTTGCTTGTAAGATATATGGCTAAGTTATTTTGCTGCTAATCGACCCTGGAAGGGCCTCAGCTGCCTACAGGGTCCACTTTGCATTGTTTCATTTCCTGAAAAGATTAGGACAAATTAGAGCATACTCAGAAGGCTGGAACAAGAATGTCAAGGGAGTCCTGTGAATGTGACCTACCAAAACCAACCGGAAGAACTGGGATTGTAGAATGGACTGGCATCAGTCGTCACATGTTAAAAGGCATGCATGCAAAGAGCAAGGGTATATGCTCAGGAAAGCAGGCAGGGCAGGAGGTACTGAGTTCTCAGTATTTGTGTTTTCTGGCCAGTCTGTCTTCACTGTGAGCTTGAACTCTGGTATCGTAATGCAGTTATTTAGCATGCAAACTTGACCAATCTATGTTCTCTCTCTCTCTTTTTTTTTTTTTTGTTTTGGTCTTCCTTTTCTGCAGCCTCTGGAAGAAATCTACTCTGCAGGGGATTCCATCATGATTCGATTTCACACAGATGACACTATTAACAAGAAAGGCTTTCACGCCCGATACATTAGTACCAAATTTCAGGATGCACTGCATATGAGAAAGTAATGTGACTGCTCCTTTCAGACATTCCCCATCTGAAGATTGAGACATTTAACTGTGATCTTTGTCTTTTTTTAAGCTTCTGTGCACCTGGCCTAAAGCAGTGTACAGCATTTTCTGTAACTAAAACTAAATCCAGTCACAAAAGTTTGCCTCTGAAATCATTAGCTTGACCCTCTCTTGTTAACATACCCAGGACCAAAAATTGTCTTCTAATCATATCTGTCAGGGCATAATCATTGTATTTTGCACAGCTTCCCGTGGGGTTGAATGAAGACTGAGCTTGAGCTGAGAGAAGTCTCGGTCTCTTGAATATCCTGTCTCTAGGTGACACTTCCTAGGCATCCTGTACATGAGCTGTGTGAATGCATTTCCTGGAGCAGATGATGAGGACAGCCACCCGGTAGGATTTTCTCAAAGGACCTTGGGGAGCACCCACTCTCCCCTACAAAGTACTCTGTGCAATAAGTGAACGACCAGACGGCCAGGACTCCAAATTCCATGGCTCCTTCTATCCCATCTATTTATTGTCTTGGTTATCGTGGCTTGAGAGGTAGGAAACGGTACGGGGATGGTCTCTTTAGGTCTCTATTTCACTAAGGCACTCATGGGCAATTATGAGCTAAAAGCTGAGGTATGTTAGCTTTAATAAAGTATTTATAATCCAAGGATTACTATGTTTACATAACCAATGTACTGTCAGGCTCTGGGGTGACACCTTCTGCTTGGGTGTATGACTGTGAAGTGGGGGGCCAGCGCCACTGTCAGGCACAAATGACCTTTCTGGAGATGAGGCCTTTTCCAGATGGATAATAAATTGACCCATCCCTCTCCAGAAGTCCTTGAACAGAATGGGATCCAAGTATTGTGAATACTATGGGAAGCAAATGCATGAAAATATTTTCTTGCTTAGAACAAGAAAAATAAAATAATTTATACACACACATGGTTGTATGTATATAAAATGTGCATGTAGAAGAGCAGTAGCCAAAGCCTTAATTGTCATGTGACCAATACTGATCCATTGACTATAGCTTTACTGCAGACTGCATAAAACCATGTTATTTCTGTTTGTTTTTCTAGCTCTGTTTTGTTTCTGTTTTCATTTTGTGTGGCCTTTTTACAGGGAAGGCCTTTTGTCTCAAGCTGTTTGTCCATACGTGCCTGTGAAAGTGAGGTGTGCTAGCTGGGGTCTCTTCCTTGCCCCCATTCAAGCAAAAGTGCAGTGACTCAGGTCTGGAAATAAAAGCCTGACGCCAGTCCCTGTGAAGCAGAAGGAAAGTTCCAAGTGGCAAGCAGCAGTTCAGATTTCCTGGCTCTCTAATGGGAGTAATGATTCTGGAGAGAAGTTACTGTAGAAGCTTCCTGTGTACTTCAACATCTGTGCTCTCTGTTGCGATATTTTCTCATCTTTCTCAGACTGTATTCAATGCTCTGGTTTGTTGCAGATGCTTGCAATATGGTTTGATGGATCTGCTGCATTTGTTACCATTCAAGCAGGTGTCTCTTGTGACAGTGTACTCACAACTGTTGTACTGTACGTTTCAACCAATGATCTGTGTGGAGTATTTCTGCTGTACTGACTGGGCTTAACAGTCAATAATTCTAAACGTGTGAAAGTTTCTTAAGAAAAAAAAAAGTGAGACCCTTTAAGGTGTATATACATATTCTGGTCTTCGTGTGGTTTTACCTTTCACTAACTAAATTTTTTTTTTTTTTTTAGAGGGGGAGGGAGAGGGAGGATGTAGGGGCAATCAAAATGTACATGTGCAGAATGAGTCTCTGCATTCATTAAAGACTGGATTCAGTTGCATGTTCTGTTGTATGCATGCATTTACCACGTCATCAAGGGGAGAGAATTTCTTAATACGTTTCTTGTTTCTGCTGACTGTTGGTTGTGTCCGCAGCTAATAGCGGGTGGGATTTCCTGTCTGCAGAAGGTAACTTGCTTGAGCCTTCGCTTGATCTTGGTTTTGGGAATCAGAAGGACACTTAGGCAGTGACACTTGGTCAGCCAAAGGCTACATCATTGTCTTGTGTTCTGTGCTGATCCTTTAGTGATCTGGGATGTAGATCTACAGTGATAAATGTGGATGTGGAAATTAGTCCATAAGTAGATTTCAAAAGAGAAAGGTCATATAGTACTCTACAGGGTAGAGCCTTCAGCAGCAGGTCCCAAAGTCTCTGGGACGTGAAACTCGTGTGTAAAGGACAGCAGGATGAGCATAAGGCAGGTGTTCCTTACTGCAGCCTTGTGGTCTACACTCCCACTGTAACAGCAAAATGTCCGGTAGCCAAGCAGCACCTAAGATGCTTTTCTTCCTCTTTTTGTCCTCTGCTTGATGCCTGTCGTGCTTCCTTACGGATCATATCTGTGTTATTCCCCCAACACATACACAGTTCATGCATGTCCCACCACCCAGTATGCTTCCTGTGGTGTGTGTCAGGGCCACTCAGAACTTCATAGTGACTGAATTTCCTCCCAGCTGCTCCCAAAGGCAGAGCAGCAACAGAAACACAGTAAGGAAAAAGCATCCCCGTGCAGCCTCCTACACCAGAGTGTTGTTGCACAGCATGACTCAGGAATGAGCCTGGATGCTGACAATCAAGTCACTTGGTAGACATGATTTCCAAAATGAGGGCCAGGAAGCCTTCAGTCACATAGCCAGTTATGGGCTAAAGTGATGTTGAAGCATTGGAAACGATGCAGACCAAGGGAAGCCAGTGGGGAATGGGAGGTAAAATAGAAGATGGAATATGAACCAATGCAGCAGCTCATGGAGAAACACTGACATCTGCAGTTGCAGCAAGGTATGTTCTCACTGTGTGCATGATCTATCTGTTGTACGTGTGGGGACCTTTCACAGGCTTATATATATATTCACTGTGGTTCAAATAGCATTGTCCTTTAATTTCTCTTTCCACTCTGATTGCCAGCTACCAGTGCTGTGGGAAATGGCCAAGCCTCATTTTAAGAGACGGGACTTAATTTTCCAGAAAGTGCCCAAGAACCGTCCAGTCACCATGTGTGAGATGCTGAAGGGAATATCTGTTGTCTGCCAGGAGATGCTTCATCCTCTAAAAGCATGAATTCAGTGGTACACCACAGTGGAGACAGAGAAGGTTGTCCACAGCAGAGAGCCGTTGGTCTCAGCATCAGGCATGAAACAAGCTGGCAGAAATCCTCCACTTTGTCCTGGCATTCCCAGTAAGCGTGCTCTGTCAGACAAGGTGTTAGCCTTAGAGAATAAAAGTAGGATTCCCCTCAGGCTGGGCTCTGGTACGAATTAAACACATCATCTGAGCCAGGAGCACTTTTGCTTGCCATAAGGCAGATAAAAAGGAGGTGGAGTCCTCAGTGCCCTGAAGCTCAGCTTTCCACGTGCTGGCCAGACTCTGCCCCCGGCAGAGGAGCTGCTTTACCAGGTGTGCTGGGATCCAGCCAGGTTACTTGACTCACCCTGACAGAAATGCCATCGTCTCTTCCTCTTTACAGGTCTGCAGTTTGTTTTTTAGCAGGAAGAGAAGCGTATCTTAAAAGGAGTGCTAACCTGGAGCCGGACGGTCAGCTGTTAGCGCATGCAGGGATTTCTCGGGGAGGAGAGCGAAATGGTGAGTGGGAGCCGTGCTGTCTCTCTCGGTTGATGGATGAACTCAGGGGAGCGGTCAGGGCAAGAGAAGTGAGGCCATGGGATCACTCAGGTGTTTGGTGGAATGCTTCCTGGGAGCATTCAGCCCTCCTGTTTTCTGCCCCAACCAAGTCAGTCGAGCTGGCCCTTCTGCTCTCTCTGCGTTTCCCTGTAGTGCAACCAATGCTTTCTGACACCTGACTGGGTTTTAGTGTCTATCTCAGCTTTTCTGTCCTGGAGGTGTCACCTGGTGTTGGGCAGTTGGGGCAAAGTGGAAGCATGGTTGTGTTGTTTTCTTTTTTAAGCTAAACTGCAGTATAAAGCTTTCTCTTGCCCAGGATGTGCCCTCGGCAGACAGTAACTCCTGTAGTTAATGCTGCAGGGAAATCTACCCAACTCACGTCAGGTCACTGACACTCAGAGCCCTGTAAACATCATGCTAGAGTAATCTGGGCAATCGGCAAACAAAAGCAGGGGCACTGCAGTCATTTGTCTGCAACCACTATGTTGAATTATGCTCACTTTAAGTTTTGAAATGTCAGAGCAGGCAGATCAGGATTTTCAGCTGGGACAACTAGAAGTATTGATACATTGGAAGTCAATAGTAATTTACACGCAAAGATCCTTTCTCTCACAATGGGTAGTGTACAAATTTCCATACTTTTATTTTTTTTGCAACTGACTTGAGACAATTGCTTTAAGCTCTTGTACACTTGAGAGAAACGGGCTAGTTCTGTGTCTTGCTCCAGTGCAGAACCAGGCTTTTCCTTTAAATAAGGGCTTACTTTATACTTTCTGTCCTCAAGTGTTAAGGGATTAAGTCTTTACCCCTGGTCTGAAACTATGATTAAATAAGCTAGGAAAAGCATTTCTACTCAAATCAAGGGCTACCAGTCAGGTTATTGCAAGGAACAAACAGACCTGTTGCTAGCTGGCAACTTGATTTTGTTAACAGTCAACGGCACACACAGATCTATTTTCACAAATACCTTGAGCACAGAGAGGTGAACAGAGGTAAACAACACATTTTATGTGGCTCCTTCTCTTCGGACTTTCATTTAACCTGCATATGCACAGTCCTGGAAATAATCACGAAGTCCATTAAGTGTACGGTCTTTAACCGAGAAGAAGGAAATAAAATAAATGTACAGCTTCAGAGAAGATAAATATCCAAGCTCAAACATTAACAGGTCAGCTGTTCAGAAAGGCATGTGTCAGTGAGGAAGCTCAAAGAATGCACAATAGGAAGTTCAGGTGAGAACATCTCTGTTGTATTTCATTCCCAGCTGGCAGCCTGGGTGCAGCGGTACCTGGGCCTCTGGGGAGTTAGAAAGAAATCAATCCTTCTCATTTGGTGACCAGTTGTTAACTGTGTCTGCTCAGAGGCATTTCCCAACATCTGCAGTCCCTACGACAAGCTGTTGAAAGGTTATGCTTTCAGTTCAATGTCCACGGCCTGCCTGTAAAGGCCACGGTTCTGAACATGCCTCCAGCTGCAGTCTGTAGTGGGAGGATCAGTTCTGGACCTTTCAATGAGCATTATGATCCTTCACGCCCGGTGATGTGTCCTGCTCCTAGACCACAGGCCTTAGACTGGGCTGAGACTGAAGAGCCAAATCTCTCTCAGCTTGCTTGTGTTCGAGCCTTCCTTCTCCGTAAGCTGCAATGCCCAGACTTTTATTGGCACGCTTTGACCTCCCTGATCTGAAATAACCATGCCCAACTCAGGGCATGGCAGCAGAACTTCCTGCAGGCAGAAAAAGGGCAGCTTTCTGCCAGCTCCCTCCCTACTGGCTTTTGGTGGATGCAAAGTGAAGCTCCCTTTCAGTCTTCTCCTGTCACCTTCCACATCAGTTCCAGGGGAGATCTCTGCAGATTTGCTCTTTCGCTCCTTTTTATTTAATTCCTGTGTGTTTCTGGTGCTGACCAGGGTTCAGTAATAACATTGAACCTACCTGTCTTAACAGAGTTGCTTCCTGTGGATTAAAGAAGAGGAGGGAAAGGCTTCTGCACTGCTTGCCCTCATTGCCAGCCTCAAAGCTAAGCTTCCCTTCCCAGCACTGTCAGTAGCACCCGTCCCTACAGGCGGCCTCAGCTGCCCACAGAGCTCACCATCTAATGGACGCAGTACTGCTTCCAACAGTACAGCTACACCAGCAAGAGAGATTGAGAGCAGCTTTTAACTTTCTCCAAGCCTCTTTCTGCATTCCTCCTAGAATGGTAGTGTCTGTATCCCAGCTGCCCCAGGCAGCAAAACATCACCAAACAGCTGTTGTTCTGCCTGTGGAAACAATTTAGTCAGGAAGGAGTTAATGCCTTTTTTCATCTGTCTGTTGAATCAACAAGAGCAGGAACTGCAGCTGGTCTGGGGCTCAGAGGCTGCAGGTGGAGGTGCTTGCTGTCTTACCAGCTGCCACTTTCCTGTAGCTCCCCAGCCACTGTGGGGACAAAGAGCCTTGTCCTCCCTCACTGGGAGCTAGCTGCCAGGGTGAGCTCCTTGCGCGATAATCCCCGACTACTCAGAGGCGGCTCTGCATGGCGTAAGCAATTCCAGTAAACCGGTTCAAGTTTATTTATTTGTATTGCTTTCTTAAGTAGTACGACATGCTCTTTGTTTTCTCTGGAATAACTATCACAACTTAATATTCAGATCACATCGGTATATTCTCATGCCGTCACCTCCAGTCACTTCAGAAATATCCCTGCCCACTCCCACAGATGGTCAGGCCACCTGATACTCAATTCCGTTTTTTATTTTCTATTTGTATTTTTGTTATTTCTCTGCAGACAACAACATTTTCCAAAGCCTTTTACAACACAACAGTAAGTACACTGCATAGGATGAAGATCTATTGCCTACTCAGCACTGTGGTACATATAGGAGCTGGGGAAGTTCTGGAAGAGAAGGAGGTGCTGTTCTGGGTGGGCGGCTGCTGGGGATCTTCTCTGACATACTGTCCTAACGCCACTGACGTTATATTGTAGCAATAAGGGCAGGTGAGATGCTTACAGAACCCCCAGTCCTGCATTTGTGCCTGTTTTCTCGTTTATTTAGAAATGGGCAAATCCAGTAAGTTTGCAGTATTTTACTGCATGAGCTGTCAGCTGCAGGCGGTGGGTCAGTCTGGGCAAGGGAATAACAAGCGATGCGCTTGCCACCATCACTGTGTGATAGGCTTTCTTGTCGTGGGGCCTCAGCTGCCTTTGGAGCTGGGTGGGACATTTTTCAATGGCTAGAAAAATCCAGAGGGTTTTGTTTTGGGTTACACGCAGTTTTCAGGGCCCTGCACTACACGCATTGCTTCTGTGAACCCAGGCAGAGTGTGCAGCACCCTCCACTGACTGATGCTCGAGGGAAGGCCAAGCAGGCAGATGATGTGGCAGGGACAGAGAGCAGCCTGTTGCAAAAGCACATCATTTCTTGGGGCTTCCTGCTATCCTTTTTGCTGCTTCCCCTTCAGAGTCCAGCTTTCTCTGGCATATATTTGTGCTTATTTCCTGCGTACACTTTTTTTTTTCCAGCCCTAAGCCCCTTTCTGAGGAAGAACATGTATTCCTTCCAGGCAGAGCCATTGCTGGAAGGACCAAAGTCTGGGTTCTTGCTTATGACTGGCACTCACAGGCCACAGCCTCAGGGTGCAGCCGAGTTCTCCGTGTGTAACCTACCATGGGCTGTTATTGAAGTCTTGCAACTGCTTGCTTAGCCTCTGTCCATGTTAGCTTTATATGAAATATATTTTCGCAATGTTCTTTAACCATCTTATTTCTAGACTTCTGCAACTACAATAGGAAACACAGCTGTCCAAGCAGATTGTTATGGGGTAAGACTTTGCTTTGTTATTTAATGAGATTGTTTTCATGGAGCATTTTCCCTCTAAAATCAAATCTTTGCTACCTTTGTCCATTCCCATTTGCAGTGCAGCTGGGCTAGATGCCGCTGTTGTGGCCCAGGGCTGCAGTTTTGTCTCTCACATTGGCTATCCTTGTTGCATGCTAGCCCCACACTCTGCTACTGAGCACAGCATTAAAGGATCACCATGCATGCATTTGACCTGATTCTCTTTCTTTGTGAGTTAGTACCAGCCCTGGGTGATTGGAGTAGCTGCAGGGATACCCAGCTTCCTGGCCTTGGTCCTTGCAGTCATCTTGGCAGTGGTCTGTGTTCTCCAGTGGTCAAACTTCAGCTGGAAGCAGGTAAATACCTTCCATCTCCTGGATGCCTTGCCACTTGTGAGCCTAGTCCTCTACATCAGAGTTCTGGTTCAGTACCTTCTGCAGCTCTTAGGATGTTCAAGACTGAACCCCTAGGCACCCCTACCCACAAACCGTCACTGCTCTGCAAGGAGTTACAGGATCATAAAGATAAAAGAGAAATTCGTGTGAAAATATGGGAGAGTTACTGCCAAGTGGTCCGTTAACTAGCAGGAAGTAACCAAAGAATCTATCATCATTGTTCTTCAGTGGATTTCTCTTGTTATTTGCTAGAGGAAATCATTCGTTCAGGAATCCTCTGACTACAAAATAGTGTTATTTAGTTCCCCAAACACTGCCGCATCGTTTCATACTATGTGGTCAACTTTTTCCTCTGTTCCAGCCCATGGGGTGGGTTTAAATGCCCACCTCCCCATTGGTGGGGTAGAGCGAGGGGGTTGTGTAGTACCCTGCCTTGTTCCTCTGGGGTGAAAAAGCATTCATGTGTCCACGGAAGAGGAAAATCAGGAAGCATTGTGGCAGCCAAACACTGATGGTTCTATGGCCCTTTCCTCCCCCTACCACTTTTCTAGGTGTTTTAACCAGCTCTAGGGCTTGCATGGCTCATTGTTTTCTTACTTCAGAACGAAACCTGTAACAGTACCGAGGGAGGTGATTTCCATGTTGTTGTTGTTGGTTGAAGTTTTTTTGATTTGTTTTGTTTTCTCTGTGTGTAATTGTGCTAGTGAGTGTTTTCCCCTATATTAAAGGGGACCGGGTGGGTTTAGGATGATGTAGTGAAGGCGATTCTTGGGCATCAAGGGTTCACTGCTACAAGGTAATTCCCATGGGCTCACATCAAGTGGCCCGTGTAATTGTCCCAGATGAAAAATCATTTTGACGTCCAGCTTAGATTGTTAGATATTATTCCATGTGGTTATTTCGGCCCCGAGTATGTTCTGAGTTCTGAGCACTTTGGTAACAGGACGTTTTTTCCCTGCTCTGTACTTCTTGAACTGTTGTTGGTGAATTGTAGATAGGTGGTGTTTGTCACTCTTTCTGCTCACCTCTTCAGAGAAGTGGCTGTCCTGAGATACAGGAAGAACACGAATATGAACGATCTCCTCCCAGACCTCCAGATGTAAGTCATCTGTTAACTGATTCTTACTGTAGCACACAGGCTTCCGAGTGAGTTACTAAACAAAGGACTGGCTTTAAGGGTAGCCCTAGACAAATAATAGAGACTTCATGGAAAGCTCTCTCCCCATGCTTGCCTGTGGCTCCTACACTACTGCTGTTTCTAGCTGTATGTCTGTCTGGTGCAATCTCAGATGAGGGGCCAGCAATAGAGTGCCATTGTTTTTAGAGTACACAGGTATTCCAGCTGCATCCTGCATGGGCAAAAATGGAGGGAGGAATGAACCTGAAATATGAGCAAATACATTTTCTTCAAAATACTGCCAAACATTTCCAAAGAAAGGCAGGAATTCTCATGCACTGTATTCTCTCTAGCCTGAGTACTTTGTTACAGCCATTGCAGAAATAATATTTTGCTTCTAGGACTTTTATCTGACCATGATGGAGGAGACGACAAACGTCTACGTAAATGGAGATCAACAAAAACACTTCAGACCAGACATCCAAGCACAGGCAAAGCCCCCAAGGATGAATAAGCCCAGAAGAGAGCCACCTGTGGTGGAATACGTTTATGAAAATCATCCTCCCTTTCACTGAGAGAAAAGCACCAAATTGTGGCTGGAACCAGAAATAACAGACACAATCCTTTTCCTGGACACTAGGGGCTACACAGCTGCATTTCATGAACAAGAGTTTTCTCTTTGTGCATACAGGAAATTCTAGAGAACAGGACAAAGAGACTGCATGGCGAAAGAACCCGTTTGGAATTATGCCTCTGAGATATGGAAGCAAAATGAGATTCCCCTCATTTTGGAAGTAACAAAGTGCTGTGGGAGAGGTGGTCTTGCTGTTCTCCTGAATTTAATTTATTTTAATAAAGAACATCTAAATCCTTGTAGTGACAGTAGAGTGGACAAGTAGAGTGTTTGCTGGAATCCCCACATTCAGGTTCTTGAGCTCCTCACAACTGCTTGGGAAAACATGAATGAACCCTTGTTTTCATTTGACAGAAGGAGACTAGACTGTAAATGAGGTGAAGTGATAAGCCCAAGAAAACTGGAGGGAGTGAAGTTCCAGCTGCTGACTTTAGCCCCAGGGATGGCAATTTCCCTTAGTTCTCGGCTAATCCTTACCCACAGTGGTGTCTCACTCACACTATTTTCTCTGTGCCCCTACAACAGGTATTTCAGCCAGGAGGTGAAGTAGGAATGCTTATTCTCCTATGATTTCAGTAAGAGACACCATTCAGAGAAATGGTCTCCTCTGCAGCCCCATCTCGATTCATGCGAGGATGCTGGGTGGCCACGGTGACAGGCAGGGTTGTGTTGGAAAATGCTTTGGGAAGAAAGAGGAGCCGAAGGGAAGATGCTCCCCGCCTGTGGAAAGGCTGGGCCATGGAGTACCCTAGGAATGAGAGGGGCACCCAGGTGGAGACAGAGGTCCCACCAAAGGGGCACAGCACTGAAAGTAGCCAGAGCTTCAGCCTGTGAATGGAGGAGTGCTGTCATCCAGGAGGGATGCTGCCTGTCAGCTCTTCTGGCAGCGCCGTGGCCACAGGTGCTGTGACCTGCTCTGCAGTGGAGCAGTGGCTGCGGGGACTGCCCCAACCCAAAGAAAGCAGCAGCTCAAGGCCTCATAAATAGATTTTTCTTTATTGGGCTGTTAATGTACACGTACCATACTGTCCATCAGCAGAGCATGCTGCCCTCAGTGGGACACGTGCTGCAGGTCGTGGGCAGCCACAGGAGCCCTGTTTGTAAGCAATTTGGCTGTTCAGTGGGACTTCTGCACTCAGTGAGCACACACAGTGTCAGTGCAAGGGGCTGCAGAGTCTCACACACACACACAACTTCCCTGTGACACAGTAGAGCAATTCTGGGAGGCTTTGAAATCATCTGCTCTGTGTATGCACCCAGGTTTGAAGAGCCTGGGACTTTGGGAGCTGTCTTCCTGGGGGTGTTGTGTAGGTGAGCCAATACTCCTGTCATTGGATTTAGTAGAGGCGTAGAGATATAGAGGACTAGATGGGCTAGGGAACACCGCACAGAGGTTTTGTGCCCTTCAGCGGGGAAGAGCACAGAGCTGGTAAAAGGGAGGAACATTTCCTAATCCACTCAGCGTAGGGGTTATGCTGAGCTCCTCAGGCTTGAGGACAGCCTTCAAGGTGAAGTTCTGCAAGATGGTGGTCAGGAACAAGAATATCTCCATGCGTGCCAGGCCCTCTCCAGGGCATATTCGCTTCCCTGGAAGTAAAGACAACAAATAGCACTGAGCAAGTGCTGCTGAGTGGGTTGGAGTTTGTGCTAGGCCTACGTGCTATGCAGCTTTGTTTACTAGGTGCAGCTAGTAAATAAAGCTAGTAAATAGCAGCAGGGAGGTGACTGACTGGGTGTGTGAACGAAGAACAGGAGAAGCCTGGAGAGTGGAGGGAGGAGGCATCACGTGGAGAGGTCGAGAGAGTGAGGTGACACAGCGTGGGTGATAAAGAGGAGGGCTGGGGCTGTTGGTAGGTGAGTGGTTGCGAGTAGCCTACTTAAAGGTGCCCAGAAAGAGTGGCAGCTCCCAGTAGGAGTTCTAAAAAGCCCCCAAAAGAGAGGGCTGATGTGGGTGGGAAGGAACAGCAGCGAGTAGGTACACAGAGAGCAGCGAGCCCCAGGGAAGTAGTGGCAGGACCACACGGGGAGCAGGTGTTATGGGAAAAAGCAGGGTGGTTCCCCCAGGGGAGGACAGCAGCTCCTGGGAGAGGAAGCCTGTGTGTTACCTGCTGAGAAGGGCATGAAGAGTTCACTCTTCCTAAAGGTGCCGTTCTCGTTCAAGAAATGTCCAGGATTAAACTCATGTGGGTTTGGGAACTCCTTGCTGTTATACAGCACAGAACTGAGGACGGGGAAGATTGTGGTGCCCTGCAGTAAGACAAGAAGAGCAGAAGTGAAGGGGAGGTGACTAAGGTCACTTAACCCCACTGCCTGTCAAGTTAAGGCTGAGGTAATTAGTGCAATCCTCTCAGAGCCTTCAGCGGCCCTTTGGGGACTCTCCCTTTGGAGAGGCACATTTAGGGAGGCCCTGCTAGATGTTACAGCATAGACAGTTGTTCTGGCTGCCCCTCCTGTGTTCCCTTTCTGTTTCAGCCCATTTATCCTCTCCTTTCTCTGGTTGTTTGGGGACACCCCACCTAATTCTTCTTTCTTGGTGTTTCACTATAATGAACTTGTAGATGTACAATGTTCCTTCTTTTCTGTGAGCCCTGAAAAGCAAAAGCACACAAGATTGTAGCTCTCTTCCCTTCTGACAATTTTTTTCCTGCCTCCATCCTCTTTCTTCTTACTTTCTGAGCAGTCCCTGACTGGGGAACAGGATAAACGATCCAGAAGTGATGACAAAAGAGCACTCTGCTAGAAGCTGGACTCTGCTAGTTCCCTGGGTGCTGTCTTGATTTTACAGTGACAGATGAAAATCGTGACGCCAACAGGCCCCATGTTGCTGTTCCCCCAGTGTTTGTGGTCCCTCAGAAGATGGGAAGTAACATGAGCATCACTGCAGTGGTCCAGGCCAAACCAGGCCATGGGCTGCCCTAGCCTATCAGGCTGCCTCTGGGAGTGGCCAACAAGGATTGCCTCAGTAAGTGTGTAAGAACAGGGCAAACAGGTTCTGTTCATTCATCTGAATGTAAATACAGTGTCCATCACATTTTGCCTTGGGGTCTCTACTCTCAATAATCACAGACTGACTCTGCCTCCAAGGAGATGCCAGGCTCCCCCAGATGGCAGTGAGCAGTTCCCCAGCTTTGCTGCCTTTGTGAGGAGACACTGCTCTGTTCTATTTGTGAGCTCAGCATGTTTCTACTGATAGGTCAACCCACAGAGCAAGTGAGCAGAGGTGTTGGGCAGACCTAGTGTTCCAGTCTCAGCCCAGGGGAAAGCAACAAGGAATTGCAGGTATGCTACAGCAGCCTGGGGATCTGAGGAAAACTCTATGAAGGCCCAGGTGATGACATGGTCAGGTCACAGCATTTCTAGCTTCTGGCGTGTAACCGACAGCCTGAGAGCAAGCATGCTGCCACCTTGTTGCTGGACTTGAGGGAGCTTGCCCACTAACCTTGGGAATGAAATGCTCTCTGAAGTAGATGTCTTTGGTCACAGCATGAGGGACGCTCAAGGGGATGAGGGTGATAAAGCGCTGGATTTCATGGGCCACTGCATCTGTGTAGGGCATCTGGGTCCGGTCAGCCACACAAGGTCTTCGTGATCGTCCTACGACCCGGTCAATCTCTTCTTGAACTTTCTCTGTCAAGAGAAGCACAAACCATAAGATGGGTGAATAAAGCCAAACCCACCCAAACAGCTTGTCCTAAGCTGTCCACAAACCTCATGGATTTGCTAGCAAATGATGGGAGCATTTATATTGATTTTGGTGTAGTCTGGAAAGCAACTCCACTGCAGCCTGTGCAAACAATGCCCTTATAACAAACTTGGCTAAATAGGAGTAGCAAGAGAGAAAGATGTGGACACAGCCAAATCCCTTGCTGATGAGGGGGTGCATTTGCTGTTGATGGCCAGTGAAGCTGAGGGATGTGTAATGGCCCTTGAGGGGTATGAGCATACAAGGACTTTGCCCATTTAGGTAGAATATGAGAGAAGAGAAGTTGAAAAGGCAGTAGCATTAGATCTGTGTCCAGCCCAAGGGAATGGCTAGAGGAGAAGAGATCATAGACTGGTACCTTGTATCTGTGGGTATTTGAGAAGAAGCAGAAACCCATATCTTAAGGTGGTGCTAGTCGTCTCAGTTCCACCAATGAACAAGTCAAAGGCTGTGGTTATCAGGTTCTTCAAGTGGAAGCTGGAATTGGGATTGTCTTTTTCCTAGAGAAAAGGCTGGGTTATTTCTCTAGTTGAACTGAGAAAAGGGCCCTTTCTTGTGTCACCGTGGGCCCTGCTTTCCACCCAGAACTGTTGCATTTCTCTGATAAGGTGCGGCAGCCATGTAGGATGTTTCAATGCTATCTCTGTGCAGTAAGCAAGACCCCAGAGCAGCCTTCTTTGAAACTGCACACTGTATGTTAGGTATATAGCCGTCTGCTTGCCCTTGCTGTGCCAACTGCTTTCCAGTGCAAGAGCTGCAAGACCAGCCTGCAAACGCCCCTGTGTTTTGGTGCAAGCAGTTGTAGGTCTTGGTGTCCAAGCAGCTGTGGGTAATGAACATGGAGGGTGCAGACCACCAGCTGTAAGCTGTAGCACAGGCAACATCAGGGGTGTTGTCAGTGCCTTTCCACTAGCACAGACAGTTGCTTGTGTTCAGCCCTCACAAGGGGATATCCCAATATTTGTATTAGTTAGGAAAGGAAAGGGTGTTTGGGGATGAGCTGGGACTGTATGCTCTCTCCTTACCTCCTGCATTTTGCTGAGAAAGCAGTCAATGAAATCCTGAGGAGAGCTGGGATCCAGGTAGGCTTGGTGTGTCTTCACTTCCTCTGCTACAAAGGCTTTTACAGCATCAATTTCTTTGAATATTCTGTTGTGTGGGCCAGGGAAGTAATCCAGGATCTCTGGGAACATCTGGTATAGCTGGAAGGAAAGAAAGAGGAGGTCTTAGTAGGAATCCCAGAGGTGGAGAAAAAGAGTGGTTAGGACTAGGGAGAAGCTGCACTTAGTTGGCAAAACCAGCTGCATTTGCAAGGGTGTTTCTTGCTCTTGAGCAGCAGAACATTGATGGGTCCTGGTTTGAAGGTTGAAGTGAGACTTCATTGGGAGGGAAGCCTCCTGCTCCCCTGGGAGAATGTCACCACTGTGAAATAGTTGCTGAAGGTACCTGTCCCCAGCGGGAGCTGAGCATCTCAAAGATGTTGTTCATGTTGTTCATCAGAGACAGGAACTTCTTGTCTTTATAGTCATATCGTTTCCCAAAGATAACGGAGCATATGACATTGGAGACGGTGCAGCTCAGCATAAATGTTGGGTCAAAGGGCATTTCTGTGAGTTCAGAAAAGTTATAAGCCATTAAAAAAGAAATCACAAAAAAAGGCAAAACCTAAAAACCTACAGCTACTGTGGGTAACCTGACCTCTGGTGGTTAGTGGAAACTCACAGGTTAGTGGAAACTTACAGTGCTTTGTAACGAGGGGCAGCTGTTGCAAAGACCAAATGCATGGGAACATCAATTCGCAGAATCACAAAATGGTTGGCAAACCTCTGGAAATCATCTTGTCCAGCCCCTTCTAGAACCATTTGCCCAGGACCATGTCCCGACAACTTCTGAATACTTCTAAGGATGGAGACTCCACAGCTTATGCTTAAGGACGTGGGCTCCCTAAATGCAGTCTTTTTTTCTTTTTTTTTTTTTTTTTTTTTTAAATAAACTATATTAAAAATAGACTATACTCTCTGTTTTTCTGAGCTCTTCAAGCAAGTGCTCGGCTTCCTCTTGGATCCTCTCTTCAATGCTCCTCTTCCCCATCCCAAAGTTGCGCAGAGTGGTGAGAGCAAACCGACGGACATGTAGCCACCCCTCGTTGTTGCTGAAAATAATGCCTGCAGAGGAAGAAGAAAGAGCGAAGACCTGACTTTGGTGCACTGGATGTAAGATAAATGGAGACTCATGATGACAGTGAATCCTAGCCCTGTAGATAGCAATGACATAGCATCTCAGAGTACTGTGGTCTGGAGACAACCTCTGGAGGTCCTGTAGTCCAGCTGCCTGCTTTTGACCTTCTCCAGCACGCACCTCGAGTACTGTGTTCAGTTTTGGGCCCCTTGCTAGAAGAAGGACATGGAGGTGCTTGAGCGAGTCCAGAGAAGGGCAACGAAGCTGCTGAGGGGCCTGGAGAACAAGTCCTATGAGGAGCGGCTGAGGGAGCTGGGCTTGTTCAGCCTGGAGAAAAGGAGGCTCAGGGGCGACCTTATCGCTCTCTACGGATACCTTAAAGGAGGCTGTAGTGAGGTGGGGGTTGGTCTGTTCTCCCACGTGCCTGGAGACAGGATGAGGGGGAATGGGCTAAAGTTGTGCCAGGGGAGTTTTAGCTTAGATGTTAGGAAGAACTTCTTTACCGAAAGGGTTGTGAGGCATTGGAACAGGCTGCCCAGGGAAGTGGTGGAGTCAACATCCCTGGAAGTCTTTAAAAGACGTTTAGACGTAGAGCTTAGGGATATGGATTAGTGGGGATTGTTAGCGTTAGGTAGAGGTTGGACTCGATGATCTTGAGGTCTCTTCCAACCTAGAAATTCTGTGATTCTGTGATCCCCAACCTCCTTGCGAACAATTCATCCCTCACATCCACACAGAACTTCCTGTGCTGCAGCCTGAGGCTGTTGTTGCTTGCCTTTCCACTGTGCATCAGTGAGATAAATCGAGCCCCATTTCTTAGAAATCCTCTTTGGGTAGTGGAAGCCAGCAGTTGCAGGCTGCCCTGCCTGCCATTCTCCAGGTGGGACCCCCCCCATGTCACTCATGTCCTTGTGCATGGCATGCCCCATGCACACCCTGCCACACTTGTCCTCAGCCCTTCCCTTAGCCTTAGGAGGAGCTCAGTCAGTGAACATACCTAATCCTTCGTTAGCCCGGTCTCCCAGTGGCATCCTTCCTCTGGCAGCAAACTCATCCCCACGATCAATCAAGGCTTCTTTTACCACGTCATGTCCACACAGCACCACCACTGGATCAGAGCCCAGGTGCACTGTGAAAACTGGCCCATACTCTTCGCTGAGCTGTCAAAATGCAAGAGAGAACACGGCCGTGTAGAGAGGAGGAGTTGAAAAGTGACCACACTGCTGCATTGTTCTGCGGGCAGTGCAGCCTCACAGACCAACAGGATTAAGATCTGGTCCTCTCATGGCAAATGTCAGTCAGCCATCAGATCCTAAGCAAGGGTGAGAGCGTGGGGGAGAGGGGACGACGACAGCTGAGATCCCCATGGCTTTTCTGCTCCTCCGGGGTTGGCAGTCATCAGGCTATAGCCACATGTTGTCCCCATGCACAGAGCACACACACTTCTCACCCCGAGAAGAAACCGAGGGGAAAAAGAGAGTCCTTACCTTCTCAAGGGTTTTGGTTAAGTCCTTTGGTTTCACCTGCAGCAGATTCCCTAGGATGGGAAGAGGAGCTGGTCCTGGAGGCATCTTCCCCTTTCCAGACCTGATTTTCCATCTTGCGAAGTTGAGCAGGCAAACAACACAAACCAGGAGAACAACAGATGCTGCCCCCAGCAGCTCCATTTTCCAAGTGGAGGAGAGCTTGAGAGGCTCAGGAGGAATCAAGTCGGGCTGCCCAAGCCTGAGCTTATATACTGAAGTGCTCTGCTCTGTTAGGTCAACATCACGTTTTTGATCACGTGGCTGAGTTATCCAATGTTACTAGTCAATCATTTGAGACTGCCGTGTTGCGAAACCAGGACTGAACTTCTCCAAAGTTAATTGGTCATTAACGACACACCTTGTCTCAAGCAACTGCAGAGGCCAACAGAGATTAAGTTAAAAATGTGCTTGTAAGACTTGATTTGTTTCACTTAAGCTTCATTGTTACGGACATAATAGTATGGGCTGGGCATTCCACTTGAGGTGCTCCCAGAAATTTGCTGTTATGAGAGCACCTTCCGCGTACCTCGGTGCCGTGTGGGTTTCCCATTCTTCAGCATTGTTTGCATTAGTTCTCAGTGGGGACAGCCATCCCTGCTTGTTCCTGAAGGCTTCCTGGTGCTAGCAGGGGAGGTCACACTGCAGGCAGTGTGCTGAACACACGGATGTGTTGTCTTGTGAGCAAAGCAAGTGCCTCAGTTTCTCTCCCTAGGGGATGGTATGGCCTCACAAGAGAGGAAGGTATAAAATATTCACCTAGCACAGGCAGAAAGGTCTCCGGGCATGGTGATAGACACAATGGGCCTACTAGAAGAGAGATGTATGAAAAGGAACCTTGAGACTCTGACCTCTTCAAGGTTTTGTAAAGGAGAGAAAGAGGGAGATGAGGAGGTAGAGAAGAGAGTAATCAAGAACTTGAGAGGGCTTCTAGGGAATGGGTTCCCAGGCTGAGAAAGAGCTGAACTTGTGAGAGACTGAGTAAAGGTTAGTGCAAACTGAGAAATAGTTTGCAGTTGCAAAGACAAAAATGCCCACCCAACCTACTTCTGGAACACGGCATCATCAAAACAAGTTCTTCTTTTGTTAATGTTTGATGGGTGCACCCTCAGCAAGTCTGTGGCTGATGCCAGCTGAGTGGTGCAGTGGAAACTCTAGAGGGAAGGGATGCCATCCAGAGGGACACTGACATTGAGAGGTGGGCCCATGTAAATCTCGGGAAGTTCAACAAGGCCAAGTGCAAGGTCCTGCGCCTGGGCTGGGGCAATTACAAACACCAGAGTGGTGAACAGGATGAGAACAGCCCTTTGGAGAATGACTTGCAGGTACTGGTGTATGAAAATCTCGATGTGAGCTGGCAGTGCGCACTTGCAGCACAGAAATCCAGTCATCTCCTGGGCTGTCTCAGGAAATGTGGCCAATAGTTCAAGGGAGGCAATTCTCCCTCTCTATTCCGCACTCATGACACCCCCCATGGAGTACTGCGTCCAGCCCTGGGGGCTCCAGCGCAAGGGAGACATGGACCTGTTGGAGTGGGACCAGAGGAGAGCCACGGGGATGATCAGAGGGCTGGAGCACCTCTCCTAGGAAGATTTGGGGTCATTTAACCTAAAGTAGAGAAGGTTCCAGGGACACCGTATAGTGACCTTCCAGTACTTAAAGGAGGTTCACAAGCGAGATGAAGAGAAACTCTTTACCAGGGTGTGCAGCAGTAGTACAAGAGGTAATGGTTTTAAATTAAAAGATTTAGAGTAGATCTAAGGAAGAAATTCCTCATGATGAAGGTGGTTGTATAGTGGAACAGGCTGCCCAGAAAATCTGTGACTCTTGCAAGCTGACAGATCTCATCCAACAAGGTTAGGGGATGGGTGACTTGGTGGGAATTAGCTGAGGGCCTGGGTGAACTGGATGCTTGGTCGGAGTGTGCTGGGTTTGCGGCGCAGCAGCACATTCATGTGAGTTTTGCCTTCACTCAGAGATGCTAGTGAAGGTCTCCACCCCCTGCAAAAATTTCAATAGCTTACCTATGGGTATTGAAGTCATCCTTGCACTCTAACATAGGTGCAATAATTTGCTTATCTTTCTCAAATATTTTTATATTTTTATCTTTACTTGTTTTTCTTTTTTAAACTCATTTCACTTCTTATAGACTGGTATCTGATTATTGCCAATAAGTTCAAGCTAGTTTTTGATATTCTGATGTCATCCCTGGTGTCTGCAGATGCCTTTTGGCTTCTGGGGACAGTGTGTCCACTGTGGTACACCTCTGTGCACAGCTGTTCTGCACAATGCTGCAGGCTGTAGCCTTGGCTCTCATCTTCCAAGAGGTTGGGTGGACAGTCTTTTATTTAGTGTGGAGGTGAGGAGATCATATCTGGGGTTTGGCATCTCAAGCTGAGGGGATGTGGCAGTGCTGTACGCCCCTCCATCAACTGGCACTAGAGTCCCAAAGGTCCAAAGGCTCGCTTTTGGGGAGCCAAAATTGGGGAAGGGAACTTAACTGAAACTGTTCTCAGCACAGGTATTGCTGTGGTGAGTCTACAGCACTCCAGGTGTTTTTTCAAATAGAGTTTTCTTCAAGTACCTGTAAATATTTTTCCTATCAGCGTAAACAAACTATTGGCGAGTTAAAATTTAATGAAAACTGTCTCTTTAACTCCAAAGTACTTTATTTATTTGTTTTCATTATCCTAATTATCAGCAAGTAATCCAGTCAAGTACACCATTCAGGTGTTCACAGTGGCTGTGAGACTTGGGCAAAGTTTCTTGGCACACCTCTCCGTATGACATCAGTTTCTACAGAGATCACAGGCTTATCACAGAATCACAGAATTTCTAGGTTGGAAGAGACCTCAAGATCATCGAGTCCACAGCAGAACACATTAGAAGGGACTTTGAAAGATTATCTGGACCAGCCTTTTGTGGAAAAGGGTGCTAGCTGAGGTTGAAGTTTCCCTCCTTGCCAAAGTCCAAATGTTTTCCCCAGTGCCTCTCCACCATGGCTGCCCAGTGCCCAGGAGGTGCTGGGGAGAGCACACGTAGTTCATGAGCACTGCTCAAAAGCAGGCAGCCTGTCAGGATCCATTCCCTCAATCCCAGCTGTGCAAAACTGCTGAGAAGGTCTTGTGCTTTGTGGAGCAGTATTTAGTCCGAGAGCAGAAGGGCTGACATGTTGCAAGGGAAAGACTGTATGTGCGAGGGTGTGAGATGCATTGCATTTATGGGCAGGCAGTGGGTACTGGCAGGCAAAATGTTTCCTGGGATCATGGAGGTTCACCCTTATCTGTGTTTCTGGGCCATTTTAGGCTTCCCAAAGGAAACCAGTCAGCTTCTGAGGATCAATGTCCCACAGAGTGTATGGGCCTGTCACCCAACAGCCTGCCCTGGAACAGTCCTGCAGCTATCCCCACACAAGCTGCACTGCAAACAAGGCTGAAGTCCAGAGTTGGGAGTATTCAAGGGCATCGCCTCTTTTTGCTTGTGCAAAGCTCCCTGAGCTTCCTAGTTTTCCAGAGGTTTCATGTGGAGCATTGTTCTGTGCTTACATGTCAGCACCCTGTGTCTAGCATTTGAAGCAGTGGCACCTTTAAAAGAGAAAAAGAGCATTGACACTTGGCTTTTTGCACTTGTGTGGTGTAATAAGTAATCAAAGCAGCAGTAGGGTCCATGGGGAAAAGAAGGTACATCTCCTGGATTCTTCTGGTGATGGGAAGAACTCAGGGTCAGAAAAGGAGTTTGAAGGCTCTTCCGAGGCTCCAGAGTAAATTGCATGGATGAGCCACTCTCAGCTGTGTGATATGAACACAAACACATCTCTTGACATAAGCTCAGCTCCTACCTGTTGGTTTGCTGAAAGGGATGCAAACAGCCTGTGACCAATTCAGAGCCAGGTGAGAGCAATAGAAGGTGTTAAACTGCTGGGCTGGGTCCACCTGGACACGCCGGGAATTGGTGGTCCCAGCTGGCTCCACAACTTAAAAGGCCAGAGTAGGAGCAGGTGCTTCATGGTCCTCAGCAGGAGAGCAGGATGGGTGTTGTAGGGCAGGCTAGGCCTGTGTGTGGAGCTCTGTTCTTCTGGGGGTTGCTTGGTCCCTTTGCTTTGGTTGTGGGGGCTCAGGGTAGCTTTCTTGATGACCCTGGCCTGCTGGCTTGTGGTCCAGATAGCTTGCAGCTCACCTTACCCGTGGGCTGGGAAGGGAATGTTTCCTTTGTGCTGACTGCTTGGGGTAAGTGAGGGCGATGTCAAGGGGCCTTCTGGCTGCTGCTGTCTTTACACAGTGCAGAGGTATGGCTGGAATGAGAAGAAAAGGGCTGGCTCTGATGTGAAGTGCTAACAGCTTCAGTGCTTTGTGTGTGACTTGGGAGCTGATTATAAGACCCAGCCCTCATGGGCAAGGTTTAGGTGGCCCTGGCTGCTGGGTTCCCTTGTGTCCCTCTGCTGGTTGGGACCCTGTTTCCTACAGAAAGTTGGGGTTGTTGCAGGTCCCTGTTTTTGGTGTGGCATGCTGAAGCCCCTGCTGCTGTCTGCTTTTCCTCTAGACACTGAGGGGAAGGCACATGCCCTGCACAATGACTCTGGCTGTGGGCTCTGGGTTTCGGGGGCTCCAGACGGCTCCAGGAAAGTGTCAGTCTCCTACACCAGCTGCTTTGTCTTTGAATGGGTGAGTGACCCCAGGGACCCTGCTGGGCCTGTGCTTACTGCTGCTCTGGCTGCCCTGACTGGTGTGGTTCTCCCCCAGGATGGCAACTACCTCATGATTGTGGGGCTTGAAGGCACAGATGCAACCGGGCAGAGGGTTCTTCAGGAAGAGAAGCTGCTCAGGTGCCCTGTGGACCTTCCTGGTAAGACTCTGACAGCTCCTTAGGAAACCCTGCCTGTGCCTAGTGGCTGCTCCAAGTCAGCCTGGGATTGGGAAGGGGAGCTCATGGCTGCCCAGGAGACTCCCTGGGGAAGGATGTGGATGCAGGAGCCCAGCTTGCTGGGCACTTGTGCCTCAGCCAGCTCTGGGCCATGTGTTTGACTCTCACCTGAGTCCATGAAACTTCCCTTGATTTATATGCAGAGTCATCAGGACAACTTACACCACTGTCCTCTCTGTTTTTGTCACACACACACATACCCCTACTGTTCCTGTGCTTTCTGAAAACTTATGCTACCTCTTGCAGCCCTGGATGCCCCAAGCAGCAGCGTCTGCTCTGCTGTCCGCAGCCAGGACCGGCTGCCCTGTGCCTCCTCCCCTGTCAGCCAGGGAGACTGTGAAGCACAGGGCTGTTGTTACAACCCCAGGGACAGGGTGAAGACTTGCTACTATGGCAACACAGGTAAGTGTAGGCCCCTGTTCTCCCCTCCTGGAGGAGCTGCTGGCTGGGAAGCTTCCTTTCCTTGGCAGAGCAGGGTTGGTGCATAGCAGGCCCACAGGTGGCTTAGGGTTGTGGTTTTGGCTGTCAAGGATACTGCCTCATGGAAGTGTCCAGTCACTTTGATTATTGCAACAGAGCTGGCTTTAGGGCCAGGATCAGTGTTACTGTGGGGCACAAGTCTATAGAGCTGGCTGCAGTTGCACGTTGTTGTGCTCAGTGTGTGCTCTGGGGCTTAGAGGCAGGAGGACCTGCAGGACTTGCTGCTCTTGTCTCTGCTGTGATGCGTAGGGCTGTTTGTCCCTGAACTCAAAGCTGACTGTTTTCCTCCAGTGACAGCTCACTGCACACCAGATGGCCGGTTCTCCATTGCTGTCTCTCGGGATGTGACCCTGCCACCTGTTATCCTGGACTCTGTGCGTCTGGCCAGTGGGCCAAGTGCTGGCTGCACCCCTGTAGTGAAGAACAGTGCCTTTGTTGTGTACCAGTTCCCACTTTCTGCCTGTGGCACTACTTTTCAGGTAAGAGCTGCAGCTGTCACCAGGCAGGACTGCGAGCTCCACATAGACCTGGAGAAGCCTGATGTGGCTTTGGCTATTTAGTGGGCACCCTACAGGCTTCTGGAGGCCAAACACTGTTCTGCAGCCTGGCTTTACTGCAGCCACAGTGCCTGGTCTGTTGTTGCAGGTCACTGGAGACCACGCTGTGTATGAGAATGAGTTGGTGGCATCCAGGGATGTGAAGACTGGGAGCCTTGGCTCTGTCACTAGGGACAGCACTTTCAGGTAATACTCTGGAGCTGGGACTGCTGCTATGTGCAGCCTTCCTGGAGGCGTTCTTGCTTGTTGCAAGTTCTGAGCTCACAACAGGGACACTGGTGTAGGGTAGGGACTGGCGTGTCCCTGATTCTCTAATCAGAGGAGTAAAGCTGTTGCTGATCAGTGATGCTACAGATTGCAATCTGAACTCCAGGGAACTTCTAGCAGGTAAAAGGAAGTGTTGGAGGGGAGACTGGGACTATAACTAACTTAAGGAGATCATTAGGTTGCAGCCTTGGAGAAAGGTAGATACTCAGCATCAGAGTGAACTTGCTTGACTTGGGGTGTTCCTGTTCTACCAGGCTACATGTCCGCTGTAGTTACTTGATCACTGGGAGCTTCATCCCCCTGAGTGTTCAGGTCTTCACACTGCCACCACTCCCTGCCGTGTCCCAGCCGGGTCCTCTGTCCTTGGAGCTGCGTGTTGCTTCAGGTATGAGGTCCATGCTACTTGCTCTAGCTTCTTGGGGTGGGACTCTGGTCTTCACTGGGTGTTAAGGGTCTCTTAATGGGTGTACCTAATGGGTACTGCTTTTCCCCTGCCCCACTAGGGACTTAATGATATAACTATGAAGGACATGCTCTGTCTGATTATTCATGCTCTAAAATGACTTGTTTCTTCTCTCCCAGATAAAAGCTATGGTTCCTACTACACTGACAGTGACTATCCTGTTGTGAAGGCTCTGAGAGACCCTGTTTATGTTGAAGTTAGGATCCTTCAGAGAACAGACCCTGAGCTGGTTCTGGTCCTGCACCACTGCTGGGCCACTCCAAGTATCAATCCCCACCAACAGATGCAGTGGCCTGTGTTGGTGGATGGGTAAGTGTATTGTAAATAGCTTTGGGGATCAGGGGAGTGATATGCACTTAAATTTCTGGCCCCTTTCTTAGGTGCCCTTATGCAGGGGACAACTATCAAACACAGCTGGTGCCTCTGAGTATTGCCTCAGGACTACAGTTCCCATCGCATTACCAGCGTTTCACGCTCTACACATTCACCTTTGTGGACTCCATTTCCCAAGAGATGCTCTCTGGACTGGTAAGATGGTGTATTGGTTGCTTAGCTCCTTCCTCAGCAAGTAATATGTGAACAATAAACTCGTTCATGTCTGAGACTCTTCTTGTCCTTTTGGTACCTGGGAGATATCTGGACTGAATCTAACTCCATAGTACTTAGGTGATGTTCACCAAATCCAACCAAGCAGATATGGAGTAGCCTAGAAGCAGGGAGGTCAGCTCATGTAGCTGACCCAATCAGCCAAAGGGATATTCAATACTACATGACAACATACTCAGGAATGAAAACTGCAGGGATTTTTCTGATTAGTCTACTGCTCAGACACTGGCTGGACTTCCCTCCTGCTGTGGGAAGGGGTGTGTGAGGAATTGCCTTTGTATCACCTGTCATTTAGTTTTTGTTTTCTCTGCTCCCACTTCCTCCACTTATTAAACTTTTTCCTCTTAAGCCACAAGCTTTCTTGGTTCTGCTCTTCTACTTCTCTCCCTGTCCTGCTGGGTGGGTGAGTGGTATGTGGGTGTTTAGCCGCTGGTCAGATCAATGTACCACACTGAGATATCTGCCCACAGATACTGGGTGATTCAAGGCTATGTCCCCTTTCTAGGTGTACCTGCACTGCAGTGCCTCAGTGTGCCACCGGTCTGCGCAGGAGTCTTGCACCACCGCTTGTCCTGCTGGAGCCAGTAAGTGTCCTAGCCTTACTGCATCCCCATCCAGAGGGGCAGCAGGGGTCTAGGCTCCCAGCTAGTAGGAGCCCAGCAATGGGCTGGATCCTTGGTACAGCTTGACAGGCCCTTCCTGATCCCTTCTACTGAGGAAGGGCTCTTGCCCTCGTGCCAAAAAGATACGGGGTCTTCAGCCTGTTAACTCTGTTCTGACTCACGTGGAAGGCTTGGCCATGTGGTGAGAAGGTGAGCTGGACAAAGTGTGCTGACCTTCATAGTTTAGTCATCTTGTCACCTAAGACTTTCCTGCTATTCCACAGGGGGTAAGAGGAGTGCTGACCACAACATCCAGGATGGTGCTTCCCATGTTTCCAGCAAAGGCCCTGTTATTTTCCTCCAGAATGAGCTAAGACAAGAAGCTGCTGTGGATAGCCTCAGTAAGTATGCAGCACAGCCAGGCTGGGTAAGAGGGCTGTTTTCTCTCTTAACCAGAGCTTTGTTTCCCCTACAGGAGCAGCTGTGCTTGCTGCAGCCCCCTGGGCTCTTGGCTTTGCTGCTGTGGCAACTGTGGTGGTGGTAGTGGCTGCTGTGCTGAGGTGGAGGAAGGTGCCTGTAGCACATGAAGTCAATGCACTGCAATAAAGTGGCTCCCAAACAGTCTGTCTGTGGGTACCTCCTTCTGCTTGGCCTGGGTCATGAGAAGTGGAACAGGGGTAAGCCCTGGATGTAACTTTTTTTTTTTTTGCAAGACAAAAATGATTCTTGCAAGAGCTTTCCAAATGCTCTTGAGATAAATGCATCTCACTTTCTGGCTGTTCAGCTCTGGAATTGGTGCTAACTCTCTCCTTGTCAAGAAGGAGCCCCTGTTGTGCCCTGGGAAGCTGCAGGCTGAACCAGGAGCGATGCTGGGTGGGGTCTGTGTTTGTCAGTGGCTAAGCTAGCCTTTAGAAGTATTTACCAAAGTGCTTATCTTGGTTCCTCTCAAACACTGAGCATGACTGCTATGAAACTAATGCGAAGCAGATTCTGCATGTGCACTGTCTTTTGGGGGGCATATAGAGCAGCTGTATGGCTATAGGGAGGACTATCACTAAGTTTAAGTTGTCTTTTTTCAGCAGAACTGATCTCTCCTGGTATCTCTAGGACAGGACAGTAAATGCTCTTAGTCCTGACTTCTTTTCCTGACTCTAGTTAGGACAAGAGCAGATGATATTCTCCTTTAAGTTTTGTGGGAGTGAGTGGGTGGTATCACAGGCTGGAGAAATCATCAGCTGGGGATAGGTCCAATACCTTCCTCCTTTAGGGAGTGCCTCTTGCAGTTAAATGGTTTTGGTACAGGTGGAGCTCTGTCTGGCAAAGCAGTGCATGAACTCATAATGTGCCTCATGATCAGTGTTTGGCAGCCTGTAATGTTAATTATCTGGGCAATTGAAAGAGTAGTGCTTGCCACACCTCTTCAGTACACCAGTCAGGGTCCTCTTGCACTGCTCTTAATTGCATGTGCTAGCTGATATCTACAAGCATGTTCTGGGCTCCTACTGGAGCCTTCCCATGCATCTGTAAGGCATGCAGTACTTGTGCAGAAAGCTTATGATAAGGTGCAGGGTGGTTGGTTGAGGAGAGGGCAGCGCCTGCCTAAATACTCTGCTGCCCTCTATGGGTTGCTGAACTGACTCAGAGTGGTGGGACTTCAGACTTCACTTCAGGCTTTGTTTCTTTTTTCCTCTCTAGGTGTTTCCTCTCCTTTGCTGGGTCTCACTTATTCTCCTTGATTTGCTTTCTTTAAGTGCATGTGATTTCTTGTGTCAGCACCTTCTCTAGCTTACTGTGAATGGAGATAACACGCACCGACTGGCCTCAGGGCTGCTTGTCCTCAGCCTTTGTCTCAGTCACAGGCTGTGCCACCCTCCTGAACAGAACAGCTTTC
This sequence comes from Aythya ferina, assembly GCF_964211825.1. Classification (NCBI taxonomy): domain Eukaryota; kingdom Metazoa; phylum Chordata; class Aves; order Anseriformes; family Anatidae; genus Aythya; species Aythya ferina. The sequence goes on along the minus strand of NC_140302.1, from coordinate 17,224,529 downwards.
CTTCATCTGAAGGGGTCTAAAACAATGCCTACAGTGACCCACAACACTTTTAGTTCAGCTGTACAACTACGTGGTATGGAGCATAGGGTCAGTGCTGCTAAACTCCTTCCATCATTGCAGCTGTGGTGAGGCCAAGATCATGCTTTTATTCATGCATTTATTTATTGGTGTTCACCAATAAAACATCTGAAACTGGTTATTTTGTAAGTGGTGCTTTTTATTACATTGTAATACAAGCATAGCTTGGAGTGGAGAATTATACAGTATGTTACATGTTATAAATATTTCTGAAAATACATGAATATATTTCATATAACGCTGTAATTAGAGTGCTAGTTTATCTTATTAAAAAAAACTAAAAATGAATGGGGTGGGGGAATGGGGAAATACCAGTCCATGACTGTCTTAAAAAAAACTAAGTCCAGTTCTGCACTGATTCACATTCCTCATGGCCTCTGTAAAGCTGGAGAGATAAAGGAGGGTGTAAGTTAAGGCAGGATTTTTAGCCCCCTGTATTTATGGAGTTATACAGACTATTCACAGAATAATCAAGTTATAAATCTTTCTAGCTCTGGGTGAAGCTAGCAAGATATACAGTGAATAACCAAGTCTCACAACAGCAGCTACAACTAAGGACAACTGAAATATTATATGCAGCACCTTTTTTTAGGGTGCTAACTGAGTCAGCATGGACCTGTTTGTATATTTGTTTTTGAGATAAGTAACAACAATCACAATGAACTTCACCTGTGAACTGTAGGTGTGCTGAGCAAGGGTGACCTGTTTTTCCAGTGAGCAGCAGCTCTTTGCCTCATGTTACCACCTGCTACTAGAACTGGGACCAGACCAGCCTTCTGGGGCTGGGGTACTCTGCATCTCAGGAGGAATCCTGCTCTGGCTTTGAGAACTTCAGGGGCTCCAGTTGATCTGGGTGAGCAAAGGAAAGCACCTGCTACTGAAAGGCTAAGCTTGGTGAAACTGACCCACTCCTGCCAGTGTCTCAAATCTTCCGTTCACAGGGAAGAATGGATTGGAAGGGATTTTAAACAGCAATTGTTTGACTTCCAATTACATTACAATTAAGGGCAGTAAATCTCTTATCCCTTTAATAAGAGGCTAAGTTGGCTTATTTGAATCTTTACTCCATGTGCATGAATTGCTGTGCTACTACCAGTAAGAGCTGGTGAGCAGTTCACTGCTCCCATGGGACCTTCAGAAGCAGGTGCTGTCTGTCCTCTGAGTCAGATCAGTGGGCACACAGCAATAAGGCAGCCACCAAGCAGGGCCGCAGCATTACACAGAAGTTAACAGACCCAAAAGAACAGCCCTGGGGAAAAAGGCACAGATTATAGAGGATGTATATATTTGAACTACTCATCCTTGCAGCTCTGCTCTTTGAGAAGATGAGTATCTTGGCCTGCCAGGGAGCTGGGCAAGGTGCTGCCCTTGGTGTGCCCTCCCATCTCTCAAAAGGCCTGTTTCTGCAGAGCCACTCAATATAGTGACTTCTGCATAGGCTGCCACTGAAGTCAAGGGGAATCTGCAGAAGGTGCAGCCCCAGGGAAGTAGAAGTTGGTGGTGGATTTGGGAAGGGACCTGAAAAAAAACTTACATCTTTTTTTTCCTGTTGGATTTGAGTAAAACTGCAGAGCTAGCAGGACGCTGCTCTGAAGGAAGGAACTCTGCTGGGGACAAGCAGATGGCAAGTTGAACCCCCACAGGAATGTAGCTGCCCATCCCAGCAGCATCTAGCAAGGAGCCCCTGACACCCCCTGAGATGCTGCTCTCTACTGTGAGGCTTAAGTTTATTTCAGCTGGAGGTGGTCCCCACAAAGCTATGACAACTTAAAAGCTTCAGCATTTTGGGCAGTTCTGTTCTGAACTCAGATAGGAAGAACGGTTACCAAATCTCATTTAAAAGTCTCTGCTGATCATACTGCCAAGATGTGGGCTGCAGTTTTTGTCTGCTGCTTGATTCTGTGTGTATATTTCAGTTTCAGGAGTGAAGCCGTATGTAGCTGAGCACGTGCCTGTCCTCGGACCTTTCTTCACCTCCCCCTTCCTTCTTTCCCTTTCAGCACTCAAGTCAGAGTTGCTCTGTCAACAGCTGGAGGATGCATGGTGCACAAAGCAACCCCAGACTTTTCAATTTTGCGTCCATTGCTGCTCTCACTTCTTTCTGAAACAGAAACACATTGTGAATGTGAGAGATAAGAAAGGGGTTCTCTGCATTTACTCAGTGGGCTGAGTTGAGATGGAAGATGAAGGTGAGTCTGTTTTGATAATGGGCAGATGGTTTCCCAAGACATGTGGTTGGCTTATTATTTGGGGCCCTTCTGACTGAGTGCAGATAATTGAATTTTCTGATGCACTTCTTTGTGCAATGCAAAACAGCTGTGTGATACAGACTAAATGACTATGGTTGCCTTAAATTGACTACCTTAAAAAAAGGGGAGGAGGGAAGGTGAGATGTCTTCCATTAATACAAAGGTGTATGGGCCAGTCAATTTGAACTTCAAGAATCTGTCCTGTTCCTGCCTTTGCATGTTGGAGGATGTTTGGATGAAGGAACAGAACTGTGTTATTTCTGTGCTGTGTGGAGACAAAAAAAAAAAAAAAAAAAAAGGCAAGACCTGCTGCTTTACCTATTTTACCTTGTTCCATTTGATTCAGGTTATCAGAAAGGCCATATGTTTTCATTCTTCGTGTTTTGCCCCAGAATGATCATGGAGTTCCTCTCAGTTTTCCTCAGCTCTGAAGTTATAATATCTGGCCTTAACAAATAGAAAAATACAATTAAAGTTGACGGTAGTCAGAACACATGGTGGTGCTTTTAGTATTAATAAGCCATGCATATGTACCCAATGTCCAAGCAGCACCCAGAGCAGCTTTCCCCCTCACCAGTCAGAAATTCCAAAACAGATGCTGTCCAGGCACTTGTGGCAGCATCCAGAAGGAGGGGGAAAAAAAATCTGTTTTCTGCGTGGCTAGAGGTCAGGGAAGAGACTGGTGGGCAAATGTCACAGGGAAGTTAAAAATTCTGGCCTGAAGGAGTAAATAGGAAATAAAGAATTTTAAAGAACAGGACTAAGCTAACTGCTGTGGACTGTCCCCATCTTAATTCTTTTGTTCATTATTTATTGCTTCCAAGTGCAAGACATCCTGTTTGGTTTGAGCTTAGGCCTCCAGGACTTAGGAAAGAGAAACCTCTTGGAAAAGCTTTTTTTAACCTTTATAAAAACAACTGCTGTTTAAGAAAGAGGAGCTGTGAGCTTTTTTTAATGCACTACTTCAAATCTGTTCAAAACTATTTATGGATAGATAACAACTAATAGCTGTCTTCAACTTGAAAAATTGTTCAAGTCAAAGCTACGACTGATGTGGTGCAGACTTTTATTTTGTAGCTACTAATTTATTTTCTTTCTAATCTAAATGTTGTAGTATTTTTGTTTCATTGACATATGTCTTTTGCAGTGAAATCGCCCCATTTATACCTTGATGCTTTTCTTTAATCCTTTGGCTGCCTCTGAACACTGAGATCTCCCTTGGTAGTAACCTTCCCTCTGAAGAGCAGTCTTCAAACCTGTGTCTGCAAGCTCTAAGGATTTTTTCAGCCTTTATGCTGGGTAGTTCTGAACAGGGTTTTGTCATGTTGGAGTTGTGCTGCCCTTCCTCACACACTTTGCCCTAACCACCAAGTAGTTGTCATACAGCTCTGAGCTTTCCGTGGCTGTCACGTTGAAACTAACATCCTTACCACGAAAGATAGCATACCTTGAGGTTAGCTCAAGCCCACGCAGCTACCTTAAAGCTGCAACTCCCATAGATAAATAGATGGATGTGTCTGAACAGGAATGCCAGGCTGGGATTGTCCAAAGCTTCCTAAATTAGATCCTGCCCTAGCAAGGGACTGTGGGATAGCATCAGTGAAGCTCCTGAGCTCAACTGCTTTTATCAAGATGGCCGGGATGAGAACAAGTGCTGGGCCAGGCTGCTTCCCAGCTGCAGTCAGGATGAGCAGCAGGGGACTAAAAGTCTCCTCTGTCCTCAAAGGGAGCTGGGAAAAATAAGGAAAAATTAATTACTTATTTAATTAAAGGAGCACTCCAGCTTGACCCTGGAGTTCTGGGGACTGGTAGCAACATCGATCTAGCTAGAGACAATTTCACATGTATTTAGTAGAGTCAGATAGACTGGCAATAAATGAGCTAAATTTATCAAGGTGGGCTCCAGCAGAACTTGCAGCCCAGATTTCACAGACTAGGCTGGCTTCTCTGTTCTGTTCAGAACAGCAGCAGACTGTGTGATTATTTAATGAAGGTGAATATTTGACCTTCTGATGCTCAACTACCATTTGAAAACAGTCTTCTGTCACTAAAGCCAGTCACAGTGGAAAGTGAAAAATTATTTTCTTAGGGGTCATTTGAGCTGGAAGTAAGCTGCTTGCTCTTTGTGGACGGTTCATTCTGCAATGACTTTGACAATGACAAGGAAGAAATCTACTTTTCTGCTGTGTGTCAGATCCGGGTCTGCGTACTGTTCATAACACTGCGATCAATAAATTCATCAGCTTATTCTGGCCCTCTGTACAGAACAGACTTTGCTTTGAGGTAGTATAAATGCTAGCAGGAAAAAGAAAATGAAATGAAAACCTGAACATGTTTGAAACAATGTGTGAGAAACCACTGAGTCTTGTGCCAGTGTGTTTACCTTGGCAGGCCCCCATCTCTCCCTCTGGAAGAACCAAATTCTCTCTCTACTATAAGAATTCTTTTGTGGATGTTTTTAAAAGAAAGAAAAAAAAAACAACACGCACAAAAAAACACCACCCTGGAGCAGATCATTCATCATAAACAGAGTGGGAGCATGAAAGGGGATTTGCTTTGACCTAGTTACAAAAACAAAAACAAAGAGACTTTCTCTAATTGCCTGAATGACTCAAGTGGGACTGAGTGTCAAAAGCAACAAATCTCTGCTTCCTTCAGAGCTATATGCTAATACAGGACACTGGGCTCCTGCCTGCTCCAGTTCAAGACCTCGTGCGATGTCTCCGAGCCTGAGGAAGCCTGGGTAAGCAAAAGCCAGCCAATTCCGTATGCCTGTGTGTACAAACAGGACCAGGAGCCAGGACAAACACATTTCATAAATTGTAACAAAGACAGTGGCTTTAAATGCTGAGACTATCAGGACAACGCTTGCTTTGCCAAGAGCTGTAGACAGGTACTACCGTAGGAAGCACCTGGCTTTCTATCCAGCAGCATTTACAGGGCTGTCACTGATCCACAAAGGCTTAACCTTCTATTTTAAATGAGTCAGTGTAGCTAGGTACCCAAAATGCTATTGGAAAAAAAAAAGGTGCCCAGCTTTTCTGGGCACCAGCGAAAAGCCCAATGTCAATGCATTGTTACTGCAGGACGTGGGCTGGAATCACAGAATGGGTTTGGTTGGAAGGGGCCTTAAAGCTCACCTAATTCCAAGTCCCTGCCATGGGCAGGGACACCTCCCACCAGATCAGCAAGGCAAGAGCAAATAGAGAACAGAGATAAGAGAAGAAGAGGGAATAGAGGAATTTAAGGGGTATGGGCAAGGAGTGTATGCGGATGTGTCAGAGAAAGCCATTTATCAGCTAAAGGAAGCAGTCTGGAAAATTCAGTGTGCAAGATCTTTGGGTCTTGAAGGTCAGTTCCAGCCAGGTAAAGAAATTTCTCTTTGGAGTCTCATTCTCCAGCCTTCCCATGACAGTTTTAGTCGTTCAATATGCATGCAAAAATAACAAAAGAGATTTAGGAGCTACTGGGGTGGCCTTTTTTTGTGAGAGCATTGATTTATCTAGCCTGTAATTGTCAGGCAGGGAGCCCTGGCAGCATCCTCAGCCCTCCAGAGGAAAGGCCAAGCAGGAGGTTACAGCGACAGGACTTTTCTGAAGCCCAAATAAAGTCTCAGTTTTTCATATTTAAGAGGGAAGGTTCACAAGAGTTTGAATGTTTTCCCCAGCTGGTTCACCATCTATTTTAGATGGAACTGTTTGATCTCTTTCTGCTTTGTGTTTCTTTCAGTTTCCCAAACAATGGGAGGAAGCTTGCCTGTTACGTGTGTTTGGGCCCCAACTAAGCTTTTCCCAGCTGGAAAAATCACTCCATGAACTGCAGAGGTGTTTTTTTTCTTCTTTTTTTTTTTTTTCCCCCAGCTGTAATTACAAGATTCCCAATTCCCTTATGAGTCTTGTAAGGTAGGAACAGGCCATCCAAGGGGGAACAATGGGACATTCCTGAGTGCTTAAACAACTGCCGTTTCCCCACCATCGCCCCCTCTAAAACCCAAGGAGGGCTTAAGCACATCCAAGCAGTTCCCCTCAAGGTTACTGAAACCTCAGCTGAAAAAACACAGGGAGGTGCCCAGTTCTCTATGTAATGCTCCTGCTTTGGTGAATAAGATACCCAAGCTCTTCCTGTTACCCGCTTATGTACACAAATACCACAAATCCAGCAGGCCAGCTGGGAGGACTTGGCAAGCAGGCAGAGTATCTGTGCAATGGGTGGCTGGTGGTGCTCTTGTCATCTCTGACAAACACGGTGCTGTACAGCTCAGGTGCCAGGATATGACCAGCCCAGCAGACAAAATTCCCTGAGGGACCAGCACAGATCTCCTAACAGAAATAGTAGTTAGGCGATGGAATGGCTCTGGCTGGTGGTGAGCGGGGGTGAGCACCTCCTTTTGGGTACCCGAATGTCTCCATTATTCTCACACAGGTAACATCAGGTGGGATTTTAGAGTGCCTGGGCACTATGGAAGCAAATGTGCTGGCCAGGATCCCCATCCGTAACAGAGAGAAGGTAAGGAAGGGTCTTCTGCTCAGAAAAATGCAACAACCAAAGGTAAATCTCTCACCAGGTCCTCTCACCACCAAGTGAAATCCTCCCGCAGCCCTGCCTTACCTGTACAACTGTGGGCATGACCTCTTCAGAGCAGCAGAGGACAGCCCCAGCTTGCTCTGGTTTCGCAGCCGTGTCTTCCTCATGAGATCTCTCATTCTCCCCCAAGCATGGCTCTCACCCTAGGGAGCAAAAAGAAACCATAACTTGAAGGACCAGAGGGAGGTTGCTGGCCACCTTACAATACTTTGGGTACTCCAGGGTGATGGGAAGGGCTTCCCACTCAGGATATGTCCCTAGCAAGAGCCTCACTCCTGACAGAGCTGGTGCAGCACTGGGACTCCCCAGTTTTGCAGCTCACCGGTGCATATGGTGCCATGCTTTCAGCTGCTTTATTTTGGAGAGATGGGAAGAACCTTATTTTTAATTCAGCCTAGGTTGTCTGGGGTTAGGTCTCACAAAGAAGATTTTAACACCCTGCAGTGGAGCCTGGTAGTCAGCCTGTACCTACACGGGGCACAGTGGAACAGGATGGGTCAACCATCAGTAGTAGTGCCCTCCTTGTATTTGTCCCATATCATTTCTGTGCCTAAGGCCCTGCTGTTCCTTCTGACTTCACATTGCAGAGAGTGAGAGCACTTCACTGGAGAGTGTTGAGTAGCTGCCTAAAGGCACGTTTTACCTTATTGTTATACTGTACTAAAGGAAAAGAAAAGTTGTTTGGTTTTCTACCTACTTATATGCACCCCAGGAGGCAGAGGTGGGGGGGCAGTAGCTTTACATAGCAAACAACCCAAAAAAAGCAGCTTGGCTCTCTTCTCCTTTCTGTTAGGCCAGGTGCCTTGGTATCAGCCCTTTTAAAGGTGTCAACTTTTTTTTGCGGACCATGAATTAGAAGAGATCAGGCCTTTGTTTCTGTGTCACGTCTGCAAGCCACAGCTATAGGGCACTTACATTTGAAATGCTAATAGTGATTATCAGGAGGTCAGGGATTCTCATGAGGCTCTCCCTAATGTTTCCTCTCTTAGGACTGAACTCATTTAGACTCATGAACTCAGAAGTAACCACGTATTAAATTTTTTCAATTTCTTTTTTCTATATTGTTTTAAATTTCCTAAAATAATGGTTGAAAACCCTGGGAACAGAGTGAAAAAGATCATGTCCTAGGGTTAACGTGATGAGCAGAAACGATGTCAGTGCCCATTTCAGTGAAGTTCTCAGTGGCATTGTCACGTTTGGTGCATTGTCTTACCCTGTCTCGAGGTGCCTTCCTACTATGCCAGCAGCAGAGCCATTCCTCCGTGAGTTGTGGGCACCTCAGAGCACAGCTTGGCAGCTATTGCAGTAATTCCTGAGGCTCTGCTAAGTTTTCAGGTCAAAGCTTCAGATGAGGTCAGTGGCTCAGCTGAAAACTTCACCACTGTTTTTTGTGCTATTGAGTTAATTGCCAGTAAGTGGGACTGTTTACTCATGGAAATATCAAATCTTTGTATTTGTTACTAGGATTAATGCAAGCTTTGAAGGCCTCAGCAGTTCACTTGCTGTGCTGGTGTCCCAGACAAGCCAGCACTGCTAACATCAGAGGAAGCCTAAGCAGTTGCCTGTTCCTGAAGGCTAGCTAGCTGGTTCCTACAGTGGGAGTGGGAGAACAACAGACCGAGTGCAGTAAGTCATACTAAGGACACATGCGGTCTGTTACTTTGATAGTAAACTTTCTGGGGTCAGTGAAGCTCTTTTGTTTTTGTGAAATGCTGTGTGCTTCAGAGGCTTTCTCCATGGCAAAGCAGATACAAGTGAAATACATTACAGAAAGGTATTACATACCAAGCAGTTCTTGCTGGTGTCCAGACCCTAAAAACAAAGGGAAATAAACTGGTAAATAACATGGCAGTGAGACCACCTCACAGTGCTTGGAACAGGCTGGGCTCTGTTCTCATCTCTGCCCTAGGCTTCACCCATGGCCTTATTCAAGTCCTCTATCCCTTTGTGGTTCTGACCCTCACATGTGCATGACAATCTCTTCTTTCCTTTACCTTTTGCCTCTCTTTTGTATTTAGACTGTCAGTTCATGTATATAGCACCTTGATTGGCGTGACAGGACCCCCATACAGTGCTGCAGCTGTAGAAGGAAAGGGGGCACTCCATGCTGAGAGTACAAAATGCAGGAGCAACAATACCAAGGTGTGGTGTAAGAAGACAGTGCTAAGATTCAGCTTACGGAGTGTGGATCTTGATTCTGGAGTCCTGTGAAGCCATCATGGGACTGTGATGCATGAAATAATTCTAAAACCCAGAGCTTCGCTAGACACAAGCACTGAGCACCTTTCAGGATTCATCTTTGACTGGGTTCCTGAAGACCATCCAAATGTTCACAACCCATTTGCAACTTTGGGTGGAAACTTCATGAGAAAGTCTTTCCCGTGAGAGACCTACTCCTTCCTTTTTCCTGTAGAGCTGGGAATACTCTGATTAGGGATTCTGCCCTGGCATTTTAGCACTTCTGATCCCCACTGGAACAGCAAAGTGCTGAGGCAGCCACAAACAATGGGAAAGAGAGGGAGAGGAAAAACATTCGTCCTGGCTTCCTTGGAATTCAGCGATAGGGTTTCCCTGAAACAAGCTTTGGGGGCTGCTGTTAATTACACTGATATGCAGCCAGTCTGGCAGTAAGTGTTGCCAGCTATGGACTGACACAGAATTTTTTATATGGTAATGAATGTGTGCTTGGTTTATCCTTGTTAGCAGCAGTAGTGAAGGCTCTTACAACTGACTTCATGCACCAAAGTACCTGGAGTTAGTGAGGGCTAAAGCCCATGTTGCTGCCTGCAGTGCTTCTTTCCCCTGAACCAGGTACCTGTTCTGTGCCTTTCTTGCCCCATCTGCATATCCTTCATCATTATTAGATCAGATACATACAGAGCACCCCAGCCCACGCAGCCCCAGCTCTGGTTGGGAGCAGGCAACGTTGGCTTGTTCTCCTGGTACCTTGCTCTGCACTTGTGTGAGCAGAACTTCTCCCTGCTTCCCCCACCGACCCCACTCGGAGCCTGGCTCCAAGCTTATCACTCACCTTTCGGGCTGCAGGGTCCTTTGACGGAAAAGCCTGCCCCTCAGCCATGCTACCAGCTTCTGTGAACTCATTCTCCTTGTTGTTCCTATTGTTTGACAGCTTCCTGAGCACCGACATTGGCTGGCTGTTTCCTGATTCTGGGTATCTCTCACTTCCTGCAATGAAACACAAGGACTTGCTCATGTTTCTCAGCAGTGTCCTGCTAGGACAGCCTCTGGACAGTGCAGACAAAACTGGATGAAACCCCTTAGGACTTCCTGATGGGATGAAACCTTTTGTGTCTTCATGACATGCTTTAGTGCAAAGAAGGGAAATGATTCAAGCAAGTGTCTGGCCAGGGCAAACTTTCTAATGGCTTCCTCAAGGTCTTATTTTCCTTCTGGGCCTGCTCTGAAACTGTTAGGGAAGAGTTTCTTCCCTGAAAGAAGTGCTCAGCACTAGAGATCCCAAAGGACATTTACAGCGACTCAATCCCATTAGGAGGTGTTGATGTGGTGTTTCACCAGTTATGAAGGCAGGCTTAAGTCCAGGGTTTGAAATGAACTAATCAGCCTCATTTAGCGGGCTAACTCACATCTAATGTTGGATACAGACTTTCCAACTGGTTTTATTGCCAGTAGTCTTAGCCTACTTTTTCTCAGCTTTCTGGAAAAGTTGGTCTCTGGATCCAAGCCTTGCAGCTGGGGCTTATTTCCACATGGTCTATAGAGTAAGTCATCCTCCAGGAGCGTGTTCTGTGCCTGCTTGAGAGGGTAGGAGACTAATAACAGGTGTAAGGCTTTCCACCTTGGATAAAATCACATCCCAGCTGGGAGGATTTTACAGCCACATGGAGGACTTACACTAATGGATTCAGGCAGGTATGCCAAGTTTCCAAAAGAGAGTGACATTTGATAACGTATTTGTCCCAATATCTGTAGCCACAGCTACAGTGGGCAAGAAGTCCTGCTTCACACGTGAAGGAGCAATCCTAGATGTAGACAAAGTATTTTAAAAAGCACCTCTTAGTGGAACTAAGCCTTAGCTGGGAAGCTGACACTTTGCTCTATTCCCATCTGTCTGTTGTAGGGAAAAGGAAGCTGCTGGTCAGCTTATCTCACCAGCTGGTGACAAGCAGGAGGGCAGGTTAGAGGCAGTCAAACTCACCGCTGCAGCTGCTCAGCTTTTCGGTGTTGGCTCCTATTTCTGGGATGATGGAAAGATCAGAAGGGTTTCCCGTCTGAACCAAGAGGCTGTGAGGTCTGCTTCTCCCTGCGAAAAATGTCTTCATGTCTTGGTACGAGTTGAGGAACACGCTGGCAGCTCCGCAGGAGCAATGCTGCATGAGGTACTCCTACACCAGACAAGAAGAAAGCATGCAGACTTTCAGGCTGCAGCAGCTCAAGGTAATGGGCAATGCAATGGCTCAGACGAATTGCAAGCATCCCAGCTCAGCCTTGTCCCAAGACCCAGACAAACAATTTTACTCCCTAAAAAACTGAGCAGCCTGGAGGCGGTAATGCAAGAGTTTTCATGGGTTCATTGGTGTTTGCCTTGAATTGCCTGGTACTCGGCATCTTTTGGGTTTGTTTCCCAGAAAAAGCTGAAGACAAGTTTCTAAACACATAGCTGCTCAGCTGAGGCAATTGTGTAAATAAACAGATCCATTATAACAGTGACTCACATTTTATGATAATGTTATTTGATTTGGAACATGCACAGACAACAGTATCTTGTATTTTTATTGATGGGAGGTCATAGTTTGCTTATGTGTTATCAAACATTCACTGTATGTGGTACTTTAGCTGGGGTACTTCTGTAGCTGATGTGGTGGAAAGGGGAGATTTTCAGCTTTGCATGATCATGTTGTGCAAGAGCTTAGGAGGGCAGGAAGCAAAGAACAGTTTTGTACAGTCAAAGTGGAAAGAGAATCAAACTGTGTTGGAACTTGGACAAGCCAACACCAGTTTAGACCCACAAGTGATTGACAGATTTAATGTAATATGTCATTTGGATAAGTTGCCACAGCAGCACGGCACTTTGCAGTACCTATGCCTTTGACAGGTGCTTTGAAAATCTGATTAAATGTGTTGCTTTTGGCCTATGGCATTGAGGACTTCCTTTTGAAGCAAAGGATGTGGAGTATGTGTTCCCTGTGCATCCCAGGATCAATGCTTTTTTTTTTTTTTTTTTTTTAATCCATGGTTCCTTTGTTAAAAGCTGTGTTCTGCACAGAATTTTGCAAAAGATTAACTACTTCTCTGGGCAAGACATGCTTAGGAGAGTTATGACAAAAGGTTACTCAAATGTTTGAAGTTTTCAGTCATCCTACCTGATGAAGGCTAGTCCTGCAAGCTATGGATTGCTATAAGCTTTCGGTGTTATAGACTGCCTGGTGCTTTATAGAATAAACCAGTATAGCTCTATCAATTTTAGGAACCTGCATTGTCTGAGTGTTTCTGGAAATATCATCAGTTTCTGTCCATCCCCCAAACCAGCTCTTATTACCCCAGTAACCCATTTCTGTGCTGTGATTTGTGTCTTTCCTGGGCATGGAAACCTTTCTATGCTCTCACTCTGCATGGAGTGAATGTGGTTTGGAAAGTAACCTGAGAATGCCCCCCAGATTGTGATGTGGACAGCAACCACTGTGTCCCATGGCAAATGAGAGTAGTAGTGGTTCTCTTCTACACAGAGGTGCTATGGGACTGGAAAAGAAAACGATTGAGAGCTACTTGGATATAGGAGAAGCAGGCACACAGGCATTACAAGGATATCCAAGAGAGAGCATCAGCAAAATGAGAGCATCATTTTGTAGAGCAAGTGCTGAGTGTTATAGTCAGGGGTCCAATTCCCTGCTGAGTATCATGGGATTTGTGCAGTTGAGAAGGCTGTGGTGAGAGACCTTGGAAAATACTGAAAAGATCAGTTTCAAATATTTATGTGAAAGAACAGTGACTTTCATTTCAGTGGGAGCTGGGGAGGAGGAGGCCTTTACACCAGATGAGGATTTGACCCTGAATTTTCAGCTCGGAAGAGTTACTTTGAGCAATGACTCAGTTGTAGAGCTTCAGGAAATGTGCTAACAATTCCCAGGCTCTATGTAGGAGGCTGCATTCCTCTGAGAATCAGAGATGGGTACATGGAAATGACAGGCTATGCTGTTCTGCAACCTGACTCATGACTTGGCTTTGGCTCTGAGGAGTCGGTCACCTACTGCAGATCCAGCCTCAGCAGGTGGGAGAGCAGCACCAGGGGAGGAATGATGCTGTCAGCAGAATGAAAGAGTCACCACAGCATGGTGGGGATGAGATAACTGAGTGTGACAAACCCCTTCTGTTCCTTTGGGGGTGATACAATAAATACAAAGGGAAAAAGTGGGGGGTGGCAAAAAGCTGGTAACCTGGTGTAGTGGCCAAAGAAAAGGACCCAAGAATAAAAGGTGGGGTGGAACTGAACAGAGTATGCAGGGACTAAAAAAAAAATGCTGTTTAGGAGGAAGATGAAATGATTTGAATATTTCAATCAAAGTCCACAGCTAGATCTGTCTCTCTTAAAAAAAAAATAAAAAAAAAGACAAATGGAACACGGAGATGTTCATGTCAGAGATTTTCATTTAGCAGCTCAGAAGACCAGGGAGGGAAAAGGAGCATCAGGGTTGGGCAGTGGTACCACCACTACTTCCTATTGTATCAATTTTGTGGAAAATTCTGGGATTTTGACAGCTTGAAATCAGAAGGAAAAGAGCTTTTAATTCAAAATGCAATTGCTAGGGAGGTCCATGGAAACATTTTGTTTTGATAGCACTGACAGAAGGAGGTGCCTTCTTGAGTTTTCAACTGCAGAGAAGCAAAAGCTACCAACTGAGCTGTCTATCGCCTGAGGTGAGGGGACTCTGTAACTCACCAGAGGCAAGCAAATGGCAACTAGGACATCTGAGAGCAAAAAGGAACAAGAAGGCCAACCTAAGGGAAGCTGAGCATGGTGGGCAGAGGTTCCCTGAAGACCAGAACACCCAGCCCAGATGGGTATGGGGTCAAGTAAGTTAGCATCATCTCTTAGATGGACTTGAAACTTTGCATGTGGGCCTTGAGTTATATCATTTAATGAAAGATTCTCTGGTGTCTGCTTACCTCTTTTAGCTGGCTCATCTTCTGCTCTTTCTGCAAGCTGCAGACCTGCTTCTGGAGCCGCAGGTTGTGCTCCTGCAGCTGCCCAATCTTCTCTATCAGTTGGCAGATGTGTTCCAGGTATCCCAGGCCTGATCCCAGGGCCTTGCTGTTCCCTTGGTTCACCTGCAATGACAATACAGCTTGGGCTAGGGTGCAGAGGCAGGGCAGTCCTTACCAGCTCCTTGTGTTTGTGTGGGCTGGGGTAAAGACTCTCAGGCCTGCAAGGAGCTTTGGTTGTGATCATACTGAGCTGTACATTGCTAGCTCATGGCTCTTCTCTAAATTAGCCCACAAGAAGCTCTGTCAGAGGGACTGATCACAGGCTGACACTGAGGGAAACCTTGTGAGAGCCTCCCAGGTTTTTATTTTTTTTTCCATGTGACAGAACCCCTACAAACAGGTGAGACCCTACTGCATGGCATGTATGGATGGGCCCGTGCACAGGCAGGGAAAATATGGACAGCTATTTGCTGCTAGCAAATACGGACAGCGTCTCGCTTCCACCTTGGCTCTGCTTGCTGGCGTGCGTGTGATATCGGTAAGTAAAATAAGCCTCAGTCTTTACAAAAGCAGTACTCTAAGTTTATCTTACTTCAAAAAATAAGTTCCCTCTACAAAAGCAGGAAGCCTACTCTGTCTCCTTTCCCACAACAATCTACATTTTTGGGGAAATGCCAGCCTTGGGACTCTTCCTGTCTTTTCATTATGTCAGAAAGCTCATGGTGTGTTCAAAAATAATCAGCATTAGGATTTACTTCTCTTTAAACAAATGATGATACAATGTTGTTTATAAATAGGCATTATTATGTCCAGATGCTTTTGTGTCTGAAGCTGGGACAGAGGTCACATGAAATCATATGAAAAGCTACAGTAACTCCGAGCTGGTCAGCCCCTCACATTCATGACTTCAGTGCTCCTTGGGCAGTGCCTGTAGGAGCGGCAGCAGGACAGAGGTCACAGCCACAGAACGGAGCCCTTGGTGTACCAGTGCTGCAGGAAAGGATCCATCCTAGGGCTTGCACGGGGAACAGAGCCCAGCTGGCACCCACTGGGAAGAGCTGGACTCCACTGTGCTGTTACTCAAGTATCTGAAAGCAGTTAGTGGCTCTGGCGTGCACAGCTTCAGGAGCAGGTTTTTCAGAAAGTACGTGTCAGCTTCTGAAAATTTGGCTTTTCTAAGCTGCCCCAAAACGGGTAGTCAGAAGTTCCTCATTCCCCTTGAAAATGTAGGCTTTCTGACACACTGTACCCTCTTTCTGCACATTTAACTGTTCCCCTTCTGCCAGAGAACCCCATTTCCCCATTTCACAGCCCTCCTTCATAGGATGCTCAGGGCAGGAACTTTGGGCTATTTAATAGGGAATTAATTTGCTTTTTGTTGCAGTGATCCCAGCAAGTGCAAATGAGCAGAAGGCCAACCAGGCAGAGCCAGCAGTGCTTGCCGATCCCTGTAGGGCCAGCCATCTCTGTGGTCAGCATGCAAGGATAAAAGCTTTTAAAGAGATGCTTCACCTTGCTTGCCCTGCCACAATGCCCGTTAGCATCGGGATTGCTCAGACATGGCAGGCATTCAACACAGAAAATTTGTGTCATTTGGTGGGATGCCCCCAAAATGAGGGGGTTGCCCTCAGAGAAGGCCTCTCCAGGGACTCTTCCTGGACCCTTTTGTTCTGTAGACTGGAAACACCTACACATCCCTATCTTCTGGACGTACCATGTGCAGCACAGAACCTGCTCTGTCACTTACCGGTCTGAATATTTTCCTCTCAGCAACTATCAGAGTTTTATGCTTGAAGTTGGGGGAGCTACCACAGGAAAACAGCAAACATTTTCCAGGAGGAGTCCCTTTCTGTCTCTGTCCTCCCAAAACAAGCTTCCCAAAACATTCACTTAATGGGGATGACATTTTTCCCATTCCCCATATGGAGATTGTTAAGTAGTATTGGAACAAAAGCCATGTACCCATTTTGGGGTACATGAAACCTATTGAGAAGGAAAATCATCTCACCTACTTTTTTGAAGGTGAAGATGCAGAGGATGAGGTAGGCACAACTTAAAAATCAGATGGTTAAAGCTGCAATAGGAAAGCAACAGCATAATGTATAAATAGGTGCCAGCTTTTGCTTTCAGGTACATCAGTGAGAACCAGACCTCAGCTGAAAGAAAAGGATGGCAAGGCCCTCAGCCATACTGTGCTGCTCCTACTAAGGATTTGACCCTATGGAGTTAAGGGAACTGAAGATACTGAAGATCTCTGCCCTTGTGAGTACTCACCTAAGTTTTGGGGACAGGTTTTTAGCACACAGAGCCCTGCTCAGTTAGCAATAAATCCTCACAGCTCTGCTAGCTCACATATTTCATAGGAAGCCTAAAAATACAGAGTCAACATATGCAGTGGCAAGTTTAGATCTTATCTAGAGCCAATATTTTAACTGGTATAAAATCACACTTCTGAAGTCACCAGAGTCCCTCTGTCTTGCTGCTGTACCTGGTCACTACAGAGGTATGAAGTTCAGTGGGAGCTGCAGGAAAGACAGATGTTTACCAGTCCCGTGCCCAACTGAGATATAATAAAAATCTTTGTTACTGATCATCTACTCGGCACTCTGTCCTGCCAGATCTCAGTCCTGATCTGTTGCTTTGATGCGTTTCATCAGTTAGGCTTGATGGTAAACAGCTCTGCGCTGGACCTGGCAGCAACAGCTGGAGCTAGTGGTAGGAACTTCATTCAGATGAGAGCTCGTCAATATTCCTTGCAGTGACTTAGGTTCCTGGATGTTCGTTGCTTTCCCTCAGTGCTTCATTCTCCCAGAAATCCCTACCTGCTCTCCCACACCATATTGGCATGGCCAGCGAGGATGGCATGCAGTGAACATGCCAACAGCTGAGGAATGTAATCGCACACTGCACATTTTGGGCTTGGGGTGACTGATCAGTGACGCCATAGGCTGAGCGGGAAACATTTGTCAGTGGGAGCTGACAGCACCACGAGGCTTGTGAATAACAGGAAAGAGAGGGATCGTGCTGTATATTTCTGACTGCTCCACCCTGATGTCCAGGAGTGGTCATGCTGGCTGATAGCTTCTGGTTTCCTCCGTATGGCACGCACAGGGCAGAGCGTCACAGCTTGCTGTATCCTTCCCCTGAACCATACCGCTCTCCAGAGAAGTATTTTGACTTCTTTGGACAAGGATAATTAATGCTATGTGATTAATAGCCTTTTTTCTTTTTTTTTTTTCCCATTTAGTGACGACAGTGCTCCAACCCTGTCTCTTCTTCTAGGGGTCTGTGCTGACTTTAAATGTAAACTTTATGAAATGCAAGGAAGTGTTTGCAAAGCAAAAGCATCAAAAGCTATGCGTCTTCAAACTGACCCAAAACATTTCATTTGGCTTAAAAGGAAATGCTTTTATTTAGGCTTCAAAGTTCTTTCATTTGTTGTTTAACAGCTTCCACTCTCTTTCATCTTTTTAAATGTAGACACATTTCAAAATAATGACAGTACAAAATAAAAGATCAGAAAGATTTGTTTAAGAAATGCCAGACTGAAATGGTGTGATGTATATTTTAAGCCAAACCCATTCACCAAATGAATCTAAACCACCAAAACGTTTGGTCTTTTCCAGCCTCTCTCTTTCAGCGTTTTCCCTCCCCTTCTCTCAGAAGCAGCCTCAGCAGTGAGGGAGGCTGGAGGATGTTGGGGGCCATCCTCATCCAGCACTGCCTCCTTGCTGGGCAGCAGCATGCCGGTAAACTCAGTGCCATAGCCACAGCCAGTGGGGTCGGGGAAACTCATCTGCACTCCTGGTGCTTGGGACTTAATAATTCACCTATAATTAAATAATACTTTCACCTGGCATTAAATAGACAGATAAGAGTGCTTGCACTGGTTTATATCAGTACAAATTTAATGCACTGGGAATTAATTTGAAGGGGCATGCTG
This sequence comes from Aythya ferina, assembly GCF_964211825.1. Taxonomy (NCBI): domain Eukaryota; kingdom Metazoa; phylum Chordata; class Aves; order Anseriformes; family Anatidae; genus Aythya; species Aythya ferina. The sequence continues at coordinate 17,206,493 of NC_140302.1, read as the reverse complement.
TTTGCCAAGCAGAGTGGGAATACCTTGTACTAGCCTGCTGTCTTTTAGACAACACTGACTGCATTTCCATTGACTGGCGGGGTCTCAGGGACACACAGAAAAGGTTGGCTCCTAACAACCATGTTGCATCTTGGACAGGTGACAGGAACATGTGAAAACCGCTGTGTCAGCCTGGAGCAGAGCCTCAGCTGGGGCAAACCAAGGTATATGGATAGAGGGCCACCTGGGTCTCACCCTGCCTCTGTTGCATGATCAACAGAACAATTGCATGACAGCAAGGACAGGAAAACTTTGTGCAGGTTTAGAGAGGGCACAAAGCTCTGTTGCTGTCCCTGTGGTCTGAGGCACAAACCACAGCAGCAGCAGCCCTGGGCATTGCCTGTCATCCCAGCAGTTCGCAGAGTGCTCCTCCTGAGATACAGCAGCCTGGAGGGGCTCTGTGAAGAGGGGCAAGCTTCCCTGGTGTCCAGGTCACAGCTGTATTTATACAGCTCAGAAAACAAACACAGAAAAGTGCTCTGGGGCACAGAGCTTTAGCGCTCAGCCAGTGAGGATATTAAAAAGGAGGGGAGATAAGCCACCAAGCCTTCATTTCCTCTTCAGCCTCTTTCTAATTTATTCTATTGTTTATTTAAATGCTCTGCTTTGGGAAACTGAGTCTCCATTTCGCATGGGATTTAAAGGAATTTCATGGGCAGCCAGAGCTGTTGGATGAGATCAAGTTAGCTGCAAGCCCTCCAGAGAGCAACAGAGAATTTGGGTAACTTCATAAAAAGTCTCCTTGTGTTCAAAGTCTCCTGCTCCAATCTTTTCTGAACCCTCTGTCAGAAGGCCAGGTTGCTGTCTGGGAACCATGCAAAGTCTCTTCCTCCCACCTCCCCCAAAAAGTGAGACAGCTCTGGGGAAGAAGAGGGTGCTCAGTTTGATTGTGCATGCTTGTGCTGCCCAGACACTTAGTGTTAAGGGAGACAGGCCTGGCCTACAGTGCCATCTCTGACCTTCCTCACTGCTTGGGAGGGTTTAGCCTGCTGGAGAGGATGGCCATCACCTCGTGGTTCAGGGCCTGGGCAGAGGTCATGGTGGAATACACTCATCATGTGCACAGCAGCACCTCTCACTTGGCTCTCTCTACCTTCCAATCCATCGCTGTTACCCTGGATGAGAAGCGATGGCTGGGCATGCCACGGAAACATGGCCCCAAATTCTGATCCTCCAGGCTGCATCCCCAGGCCTGATGTGAGACACGGAGCGGCTCCCTCCGCAGTGCCTCTAACACGTCCTGCCTCTCGGGGGGCTTGGGGTGGCACTTTCTGGCAACTGCTCCCTGTGTCACCCTTCAGGTCGAGCCATCAGAAATTGCAGTTCCCCAAAACACAGGAAATATTGGCAGAATGGCTTTCTTTAAAGCATCCAAGCACCTAATGCCCTCTAAAATAGGAGGCAGCTAGAATGCTTAAACACGTATTTAGGATCCAAGACTTCAGTACATCACATCTTTCTGACCTCTTTCTTCCCTCTCGAAGTGAAAAAAGAAAATGTGAGTGGTACACCCCACTGCTCTGATGCAGAAGGAAAACGAGCAGCAGAGAGAAAAGCAGCGTGCTGTATCTGTCTGGAAAAGTCACCATTATGCACCGTTTCGTGTGTCCCTCTGCACCTAGCCTGCCCTCTCCTTTCCCTCTGCCCGTGGGGACTTTGGTCTGGCTCTCAGTCAGGCATTAACCCCCCAGTGAGATCTTTCTGTCACTGGCTTCTGGAACCCCTGCAGCAGCAGGCCTGCGGGCCTGCGGTCTGTCAGCGTGCCTGTGTGGGGCTCTGGGCACAGCTCTGGCCTGAGCACTTGCCAGCATTCAGTGTGGGAGAGGGGGCACAGAGGGCATTTTATTCTCCTGTGTGTTGCACAGTGTACCCGGTTAACGGGGAAAGAGCTAGTCTGGAGTAGGACAAGCTGCTGGAAATATTTTGTCTTTGCAGTTAGGTCAGTCTCTGAACACAAGAGTTTCCATCACAGCTGTTCTAGCAAAGCAAAGCGGGAGCTCCAGCTCTACCCCAGCAAAGATTTGAATTTATACATTAAATCCCTGTCCACTCAATATTCAAGGGCTGGCTCTTGAGACAGCTTCAGACCTGGACAGAAATTAACTACGCTTTAGATGAATTATTCCCAAACTTCAGAGCCCCAGAGCGCCCATTCAGCTTTTCCCAGGAACAGGAATAACCTGACCTTGAAACTGTGTTCTGCTCCCACCCCATGTATCAGAGCTGGTGTGGCTCTGGAAGGTGACTTACCTTACAGTTTTCACTTGAAGCACAGACACAAGCACATGCTTTAATCTAAAGCTTTTTGAAAACTTCAGACCCTCCTGAACTGTTAGTCATTCTTACCTAGAGACTACATGGGAATCACTTCAGAATTTCCCTGCTATGAAAAGAGACCTTAAACATCAACTGCCATGATTTGCAGCTCACAACAGTTTCAGGGGAGATTTTCTAACTCAGACGTGTCCTGACCTGAGACAGATAACAGCACCCTGATGGAGGTATTTGGACAGGCCTAGCTACAAGATTCAGTTCAGGTGCCTTCCTTACCTCACTCAGTCGACAGCATTCATCCATGTATTCATCCAGGCTGTCACTTGTGGGGTACTTCTTCAGCGGATGCCCAGGGATCTGAAGGTCTTGCATGCTGCCAAAGCTCTCTGGGTAATTGTCAGCAATTGTCTTTGGCTCTTCTACAGGATCTGGGGTGGGAAGAGTGCTTTCCCTGGGTAGGTCCATCTCTGGTGCAGGTTCCTTTTCCAGAGATTGCCTTTCACTCTGGTCAAAATGTTCACCAGGATTTTCTCCTTCCTGAGGGACACTGAAGTTGTCAAGGGGAGCTGTGGGAACCTGCACAGCATCAGACTCCTGGCTGTAGTACTCAGCTTGCTTTTCACTCTCTGGACCTTGGTGACTGACTTTTCTGGCACGTTCTTTACATGTTCTCATTATCAGATGGTCAATTTCTGGAGACGAAGAGGTGCTAAGCACGCCCGAGTCGCAAAATGAGTCTCTGTTGTGAAGCACAAAGCTCTTCTCTGAACCTGTTGGCGTCGATGGAGAATTAGCCCCACTTGGCAATTCGACCCCTGAGTCCTCAGACTCAAATTTGGAGAATCTGTGAAGCTGGCACTTGGACTCGAAGGTGCTGAGGTCAGGCAGTGTGGCTACATAGTCTGTGCCTGCCGGGGCATCTGCACAGTCTGGTTCTGCCTCCGGGGCCACAGCATTGGGACTTCCCTGGCAGTCCTGGGGGAGGCTGGCACCAGGGAGATGGGGCTCTTCAGTGCAGGCTGCATCAGTAGTGGTCTCTGGTGTTAGCGCTGGGTTCTGAATTCCTTCGTTGCTCAGTATCTTCATGTGTGTTAGCACTACTTTGTCCTCAGCAGGTGGGCTCTTCTTACCTGCATAAAGGAAAACAAGTAGAAAGTCACAAGGGGCTGCAAAGCTCAGTCTAATCTATACTGCATTGCCTGAGGGATGTGAGATTGAAAGCTGTCTATATAGTAACGCAGTAGAAGGGGGCAGCCCTGGTTTGTTTTTCTGAAGATATATGACACTTTCTTGTAGACTTTGCTGTAACAGAAGTGTTTTGTTTCACAGACACTGTGTCCTTCGGGGGAGGGTCATAAATGCACAGAGTTCTGATTTAGTAGGTAGGTAGGAAACAGTACAGAAAGTTACATGAATTTTAGTGATTACCTGCATGCAGACACAGAGAAGCACAATACATTAATTTAAGGCTAAACTATTTCTTCTGATTAAATGTATTCTGAGGCAGCAGCAGAAAAAAATGTGCAAAACTAAATGTGTATTTCTGGAGATTTGAGTGGATTTCGGATTGCAACAAGTAATTTGCAAACTGTTTGGTCAGTAGTGCTCTGCACACATACAGGTGATGAAAAGCAAGTACTGATAGGAAAAGTAAATGAGGCATTGTAGATCTTTTGTAGTCCCTGCATGGCTTTATCTATGAAGTCATTTCTTTAAATGAACTCTTACCTTCCCTTTAAAGAGAAAGGGTATGGGAGCAGCTTTGTTCATGAGTTTTTGCACGTGGGCAAAGATGACGCATTTTCACATCACAACTATTTTATGCAGTGATGTGGATGAAGTGTTGAACAGCTTCTGGATGAAAGGCTGACCTATGTGAGCTGAATATCTGGCCCCAGGTTTTTTCACTGTTTTTCTGGATCTAGCATTTCACAGAGCAGAATCCTGAGCCCTTATTACCATCTGACCCAGGGTACCTCGGAGGGCTACAATGCGCACACACTTCAGGATATCTTACTTCCTACTTCATTTCCTTTCAATCCCCTCTCCTACCTTCCTTCCTTTTTGCCTAGCATCAAACCTGCAGCTGCTTTAGAAACTCACTCCTGGTAGCCTAACTGTCCCTAAGCAGGTAGAAAAGTCTGGAGCCCAGTGGAAGGGAGCTCTGCTCTGTGCAGCCTTTCTTCATGGGAACCCAGAAAAAATCCTGTTTCTGAAACAACCCATTTTCCAGCCTTCCCTCCTCCAGCTTGCTTTCCGCAATGTCAGCAGACAATAGAATTTTATTCATCAAGTCCAAGCTAGCTATTATATGAGTCATTTTCTACTTTATTTAAATATTCCTTCTATTTGATCTTAAGAATTTCTTGGAACACCACTGAAACATGCCCTTCACTGCTATTTGGCAAATACAGATTTAATATTTCACACTGGATTTTCAAAAAGGTTCAGAGTGACAAAGACTCCTATCTGATGGGAATTCTTTGGGGCTTTCTATGAGCATGTAGTGCTTTTAACCCTTCATAAAAGATCTTGTTTATCCAATACAGACCTATGCTCATCTCCCTTGACAGCATTCACAGGCATCTCTCCACTGCAAAGAGCCACATTTGAGTCAGTGCTGGACTGTCAGACTGCCAGAGCATTGTTGGGATGGGTGACAAGAGAAAGACATTGCCAATGGAATGGTTTTCTTTTTAAGAGCAAATCATGCAGCTGTCATTCCTACCAGGAATGACTGAATGCAGTAGTAGTCTATTCCCACAGGATCTGATTGCCTTCTCTTATTAATCATGCCATGTTCTCATTTGATTGGAGATTCTCTCACTGTCTTTCAACCTGCCCCTTTTTTTTCTTGCTTAACCGGTTTCACCCTGGCCTACACAAATATTTCTTTGTCTGAAATCAGGAAGCAGCGTAATAACGTGAGGTCTTGCTGCTTACAGAAGGAGATGTCAGATGCTTTAATTCCTATCTCTTATGAATACCAAAGCTGCAATGTGAGCTGCAAAGTTTGGTGGAGATAAAAAAAAATAAAAAAGAGATGAACCCCCTGACCCTCGTGAGAAGGTCCCCTCAATTCCACCAGCTCCAGAGCTGAGAAAGTTGTCCCCATTCCATGACCATTAGCAATATCAAATAGTTTCACAACAATTTATTGTTTATCTCTTGTAGGCTGCAAACCATTGATCTTGTCACTGACAGGCCCTGTAACCACAGTGCTTGATTTATTTCTGATTTATCCTCCCAGCCCCTTGTGATGATGCAAAATGTTATCATCTTCCATCACAAGTTTAGAATGGATGCAAAAGACAGCAGGATTTTGCAACATGTTTAGGCACCTGATCCTCATTCATTCAATGATACTTTCCCATGATCAGCAAGGTCATCCATGCTACTGCAGAGATCAGCTGTGATAAAGGCAGCAACCTGAAACTGGAGTTCTTGCTTCATCTCACATAAGTAATAGTCTCTTATTCCTCTTCGTTGACTGGGTTATGGACTGTAAGCCATGGGCCTTCCAAGATGCAGACTGTTTCTGCTACAGATCTTGAAAGAGGCTAACAACAATGCTCAGCTCTTTGAAACCTGGTGCCAACAAAGCCTAGAATGGTGCAATTAAAGTTCACCTGTGCAACTTACAAAAAAAAAAAAATTGGCCTGACCATCAGCTGCTATAAATTAGCTCATTAGGTGGGGTCCTAACAAAGTTGTGGTAGTTAGTTTGAGATGTTAGTCTGCCAGTGTTTTGTCCAACAACACCCAAGGGGCCCGAGCAAAGCTGGGCAGGTGGCCTCCTGCTTGGCGCTGGCTGGAGCATGCTGTGGGGGTAGAGTTACGGGGCTGTGCGGTGGCTTCTGAAAGAAGGTGTGAAGCACTTCAGAGAGCTGAAGGGTGGCATTAAAGCTGGTAAGACATATTTACTTGTGCTGGAGGCTGGCCAGCTTTGACGCTGCTGCTCCCTGGGAAATCAGCCAAGATGTTTTGTTTTGTTTTGCTTCCCTTCCTCAGGCTGGTTTTCTACACCCCTGCTGGGGTAGGGGTAAGGTACTATAAGATCCAGCATTCACACATCTGGCTGGGATGCTGGTGAGGCAGTGCTGGAGGGAACGGAGCTGTGTGTGCATGTTTAGGAATCAATACAGCTTCCTGCAACATCTCTGGCAATGCATGCCCAGACCAAGTGTTGTCTCAGGTTAACTTGTACTACTTGCTTAGTAGCCCTCTCAAGGGATTATATGGCTCTTTAATTGCACTAGAGATAAACAGCATTCTCTGGGTTGTAATACATCTATAAATGACAGTGACTGATGATGTATAACCTTGGGCAAGTTGCTGGGCTTCCTGCGCTTGCAGAGCTGGAGGATAAGGCTGCTTCCCCCTAGCAAGGAGGCAGTAACAGTGCAGCAGCTAATATCTGGAGGTAACTGGTAGGGAGTAAAAGGAGCTGATGTACCCAGCTAAATCTCTAGAACTTTGCTTTGCTTCACTTCCAAATTGCTTTCTAGGATACTTCTCTGTTGGCAGTTAGCAAAGCCTGGCAGAGAGGCTTAAATCCTTCAGAGATGATTACTCTCACATCCTCTTTCCTTTCCTTGGGGGTTTAAGTCCCAGAGCTTTCTTTTCCTTGGAGGTTTAATTCCAAGTGTATTTTTCCTGTTTCACAATAACCAGCAGCTGCCAGGGCACAGCCTAGTACGTTAATCCAGAGATCTTTGACCTAAGGAAGGAGGATGGGTGTCTAAGCATGAAAATGCTTTCAAGCAATTTCTTTATCCCAAGTAAGCTACATGTAAGAAAAACACACAGACAACTGTCTAGACGAAACTCCTAGGCATTCCCAGTCCTGCCCAGACCCAACTCCAGTGAAAGCTCCAAACCTTCTAGTAAACAGCAGCCTGCGTTTATATCCCTGTACTCCAAAATATTTGAAGTCAAAGTCTAGTCTTTTCTCTTTTGACTTTGTGCCTTTGCCTCTGATGTACTGACTCGTATTGTAGCATTATCAGGCTAGTAGAAGGACCAATGATGGAAGAGGCCAGGCTGTTAGTGGGGTGACTGCTGCTAGTGGTAGTACAAAGCTTCCAGAGAACCTGGCATGGTGCAAATGCTTCTGATCATACCATGCTGTAAACCATATGTTGCTGCTTTCCTCCCTTCTGATCTGTGTCCGTCTGTCTTCTCAAAACATTCACTCTGACTTGTGCACTGACACAGCTGGAGCCATGCTTTGTTTGTCTCTCTCTGCACTTGTGCTACAAGTGACAGCAGCGTTAGAGCCATCAAAGCCCTCTGCTTGTCCCTAGAGCTACTGCAAGGTTCATGTGCAGAACAAACCCTTCTACAATGTGCGGTGCTGGCAGGGTTTTTGAGGCTGGCAGTCCTAGGCAGAGGTGTGAGCTGAGCAGTCCTGAGGTGCTCAGGGAGCCTCTTCCACTCCTGCCTACCACAAGACACACAACTCTCTCTAGATCCAAGTCTGGAAGGCTTGTAGTGTTCCACAGGGAGCAGAGCACCAGGAACAAAGAGCATCACCAATGTCTTGGGTCATTGGAGCAGCAGGAATTGTGCACAGCTGCCCAGCAAAGGAAGACCAAAGTCAGCTCGGTTGCCTGCTATGTTCTCTAATGTTGCTGGCAGCACAGCTCAGGTGGCATTTCCCTTTCACTGCAGAGGGGATTTTTTTTTTTCCTCACCAGTGATGAGGTTTCAATTTCCCAGCATTTAAGAGAAAAGGGTCACTTCCTTTCTGAAACAATAGGCATTTTTTGCTGCTGACTCTTCCACCATATGTGCTGGGAGGTGGGGCTGGGTTGTCACCTCCTTCTGAGTCCTGGCCCACCAGTTGGCCCTGATGCAGGGTGTGCGGGAGCTGTTACTTCTGCAGCTGGGCAATGGCTTCGCTCGCACAGTCCTGTGTTGTTGCATGGATGGGAGTCCTGTACTTAGAAAAACTGGATCGCTCTTAGGCTGTTGGGAAAAACAAGCAGCAGCCACTCCTGATTGATCTTCTGAGAAGGAAATCTAGCTCTATGAAGTTTTTCCATTAACTCCCATAGGGTGAGAATTTCCCCACCTCCTGATGTCTGTTGAAGGCCAGATCCTAGTCCTGGTGATGCTGGGGGTGCTACTGGGCACAAAGTTTCTGCATTCAGTCTGCATTCCCAAGTCTTTCAAGCAAAGCTAATCTGTGAGCACAGTGCTGTGTCTTGAGCTGCCTGCTCTGAGCGAGGGCTTTTCCTAAGTAATTAGGGTGATCTGGAGTCTTGGAAGTTCTAGGAGAGCTTCTGGAAAGGTGTTGTGGCCTCAGCTCACCAGTTACAGCCTCTGTCTGCAGGGGTGGAAATCAGTGAAGGCTTGAATTTTTTTTTTTTTTTTTGGGGGGGGGGGGGGAAGACGTACGTGTGTAACTGCAAAACCCGTATTTGCAGAGGAATGTATTCCCATGTGGTAGCTGAATGTGAGTGATAGACCTGGTTCTCAGAATTTGTATTTATATTCGGCTGCATTTGAATTTTTTGGGAGCATAAATACAGTTTGATTAGTTAGAAATGTCAAGTGTAAAGGAAAGCTTATGACCAAGCTGAGATCTTGGACAGTCCTTCCTTGAACAGAAAGTTCTTGGGTTGTTTGGTTCTGAGGTGCTCTCCAATGTCACTATTAGTTAAGTGTATGAAGTTCCTCTGGATGATAGTTTGGTAATATAATGTGACCAGAGACATTATAGATAACCCCAGAGCTGCAGCAGGTAATGATGATTCCATATAAAATAAATGCTGTGAGAAAGATAACAGGGTTCAAGGACTCTGAAGAGGCGTTCATTGCTTTAATATGTATGTTTTGGAAGAAGAGGAGATAATGATAGCTGTTTTCAGGCATTTGAGGAGCAATGAGCTGGAGATGGATTGTTTACTGATGGATATAGTTGGGGGAACTAAAGAGGAAATGTTTTTCCAAATAGTGAGGCCACTTGACATTTTTACTGCTTGCTCCTATTGATTCCAAGTGACCTGTTAAGTTTTTGAAACAGGGCAACAGGTCTGATAAATTAGTGACCTCTGGCAGAGTCCTGAGGCCCAGCAGGTCCCCACAGGCCACCTGGTTTATCAGGTGCTTGTGCAGGCTGGCAGCCACCATTCTTAGGCTGACACCTGACCTTGTGCAGAGCACCAGCTAAAGAGCATCACCCACTCATTACTGCATTTCCCTTGCAATTTATTTCTCTCAATACGCAAACCAGAAGAGAAATCGGGCCAAGGGGAATTCCAGTGCACAGGATCCCTGCCTAAATCCTCCATGCTCTGCCTCATAATTGCTCCTGGGGAGGGGGTGGCTCAGCTCCAGCAGGCACCTGCGGGGCTTTCTGGGGAGGCTCCGTCAGGGAGGATCACAGCTCTTGCTAAAGACCTGTGAATTGTTCTCCATGGACACTCCTGTGCCCTCCTTCATGAGGGAGGTTCAAAACAGATTTTTATTTTATTATTATTATTTTTTTATCTTGCCCCTGGATCTGCTAGGAGTAGATAATAGGCTAACTGCAGGTACTGGAGGCTAGCACAGAGGAAAGATCTCCAACCTACTGCACAGGGCTAAACACACTGGGAAGTCTTGTAGGTACAAGGCCTTTCTGGTGAACTTCTTCACATTCAGATAGCTGTCTCTAGGATGAAATATCAGAAATCGTCTTGCATAAATGCTCTGGCCTCCTTGACTGGGGACACTGCAGAAACTAACCTTTACCTCATCAGAGGTATGACAACTGCTGATATGTCCTGTGTCCCTTCATGTGGGAATGTTACAGAAGGAAACAGGCCAGTATCTTTACAGTATTATATACATAGTAGTAATAGTATACAATTTGAATACTGTTATGATAGTGTACTAATAGTATATGCTTGTTAGTATATTTAATTTTTTATATTGTTAATATATTTAATGCATTAATATTAGTATATTTAACATATTAATAGTACACAATTATAATTATTAAACTATTGCTATAGTAATAGTATGCAATTCGTATAGTTATTTCTACCTCTGTATTTCACAAACAGCCTAGCATAACAGCAATGTAACTAGTTATCTAGCATGCAGCTTGATAATGCATCTGAGTAGAAAATGAAAACACCTTGACAAAACTGCTTAAATTAGAAGACCTTTCCCTTCCTGTCTGATTTTTCAAGCCACCTCATATCATAAAGGTGTATTTGGCCAGAAACGTGCTGGGAGACAGGAGGCCCTCTGCAGGGATGGAACTTGCCCCCCAGGGATGACAGGTATGTAGTAATTCAGGTTTTATTGCCTATAATAAGCCTGGATAAACAATTGTTCAATAGCCCTACAGACTAAAGTCATTAAGACCCCAATGCTTCTGCTGAAGTCAAAGGAACTCGCAAATGGTGTCAGAAAGGTCGCAGGAGCTATTAACCCATTCTTCATGTGCAGCCATTGCTGTCCCTAGGTAAAACCCTGGAAAGCTTCTTCAGCTCAAACAAGGTAGCAGTAGGCAGGTATAACCGTACCAAAGGTGATGTCTCAAATCTTATGGTGACAGTAACAGTGGTGAGGATTCTTGGTTTTCTTGCTTTCACTGGGGCCAGATGACAAGGAGAGGGGTGATGCAGCACCCTGCAGCTGCATTAGACCAAATTCTCTGTTAGGAGAGGTCCTGCCACCCTCATACCCTCTGCTCCAGCAGCTTTCCCAACAATGGGAGCCAGATCCAGCCTATACCTCTGGTATTGAGCTGCCATTCTGAAAACATTATTTGGTTTGTATTCTGTCTCCTAAACTGCATTTCTATCTGCAACTTTAAAGTTCCTGCCACAAAACTTGCAAGAAACAGCAAATTCTTGGCTCTTTCCATATAAAGAGGGGGCCCAAACTGGGATGGAAATAATATTTGATGTCCCTTTCCAGATGAGGTGATTAGGGAGTGCCCTCCTTATTTCTTTCTTAGATTCTAGCTGAATCTCTTTTGATTCCTCTGTGCCCTGTGTGATTATTCTGTTCCCCTCACCAAGTCCTCCAGCAACCCTATGGCAATAGGGCTGTCTGGGTGATGAGGGACACTTCCATGTGGAAGAACAAGCTTCCTTTCTTCTTCCAACCCTCCTGGGAGGTTTGTGCTATACCACTGGGAAACAAGTTCATGGCCAAGTAACACCCAGGGGGGAAAAAAAAAAAAGCTCAGTTTCCACCATTCTGTAAAAAGGCATCTCTTCAAACACTCTCTGCATCTTGTGGCAATGCTGGAGTGCTTTCACAGAGCACTGCTCTATAGCAGCTTTCTGTTCAAGCCAGCCCTTTGCACTGGGGAGATGCCCACTGGCACAGCAGTTGCGGTGGCTCCCCAGGAGCTCCCTGCCCTGAAGCAGTCCAAGTTCAGCATGCAGATGGAAAGTCAGAACCCCGGGCAGCAAAATCACTCCAACACGGTGCCTTGCAACATCTTTACCGTCCTGCTGTTGCACAGCACAGTCTACTGAGACCCTGGCAAACCGCAGCCACCCCTGTGCCAAGCAAACCAATGCACTGCAGCCATGTCAGTGGGGACAAACCACGGGCTCTGCTTCCAGCTGGTACAAGCCAAGCTGATGGGCATGCAAGAATGCCAAGAGGATTCTGGTCTCAAAGCCTACAGAACTGGCTAAGGGATAAAATGTGCTTTGACCTATTGTGCCTGAAAAAGGCTGAGACTACATCATCTGACAGACTCACAAAGTTACAACTTGTCCACAGTGGGGCCAAAGATGCCTTCTCTGCCCGGGTCACCTCAACTCCATCGAAGAGGAGGGAGCGAATAGAATAAAACCGCTCAGCCTGGTGGCAATCCCCGTTGGATGGGGATGCGTGAGCTGATGCCTGGAGCGGTGGCAGGCATGCAGCGCTGAGGGCAGAGCTGCTCTGCCTCGCCTTCCTGAGATGCCCGAGGAGACGGGGTGCACGCAGCCCCTGCGGGTGCTCATCCCATCTTCCTTCCCCTCTCCCGGAGCAGTTTGCCCTCCCTCACCCTCTCGCAGCCGGGTCACCCCTGCTTCTCGGGAGCCCCTCTACGCTCCCAGATGCCACAGCAGTCTCTCCTGAAGGGAGAGCCGGGTCATCCCCTGCGGGGCCGGGGGCAGCAGCCGTCGGGGCCGCCTTACCTGCGTGGGGACAGAGGCAGCCGGAGAGCAGCGAGCGCAGCATCGGGCCGGCGGCGGGGCGGGCAGGGCCGTGCTGCCCGCAGCGGGCCGGGCACCGCCCGGGCGGCCCCGGCCGGGAGGGAGGAGCGGGGCCGGGGGTGTGCCGCGGGGGGCGGCCGGGCTCACCTCGCCTCCAGGGCGCTGCCAGCGCGAAGCTCCGGTGCCAGCTGAACATGCCGCCGGCATCAGCGCCGGGACGGGGCCGGGGGTGGAGGCATCGTCGCCGGGGTGCGGAGAGTAACCCCGCTCGGGGGTCGGGGGTCCGGGCTAGGGCATGGCCGGGAGCGGAGCTGGGTTCCCGGCGAGGGCTGCGGAGCGGCGGGCGGGCGGCCAGCAGCGGCTTATAAAGGGAGCAGCCCTGAGGAATGCATCTCCCTCGGCTGATAAGCCGAGATGACTGGAGGGGTTTGAACTACCTTTGCAACCCCCAGAGGAGGGAGGGGGGAGGAGGAAAAGAAGACGGGAGAGAAGCAAAAGGAAAAATATTTCAGCACTTGCATAATGTCAATAAACAACCCCCCTCTCAAGTGGCAGGAAAGGAAAGGCTGGAATGCTCTGGGTGGGGAGGAGAGAGAGTGGAGTGGGCTCCTCTTCTCTCCCTCTCCCATTTTTCTCCTCTCCCATTTAAATTCCAGGTTTTGTGCAATCATAATGCAAAACTGCCTTGATTGTACCTCGGGCTGCAAGCTATGGGAAAGAGGGGTGAGGGGCATGGCAGAACGGCCCCAAACACGAGATTCCATGGGCAAGTTCATGGTGCCACCCCGGTGCAGTGAGCTTTAAACATGCAGGGCTCTGGTGTGCCCTGGGCATGGCTGCCTGCACCTCAGTGCTGTGCCAGGAGCAAGCCTTGCTCGTGCTCTGTTAGCACACACAACAAATTACTTCTGAGCTAGATTTGAGCACTACAAGCTCCCTATGAGCAACAGCCCCATAACCGATATGGGGTCTGTCTGCTAAGTGCCCATCCCTACATTACTCTCCCATCCAGACTTGTGCTGACTCCAGTGCTGTCAGGAGGAAATGTGCTGCCCTGCCGGTTAAACCAGCCCAGGTCAGTGGACAGGATCAGCGGCCCCATGCAGACAGCAGAGATGGCGGTGCTACCTAGGGCTGGATCGGTCTGGGACTGCCCCTACAGTGAACCAGCCCTGCTACCAGTGCCATGAGGAAGGCAGCGGGAAGGGAGCTGTCAGGGGAGATCCAGTCCAGCCGCCCCTCCCTACACTCCCAGCACTCCTCATCCCATGCCTCTGAAACAAATGGCCAGATACCAGCTGAAGTGAATCAACTTTTGCTGTAGTGAGGCTTGCTGATTGTGTTGTATTGCATTATTATTTTATTGCTCCCAAACTCCCATCACCTAGCAGAAGAACGTCCCTCCTCCCCACGCTGAGAGATCCATTGTGCTGCACCCTGCTCCCCTGCTGAGGTAGGACGGTGTGCTTGCAGGCTTCATCTAACACCTTTGTCCTGTCCTTATGGCTCTCAGTGAGCATCCAGCACCTGCTCCTGTTTGTTTGGTAAAGCAAAAGAGGGTCACATCCAAGGCTGGTGAGAAGGAGAGGCCATAAGGTCACTTGGGGAAGGAGGTCCATGTGTAACCCACCTGGTTCAGGGGTTTTCCTCTCTGAAACCCCCTGCCACATACAGATGTGGAGTGTTTGGGTGAAACAGGTGGAGAGGCTGTGGCCCTGGTGGCTTTCAGGAGAGATAGAGCTGGGACTGTTTGTGGTGGCCTCTTCTTCATCCTGCTGTGAGGTGTTCTTCGGTTAGAGACTGTTTTGTAGGAACAAAAACAGGGTATTGCTTTTGGGTAGATCTGAACTCTGGCTTAAGGTAGCCTTAATAGCTACAGTAGATGATAAAGTGCCTGTTGCTTTACCGTGTTTAAAACAAATTTCCCATTCTTCAGCCTCATGTTGCAAATGGTGCCAGCTTTCAGATGGTGGTAGGTGTTGGGCACCTACTCACATAACGTATTTTCCAGGATGAAGAGATGGTGTCAGTGCATTAAATTGTTGGAGTAGAAGGAGAATTACAGGTGCCTTAGGCTCAACTCAGTAGCAGACAGAGGGATGTGGCAACAAAGCATTGCCTTCTCACCTCTGAGGGCATGTCATATATATCATGACCTTATTGCTCTCTACAGGTACCTCAAAGGAGGCTGTAGAGAGGTGGGGGTTGGTCTGTTCTCCCACGTGCCTGGTGGCAGGACGAGGGGGAATGGGCTTAAGTTGCGCCAGGGGAGTTTTAGGTTGGATCTTAGGAGGAACTTCTTTACCAAAAGGGTTGTTAGACACTGGAACAGGCTGCCCATGGAAGTGGTGGAGTCGCCATCTCTGGAAGTCTTTAAAAGATGTTTAGATGTAGAGCTCAGGGATATGGTTTAGTGGGGACTGTTAGTGTTAGGTCAGAGGTTGGACTCGATGATCTTGAGGTCTCTTCCAACCTAAAAATCCTGTGATTCTGTGATATACCTTCCCTGACTTGGTTTGCACACTGCTTTCTTCCTGCCATAGACCTCCACTGTTTTATACACTGCTGAGCATACTTCTATACTACCCAGAATCTTATTTTTTTTAAGTAAGTAGTTTGGAGATGAAAAAGAAAAAAAGCAAATAAATAAATAAATAAATAAATAAATAAAATTACTGTGCTGATGTCTTTATACAGTTGCAATTCAAAGTGCTCTGGGCAGGACTAAATGCATACAATAATTATTGCACGGGACTTTCCCTTTTTAATAGGTATATGGAGTGCTTTTTCATCTTTGCGAGGCTTCTCCTACCCAGCCCTTCTCCAGAAGACATCCCTTGAAGTTGCTTTCAGCTCAGACCAAACCTGAGAGTTACTGAGGATTACATCCAGCATTTCCAGAAATGTCTTGTGATCTGGGTGCTGCAGTTCTGGGGTCTTATTACCAGAGAAATGTTTCTAATACGCAGTGAACAACAAGTTTGATGCTCTCAGAAAACCAGGTTGATAGTCTCAAACTGGCTGTTTCTAAGCTCAGTTTACCTCCTTGTGTTCAGCAAATGCTTGGGGCCAACAAAATATAATAAATAAAAGAATCCAGTGACAGCTTTTGAACAAGAATAGAACATCCTCTGGAGTGCACACAGGCCAAGCACTCCAGCCCTGGGCTAGGGCAAAACTTGGAGTGAAAATGGCTGGAAATGAGTGCAAGATTTTAATGCTCTAGGTGCTCTTATGAGAGGGTGTGTGTGTGTGTATGCAACTGACAATTACTACTGGAAGTGCCCTTTGTTGACACAACGTGTGACGGTGTTCAGAGTCTAGCGGGCCCCATAAAGCTATTGTTAGCTGTTGTGCATGGTTATTTTTGTCTGCACTTAACAAATCTTAGTAGCATAACTTTTTTTTTTTTTTTTTAATAAGATTTGTGTTTTAATTTTTTTTTCTATTTTCCAGCATAGGTTATTTGCATATTAGCATTAAAATGGAACCAGCCAGAGAGGCAAGCAGGCTGCTCAGCTGCTGCCAGGCGCCTTGTGGGGATGCTGTAAGCTGCCAGCACTGGCCTGGACCCTGTGCCAGGGCTCCTTCCTGTCCATCCATGTGCTGAGTGTGTGGGATGGGTTCTCCAAATCGCAACTGGGCAGGAAATTCGCTCTCGAGCTGCAGAGGATGTAAGAGGAAGAGGAAAAACCTCTTAGTCAGCATCAGCTTGGTTTCTGATGGATGCATCGGTTTCCTTACCCATAAGAAAACTCTCCACCCAGAGAAGTCCCCGAGTGTGGAGAGCTGTTGTGTCTCTGGATCCCCCGGGCGTACAGCTGCATCCTATCTCTCTTGTCAACTTTGTGAGACTTGGGGCTGGTAGGAAGCAACTTGAGAGCAGAGGGCACTTCCCTACAGCAGAGGCATGAGCTTCCCAGGGTTGCCCAGTCTTTGCTGAGCTCCTCAGGCTCTTCAGATTAAAATGCCGGGCAAAGTCGGCCCTTTGTAGTATGATTCCCAAGCTAGGCCCTTGGAAAGCAAGACATCTGTATTTAGTGGTGACTTTTGAAACCAACTTGTGCTACAGAGGTTGAAATCCCCCCCCCCCAGATCTTCCACAGTAAGTGACTTAAAGTGTCCACTGAGAGGCTCTGCGGTTGCAAAGGAGGTTGACTGTCAAACGTGATCTTTTCTTCGAAGAACTCCCCAAAAGCCAAATTAAGCAGTGGCAGGGCAGAGCCCTGAGTGTGTGCAGCTTTATATGGGTGGGACAGGTGTTCCTCTGCTGTTTTGCTTTAGGCAAGTCCCCTGTGCAAATAACTTCATCTCCTGCTGCTGCAGCTTGTCTGGCAGAACAGGATTTTTGTAGGTAGTTTCAGGACCCTTCTTCTTCAAGGTACACAGCCCCCAAATCACAGAAATTTTCGTGCATGCAAGGGACCCCTCCACCTGGTGCAAATTATTCATGGTAAAGAAAAACACATTCCAGTATCATTGTTGCTGTGGTTTTCTTACTGATGCACACAATGAAATAATTGTCAACCTTTCATCATATGCGTATATCAGACATTATTTTCCATCCTGTTCCCTGACCCTTATTTAAAGGACAGATCTGGACAGGTTGCTCGACTGCCTCCTGGCTGGGTTTGTGCACCTGCAGCGCGGCACAGAAGGACCCTGTGCAATGCTATCAGCTCCCCAGCTGGAATGCGTTGTCCTTCATCCTGGTGCAAGCAAGGTTTTGGGACTGGATCTATGTGACAAGTGGGAGAGAATGGGGGATGTAATGTCATGCTGTTGGGAGCTCCCCATCAGCAGAGGAAGAGCAGGGAGGGGATGGTTTGTGCAGCAGCCTTCAGGGTTGGCTTGGACCTGTCCCCACTGGGAGACCATCAGGGGCTGCTCTTTGCCTTAACTTTTGCCTATCTTTGCCTTGCACGGATTGTTGCAGCCCATGCTGCCTCAGCCAGCAGCCCCTCAGACAAGAGCTGGGTCGAGGGCATGGCCGAAAGATCAAAAAGAGAGGGGGTGTTCGAGGAGGAAACGCATGACATTTGTGTTCCTGTAGGGAGAAGTTTCCAAAAGACCCCAGTTTCCTGTGAAATGGTTCTCCAGCTAACTTGGCAGTGGCCTGCACGTGTACAGCCTGCTCAGGTGAAGGTTCGGGGTCAGAAAAGAGGAAGTTGTTTCACTGCAATGTCCTTACAGTGCAAAAAATAGCCTGCTGGGACAGCAAGTGGCCCTCAGCAGCAGTGCGTTAACCCCTGCGAGTCCTGGGACCTGCTCCATCTAGATGCATTGCAACATTTGTTCTCTGATCAAGGAATCTGATAAATGCAGCAAAACTCAGAAGGAGCAAAGCCTGCCTGTACAAGCAAAGCCCCTCTGCACCTTCTCTGTCCTTTGCACAGTCACTGCTACTGAACCACAGAGGAGGAAGAAAGCTGCCAAACTGCTGCCCTATTTGCCCTTGCTGCTCACTGCTCACCACCATGAGCAGAGAAAGCTACAAAGCTGGGATCCCGGAGCAGGTATGTTTGAGTATATGGGTTCTGGGAGAGAAGGCTGGGGAGCTGGCGAGGGGGGGGAAGAGCAGCAGAGGTACCTGAGGAGTGGGGCAGCCCCTCGGGAGGGAGGGAAGGGCATGTTGGAGAGGGAGGCACCTTGTTTTTCTGCTGGGACCTGCGTGTCCTGAGTGGTTGTAAGCCATTGCCCTGCCCCAGGGGGGACCTGAGCCTGCTCACACCAAGCACCTGGCAGTACCCCTTGGTACAAGGGGTGCCCACCCCCAGGGTTTTCCTAGGAGGAGCACTGCCACAGCTGTGTGTCACAGGGACTGTCAGTGTGTCCCAAAGCTGGGCCCAGCTTTGCTCCTGTGGGCCATGTCACTGAGATCATCCCACCGGAGTGTGGGACATCACGCCTGACCTCACATTCAGGTGTGCCCCAGAATACACAGGGGGTGAGGGTGAGGCGAGGGTTGGGGCATGCCAGCATAGCTCACTGGGGCTGGGTGCATGGCTGCAGGCAGCCTTCTCCTTTGCAAAGCCCTAGCTGAGCACTCTGGACCTGCTGCAGAGCTTTGTGCTCAGCTTTGTCGAGAGGAGACTGGTAAAGCTGGATGGGAAACCAAGGGACCGTGACAGAAGAGATCAGAGAGCACAGGGGCAGGGACAGGGAGTTTCCCACCATGAAATCAAGGAAGAGGTGACAGGGAGGGGCTCCCAGGGCTCAGAAGAGGTGTTTTTGACCTCCTTTTCCCCTCTCCGCGGTGTTTGCCAACACCATGGCCAGCACTGGTGAGTGCTAGTGTCCCAAGCATCCCTCAGCCTGGTTGTTTTTTGCTTGCTTTTTATCCCTTGAAAATCCTGTCAACTGTGAAAGTGCTGCTTAAACCTTGCAATTAACAGGTCTGAGACTTTGGCAATCCTTTGCCTCATTGTAAATGCTGCATTGTTGTAAATGCTGCAGTTGCTTTAGTTTGGAACCACTCACTCCCATTTTAAAGCAATCTGTTTCAGTGGAGTGCAAGAGAAGAGTTAGGTGTGTGACTTGCTAAGCACATCACCTGAGTTTAAGGCAGTACAAATAGCAATTCATGAGGTCTGCTTCCCCTGAATATATGTACACACATCAGGAGAACTAAATATTTTTCTTGTGTAGCGATTTAATTAGAACTGATTAAAGTAAACATGTCCTGAAGGCTTGAATATGACAGAGGCATTGCATTATAAATGTTGTTTTGATTAAATAATCACCTCTTTCCTCGAACGGGATAGTTATCCACCCGAAACACAGAGGTGAAACTTTAGTTAATAATAAAACTCCCACCGACTTCAATAGAGCTATATTTCACCTTAATTGTGCTCATAATTATACTTTCACAGCTCGATTACAGAGTTGACCACTTGGAGGGGGCATACATTGTTGTGCTCCTCCAGAAGAAAACTGGGAACCAAGAGCTGCAGCACGTGAACCTGGGTCAGGAGCGAGATGATCGGCACTGCTCAGGGCAGCAATGGAGATCCTTGTCCATGAGCACACCAAGTTGCTCCATGGACTTTTCCATTAAAAGAGATACCGAAAGGTAAGCCAGGAGCAGTGGGTGTCAGTTCCTGTAGACCTACTCCTGACTCTGGTAGTCAGAAGTAACTGTGGAAGTCAGGCCAACTGTGAGTGGGTTTAAATATGCTTCACGAGACCTCATCTCCACCGTAAAAATTTACAGGGCTTCCCAGACCAAAAAAAGGTTGAAAACAACTGTCCTTGGTGGTGTGGCATTCAGTAGCCAAAGACTTGTCTGGATAACCCCAGGACATACTTTACAAATAGCATCTGTTTCTGCAAACCTGTTATTTAAAAACTCTCTTGCTGAAGCCAGATCAGTGCTCTTTCATTTGTGTACAGCCCTGATATCCAGTTCTTGGGTGTGTATTTCCTCTGGACATCCCGGAGGATATCTCTGGCTCCACTGTTTGTGAAATCAAGTCGGTAACGTGACTCTGGACCTTACGCCATGGTCTGTGTACATGACTGCGTGCAAGCAGCAGGTGTGTGCTGTTATGTGGCCCCACATCTAGCACCTCTTTCACGCAGTGGAAAGGGCACAGGAGCTCAAATTTGGCACAAGCATTGAGCACCTGCCTCCTGAGCACGGTGGTCCATAGCTCTACTTTTCATCTTTCTGCCCGTGAAAAGAGGTGAAATGAGTCTCTTCTCTAAAGGTGCCTCGGCATTAAATCTGTGAGTCTGCACTGAACTCGGTGTTTCTATGAGCAGTGAGTGACCACTGCTGTCCAGAGTAACACCAGAATGTTCATCATAAAGAGACATTTTTTCCCTCTTCAAACTAACCCCAGAGCAGGGCTCTTCTAGGTCTGGATGGGGAATGCTGGTGATACTTTCTCTGTCCAGACCAGATCCACTAAAGGAGATGAAATAGTACCGAGGACTTTCAGGGGTTTGGGACCAGGACTTCTGTAACTTCTATCTTAACAGTGGTACTTGTGCTTTTATCTATAAATCTCTGCTTCTCTTGGTATTCCTGTTTACTGTGGGGTGAATAGAGACAGTCTGCTATTCCACTGCACACTTCCCTGTGCTTCTAATTTAAGACTGCCATTCAGACTGAAATTTCCAGGTTGGCTCGTGATGAATCTGTAGTCTATATGCAGTGCTTGAGAGATATTTCCGTATCCTGAAATAACAGAAGGTTTGTGATACATCACTTCATGACCCCACAGCACTCTGCAACTTATAGTGTGGAGAACTGATGTCACCAAGCTGTTGTACAACAAAACAGTCACTGTGCAACAACCCTTCACTTAAAGCCAAGAGAACTGAGCTGATGAGGAAAAAACATGCATTTTTCTATAAAAATAATGGGCATATGTATTTCTATAAAAATAATGGGCATATGTATTTCTGTATTTGTACAAGGACAGCTTGCTTTCTTTGGTGCCTTCCAAAGAGTTGCTGGCAGTGCTCTTAACAGAAAAAAAAAAAGAGAGAGAGAGAGAGAGCAAGAGTGAATACTGACCTCCAGGTGACCCAGCCTTGAATGTCAGTGATTTGCAGTCCCACAGCACAATTTGCTCGCTCCTGAGTTAGTTTTAATATGACGGAACAGGCAAAGACACAACAAAATATTGTCCCAAGTTTGTAAACTGCATCAGTCAAGTTCGCGTCTGTCAAAATCAGAAGCAGGTGGGGGCCAGGCTCATATTTGCCCTGGTAGCCCGTGTTCATATAAGCTCATAAGGCAGAGGAACAAGGGAAGGGTTGCAAGGGCTGCAGAACAGACACCAGTTATGCTTGGCTGCAGGAAGGCACCTGGATGGAGTCTGATTTTACAACAAAGGCCCCACATCTAACTGTTTTGGGGATGTTTAAAGCTGTGTTTTCAAAGCACGCCATTACAGCGAGCCCTCTGGGAAGAGCTGGCTGCAACTTTTAGTGCCCAAAAATGCAGGCTAAGCTGTTCTGAAGATCTAGCTCTGCTTGTGGCTGCTGAACTGTTGTGAAAGCCGAACCCTTTTTTCATATAAACACCAAACTGCCTGGTGTCAAGTCGGGCTTGCAAGATAAGATAAGCGTGCTTCAGTGAGGGATAAATGGAGGAGAGTTTATGGAAACTGAGTTATGGCAAAGAGATAGCATCGAGAATCGGGGGGTTATGTGGTACTTTGCACAGCAAAGGTGGGTAGAGAGTGTATGTGGTCTTCAGAGCTGTGGGAGTGTTGGGTTTCCCCACCCTGTCACTGTGGCATCCATGAACCCAATGTGAGAGGTGCAAGCAAGGGACCTGGAGGCCCCATGGCAGGGCCGGAAGGACCTCGGAGGCAAGCAGAGAGGAGGGCGATGAGAGGAATGGAGGGAATGTGATAAGGCCGGGGGAGGACTCGTGGAGGGAAGGGGAAGGAGCAACCCAGGGAAAAGAGGAGGTGAGGGAGGTTAGGGTCCCTCAGCTGAGATGCCAGAGAACTGCTCTACCGAGGGGTGTCCCACTTCAACAGCAGATACCTGGCCAGTGTCCCTCCAGCCATCCCCGATGGCAGGCACAGAGGGCAGTGTGCTGCAGGCAGACATTTGCCCTGGGCACCAGCAACCTCAGAAATAACAAGCCTCTGTTGCTGTTGTCCTTGTGTTTGTGGATGACTTGGCCCAAGCAAAGATGAAGGCTGGTGGAGGTGCATAAGTTGTGGAAGTTCCTGTGCAGGTAGCACAGGTTTGTGTGATTGTACCTTAGAGACTTTATTTTTTTAAAGAGAGAGCTCTTGCTCATTTAAAAGGTTTTCAGAGCCACTTGTTATCTGTTGCTCTCACTAGCTGCTTTAACAGTATCTGCAGTAATGAGTTAGAGATGCTGTCATTGTGCTTTTGTTGGTGGTGGGTGTTCTAAGGGGAGGGCTGATACCTCCTAAAATGATCGTGCCTGAGTCACACAGGTGGAGCAGTGTAATTCCCCAGCACAGGAAAGCTCGGGGCATGGCAAGTGGTTGCGTTGCAGCAGGGGAGCAGGCTGAGCTGTGCTGAGCACTGCCGCGCTGCTGGAGCCACAGCCCTGTCAGATCTGGTGTAACGTTTCTGGCTCCAGCACTAACCCAAGCGTCTGCACATCCTTATCAGCAAGCCTCACAGGTAGCGTTACGTGTTTGTCCACTTGGAATAAAAATATTCCTTAACTCTGAACATCCCTGGCTTCTGTCTTCATATGCTATCCTCTCTTGGTGGTCGATGTACTCTGTTGACTGATATGCCTCCTGGCCTTAACCTTTATGGATATGTAAATTCATGCTTGCAATGTCTCACGACCTTTAGAATTGTAAAAAAAAATACTATTAGAGAAAATCCGTCATGATGCAAATGTACAAGCGAGTCTGCATCATCTCATCCCCACACATGCAAGCTAATGATCAGGTGGTTATGAAACATGAAAATAACCAAAGCCCTGTATCCGAACAACTGGACTTTTACAGAGATTTAAATCAAACTGGGATTTAGTAGCTCAGAAACACTTTGAGAAAGCTCTAGGAGAAACATAGGCAAACTTTAAAGCTGTGAGTGGAGCAAGTCAGTGAAACATAGGACAGACAGAGCTAGGCAGGCTAGAGATTGGAGTTAGCGCTTGACTCTGATTTACCTAGAGTTTATAGAGGATTCTTTGGCATAGATCCTAAATTTTTGCCGTCAACTGATCAATTTAAACTCTCAGTTTCTTGCAGACCATCATACATTTAGCTGTAAGTATTAGAAGGAGGGTGCTCTGTAGATTTCCTGTCCTCCCAGACCAGACTTTGTTGCTGGCACAGAAAATACTGTGTGGAAAGAGCTGTGGTGAGGAAAGATTTCACAATGTCAGCAGTACCCAAAGGGAGGACAAGGTGGAGCTCTTGATGAGTAATGGGATGTTTGGTACCAGCAGGTCTGAATGTCTCAGACAAAAGTTGTGATTTCATCCTGGTATTTGGGTGAAGATCTGGTCTGCCAAGTGGGCTATGGCCACCCTGGTTTCTCCTTGCAAAAAAAAGGAGTAACCTCCCCTCCCTTGCCATCTGGGTGCCAGCAAGGGAAAGCATTGCACCCCTGTTCTTGCTCCATCCAACCAGCCAGCAAAAAGGCCTCTTGATCTTTGCAGGGTTGCTTCCCAGGCAGTGTTCCCAGATGGTTTGAAGAGCCCGTGGCTCTTCAAAGCCCTCCTCCTTTTCCCCAAACCAGCTGCTCCTTTCCTATCACCACGTATATTCGCAATGTCTTGCTGTCTTCAGCAGAAACTCCTGCTCCTCCAGGAGGTGCCAACGCTGCCACACCACTCTGGGAAAGGCGACTGAACTCTGTGCTGCATCTGGATTTCAGTGAGATATTTTGATCTTGGGGTAATAAGATGTGCCAGTGAAAAAGATGTGTGTGATCAGTGCACTGTTGTTGTGAGCTGGAGCAGAACATGGCGAGGAGCCTGCATTAATTAGTATTAAACCACAGTTGGCAGATGCTGACTCCTCCGTAGAGTTGCTCGAGGGCACAAAAAACGTGTTTGGATGGATGGGTGAGGTGCAGAGACAGCACCAGGAAGCAGGGCTTACACCATGATGGCGCAGAAATGCGCATGGTGGGCTTGAGCAAAGAACCACGTCAAAGCAAGAGGAGATGCCCGTGAGTTACATCTCCCTTTTCACTTGGACAACAAAGTCAGCTGGTAGCAGAGAGAAAATGGTTAGCCTCTTCTGGCCAGGAAAATGCAACTGTGATTGCTGATCACTGCCTGAAAGGGCTCGGGGAGTAGGGGCAGAGTGAGGAGGAATATCCCAGTATATGAAAACAGGGAGCCTTTTTTCACCAGTAGATCTCAATGTGTTTTGCAGAGAAAGTCTCTACGGTTATTTCCATTTATTTTTATTTATTTATTTTCAGGGGGAATACAGAGTTCAGGTACCTGAGGCACAGAAAGTGGTGGGGAGTCAGGTGTCATAGGAAATTTGCATTAACTGTTCCTAACTCTTTAGGGACCTATGATAATTAAGGACAACATACGGAGAGCCTTTGGCTGCTATGAAGTCCCCATAAACTAAAACAGAGCTACCTGCAATTCATTGCTTCTATTTTGTGATTGTCCTTTGAGTATAAGATCAAGTCCTGTACAGGAATAGGGATTTTTTTTACCTGTTTCCCTTTTACCAGCAGTAAGTAATGTTTCCAATAAAGAATGCAGGGTACCAACATTACTGGCAAAAGACATAAGTCACCCGGGCTCTCAGGTTGGTACTCATCTGCTAGGAAGCGCTGCCTTGCTCAGAGTCCTGTGGGCATATTCAGTCATGTTCTCATGGACTTCAGGGGAAGACGAAGTGTCACTTCAGCTTCTTTCCCACAAATGGTTGGTTTTCCCACCACCACCCGAACAAGAGCCTCCAGCACTGAACACAATGGATTGTTAAACCTAAATTGGTGCCTTTAGTATTACTGGAATACAAGTAAAGAAAGTTTCAACACAGCATTAAAAATGTCACCTTCGCTGTGGCATTGTAGGCAAGCTGACATGAATACTTATTTTGTTTGCCTGTGGAAGAAAACTGTCATTTTCATTACTAAAATATTTGCTCATTGGATGGAAATGATTACAGATGGAACAAAACAAAATGTTTTGATTAAATACAGGGCTGGTCTTGTTTTTTCCAGTAAATGTTTGATGTTTTCAGTTCTCTTCCCCCTCTCCCGGGGATAACATAACAGACAGTTATAGATCACCTTCCATCCCACAAGATTCCTGATTGTGTAGGGATCGCTTCCTTTGGCACTGAGATGTTGCTGCCCATGGGCCAAACAGCATTTAACTGTGTAGCTGCCCAAGGTACCACAGTGAAGGCCGTCTTCCACCGAGCAGGGGAGTTTTCAGGAGGCAGACTCCAGTCCATAATCCATGCCAAACCCAGGGGTTAACGCTGAAGTGTCAGATCTGGCTGCCCCATGGCTGAGGAATGCAAACCAGTGGCTGTCCAAATTCCAGGCACGGTGCTGGGAACAGCTGCAACAAAACCAAGTCCCACCAACTTTGATCTTGGATCTCCTGCACAGGATTAAAGGGGTAACCGAGCCTGGGCCTGAGGCACAGGCATTTGGGGAAGCAGCACTGGGAGTCTGCAGAGTTTTCATGGGAGTTTCTGGGCATATGATGATAAGGCAAAGAAAACTCTCCTTTATTGTCATGATCCATTTCTTTCACTGTGAGTGCTTCAAGGCCCATGCAGGATCACAGCAGGGACGTTGGCAGATATGTGGTACTCTCTGCATCATGCTTCTTTGTTTAGGTTGAAGGGGTGATGCTTTGCCCTGGATCAACTTTGTAAACAGGGCTGGAGTGAGAAAAGATTTTTTTGCACAGATCCAAACACTCTCCTTGCTCCTCCTGCTTTTCTCTGGGGTTTGATGTGATGGGTTCACATACCTCTCACTTCCCTGGGATATGAGCAGCTGCCAGAACCCCCTCTGGCTGCTGTCAGTCCAGCTCAAGACACCTTTGCAGGAGTGGCTCAAACAGAAGAGAGTGCTGTCTGTACCCATACGGCATTCAAACCCCACCGTAGTCAGAGTGAGGAATCGTATTTCCCCCACCCCTGCCCTCTGGGTAAGAAAAGACAAACATATCATAAAGGTACCGTAATAAGTCTGCTAGAGATGTCTTTGCAGCCTCTTGCTCCTCCCCAAACTGGAATGTGCCTAAGCTCCTTCTGGTCTGCTTTTTTTTTTTTCTTTTTTTTTTCTTTTTTTTTCTGGCAGCCCTTGGGGAAGGCACCTAATACTTTTTAGCAAACATTATTTATGGACTCAGAACACCAGGAACGTGTCTTTACAAATAGTCTGTACAATATGTCCTAAGCCCTCCTGTCTGGCACCTATTTATGTACGTCCACAATGCTCGGATTTCTTTGGCTTTTTGCTGCAAGCCAGATTTATTGATCCTGTGTTGTTTCCACGTGACCAGAGTACTGTAACGACTGATGATCTGTGCTTGTATGAGTTGCACAGTAGTGTCTCCAACTTCACAGCTTCTGGTGATTCCTGCTTAGGTCCTAGTGCCAATATTTGGTGCTTCAGGAAAAGAGAAAGGTCAGTGCTAACCCCCAAGGACTGGTGTTACATTGCACAGCACCCTAGGATGCTACAGACTTGCCCCTCAGAAGGTGAGCTCACTTGGTCTGTAGTGCATCATCTCTTACCTAGCATCACTCTGTTCTGTGAGGTCCATAGTAGTTAGATGCATCTATAGGTCCTTGTGGGAGCTCTGCTTATGTAGCCAGCACAGAGGTTAAAGAGGGGGTTTGCACAAGAGAGGCAGCTGTAGGTACACTTTTTATCAAAGCTACCAATGAAAACTACCTTCCTTTCAATGGAAACCACTGTCTTTTTTAGCATTTCTGCCTTTTCAAGATGAAGATCACAGCATAAAATCTTCTGAGAGAATTTCCCATGTTTGTCTTCAAGGAAGGCTCTATCTTGTTGACTGGTGTTTTCTGAATGCTGGCAGAGATGGTGGGACTTGCTGACTTCAGACAAGATGCCAAAGCATGCAGAGAGGACTCCACTGTAAACAATACCTTAAAATTCATTTTAAAAGGAGAAAGAGATGAGGGGAGGAAAAACAAAATACTCAGAGACGCTGACTTGCCCTCTACAGTCATACTCCCTCACTGGTGATTAATCATCTCCCCCTTTGAGCCCAACAGACCAGCTACATTACATTCCTCATTTTCTTTATTGCTGGCAAGAAATTTGCTTTCAGGCATACCTTTTGTAGGATTCAAAATGCCTTTGTGCTGCGTTGAGTGTGAGGGAAGGGAGTTTCACTTCTTCGAAGATATGCTAAAAGCATACATTACAGGCTGAGCTCTGCACCCCACCCAGGTTGCAGGGAGCCATTTTTGGTTCCCTGGTCCCTTATCTCTGGCACCTAGTGGACTTAACGGGCTGGAGAATGGCTCTGGGTACATTGCTGCCTGCTGCAGGAGGTCAGTGTTGTCTTGCCGGGTGCAAGCCCCTTCTGACTCATTGAAAAACTGGAAAGAATCTGAAGGAATGGGATTTCAAATGAGATAGTAACTTCCATTTGCTCTCTGCAAGCTGTGAACCAGGTGAGTTTTGTGCCATGTCTGTGTTACAAAGCTCAAGTAAATTACATTTATAAGTACAGTTGCAGGCAAAGCATGTATAATGTAGATTCCCCTGAAGACAGTCTGAGCTTGGTAAAGGTGTTGTCTATGCCCTAGGAAAAGGTTCTCAATGGCACTGAAAGGTCTCTTTCCACCATGGCTGTGGTGTGGTTCACAGGGTGATGTCAATGTGATTCTGGTCCTCTTTACTGCAGGGTTAAACCATGGTCTGGCTAATAATGCAGCATTTCCTGGTGTTTGTTATGACAAATGGATGGGTAGAGAACATTTTCCTGCTGATAAAGCTTGTATGCTAGCCCACTTCTGAAGGAGTTACAAAAGAACTAGACTGGTCATCTCAGGCAAACCAGCTGTCATGCGACGGGACTGAATCAGTGATCAAAAGCCACAAAAGAAGGAACTGGTGTGCTGCCCATGGATGGACGGCGCTTGGAACACACTCGCATGCTGTCAGTGCTGGTGTATGCCTGCACACGTGTGTCTCCTCTCTCTGTGCTCTCAGCCTGTACCAAGCTCTCAACCTGCATGTTTGGTACATTTGGCCTACCGATGTTTGTGTTCCCCCTTTGCCTGCCAGCAAACATTTCACAACAGTTTTTCTTTACCATGACTTAGAGGTCATTGTCTCATGTGACAGCTCAAAAATGTAATCTTTCCTGGTCAGAGTTGACTCAGACCATGAGGAGAAGCAGGGGGCTGGTGTGTACAAATGCAGGAGAAGGCTCTCTGGACCTGTACGTCTATGGGTTGCAGTGCTGCAATTGCAAAGTTGCAGCCTGTGATCATTTTTCTAGATCCCTTAGAAACAGCCTGCAAACTCCCCACAGATCTTAGGCTGTGCCCTCCCTCTCTGCCTCGCCAGTAATATTTTCATTTCTGGCAGACAAAAGCAAGGAGATGGTTTAGGAACCAACTAAATTGGATGCTTTCTGGGGTTTGGATACACCTTGTACTCCTGGGATGACTGGAAATGAGGCTTTAAGCTCTGATCCTAGTATGTGTTTGCATCAGGTAAGAACAGCCTGGAGTTTTGTAACAGGTTATTGGGATGAGTTCTGCTTCTCATACAGTCATGTACAAAGCTGGTGCCTGTCTGAAAGCACAGCCACAAATCATTGCAGAGGTAGGCATTTGTGGTCAGAGAAACTAGGAGAGGATTTTGTTACAGTTACCTGATTATAAGTCGTGAAATTCATTGCTGGCAGAGCTTACACTTGAAAGATTTGGACCAGGTGATGAGCTGGATAAAACTGTCATTTCTTAACAGACTTCATATTCTCAGTTACAAGTGAAAGTGCTGTAACACCCAGATTTAATCATAGTGAACACAAGCAATCTTTTAAGCAATGCACGAATAAAAGGTCTGTATTCAAGCACCGGGCTAAGAGCTGACTGTAATGCTCAGATGAATGTGGTGAATTTTTTTTGCCACTTTTGCAGCAGCTTTTTTGAGGGAGGATCCTGCCCTTCAAGAGAACTGCTTACCTGCTGAACTACATTATCAATCCTTATCCCTGACAACATTAATCCTGTTCTGGTTTGTCTGGGCTGCATGCTGCAGCAGAAGCTAGAAAACTGAGATGTATGCAGAAAAATCTTGAGATGTTGAAGTACAGAATGGTGGGTGGTGTTATTTAAATGTCTTTGTAAACAAACAAATACACCTGATTAAAGCTGGCTGCCCATGGAGGTTTCTGCTTCTCTCTGCACACCCCACCCTTTTCTCTGCAGCTATGGGGATTTCAGGTTACTCGAAAGGCCAGCTTGGAAATGGGTGTCTCAGGTGCTGCTTTACACGTGGTTCAGCTCCTGCTGGTGGAGATGGAGCAAATCTGGAGGAAGGCTGCTTCACTGCAGCACGATATTTTTGTCATTTGGTGAAGAGCTTCAGTCCAGCCATCAGCAAACACTGTTCCTAGTACCCTGCAGCTCTGGCTGCCAGCTCAGAGGAGAACTAGTTTACTACTACTACAGAGGGGATTGCGCACAAACGCGCTCCTGCCTCACTCATCAACACATCTCACCTTGTATGTTTCGGGTCCACAAACTACGTAATTGAACTTGAAGGCAAGAGCCCCTTCTCGGAGGCTGTGCAGCCATCTAGCGTTACTGCACATATAGCACGCCGAGTAACGTCTGAGCCCCCAGGTCACTTCTCCTAAACGGCTCCCAGCTGAATGTTTAACTCTAGGTAAAGGAAATTTAGTTAAACCTGCTAATCCACTAATCTTGGTGACCACTGATATTTTTACCACATAAAAAATGGTAGTTGTGGATGGAGAAGAGGCTCCTATTACAGTATTTCTTTTAGCTGTAGGAGGAGAGGGGAGGGGAGGGGAGAGGGAGAGGGAGAGGGCTACCAGGGTGTCTTGGCTGCTGCTGCATGCTAGCAGCACTGAGGACAGGAGATTTGAAGACGAGTGAGCAAACCTAAGGAATGCCACTGCTATCTGCCAGTATGCAGGTTCCAAAGTGCTTTGGAGACTTTCTTATGTGTTCAGGAGTAGGAAAGCTTTGTACATATATTGTGAATGAGTAGGACAAATGTCCTGAATCTATATTTCTCACTTTTCTCATATAGAGAAAAACAGCTTATTTCAAAGTCTCAGCTTTCCTTTTGGTCCTTCAGCAGGCAGGGCAATTAGTACAAGGCACTGCTTTTACAGTTTGGAATAAATTTATTAGGAAAAGCGTGTAGGCATGGAACATGATGAAACAGCACACATTCTTGTGTTGCATACCAGAGCGACAAGTAAATTTCAAAGGTGACAGCCTAGGGTTACTGTGTCTTAGTGGCAGCCACTTGGCTGACCTGAGAACAGAACTGTCTTTGTTTACAATCTGCATTTTTCTAACTCTTATCTCCTCTCTTGCACTGTAATTTCCCCCATCCCCCTCTGTGCCTCTAGGTTCATCTTTCTCTGCACCTTGCCTTATACTGTGTAAATGTCCAGGTGTGTTACAAGGGACGTTCATCTTCCAAAACAAAAGGTGATGGATCGGCAACTTTCTACACCTCAGTAACAAGTCAACAACTACTGGGATAAAAGACATTTCTTCTGGATAGAGGTTACATGTTACAGGCTCTTTGCCTGGGCTTTACGGTGAATGGAGATCTATGCCACGAAGACACACCATTTTCTGGATCCTGCTGCACTTCTGGAAGGGCCTACCAGCTCTGCCCATTTAACATCTCACAGCATTTGCCTAATATAGTTTTGGAAATGCATGCTTTACAAGGAGTCTTTCACTGCATCAAGTTTTGTGGGTATAAGACATCCGAATGTCCCTCTTTGTGAAAGGGATGGCAGTCATGATGCTGAGAAGTGCAATGGGAGGAGGCTACCTTGAGCCATAGCCTCTCTACCTGCCAGCACATCCCCTTGCCCCAAAAAGCTTACTGCCACAGTATCAGGCACAGCAGAAACAGATGAAATAAAATTGTCTGATTCAAAGTGATAATCTGATGTAAGGCAGCTCAGTCTTACAATTCTAAGCTAGTTTTAATATATTACAAAGTAACATGTATGGATACAGGAGTGAGATGGAACATTTGGATTGTGTTAAGTATTGTACTGGGAGGCTTATTTTGATAAGGTGTGTAAATTAAATTGTGCAGATCTTATAGTGGCTTGTTTGTTTTAAGAAGCAGAGGTGTTAACATTTATATCCCAATCAAAATCTTCGCAATTTCATTTTCCCAAGTGCTCCTGAAGCTCTTGTGGCACCTTCATCCTTGCTTCCTGCCTGGAACTGGTGCTGGGAGTCACTTAAGCCACCACAATGTTCCAGCTGGGCTGCATTTCTGCAGTAGTCTAGGTGATTACTCTAACAATATAGTTTAGTAAGTATTTTAAAGCCTCACAGAATGGAAGATACCTTAAAAAATAAGTTTTGTTTGTTTATTTATTGTGATGTCTTGAGAATAGTGGAAAGTGAACTAGAATCTTGAAAAAGGCTGCATTCATTTGCCACAATGCCAGTAAAATACTTTATTAGGGGTTAATAATATTCTTCCCTGTTAACATTTCCTCATGTCAATGTAAAACCATCTCGTGCTAGCGTCCAAACTATGTCTTGCAAAACAGAATCACTTTTCCATAAACCACATTACAACATCCAGAATCAGCCTCTAAGGCTTGGGAATGAGAAGAATGCCATCCACCTCAGTTGTTACTGGAGTTGTTTGTTCTGCTGCTGCTTCTCTCTGCCCCTTTTCTCCCTTCCCAAGTCTCTTTCAGAGCCGGGAGCTCTGCTCCCCATGTGTTTGGAGTTTAAACTAGTAACCCCTCAGATGGTCAGGCGTGAGATATTGCTAGCACAGTATTTTATTTTTTTTTATGGATCGGAGGTGATGAGATAAGCCCAAAGCTATTTTGACAGCTGGTGTTTTTGGGGTCAAGCTGCAGTGTTTGTGTTCTCAACACCAGAAATATTTACTCGAATGCAATCTGCGCAGCGGGAAAGGTTTTCCATCAGTGGTGGTGCTGGCGGTGCGGCTCTCGCTCGGTTTTAAGCGTCCCCCTGCCCTCTCGTGGCACAGACGAGAAGCGTCCAAGGAAATGGTGGAGTCACCTTCCCCGGGGGCGTTCAGGGAGAGGTTGAGGTTGGACGTGGTGCTTGGGGACACAGTGCAGTGGGTGACTGGTGGCAGGGCGATGGTTGGACCAGGTGATTTTGGAAGGATTTTCCAACCGTACTGATTCTGTGATTGTATGAAATACACGTGTCTGCAGGGATAGGAACCAACTGACACGCCAGAGGCGAGCAGGCAATGCACGCGGGGTGTTTCTGTAGGGCCCTTCCCCGTGACAGGGGGTGGGCCCCCCCGCGGAAGCCATTTCGGGAGCCGCCCCCACCTCGCGAGAGCTCGGCGCCATCTCGCGCGGCCCGCTGAGCGCGCGGTTTTTGGTCTCGCGAGGCGGGCGGCGCGCGGCGGAGCCGGTGCAGGGCGCGCCATGCCGGCACGGAGCGCGGGCGGCAGCGGCGGTGGGCGCCGGGACCGGGCTGGGGACCGGGGCGGGCAGGGACCGGGTGGGACGGGACGGGACGGGACGGGACGGGCCCCGCGGTAACCGTGCCGTCGTTGCAGAGCCGCCGGGAGCCGAGATGGGCGAGCAGGCGGTGATCACGCCGGCCATGCTGGCGGAGGAGGAGCAGCTGGAGGCGGCGGGGCTGGAGAAGGAGCGGCAGATGCTGGAGAAGGTGAGCGGGGAGCGGGGGCAGCCCGCCCTGCCCCGGGGCTGCCGCCTGCCTGCCGTGTGGGTGTGTTTGGAGCAGCCTCCGGGAGGTGAAGCCTCCCTAGCACATATGACACGGTCACGGCTGTGTTTCGTATTTCTCCTGCTCTGGGTGTTGGCGAGTGCTGGTGTTACGAATCTGTTTTGGGGAGACAGCCCGAAAACAGGGTGCTTCGGCACTGCTGGTACAAATTATCACGGTACCAGCGAGCCAGAAATAAAAGGCACTGTACTTCAGGCATAAGGCAATGTAAGTGTGGAAGAACACGCATCCTAAATGCTCTCCTGAGATTTTTTTCCAAGAAGCTAATGCTCTTACTCAAAACACCTGAGAAATCCCCTCCCGTCCCATCTTTCAGAGTATTCTCATTATTCGTTTTGCTTAACCATCTGCCTTTGTACTGAACAGCCCACAGGAGAATGGTAGCTGGAGGTTGAAACGTTACTTTAGGGACATGAAAAATACAGCTTCCAAAGCCTGGAACCAATTTCATCTCCTCTTTCTGTCTTTACTGAAAAAAGATTTTCGTTTACTAAGTACATTTTTAGGCTGCAACATTGTGATTCTGTGGTTAGAAAGTATTACTGTATTTATTACTTCATTCTCCCAGAAGTCTCATAGTCATCTTTCTTGCAGACAATAACTCATGATAGATCATGACTGAACTTTTCTTCAGGTATTTCTTGACCAGACTTGGAACTGAAAATCTGATGGCAATCCTTTTGGAGATAAGGAGGAAACTCGTGTAGAGTAAACATATCTCATTGCACAGGAAGTATTGAGAAAAGGACAACTTACTTTCTTTCACAACCAGCCACTTAGGTGTCATAGCTGTAATATGATACTGCTTTGTGTTTCCTTTTTATGTTGTTGTGGTGGAGGTGGTTGGGGTTTTTTGCCACTCACTATTCTTTCCATTTCTTAAGGATCGGCAGAGCTTACCTCTAACAAGGGTGTTGTTCCTGTGTGCTTCTACCATGCCTTCGCTCTGTGCTCAGGGGTCTGCCAGACCAGGGGAGATTACCCATGTCACTGAACTCAGACTTAACTGGCATCGTGGGCACAGTTGATCTTCTCAAAGCTCCTGTTTTGTTTCTTTTTTTATGTTTGTCACTTCTGCAATCCCCTTGCCAGGTGACTTGTGCAGTTCAACAAATGAGTCACTTGCTCTTTTTGTGGTTTAAGAGCAAAATACCACAATGCAAATATTTGAGAATGTAGAGTGATGAAAAATGAGTGGCAGTTTTGCCATAGTCGATATAACAGGTATAAAAACAACCTTGTTGAGGCTTGGAGGTTCCTTCAAAGGATGAAGTCCTTCAGATAAAGTAATTAATGGAAAGAAGCTGGGTTCCACACCAACAGGAATTGAGTAATACCAACTCAATGAATGAAGTACTTCAGTTTCACTTATATTGTTTCTTGGCATTGCCATCAAGGGTTGGTTTTCCTGGACTCAGGTACATTCTGCCTGAAGGAAAATACCTGGAATGAGGAGAGCAGTAGCAAACAAAACCTTTATGGAGAATTTGCAAGAAGGCCACATAGCCCCCAAAGAACACTTGGAGATAGATCTTCTGCTCACAAACGAATAGAGAGATTGCTACTTATAAGGATGACATGGCGTACCATTAGTGGAAAAGAAAAGTGTGATTTTTGGGATGAAGAAACCCTGATTTCTTTGCAGTTTCTCCTCTCAGTCGGCTAATACCTATTTTTGCTACCTATTAATCTATTTAGTTCCAGAAAATTCTCTTGCTTTTCTGTCTCGTTGTGCCCTTCCCCCAATGTTCCTTTTGAAGGCAATGGCACAGATAAGCATCTTGTAAAGCTCTGCATCTTGTGTTTCCTGGGTTTCTCTTGGAGATGCTAATTTATACTTTTTCACTTCCTTGACATTTCCATCTAACAGGTAAGTCTCCACCTAACAGGCAATTTATTTTATGTGACTGCTGCAGGGTGAATGCTCTTTTACTTTTTGGAGAAGTCTTGATCAATTACACAGCCTTGACTAATTCAACAGGTATCCTTTTTTAAAAATAGTGGCAATTCAAGCACTTGGATTTTGTAACTAAAACAAAGAGAAGTTGCTGTTTTCACACTGGGAGTTCACTTGGCCACTGTAAATCAGGCACTAATGACTTTGTAGCCACCTGAATATCTTGCTAATGAAAAACTACCTCTGTGCAGATGGTATACAGAAGTGTCCCAGTTAATACTTAGGAAACTGCTGAATTTTGAAATGTGTTTTTTGTTTTTTTTTTTTACCCAGATTTTGCAGGGTATGAATAAAATTAGATTTCCTTTTAACTCTAAGTCTACAAATCAGAGATTAGACTTCTTTAAGCCCTTGAATGCTTTGTGCTGTTGCACTGGAAGCAGGTATATTCTGCAGAGCTGTTTACATGTGCAAGTGAATCCATCTCTCAGTTACACTGATCTTGCAGCAAGTGCTTCATAGAGAAATATGTATGGGTCAGTACATCCATGAATTATAAACGTATAATGACTCAAAGAGTAAAAGCTTACACAGGTGTGAGATGATTGTGATTATCCTCTAAAAGAACCCTTTCTTATGTGTAAGGCATTGAATTTGAATCATCTTTAAATACTTGACCTCTTCTTGTGTTGGCCAGGCTCGCACTTCTTGGGACAGGGAGTCAAGTGAAATGCGGTATAAGAGGCTTCAGCATTTGCTTGAAAAAAGCAACATTTACTCAAAGTTCTTGCTAACCAAAATGGAACAGCAGCAACTGGAGGTAAGTGTATTCTCTGTGGTGGGGATTCTTAAGATGAACTGTCACCTGCTTTTTTGCTTCAGTTCTGCTGAGAAGCTATGGAAGGTACTGCCCTGGATGAGGTGGTGCTTTATGTAATATTCAGAGTTTGTCCTATAAATTTATATACAAATCAGTCTGGAAAGAGCATGAATTTTAATCACAGTATAAAGGTAGTGGTGATGTCTTTACAATTTTTCTGTTGGCCTGAGAGATAAGACGAAATTTAAGGAAGCTGGAAAACCTGTAAGGAGGACAGAAGGATGCAAAGAATTGACATGTAGAAGTTGTGCAGCCTGGTTTTGTTGATTACTGAAGGCTGAGGATGAGGCTTGTCTTCAGGATGATAATGTAGGACAAACATAAATTACAGTGATCTCAGACCATGCTGTTCCCAAACAAGAGCTTCCATGAAATGATTGTGTTCTGCTTTTTAAATCTATGAGTTGCTGAGGTCACATCTGGCTTTGTCTTTACTTTATTAATTGTCCTTGTACGTACAAACTTGTGAGAATTTGAGCCTGAGGGAGAAAGAATCTCAAGAAAAGATTCAGGATAATCACGTGCTCAGAAAAGTGATACTTGACAGGCTGCAGAAACATCCTTTCTAAAATGCTTCTCTAGTGTCTATTGTCAGCTCAAATTCATGATTACTACAATGATAGAATGCCTATTTCAATATTAAGTCTTACTGCTCCATCTGATAGTTATAATGGTTCCTTATCTTTCTTTTTCCCCAAAGTCCTTTTGCTTTCAGCAAGTAAAAATAATAGATGAAATGAAAATCTTAGATTCTTAAAGATATGAAAGCATTTCTTCCTTAAAGGCATTGTAGGCTACTTATATTACATTCTGTTTGACAATGAACACAAGTGGTAACTCGTAGAAGTTAAAGGGAAGATACACACATGGAAAACTTGCTGTAGTAAATGTGATCTCTACAGGAGTTTGCAATTGGGTATATTTTTGTTGGCATCTTCTTAAATTACTGTATTTGAAAATGTTTAAAGTAGTCACTGACAAGCAATTCAGAGCAGTTGCACTTACATGCCCAAGTTCTGTTTTATGATTTTTAACAATGTCAGCATAGAGGCTTTTACTGAGACTGCCAAAACACTCCAAGTCTGTAGAGTACACAGCAGTCTACATTACCAATGTAATCTGCATCTGTTTTTATTTCTATAATGGATGGTTCTCTTGTGAGTGTCATTTAAATACAAGAAATGTGTCTGTTTGTTTGTTTTTTTAGGAACAGAGAAAGAAAGAGAAGTTAGAAAAAAAGAGAGAGATGATGTTAAAATCTGCAAAGGTGAGATTAACTAGAGGTTTTATGCAACTTCTCTTTGCTATAAGTCTGTCAAATTGCCATGTCAATTTTGATCATCTGGTCAAGGTAGCTAAAGTTAGACTTACCCAGCATTTGACTTGCAGTAAGATCTATTGTACCATATTTTTAACCATAGTAAGACTGTTTAAATCTACTCAAAAATCACATAGCATGACAGTCCTACTAAGGAGACTTTTCTGACTAATTGGGCCCTCAGTATAATAAGGACCTATTATATTAGAGCATGTCCAGCATGTCCCGTAAGGATGATCAGAGGGCTGGAGTACCTCTCTTATGAAGACAGGCTGAGACGATTGCAGTTGTTGAGCCTGGAGAAGAGAGCCCTAAGACATACTGGCATAAGTATGTCTTAGCCTGGAGAAGAAAAGGCTCCAGGGAGATGTGGAGTTATCTTCTAGTACCTAAAGGGGGCCTATAAGACAGCTGGTGAAGGACTCTTTGTCAGGGATTATAGTGATAGGACAAGGAAAAGTGGCTTTAAACTAAAAAGAGTGTGGGTTTAGATTAGATATAAGGGAGAAACTGCTTACTATGAGGGTGGTGAGTCACTGGCACAGGTTCCCCATAGAAGCTGTGGATGCTCCGTCCCTGGAAGTTCTTAAGGCCAGGTTGGATGTGGCATTCAGCAACCTGGTCTAGGGGGAGTCCCCCCTGCCCATGGCAGGGGGGTTGGAATTAGATGATCTTTAAGGTCTCTTCCAACCCAAACCATTCTATGATCCTGTAATTTTCATTCAAGGAAATTTGGATTTGCCTTGTGGGGGTTGCCTTTTAGTTGATTTTGTTTTTATGAATGATTGCTCATCTTATTCAGTAGGCTAAGTGCTGGCATACCAAATAAAGTAAGGTTGAAAAAGATAAACGGTAACTACTTCTGCTATACTTTTTATAAACTACATAATACTAAGTCTTTCAAAAAGATTTCCAAGACAATGCTTGAAGTTGGATTGCATATTTCTCTCATTTGTGCCATGATAGTTAGACATGCATGAGATGATGATCATCTTTCTATGTTTATTTTCTAGGGTCAAAGTCCAGCGGATGGCAAAGAGGAGAAATCAGGTAAAGTATTAAATTCTGCCTTTAGTCAGTACTGGTGTTTTCAGTTTCTTTCACATTTGATGTGTTGTATAAACTCAAATGTTATCTTATAGCTGCAAAAAAGAAGAGAGGAAGAGAAGACGGAACATACAACATCTCAGAAATTATGTCCAAAGAGGTAGGCTGTATTTGCAAATGGACTTGTTTGGGTTTTTGTCGCTCAAATTTTAACTGGTGAGACTATGACTGTGTGACATCTGTATTTTGGAGCAACACATTCTTATATGTTATTGTCAGAAATTATTGACTGACAGCAAACAGTAGCCTACCTATAAGGTATGACTTCCTCCCAGCAAAATTCTGTATAATAAGCAGTGTTGTCGGACCTGTAGAATCCAAATGCTTTTCTTAAATTTTTAGGGAGGCAAGCTGTGAAGATGTATTAAATTATCTTTTGTGATTGAAATACATTTGCTGATGTGTTGCCTTCTTAAAGTCACATATGTTAGATGATGTATGGAAATTTGCTTCAAGTATGTAAATGCTCTTCAATTGAAAGATTTATTGAAATACAAATTGTAGCCTTTAAAGTTGAAAAGCACATAAGTGTAATTTTTTTTTCTTGCAGGAAATCTTATCAGTGGCAAAAAAAAGTAAAGTGGAAAATCAGGTATGTTGTCAACGTGTTCTTATGGTTTGTGTGTTAAGCCCAAACGGAGGGAGAACATTTTATACTTTATAGAATATCTTTAAACTTTTCTTGTAAATAAATATCTTTTAGCTATGTATTGTAGTTCTGAGTTAGTAGTTTTAAAGCATGGTGCAAGTAAATGCACTTAAACACCTATTCTTATATAACAGGTGAAAACTTCTGAATTTTACTGTAGTTTTCAAAAATGAAGGAAATAACTTACTAAAGAAATGCTTGTGCTAGTATATAAGACCTTACTTAAGATGCAGCCATTTTTAAGCATTTAAATTATGGAGACAAAAGGTGTGGCCTTTTTTGCTTCTACTGTGGCTTAAGAACTACAAGCACAGTACTATATACTACTTTCTAATATTATCTAGAATCCATTTACAGAAAAGAAATTGCTGCATTAAATGTCAGCCTCTTGGCAAGGTTTTACGTCTGCTTGCTTTCATGGGTAGAATAGCCTAATTGTTCTGGAAGCTATCACTGCTCTTCAGTTCCAAAGGAGTAAAGGATGCCAGTAAGGTATTGAAATTTTGCATGGTTACTTCTGCTTTTGTGGTGATACTAATCCTAAAAATAAATCTTATTCTTTCATTGACAGTTATTCAGTCTTTGTGTCAGGGGCTCGCTTGTTTTGCTACATAATAACAGGCTGGCAGAAATTTACCACAAGTTTCAGCACCTGGCATAAGTATGTCTTAGCTGGGTTTTGTTAAAGTATGCCACTTGTCACATGTTCCTTGAACTTTCCTCCATAGGATGAAAGCTCTTCTGATAACCTGTGTCCAGAAGACCTGCAGAAAAATGGAGACTCAAATAGTGTCATTAAGGATAGATTGTGTCAAGCTGTACGACACAGTGCCAAGCAATTCCTTGATCCAGTACGGAAATTTAATGGACAACCAGTGCCTTTTCAACAGCCAAAGATTTTTACTGGAGGTGTCATGAGGTGGTACCAGGTGGAAGGCATGGAGTGGCTAAGGGTAAGGAGCAATTGTTTACAAAATTGAATGTGTTGCTGACTGGAGACAGAAACAAAGGGGAAGAGACACTAGAAATTTTTGGTTATATAACACCAGATTCTTATATAATGAAAAAAGTTGCCAATCCACAAATAGAAAGTTACAAACCCAAATATCCTCCCCACCCTGTAAAGACTTCTATAATCTTCTTGGTTGGTGTTCTCTACCTTTCCTTTCTTCATCTATTTTCACGTTCAACTCAACTGTCCTTTCAGTCTCTTCTTATAAGTGCTTTGTGAAAGCAGTAGGTCTATGTATACTTAACTTGAGGGACAGTCTTACTGTTTTTCCTCTTTCAAGGACTTGAATACCTGGCCCCTTAGGCCTGCAAAGTGAGTCTTTTAAACACCTAACACAAATAAGCTTTCAATTCTCTCTGCATTATGGACTCTTAACTAGTGGTATTAGCATAATGTCTTTAAATTGTTTTGTCTTTAACATTTGATTTCAAAAGCCAGTGAAACTTACGTATGTGGGCATTTCTTTTATTATATTTTTCCCCTTTTCTTGCTTGCAAGCCATTTTAGAATAACTTTTTTTTGTTGTTGTCAGAATCACGCAGAACTAACTTCTGCTGATGATCTATTTCCTTTTTTATCTCTTTCTTGCTCCCACAAGCATGTATATCCTGTTTTAACAGCCTTAAACTCATCTCACAAGTGAGTGCCACTAAACTCACTCATTCTGTTCTGTCTCTGGGAAGTGCCTGAGGAAGGCTGGCCTGTTCTGGCGGAATAAACAGCTTATGATTCTGTTGTTGGACCATCACTCATAGCCTTTAAGAACAGTAGATTGAATAGTCAAAGGGTGCTTCCTTTCTGTTCTGTTGTGAGAAGTTGCTCTGTCACTTGTTGAAGTAGGCAGTGTCTGCACAAATCATTTTTGCCAGAACAGCAGGCAACGTTGGTCAGGTATTGCACCTTTTTCCTATGCTGAAGTAGCCATGGCTATAAAAGCTACTTGAAAAGATAAAACTGAAACACAGTAACTTGGTCTTCTGGAGATAGAAGTTATAGGAATAATTTAGAATCAAGACAAGTAAAAGTCAGAGTACTGTGAGGTATATTTGCTGTTGAAGTGCTTTTGATAGAACGATAATTCACATCCTTTCCTTTGTTCTTTTTTTTTTTTTTTTTTTCTCCTCCTAGTCAGGCAACTAACTTGCTCAAAGCACATTACCCTACATATGACAGTCTGGGGTTTACAAGATGCTGGTGTTTTATTTTCATCATGGAGAAATCTTATTCACCTCCAATATAGAATATGCCCAGTAGAGAGTTTCCACAGATGTTACATTCCTATGGATGTTTGTTGTTCCTAAGGTGTGATAGTTAATCTATGCTTATGTATTTTTCTTTGTGTGTGCAGATGCTTTGGGAAAATGGTATCAACGGCATTTTAGCTGATGAAATGGGGTTGGGGAAGACAATCCAGTGTATTGCAACAATAGCACTGATGGTGGAGCGAGGAGTCCCTGGTCCCTTCTTAGTATGTGGTCCTTTGTCTACTCTTCCAAATTGGATGTCTGAATTCAAAAGATTTACTCCAGAGGTAAGAGAAACAAAGGTTTTTCTTCCTCGGGTCTAACAGAACTATCTTTTAAAATTCCTACCTCAGTTCTTAGTTTTAATTATTTGCATCAAAACATTCTCTATATAGAACATCAAGTTAACTATAGTTCTTTATGTTGTTAGCACACGGTATGATATGTCTTACTATGTATTTACAGCCTTCTTGTAACTAAGCTAATTATTTCTGTTACCTGTGAGGTTTGCCGTTTTAAGTGAGGTTAATTCAACTGACTTCAAGGTCTTATTTCTTTCAGATTCCAATAATGCTGTATCATGGAGCTCAGCAGGAACGTCGTAAACTGGTTCGAAAAATTCATGGGCGACAAGGATCACTGCAAATCCATCCTGTGGTCATTACTTCCTTTGAAATTGCAATGCGAGACAGAAATGCCCTGCAGGTATCTATGTTCTACTGAAAATCCTGTGACAGGTGGAATGCTGCCTCATCACTAATGGCAGTGCTTTTGAGTATACACTTAAAAAAAAAAAAAAAAAAAAAAATCCTACATGCTGCTTGTTCAATGAATGTTATACTGTAGCAGCTATGTTGGCATTCAGTTGTGCTGTGATATGTTTCTTTGGTAGAAATGGCTTTTTTTTTTTTTTTTTTGAGAAATTCTTCAAATAGAATGCTGTTTTAAAAAGTGAAGCAAGCAGATAATTACAACACAGTTGTAATTAACATATTACAGCTTTTTCCCATTATCTCTCTGTAGGTAATGGAGGGGAGACACTTGGAGAAAAGTTTTCCTTTTTATATAAGTAACAGAGTTAATATTAGAGTGGTTGCTTCAGTGAGAAGAGCTTCTTGTAGAAGTTTTCACTGTAATCACCAAAACTAAATGCAGTCACTGTGAAGCATATGTGAAGCATAAACTGTTTGGACTCTGCTCTTCCAGTCTGACAAAGTGAGAAACGAGCAAATAGAATCTTTCTAATGGTCAAGATCAGGCAGTC
This sequence comes from Aythya ferina, assembly GCF_964211825.1. Lineage (NCBI taxonomy): Eukaryota > Metazoa > Chordata > Aves > Anseriformes > Anatidae > Aythya > Aythya ferina. The sequence continues at coordinate 17,164,214 of NC_140302.1, read as the reverse complement.
TTACTAGTGTTGCTCATTGGGCACATTTTGATGGAGTGAGCTAAGATTTACTGAAATACCGTTTCTTGTTTGTAGAACTGCTTTTGGAAATACCTGATAGTAGATGAAGGTCACAGGATTAAAAATATGAACTGCCGCCTTATCAGAGAGTTGAAACGATTTAATGCAGACAATAAACTGCTGTTGACTGGTACCCCCCTGCAAAACAACTTGGCAGAACTTTGGTCGTTGCTTAACTTCCTTTTGCCAGATGTGTTTGATGATTTGAAAAGGTGAGTTGCAGTCTGGTTAAAAAAGAATGATTCCCTTTTGTTCTGTTTGGGCATTATTCTTACTCTTTAATAATTAAACTTCTATCAGCCTTTAAAGAGTTCTTTTATGATATGGTTGTAATTTGGTATAATCATCTGGTTACAAAGACTTTGAAATGTGTGTTGTCTTCACACTAGTAGTTTCAGAAAGGAAGGAATTGTCAGCTCGATGGGTAGTGGAAATTCAATTCTGAACTAAGACATGGGCACTGGGGGGAGATGGGAGATGATTGTCTGATCATAAGTGTCTGGAGTTGCCTGAGATTTTGTAAGGTGTTACAGACAGTTGTGTGAGGCTGTCAAACATAGGACCCATGGGAGACTGACGCTTTCATGAAGCAGTATGGGGAGGTCAGGAACATTGCCAAAACCAGTCAAATTTGAATTTAGTCAAAATTTGGAAAAAAAGCTACAGACTACGTTGAATATAATTGATCATAGTGAATATTCCAACTAATACAGGTATTTTTATTGATTGATTTTAAAATCTCAAGCATCTGACAGGTATATTTCAGAAATGTCTCTTGTTCACCATTTGTACGTGATAGATACCAGTGCTTTGTTTCCTTAAATCACAGGATGAGAGGAAAAATAGCATAGTTATATAAGGAAGGAGAATCATAGCTATGAAACAAGCTATTCTTTTTTTTGTTTTGTTTTTATAGTTTTGAATCATGGTTTGACATTACCAGCATTACAGAAACTGCCGAAGACATCATTGCTAAAGAAAGGGAGCAAAACATCTTGCATATGCTACATCAGGTTTTCATTTTTTTGTGTTATTTTTTCATGGTTTATTTCTGACATTGACCATTATTATGAAGTGCACCAAAATCTTGTTTGTGGATCTGACTTCTGATCCTGAGGCTTTTATTGTGGCACTTCTACACTTAGGTATCTCCTTTTTTCCTCCAATATTTAAGGCGTTTATAAGTGCTGAAAGGAACAATGTACTTCTTTGATAAAGACTCTTTTTTGTTCTTGGAACTGAATTGAGTTCAGTTAAACTTAATTGCTGTTGCTTACTTCAGTCTGCCAAAAGATTTAATTTGTATATTGAACTTGTGGAAATATAACTTTGAGAGAATTTATGCAGCTCTGAGGTGTTGAACAGAAAGCCTTTTAACAAACTAGTTTTATAACTTGCTTCTCTTCAAAGGCAAAACAAAGCTAACATTCAAAATGTTTTTTAAGGAGTGGTGGAGGGGAAAGTAAGTGCTTTCAAAACACATTTTCCTATTGTAAGCTGATGGTGTGAGATGCGATTTATGTTTTTTAGATATGATTGTTGATGGCAACTTATATATTGTTTTTAAAGGTTTATGGCTATCCTAGAATAAGTTGAAGAAATATAACAAGCAAAATGAGCTAATTTGTAATAAGATTACTTTCATTTATGAAAATTATTTGAAAGGTCTGCAACCCTTATTAAAGACAATTTTTAAGATGTCCATAGATGTGGGGTTTTGTTTTTCTTTTAACACACATGACCAGTATGTGTGTAAAAGTTTTGGAGCAGGCATCTCTATTTAAAAATGAAGCATGGAACTCTGCAGATTAAATCCCTTAGTTTAAATTGTAAAAATAATGTTTTATTAGTAAACTTATTTGCGTGTCTTTTTCTTTTAACTAGCCCTGTTGAAAGCTTTGAGTAATTATAACGCAACTGCTCAACATTTCAGATTCTGACGCCTTTCTTATTGAGAAGACTGAAATCCGATGTTGCTCTTGAGGTTCCTCCCAAACGAGAAGTTGTGGTATATGCGCCCCTGGCAAAGAAGCAAGAAACGTTCTATACTGCCATTGTAAATCGCACCATTAGGAAACTGCTTGGAAATAACGAGGTATCTACTGATACGGGTGTTATAAATGTGCTTGCTATTAATGGTTTATAAGCAAAGCCATGCTGACATTGCTTCATTACTAGTGTAACCAAAATGTTGTTTGCTTACATTTTGAGTCTGACCTTTTCAGCGTTTCAGTGACAGTTGATGTGACTGGCCTCTGTGGTCACAGAACTGGTAATATGTGAGTGTTAGTGTGCTTTTGGTTGCTTGTAGCTTAGTGGAAAAAGACAGTTTTAATTGAACTGACAGTTTCTGCTGTGAAATCAGTGTGGTACTAATGCTTCTGCTCAATTTTTAAAAGCTGCTTTCAAGATCTACAATTAAAGACTTTTAGAGTTTGCGCCACTCTTTCTGCTTAACAAAATTTACAGCTGCAGAAACTAAGTATTAGATGGAGCATGTTGCTGAGACCTCTGTTCAGGATTGAGAAGTCTTGAGTCTGCACAGGCCTTTGAATTTGGAGCTATCTGCTGTTGATGACAATGCTGTTTCCCACAGGAAGAAGTAATAGAGTTGAGTCCAACAGGCCGACCAAAACGCCGTAGTCGAAAACTGGTTGATTATTGTGAAGAACATAATGGTTCACCTGATGACTTGGAAAAATTGATCAGCAAAATGCAAGAGGAAGTGGAAAAAGAGAGGTACCTGCTATAAAAGAATATCTTTTTTGTTGTACTGAGTATTGTCCTCTTAAGATTCCTTCAGAGCTTTGCTTATATGATTTTACTGCTAAATTCTTGCACCCTTTGCGAAGTTCAGGTAAAACTTTTGTCTATGTTGTTCAGTTACGTTTGTGTCAGCTGTATCTTTCATTGGCTCAATGATAGGACAAGGGATAACACTGGTGTATTAATTACAGTTAACTCCCAGACTTTTGCAGAGTTCCTCAGGAATACTTGAAGCAAAGTTTGGGCTCAGGACTGGAGTAAAGGGATAACTGATTTACTTGCTAAGTTTTATAAAATAAAAACTTAGATTTAAACTTAGGTTTAAAACTTAGGTTTAAACTGAGAGCTAGAACCCAAATAGCCAGTATGGTTACTGCTGTGTTTGTGACATGTGCAGATCACTTACTGCTTGGTGATTATGATCAGAATGGAGGACCAAGACTGAGGGTGCTGAGTAATCCTGAGTTTGACAAGATCTGTTGGTGGCTCTAAATTGGTTGGAACTCCTTTGGGCAAAAGGAAAGCCAGGATTGGGCTTAAATTACAGGGCTGAACTGTATTTTGTTAGATTTTCAGTCCAGTGTACTCTGAAAGAATGGGTATTAAATGTTTGCTTGTGTTAGTGTTATGACATGCATGGTTCCCTTATGCTGGATATAGCTCTTAGGTTTGGAAAGAGCAAAAGAGCTGTAGTAGAATCCTTCAGTGTGTTATGTGGCTGAACTGGGATAGGCCAAGAGCTGATTTTGGAGTAGTTCATGTACTGTTCAGTGGGAGATATGACAGTTTCAGAGTTCCCTTTTCTGTTCCATTTTTTTGCTTCTGATTACGACTTTACCATCCTTCTGTATTTTAAACCAATAGTGGCAAACTCTAGTGCCTTTAGTGTCAAGTGTGACACTAAAGGAGGTCTTCTCTGGTAATAGCTTTATTAACTGTGAGGGGTTTAAAGGAAGTTTGACACAGCATGTGAATCTTGCTTTCTATTTTATTTATTATTCTGGGGAGGGGGTGTGTACTTTTTTCTGTAACACTTTCTGTACTAATAAGATGGCATGTCTTTCAAGGCCGGTGGTTGAAGTGAGCATGCCCATGGATTCGGAGGTGAACCTTAAACTACAGAATATTATGATGTTACTAAGGAAATGCTGTAATCACCCCTATCTTATTGAATACCCATTGGACCCTGCTACGCAACAATTCAAGGTACGTATATTAAAAGGATTAGAAGAGGAATTATTCTAGGCATTTAGAAGCAATAGATCATGAGCTGACAGCAGTTAGGAATGACCTTTACAATGTATTTACATATGCCTCCCTACTGAATTCCAGCATGTGACTGAATCATTATTTGAAGCAGCAGTTGCAAAGAGCAGTTCAAGCCTCTGTGTCTTTAGCCTCTGTAGTAAGCAGTACTGTGGTGTTCTCTGTTATGAAGGCACTCATCTGCTGGAAGCAAGTTATTGAACTAAAACAATAGCTGGCTTCTGCTTATTCAAGCTGTTTTAGGGTCTGCCTTAAGCTGTCCTCAAAAAGGCTTATTTTCCAAACTAAAAATGCTGATGTTTGTGAACTGTTCATGATGTAGACTATAAACACTGCAAAAGGTATGATGGCAGTTTTTAAGAGTGAGGTGCTAAGGGCAGACAAGTACAACAGGATCGTCTACTTAGGTTTACAGCATCAGATCTATGCCTTGAAAGGGAGAAAGTCCAATGGAAGTACATCATAAAGACCAGTTGACAGTTTAATCTAGACAAGGCAGTTGGTAATATAGGAAAGTGGAAAGTATTTTGAGTTTAAAGGAAAGCTCAATCAACTTGAAGTTGCTTTGTTTGTATACTTCTAAATGAAGTTTGTAGCCTCTTGTAGGCATGTTTCCTGCTTGGTGTGTGGTTAACAGATTTGGCTGCACTGTGGAGAAAACTGTTAAAGTTTATCAGTGCAAGGTCAGTGCATAAAAGAAGGTAACACCATACTAGCATGTAGAAAACAGATTGTTTCACACTTGCAGGAGCTGGTACCTGTAGCTTGTTCAGCTAGTGCTTCCTTGTCTCCAGCAGGTGGAAGCCTTGTGCATGAATTACCACTGATATAAGCTGGGAAATAAACTACTTTTCCATGTGAAGAGAGAAACCTTCATGACTTTTATTCTTTCCAGAAATGGGATGAAAGTTAATTCATCTAAAAAAAAAAATATTTGGGCATATAAAACAGTGGGGTTTGATTTAATTTCATCATGATTTAACTGATTCGGCTTACTTTGCAATTTGTCAATTTCAATATTATGGCTTTTAGTTAAAAGGATTTTACAAGTTTATTTCAGTAAGCATTTGTTGATGCTTCTGAATGATGAAAGCCCTTGGCATCCTTCCTTCTAATGTACAACTGCTCCTCCCCTTTTTCCCCCTCTTCTAAGGTTGATGAAGATTTAGTAAAGAATTCAGGCAAGTTCCTTCTCTTGGACCGGATGCTTCCAGAATTGAAAAAGAGGGGACATAAGGTAAACCCAATTTTTCTTTTTGGCACAGTTGTCTCTTGATGACCGAAAATGGTACTAAGGAATCTTCCGTTTTTTTTTTTTTTTTTTTAGGTCTTGTTGTTCTCACAAATGACTATAATGCTTGACATCTTGATGGATTACTGCTATTTGAGAGACTTCAAATTTAGTCGATTGGATGGGTCTATGTCTTACTCAGACAGAGAAGAAAATGTAAGTACATGCTCATGTCCTTTGAGCCTGTTACCAAATTGTGCCTGTTAACGTGACATTGGGATGAGACTTTGCACAGCATTTAGTCTTCAACAGGCAACAGACATCTATGTTGAAAACTGATATTTTTGCTGCTGCTTTAAAAACTGCAGTTGAGAAACACTGAAGTAGTGAAATACGTTACCAAACAACATCCTGGTATGCCTAGAATGATGAATGCTTGTGTTGGGTTTGTCTGAGCTGGAGTCACCTTTTCCCTGCAGCAGTCCACACGGTGCTGTGCTCTGCACTCATAGCTGGAACAACACTGGTGTCACTCCAGTGCTGTGCCTATTGCTGCATGGTGCTGGCACAGCATCAGGACTTCTTCCAAGCCCCCAAGAGCCAGCAGGCTGGGGGTGGGCGAGTGATGGGGAAGGGACATCGCCAGGGCAGCTGACCTAAACCAACCAAAGGGATATTCCATAACACCTGATGTCACACTCAGCAATAAAAAGGGAGGCTCTCATGGGGGAGGGGGCTGTTCCTCCTGAACAACCACTACACGTTTTGAGGCCCTGCTTCCCAGGATGTGGCCAAACATCACTCGTTAATGGGAAGTAGAGAATAATTGTTTTTCCCTCTCTCTGTGCTTCCGCGCAGACTTACTGTTTCTTTTGTTTCTTTTTCTCCCCATTCCCTTTCCCTTTAATTAAACCTTTCTCATCTCAAACCTCGAGTTCTCTGTGCTGTATTTTCTCCCCCTTCCTCTTTGAGGAGAGGGGGAGTGAGAGAGCAGTTGTGGTGGAGCTTGGCTGCCTACCTGAGTAAAACCACCACAATGCTCACGTATTCTCGTTGCCCAGATGCAAAGTATGAAATTTATGCAGATTGCAACAGGTGCTAATCCCAGTGTTACCCCTGGCCCTATTGTTTCCTAGTGTCCAGGGTGTTATACCAGTGTCTGTGGGAGTGTGCTGCCTAACACCAAATAGGTGTTAGAGTAGATAAGAATAGATTTCCAGGAAGTGGTGTTGTGTACCTAGGTGCACGCTTGTAACTTCAGCCTGAAAGTAAACATGGATTCATTACAGTGTAATCCTTTGTTCTTGCATGCTTATAATGAAAAGATCACAGAATGCCTTACTGTTGAGGCACGTATTTGTCATGAAGGGCAGCCATGTAGGGTGGTTTTGGAAAAGCTTTGAGGATTTGCAGGGATATGAAAAAGCAATACATACAGAGTGTGGAAGAAGAACACAGAATGTATATAGGCGATGTGCCGCAATTGCAAAATGATCTTGCAAGTATGTACCAGTATTTATGCAGATAAGGAAAAACAGTGACTTGCTGATCATCTAGCTCAGACTGCTTTTGTTTGCACTGTTTTTTCTCTGTCACAATGTGGCTGAGGAAAGCCACACCCCTCAACATTTAAGTTGCTATTGTTAAAAATGATTCTGAAAGACAGAAGGCTAACTAGCAATGTGACTTATATGAAGCAGATAAAATTTTGTGCTGCTGGTTTCTAAGCATTTTTAGGAGTTGATTACGCAGTTGTTATGTGGTTGTAAATTGTCAGCAAATAAAATGTGAATGGCTTTTGGAGGGTATGAATTCCATACTGTTCCATACTGTTTTGTGATCTGACATGCACGCTTTTACTCTGTATTTCTGCTTTTCACCTCCTCACAAGTTTTCATCCTATGATGTGGTTGAAACTTCTGAAACAAAGCATGCTGTGCCTTGCTTTTGGAAGTTTGATTGTTGTAGGGGAGTTAAAAGAACTAAAAAAAATCAATGTAGAAGTGTACAGCTGTAAAAATCTGAAGAAATCAGGTGTTTACATGCTTGAGCAAGGAGAACCTTATTCTCTTCCAGTGAAAACTCCCAGCAGGGTATGCATAGCTCAGTTGAGAAAGAACAGCCTCTCAGGGTAACAAGAGGTGAATTGGAACATTACTTCATTTAGTAATATGTATCCAGCAAACCGTGCTTTGGAGGAAGAGTCACTTGGAGATCAGCTTCTGTATTCTACAAAGTAATTTGGAAGCTAGAGGGAATCTTGGTGTAAAATGAAACCTGAGTGCAAATAGACCCAATGCAGGCCCAAGAGGTACAAGAGAAATTCAAAGTAGCGCATGCATCTGAGCACATATCTGATAGAGAAAATGTAACCAGAACGTGCCTGCTAATATTTCTGTCTTTGGAAGTCAAGATGCCGTGTTTCATTCATGGGTTAAGAATTGCATATGGTACTTCCTCTTATGAGAAGACATGCAGTTACATCCATCTTTTGTCCCCTGTGACTTTTATTATTTTTTCCCTTCATTGAAGTATCCTTATTAAGCATGATATTTTTTGTCTGTTAGGTTTTTTAGTATACAGTTAAAATGCCTTGGCATTAGGTACCCACTGTTTCAGCTGCATAAACAGCAACGAGTGGCTCAAGAAAGCCATGGGAACAATGGATAAATGCAGCAAGTTTTAAAGGTGCTGGTCCAATTTGCTTCTTTTCCTCTCTGTTCCTGGCTTCAGTGCCTACCACAGAGTGGCGTAGGTGCAGAACAAGAGAACAGATTTAACTGCTCGTAGACCTGGTAGGAGCTCTAATGATGCTTGGAAGGATCTTGCTATGAAAGTAGGTTAGATGCTGAGTAGGAGTTGAGAAAGTTGTTCTTAGTTTTGAAATAAGAAAAGGAGATATACAAGGAGGCTGGAAGTTACAGTCAAGATGGCATCAGAATTTTAGATTGCTCTGGATGGTAGATTTTGTTACTGTAGTTATCTGCACTCTGTGTTGGACAGCTCATTGACTAACATTGATTAAAATTGGCAGATAAGAAAATACAGTTTTACTTCTTGCTCTTGCCCCGTCCCAGATGCACATAATGTCTCTTAAAACTTTAGTTTGCCTCTGGCAGCATATGTTATATTCTACCTGTTTACATTTTAAATTACAGACGTGGATTTTTTTAAAAATAAAATGTTGGATATGTTTTGTTTGATCAATCTGCTGTTTTGTAATAGTCTTATTCTCTTCCAGATGCATCGATTTAATAATGACCCTGAAGTCTTCCTGTTCTTAGTGAGTACAAGAGCTGGAGGCTTGGGCATTAACCTAACTGCGGCAGATACAGTTATCATATACGATAGTGACTGGGTATGTTGACAGACTCTACCTAATGATGTCATAAAATGCTTTCTTTACTGATGCTTTCAATAATTGTTTAGTAAGCCATTATGGTGTGGGGCTCTTTGTCATTATGTAACACATCATTAAATAACAATATAAGCCACGTATGCTACCATGTTATATGTTAAATATACAACCTGATTTGAAAATAGCTTCTCAAACAGTGTTAGAGCTCGTTTGCAAAACCAGCATGTTTGTCCCCTGGGTTATACCAAAAGTAGGAGCATTTTTTGGTTTCTGTTACTATTTTATTTGCATTTCTTTTTTTCTAAGTTATTATTTGTAATTTGAATATAACAACAACATTGGCTGAATTTTTGATACAAAAAAAGTTCATCTGTTGAAAACTGCAGCGTATAATGGAGAAGCAGTCAAGCTAGCTGGGTTGCTCTGGCTGTGCAGCTATACCAGCAGAGCTTGGCACGGGCACGTTTTAAGAGCAAAGAGGTGTATGGTTTTATTATACAATAGCTGCCCTGATGTTTGCTTCAGCTGTGACTCAGCTCACTGACTGAAAATGCTGCCTGTGGTAACATTTAAAAAGAGAAAAGTTAACAGTGCAGCTAACTTGGTTTTCTTATCTCCTCAGAACCCCCAGTCGGACTTGCAGGCCCAAGACAGGTGTCATAGAATTGGCCAGACAAAACCAGTGGTTGTCTATCGACTTGTGACAGCAAACACAATCGATCAGAAGATTGTGGAGAGAGCTGCTGCCAAGAGGAAGTTGGAGAAGCTGATTATCCACAAAAGTTAGTATCCTCTTATGCCTTCCTTTAAGCATGTGTTGCTTCTTTAAATCTTGGAGACCTCTACTCTGTTTTGAGACTCTTCAGTATTTTTTCTCAAACACGAATAGCTTCATCCTTCCAACAATGGCTATATAAAACTGCTCCTCAAAATGTGTTCTTAGATGTATTACAGATAACTTCTACAGCAAATTAAAGGAAAACACTTGTATTATTTCAGGGGTTACCATGTTATTAATACTACTTTACTGGTAGGTAATTTAGAAAAAAAAAGTGATGGGATGTTGAGCCTGCCTGGAATAAATAAAAGTAAAAACAGGCAATGAGGGAGTACAGCTTTGGGGCTTGTTAGCAGCTTGTCAGCAAGATGATACTTTGTTCAACCCAAGTGTTTTAGAATTCTAGGATGGAAAATGTCAAGGCTGGGAGTAAGTGACAAGTCTGAGTTGACTGTCTTTTTTCTTATAACCAAATTAAATGAACCAGAATATAAATGGAAAAGCAGACAAATTGCCATATTGCTTGCAGTTTAGCTTATAACAATTCTTCATCTGAAGCAGTAGGCTTACCTAATGATATTTAAAGCTGTGTTTAATGATATGAAGTTTATCAATAGGTTTTCTAGCTGCACTGGCAAACTTGCTTGAATAGGGAGCATTCATTAAAATTGGTAAAATAAGCAGGGACTATATGGAGCTGGTTTCTGGGAGTTCCTAGTGAATGTGGCTGAGACTGCAAGTCTTAGACCTGTAAAATCACTAGAAAATTTCAGAATCCTTTCTGCATCTGTCTTTCTAAACTTAAGAATAGTCTGTTATAACCAAAGTAGAATAAGCCCTCTTCTGGGGCAATTAACCAGTGCTGAATGGCACCATAGTCCATTTTTTTTGTGTCTGTGTTTGCAGAACAATGGTGATTCTTGTGTTCTAGATCATCTAGCTGGTCATACTAAAGTGTCTTTAAAAAAAATGTTTGGGGTAAAGCTTCTCTTTTGGGGTAAATTTGTTTTGTTTAAGTGTTGTAGGAATCCTGCTCTGCTTCTGTAGCATACTCTGCGTTATATTTGGATGCTAGCTTGCTATAGCATTTTCCAAACAGTAAGCTCAGTTGGGGAGGGAAAAAAAAATCTTGCAACCTCTGACAATACATGTAATTAGCTGTGTATTAAACTTGTAGGATTTAAAAACGTCTTGTAGTATATAAAGGGGGAAAAAAAATACCACAATGTTTTGGAAAGGCAGAAGGGGGGCAGAAAGGCCACACCTGCAACTGTCTACTGCACAGTGTTTGTCATGCCTAAGCTGTGGATTGCTGTGGATTGTTTGGATGATGTTGGCTAATGGTTCAGTACTTCCTTTGTCCTAGCCTTTTTGTAACTGCTGTCTTCGTGTGACTGTTAGGACTGCCATCTGACTTTTCTCTAGAGGAGCTAATGCCATCAGCCCACAAAGCAGATGGACTCAAACATTTAGATGACTGCCATATGCTAAAGTAGCAGTGGGAACTAGGACTAGGCAGTGTACAGGAAGGAAACTGAGCAGCAAGGGTTGTGTCTTTGGTTTTGCAGCAAGTTGAATGTTTATCTGGCTAGCTTTTGGTGAAGCCTGTCAGTAGGAATGTTCTCTGCAGGAGCCTTTAGGGCTCATTCAGTAATTGTAAAGGTGATGTAATGTATCCTGCAATTCTGAATACTTAGAAGTTATCAGAAATGAAGAAATGAATGAGGAAGTAGTATCATAAAGTCTGCATGTCTGTCAGACCTTTCTATGGTGTCAACCTATGTAGGGTGTGTACAGTACAAGTACCAGACCAGAAGGATTGAAATATATTGCAAAGCTGTGTTTTTGTTGAGCTCAGCACTATGTTGTGCCTTCTGTCTTGTTTCTGTTTTCTTATAGAAAGATGCCTAGGTAACTGTGTGAGAACCAGCAAGATTTTAGTTAACTTAGTAGATGTTAGACTAAGATGAAGTGGTGCACATAAACATTTATGTTATGTGCATTTCCTGTCGCTTTCTCTATGTCACTATTACAGCCCAAGATCTGTACAGCCGTATAGTTTATGAAACTCTGAAAACTTATCCAAATGAGTAAAGGGAGAAATTCCATCACTACCAATGTGGGATGTGACCTGGGTCCTGTGTGTCACAGCAGGAGAGAAATTGTATAGCCCTAACCTCTCTGGAACTTTCATTTGATTTGCACTTTACTGAGAAACAGCTAGTCCTTGGAGGAAGATGGGGAGAGGTGTGGGAAGGTATTCTGAGACCAAGACACAGGAAACAACAGCAGTAAGGCTGATAAAAGGGTATGAGGAAGACTTGCTGTGAAATGGGTACATGTGTTAATAAAAACTGGGGAAGCTTGGCACGGGACAGTAGGCCTTGCAGTGCACAGATCAAGCTTAGCTTCATCCATGCTTAGATTTAGCAAGGTAATAAATAATCTTGTATAACTTTTTGAATGTTGGTGCTGACATTGTGATAACTGTTAGCATAGTTTCTTCAAGAAACCAACCTATCAGATGTATTTTGTCATTTCTGTAACATTATTAAATTGAAGGAGTTCCTACAGTGGAACAACATTATCCTTCTTATATTTCCTGTCTTGTGGTTAATGCTGCTTACTTTGTTCCAACCAGCTTACATTACAAAGCGAACAAACTTCAGCACCTACCATCTAACTTTATTTGCAATCTTTTTACTGTAAGTAGAACTAATGGCTTTTCTGCTCTGTGTGTGTGTGTGCATTGTGAATTGGTGTTTCAATCAGTTTTCTGTATACTACAGCTAGAAGGTGAAAGGCCTGCATGTAAACTTCTCGTGCACCTCTGTTTTTTTGACCAGTTAGCCTAAGTTGTGTTTAGTTCAGGGCTGAAACAATGAAACATAGCATTAGCCTCGATACGCAAAAGTAGATTTGTTCCATCTGTGCCTAGAATTGTTGTAACAGTTTATGGAATTTGTTTCTGTCTCCACTTAAAATTTCTACTTTCTACAGATCAGTTTAAAGGTGGCAAATCTGGCCTAGCACAGTCAAAGAGCTGTCTGGACCCTCAGGAATTACTAGAATTACTGAAATCCAGAGACTATGAAAGGTATGTAAAAATTTTACTTTTTTTGTTGACCATTAAGTCTGTAACTTGCAGCTTGCAAGCAGCTGTCAATAGTTCTCATGTTTTACAAAGTGGGTCTTCAGAGTGAAAAGAATGTCCTAGGGATTCTGCTATGTGGAAAACTGACTTCTGTGCTTCATTAACTCTTACGCACTTTTATCTGTATTGAGAGAGTGTTTCTTCTTCAACAGAGAGGTTAAAGGATCTAAAGAAAAAGTAATCAGTGATAAAGACCTTGAGTTACTCTTGGATAGAAGTGATCTTATCGGTAAGTCAGAATTCTCATCCATCTCTTATGTTAGACAATAAATAATATTTTTAAGATTCTTTATATGTAGAAAATAGTCAGTTTCACTTTCCCACAACTGTTGTACATGTGAAGAAAGACACTTTGGCCCCAAGGCTGATGTTTCCAATAGGATCTGCTGAAGAGGATGACTTTGACAAAAGTATTCCAGAAAACCTCGTTCATGGATAGCGTGCCCCAAGCATACATGCTGTAAAGGAAAAGCAGATGTTTTGCAAAGAAATTTTCCCTGCAAGTTGCTGTAATTGGTCAAAGTATAAGTCATTCTCAGGGAAAAAAAAAAAGCTTATTTCAGCGAACCTATTTGAAAACCTATTTTGATACTTTCATAATTCAAAATATAGCCTAGTAAAACTTAAAGGAGAGAAAACTAAACTTTGAGGGTTACCATGCCTTGTCTGTGGATCAAATATTTTTTTTGGGGAAAAAAAATAAATTCAGTTGTCTGTTTTTGTAAATAGACCAGGCAAAGATATTATAAAAAAACCTTAATTCTACTGAGAAATTGTTTAGAGGAACTTTTAGTTTCTCTGAACATTAGATATAAGATGGTGAATGAAATAAAGGAGAGATGAGACTCAAAACATAGATACAGAAGAAAAAACAGTCATTATAGAATTAATAAATAATTTGTAGCTAGTCTTAAATACATATGGTATGTGAATTTTGAGTAAAATAACTTGCCTGAGGAGAAGAGAACAGTTACTACACTTGAAAATTTCTCCTGGTTTATCTAAAGAATATTTCAATGTACTGTTGATATAGAAATGGTTCGTGATGTGCTGACACAACATAATCCATTTGTATCTTTACAAGTTCCAGCTATGAAATAATCAGATTTGTCCTTTGAGGTTGGAAAAGGTGTCACTTTTTTGTGGTGTTATTAGCAGGCATCATATTTTATAATGGTTGCTTCTTTTTTTCTTATCCACTGTAAGCAGAATTTGATACACAACTGTAAAATATTTTCAAGCACAAACTTTTAGTTGCTGAATGGTTATGAAGGAGCAAAATGATCTATCAACTTGATTTCCAAATCCAGATGAAATAAGAGTATATATGACTTTTCACTTTGCATTGCTGTACTTGAAAAGAAAGGTTGCAGACAATTCACCTATTAGTTGTTTGTTTTTTTTTTTTTTTTTTAATTCTAGATCAAATGAAAACTCCTGAAGCAATTAAGAAGGAAAAAGTGGGTGTCTTCAAGGTCTTGGAGGAATCATCGGATTCCAATGCAGAATGTGTCTTTTAACGTGCAAATGGCCTGTTGTCTTACATGACAAACATGACTGACATCAGCTCTCAGAGATGTCATTATACATACTGATCCTTTATGCTGACTCTTCATGGCCTTTGTCAAATCCCTCAGTTCTTTCAGTGAATTTTAACATGTTCTAAAGTGTAATGCTTGTTATAGTTTCATGTTCGTAGCTTTGTTAGCCTCTGATAAAGGATTAAGAGAATAAGCGTGTTTCACATTTTCAGCTAGCTTTTGTGATCAGTGATAAAAACTGGCAAACTTGTGTAAAATCTTCCTGTGGAAGTCCTAAAACACTTTTTTTTTTTTTTTTTAATACGGTGTTATGATTTTATTTGGAAGGGAAAGAGCATATGCCTTTGTTACAGCTTCTGTTTTTTTTTTTTTTTAACTTCTGCAAATTATTTTGATAAATAAATAAATGTCTGGTTTGTCCGAAGCATTGCAGGTTTTTTGACATGGATACCACCTAGGCTTTGCTTATTTAAAAATCTTATTATTCACTTTTTCTCTATTCGTGTAACCCTTTAGCCCATTTCACACATCAAAATAACACCCAACTACAATAAACCTCTAAAATGAGGGAGCTAAGAGTACCCAGACAAAACTGTAAGGTTTCCTGCTGCAGACAGCAATTATCTATTGACTGGCCTCTAAAGTATGTAGAGGGAGCTCTGGGTACTGGAAAGAGGAGAATGTGTGGATATGTGGAAGACCAAGGACTAACTCTGGGCAAGGGTCAGTCTGAGACTATACTGGGGCAGAAAAGACAGGAATTCAAATTCCAAATCAGCGGGAAGCCTGGTCTTATTCCAGGAGTGACAGGAGGGGAAGTAGATAATAAAGCAGGTGAAGTATATAACTAATTGCATATCTATCCTCTAACAGACAGCTGCAGGCAATATTTTTCAACATGGGCATCAGCTTTTAAACTGTATTATGCTTTGTGAAATGTCTTTTAGGCTTAATGGGAAATGGCAGTTATGGCATTGCAGCTGGAGCTGTCACAATTGCAGTTACACTAGTTATACTAAGGCATGGGTAACGTTTCAGAATAAACTACTTAATTCATCAAACTATTGGAAACTACTTTCTTGTTGCTTTATGATCATTTGTAGATGAGACATATAAACACCAGGTGAGTGCCACCTCACAAGTAGGGAATTCATGTTCTCCATTGGGAGTAATATGTTAGCTGATGTGGAGTTACTTTATACTCATACAAAATACATGGTGCCTTACAGAAGTAAAGATAAACAAATAACTGTTAATGGGTATGCTGGCTTTGACTTTTGCCTGTTGAAAGCCATGTCTTGTGTGCAGTTATTGAAGACTGAAGTTTTCAAGTTTTTGTTCAGTTACTTATTATCCTGACTAACACAAAGTCCAACCTGTGTTGTCTCTGTGTGTTCCTTATATTTGCTGAGCTGCCATCCTAGTCTCTTACGCCTTGTTTTATGCTAGTAAAGACCTACCACAGGAACTGAGAGTAAATGATAGGCATACAATAGAATCTAAATGGAATCATTGCAACAGTTTTTATTAAAACTGACATAACTGCTTCCACACAAGCTTACCCAATTTTAGAAGACTAATTTACTATGTTCAGCCAGCACAGCTATGTGACTGTCGCGGCAGGACTGTATGATAGGAAATAAAAATGAACAACTATTTCTAACCCATACACTAGCACAGCTAGGATTTAGTCATAACTGCTTCCTACCTGAGGATGCATAAGCTAGTATTAATACTAAGGGTAGCATTAGTGAAATGTGTTTGCTGTTCAGTGATGTGTTATTTAGAGACTTGCTTTGCAGAGGTGTGACTACTTTATTTAGCCCACTTCCAGAAGGTAAAAGCAATGCCAAGTTTTGCACTTCCTGCCATAGAAGAGCCCGATTCTCATTTATTTTTTTTTGGCTCCCAAAGTACTGAGAATATAGTTGATGAAAGCAAACGCAGTATCTTCTTGGCACGACCTTGCCTTTCTTATGCCAACAGTCAAGAACAGTTTTCATGCTTGCTACTCACCTGAACTGTGCAGGTACCCCCCAGCTGCTCAAAGCAGTTGAACATTTGTGCCCTCAATGTCTGTAAGCTGGGACACACTTTCTGGTGTTTCAGAAAGCAGTCTTCTTTTCCAGAGGTGGAGGAGATACACAAGTAAATGTGGTAATGGTAATGTAAGGGTGCTTGGACAGTGGAGGGGATGACTGAGGCTAACAGCTTTATAATGTTTTGGATGGAGGAATGTCCTCTTGGTTGGCCATTAGAGGGGAAAAAAATATTTTAAAACATAGTTGATAAAGACAAATTCTTGATGCATAGGCGTGTCCTGGCGACTTGGAAGCAGTGCTCCTTGTCACATGCTGCACCCTAATACATACAACTATTGTTCCTCCTCTTGGAAGTGTGTGGGAGATGTCTGCGTTGTCTGAGACCAAATGCAGGGGCTGGAAAGCTGGCGTCTCTGCTTGCCTGCTCCTACATGCAGATTTTGTATGTCTACATGCAGATTTTTATTTTTAGCTGATGAGCAGCTCATATTCTTATCTGGAAGCTGGGCAGAGAGAGGAACTGCTGGTGGCTTTTCCAGGTGATAACATAAGAAAATGCATGTGGTGAATTTATCTCATGCATTAGATTCTCCTTAATGGCATTTCACCAGAACTTGAATAAATTAGCACATACCACCACTCAGGTATTTTTACTTACCTGCTTGGCAAACATGTTGCTTGAGCTGCCAAGCCCTCACCATGACAAGAATCTCTGTGCTTATCAGAATGCCATTAGCAAATGAAATTTAAATGTGCAAGCTGGAGCAACTGGCCATGCTGCTCCAGCTTGCATGTTGGCTGGGGGGGGGAATGACAATAAGAGGTCTGTCTTCATTATGCTGCTGGGCTTGATTATGCTCTAAGACTTTTGCAGCCCTTTTCTACCTGCAGGTTTCCAGTTCAATGTGCTGTGCCTAGGAGGGCCCTGCAAGCCAGCAGGGAGCAGCAGGGCACGAGGAGAAAGGGCGATGTGGCAGCAGCAGGGAGAGGCTGCAACCAAAAACCCAAGTAGTCTGTCAAAATGATAGACTGTGCTGGGCTGCACACCCATGGGAACCAGTCCCTCTCTGGGAGGATGCTAGCTCAGTTTCAAACTGCCCGACACTTCAAATTGGAATCTTTTACGTATTTCTTGCTTTATTTTTATACTTTTTGAGTAGGCGGCTCAGTGTTGCAGGCTTGACCCCACTTTGCCTATTTTTTTATTGTTGACAAACTCCAGATGCCAACTGCTAAACTCAAGAGGAATTTGGAAAGTCAGACTACAGTGAATGCTGCAGTTGCCAAATATTTTGGGCTGCATCATAAAAAATGAACGCATTCCTTTTTCCAATGAGCTGCAGCAGAGAGTGAGCAAAGTCCTCCCTGAGCAATGAATGTAGACTGCCTTGGCCAGCCTGTTCCCATAGTAATAAATTGGATCAACACTGGTATCTGCATTAGAAACCTCCACTTCCAAAGCTGGCCCACAAACCTTTTGTAGTTCCCGGCTCGTGCGTCAGGCCCCGCACAATCAGTGTTTTCCCAGCAGCACCGCCAACCTTCACCGCAGGAGCTCAGCTGGGTGATAAAGCATGCGGCCTGGGACAAAGCAGTGCTTGTTGTCTGTTTACAGCGAGGGGCTGGGGCTGGGGAAATGCCGGGCATGGCTCAGGCTCTCTGCAAGAGCCAGCTCGCAAGGTTAGCTGGAGCCAGCCGCTTTTTGCTGACGGGTGTTATACGGTGTGGAAAGATTTAGGGACTTTGCACAGCCTGCAGGGCACAGGCAGAGTGCTGGTGTCAGTGTGCAGTACAACAGAGGGAGCCCATGGCCAGCATTTTCGCCCCATGAGGCAAACATGCAGCCACGCGTGGTGTGTGGCCAGCAGCCCGCTGAGAAAGTAGGCAACGAGGAGTTTGCCCTGCTGGGGAAGCCACAGTTCCTTTCCAGGGCTAGGCCTGAGCATGAAGGTGTCAGAACCTTCAGTTTAATGTGCCCGTGGGACCTGAACTGAATACCTGGGACGTTCCCATACCTGTGAGCAGTACTTTGCAGTGAACATGTGGACTGTGTCCTGCTCAAGCCTGGCAACCAGCACTCAGGAAGGTGATGCTGTGACAGACCAGGCTCCTGCCCAGCCCGTCTGCACTGGCCAGTACAGCAGCAGAGAGACATCATTTCCCTGGGAAAAATGTGCAGTGGAAGGGAAGGTATTAACTGTGTAACAGCACTGAGGGAAGATGCCACCCAGGCAGGCCATAAATAAATAAATAAATAAATCACACCCTCACCCTGAAAATAAAGCTACCTGTGTTAGTATCAGGAGCCGTGTGTGTATGCACGTGCATGCACCAGCAGCACGGACAAGCCGGCCTATCCCCAGGGATGAGCCAGCTGAGGATGCCGGCCGAGCTATTCCGTCATTGCTCGCTCACCACTGCCCATAGAAGGAGCCTGAGGAGAGGAGCTAAATTTAGTTGGGTTTGTGAATTATTCCCATCCCCAACCCACCAAGAAAGCTGCACAGTTGATCTGGACAGTTGGAGCCAGAGTCTTCTTAGTGGCAGGTCAGCCTTACCTAAGAAGAGGCTTGTGATGTTGTGGTGGTTTGTTTACTCATTTTTGGAAAGGCAGCATCCTGAATGTCTGGGGGTCTGGCAGCAGCTGGGCGACATGTGAGGCTATTGTACCCCAATTCACCAATTCCCTCCCGCTGTTCCCCAGAGCAGGCACAGCCACGTGCTGGGCACCTCCATCAGGCACCCAGGAAGCCCAGTCCAGGAGAAAGTGGACACAGCCACCTGGTGGAGTCACCCCGTTTATTGAATGCAAACAGAAGGCAAATAACTGGGACATGGTGGGGCTGTGATCTGACATTGGCTTCCAATTTTCCTGTGCAATTGGCAGCACAAAGGAGGAGGAAAAAACATAAAAATCTGTGTATTAAAAAAAATGTGAAAGAGAAGATGAAAAGAATGTTGAATGATTAGTGACACCTCGCGTGAACAGATGGGAGGATTAATGTGGCAAGGAAATTCAAAGCCGTGCCTAGCATTCCTTATTGCAAACAAGATTCGGCAAGAGGGCAAGGGCGACACTTTCCAAGGAAGAGCAGCAGAGGAGAAACCATCCACGCCGGCCCCGCAGCAGCGCAGTTACTTGGGGAAGACAGTGACCACCTCGTAGCCCTCCGGGGGGACCACCCGCTCCCGCGCGTGCTTCTCGCAGTAGATTTGGTCTTCCACGAAGAAGTGTCCTTTCTGCTTGAGGTTGGTGCCGCAGTCGCTGCACACGTAGCACTCGGGGTGACGCTGCTTGTCCCGGATCTTCACAAACACGCCTCTAGGGAAGGAACCGGCACCCTCAGCACCAGGCACACGCCAACGCTGTCCCCACCCCAGCCACCTCACACAGGCCTGATCCCCTCCAGGTCTGACAGGCGACCATCTTCCCAAATACACCCTACCAGCTTGAGCTGGTGCTGACAGATCAGTTATACCCAGCAGGGGAGCCCTGCTCTGGAAAGCATATCCTAGCCTAAATTTCCCTAATCTCCCTAAATTTCACAGGGCCAATCCTACCACCTGTGGTGGCATGAATCACGATGGTGATTCTGAAGGCAGCCCACTGGCTTTCAGAGGCCTGGGATGAAATGAGGGGAGCAGCTTGGCCATTGAGTGGGGAACAAAATCCATGTGGGTCGACAACCACTGGTTTCCAGAACAAACCCAGGAACAACTGCCAGCACCAACAGTGGGGACACTGCTAGCGACTGTGACGCCAAGGCAGGAGCACAGGGTGTCCAGCTCCTGGCCCCAGCCTCAGGTGCTGCCGCTCGGGAGCAGTGGTCCCACTCAGCATGGGCCAGTCTGACTGGAAACCCTCACAGCTTGACCCAACACTTAACAAGAGAAACTACATAGCAACTTGCTAGCTAGCAACAGCAGCAGCACAGGTTGCCAGGAGTATGATTTTGTTTCAGCAGCCACCTATATTTTCCATAATTCATTAGTTTTTACAGCTATTCACAGGCCTGTCCTGTGCTTTCCCTCCAGATCTCCCTAGCTGACAGAGTAATTGTAGGATTTGTGTCAGATTCACATTTACAGCCTACAGATTGCCTCTGTAATGACTCTGCTGGTCCTTGGTGATGGAAGTGTGCGAGGACCACGCAGTTGCAGCGCCCTGGGTCTCAGGAAGCAGTGTGACAGTCTGATTACACAGGAGAAATCTGAGTTTGTCCATGGCGGTGCAGGGGGCTCCCAGCACTCGGCTGCTGGAGCCTGCTGCTAAGCTAAGTGGGTTGCAGGGAACTGAAGGAGAAAATGAGTGAAGAAGAACTAGTGGTTGAGAAACTAGAGGGTTTATAAAAGACATGGGCTGTTTCCCTTGTGCTGTCACACAGTACAGAAGCTCTGTATCATCCTTGCTGTGCTACAAGTCAGGTGTACCCTTACAAGGGCAACAAAAATTCATTTTGCCTCGGCACAGCAGAGATGTGCCGTCCTGCAGCAGAGCAGGGAGCAGAAGGCAGTTCTCCCAGTCCACATTGCCTCTGACTGCCTGGGCACTGCGCTGCTCTATTACTGGGAGCACCAAAATGTGAAAATCATTAAATACTGTCCCTGAAGGGAAAGGTCAGTTTGTTTCTGAGCACTATATACAGGCTTCAGGTAGGAAGAGAAACACTGCAGCCACAACTGCACCGGGGGTTGTCTCACAGGGACTTGCTTTGATACAGATCTGTAGAGGGAAACCCAACTCCGCCTTGCTGCAGGGATTTGCAGGGTGAGCGCTACCAAAGCTGGTGAGAACCAACATGCCTGGGCCTGCTCCTGGGCACGCTGGAGGTGAGAGGTGAGGTGTGCGCAGGCACATGGGGTGCCCGGGACAGGGACAGGCTTACTTACACAATGCCAGATCCACACTTGTCGCACATGGGCAGCTTCTGGGCATTCCCAATCGATGAGGCCACCTTTGTGGTGGGGGCCTTGACGCTCCTAAATCCGGATGGTTTGGTGGGGTCTCCTGGGGGTGGAAGGAGAGTGCTTCAGAGCATGTGAGATGCGTGGCTGTAGGCTCTCCTCCCAAGCAGATACTCTGCTAGGGAGGGGTGAGGTCCTTCAACACCAGCTCTGAGGCAGGGATTCATGCATGGGAAGGAGGCAAGGCATTTAGGGTGTGTGAGGAGGAAGGAGAGAAGGGACACAGCTGAGCCTGGCCCTGGAAAACTGAGGGCCTGAGGTTGTGGGCAGTAAGATGAGCTTCTGCCCCGTCTCATCTTCAAAGCCCTTTGGACATCAGCTAATGTATCTTGCATGCACAGAGACACAAAGCAAAGCAAAGCCTCAGCTCCAGCCTCAGCAACACCAGAGCCTGCCTGCCACGTCCTGAGCACCCACTCAGGGTCAAGCTGATGGCCAGATTTGGGTTCAGAAAGTGGAGATGGGTGTCCTGGCAGACAAGGAGGCCTGTCAAAGCCTTTTTCCACTCTGCTGTCTGCTGTAGGATGGAGCTGACTCCCCCACAACTCCTGGAGGATTTGTTTAACGAACCCCTTGTTGTTGCAGGGACACAGGGTGTGTGGCATGCTCCAGGGATGGCACCTCCCTAGTGCAACCTCTCTGGGGCAGGTATGTTCTGCAGGACCTTCATAAGAGACATCTGCTGACCTGGGTGCCTACAGGCAGTGGATCCTAGATGCAGGATAGGAGGCAAGCCTTCAAACATCTGCAGTGTAAAAGCAGCCTCTTACAAAATGACACGATCGGTACAACTAGCCTTATCTGTATGACTTTTGCAAGAGGTTCAATACCAGGCAGGAAGGGAAGGAGGGCTGCAGAGGCTCCCACGACGTTTCACCGGGAACAGAGGAGGCTGATGGGCAGGCATGTGCCACCTCAGAGGGGAAGGCTGACAAAACCCCTCAGCCTAGCGCCAAGCCAACATCAAACTGCACCCGTTGTTAGTGATGGAAAGGGATGAAGAATCCCACAGAAGCTCACCCTGGTGACCAGGAAGTTCTGGGACATGTTGCAGCCCAGGGCAGGGCCTCCGACAGATGAACTGAGGGGAAAATTTGGGGCACTACCCATCCCACATTCCTGTCACCTAGTCCAAGTACCACTGCATTGCCTTGTGCAGCCCCACACAGCACACTCCAGGCTGAGCTTACAGTCACTTCTGATGTGCCTCAGCATTTAGCCCAGGGTCTTGAAGGAGTTCAGTGCTGAGATGCTGCCCCAGAAGTGCAATGCCCTAATGGGGACAGGAGTCCATGGACCTTTCAAGCATGCCAGCAAGCACCTGGCCCTCTTTACCGTCACTGCAGGTGACCCTTGCTGGGAAGGGCAGCAGCCCCATTTTCAAGCTCTACCCTATCACCCCTGCTTGTTCCCTCTGCTTCAAACAGCACTTTGTTCACACCAATAACACTGACAGCACATTTTTAAATCTCTCTGAGGGAATCAGCTTAATAAAATACCCACAGGAAATATAACCTGTTCCACCTTGCCAAACACCCTAAGCCTCAGCGTGCAGGCTCAAGTCTAAACAGCTAGCAGCCGCCGTGCCTCCACGCACCAGCGCCCACACACAGACCCCAGGTCCTCCCATCTGGTGCGGCTCAGTGCAGCCCACACCCCGGGGACCAGCCCCAGCTGGGGAGATGACAGCTCCCTGCTGCTGCACGCAAGCCATTGCCTGAAGACAGGCTCAGGGAAGC
This sequence comes from Aythya ferina, assembly GCF_964211825.1. NCBI lineage: Eukaryota > Metazoa > Chordata > Aves > Anseriformes > Anatidae > Aythya > Aythya ferina. Next base: position 17,141,314 of record NC_140302.1, on the reverse strand, counting down.
ATCCCACAAGGGTGCTGTTTATCACCATGGATGTTATCAGTCAGCAGCAGCGGTGTTTGAGTCGGGGCGAGCGGCGCGGCTGGGGCACTGTCTCTTCTGGGGCTGTGTAACCCTGCTCTGCACAGGTGATTACAGCTCACTGTGGAGCAGTGCCCAAGCCTATCCCAGCCTGTGATCAGGCAGGCAAACCTCGTGCCAGAGAATCCCAGTAATGCTGCAAATCTTCAAAGCCTGATAAAATAGAGAGGCTTTTGCTTCTTATCTTCTTCAGCACTACTAGGCACAGGGGAGGACCTCGGAGGCGTGAGAAGTCCTGGCTCCTCCAGTCCCTTCCTTGCAGGAGCTGAACTCTGAGGGTCGAGCTGCAAACACTCACAATTTAACAGATGCTTTCAGGTAGGTATTTTAATATCAGATTAAAGACTCCAAAATCCTGGTTTCTTTCTTCCTATAATTTCCTTACTTCCTTCATTTTGCTGTTCCCTTACAGATCACTCAGACCTAAGAGCACTTGGCTGAGCTGTTTCCCCTTCTGGTGAGTATCTCGGCACCAGGCTTTTGTTGGATGAAATTGAATGTTCCTCTGCCAAGCTAATAACACAACAGACAAAGTCTCAACTGGTCTAAAGGGGGAAAAAAGTCATTCTTTGCATTCTTTTCCTAATTATTTGTTTATTTTATTCTATTTAAGGGGAGAAGGGAGTATGATTTGGCTCCCACCTAAGTTAATCAGAGTTTTTATCTATAAGTCTATAGCCTTGAACTATACTAGTCCAGATGTCAGATCAAGAGTGCCAAGTAGCATGAAGTTTCAGAGGTTCAAAGCTGTGAACTGATTGCTGTAACTCAGTTTCCAAATTTTTACATTCAGCTGCAGAAGTCGATCTCTTTTTCTTGTGAAGGGATGGAGACCAGAAGCTCTAGGACTCACTAAATAGTGCTGTCTCGTGGTACCTTTAGAAGTCTTGACTCTAAGATGTTCCTTTATCAGTGAATATTATCCTAGAGGGGCAAAACTTTAGAAAGTGTAGAAGGGTTTTTGTAACTTCTAGAATTCCTTCTTGACAAATAAACATTGCAGGGGTTTATCTCTTTAGCACTCAGTCAATGAATGAGCAACAATAATAGGCCCACAGACGCTGAAAAGAACCAAGGAAAATAAATTTAAAAGAGTAAAGTTAGTGAAAGGGTCTGTAGGTTGTTTTTTTTGGAAACCATCTACACATGTTATCTTGAATTAGCAACAGCTGAGAAAGGAGAACAAAGTTTCAGGTGTTACTCTGAGACACCGTATACAGCTGAAGAAATGTCAAAAGGGAAGAGCACACCCAGGTTAGGTGTGCAGCAAGGGCTTACCTTTCTCTTCTGACTCCAAAATCTCTTGCAGCACCAGGAAAGAAGCCGATTGCCTGGGTGGCTCGTGCGACTCTTGGTTCTCCTGGAGCATCTTGTAAACCTCAGATTCTCTGTCTACGACGATACTGCCCGGGGGCTGGTTGTGCTGATCTAAACTGAGGATGAAAAAGAGTACAGGCTTGTTAAATGGCTGAAAACTAAAGCCAGCTCCTCCAGCAAAACCATCACGATGCATCATATGACTGAGAAATGAACGTGCAAAATGAAGGCAGAACAGGACGCCATGAGACACGGAGGTGCTGGACGTGCTTGCACAAGACAGCTGCAGCCCCGGTGGGATTGAGGCACTGGGCCACCCGCACGCCCCACTGTCAGTGGGTCCTCGCCCACCGCCCCCAGCCAGCCTCTATATTTTCCCCCAGCTTCACAACTGCTGTGTGCTCCAGAAACTAAACCTTCCTGTCCAGGAACCAGGAAAATAAAGAACGAATGTGCCGGGATGGGAATCCCACATGGTAGCTGTGTCATTACTACATGGTCCCCACATGCACAAACCACCTGAGATTGCTACCTTAAGCTGCTGTGATTTTCAAATTCAGTATGCTTTATTCTGTCAAAAAAATATTTGCAGGTATACTCTGAATTGGTCCTGAAGGCCACCTTCACACAGTAACAGCTGTAGGATGCAGCTAAAAAGATCCTCTGATTGGAAAGAGTTCTCTGTGGTTTTCAAGTGGGCATTATTATTTCCGTTTTCTAGGTGGAAACCCATAATCACAGCCTATTAACTGGAGTTAATGAGCACGTCAAGAGCAAGGAGAGACTTCTGCCTGCTAAGACTAAGCCCACGTTTCAACTGCTTTCTGAGGCACTGCTGCTGCCACTCATGTCACGAGCGACTTGCATCCTAAGCCTAGAGTTTGCAGTGCTACTGCACAGGGTTGCTCCACACTGGAGCTGAAACTGTGGTCACTGTGCCACCAGCAGGGTCCTCAGGGGAAAAATATATATAAAGATGCCAGAGGCAATAGTTTGGATTTCTCCATGTCCAGTAGGTACAGGACAAACCATGGGATTGATCTGCAGGAGGATATTCAGAGTATCCCTTGGGAAAAGCTTTCCAGCAGACAAGACACCGAAATGCCATGGATTGCTGTGGACAGGTGAGCAAGCTCTGCACTGAAGAATTTAACAAAAGTCTGGACAAATATCTACTGTCTACTAGTTTAAATCAGTGGCTTAAATGGATGAAATGCTGGGGTAGGTCTTGTACTACGTGGCATAGGAGGTTCCTCCCATCCAAGTGTTCTGTGGATGGAATAAAACGTCTCTGGAAAAATGAGGTAAAAACTGACAAGTCTCCTCTGATGGCTCAATTACATAACACAGTCATATAAAAGTAAATGCTCTATTGGGTTTCACTATTCCTGCACCATGTGATTGCTTGACATGTACATAAACATCCTGAAGTTCAGACTGAATTGAAGGGGGAAATCTTTTTCATGAGGAGGCGACTGCAGACTTTCCATGCCAATGAGCAATTGAGTCATCTGGGAGGTACTCTGCAGAATGAACTCTCCAAGCATCAGAGGTATAATCACTGCACATGCTATACAATGCTATTTCCATAAACAATTAGTTCATAAAGTGTTTCCATCTTCAGTAATTCTCACTGGAGCAGGAAGCACGTTAGACTTGCAAGTAGTTGAACTCTTGAAGCCAGAATCTCGTTTACTGAAGCGTCTCACTTGATATAAAATAATATTTCAATTACACAGAAAATGGCCCAAGTTATCCCAAATGAATACATGCTCCATATTACATTCCTCTTACATAAACTGATATACTGCCTCTACTCTGTCTACCTACAAAAACATTGGACAAGAAGCCTGTCCTTACAGTGTGCATACCGAGAACGTTTCACAAACATGCATTCGAAAAGCAAAGGCTAAATCATCTTAACGAGCACAAGAGTCAAACAGAGCCATCACATTTCAACCATGCATTGTGATAGTGTGCAAAACATACAGATCAGCTCTCCCAGATAGATACACTTGCATGTACAAGACTTCAGAAAAGCTACATTAAAAAAACCTCAAACCCTAGAGAGTGAAACACCTCCACGTGTCAGGGCAGAAGGCTGCACTACTTGAAGAAAATCTAAACAAAGCACATACAAGTACATCTTTAGAATGGGCAGGGACAAATGAATGTAGAGCATGCAGGATAACAAGTATCCCTATGTCAGCAGACGCATGGTACCTGCTGTTACCCAGGCACTCCACCTGCAGCAAACACCACAAGCTGGCGTCCTTGCTCAAGCACAGGAGTACCCTGACACAGCAATTTTGCAGGGGACAGCTTCAGCCACCTTTACTGGACTTCAAACTCCAGCAACTGTTGCTGGATTTCACTGCTTCTGCCCCAGGCAACTTGCAACGCTGAAGGAATAATGCTGGATTACTGAGCTTTGAAAATTGGCAGGAAAATGGTAATAAAAGCCACAAAGACAGCCTTGTACAGCATCTTCAGGGAAGCACAGCATATTCATTACTAATGCGATTTTACTATTTTATGTTAGCACATTTTGTAAAGTTTACAGGGGTCTTAAAGCCAGGCTTCAGGAAGGTTTCGTACTTGCCTGTGCCACAAAAAAACTGCTGATGCCTGGGGCTCTTTTGTTAGCAGGCATCAGCTCTCTGGCACAGCAAAAGACAGCCAGCAGTGTGCCAGCTCCTGGAGAGCTCAGCACTGACCACAGGCCCGAGCAGTGACTTGCTGCAAATAACTAGGCTGAGAAACAACGTGGGAGCAAATCCACAGCTTCCCATTATCACTTGGCTGCTGTCAAATGGCAAAGCCTGGCCGTGGGTGCCCAGGGGCCACAGAGGACTGGGAGCAGCCAAGGAGCTATGAGTCAAACACACGGGATGAAGACAAGCAGCTCCCTGGCCATACAGCAGCAAGACACTCGGTAATGTACGGGGGAACTACTGAAGGTTCACCTCCTCTGAACAGTCCAGCTCTGGCTGGAGCCATCCCACAAGATGGCAGAGTGTGCCTTGTGCTTCATGTCTCAATACCAAAGTCCTCCCTGTAAAACCCCATGGGCTGTCATTTAGAGGCACGGTCCCAAACCGCCACAAAGAGCAACCACCAAAGAGCCCCAAGGCCTTGTGGTGCTGAGGCTCTCCCCAGGTCCTGCAGCCTTCAGAGCACATGAAGCATCCTCTCATGGGCAAAAAGAGCCCCAAGAGCCTGGGTCCTTCACACACCTGGTCCCACCTCGGCTGTGCTAAACTCTGGAGCATTATCAGCCAAAGAGGGAGACCTGTGGGCACCTGCATCACGCAGAAATGAAACACTCCTCACAGGCCAGTGCACACCTGTGGCACAGACAAAGAAAGGAAAGCCACAGCTCACTGTGCAGATGTGCAGCAGCACCCAGCAACAGCCCTTTTGGTCCAGGAGAATGACTAGCTTTCAGGATAAGATGCCCTGCACCCCCAAATCTGTCTGCTGCAAGCAACTCCTCCAGGAAAACCACCGAGCTCCCTGCTGCATGGAGTAACAGACACGTGGGCAGGCTGAAATGATGTTTTGGTGCTCATCATGGCGCTGGACACAGACACGATGCAGAGAAAGCTCCCATGGTGTCATGCACTGCCCTTGGGAAGGCGAAATGTAACCGCTGGTTTCTTGTGACCACCAATGCTGTGAGCCACAGACGGGGACGAGGCACTCGTGGACACCAAGATGCGGATGAGTGGATGCGCTGCGCTGGCCGCAGAGGCAGCAGGCAGGTTACCTGGGGAAATCGGGGCTGACGGAGGAGATCTGCCCCTGCAGGGAATCCAGGATGTTGCTCTGCGAATAGAGCTGCAGGGGAGAATTGAACTGCACGTGCAGCACCTTCAGTCCCGGCACCTCCACCTCCACGGGGCTTTTGGGGCAGACCTGGGCCGCGTGCTTCAACTGCTCCGGCCCCACGCGGACCTGGCTGGAGGGGCTGAGCCTGCGCTGCGGCTCCATGCCGGGCGACTGCAGGGGGTTATAGACGGTGGCGAAGGGAGCCTGCTGCGCGCTCGTCGGCGATGGGCGGCTGCAGGCACGGGTGCCCACGTGGGATGGGCAGTGCGAGTTGTGTTTGTTTGAGGTGTTTATTTTTTATGTGGTGGAATCGAGCGAAAGTGGCAGAGGAGGAAGAAAGGGAAAGAAGGAAGTAGTTAATGAAGAGCTAAACCAAATACACCAAGTGACATAAACAGAACACCACCTGTTGCTTGTGCCGGAGGGATACACCACTGAATATATCACTTTACATTAAAAACTTCTAGCTGATGGTGGGACACCAATCTCACACTCCAGGTGTGTCCACACACAAAGCAAAATGCAGCCACTCCACTTACAAAAGCAATGAAGACGGCAGCAGGGGTGAGCACGAATCCATGGTCCCACTATCTAGGCATGACACTTTCACTTCTGCCCTACCCAAAGCTGGCCTGGGCAGCCCACTGAGCAGCAATATCAAGTCCAATACCAAAATGGCCATGCTCAGTGGTATGGCTTTGTCCTGCCCTCCCCCTCTGCTCTGAGACCAAACCTTACAACTTATTAGCCTCACTGACAAATTAATTGTCAAATAGTCTTGGCTTCCAGGGAGCACTCTCAACTGGAGGGGTCTCTAGGCTAGTCCAGAGGTGGAATTTGACTGCCAAGTGGTCCCAGCAGGTTAACACAAAGCCAGATTTCCCTTGTCCCTGCTCTGCCTTGACTCAGCTCTTGAATGAGGCCACTGAGGTCTACCAGAAGCAAATGAGGAGTGAATACCCATTACCCTGTCCACCAGCTGCAGCACCATTGCTCTGCCCAGAAGAGCCCATGCTGCTTGCTGGGCAAGAAACTGGTTTCAGCCGAGAAAACTTTCCATGCTTGTATTAAACCACACTTTGTACCCTGCAAAAGCAGTGTCTCAAGTTACTTTTGTCTCCTTAGTCACAAGTGAGAAATTTAGTCAAATATCTCCAAAAGCAGGGATCTTGCAGCTTTTGTTTTAGAAGTAGCCAAAGTCTTCCAGGCAGCTTGGTACTGCTATACAGAGACTTGGGGCAGTTCAGCAACACAGCCAGAAAGATTTCAGAAAGCTCCTGGCTTCTGGTTTATAGCTTCTATTAAAGAAAAAAAAAAAAAAAAAGGAACCTTGGACTTCTGGGAAAAAGCCCTGGTCTTGGCAAAGCCTAGGTGCAACCACAAACCTTTCAAGGTTGGGACCATTTTCAGTCTCATACAGGTATAAAAGCTTAAACTACTTTTTAAAACTCGTGTGACAAACTGAGTTTGATAATAAAAATAGAAAGATCCAAGCCTGTCTGTGAACGCTGGGCCAGACGGGAGCTGGGACGGACGGACGTGCTTCCTGCGCTAGCCGTACCCTTCCTGCCCCGCACTGCCCACACAGCCAAAACAAGACACTGAGTGTACAAAGCGCTCATAACAAGCTGTCAGGCACCTGTTCAGACCAGAGGGCTGGTATGTCATGCTGAACGCACGCGGAAACTGCGTCGGTCTCTGCTAAACAAAGAAACACAAGAGTGTTAATTTCATTCCCGCACCGCACAAAACGCTCCCTGCTCCTCTGAGCCCTGCCCCTGGGTGCCACGTCTGCTGCTGCCTCTGTCCTGAAAGAGAGCTTTTTGGGTTAAACCGGGACCCTGCCAGCGAGCCTCCCCCGGGCCAGGCAGGGAGGGAGAGGTGAGGGCAATACTTACGGCTTGCTAGGCTCGGGGGCCCCGGGAGATGTCTTTGACTCCATGGCATTGTTGAAGGTCTGGATGTTTTCTGAGGAGTAGAGGCCCGCCGGGCTGTTGTACTGAGCAGTGATCACTTTGGGGGCAGAAGCCGTGGCAGCAGTGAAGGGGACCGCGCTCCGGTTGTGTGCGCTTCCTATGTGCCTTATTTCCTGCATGCAAAGGAGCAAAGGCACAAATCAGAGGTGCTCAGGCGTGCGGGTGGGACGTGGCGGGCAGCATGGTGCGAGCAGCTGCTGCAAGGCACGTGGTGTCACCTGCGGCTCACACCACCCCAGACCAGACCACCGAAGCTGGCGAGGGTCCTCCAGACACCAGCAGGGTCCCCGTCCCCTCCTGGTTAGTCAACATACCCTTCCTTGGGCTGGCACTTAGGAGGTTTTGGAGGTGATGCACCAGGAATGCAAGAGCTCAGAAATATTGCCAGAGCAATTAGCTCCAGCTGTCACATGCTTGGGAGCTCTGCAAACCACAGACCCACCTTCTCACATGAGACTACAGATTGTAAGTATTCTTTGCAATTTCTGGAAGCAGGAATTCTATGGGAAAGTGGAGATGAGGGGCAGAAGGAGGAACACTCTTCAGTGGCAGCCTAAAAGAAGGGATTTGTCATGGCTACAAATGCTCTGGAGTATGTCTGTGCCTTCGTTGGAGACAGGAGTTCACAGCTGTCTTTCATGAACAACTTTGTTCTCTCTGGACAAGAAATTGCCACAGTAAAGGTGGGAAGATGATCCTTGTTAAACAAAGCATTGTCCAGAGGCAGTGACAGCTAAATGCCTTGACAAGACCAGAGACTTCTTTAGTACCAGAAATCACCCAGATGTTCTGGGTTTACAGCAAACCAGAGGCTTCCAGAGGCATTAGTGGATACTTTAGTGGCCAAATCCAAGTTAAATTAGACGTGACACGAGACTCTTCCAAATTGCTAACAAAAAGGGGAAATTTTGTAACCCCGGCTCTAGTTCAGAGTCTGGGAATTGCAGCCCTGGGGCAGAGCTAAGGACAGCCAGGTCTTGTTCCTCCTTGACCAAAGCAAGGTGAGCTTAATGGGGCCTCAAGAGAGGAGGCAGAAGAAAGTTCACAGCAGAAGCTGAAATAGCCAGGGCAAACAGATGGCACCAAAATGTGCATTTTGAAATGTTCCAGCCAGAGGCTGGGAATGGCTTCATTACAGGGCTAACGCCCAATGGCACAGAATGAAACAGGGCCCTTCTCAGCATGCTGGGCTCCCAGCTTCCAGCCCTAATTACCACAACCGGTTTCCCTCCCACTCCATACACACACTGACTTCGACAGCCACGATGTGAGCCTTCGCTGCCCTTTGAACGTCTCACGGCACTTGTTTGATAGAGCTATAGTTACAGAATAAACACTCGTTAGAAACAAGTATGACTAAATTCTCCTACAGATTTTCCTTTAAATCACTTATATGCCCCCAGATTTCCTTCTGCAGCTGGCTTGCCTTCCCAAACTTACAGCTGGGAGTCATCGTGCTCCATGGCACACATCATGTGCAGCACAGGACCCCTTACAGAAGAGCAGTGTAGGTCCAAACTCACTCATGAGTCACAAACCATTTGAAATCAGTAGGGCAGCTCGAGAAGTTCAGGTGTGGGGTGGCAGGACTGCTCTCCCACGGCTTTTTGCCCAACACAAATGGAAGTCAGCCACAAAACTTTCCCACACACCGAAGGAAGAAAGACCCTGGAGTAATTAGCTAATCTCTCTTTGTTACAATCTCATTCAAAGCACATAACAGGGCTCATAAAAATAGTCTTTCCCATGGCAGAAACTGTGGATATTAGCAAAAAATAATCATTACTTCAGCATGTAAATCACACCATGGGGAAAAGTATCAGTGCTCTTTTATCAGCATTAAGCGCACATGTTAGAACTCTATTCAGAGGCCGCAAGCCGGAGAGAGAATATGCTGTGTGTATGAGCAGTTGGTTTAATGAAAGACAGAGGCAGGAGTTTTAGGACAAAGGGGTTATACTTTAGGTCACATAGGCTCAAAGTTTAAATCATGTCACAATCTGTATTATGGAAACATTTAACTACTAACCAAGAATTACAGAAAGGGAAGTCATTTAGGGTATTTTTTTTTTTAAGGATCTGGTTTCCTAGGGAAGTAAGGCATCTCAATTACATGCTTTGTATGCATGTGGGCGTGTTTCCACCCCACCAAGGACTTCTGAATCTGTCAGCCAAGCCCAGATCACTGTGACAGAGTGACATAGGCCTCAAGGAACAGGCTGCCCAGGGAAGTGGTGGAGTCACCATCGCTGGAAGTCTTTAAAAGACGTTTAGATGTAGAGCTTAGGGATATGGTTTAGTGGGGACTGTTAGCGTTAGGTCAGAGGTTGGACTCGATGATCTTGAGGTCTCTTCCAACCTAGAAATTCTGTGATTCTGTGAAGGATGGTTAAGCTCCTACAAGCGTTGAGAGAATAGGCAGCCAGATGGAGAAAAGAGACTGAAATCATGTTAGTGCCTTGACTCCACGAACTGCAAGTTGTGCTTGGGCACAGAAGCCACACTGGGGATTTTGGCCCACTTGTGGCCCACTGTTGTGTAATGGCAACCAAGTCCATAAATGAAGCTTCCAGAAGTGTCATCTGTAGCAGCACTCATGGATAAGGCCCACAGGAGACTTTAAGGCAGTTTAAAATAGCTTAAATACAGATAGCTGGGCTGAAGGTGGTGTCTGAAGATTAGGTTAGAAAAATCCCATCTCAGGAAGAATGTAGGTCTGTAACCTGAGAGCCTACAGACAATATCGCAAGAGCAATAACATTATAAAGGGCGTTTGGATAATCCAAATTCTCCAGTGCTTCCTGTCGTGCTGTGCTGCTTTTTCTGCTTGAGCTGTGGAAGGAATTTGCAAAGAACAAGTGCTTTCATGTACCAAAACCAAGATGAAAAGATAACTTCTTCTCACTGTCAAATATATTTACATAGTGATTTGCCAGACTTGCCAACCAGGCCCTGTGTTGGGCATTAGTTTTGTGAAAGCCCCAGCTCCTGAGATCATTTGTTTATGTGAGGATCTCTGATTTAACACTGGAAAAAAAAAAGTCAGAAATGTGGCACTCCCAAGCACCTGACCACCAGCAGGCAAGCAAAAAAAACGTTAGCACAAAACCACCGGGATGCTGCGTGTACTTGCGTGGGGGCAGTGCCAGATTTAGGCAGTTGAAATGTTTGGGGTCTGCAGCATCTCTGCAGCTGCAGATCTTCCAGAACCAACCCAAGAGGGGGAAAGAGGCATCATGTGCAGCATCCCCAGCGGGAGCACAGCCTGCAAGAGCACAGCAAGCGATGCTCTGCTCGCGGAGGCGAGCCAGCAGTCAGACACATGGAAATGCAGGGTTTGACCTGCTCTTTCTTTCCCCATAGCACAGAGGAGTGTGGCCAATACTTTCCTGAACTGTGTCTTCATGGTGGCTGGAGGGTGGCAGACCAGGGTAAAACCCACCAGCAACTGCACAGACATCTCTGCCAGCAAGCTTCTGAATTTAGAGCAGTCCCGTCTTGCTTTCCTTTCAAAGTGACGTGGGCTTTCAAGGAGAAAAGAAGCCACACAACCAACGAGGTTCGTAGGACCCTGGTTCTAGTTCATATGCACAGGTCTCCTGCCGGATGGGATTTTGGGGCAGCCTATTCTGGGCAGGGAGCCACCAGCCACCTCGGTGCCAGCTGCGGGGACGGGGACAACGTCCCTGTGCCGGGGCAGGAAGCGGCTCAGCATTTCCTACCGCGCCGGCGTCATGGGGAATTATCTGGGAGAACAATGGCCCCTTCCTCCCGCTCGCACCAGGCCACGCTCGGGGACGCCCGAGCCTGTGAAATCCCCTCGGCTGTGCCTGCTCTGGTGGCATGGCTGGCTGCTTCCCCTGCCACTCATCTCAGATGCTGAATCATGACTGAAGGCCACTTGAGGCACTGCCTGAAGCTCCAGGTCATAGTGTCAGTGGAGCTCAAGGGACTCGCTCTGATTTTATGGTACAAATTGAGAAAAAAAAAAAGCACCCAGCAAGTTCAGCAACAGCAGCCCTGCAGGCCCCAGAGCAGCGCAGCAACCCGGCCAAGCTGTCGACCTCACCGGGCTGCAGAAACGGAGGCTCGGGGCAGACGATGCCAGCGCGTGCGCCTCGAGAGCCACGCCAAGAGGAAACACGATTAAACGTTTCTCAGTCCAACTGTTTACTCAGCTCGAAGAAAATGGGCCCCTGACCAAACCTCAGCAAAGGAGAGCGCTCCAGTCATGCTCTGGGTGGGGAAGGAGAGCAGAGACCGGCAGCCAAACTGCCCAGCCCCGTCCTTGCCCTCGCAAGGCCGTGCAGGGAGTGAAAGCTGCATCGTGCCCATGGAGCACATCAGCAAAACACAGCAACACCTCTGCAGAGGACATCTTCACGGCAGGCTGTAGCTGATGCTGCATCCCACCAGCTGCAGCTGCAAGGAGAAATGCCTTCATTTTCACCTCTCCCTCTGTTATTGTTTGGGGTTTTTTCAGCTATGGAAAAAATCTTCTGCAATGCTTTGAAATCTGATTAGAAATTAGTAAGGGTCTGGGGCTTTGTTATTGTAGGGGGGTAAAACAACAAGGCTGGCTTCCCACATCCTCTCCCTCCGAGTCCCCAAAGCATTCCACATCCCTGCGGTAACGCCTTTTAACTGAAAACAGCGGGTCACCATACTTTGTTACTTTATATACCTATTGCTTCATACATTGCCCACGCATGCAAGGCCTTATCAAAGGCCAGGCCAGCCACACACCCAGTTTCTATAGCCCCAGCCTTCCCAGTATCCAAGGAGATAAAATACACAAGGCGGAAACAATGACATCACTCGGCAAGGATGGCGATGGGGACGGGGACAGGGACAGGGCAGGCACTCTCTCAAGAAGCCTCGGGAAGACAGAAGCAGCTGTCTGTTCCTGCCATCCCACAAGTACCATGATTCACCTCCAGAACTCCCCTGGCTACGTCTGGATGTTATTCTGGATGTTATTTCTCTCTCTCTCTCTCTTTTTTTTTTTTTTTTTTAAAGAGCATTCTTGAGTTTAAAAGCCCGTATCTTTTGCGGTTAAAAAGAGGTGGTGTCAAACCGAGAGCTTTCAGCTTTTTTTGAAGACAGTCCTGGTGTTGACCACCCTCAAAACTGGTTTCTCTCGGCTCACTTCCTACATGAGCTCACCCAGAGCAGAGACCTCGGCCCCATTGACCTCAGTGTCGTACAAACACAGGAAAAAGACAAATCTTCTCCCAGAGAGCCTAAATCTGGCACAGCCTGAGGGATAACAAGTTTTATGGTTCATTTTACCAACGGGCAACACAGCCACGCACAGCAGCCCATGGCTCTGGAGCTTAATGCCCAGGCCAGGTTACCAGAGTGTGGCAGTTCCAAGTTATCCTCATCTCTGGCCAGTGCCACAAGAACTGAAATCACCTTAGTCACCAGAATAAGTTGTTCTCCCTCATTTCAATCATTTTTGTCAAAAAAAGCAGAAGGGACAGGCAGACATTATTTTAATCTTTCCCACCACGGTGAGGAAAAGCTCTTGATGGGAAAATGACACTGAGTGATCGCCCTCATGATGTGGGTGAGAAGTGCAAGTGAAATAATTGAGTAAATATACGAAGAAGTCTCGTCATTTCCTTCCCCTGATGTAGCCATAGCCACATCCAAAACAAAGCTTGTTCAGCCCCTGAGCCATCACTACTGACAGGCTGCTGCACCTTTTGATGAAATGTGATTTTGTCATCACTCTTGCCTCGGTTTAAATTAATTTAGAAAGATAAAGATAATGGTAATGAAACAATAATAAGGCTGTAGCTCTTTCATTTGCAAAGATCAGCACAGACAATGAAGTCAGTCTTAGGATTCAGGACTTTGGGGAATGCATGGGAGGTTGTGGAATGTCTTTTTTTTTTTTTTCCAAAGGCCCTTAGAAGTATCTTGAAGTTGCATTCCAAGTAAGGGAAAATACTTCCACAGACAGACGCAGCATTTCACCAAGTATCAGCCTCTAACAGGACTACAGCAGTAAACAAAAAGCCTATTTCAAATAGTAAAACGTGTGGAAGCAGAGATCTTAATGTCTATTTAGTCATAGAGTTCTTGACAAACAAAAAAAAAATAATTTCTTTTGTAAGTTCATTTACAAAGACTTAAGTTATTTAACTGCACAAATAAAATGGGAACAGGAAAAAAAGGTGGACAAATGCTGTGAGAAGTTTCAGTTTAGATGGTGAATTTTGGGAGCAACATCAAACAGAACCTCATTTTAAGAAAGTGGGGAACTTATTTGAATAATTGCAGCCTGATCTCTTCAGCAAAGGCTTTAAAACTCTTTTTTTTTTTTTTTTTTTGAGTCTGCAGTAACTCTATTTACATATATGATGATGTTTCTGCATGCAAAGGGCTGTGTGCGAAAACTATGAGAAACATCTTCAGAGGACCCTGGATCAGGCCATAAATGAACTACTTGGACTCAGTATGTCTTATTTTCTTTGGTAAGTGAATTAATAAGTGCTCTGTATAAGGCAGCTGCCAAGGAAAGCACATGGGTTGTTTTCACTGGCGAGGCAGCTAGAAAAAAAACTAAATAGCTCAGACAGCACTGCCTTCGAAGAGTCAGCTCCACTCACAACTTCTAACAGTTCTGTTGTGAAATGAGATCGGCACCTTTGTGGGGAAATTCCTACCAGTTTGCCACACTGGTATAGAGGCACAGCACCTTCTGCATGCTGCTGCTGCTTTGCAGCAAGCCTGGCTGAGGGCTCTGGGCATGCTGCAAAGATGCAGCCCCAGAGAAACGTGGCCAAGGGCTCACCACGGATCTGGCAGAAGTCAGCACGCTGCGCTGACATCATGCTGCGAGCAGACAGCCCTCACCACTAAACCTTCCCTGCTGCAGTCAGCTACTGAAAAAGGAAATGGGTGTACATTAAAAAAAAAAAATGAGCACACCTTAACACTTGGTGGTGTTCATGCCACTTTGCCTTGGCACAGCAGACTAGGATGTTCAGGCACTGTGGAGCAGGAAGGGTAAATGGCAGCTTGTGGTTTGGAGACATGAGCCAAACAGCTCACACTGCTAAATTCCTCTGCTCCAGTCCACACCCACGTGAAGGAAAGCCCCATGCTCCACGCACCAGCAAGAACCACTCACATAGGCCACCACAGATGACTTAACTGGCTTTGTTTTCAAAATAAAGGGAAGAAAGGCAAGAGTTCTATGAGAGCTTGACACCAGGTTTGATCTTGACACAAGGGTTGCTTTTACACCAGGAAATAAATTTCTCCTAGTATCAACCATAACAAGGGCTCAGAGCCTAATTTTCAGGCAACAGGTGGCTCCTAGTGCCAGACTAAAACAGGGGCCCCTGCTTAGACACAAGGTTTGTAACAGGAATCTTGCTACAGTCAGTTTCTCTCCAAATTCTCTGCTGAGGTCAGTTAAGGGTGGGTATCACAGATGCAGTCATATCACACTTGCAAGCTGGCAGCATCAGGGTATCTACATAGCAGCCAGAGCCAGAGCCAGGGGTAGGGCTAAGGCTAGGGTTTAACAGGAATGCACCCTGCAGCCAGGGCTATTGATGAATCCTGTGCCGTCTGATCTTTGTGATGCCCTTTACTCTGACTTTAGGAAGCAAAGCATGACTTGCAAGCCAAAGACAAGAGTTAAGATTAGTTCCTCACACCCTTGTTTCTTCCAGAGTTGCAGCAGGCTCCCCCAGGCAGTCAAGGGCTGACTCATATGCATCCAGCACTCTGAAGTGCCCCCGAGGACAGCTGACTAAAGAAGAACTATTGATTAGGGTTAAACATGCCAGAGTAAATGAGTTAAAGTAAGAGGTGATATCAGGGGATTAAAATAGCCTGTGTGTAATGTTTGACCAGTGGCAGATGTCTGTCCAGTGACCTAGGCTGGACTGGGGGAAAAGGGGGGTGGTGGTGGTGCAGTGGCTGGTGGCAGGGGGGCTGCGGCAGCAGGTGCCTTGCAGCAGGTAACTCAGCTTCGTGAGCCAAGTTAAGTTCCTCCTGGCATGTATAGTGCCCCATGTTTAATTCCAGGGTGGGAGAAAGGGCAAACATTTAGCTAAATTCTGGTTAATGCCTAGGTTAGGGTCTTGGTCCAGGGTGAGGTCTCCTGCTGAATCCTCTCCTGCTAAGAAGCTGCCTCCAGGCTGGAGGGGTCTAAGCAGGGACATCCACTGCCTCCCCCAGTACTCAGGGTCCCATCCAGCCCCGCACCATGGTAAGGACCTGCAAAAAGCTGTAGGAGAGGATGCTTTTACAGGGCTTTTTCTCACTTAGTTCTGCTGAGCACATTGAAATGAACACAGGTCCTTATCAAGTTGGTTGCCTAGGTTTAGATTTTTGGGCTCCAGCTCTTATCTCTGTTCAGACCCAGGCATCATGTGATTTCTACGTCTAGTTCTTCCTGATTTCTGCCAACATTGATCCAAGGATCACTCAGGAGAAGCAGGGCTGCGGTACATACACATACTCAAAGCCACTGAAGGCTCTCACTTTGATTTCTACAGGTCAAGGTGAAGTTTCTGCTTCAGCTGACAACAGGCTCAGACACTGTGGCTGGACCACCTCTTCCTTTGCCCTGTAGTGTTGCTTGAGTTGCACTTCAGAAGCATGAATTTTCTTTGTGTGTTGGTGTTTGGAGCCCTTCAACACTGAGTTCTGGAGAAACTCACTGCTGGTTCTATTCAAAATAGAGTGCTTCAGGGAGATTTAGTGAGCAGTGAAATTGTGCCATAAAGCAGCTGCACAGTCAGATTCACCAGCCAGCACTGGGTTTTACGAAGCACCAAGACAAATTCTGTTGTGTTCCAAGATGAAGCACCAGCAGGGCACTGAGCTATCTTTGCCTTTTATGAGAGCACTAGATGAGGTTATTTTCAAAGGCTGTGGGTTATCCACTTTCCCAAAACGTGCTGTTTAAACAGCCCTCTGCAGCCTTGCAGGGGAGCCTCTTCCACACTCCTTTGGCAAGAGTTGGCCCCACAGTCTTGATGTTTGCAGCAGAGCATCTTCGGAGCAGAAGACACAGAGCAGATCCCAGTTCAACAGTGTCACAGGCAAGTGTCACTGCAGGGCCCCAGCCCAACCTAAGTCCAAACAGCTCAGTCTCGCACTGTGCCTTGGCTAAGTCATGAAATACCTGCAGAACGCAGCACCATGCTCTCAAGCCAAGTAACACACAGCAGCTTGGTGTGAAAAGGAGCATGGATCGATCCCAAGCCAAGGTCTGGGCTGGGCATTGCTGCACACATGCTACTTTAAGTTCAGGTCCTTTCCATCCCAAACAGACATATTAGCACTTAATTAATCGCAGAGTCAAACTATTTTTCTCTTTACTCATTTTGCTAGAAAGACTCACAGGGGGAATGCGCTAGGGCCAGAATCCAAGTCATTACCCCAGTGAAATCCAGAGCAATGTCTTTGATTTTAGCACAGCTGTAGATTTCTGCAGTGTAATCTTCCGAGCCTAGCCCAGGCAATGCCCTTGCACAGGTCACTGTTATTACCACGTTTACTTGACAGAGGCAGCAGACCGATGAAGCAAGGCTACCAACAGTTTACAGAACCAATCTCCTAGAAAGGAGTTGCAAGATCTGCCACACAGATAAAAATATAGAAGGCTGATATATTTCTCTTCTACTTTTTCCAGGGCTAGACTGCTGATAAGAGTCTATTAGTAAGAGGAAAAAAAAGAGAAGCAAAACCAGAAAACATTGCAAATCACTTTACTCTCCTCTTGAGACCTTTCTTATCTATGAAAATCAACAGGCTTCGCAACGGTAGTGATGATTTATTGAGCCACACCTCCACAGTGCCTTCTGTGCACCCTGTGACAGGTGTGAGCATGCACATGGCAGGAGACACCACATCCGTCCCAAGCAGCTTACCTGTGGCGAGGTATCCGACTAGCTCTGACCATGTCTGTCTGTCTGTCTCTGCAGGTTTCCAAGGGAGGTAAGGGGCACGCGCTGTCCCCAGTGTGACCAGCGGAGTGACACATGCTTGACTCCTTGGAGGATCAGGCCAGAAACTGCTCCAAAGCCAGCCAGGAGTAAGCGGGAACAGGATCATGCAGATACTCTTACTTACCTGGGGCTGGGAGGCCAGATTCATCTTATAAGGATGCGTCTTCCCCTCTTCATTTACAAGTGGTGACCAGACTTTTGATTCTGTCCTGCAACACATGAATTTTCAATAGTTAACCTACTTCCATCACAGAGCAACATTATTGTTATTAAAGGGTTTGGAGTTCATCAGCTAAAAACACCTCCCCCAGAATTTTGTATGCAGCACTACCATACTAGAGGGAATCCCTACTAGAGCCTCATTCCAGGTACATAATTTGGATGGCTGAGAAACGCTGTAAGAGGTCCTTGGAGCAAGACAGGATCTCAGCAGCGACTGCCCTGGCTCGTCCTTTGGGACTCCAATGGCGACACAACAAGCACGGGCTCCAGCCCGGGCAGTAGAGCTGGGAGTCACCCAACAGCAGAAGCTGGAAATACCCCTGGGATGCAGATCCTTTAACTAAGTGGGACAATTCAAATTACTATGTGTTTCAGCTTTTATGGGTAGCAGGGAAACGGAACGATTCTTGTCTGTATTGAATACACAGAGAACATTTTGTTCTTGAAGTTGAGCTGCCGGAAATGTTTCTTGGTTTGGGTCTCCAGAATTTCCTTATTTATGCAGTGGTATCCATGCAGAGCAAACAGAAATGTTTGGGAGTTATGATAAAATGAGTCAAAGTCTGCGATGGGACTAAGAACTGAGACGACATAATGTGTCCAAGGGAAAGTCTGCATAACCTTTGCTGCTCTGTGGTCTGACCCAATTACTCACAGCGGCCTGAAACACAAATCAAGACCTCTGACCAAAGCCAATCACTTCTACCATCATCATTCTGGAGTTTTGCTATGCCCCAAAGAACAGCAGACAAGCAAGCAGTGAGGGAGAATTAAGAATTAAGCTTAGATTTGCTTGAGATATATTATGGGAAACACATGCTACCTAAGTTTCTCAGACATACAGAGAGCAGCTAGCATCGAGGAGGGACCAAACAGTGCTACTTTTGCAAACTTTTTAATAGTAGGGAACGAGTTGCTGTAGAATTGCTGAATGAAACCTATTGTTCAATGTTACACATTGCATGGTGCAGCAACTAGATAGCTGATAAACTCTTAGGATTAATTTTGAAAGCCATGTCCTGTTTTGACAGCAGATCCCGCAACTTCGTGACTCTGCAACTGCAGATAGATGTTCTTCCCAGATATCTGTGGGGCCAGGGCCAGCTACAGTTTAAGTTCTTAGTTAGCAAAACAGGAATGTTTCCACTGAGAATTAACTGGACAACTGGAAAGATACTTTAAACAGAAAAGGCTTATAAAACTGACAGGGGTAGAGAAGCAGGGTGTAGAGCTACCCACAGTAAATTAATTCTCGTCTACCTCATTTCTCTAAAAGCCCTCCAATGTCAGAACATTTTAAAATAAAAACAAGCAAAAAAGTCTAACTGTGATACACGTGTATACTCCAGACACTTGCTGCATAAATAGTATTTTAATGCTTAACATCCAGAGGGTAGCTCAGTGGGAGGAGGTGGGAGCCAACACTCTTACTCAAGGAAGAGATTTTTTATAGGACATTTATTTACCTGTTGGTGCAGCTATTGCACTCTGGACTTTACACAGAAGAAGCCTTGACGGAATCCTGCTGTACTGTACCTGCTGTACCTCCTTTCTCAGGAAAGTTCACAGACACAGGTCACACCTGATGGTAGGCTTTACACACCATGAGTCAGGCAGAGCAAACCTTTGCCTCTGGGCTATTGCATCCTGTGGGCACAGCTGCAGCGCCAATAGCCCACAGCCTACTTCACCCAAATCCTGGCATCTGATGCTCTGGAGAACACGTAGACTGACAACTACGGACATAAGAGCTGCATGGGGTCAACTCTATGACAATCTGATCATTGTCTTGCCCCAACAGCTGCTGTTGCTGGATGCACAACACCCCAGGTGAGTGTGAAACAGTCATTCCCACCTTACTTCTGGCCACCAGTGCTTTAAGGGGCCAGAGAAACCAGCAGCTTTACTCAGATGACAGCTATCAAGCATAACAAAGTCACAGACACCTCTCAGATGGTTGCTTTTTGCACTTGAAGACTTGTATTTGCACAGAGGGGAGCAGCCCACTGAGCAGAGCAAAGCCTTACTCTTTGGAAATGCTTGCAGATCACATGTGACTGGGTTTTCACCTCTTCTGGAAATACAGGGGACACAGCAAAGCACATGGAAATCAAATACCCTGCCAGCCAGGCTGCAAGCAAGTGGACGCTGGCTGGAGATAAAAGAACAGTTCAGAAAGCATTAAACACTTCAGCTGATTTCTAGCATGAGGCAGCCCTGGTGCCAATTCTCACTAGTATTTTCCAGGCAGTACTTTCTTTTGCAGCAGGTTAGCGTTACCAGATTTCAGAAGCACCGAAAAGCCTTTTTCAGACTGTGGATTTAATCTCAGAGCAGGCCAGTGTATGAGCACAGAGCAGAAACCTCCCCTCAGGTCCCTGGGTGCTTCCTCTCATCCCATTGCCCTGGCTTGGTACATTGGAGGTGGCAGAGCGCGTTGGTCTCCAGCTCTTGGGAGGCACCTTGGGTTAGTTACCACAGCCAAATTTGGGTTTCTGACCAGATTTTTCTCCCTTTTTTAATAGCAAGACAAAAAGCCCCAGTTTGATTCCCAGCCTGCTGCCATTCCAGTCTGTCACTGGATATAAATGGAAGCAGCAAGGTCACTCCAGGCTTTACTTTCAATTCAGCTTAAAAGTTATCCAAACAGATAGGTTAAATAGCCAGCAGGGTTGTCCCTCTAAGGCCAGGAGGACAAAGCTTCCCTTTGTCTTTACAACAGCTGTCACAGAGCCCCTCACTTGCTCTCTCAACACCCATTTATGGCCCCAGCAAAGAGGAGGCAGCTTTGCTGTGGATGCCCTGCCTGGAGGGGCCAGCACAGTACGTGTCCTGTCCCACCACACCACCCGTGGAGCTGCGATCACAGCTCTTGGCCACGGTCTCCTGCCTACGTTCCTGCCATCAGCGTCTGCACTTGTACTGAAGCATGGCAGGAAAAAGAGGAAAAGCACCCAAATGCTCACCTATGTCCCATTTCTGACCCAGAACTTGATTTCTGTAAGGCTGGGAAGTACAGGTACGAGACATGAGTCGGGTGGATTGGTTAGACGTCATATCTCTCTCATATCTGCATGTGCTTGTATTGTTTATGTGAAGCAGGAATCAAGTGTTGGAGTGGCTAGCTGAAATCCGAATTTATTTTATAACATGGTTTCTCCTCTATATTCCAGCAAAAGGGACTCCAACAGAGAGTGACATTCAAACAGTGAAAAGAGAAGACAAAAACATGACAGTCAAACAAGCCCAGGAACAACTGCCAGACAAATTAATAGTGGGCATGCAAATAGACAAACTTCATCGTGTTTGCAGTTTACACTTCTGTGCTGTTTCCTCACCACAGGACAGTGAGCAACCAAGGCAGGGTCAGGGAGTGAGCCATGCATTTGCTGTTCCATCCAGGCAGAAAACAAGACCCAAGATTAGAAAATTTGTCTGAGGTTAGCTTGGATGGGAAGGTACTGGTAGGAAGGAGAGGAAGGAAACTGCATGCAAGTCAAGGCAAGAATGTGGAGAGGTATTTGTGAAATACAACATTTTTCAAGAAGCTTGGCTCGAACACGGTATAATATAAACATCACAAGAGGCTACATTTTGCTATCAATGGGGTTTGCGTGCAGGGCTGGGCCATAGCTTCAAGGGAAACTTCAGTGCTGGAAAATGAGGGTCTAATTCTGTAGCCAGGAACTGTGTAAAGTAACTTCTGCAGGGCAGAGGCACATTTACATTCCCGTTTCAAACACGGGAATGGACACAACTAATTTACCCAAGTAGCAACTAAACCCCTAAATACTGAAAAGTTTCTTGCACATCAGAAGGTTTGACGGCTGAAAAACAAGGAAAGGATTAGGCAATTCCTCTTTCAACAGCCCCCAGGGTTTTAGGCAGGCATTTTAACAGCTTTAGTGACTGACTACAGGAGCTTTCAGGCTACCGGGAAGGTACCTGTTTACTCAGCCTGTTAGCTACGGAAGTACGTGCCCTTGGATTTAAACACCAGCAGACTCTTTTAGCAAGCCCTCCATTAATGGACAAATTCTCTTTGGCAAGCAAAACCATCTCGAAGAGCAATGCTAGTCACAACTTCCTTGAGACAAGAGGCCCTGAATTAATTTCTTATTTCACTTCATACAGCCACTAAAAGCAAAAGGGCAACTCTGGCTTCAGTAGCAGCACCAGAGGAGCACCACAAGCCCTTTCATCACAGCGTGGCGGACAGGGCACACCTGGCTGCTCACACTGCTCCTCCACCAGCCAGCTGCAGCGTTGACAGCTTTTGCCTTCCCAAAGAGGCTGTAACAACACGTCAAAAGCCAGGCTTGACTTGCCAAAATGCCTTTGAGTGCCCCCATCACTGGTAAAAGCTTCTGGCGGGCACCTGCAAGGGCTGGGGAGCAGCAGGGTGAGCTGCCAGGGAGGGCGGCCGGTGTGCATGGCCTTATATAGCTGCTGCACAGCACCGGCCCTTCCCAGGGCCACGAGCATTATTAGCAAGATGACAGAGCTGGAAAACTCTTGCTGGCAGGGAAACAAAAAGCAAGCCTAAATGAGTCAACAAACTCTGCAGACTTCCCAGAAAGCAACCTCGAGCCTAGTGTGGCTTTGTGCAGCCACGGCCGAACACAAGGGACAAGCAGAGCGAGGATGGGGAGCTTCCCGCAGTGGGGGTGCAGCCGAGCCTACCGAGTAAAGCCCAGATGGCATTTCTCTCTCTCCCTTGCCCTTCACTCCTTCTCCATAGGCATCTACACATGATCCTTTTTGACAATGCACTTAACATCTGCTGGTAGGACATCTGACTTCTCTGATCTGAGCAGTTTTCAAAGAAAAAAAATGCATAGCTTCATTCCTTGGCATCACTCTTAGCAGAGTAACAGACTGTTTTGCAAACAAAGAAAAGGTGTATCAATATATCATATGCTGGCAGTGGAGGTGCAGAAGAACAGCTGGATATTTGAAGAAAAGGACAGCAGGAGCAGAAAAAGAGATTACATTTGCAATCCCTTTTCACAAATATTCCTCTCCTGTTACCACCCCAACCTGCCTCCAGACAAAAGAAGGGCAGGCTCGCTGTAGGAATATTTATTTTTTGTTCACCAAACATAAATAAACAGTTCACCTTTGAGTTGCTCATGGCTGCACATGAGCACAGATCCATTACAAACTTGGTGACATGGGCAAAAAGCCATTTCTTTTAGAGATTACTTTCACCTGTACTGCAACTGGAATGAGCATTTGTCTGCTCTTGTCCATCTGTAGCTACAGCCACAGAGCTGTGTGCCAAATTCCTTGTGAGCATTACCAGTGACATGGGTAATGTTGGACCTTTTGGATATCAGGTGAGTTTTGTTTTCGAGCCTTCCTGTCTTGAGACCTCTCTCAACAAAGTGAGTTTATTTCCCCAAATTCACTGAGCTTCCAAAGCAAGCTGACAGCATTCTCCAGGCTGCTGGACATGTCGCTGCTTACCTCTGTCAAAGGAAAATCAGTGGTGTGCTTGGGAGGGGGGCAGCCAAGGGCAACACTTTGCTTGACCCTAGACTGTCAGTGCTGAGGTACACACCCTCACTGAAAAAAAAAAAAAAAAAAAAAAAAAAAGAAGTCTTCCCAAAGACTTAAGAACCCAAACTTCATTTTTTCTGCAAAGCCAAGAGGCTCACAACCCTGCCTGTGAAATTTCTTGCTTTAGCAACTGGGTGGTTCTGAATTAACTGAAGTGCAAAGTCTGCTGTAGGTTGGTCTTTCTATGTGTACCAAAGAAAACCACCATGCAGAGCTTGACCATACACTGATGAAGACAATAATGGAAATTTTACCTCCATTTTTTGTGAACTATGATTCTAAGAGGACTCTCTAGCCTGAAATAAAAAGCAAAACGAAGGAACAAACAGGCTGAGAAGAGAGCAGCAATCTGCTGGAGATACAAAGTCCAGCAGGAATTTGGCGTGTGTGCCAATATTGTAAAACAACTGCTTCCAAGGCAGAAAGCAGACCTTTCCAGTTCTGTTCACATGTCAGGCAGCAAAGCACCTGGCAGTGCCACTTAGAGAGGCACATTCAGAGAAAACAATTTGTGGCTGGTTCTAAATCCTAGGAAATAAACAGATTTTCACCAATAAATTTGCCCCTTTGGGTGAAAAAAGCAGACCAGGCATGTTTTCTTCTGCTAGAAATTCAATCCATTTTTAACAGTGACATGTGTTAGACTAGATTTCCTGCCTACAATCTGATCTGAAATATTTTTGGACTGCTACCATCGTTAAGGAAAATACCGAAACAGGAAACATTGGAATGCTGTTGATATTTGCAATCAAGTACACAGTGCAAACAGCATTTCCTTTACCAGAAGTGTTTAAGTCCTTTTGGTTCTCTACATTTACATTTCTCTTAAATAATCAGTAGTGCAGCCAAAGATAAGGACATTTTAACCACTCAGCTACCATTAAAAGCAAAGAGGGTTGCATAGATGCTGAGTACACATAAGGTTTGTTTAGGCCTGGGGAAGAGGCACAAGAACAGGACAAGCATAGCCCCGTACTTCCCCAAAATGCTCCCAGCCTTCAGGTCTTTGCAGCTTAGGGGCTTTCTGCAACAGAGATACTACTGTGGTACATACTAGCCTTTACAGGTTTTATTTGCATGAATTCATCCCATCTCCTCTTGAACACTTGCATTTTCAGCATTCACAAGGTATGTCCTCACTGTCACAATGGTAGTGTCCCTTTGTGGAAATAAAATTCCCAATGTGAGCTCCAACCTGTGTCTGTAAAATCCCTCTTCGCCCGTCCCTGCTGCCACTCCAAATGCAGATCTGACAGCATTTTGCACACCCAGCTCTCAAAGAAATCATTTAAAATTAATCAGCTATCAAATTAATAATCAATAAAGGTTTCTGCTTTCACAAGACATCCCTATGATGATGAGTAAAAAGGATTGGAAAATTTCTCTCTTCAGAAACCCGGCACAGCTGGGCACACCAGCAGCACCAGCTGCAGTGCCTCCCAGCCTGTGGAGCTGCTGCCGTCAGACCTGGAGCCCTGGCCAGCACGGCTGCTTGGCACAAGGGACCAGCTAACAAGCCACGACTGCAGAGCATGGAGACCTGACCCAGGAGCTGGCAGTGTTGAAGCACAAGTGATATCCTTTTGTTTTCATACGCAACTACCTACAAAGCCAGGTGGACAAAGAGATGCAGTTACAGGGGCCCAGAAGGGGACAGCTCAGAGCTTGGGATAAAATATCCTCAACAGAGAACAACCAGGAAGGACAGCATGATGCACATGTCTGTCTTTTTGCATTAAAGCAGAGCTTTCTCCTCTGAGAAAGCATCCTGTAGTATCATATTCCTGATAGAAACACATCTCTAGCAGCTATCAAATCTCCAAACAAGTAAGCGATTCCCTAAGCAGAATTTTAGTCCCAAAGAATGAGGACCAAAGACTTAAAGTTCCCTGGAACTACCTGAAATGGATTTCATACCAAGTAATGGGCAGTAATATCAAACCCTGGGGTGGATGAGTAGTTAGATCACGTTTTTTTTCACATCCTTGCAGTCTTTACACTCTCCTTCGCCATTTTGTCATTGGTACTTGCTGGTCAGTAAAGCAGCAGGGTCTACCACACTCTTCATGCTTCCACATTTAAAGACAGTCTTGAGTTTTAACTCAAAGCTCCTGCATGGCTTTACACTGCTGCACAGAAATCTCCCTCTGGGCAGCTTCCACATCCAAGGCTGAAAAAACACGCATTGAGTGGCTATAAAGCTAACGACTTGATAATGAACATTTGCAAACACATTTTCCAGACTCATGACTGGTAAGAGTGAGCTTGCCCACAGGCTCAAAGAGCCCTCCTCTCCCTCTCCCTCTCCCTCTCCCTCTCCCTCTCCCTCTCCCTCTCCCTCTCCCTCTCCCTCTCCCTCTCCCTCTCCCTCTCCCTCTCCCTCTCCCTCTCCCTCTCCCTCTCCCTCTCCCTCTCCCTCTCCCTCTCCCTCTCCCTCTCCCCTCTCCCCTCTCCCAGCCAGAACCAGGCAGCACTGGCTTGCTAAGATCTAGAAGCCGGATATTTGTGGGCAGAGAAGAAGCACTCCCTCACAGGAACACCACAGGCTGCCAAGCTAGGGGTGAGCATGAGAAATGCTGGGGCTAACACGCTGCTGTAATGCTCACCACCCATTCACACTGCCTTCCTCTGCTCGGGTCTTCCCTCTGTGAACTCCCTCGATGAATTGTCAGGCTTGTTTTGGCCAAGGCCCATCACTTCTTCCTGAACTGGGAAATGCCTGCTGAACTGCTGCCCCTGTGCAAGCTACAGAAAGAGTTCCCTTATCACAGGAGAGCCACAGCAACTGAGCTACTGCATCACTTATGCTTTTGTGCTTCCCCTGCCTTGAAGCTGGTACCTGTGGCTGCAATTCAGGTAAATCTCCTGTACCCCTGAAATGCCAGGCCCCAGTACTTTTAAGAAGCTGGATCAAGAGACTCCAAAATGCACAATCTTTCTGAATCTGTGAGTGGCAAAACCTAGATAACTAATAGCTTGGACAGCACACAGCCATGTATTTTAACTGCTAAATTCATGCAACAGGAAGAAAGGTCATCTCTGGTCACACCTCCTCTGCTATGAGTGAAGTTTTTGTGAGACCTATCTTGGAGTTCTTGCTGTCAGGAGCCACAGAGCAGGCTGACAGACTCTGCCACAAATTATCAGCTGATTTCTCACAGGGAAATTTGTTTTCATAAGGTCAAAGTGCAGCAAATGCAAGCAGCACTAGGATTAAAGGCTGAAATGCAGTCCCCCCTTGCCATTCAGTGCCTGGCCAGATAAAGCACTAAGAGGTCAAATTAAACAAACCAGCCAGAGAGGTCAAACCAAAACACAGCTACTGTCCACTCCACCTCCCTCCTAGTCCCTGTCCCCAGTCTCGCCAGGCGACCTACCTGCTGACTGTCAGGGTTAGCTCGTCTGCGCAGCCCTTGATTTTGTTCTGCGCCTCGAGGTGCGTCATGTTATCTGTGTTCACGCCATCGATGGCTATGATCTGGTCGCCTATACACAAGTTGGCTGTTGCAGCTTTGCTACCTGGAGTCACCTGCAAGAAGACAAAATGAGTGAATGGACTGTCCAGAGAGCCACTTTCCAAGAGACATCTGAAAAGCAGCTGCAGCACCTGGAAACAAGGAGGTGAAAACTAATGAAAGCAAATCTCAGCAGAAATCTTAATGGATACAGGTCTTTTAGATAACCAACTCTATTAAAATGAGGATCAGGATTCTGTTTTGACACCCACAGATAGAGATTTAGCAGGGAAGAGACAGGTAAATGGCAAAAATTTTATTTTCATTCAAAGCAACTGGCTTTGTAATAGAGTAACAACAGAAGAAGCAACTCTGTTCTTTGCTGGACAGAGAAGTGCTCTCCAAAGCAGAGGGTGCTGAGAAAAGCAAGGTAGCCCAAGCCTCTAAGAAAAGAGATGCCAGAAAAGAGAGAGAGAATTTGAGTCAATGCTAATCATAAACACCTTCATCTGTATCACAATCTCATTTGGTTCCTTCCTTGGGAAAAACGTTTGGGCACAAGATTTTGGACTGCATCTTCAGTAAGCTGGTTCAGCCCAGGGGCAGGTGGAGCAGAGTCACTGACTACAGTGTGATCAATTCCAAAGCAGTGCTTGATCTAACAAGCAGAAGGGGAGGCAGAAAGGCATCACAAACCTCATCTTTAAAGCACAATCTGACAGTACTATCTGAAAAAAATGGCAGCATGATCCCCAGCCTCCCAGTCTGACCTCACCTTGATACATTCTGCCATATTGCACCTCCCTTTCCTCTTCATGCTTGGTTTGCTTCCCAGATATACTATGGCACTGCTAAAGAGCTGCTGTGCTCTGCCTGAGAAATGAGGGATGGGAAGGAGCTCAGGGTAATCTGCTGAGATCCCAGACAGAAGACATGATGCAGCAATGACACCGGTATGGTACTCCTTGTGAAAAAAAAAAAAAAAGATCCCAGCTAAAACTTGTCATTTTCAAGCTAGTCAAGTGAAGAGCTTATTCACTTTTCTCTATTTCTGCTAAAGAGGTGTCCTCTTAACAACCAAGACCTCTTTGGGGAAAAATTATTGCCAGGGTTGAAGGTGAAGAATGTCACATTTGCTGGTGGCTTTGCAATCGCTATGTAAGATTTTGTGCAGTGTTAATGACTTTGTGGGAGGGGCATCATGATTAATGTGGGCTTTCATCAATTATTTAACAGGCAGAGGAAATGAGAAGGGTGGACTGCTTCCACCCTTCTCCAACTAAAACATGCCTTGCAGCTGGGACACACCTCATTTATGAGTCCGTTGCAACTGGTATTCTTTCTACGCATTCGTGCTAGGTTTCAGCATGCTGGAAAGCAGCTGAGCAAACCCAGCAGGACTGTCAGGCATAAATAAACACTGTTCAGAAGATTTAGAGTGCTCCTAACGTGGGACAGGATGGCAAACCATTCCCCCTAGGGAAATGTTCTCTTCCTAGAGGTGTCACCCATTAGCTGCAATCACTGCTTTCCCTGGGCCAAAAACGAGGCTATTCAGCACATCCCCTCACAGCTGCAGTGGGATATTTTCCCTAACCAGAAGGAAGATGACAAGATGCTTTTTTTTTTTTTTTTTTTTCCACCTCTCTGCTAAGTCATTAATTTATGGAAAAGGGAAGGACACAGATGCATATCACGGATGTCCAACTTGGCTAAGGTGCTCAACATTAACCCCAGGACCTTCGGAGGGGTCAACGAACAGTGCCTGTCTACCTGCTCCCCGCTTGTAATGCTGTAAGCAGACTGTGAACAGAGGAAGTGCTAACGGAAAGCCCAGACAAGGCACCAGGTGGATAGAGAAAATCTGTGGCCACCAGTCCCATGGGATTTGGGAGCTGCTGCTTGAGAAGCTGTGGGACAGATCCCTGAAGACACCATTACAGCAGAGGGAGCTCGTAGGAGACACATTGTGGGTCCTGCTCTTGTCCCTGGGCCTTTACCTCGTCCCTTCTCAGTGCCTTTATTTCCTCCACTGCCCGAGACAGGAGAGGGGCACATTACTCAACCCCATGAAGAGCGCTGAGCTCAGCACACAATTACCGTGATTCATTTTCAATCAGACAAGGCTGCTAAGTGGTCAAGAATAACGCTGGATTAACACCACCACTGGCACACTGCTGGAGGCTCAGCCATATAGCTTGTATTTAAAGACTGACAGCCTATGCAGCATTTGGCAGGCTGCTGGAAATGATCCTGTACGACAAGGAGCAACTGAGCTGGACACTGATACTGAAGCCTCCTGGAGAAACCCCAAAAACCACCAGAATGAAAGAGTGGCACCCGCAGAAACACCTCAGTGCTTTGCCTGGGCTTGTGGTTCCTCTTCTGTGTCCACTTCAGAGGAATTTGAAATTTGAGTGCTGTTCTCCATCAGATAAGAGTTGGTGATTACACCCATTAGGTACCCTGCAAACCTCTCCCCTAAGGGGAAGCCACAAGGATGCACAGTAATGAAGAAGATAAGCAAACTTGCCAAAAGGAAACTTGCTTAAACACCCAGCTCCAGTTCTTGAAATAACTTGCCCTGAAATGTAACCTTCCACAAACCATTTCCCTGCAACATCCAGCTCATGCTCTCTGCCAGGACTGCTCATAGCAAACGTGCCTACACAAGAGCTCAGCACCGCAGGGAACCCATCCCCCAGCCTTTTAGCATGATTAATAACTACTAATGATGCTCCCTCCCCCCTTGCAGCATAGTCTGTTCTCATCTCAGTGCTGCTTTTGAGAGGTGCTCACCTGCCAGTTAGCATCAAGATAGCAGAAAGCTAGCAGTTATTAAACAAGGACCTTTTTCTGCCTTTATTTGCGTGGTGTCCCTCCCTGGGCCGTGGCAGCGTGGCTGCAGGCAGGGTGCTCAGAGCACTGGCAGCTACTGGCCAGCTTGCACAACCCAACAAGGACTCCAAAAATGAACAGCCTACAGGCTCACAAGCTGCACAAGGGCATCGATGCTGCACTGCCTGACCCTGCTTTGCTCCTCTCAGACCTAAAGCTCTGCACCAGCCTCTCCCCCTTCTCCCTTCTCAACCAACATCAGAGCAGCAGCCTGGGAGAACGGAGGGGATGGTGGCACAGCCACCTCGCACACGATGGGATGCAGCTGCACCTCTGCGTGGGATGGCGAGGAGGGCTGAAAGATGCTGCGAGGAGCAAAACCTGCAAGCATGACTGCACAAGTTACATCTTGTGCAAAGGCTGAGCCTCCTGCCTCCTTCAAAACTGCTCCCCGCTGGCTTCCGCACTGGGTCCGGCAGCCTCTGGCAGAGGGGACGTGCCGCACCACAGGCCCTCAGGACACTACATGGGATGAATAAAGCTCTGCACATCCTGTAACATCATGCCCTGAGGCTTCCTTTGGAAGTAAGCCATGCCCTACCTCCCAGTGCTTGCTCCAGTGCAATTGTGTAAGACTTTGCCATTAGGTCATTTCACTGTTGAGCAGACAATGCTGAGACACGCTGGCAGTACTGCGTGATATTGTACCTGAAATAGGTCCCAGAGCTCAACTGTTTTTTAGGTGTTGCCCATGGAAATATCAACGATGCTGGCTGGCTGGTGTAGGTACCTGGCCTGGGTCCATCCATGCAAGCAAAGCTGTCTCGTGTCAAGCAGTTGCCTCAAAAAATGCCAGTTGTGACATGGGAACAGGCCCAGCTTGCAGGGGCAGTCCTCCAGCAACTGGGCCAGGAGCAACTTCACCCTCCAAAGACCCACCTCTGGAGGTGGGGAGGGTGTGCGGCTGGAGATGTGACAGGCAAGATCTCCCTGTCCCACATAACCTGGGCTACTACTGCAATAATCCAGTCACTTACAACCAGACCATCCAACCAGGCCCCTGACACCAGCTCCGTAAAACTAAGAAGCAGCTCAGACTCATTTGCCAGAGTACAGAAGAAGCCCCATGGTCCATGGGCTTGATTATGGCATTTATACTGAAGTAATGAATGTATGCTTGTACCCCTCTTTTTGAAGTGGTCCCTCAGATTCAGGGTTGGTATGGCTGGGAGAAAAACCTACCCTCTTTTGTCATACTATAAAGTGAGATTTTGTGTCCATGGGCACCACCTTGCCCCACTCTGCCTTCCTGGTGCGCATGCTTTGGGCTCCACCTTGCCAACACCACGAGGATTTTGCAAAGTCTAGGTTTCAGACTCCCAGGTGGTTTTCCTGCTGTCACTCCCTCGCACTGGGGGCCAGGCAGCCAATAAAGGTCTGGGCTGTGACATGTTAATCCCTCAGCTAGTATCTTTGGGAAAGAGCATTTACACTAGGAGAGAAAATGCTTTGATTTAGCAGAGGGAATGAGACGTATTTGGCTGCTTACCCAGCTCCAAGGCCCTCTTTATAAAACCTCTGTCTGTCCCAGAGCTAGCCAAACACAACCACACTTTACTTTTGCTGCAATTAACTCCATACATACTCTCTAACAAGCCTTGTGAGCCGTTTGCAGAGATACACAGCATCTCCTTTCCTTCTGCAGGCAAGGATCTGAGAAGCAGCAGTGGGATTATTAAGGGAAAGCTGCTGCCCACAGCAAACAAGAGAGAGGAAGGGTGAGAAGCATGAACAAAATGCTGCATAAAGCAGCTCAGAGTGAGTCAAGACACATGGGCAGGTCTGAAATTCAGTGCCCTTTCTGCCCTTCTCCCTGTCCATTCAGGCACACTGCTTGCTTACTCCATCAAACCTCTGCAGTTTCTCACAGACCCTACAGCCTCCGGCACCACCCATCACTCCACACCTAGACACACATCTCAAGAAGCGATGAAGAGATAAGAAAACAAGAAAATTAAGAACAACAGTGAGAGAAGAGATCTGGATTAACAGCACCTATCTCTGCTGGAGAGGAAAATCCAGCTGCGTCCCTGCTGGACAGAACAGACGTGCAGCAACATACTTATAAGGCCACCAGTGACGAGACATCCCTGACATTGTTTAATCCTCCCCACCCGCGCACACTGCTGTTTTACCATGAGTAATGTACTCAGCACCGGAGCATTATGCTAAGCAGTCACAGCTTCTCTCAGCAAAAGCATGCAGCTGGGTCAGCAGAGATCAGAGGCTATGAGAAAATGCAGGCAGGCACGTTCCCCACCCCTGCTCTTTTTAAGGGAGGGGGGCCACGGGCTGGTTCCTTAAAGCAGCTCCAGGAGATTGCTCTTCCAGGCTGCCACCACCCCGTGCACTGCTGCGGTCAGACACTGCCCAGCCCAGGGCTCGCCCAGGGGATTCTCAACACAGAAAAGGGAAGGCATCAGACAGTGTGGAGAGGGCTGACCTCAGGAAGGCAATGCAAAACGTGGGTCAGACTCCCTGCATTGCACAGGAGTAATGCTGGAGGCTGCGCATTCCCACAGCTCATTTTGTAATGTGCTCTGTATTTAAAAAAAAAAAAAAAAAAAAAAAGAACACAACCACAGAAGTATAAAGTTTTCTTACAAGGGCTCAAAACATTACAGAATGCTGCTCATCAGCTGAGCCTTTCCTGATGGTTTATTTCATCCTCTAAATAAAACAAGATGTGGTGTAATCAGCAACCATCTAAGATACTGTGTCATGGTCCAGAACTGCATCAATTGTTTATGCAGTTTAGGCCTCTCTCAATTTCCGTGTTTACAATGAAAAAAAAAAATCCTTCCCTGTTTATACTGAAAATAAAAAAAATATTTAAAAAATCCATTTGCTGCAATTATTTTGACGTAGCACCCTTAAAACCCAAAGCATTTTACAACCCCTGCCCAGGAGTGCCCCAGGGCCCAACAGGGCGAGCATCCCTGCCATGATGTGGGGCATGCAGCAGTCCCATGGGGCAGGAGAACAGGATGGGAACAGGCAGATATCCATTTCTGTGCTAAGTGTAAGTGAAAATGGAAACGGCTGGGGGAGCTGGGAGCCATCAGCTCCCAGCAGCTGCAGGGAGGCGAGCAGGGAAGTTTTGGTGCTCGGTTTGGCAGGTAGTGACTTGGCGCCTGGTTGCCTTTAAGAGCACAGGATGCTGCACAGAAGACAGGGGTGTTTCCAGCACCATGAGCTGTGCAGGCAGCGCTATGGGGCTGAGCATGGCATGGCTGCTCCTACTCAGGCCGCTAGGCAAGAGGGGAGCAGAGGGGCAACTGAAATCTGCATCTGCAGCACCCACACCAAAGCCACCAGGGCCACCTCTGCACAGGGCAGGCCTGTCAGACATGATGCGGCCTGAGGAGAGGACAGGGGGACGGCTCTTCCCCGGCATGCACAGCAAATGCTCAGGCATGCGCTGGGCAGATCACCCCCACGTACCATGTCAGCCCGCCATTTTGCTGTAGTTCTGCTTCACGCCCCTCCCCACACCCCTGAAAATCCCAGCCAGCCATGTCTCCTCCCGCCTGGCAGCCTAGGTGCCCCGGGTATCTCGCGAGTCACTGCCTGCCACACACATACACAATACCATGAGGTAATCCGACTCACACCCCCTCACGCAGGTTTTGGGCTGGCGCCGCTCCCCTCGTGTGTGTGTGTGACAGTGCCAAGCCAAACCCGACAGCTTCACACCCCAGGCACTTAGTTCGGCGTCTGACTTCAGGCCATTGGGCCTGGTTTTAGCACTGAGTCACGTCTCTGGGTGTAAGGAACCAACATCTGATTACCTTCCAGTTCTATACATGCTATACATCCAGAGATGTTCAAACACCATAAGTAGATGAAATATCAGACCGAGCATGGATGAATTCCTGTCACTGTTGTTGAAATCAGCAACATGCATAATGTTGGGCGTTCAGGTCTTTAATACATCTGCAGAACTAGGTTGTCTTTAAACCACTCTTTCAATGAGAAAATGCTCAGTTTCATACCAAAATGTGGATACTGAGGTGCTCTGGCTTTGGCCAGCGCCACAGATTATGGCAGACATCACTCCTCAGTGGGGCTGGGGATTCTTGGCCTGACAAAGTGTAAATCAAAACTCCCCTTTACCTGTATTTTGCATCAGCCATGAAAGATCAGCACACCACTAGTACAAAATATAAATTTAGTTCACGAGCAGGGCTTGTGGAACAGTTCCATGTGTATAATCAAGTGCAAACAGAAATCCAGTGTTTATCAACATAAAATGCAAACTAACAGGAAAGAGCTCGTATTACCTGAAGGACAGAGGGGGATGGGGTCTGTTATCTGTGCAGCTTTATCAGCTGTCTCACTATGCAGCTGCTTGCTTCCTCTGCCAGCCCTGCTGGTCTCACAGGAATTTAACAGGGAACTACCCTGTGCACAGGGCAGCCCCACCATCACCACCATCCTGTAACATGTCAGTCCACAGCTCGGGCAGGAGCTGGGAAAAGCTCTGCCCCATGGGCTCACTGCTGCTATCACTCAAAGGGTGATAAAGACAATGGTCTTGCCTACTCCTGCAAGCGAATCCTGCAGGCTTTGGTCTCAGGTTCATTACACTGACCAACACAATGCTTGTTCTGAGCAAAGATTGAAATAAAATGTCCACCATAACCGTACATTTTTTTAAAAGAAACGTAAGCCAGGAATGCCTATGAAGAAAGGAAGAAATGAGAGATTTCTATGAAGAAATCCCTCTGAAAGAAATGGGAGATCCACAAGAAAGTCACACGTGGAGCGCTTGGAAAATTCCCACGTTTGGCTCTTGCTGGGCAGACTGGTCCAACACAACCTAGGAACCAACCTAGGAACCAGGAGTGTTTGCACCAGAAGATGCTCCTGAAGTATTTGAGCCTGAGGTAGTGCCAAACACACAGTTCAAGTGGAAAGAGAGTTAGGGAAGCAATGAAAGACAGGACAAGAGCAGCTGTGGAAATACAGTTATCTTTCATCAGCTACTTTTGTAAAACACAACAGGACATTGGTGCCGTACAGCCACTACCAGCTGGGAGCTCACGGCCTGGCTGCTCTGTTGGTTCCCATGCCCATGGCACCGCTGCTCCCCACTTGGCCCTGAGATTGAGGCTTCAGGCTCCAACAATTCATGTTTACATCTCAAACAGTGCTGCCTCCCACCAGCAGGACTGGGATAAGCCCCCCTTGCAGCAGTCACAGGTTGCGAAGATAAAAGCCAGTGGTAAGGCACTGAGGTACAATGGTGATGAGGGCCATAAATATCAAGACCAGCTGAACAGCTCACCCTGAGGGTCAGCAGAGGCCAAATCTGAGCTGCTGACAGGCAACACAGGCTGAACGTAGGCACCTTGGTTCACAGGGAGGTGTAAGACACCCAGCTCAAGCCCGTGGGCAGATGGACACAACCCTCTGGGCATGCCTGCACCACGGCCCCACGACTTACGTGCTGCAGCACAGAGCAAACATAATACTGCTGGGGAGGGAGAGCCGCACCCTCCCTGCTGCAGGCGATGCTCTCATCACACTCCCCTCCCTCCTGTTCACCTCAGCTTGCCCCCCCATCTCGCACCTTGGTGGGACCGAAGCCCTCACAACCCTTTTTTACATGGTGAAGGGGGGAGCTTGCTGACAGCTTTGTCACTAAGCCAAGGGGAGAAACCCAGCAGCCTTCAGAGTGAACCACAAGAAAGATTAATGGTTTGAAGGCTTGGAGGGTGAATTAACAATGTCAGAGGAGCTGCCAATTGTCAGCGTTTTCGTCACCAAAACCAGAAAGGCTATTTTACTACATTTGAGTCTCCAGGGTCACAACCAATTTCTCACGAGGCAGTTATTTTTGCCGCTTTGCTGATCTACATCCCTTGGTATGCGACCATGAGCACTGGCACAGACAGTCATGGAGAAGAGGTAGGAGCAGCGAGGTGGGACTTCAGACATAGTGCTGCCTGAGTCTCTCGCTGGAAGGAAATGGCAGCAATTACCATAACAATGTACTAAATATCACTTCCCCTACGCTAAACCTACTTTCATGTCCCAAACAAATGCTTTACAGGAATGTGGCGTTATGACTGCAATTGAAGGAGAACAGAGGGAAAATTAATAACGGCCCCCCCGCTGTGGGTCTGACCTCGCCAGCGCTGCCATCCCGCAGCCCGGCAGCAGGACCAGTGGCAGGGGATCCCAGGACAGGAGGCATTTAGAAAAATCTCAAGTTTTTGCCACCCTCAGAGGGATTCACAGAATGCGGTGGCCTGGTCCCAGTTCTGCACTGCCTTCAAATCCCAATGGCCCCAGGTGAGGAAGGGCCGTGGGAAGTGGGATGTATTGGACATTTCCATGACATCAGAGGGAGAACCACGGGCAGCCCCGATGGGATGCTGAGCAGGGCACCCCATGTGAAGCAACGGGTGGCTTGGGGTGCGTTGTCCCCAGCACCAAGAGATGGGCACACTCGGCCCCACTTTTCATGGGTGTGTGGCAAGCAGCTCGGAGCAGGGCCCAGCTCTTTGCCAGAGCACCACAGGACGTGAGCACCCGCAGGCGGTGACAGCGGGGTGCAGGTGGGAGCAGGGCAGCCACAAGGAGCCCTCAAGTTTTGCCGTCTGGAGCAGAGAGAGGCAAGTCAAGTTACACCTCTGAAACCGTTTGGATGTGAAACTTTTCACTGTCATTTCCCAATTTTTCCTTAAGTGGTGGTAAGAAGGGCTTGCAACAGAAGCAGGGAGAGGCTTGCAGAGGTCAATGCGGCTCCTGTAAACAAAGGCTCCTCCTGTAGCTATACAAGGCAAGCCGAAGCGGCCGGTCCCGCAGCGGGGACAGCTCACCGGCACGGGCACCGGCTGCCGCGGATTTCTCCCAGATCGTCCAAAATCATATATAGAAAAACGGAAGAGAAAAGGAAAAGACCCCCACAGACACATGGCTGTGTGACCAACCCCATCTCGGCACCGGCAGCCACCTGTCAGCCCCGGCTCGCCTCCCGCGGACCCGAGCCGAGCCGTGCCAGCCTCCAGGGGTCCCGGGCAGCCCCTGTCCCCCTCCCAGCCACCGCCCCGGCCCCGCCGAGCCCTACCCGAGAGATGGTGAGGGGCTGCTCGAAGTCCCGGCCGCCCACCAGGCGGAAACCCCAGGGCCCGGGGCCCTGCAGCACGATGCGGAGCGTCCCCATGTGCACCTCGCCGCACAGCCCGGCACCACCGGCACGGCACGGCTCGGCTCGGCTCGGCTCGGCACGGCTCGACCCGCCCCCGGCCCGCCCCGGCCCGCCCCGGGCTCCCGGCCCCGCGGCCCCGGGCAGGAGGAGAAGGGCTGAGCCGTGGCCGGCCCCGGAGGCGGAGCGGCGGCCGCGGTGCGGAGCTGCTGGTGCCGGAGCTAAACCCGGCGGCACGACCCAGCCGCAGGCGAGAGTGCCCCGGTGCGGCCCCTCCGGGGCAAACGGGGCTCGTCCCGCCTCGGGGAGCTGCCGTGTTAACTCTGAAACCTAATGGTGGCCGGGGAGATGAGTTTTGCGGTTTCCCAAAGGGAGGGACGCGCCTCTGGGAGCTGCTGAGTGCGAGTGGAGCCTGGCAAGGGGATTACGCGTTCACTAGTTTAGATCTGATTAGCCCCTGCTTTAGGCAGGATGTTGCTTTTATTTATTTTTTCCCAGTACCCTTACGGGTGGCATCACCAACAAAAGAAGGAATTCTTCATACAGGTCAGCAAGTGAGGCTGAGGCACTTGCTAGGATTAATTATCCAGTGATCACGATCAATCCCCCCCTTACAGACGTCAGGTATTGCCCTCAGCTTACTGCCGCCCACCGCACCACGTGCAACATCACGTACACATCTACGTAGGTGCACCACCTCCAGCAGGGATCCGGCGCAGCATGATTCAATTCATCGTTCATTTAATCACTCAGTTCATTCAGCAGGGAAGCCACAACCTCCAGCACTTTAATTAAAGTTAAAAGCTTTCCTATGAGCTGTACACATAATTAATGGGCTGATCTAGCTGGAGCTACTATAAGTGCAGGGGGTAAGGCTCGGACATGGAGGAGCAGCCAGCTGAGGAGCGGGCCTGCTGCCCAAGGCTCGCAGCCCCCAGCCCCTGCCTGCAGTGCTGCTGACACCGAAGAGCAGGGTCTGGCAGGACTGCTCAGGTACAAAGCCAAGGGTGAGGTTTAAAAGCACCTTTTATTAAGTATGAAATCACAAGATGCTCTACAAGTGGCACAGAAAAGTATCAAAGCAGCCACTGAACCAGGACATTGGTGACCAGGTGCAGGACCCTGGAGCAAGAGCCTGCCTCAGGTGGCAGATGCATGTTAAAGACGTAGCCTTCCCATCAGCATTTCTAGACCTAATTTTCTTAATCATTAAGAAAAGCAGGATGTGGAGGTGCAGGATGCTAGGGAAGACCCGAGGCAGGCATCTACCACTCAGTATGGCCACAGCCCCACAGGGGGGCTTTGTTACAAAAGTGCATTGCTACAGGAACAGCAGGAATAGGCTTTATTTAATAATCTGTACAAGAAACACAGTAGTAATTCAATACTTCCATTTATTAATCATCAAATAGTAATCCACTGCAATAAGAAACAAAAATCAACACAAAAATAAGTTGTGGGGTGTGTGTGTGTGCGCGCGTGTGTGTGCGCAACTTAAAATGGCAAGAGCAAGAACAGAAAATAAACCTTTACATGAGTAGGTTATATACAGTCAGTATCATCGTGTTAACTTGCTGGATAGATTAATTTGGTGTTATCCAATCTTAACAACAGGTCTAAATATTGCTGCAAATAACTGGAGGACAAACCCAAAGCGGAAAAACAAACCCATAAATAAGATGAAGGATTAATGATATCTCCTGTAGAAAAAAACAAAACAGTGGTACTTTGTGTCATATTTGAAACCTTTTCATAGTGGATATTTTGTGCTAAAACTCTATGTGAACACACATGGAATTCCATCATTTAAATAAAAGTGGAAAAAATCCCAACCTTTCACAACTGCCTTTCTTTTCCTCCCTTCACTCAATGTGTTTAAATTATTTTTCTATACAAGGTAAGTACATTGTCTGTACAAAGTTAAATATACATATTTACAGTCAAACTTCTGAGACACCGAGTCTTCTCTTCCGCTGACCTAGGCGGAAGACAAGCCTACTTGATTTTAAACCCAGGAGCATGGCTAATTTATCAAAACATATTGCAAGTCGTGCTAACAGTTAGTTGTAGTTATTCTTAATAAATCTGTATAAAAGCATCAGCATAAAAATAGGCATTTTATATTATTAAATACGGCTTATGACAAAATAGCAATCTAACTCTTTGCTATTTGTATGGTAACTGTAGGAAGCAGAGTCTGAGAGAACTGGTTTTGTTTATGCTTTTTCTTAATAACAAAATGTCTATCAAAAGAGTATTCTTAGTGGGTTTACAGGCAAGCACACAGGCAAGCCATGTTTTTTTTTTCTCAAGGAAATACAAATCTCTGTAACTGGTAATAACCGTTGGAAACACAGCTTTCCAAATGGATTAGACTTTTTTGTCTGACTAAGAGGTGGCCAAAATGCGTGTATTTATCAGAGATCTAGCATCAACATTGTCAACCACCTCCCTCCCACCCCCACCCCCAAAAAAAGGCACCCTCAAGGACACGTTGCTCAGATTTATCAACGCCACTAAGATTTAATGCCAGGAAAAAAGCAAAGTCTTCATCCCAAAGAGCATGCTTCAAATCCTCTAGGGCTACCAACAGGACAGGAGAAGCTGAGAAAGTGACCAGCCATAGGACTCAGAAGCAGGATTTGCTCTCACTGACGTTTTCTTTATTGGTTCTAGTCTTTGTGCAGATAAATTTCAAAAACAGGCTGATTTCTCTTTAAAAAAGGTTTGTTTTGATGCACACAATACACTCGCACACACACACCCTGCACAAAAGAAAAAACCCTGCAGAAGTAGGTAATATGTTACGTATATGAAGGGGTTTGGGCTTTTTGCGCATTTGCAGTATGTTTTGGCTGACCTCTCTGGATTAAATACCAGTCCCAAACTCCTTTTCCACACAGAGCTCCGCAGTTAAACCATACCAACTATCCTCTGCCTGTGCTGGGTCTTAAGGTGCATGACATGAAGGAAAGGTTTTCTGTGGAAATGGAAGGCAGAGCAGAGTAAGTCTCCAGCAAGGCAGAAAGCCTGGCCTTCCTGAACCTTGCCAGTGAAAGGGAGCAGCTGCAAGGCTGCGTACTTTCCAAAAGCACTATCATTTCTCAACACACAAACAAAACCTATACCATTTGCTTCCCTGAAGCCTTCTCAGAGGTAAAGTACTCCATACAAATTAAGATTATCACCAGAACTCTTGCTGGGGAGGGGAGAAGAATACACAAAGGCAGCACTGTAAACTAGAAACTGTCTCTTCTTCAGCAAACAAATCATACCCTGAATCAGTGGAAGCAGGGCTGCACATTCAACTCAATACTGTACCACATAACCACATCCTCCTAACACTTTGTCTCCTGTCTATTACATTCATAAATTGTCTCTTTCATTGCTGATTAAAAACACCACCTGGAAAACAACCCCATCTTTGTCACTGTGGGATCGCTGTTACTTTACAGGTACAGAAGCTTCACGTAGTTGCCTGGGAAGGTGCCGAATTGCCTTGTTCTCCTGGACGTACCTGTAGCAAAATAAAACACACGGAAGCCAGAGTAAGACAGAGCCATGCAAGGAAGATTTAGGGGTTTAACAAGGTTGAGAGGGCAGCCCTTTCTGCTTCCAGGCATTGCTTTCTAAAAATAAATAGGAGTCTGGGCCAAAGAGCGTTTTGGTATAGAAGAGATCAGAACTAGTTCTGCTAATCATCATCTTTGATCTTTCCTTTTAACAATGGATAGGGTGCTGGTGAAAGCTTCTGGGCCTATAGTCTAGGAGCCAAACTCCTACCAGTTCAAATGAGCTAATCTTCCTCAACAACCAAGGATGAGCCTAGATTTGCACTGCTGAGACAGATAGCACTGTCCAGACTTGACTATTTGAAGATACAGGGTTAGATTTTGCTAAATACACATCTACAAAGGAGGCTGGGTTTCCAGGGACTGCAACTCCCGTACAAATGTTCCCTTTGTCCCCTACTTGCCACTTTCTGTAACTCATCATAGCTCCCTCAGCTTTGGAAAAGATACAGAAATCCAGCTTTCCTTGGTTCCCTCTGCTGCTCTGCTATCTGTGTGAGCAAGGAGGATCAGGAGGAAAAGGGAAATCAAAGGTACAAAAAGGAAAATCTAGACAGCTAGCAAAGAAAACAAAGTTCCATCACCCTGCAGCCTAATTTTAACGTTCTTGGTGTGAAAAAATGAGAAACCACCAAAAAAGTTGAGTTGATTTTTTTCACCCTCTTTTGATTCTTCAGATGAAAGCATCTTCTAGATGCTCTGCAAAATCGCTCATCTGCATCTCAAAGAGCCCTGCTGCCTGCCAAGTGTCACACTCACCCACAAACCAGCCATCATCACATTTCTCCATGACATCGACAATATCACCATCCCTCAGTTCCAGCTCATCATCGTTCTGAGGAGTGTAGCTGTAGAGGGCTTGGTAGCTAACTCTGAAACCAGAAAAATAGCACACATTAGCTGTTGGATTTTTCTGACATCCTTTTGTTAAGAAATTTCTGGGCAAATTTGGTGGATGCATGGGTCCCCTGGCTGTGGGGAGTGAAAACAAAGCTGATGTGAGACTTTCAATTCTCACAGGAGAATTGAAAGGAGGCTGGGGGAAGTAAAGACTCATTTTAGGAGCCAATTGTCAGTGAACTTCAGTCACCAGTGCACAGTGCAGGTTACTTCTCTCAAAACCGACAGCGAAACACACCATTGAGATTAATGGCAGCTTCAGGTTTAAACCCAACAGAGACCACTGAAGATCTCAGCCTCGGTCTCTCAGATCATTAAACCAAATACTTTCCCCTGGACCTAGCCAACAATGCATGAGGTGGCTGGTGTTGGGACTGCTCACTGTGCTGTGAGAAGCTAAGTAAAGGGATGAACATAATGATTCATGCCGTATGAGCCAGGTGTAGCTAGTGGATGGTAATTCACCTCCAGCTTCAGATACAAAGGCAGTGAGAGCGCCTCTGTAAGCAGCATGAATCAAGAGCCCAAAGGTGACCCAGTCTTGGATCATGAGGTCATTGCTTCAGGTGGTATACAGACAAAAAGGTCCCAGTTTTAGAATTCTCACTATGATCATGTGGCTATTTTTGTTCTTCAAAAAAAAGCTGTCACTTTCCCATTATTTAAATGTAACCCCTGAGATGCTGAAGCTTTCACACCACCCCATCTTCACCACCAGTAAGAGACAAGGCTCCTGGAAGAGACAGGAGCCAAAAGGACTTACATGTCTCGTGGTGTATGACTTCTGTCAGGGCTGGCTCCTTGCTGCTGTGCTTGAGGTTGCTGAGAAATGATGAGAGATGGTTTATTGTCATTAGAGGTCACCTTGTGGCGAGAGTCAAGAGGCTGAGAAATAGTACTGCAGTAATGAACAGACTTTTCTGCAATGTTTATGATCTCATTGCAAACAGCTTCCTGCGTGGTAGGCAGCATTGACATCCAAGAACACCCAAAGAACAGTCAACAGGGGGGAGGGAGGGGAAAATATAGACAGGAAGAGATGGGACATTCCAGATGCAGTACATAAGTCCAGTTAAAAAAAAAAAAAAAGAAAAAAGTTGTAGATCCAGGTAAACATCCAGGTAGTGGAGTGCAGAAGGGATCCAGGTGTAAGCATGGAAAAACAGGCAAGATACAGAAGAATTTGGCATTTAGTTTGAAGATTTGTCACAAATACATATACATATATTTTAAAAAGCAGCAGCATAAGAGGTTGCAATTAGTTCTGCAGTGGCATCATTAAAAATGCTATGAAGTCAGTTCAAGACCACAAGGTGGGCTGCTCCATTCATGCATTTGGCTTCATTTAGCTTATATCCAGGGATTGGCAGCACAATTAGCCCAACTTCTTGTTGAATATGGCAGTTTTTCTAAGTGCTAAATTCCCCACTTCCGTTGCAAACAAGACAACGTAAATAGATAAAAATGTACCTACTTTGCAGCTAAAAATGGTGCTGGCATATTATACTCTACTGAGATGTTTCTGCCTGGGTGAAGAGAGGCTAGGACTACACATCTGATTTAAACAGTGGCCTTACCACATAGCTCTTTTCAGACTCTGTGAGATCTGGTCCAGCTCTCAATGAATGGTGGGAAGGCTGTGTGATCACCAAGCAAATGATAAGGAAGACATTTTAGCAGATGTCATACTGGTCAGAATTAAAAATAAATAAATAAATGGTGTGCAGACAACAAAAGAAAAAGAACAACTCCTCCCCTCCCCACCCCAACACCACTCTTTTTGGACAACAAGGTCTTTCATTTAAACAAGACATTAGGGCTACAGCAATGCAGCACACAGGATGCTGCAAAGAGGAAGGTGACAGCGAAACAGAAGCTTAGAGCAGGGACTCAGAGGATGAGCTGGAAGATTATGGACACAGCTACAACCAGAAATGATACACAGCATCATGTTGCATTCCTGTAGGGGTGAAAAACAAGGACAGAAGCACGTGATTGAGTGCATCAAACTTGCTGAGAGGAATCTGCTGCTGGTTTTAGAAAAATCCTCAGTGACTTTGACACAGGAGAGAACTTGCTTGCTTCTTAAAAAAAAAAAAAAAAAAAAAAAAAAAGACCAGTTCAGGTCCTCAAAAGGCACAATGTAGCATAGCCCCATCACCAACATCACTCTAGCTTGTACCACGTGAAGATGCAAACTGCTCTGTTAATCCCCCAAACAAGGCAGAGCTCCAGGTCAGAGGAGGCCTTGAGTGAAAACTCAGCTCCAAACACCACCACCTTTGACTCTGCCTTCCTCCCCAGCCACACCTCTTCACAGGAGCTCACATGTCCTAGGGCACAGCAAGGAAAACCAGGCTTTAAGGGGGTGGAGGTTTTATGGGGAAGGGGACTGTCACTGAGGCAGCCACACAGATATCCAGAGCCTAGTTTTGCATGCTTTTGTAGATTCGAACACCTACTGAAAGCAAGGGGAATGCTGTGCGTGTGCTCTAGTCAATGGGATGCCTGAACTACTGCAGTTCTAACGATCTGTGCAGTACCGATTAGCAAACCAGACCAGATAAGATACAGAACATTGCCTTCCTCTGTGATCACTCAATATAATATTTCACCCAAATGCCTCAAATTTATGCTTTCCCTCCTC
Organism: Aythya ferina; assembly: GCF_964211825.1. Classification (NCBI taxonomy): domain Eukaryota; kingdom Metazoa; phylum Chordata; class Aves; order Anseriformes; family Anatidae; genus Aythya; species Aythya ferina. Next base: position 17,097,717 of record NC_140302.1, on the reverse strand, counting down.
CTCTTCACTTCAACAGTGCCCTTCTGTCATCCTGTGCTCTCAAAGTTGTGGCTGCACCGCAGTCTTAGGGAAAGGCTTGCTTTCTCATGGCATCCTGACACTGAGCAGAAGCAGAGGATAAAGATGTTTTGTGACACCTTCAGCACAAGCATGCTCAAGGAGTTTGGATAAGTGTAGGGTGATGAGCTCATCCCTGCCTACTTCCCGTTCTCAGAGCTCCTCTGAACCACATCTCGGACCTCTAATACAATGGGCATGGTTCCAACACAGAGCTGTCTGTTTTCTCAAGGACTGTGACCCAGTCCGAGCCAACCCAACCCCACAACAACACCCCCTTAATCAGCTGTGCTGCCTGGGGCTGGGATCTGGGATCACTGCCCTAAGACACAATGTCCTATTACTGTGCATATTTCTGTAGAGAGAAAATAAAATGTCATTGGGATGGGATAATTGCAGTGGAATTTGTCTTCAAAGCCTGAAATAATGACAGAATTTCTGGAAGTCATTTCTGCCTGTCTGTCATCAGCCCTGAAAGGTTAACAGAATAATTGGAAGTTTAAAATTAATGTTGTGCAGAGCAACTGAATATAGTGCATCAAATCTGATGTGATCAGACTAACCCAGGTGGTAAAGTGGCTGGGAAAACCAATTTCCAGTCTGAGGTGAGAGACAGCTGTAAGAACGATTTTTTAAAATTCAAGAAAGTGCTTCCTTGCTCCTTACTAATACATTGACAGCTGGAATTGCTCCATGAGCTCCTTAAGACCGCATGGTCCATTTCTCACTGATTATTTGTGACCTCCCTGGCCAGCTTTTCTCTAAAAAGCATTAATAACTCTGAATTAAATTAGTTATTTGAGAGCTAAAAAATTAGCGCTACTTCTGAGTGCTCCATGGTACTGTCTTATATCTGTAATACCAGCAGACACAGCCTACAAACATCAGAAACTTGGCCACGTTCCCTTTCCTGGTACCTTGGAAGCACAAAACACAGAGGTTCCCCCAAAAAGCTGATCCAGTCCTGCAGCTGCTGCAGTTAAACTGAGGGCCCTACAAGTGACAAAGAATTCGCGAACCATCAGGACAACCCAAGTGCTACCCTCTCAGTCACATTAAGTGCTTTGTTAAGACTAAGCAGATGCTTAAGTGTCTCTGTCTCCAGACTACACAAATATGCAAGACAGTCGGTTCTGAAGCACAGCTGGCCACTGTTTCCATCTCATATGGGGTCTGAGAATGGATCTAAGGAGCATCACAGGTTTGTGGGAATACCAGAAAGATGTTTCATGTTAAGAGCCTACAGGAGTCCCCAGGCAGGTGTTTACTGTTAGGAAGAAAGATCCTGGGGGTACTCAATAGTGCTTTCACCACACTCCTAGCAGAATCAAGGGTCATCAGGGGGGTGTCTACCTGTTGTAGCTCTTGTTTATGTGTTGTCTTCCAATCCTTTTCTGGTGGGAGTTAAAAGGACCACATGAGCAAAGAAAGCTAAGCAGAACAGACCAACAAGACAGACGGACGAAGGCAGACAAATTGGCATCCCTCAGAGACAGGCACACAGCAGCAGCAACGTTCCTGCATGTGGACAGAGAACCATGAGCAGGGAGGACTGCTCAGGAAAACTGCTGCGCATGTCAAACCCCAGCTCCGGTGGGAGTGAGGGGAAAGCTGGCCCAAGAGCTCTCACAAAGGATGCTGAAAAAGCTGCAGTGCACAGCAGCCTGACCTAAAGGCTATCAGAGTTAACGCAAATACTCCCTGGCCCCAGGAGCAGGAGCTAAAGGCTGTGTCTACAGCAGAAAAATGAATCTCCTGTGGGTGTGAGGTACTAGTGCCTGCTGCAGGACGTGCAGCTGTGGCTTGGCTAACCAGCCTTGTGGTGCTGGACCAGTGCAGCAGCAGCAAACCACTGGGTGGGGGTAAAAGCTTACCACGGAGGCAGTGCTAAGTAATGAACGCAGCATAGCTGGTCTGTGCTGATGCCCGAGCAGGCCTGTTCTGCCCACTCCTCTCCTTTTTGCCAGCACAAAGTGAGTGAAATTACTCACCTCTCTGCCTGCCTCTGCACAAGCAGAAAGGAGCAGGCTGTCCCCAGACTGAGACTCCTCACACTGCCAGGGCAAAGCCAGGACCCTCATCCAGCTGCTCGTGAGGACACAGCCCTGCCCTCCCAATGTCTGCAATGTCTCGTTTCCATGTCTACTAAATGCTCTTCTCATTTGATTACAATCAATGAAAAGACAACAGACCTTTAAGAAGGCCCCCAGGGGATTAGCAGCAGTTCTGCTGAAGGTATCAGCCTCTGTATGGGCCATGCAGGTGATGGGAAAGTCATTTCCACATATAAATCCCACTCCTGCTCCCTAAATAGCTGTAGGCTCAGAGCTAGAAAGGAGGCCAAGACTACTGACTGTCAAACAATTTTAACTTGACACTGACAATGGGCCGATTGTCAAGGCACATAACATAAATTTTGGCTTGACTTCAACTCAAAAAAAAGGCAACAGAGTCCTGTTACATACAGGTGTAACACCCAAAATAGAAGTGCACGCTAGTCAGCATGGGAAATGAGGTGAGTAAAGGACACAGGGAAACTTCAGGGTTAAAACTGGATCTCTCTCTCAGAAAGCAATCAAGAAAATAAGTATAATTGGCAACTCTTTCCCACACTCATTCTGTGTGAGCAACTGCTTGATTCACTGACCAAGCCACGAGTGCTGCCCCCAAACCCGCTGCTCCAACCTCAGTCCATTTTTTGCTGATTCTGAGCATTTTGTTTCAAACATCGCCACCGTGTGGGAGCTGCCTGGAAGGACTGAGGAGTCACCAGAAGCATTGCTCCTTCCTGAAGCCGGGAAGAGCCACCACACAGTGCTGAGGTCGAGCTGGTTACTGCACACAGACACTTCTGTGCCCCTCTTTAAAGATGACTGTAGCTCTCAGCAGCTGAGCTGAGAACCTCTGAACTACAGCTATCCTACCTGAGAGGCTGGGACAGGTCCCCAGCACAGCTGATACCAACCTGAGCGTGCCTCATCCCAGCTCTGAGACACTCAAGCCCTGAATCCTGATCTCAGGTGGTTAAACAAAAGCTGAATCAAAGTACCTTACATTATACTGTTCCTGCTAACAAAGCACCGATACCGCTTTGCAATGAAATCAAGCTGTAGGAATGCAAGGTCAGAACCTATCAACAGCTGAAGAACTGAAAGGTCCTGAGTTAATCCTTTGAAGGAACAGAAAATCAGATCCTCAGCTGGTGCAAACTGGCAGAAACCCATTGACTTGCAAAGCTATGCGGGTTTGCACCAGCTGAAGATTTTGCTCATACCTGTCCTTCTGCACACCCTGGAAACTGTTTAAAATTATTTTATTTTATTTTATTTTTTAAATGAAAATGCTTACTTAAATGGCAGGAGAAATATCTCACCTGTCGAATCAGTGAATGGATAAACATATGACAAAACAATGTCGTGGCATGGAAACAACTCTAGGTAATGGAAGAGTAATCAGCAAAGATGATTACCTGTGGCTTATTGACTCTGCGTGTAAGTCTGGGAGGTGGCTGTGTTGTGACAGTAGAGGAAGAGAGGGCAGAGGAAGAGAGAGGAGCAGATGAAGAGAATGCTTTTGAGTCTGCAGTCTTTTGAAGAAAAGAAAATTTGGTCAGCTTGGCACACGCACTCTTATCACAATCACTCCTAGTGATAAGAGCATTTGCTATGCAGTAAAATTTGATGCACACACAGCAAACTGAACTCCATGCAAGGGCAGGTGCAGTTTCCTAGCTGGTTTGTCTGAACTCACCACCTCATTCTGTTTTGAACATGCAAGTTACACCTGTAGAAAATGCTGCTAAAAATACATCCAGATGGTAAACAGCATAGATTTTACACAGCTTTCAATATGCTTCTGGTTATGATTCAAGCAGAAATCACGCCATTTGTCCTAAGATTTCCCAGTGTGAAATGTGTCATCTTAGAAACCACAGTCCTTCATTATTTAACATCGGCTAGATAGGGCATGCCAAGGAGGCTATCACATTGCATTCAAGAAGCTACTTATAACGCTATGATGTTGAGCTCTCAAAACTCCCACTCCTGTACAAGGTAGCATGAGGATGCTGTCATGTATTTTGGCTGGCTGTAGCCCACAATGGACACCAAGCCAACTGAGGGCTGCAAAGTAAGGCAGAAGACTGCGGGCAGAAGATGTAGAAACCACTAGAGGGTTCCCCTGTGTTCCCTCTTGTAACATACCTAAATACTCTTGGGGGAAAGTAACACTTGGTCTAATTCGCATTTGGGGCTGGACTACGTCACAGCATTTTGGGTATGCAAAATTAATAAATTCCACTCAAAGCACAGATAAGAAGCAAACCTCCCTGACTTAGTCTTGCACATCCAAAACTAAAGCTCACTAATGCACAGACTCCACGATCAACCATCCTGCACTTCCACAGCAAGGAATCGTTTTTGTGATTCCACAAGCCAGGCTGACATTTACAAGAAGTGCTTGCATTAAGGGGGAAGAAATAAATCCCATTACCAAAGATGGTCCATTGCACACTGGAAAATCTTTGAATATCAAATAATTGCCTGTATTCTATGTGGTGAATTACAGGGGCATGAGGCCTGTGTGATACTTTTATCCAACCTAGGTTGGATGGGACTTTGAGCAACCTGATTTAGTGGGAGGTGTCCCTGCCGTGGCAGGGGGGCTGAAACTAGACGATGTTTAAGGCCCCTTCCAACCCAAACCATTCTGTGATTCTATGATCTGACACATCTGGTAACAGCCACTGTCTGGGACAGTCACCTCTTTAGACATGACCAATTGAGTCAGTGCTGTGCTACTCTAGAATAATTCTCACTACACTACTCCTGAGCCCTGTTCTAAAATTTTTTGACCTGCTGTCCAGTGAATGCCACTGGTGAATCCTGGATGAAGGTCTTACAGTCACCAACAGGACACGTGGCAGCCACTGGCTTTGTGGGGCCAGCAGAGCAGCGCAAACCCCAACACACTGGTAAAATCAGGGATTCAGAGCAGTGCACACACATGCAGGAGAAGTACCTTATTTTCCCCGCTTTGAAACTTTCCCAGATCACCTTTCCTCACGCCTCTTTTCTCTGCTTTACCTCCCTGCACAATAGCCATTAGCTCCTGACATAACTGGTTGTCCTCATAGGAACTCAGAGGTCTCTTTTCTGGGCTCACACGCATGTCTAGCTGGGACGGTTTCAGGCAGCGCTCAACAGAGATCTTGGGACCAGCATAGGAACCCTGCTCGGGGTTACTGCTGCCCTCTCTGGTCTTCTGGAGCCAGGCTTGGCTGCCAGGGGTGCCACGCTGCTCTGTGAGGATGCTTTCAGGGCTCCCACCTGCCCAGCGAGGGGAGTTAGAGTAGCTCGCGCCAGGAGACGGGGAGCCAACAAACTTTTCTTCGCTCTGCGGAGTGGCCTGATAGGAACTGCGAGCGGAGGACTGAGGTCTGGATGAATAAGAGGGCAATGGGGATTTAATGGACCTGGGAGTCGAGGAGCCCGAGAGATGAGAGTGGTGGAGGCTGACCGAGGGGGAAGGGCTGGCTGCAGCAGAAGGCGCGAGAGAGTCAGTGTGAGGGAGGGAGGCTTCAGGCGGAGGAGGCAATGGAGGAGTTATGGCAGGAGTGGTGCTAGGAGACACTCCCACGGTCAGAGCAATCCACTCGGATGTGACCGCCTGCACCTCTGGAGATAAGGCGCGGCGTGCGAAAGGCAAAGGCGGAGGAGTTGGTGTATGGAGCAGCTCAGAGCTGGGAGACTTTAAGGAGACAAAAGCAGAAGAGAAAAAGAAAGAAATGAACAAAAATAAGAAAGGAAAATACAAAGCAACTGAGCAAAAGTAAAAGGAGAGTGAGCGAGCATGGAGAGGAGCAGATCTGTGATCAAGCATGTGCGTAAGTTTTCCACGGACAGGCGCACCCTGTCAGAGAACGTGCTGTCCACAGCTACCCCAACCACAGAGTCCAGTCCTCATCTGTGCTCCTAATGCATTTTCCCAGTCTTTACCAGTATTCCAGACACAAAATGTCTTGTGGAAGACCTTACACTTTTTACCATATGCCCAAAGTCCCTCAGGGAGCAGTTGAAGCCATCATCCAGGATAGCAACATAGCGTTTGACTGGCCTGGCAGTAATACCCGGGACTTCAGCAGCTCACATTATGAAAGCAGTCAGAATTCATTGCTGCATTGAATTTTGACTTTATCCAACCCTACCATAAGTAATTCCTGCTCCTCAAGAAAATTGCATTGCTGAAGCCATGGAGGAGAAACAGATCAAAAAAAAACCTGCTATGGCTATTTAGACTCTGGATGATTAAAGTCCTATGTTTATAAAGGTAGAGCACAGGACCAAATTCTGCCCTAGTCTGTTACTATCAGCAACATCAGTGAGATCAACTACATTAGCACTGATTAGATTGTTTCTCAGTTCTCTGCCAAGTTAGGCGGAAAAGTATGGAAGAGAACTGCTTTACTAAGAAGGAATCAAAGGAGTAGCAAAGGAAACCAAAGAAAGTTGGTTACAATTCCTTCCACCAAAGGGAGAAGAGCTTGCAGAGAGCTGGTGGCAGAGGGGCCACAGCTACAAAGAGACTGCCAAGCTCAAATGGAAAAATGCATCTGGGGACCACTTTCACAGGAAACCCCAAAGAAGCAACAAGCCTCTCCTCCTTACACAGGAGGTAAGAATAAAACCACTCCTTTTAGGGACAATCCACACAAACTCCAGGCTTGAGTCACAGAAGTCTTTCCCGTCTGTCCTGTACTGTACATCCCCTCCTCCTGATCCCAATTCTCAACTTTCATTCCTTGCAGTCTCGACCTCAGAACAACCTTACTTCAGTCCCAAGTGAGAAAAGGGATGCACCAGAACCTCACAGACACATCCTCGACATGTATGCTGACCTTCGAAAGTGTGAGTATTTGCAGAATGAGAGCAAAACAAAGGGATTTAGAGACTCACTGCCTCCCTGACACCTTTTCCATGGCAAACGTTCTGGGATTCCAACATTCCCCATGCAGTTATCTGCTGCTATTTTGATTTCTGGTTTGAACTGTAGTATGGTTTATAGTGAAATCATGAGAGATCCCAGAGAGGTCTGCTCTCTAAACTTGAGCTCATTTAGCAAGAGTTGCAAATACTGCAGCACACCCTCGTGACCTTGTCTCCTAAAATCTTGGTCCTGATCTGGAACATTTTGGAGTAAAGGTATGGCACGATTCAAACCGACTGGGATCCATAGTAACAGCTCCTATGGCACATAACAGTCCATGATAATGCTCTTTTAATAATCGTAATAAAAAATCCACTCATCACAGTGGAGGCCTGTAAACACCCACTCAGGAGAGGTTGGATCACCGATTCATTCCATCTTTGGCAGTGAAACTTATTCGGATGGCTATTAACTATAGCCCTTTCGCCCTGGCTTGAATTCAAGCTACAGATCAGAGAAGAAAAACTGAGTCTCCAAATCCCCAAATTACCCATTCATTAACCTTTCTGGTAAATGAAACATCACCTCTTCCTGCAGTTTCAGCATCCTGCAGGGAGCACAAGGGCTTTACAGTGCAGATCACTAGTGTTAGCTAGATCTTTTCCCACCTATTGTTTCCTGCACAATAATGGCAACATCCCTCTGTTCCACAAGGTGCAGTAACTGGCTGCAGCCAGTCCAAATACCTGTGGTGAAGCTGTCATGCTGCGGTTAGGGGAGAGGGACATAGGTGGGTCTGGATAATCAATGGCATTCTTGACCACTGGCCGTTTGAGTACTTCCACGTAAGTGACGGGGAAGATGCCTTGGCGAGTGGTGCCAGAGATTCTTCCTTCATACCAGTTCTCATCCACTCGTCGAATCAATGTGATCCTTTCACCCTGTCGAAAGAATGGCAATGGAGTTCTGACTTCAACATAATAACATATGATCATTCCAAAGCATATTACGCTTTTAATCTTGCTGCAGATGATTTAAAATAATCTGTGGCTCTCAGCCTCCCTTATTCCCAAATTATGTGGTTCTTACACTAATCTCTGGGTGGGAATGATACTTGTCTATTCAGAGAAGGAGATGCAGATCTTCTGGTGCTCTTTCATGCTGCCTACAGACTCAGTTACACTTACCTCATGTTTTCAAGACTATATGTACTAAAGCCACATAAAAAAATTGAATGACTGTGAGACCTTTAGGGGTATGAGGTGTACAGGGAGTAAGCACCAGTCTGCAGTTTAAACTAGGTGTCTGTATGATCTCTCATGTTTTGCTGACAAATGAAGTGACTTCCAGACTCTTAATATAAACTACAAGTGCCACCTTCACTTACAATGAAAAGAAGGCTGACAAGATATAAATTGATCATCAAAAAAACTTGAGTTGGTTGAGAGATTAAATAGCATTTCTCTGTAAACATGCCTGACTGCTCTGAACAGCCATTCCACAACCCATTCCTATTCTCTGACTCTGCAATCAAATGTAGGCAGTCACTCCAGCACCACAGAACCTTGCCTGCCTCTGCTTAACAATGTAGGTTGTAGAGTAAAAGAAGGGGAAAACAGCTTTCTTCTTGTCAAATCACCATTTTCATATGACTGTATGCATCTCCACTGGGGAGGATCAGACCACTAAACACTTGATCTTGTTGTAGCTTTCATTTGGAAATTGCAAGTTGCTAGCATAAAAAAAAAACACTTTTGTCTGGGTTCAATTCAATAGCACAACAGAAATCCCACCTTTCTGAAGGACATTTCCACTTGGGTGTCCCCATTGAAGTTGAACTTAGCAATAGCGTCTCCATATTCCAATACTTGCAATGGTGATGGCTTTTTGGGCTGAGCTTTCTCAGCTGGTGGAAGGAGCTAGAATGAACAAACAAAATCAAGTGATAAACATGCAAAAAGTTCATGAAGTGGTCACTGGAGAAAGGGAGTGAGAAAAGAGAACATTTCCAGCTACCTCTATGTATGATCGTGGGAAGATGCCAACTCTGCCATGGTGTTCACCTTCATACCAGTTCTGGTCAATCTGCTTGTAAATGTAAACAATATCTCCTTTTTGCAGAGGAAGTTCCCTGTTAACAACACAAGCACTCCATCAGAATATCACTGAAGATCAGATGTGTTAACTGTCCAGCAACTCATAGGTACCAAGATCTGCATCAGCCCTATTGATATATCACACTCCAACCAAAGTGAAAGCTACATGCTGAGAATTATTATCCTGTTCACACTGCGATGTGCAGGGACTCTCTTGTTCTTTTGAATCGTGTCAAAAAAGCAGACCTATGAGGGCCCTACTGACCACACAACCTCCCCGCAGGATTGGGGTCAAACTCAAGCAACAGATGCCACTGGCTGGTTTCTGTGTTGGATATGGAAGGACTGAAAGTTCTGCTCAATTCCTGTTTTGAAAACAGGCATTACACAAGAGCTTTCGAAAAGGACACATGATTTTAATGGAAACTAATTTGCTGATTAGATGACCTCTCTCACACACAAATGTTGATCCTTATTATGCTTATGGTCAGCCAGTACAACCACTGACCTCACCTGGCCTAAAAACTGGGATTTCAATCCAGAGTCTTCAGTGCTAAAATTATCAATATCTGCACCTTGAGGAACAACCACTGTGGGAAGCTTGTACTAGGCTTATAAATCTACTACATGGGTCCTCACAAGAAAACCCAGCCTTTCTTACCATGATTTTCACAAGCTCTGCTTTATTTTTGTTTGGTACTCTGGTATGTTCTCCTCTAGGGATACATCAGTTAATCCTTACATTTGCTTCAGTTTTATTACAGGTCCTGGGGAGATGTTGTGTAAATCATTACAAATCATCACCTATAGAACATAGAACAAAACCATCCCAGGGCGTTAGCACCTGAGAAGGAAAACAGCTGCTCCTTCACTGAAATCTGCTTTTCTTTCTTCCCTCCTTAGCAATGTTAAAATGAGAGACTCTCCAGGTTCATGAAAAGGCAAATGCAAAAAGTAAGGTTCTTGTTCTTGTTTGATTCATCACAAGGACCACAACAGAGTTTGAAGGTACAATGCCACTAGAAACATCTGCTAGTTTTTCCACAGATATCAGGGGAGCAGTGACCAGTCTGTATCCTTACAGTTCCTGAATCAGGAAAACCCTGAGTCAAAGGCCCAGCTACATGATTAGAACTAGGCACCTGTTTAAATCTCTTGCTGACCCTGAGAAAGAAGACATTTTCCTAAAGGACCATTACAGGCTATGACCTGCAAGATTCGTATTACTTTCACCTGCCATATTGTGAACTTTGTTTTGACTGAGTTGCTGGAAAGACACACTCAAATCCAATGGCATGAAACTTCATAAATGCTGCATCCTAGGGGAAAAGACAGAGGAAGAACACCAAAAGCAATAGTAACAAGCTATACTCACTTCAGCGTCTGCGCTTTAAAGTCAAACTTGGCTCTAGCAGGTCTCATCTAGAGATCAAAAAAAAAAAAATAATTAGCACATTAAGATAATAATTAGGGTTTCCATCCTCTTCTAAGGAAAAACAACCCAAACTCTTCTATAGCTACCATTAGTCTAGGGAAGGATGTTGAATGCAGGTATTCTGCTACAAGCTGGTGTGCAACTGGTATGACAGTTCAAATATGCTGGATGGGTCTCCCTTACCAAGGCAAAAAGTGGTATAACACTTTTGGTATAACCATAATTAATGCTCTAAAGAAAAGGGATTTAACAGCAGTAAACGTTTAAATTTGACAAACCCTGGTTAACAAGAGCTGCTCCAGTAACTACAGTTACCGGGACTCGAAAAAAAATCCCCTCAGTGTCTGAATCAGAAAGCAAAATTAACCAGCTGAGGGAAAAAAAAAAAAAAAAAAAAAAAAAGGATTTTATTTGATGTGGCTCTTTACTGATTATTACCTGGCCTTGACGAATTCTACAATGTGATCCAAGTATGGATTGGTAGCAAAGAGACGAAGGTCAGGAGGAAGTACAAATAAATTAGGCCTGTGCATAAAAAACATCTTCAGTGGCTAAAAAGCCAAAGAGGACATGATGACAGCAGGCCTAGGCTTCAAAACATGATTTAGCTGGCTGTTTTTCTGATAGCTACTGAATACTCAGACAATTTAAAAGTCATTTTGGTAATGAAGCATAAGATAAGAAGTAGATGCATTTATATGGCACAACTGCATTTGAAGCTACGTAAACAAGGGGCAGACAAATGTACTCCATCCACATGGTGACCACCTCACCCACTGCCACTGTGCTGCACCTCTGGGGAAACACAGGAGCTGTAAAGAGCCACAGCAGCAATCCGTAAGGCAGGAGATAGCATGTGGCCAGCACACCTGGCCTAACATCCAGGGAGAGTCTAGGGAGAACTGCCTCGGGCTCAGGGAAAAAAAACACATCTATCTCCTCCTTTGTCTCTTTCAGAAAGACTGACCAGGTTGTACTCAGTGGAACATGCTGAGACTTTTTCCGTTTTTTTCCCAAGGACATTAAGCATGTTTAGATAGGAGAAGAAACAATCTTTTTTTTTTTTTTTAAAAAAAAAAAAAACAAAAAACAAAACAAAACAAAAAAAAAAAAAACACAACAACTATGAAACAGTCGCATGGCCAGAATCAACAAGACATGAAGTTTCTAAGCATAAGGCACAGACAAGAAGGCGATGTAGCAATATGATGCAAAGGATGTAGAATGCCTTTGATTTACTACAAGTAGCTGATATTTAAAGGCATGCATCACAGGTGTGCACCAGCAATTCTCAGCAGGCATGCTTTAACATATGCAGCTTGGTATAGAGATATCTATTAAATTACCAGGCACAAGAGTCAAAGCAGTTCTAAATGAAGCCAGAATGGGAAAGGGGAAAAGGGATAAAAAAAAACAAACGACATTCTCCGAAGAGCTAATGTTGGCCTACAGCACAACATTGTGAGAGGCAAATATTGCTTTGGGTCAAGCAGCAGACTGAGGTAACTAAAACAGACCTCTGACCCAGATTTCCTCTTTGCTGTATCGTCTACATTTAGGAGGTCCCCAAATCGTTCATTAGTGATAAACTGATGGTGCGTTGGAATAACCCCTGTGTGCCTTCTAGCTGCAATATCAGCTTCTTCTTGCTCACGTTTAAGCCGTCTCTGGTCCTCTAAAAGTTTCTGCCATAAAATTGCATAAAATGGGCAGTAAATTATCTAGTTAAGGCCATTTGAAAGCTGCCACAAATGTGACTTGCATAAAATTCCTGAGGTCCCAGCAAAACGCTGGAACTTTACAGTTCAACATAAAACACTGATTCTACTAATTACACCATACCCTTTGGTTTAGCAAGCACAAAAGTACATTCCCATTATCACATAACAGAAATCCAGCTCATACAGTGGATCTGATCCAACACTGATGGAAGTCAATGAGGTTTTCTAAGTTTTGGCCAGGTCTTGGGAACTTCTAAGAAAATTCGAAGCTTGCTGATAATGCAGGGGGCTGATGCAACACCCCCTCCAACCAATAAGGAGTTTCTCTCGACTTCCAAGAGACCTGAATCAGATCCACAGGTAAGTTGAGGCACCAAACCCCTCTGAGCTTTGAAAGGAGCTTGGGAGAGTGCCTAACCCACCTTCAGGTATCAGATTCTCCCATACTTCATTTTGGGTTCATGTAACACACTTCATGAAATAAACAAACCCCACAGAAATATTTTGGACTTCTTTAGGCTCTGGCACATTAATGGAAATGAGAATTCTCGGGAACCATGCAGAAGGGTTCTTGCACGTTTTGGGACTGACTGTAGGCTGAAGAGTTAGGCTCTTTGGTAACTTGTTTGGCAGTTGAAGTTGATGACCTTTGTAGGTCCCTTCCAACTGAATGATTTTATAATTTGAAGCCATCATGTCTTAGTGAACTCAGAGTTGTGCTCTTACATGAGTTTTCTTGCTGGATTTTGGCAGTGGGGGGATTACTGTTTCATGGAAGAAGAAAGCTAAAGGTATATTTTTCACATTGGAATTAAGAACAGATTTTACACACATTTCAAAACCCACACAAACATTATTTGAACTCAGAAAGGTAACATGATTCTTCAGTAAAATTGTTGCTTGGTTTTGTGTTTATTTATTAAACAAGCTCCCTAGAACGCAATCACTTTATAATTTCTTTAACCCAACTTGAATACGGTCAGTGCTGAACATCCTTTGTCGCTCTCTTAGTATTTCAGCTTGTCCATACATCACCTAGCCATTTCAAAAAGGGCTGATACATTCTGTTGACAATTTGAGATATCAAAGAATTCTAATCTGCATTGGGGAAAAGCTTCACACTTCCTGGTGGCTTGATACGCCTTACATTTGTTATTCAAAACCTGAGGACTCTTGCATGAAAATAAACCCTTTCTGACCAGCTTGATTAATACTGACTCAGGTGGCTTTCATGGAGAACAATAAAAATATAATTCACTTGTAGAAATACCATTTCAACTTTATCTGCAAGTACCAAGGTGTTATACCGCATCTCACATACCTCTCCAGCCTTTATACATTTTTAAAGCCCCCATATATTGCTTTGTGCAATTGATAAGAACTATCAGGTTCTTTTTGAATAAAAGCTAAACTGGACTACACATTATACAGTAAATTAGTGGCAAAAGTAGTATTAAAAATAAAACATACTAGGTCTACCTTTTTGCTCTAACTTCCAACATACATATCAATGCACATATAAGTTGTCCTTCTAAAAGAGTTACTGCTTTATTTCTTGCATGTAGAGCTGCCGCAACTGTTACTAGGCCACAAAAGAAGGCATTATAGGCATTATTACCTCTTTATCATCATAGCGTCTGCGGAGAATTTCTTCGGGAGTTTCCATGTAATCAAATGGTGCAAAATGCCTTGGTGATTCTGAATCTACTTCGAAACAACATAAGGAAGTTAAAATACAGATGGATTTATCTAGCATAACCAGAAAGGAAAAAAATAAATATATTTTAAAAATTTGCTTCCATTACAACGGTAAGGATTCTCAATTGCTATTGACCAAATTGCCAATCAGATGTTGATAATTTAACCATTTTCATTTTTTTCCCTTTTGGACTATACTTGTTAACAAAGATCCAAAACCAGGAAGAAAATAAAGGTACGGGAAAGAGTAAAAACACAGAAGGACTTTGTGAAGAAAAGATTTGCTGCCATCAAAATATGATTTGGCATTTTACTACTGAGAAAAGTTTAACACACACACACACACACACACACACACACACACACACAACATGACCTTGAGAAACTGCTCCTTACAGCAAATCATCTGGGTTTGTTTTATACTCCCATGTCTGCAAATGATATAGGACTAGAAATAACTCATGTTGAGATTCTTGCATCCCAGGAGCTGCTTGAGACCAACTGAACACGATGTGATTAGAAAGGCAGCAGAAATCGTTTCTCAGAAGTGCAGCTGTTAATATGTCCTGAACAAAAATGCTCAGCAAGACACGCAAAGGACATTAGACATACCAGAAAAAATACAATAAAATAAAAAATAGAGAGTCAGGGGATGCAAAGATGGGGGGTAAAAATGCAGGGATTGTGGAAGAAAAGGGGAGGAGAAAGGAAAGCAAGAAGACAGATGAAGGGACACTGGTAAAGAACACAAAAAGCCACCTCCTAGGTACGTCCCAAGTTCACTTTGCGGGTTGTTGTTTGTGTCCAAGCTGTGATATAGAGCATATGGGACTGGGTTCCCATTGTGTAAGGAGTCAGGAGTATCAGACCGGCCCATGGAGCTATCTCGGCTAGATCCCCTGGTGGGAAAATAGCTAAGCCTCTCCACAATGTCAAAGGAAGACAGGCGCCTGGGAGCCAGAGGCCTGCTTCTGGAGCACAGTCTGTGCTGGGAGTGGTGACTCTCATCTCCTGTGCTCCCCTGCAGCTGTATGGGGTCATCTGGGCTGTCGGGCCTGGGCATTGCTTGGGTTTCCAGGCAGCCTGGGGGTGGAGTCCTGCTGGACTTGTGTTGGAAGGGTTTTTTCAATCGGAAGGGGAGTGGGCTCATCAGGTAGACATTTCTGGGGAGTGTGTGTCTGTCCCCAAAGATATCCCCTTTGGAATCAGGGTTCCTGGAGGCCTGCTGCTGCTCATGCCTTCGGATGGTAGTGAACCTGGTGTAGGAAGCTGGGCATGTGCCTTTGCATCTGTTGATTTTATGCTTCTGAGGTCCGTTGAGGTTGCTGCTGCTGCCACCACTGTCATTGGATGCGTTTGAGAGGAGATCTATCTCATCTGTGCAAACTGAAAGTGTGTCCATAGGGATGGCATCACTGACATCCGAAGCTGTGTCCTCCACATTGCTGCAGGAGCGGGAGGATTTGTCTGCCAAGCTGGTGGCATCCTTCTCTTCTCGGTGTGTTTTTGGCAAATCCAGAAGAAACTCTGCGGAGTAGGCAGAACTCAGACAAGTTTTAGATTGGAGAGAAGTGGTGAACTTGCTTGGTCCGGTAGAAAAATCAAGCGCGGGCATTGATCGGGATCTCTGGATCAGCTGCTCAAAGGCACTGATACGGGAGGAAACGGTGTGTTTGGGGATCTGCTCTGAATCCTCTCTACTAAGGCCGTGCTCCATCCTGTCCTTTGCTTCATTCTCAAACTGAGATGCGATATCTCTCACACTGCAGGAGGAGACTGTGCTCAAATTGATCCTGGACCGGTTGATCTGATGCATGTCTTTATACAGCATTGTGAACTCCATCCCGCTCTTCCTGGAGGCAGGGAACAGGTAGCCTTTCCTAGAGTTGGTGCCATACTCCTGTAGGCTCATGGTACTGCCAGATTTGATGGCATACTCCTGCTTCGACTTCATCAACATGTCTTCTATGCTTTCCCCTATGTCTACCATAAAAGCTTTTTTATTATCAAACAAGGCAATGGAGCTACGAAGGTTTTCGCAACTTTGAGCTTTCTCATGAGATAGCAAGATACCCTTCTTGTCCTGCACAAGAGCAGCTGGAGCTGCTAGTTTGGGTTTGAATTTGGAAGGGAGGATTTCAGTAATGCAGGCTTTTGCAGCTGATAAGGGCTTCTTATTTTTACATGAGTGACCTAACATACCGGTATGACTAGCGTTAAAGGTTCGGCTATTAACTGAAGAGGGTGCAGTCATATGAGCATTCCCACCTTTACGATCCACTGGTAAGCATGCAGAATAAAATAAATACAACCTGTTAGCTTAAGTGCTAGAAAGCTATTGAGAAAGGAGAGAGAACATGCTTGGATTTCATACAATGCACTTTAAAGAAACAAAGTTCCAAAACATAAAGAAAAGCAGGAAGACACCGCACAACAAGCTGCACTTACAGGAGTAGGTGAAGTGCTGCTAATGTTTCTAAGCTGAGAGGCTTGGCCAGAAACAGGCCTGTTGCACTTTCAAGGTACCCTCCTAAAAAGTGCTGAGCATCATCAGCTTCCAGGGGAGCTGTGGCACTATGAAAAAGGGCGGCTGAACTCTGGGCAGGATCAGGGTGTCAGCACGAATGCAGAGGCACTAACATTGCAAAAACGGCTTAATGCACCAAGCCTGTAATCACACCTACTATGGTCTCACAACAGTGCATGTGCCAAAGAGTTTATTCCTGAGAGGGAGAAGAAAATCAAGGGCTGACTGTGCAAGCACAAGCATGCCACAATAGCTGGCCTGGTCAAAGAGCTGCTTGCTTAGAGATTTCCCATACCAGGAATAAGCTGAGTGTGCTTCAGACAGTGTAGTGTTGCCTGTGTTTGCTTTAAAAATCAAGAAGTCAAATGAGAACATTTTTTTTGACATCAGATCCAGACTGAGATGAGCTGTGACTGCATTTTTTTAGGTCTGTTTCCAATCTGAGTTCAAATTAAACTGTCAAAATAACCATTCAGGTTCAACTGCAGTTTGGGGAACAATTACTGTTTGACCAGATTTTGTTTTGTTCATCTCCAGTTTGACTCCTTGCCCTACAGGCCGGACATAATACTGAAAAACAGCTGGAAGATGGAGACAGAGACCTTTTTGGTGTGATGCACTATTTTTAGGGAGAGCAGTTCAGAAACCCAAAGCATTCCTTCCCCTGTCCTCTCCCCATCTCAATCCATTTTTAGGTTGAAGTTGGCTCAGGGACGCATTCCCCAATATAACTCCCTGATGGGAGTCAGGCTCTTCCTTGACCTAATCTTCTAGAAAGTCCACGATGGGGGGAGGAACGGGGAGGAGAATGCAGCAACCTCTGCTGTCTTGGTGCCTCAGAGACCGTAGGGTGTTGCTGGTTCAATGTCCTGTGCATTCTCTGTACAACCCTCGCAGGCAGGAGGCTGCGGAGCACATGGTGCTGGCTATGCCAGGGTGGCCAGGCCAGCAGCCATGGTGTGGCCTGCTGAGACCCCCCCAGCAGGAAGAGCAGGAAAGGCAGGGAAGGGCTCTAGCATGACAAGGCAGTGGGAGCAGATGGACAGCAAGGCCAGCCTGAGCAGCCTGGAGGAAGAACAGGAGGGTGTGGAATGTGGCTGAGGTGCAGGAGGGAGAGAGCTGGTTCCTGGTAAGAAGAGGAACCTGGATCAGATAAAGGGGTCATGAAAAATACTGGCCAGTGTAGTCTGAGAGATAAAAAGAGAGAAAACCAGGGATGGCAAAGAGGAAGGACAGAGGAAACCTCAACTGGCTTGAATAGGACTTTAAACCCTGCAGGAGTTTGCCCCATATCACCAGACTTTTGACACTTTGTGCAGAACAAAGGTCAGGTTAGGACCCTGACCGCCTACCTTTTGTGGAAGCAGAGCTAGAAGGTCGCTTGAGACCACTCAGCCCCTGGAATGGGATATCTCCACCTTCCAGCACACTCTTGTAAATCTGTCTTTCATTCTCCAAGCCAGCAAAGTCCCCTGGTGCTGATTCTGTCTCCCTCTTCGCTGCGTGGTAGCTGGGAGAATACGTGGAGCTGGAAAACAGTTTGCAAAACAGAAAAACAGCAAAGAACGTCAGTGGGTCACTTCTGTTTGCTGAGAGCTTTGTGCAATGAAAGAGAAAACTACACTTACAAACCCAAAATGGACTGTACATAAAGAACTGATGCTGAATGAAGAGGTTATGTGTACATTGCAATAGTGCTGCAAGTTTTGCACTACCACAACATTCTCCACCTGAGGGAACTCTCCCAGCCCAATCCCCCAGAAAACAGGAGGCAGGAAAGCACTCCTCCTTTATTTTACAGACGAGACAACGGGGTCACAGAGCAAATGCATGATTTCCTTGCAAACATACAGAAATTCAGTGGCTAGCTAGCAGTAGCACATACATCTTCCAGCCCTAGCCCTCTCTTCTTAAACGCCAGCCATTCCTGTCCCCTGGTTACAAAGCACTGCTGCTCAGGAATTCATCTCAACCAGTTCGGCCTCCCAGCCAACATTATAAACCAAGACTCACAGAGCAATTTTCCAAGCTAATCAGTGAGGGACTGCAGAGAAGCACAAGCACTGGGCTACAGACACTACTGTTTAAACACCAGCGAAATTTCCCAGACAGGCACAATTCTGCTCAGCTTTGCCTCAAGCTTGCACTAGAGGAAATACGAAGTCACAGACTCTAGGTCTACCATGCAGACATACAAACAAAATGCTGGATTCTGAAATATATGTTAAAAGTGGGCACAACTGTAATTTCTTAGGCCCTTAAATAGTGAAGAGTTATTACAAATCCCTTTCCTCTGTCATGAACCAGTAATCTCCCACATGATTTCTAAATTTCACTGTATTCTCTCTAAAAAAGAAAACCAAACCAAACAAAAACCAATATTTCATGGTATGAATGGTTTTCCCAGGTGCAAAAGATTTGCTGAACAATCAGGCAGACTGTGTTTTCCTAAAAGCTGAGCTCATCCAATACCAGTCCTTGTACATGCTCAACCAGGCTCTTTGGAATAAGATGCAGTCTCACACACAAAGCTATTCTGAGGCCAAAGCATGTCTGCTAGAAAGTTAAAACAAAACCAAACAAAAAAAAGTTTTTTGCCAAATCACGGAAACTTTTGAAAGCTTCTTTTCACTGTGATGTCCAGGGGTGATTCAAATTTCTGAGAGTGTGGAAATGCTTGTGGTTAAGCCTGCTTGTTGTGGCTAAATTTGTACGTGCATCTGGTTATTTTGGATGAACACTGTAGTTACAGGGTAAAGAGAAAGCTTTCAAACACATCAGAGGACTGGCTATGGGGGTGGAATTACACAATGTCTGGATCACAAAGAAGATTTTAGTTTCCGGACAAGGAAAATCAGGTCATATGCAGTCCCATCAATTATTTTCTGAAGTGAAAGGCCTTGTGAAAAACACCACTAAAGAGAAATGGAATAATATCACCACTTCTACCTAGGCAATGCTCAAATAGAAGCAAGGGCCTGAGTCATAACCATAGCTACAGAGCTGTTCTGTCTTGTGTGTGTTACTCCAGTGCCTCTATTTGTCAGGTTCCTGAGGAAACCCTGACAGCTGCTGCAGGGACCCATGACTGTCTTGAGGTTCCTCACCTGAGATGTGAGAGCACTTGAGCCCAGTTGTTAAAAACAAAGGGTTAAAATAATTTCCCTGCTTTGGGAAAGCGTGTAGGGGAGAGAGAGGAGGTATTTGGCAAAGGAGTCCCTATACTGGTTTCTTCCCCGACAGGGCCAGCCAGCTGTATTTAAGAGCTGGGGCAGTCTGCAAGAAGGTTAGAATCAGGTGAGCAGAGGGAAGAGCAACACCAAAGAGAGAAGAAAAAAAAAAAAAAAAAAGCATTAAACTCCAGATAGCTCTTCTCCATGTTCTCTATAAGCAGGCTAGGTAAGAATGTATGACTTCATTGGCCCTCTCTGTTGCCTCCCATTCCCACCCTACCCAGGTTGCTTCTCATCCGCCAGAACAGACGTTGGCACTTCTGAATGCTTTGCATGGTATCAGAAAGGGCACAGACAGTGCTGCCATGGGTGGAAACCTTGGCCTTTGCTAACAGATCAGTCTGTGCACAGGGGAGAGATGCCTTGCAGAACAGAATGCTGTTCTGTGTAATGAAAAGTAGAGGTAAGTTGGCTTTAAAATGTATGATAACACATATACATTATGCACATGCTTATGCACAGCTTTTGTGCACTGTGCATTACGCACAGCGTTTAGGTGAAGGGCAATTTCCTTGACTTGAGTTGTAAATATTAATTCTGTATGTACAGATGCAGCTTTCAAGGTCCAGAACAGCTCCTACAACCATCAGTGGCAACTAACATGGGCTCTATAAGATGACTTGAATGCAGGAGAGCAAAGCTGGCCTGCCTAGCAAAAACAAACAGAAGATTCACAGCTTTTGTAACACTTGGGGGACAGTCAGGATTTCAGGATTCTTACCAGTCTTTGGCAAATATAAGCTATCCTTTTATGTTAATCTCTGGGATTTCCATGTATTTTATTGTTCTCTCCCTACCAAAACAAAACTAAAGTCATAGGAACAACGAACAAAATGATGTCAATGGATGTCTGGAGGAGAAAGCACCTTTCCTAATAATCCATGCATGCAGGGGAGATTGTGTCTATGAGAAATGCGATGCACCTAGTCCAGTTACATGGACAACTCAGCATATTGCCCTCGATTTTTTTCTCTTCCTCTTTCAAAATGAACCAGTTCAATGTATAACTCATTTAGACAGAGTTCACTGTTATATTAAGTATTCATCCAGAAAACCAGTGCCACACTGGATCTGAGAAATATTGCAACTGCAACTACTTTTCCCTTCCTGGAAACTAGAAAATTATTGTGTTTCATCAACAGCATCCTTTTCCTCTGGAATGCATAACTGAAAACTTCTAACAGGAACCAATCTGCCATACACAAGGAACTTTTTTTTTTTTTTTTTTTTCCCCTCCAGGCAATAAAGTTGTTTGCAAATAGGCTGTGGCTTCATGCAGTTTCGTAAAGACGGAGTTAAGATTCTGTTTGCTTTTTTGAAAGTAGCTGCCTAGGCACAATAGCAATTCTTATCTAGACAATGCAATCACTTAAGTAATCACTTCAAAATTAATTAAAGATCAAAGAGCAGACGGAGTATCTGGATTCATCTAAAGCACACACATAATTCTCATGGGATATATGGCTGTCTATATCCATCACCAAAAAATAAAGCCAGCCCATTTCCAACACCCTAAACCCTGCCCCACATGCCCTCAGACTGTACGAGAGACATCAAAAAGCAATTGGAAAACTTACTAGGAAGAATGGTCTGTGGAAGTTTCCAGAGGAGTAACACCTGCTGTATTCTGCAAAAGTCCAAACAAAGGAGTCATTGATATCCACTTATACACGAGGAGAAAGAAAAAGGCTTGCTTAAGTAATTTTCCATTTATTGCTTGAATATTAGCCTTTATGAGACATTGAAGTTTAAGTCTAAATGCAATTTAAGCTGTCAATGTCTGCAGAAAAGCGACAATTTTCCTGAGTTCCATCAGGGCAGTGACAGGTTTTTAGCACAGCCGATGCCTTTTTGCAGCGCCTATTCTTTTGTCTGCCAATGAGTCATTGTGCGTAAAGCCAAAAGCAAGAAGAGATAACCAGCTGGGCCAGGACCAGGAGACATGCTCATAATTATTTCCCCAAGCTTTTCCCCCAACCAGTCACTGCCCGCCTTTGCTTTAAAGGTACATTACATTTCCGCAGCACAATACATTCCTGAGCATTCAGATGAATATCAAAGCACTAACAAGAAAAGCAATGTTTCAGTTCAGTTTCCTTACTTAAGAGAAGCAATGCCAGCTGCACAGGTTCAATAGCAAAAGCCAGTTCTTATCCGCTTGCTTTAAATCCATCTAACACTTCCTAGGTACGTTATTTAAAAAAATGATGGCAATTTAAAAAGAAATGCTGCACTAGGTCTCCTCTCATCTACCTGAGGATTCCTATGTATGAAAAAAAAAAAAAAAAAGCAAATCTTGTGTTTGAAAAAGAAGCTTTTTCAAGTCCTGGTGAAATGCTGCAGCTTAAAAAAAAAAAAAAAAAGCCAACAACAAAGGGAAAAAATGGCGTGTTACCAAATTAATCTGTCATTTCACGGTTCAAGTCCTGCAGACCCTCGGACCAGCAGCAGCAGCTGACCTGCCCTAGAAGGCCATGACAAGGTGCAGCGTAAGGAAAATTGTGCAAAATCTCTTGGGAATATTCAAATCTTGGGTAGGCATGCGCTCCTAGCAGGGAGCAGCAGGGTTTGTACGAAGGGAGGGTTGATGGCAACACGCTTGAAAGGCACAAGATGATGACGTGACACCAACCAAGAATTTTAATCTGATTGCTGCTGCCTATTCATGTGAAAAATAGAGAGGGTTTTTTTTTTTGCAGACACCGAACTCAAAACCCTGAAGGGGGAAAGGGGTGGGTGGGGGTGGAGGACAGCTGAAAGGGAATGGGGGGAGAGGAAATCACTGTATCTGAAATGGATTTCAAGCCGGATTCTCAGCATCACATTCTATTATTTCTGACAGCGACACAGCAAGCCATGCAGTCAGAATGGTCAGAACCATTATTTATCCCAACCTCATTTAATAATCATCCAGCAGTGAATAGATTAGAGCAGAGAGTTTGGAAACAGGGATTGGCAGCATGAAAAGAATAGGAAATACCTTCTGTGGCTTTTTATGTGGCGCTTTATAAAGCTTCTCCATTTTTTCTAAATCTGCCTCTAACTCAGTCTGGTAGAGGTAGAGGTCTTTTTCTAGATCAGTCTGGTTAAAGAAGGAGAAGAAGAATGGGAAAATAATGCTTAGGGTTAGGGGAAACCAAAGGAATGTTAATTTTGAAAAAAAAAATTAGCGAGCCTTTTTAATTGAAAAAGACAAAGATGGTATGGACAATACACAGAAATTCACTAGTAATTAATCACATTTCAATCATTACAGAGGAAATTGATTTAGGCATTTAAGATCCAAAATTAACAGATGCACAGCAGGCCTACTAGAATCTACTTCTACAAACCATAAAGTTATAAAACCCACCTGTAAAAAAAAAAAAAGATACTGTAACAATATTCAATAGTATGTTAGTATAATTATCATTGCAAGTCAGATAGCAAAACCACCACTCTAAACTACTGTTGATTATGTTTTTGAGAATTGTTTATTAAATCAATTCACTAGCTACTTGTTAGGCTAATGAGCTGAAGCCCAATTAAAAAAAAAAAAATCACAAGCACACAAAACCCAAGCAGTGCTACAAAAGAAATAAAGAAATAAATCCACATACACACGTACATACGCACTGGATGCTGTAGTACAACGTATGCGAGACACAATTACCTTTCTATCCTCTCTAGTAAGGATAGAGCAATCTCCAGGAGTATAATCCCAAATCTTTTTTGGAGGCTGATGGAAAGCAGAGGAAGGAAATGAGGAAATGAAGATAAGGAAAGACATCACAGAGAATATGGAAACTGGATTAGAACAGAGAGGGAATACAATAGGGGTTTTGCATCAACACTGAAAAGAAATTATATATATATAAAAAAAAAAAAACAACAACAGAGAAAGAGAGAGAGAGAGGGATAAAAACACTCTAGCACAAGTATCAGGAGATCATGGGAGGTAAAAGGGAGCATACATGCAAGTCAGGGAGGGGTTGTTTTCAGTAATGTTTGAGGACAGTTTTATTTTTGCAAGGTGCTCTGAGGCATTTTGGACTCTCTAGGAGGAGCCCACAGCTGGTGGTTAAAGCATTCTTAACACACACAAAAAAAAAAGGAAAAAAAATAATAAAAGAAAAAAACACAAAGCAAAACAAGGAAAAAAACACATGGTCATAAAAAGCGTTTGTTTTGCTCATTCTTCTTTTCAAAAGGAAAGGGTAAAACAAGGGCCTTTGATAAAGAAAAGGGAGATATCTTTCCCACCCCCAGCAGACTCTGAATACATACCATGTGAACAAATGGCTGAATTTCCAGTGTTGGCATTGTGGGGCAATGAGAACGCAGAGTTGTTATTTTCTATTTTTCTATTTTGGAGGAGGGGGGTGTTTGTGGTGGTTTTTGGCTTTTGTTTTTCTCATTGGAGATAGTGAAGTTTGGAAACAAGTTATTTAAAAAATATTCTACAGGAAAAGGCTCCTATTTCAAAATAGGATTTTTCCTGTTTTATATACATGTAAATAAATTGGGAAGGAATATTCAAAATGTAAGACCTTTGTCATATCCAAATAATGCCATGATAACCGTCTCCCATCAAACATGCACTTCACTGATAAACTCAAACAGACTTTGTTCTTACTTTGTGAAATCAAAATACGTTTACTCTGAGTTTCCAAACAAAAATAACTTTTGTTGGTTGGCAAGCTCAACTTCACCCTGTATGTATGTCCATACTGGCTTATATAACTATTTTATCAAAGCATCTCTGACAGAGAATCTCCTGGTGTCAGTCCATCAAAGGTAAGACTGAGCTACAACACTCGGGTCTTCGTCCAAAGTCCTTCAGGTTTCTTTACGGCCTGGATCTGTAGTATGAACTAGACTCACTTCTAAACTTGGACAGCCACTGTGGGGATTGCAACCACTGTAAATCCCTATTTCTTATCTATAAGATCAGCAGCTGCAGGTGAATAGGTAAGATGGTGCTACAAAGATTTAGGTTTGAGATGTGGAGGGTAGGAGGTAAGAAGACAGGACACAGACCCTTTTTCTCCAACCCCCTGCTTCTTTGTTAATAGAAAAGAGCTTGCTCAGTGCCATCCCAGGAGGGGCTGGGAGAAAAGTGCCCACAATCACAACAGAAGGCAACTGAGCTCTAGACTTACTGACCATCAGGGGTTTTTCTGGGGGGCTTCATGGAGCTGTGAAGTCACAGTCAGAAGGAAGAAGAAAGAAACCTGTGGGAATTCAGTATCAGCAGTGCCCTGGAAAATCATCCATGCTGCAGAGTGATCTCCCTGGCTGCATGTCCGTAGATCTGCCTAGAAATGCATCTGGGATGCTGGACAAGCAGAGCATTGCTTTGGCTGCCCTAGGAAGTGCATGTGCTTTCCTCAATGTAAATCCCTATTCATGGTCATTCTGGTGTGTTCAGGGAGCAATACCACAGCCTCATAAGAATCCTGTGCTGCCTTTCAGCAAGGGTGTTTCTTGCCCGTGTCACATAATTGCAGTTAAAGACATAAAATTAGGGGAAATTATGCTTTTACAAGATATATTATCTGCAGCACTAGTGGGGGAAGCTTGCTCAAACAGAATTTTTGAAAATCACAGGCCCTAGGAGATGTCACTTGAAATGCTCTGTGCCTAACCAGTAGCTGATAACAAAAGTCTGGTCCTCTCATGGCTGAACTGAGCACAGTTCACAGTACTCCATAAAGAGTACTCTGCTGGCTCTGGCCACCAAGCTCAGACGAAGCTTTGCTGAATTTGTCAGGTTCAAGAGCAGCTATCTATAGAAGTCTGAGATGGCATCCTCAATTAAAGTGCCTGATGTAATGCTGAAACAGTATGTGCTGAAACACAGAGTGGAACATCCAGACACCAATCATGCCTGTTTTTCAGTAGAAATTACATTATTTCTATGATGTGATCAGGCTAGGTACCCAAATTCAGGCAGCTATATTCTGTGCAGAGGAATTTTGTCACTTTCTTGAGAAGCGTGAGCAAAGCTTAGGTTTAAAGAAAGTCTGCCCTCTGGTGTCCACGTTCAATAGCCTTTGAAGCCAGTACTGAACCCTAAATGTTTTTTTTGGTTGTACATGGAAGGAAATCCCAGCAGTGCTCAGAAGTGGTGCGCATGAGCATTTGACAACAGACCTCAAGGAGAAAGGAGAAATCGTTGCTACACTTGAATAAATGTGAAAGGCTGATGCTGACCCTCTGATGCAGTAAGAACAGATTATTAAACAGTATTTAATAATGAAATGCAGAGCATCTAATCAGGGTAGCATTTTATGGCCTGGTTCTCAAAGTCCACTACCTCTTTTTTTTCTGCAGGTAGCCCTCACCACTGATGTGTTCCTCCATCAGAAAGGCCCTTTGACAAATAATTCAAATAATTAAGCTTTGCTTCATCCTTTTCCCGAGTAAGAAATCAAGGCTATGCTTTTTCACGCATAAAAACACAGCTCCATTTGAAAAGAAAGCACGCTGTTCTCAAACTCCTTTGGTTTCAAGGAATGGTCGGGGCTGCTCAAACAGACTGATGCACCCGGTTCAGACAACGGGCAGCTAAGTGCATAATGAAAGGAGCAGGAAGTGGGGTCATAATCTGTTATGGATAGCTGGAAATTACTGATCTATAGCTTGCAAACCAAGGCCAGAAATAAATGAGTGATTCACTTTGAATTAAAGCTATCCCAAATATTTTTAGGAAGAGAGAGAGTATAAGAGCATTGAAAGAAGACTTTCATTAGTAAGAACGGGACGTTACTGCTACTGTTAACAATAAAAATAGAGCTTGAACTGTGGTGTAAAAAAATATTGCCTTCTTGGTAAATATAGCTGGAAGGTGGGGAGTGTTGGTAAATGGTTTCAAAGTACTTTAAAGCAGTCACACAACAGCTGTTTTACATCAACACCAGAATGATGTTATGAACAATCACATTTTTAAATGAGTAAAACAACTGTTCCAGGTTTAGGGCCTAGCAAGAGATGTGACAATAATTAAAAATAATAATAATAATAATAAAAAAAAGAAGGAAAGAAAGAAAGAAAAAAGAAAAAAAAATGGTAGGTTGATTTTATTGGTCACTGCAACTATCAAACTTACCGGTTTCCCAAACTCCAATTCCGAAAAGAATTTATACCAAGGTTCATTCTTTAAATCTATCTCTTCTGGGCTTATATCCCGAGTCTAAAGGAGTTGGTGACAGGGGAATGGAAGAAAGAGAAGGATAACATTATGCAAAGAATACACAGAAAGGGACTGTTAAAGATGCAGATCCTATGGTTTCCATTCTAAAATGCTGATATTTAGCCTTATAATTTGGAATTTCTATAGCACCTCTCTCACAAAAGCCATGGACCGCTTTGCAAACATCAGTTAAGCCTAATGGCATCATTGTGAGAGACATGAATATGAATGAATTCCATTTTACAGATCAGGAGACCTACACAGAGAGATTATGCAGCTTGCCCAGAGTCACAGGGAGACTCAATGGAAGAGCTGGGAGTCAACCAGTCCCTCAGTCCTACTATCAGACAATTCCACTAAGACCAAAGCTGCATGTACTTCTTGAACTTTTTAAAATCATCCTTTGGTTTAAAAAAAGGCAGTTTTAGTGAGACACAAATCAAATACAGCAAAATACTGCATCTTTAACAGTACATGAATATGTGAGAAACCCTATTCTATACACTGCAAACAGCATGAAAGGTGGTTTTCTAAAACAAAGGGGACACAGGTCAGACAGAGAGCATTTCTGAAATTTCTGAAGGGACACAGAGAGAGAGACATTATTACTTGTTTCTGCACAAATAAATGTTAGAGAATCAGAAAAACTAAAATGAAGGAAAATCAGACAGGACAGGAAACAGTACAGTTGAAAAGAAAATTCCCTTTTGATCATACAAAACAAAGTCTGTCCTAATGCTTCATATGATGGAGGATTCTGATAGCCACAGCTCTGGGTGTGATTACTAGCAGATATCCACAAATCTCCTGCAGCCTCCTCAGAAACACAAAGAAAGATCTAGTTGCTAAACAGCATATTACTGTTGTATTTAATGAGACTGATGGAGACCACAAAGCCACTACTTCAAGATGTTTCTTTCTATTGCTTGAAATTAAAGCTCAAAAAATAACATTGGAAGTAATACAGCTATCACATTCTTCTCGACTTTGATGAGCTCTGTACAATTTTTTTCAATTATGCTGCTGATGATCCTGTTCATGGCTTTTAGATTCTGATTCAACAGTTCAATTAAATACTCTATGAAGTCTGAACATGTAAACAGTGCCACTGGTGAGATCAGAATTTTTGCAAAGGCTTAAATACACAGATGAAGCAGGCCTTTTGCCACAAGGTTTAATCTTGGCTGTTTATCATGAGACAAAACTGCCACTGAAGTCAGCAGAAATCTTGCTCCAGGATGGGCTGCAGGAATGGAGTAGTCATACTATGTTCAAACCACTCCTCACTTGCTCTTTTTGTACTGGGCCGAGGCAGCTCCCATCACAATCAAGGGAGTAATCCATTGCCTACTTCAATCGGCAGTAGATCATGCTCCAACCAGGAGCAACTTCACTGAAGTCAATGAAGGGACACAGGTGTGAAAAGAAGTTCGTTTCAGGATCTTTAAAAAGTGATGGACCTTGATTGCACTTGGAGGGAAAAAAGACACAGTAATAAGAAACTCCAGGTCCCAGATCAGACTTGATTCTTATGTTTCTATTGATTTAAACTGCTGTACAATGCTCGTGTTTCAGCACAAAATCCATGGTATGTTTTTCAGGGTCGTTCATCTACCTACTCCATGTATAGATCAATGTCTGAGCTATTAAGGCATAGAGTCCAGTTTACATTTGGAATCCCACATGCAATTAGCACTTCCAATCAAATCCTTTAAATTAATGCCTATATCGAACAATTACACCTTTATCTAACAAACTGGCTATTCACTAATAACCCCACTCAAGTGCTTACAGTATTGCACTTGTAGCCTGAAGGACACTGATTCATGGTGATTTATGCAAGACTGGCTGAGGTTAGCACCACCTATCTGCCTTGCCAAGTCTTCCCAGTTAAGCCTGCAGAATGAGACTTCTGTATGTCCCCTAGCCATCAAAACTGGCATCTTACTCACTAACTCAAAATGAAATCGGTAACAGTTCACTTAGTACTCCAGGTTATGCACCTGTGTAGCTGGGGAGCCTGTTCACATTCAGTTTTGCCACCCCAGCCATGGCTGAGGAATAAAGCAGCCAGGGGGCCATATCCCAGTGCACCTCAGAAGCATCCCCTAAAGCACATTACAGGCACTCTAAAAATTACTTTTTTTGGTGTTTAAAGCTAATGGCATCAGAAGAACACATAAATTGAACCATCCTGCTTTGTTGTATAATTCCTTCAACTCTACTGCTGGGCCCTAGAAAAAGTACAACTGGCAAAACAGCTGCTGAAGAGGTCAGTGTCAAACATGGATTAAAAACTAGGGTTAGTGATCCATACTTAACACAGAAAACAACATGTCCAAAAGTAAAGAAGCCTCTCAGTCACCCTGGATCTTGCTTTATAGAGAGAGACAATGTTAAGAAGTTATGCAAAACAGTTTTCTAAACAAAATATACAGGAAATACACCACATGAGCACTGCAATGCAAACATAAGGAGTCATATTGGAATGGAACTGGACAAGCACTCAGGCAGTGTATTACATTCATGGGATCAAGGTACAGAGTAGGATAAGACAAACATTACCATCTTTTCGCTGTTCAGAACTGAAGACTTTCCTGGCTGATAGTCATAAATGCTCCTGGGCTCCGCACGGTATTTTCTAGTGTCCACCTTCTTGTCTGGAGGCTCCCAGTCAGTCCTGAGGAAAGAAAGATCAATTAACACAAAACGCTGTGGTTTCCACGGAGACAAATACTTTCTTTTGACAGACGCCTTCCCCTGTTAATCCTGGTTTAATCAGGGTACTTCTTTCATCTAGGAAAGAAACCTGCTGCAAGAGGCCCAGTTTAGATAGGGCTCTGAGCATGTAGTTGTTTTTCTACAGCAGGCAGAGTTTGACAGAACTCAAATACTGAAACCACTGGAGCATAAGGGCTTCTTCCTTGTACTTTCAATAAACTGCCAGACTTTCATATCTTTCCTGATTGGAAATAGCTTAATAATGGACTTCAACTAAACTCACAAGTACCAACACATCCAAGTTTTGAGCAGAACTCAGATAAAATCTCATTTTGCTAAACCCCTTCTTTTTGGTCACGTCACTGATTAACTGACTACTGTGCAGTACCTGGAACTGCTCTTGACTCTGGTGGCACTCTGAGATCCAAGAAATGGTCTTTTCTACAGATAAGAACCCATTACCTCTGACTGACATTTGTAAAAATAGCTTGTAAATAATAGCTTGTAAAAATAGTCCATTAACTATCCAAACAACTATAATTTTGTTCTGTATACACACTGGCACAGCTCAGACAGTATTAGTCATAACACATGTAGTGTCCATATCCTATGATGTCCAGCGCCTTCCCAAAAAGTAGTATATTCAAAGCGGGGAGAATTCTGCAGGACATTAAATATTCATTGCCCAATTTTTTTCCTTCATTTGGTAAATATATTCTTTGCTGTTACAATGAGGTTTAAAATACATGGTAACAAACAAAACAAAAGATCAGAATAGAAGTAATACTGAAATATCAGAAATGACACACCTAACTAGAACCTGCTTCCAATAAAGTCCATGTGGGTGGGATTCTCAGAGAAGAATAGTATAGAATTTATTTATTTATTTATTTATTTATTTATTAACCAAGGCTCAACATAAATTCAAATGCTTTTCCTCTGCAATTATTGCTATTTGCTTGTATTCAGAGGTGCCTTTACAGTGTCACACTGAGCAGAGATCTTCTGCTGTGCTCCTGTGGTAGGTACTGTATAGACACGACATCCAGGAAACACTCACCCCAGAAGGAAGCTACCTATCTAACAGAGGGTGCGATGCCTGGTAACAACCAAATACAACCACAGAGAGACTTGCAATGGGTGACTGCGCTATGACAATAAAGGAGTTCATGGGTGCCTGGTAGAATAATCTGAATTGAAACTACACTTCTACCTCCCCAAAAAGTTTAACTGGACTTGTGGACCTAGATCCTCCACCTTTGTTCCCTTCCCATTTACAGCTTTCAGAGATTCTTCCAGTACTGATCCAAACATATCTTAGTTCAGGTCACCTTTCTGGGCTTGACTTCCGCGATGAAGAACGGTTTGGCAATGGCAAAGTGGCAGACCTCTTAAACACCTTCTCCGAGTCGATATTGTCCATCTCACTCTTGGAGCGGGGAACTGAAGGCTGGCTTCTGGCTGTAGAGTAAATCAAATGTAGGAATGTTAGTGAACAGGATGGGAGGCCAACAAATATATCCTTTACATACCCCTTATGTCTGAAAGATTACACAAGAAATAGGAATTACTTACTCTCATCAGAATAGGAATAACGAGGAGAGTATGAATCAGAATCTTCATCTGAAAGACAAAAGCATTTTGCAAGTGAGATGAAAAAGCCCCAGAGAAGCATCAGAGATCCTTTTCATTTCTTATACTAATACACTGGACATAATTTGAGAGTAATCTGCCCAACACTTACCACAAAGAGGATCCTAAAAAAAGAAAAATCTTTTTGAGGTTTAGATTGCATTTAAAAATAATTTATAAATGAGATATAAATATTAATGTTGTACTTACACTAATACCTTTCTCCAGTCTCTCAAAGCACTTTAAAAATAATCACTTTTTGTCACAAAACACCTCTAGAGCAAGTGTTATTAGATCCACTTTATCAAAAGCTGAAAGGTAAATCAAGGATCTAAAAGATGAAGTATATACCTAAAATTACTCATCAAGTGTTAGACACAGTAATAGGTCTGAGGAGTCCTGCTCTCAATCACACATGATAATCAGTGGGCCATCTTCCTTGTATTAAGTAGCACACCAAACTGAAGTATGTTCACAGACTCATATTATCTTTTAAGCACAGATATACGTGTGTGTATTGTGCCAGGAATGTTACTTGGACCAAGAGACTGTCCTTGTCTGAAGAGCTTACGTTTTAAATAAGAAAGATACACCTAGATAATGTAATTGAGATGTTCAAGCAGCTCTATAAAGGCTAGCAGTGAACATCATCCTAGAGAGTATTTCTGGCTTGATCAAAAGCCTAGCACTATCTTTCCACCATCTTCAGCATGCTTTGGAGTAAATCCTCAATGAACCACATATAGTAGCAGGGGGAGTTGGGCTCAAAACTGGAAAGTAGACCCACAGGCCCATCACCTTTCTCTACAGATGAGGTTCAAACTAGCCAGGAAATATACATGAGATATGTACAGGACTTCAAGGCAAAACGCAGAAAAATATAATGCAATGACTGCAAAGAAAACTTCAAGCAAAGGTATTACTATTATCTCTGTGAATAAACAACTAAAAGTATCAGAGAAAAATACAGAAAACCAGAAATATACAAAGAAAATATTATACTATACAAGTGTCACATGAACTTAGTGATGTCAATCAACAGATTGAAAAAATCTGCAGCTTCTCTCTCAAGAAGGACGTCAAGGAGCTGCTTCACCCAACTTCATCCCCTGGAAAAACAATTTGGCTAATACAGCTGACCTCAGCTTGCACTTGTGGCTTAATCGAGCCTTTCAGAAAGGCTCAAAGAAGTCTTAACTCTCAGCTCCTCTGTTGAGTTCTTGTGGAGAATGAATTAAACTGAAGGTTTAAGTTCCAAGCAGATAGTTATTGATTCTTCAGTGCTTATTATAACCTTCAGGCTAAAAAAGTAATGAAGGACAATTTTCAGGCCAATTTCCATGATTTAGACCTAAATGACAGAAAATAAATATTGATCTACTTTATGTTATTATACTGAATTGTTGAAAAAGTTGACTGCTATTCCCATATAAAAGATGGGTTTATTCAGGTAGCAAAATACTCGGTAAGCCACTGTCTGTCCCTACAAAAACATGTAAACATATCTAAAAATATCTTCGCACCCATTCAGTTCTTGTATTTAATGTTAGTGATCAATGAAAAAATCGATCTACTTACTTGAAGAGAAATATCAATATTTGTTATCGATTATCATTCAGATAGGAAAAACAGGAAAAAAGATCACTTCAGATAAATGCAAGATTCCAATTGCAAATATTTTAATATCTACAATAAGGAAGACAGGTATAATGTTTTATCTCTTCAAGTACCTTTTGAAGAATAATATCTGTGTTTTCTCCCCTTTTACAACAATGAATACTAAAACACAGAAAACTGGAATGACTCAATAAAGTTTAAGGAGTAAACCAGAGGTGAACATTAGAATAAGATCTCCTGCTTCTCAGAGCTGCATTTTATCTATGGGACGCTCCTTACTGGAGCTGGGTATCACCAGTTTGTACTTTCAAAATATATTTCTTCTTTGTGAGAAGAAACAGCTCCCCTGTACTTCCTAGCAAATCTGTAGTTTTTCCTTTTTTTGAAAAGAAAAAAAAAAGGGGGGGGGGTTTTTTTTTTTTTTTGGTTGGCCAAAATCTCTAGATTTCAATATCCTTAAACTTTGAAGGCATTTTAAAGAGAAACACAAACCTTAGTGTTTTTAGACCATCAACCCAAGGCAAAAAGACTATGACACTTAGATTGCATGAAATTTGAGGCTTGAGGTTTCAACCCCTCTGTGTATAAGCACTCTGCAGTTGAATGCATCACTTTCAAATGTTATCTGAACATGAAACATGGACTTCAACCCTGCTATGTCATTAGATATTCTGGATTCCTTATCGACAAAGGAATCCAAGCATGTGTTAGAGAAGCATTTCCCAATGTACTGAGAATAAAGAGCAAGCATTCGGTCCAATAAAATTTCAACTACCTAAACCAGCAAATTACTTTCATCTGCACATTCGTAAGCGCATAGGGGACATTTATGGGAAACCAGACTTTTAATACACTAAGATCATTGGTTTTGCAAACTACGTTAGTTCAGACAAGAGTAAAATGAATTCTCAAACTTCATTACAAACAAGAAAATTGAATCACTGTAAAATTCCTTTAGCAACTAGTTATTGAGGCTCTTTGTTTCTCTCTCATCCATACTGAAATGCCATTCTGCCAACAGTAGATGATTTATACTACATTGTGATTTGCTAGACAGGACTCTTCACCTGCAGGTTTCACCAAGAAATAAACATATTAGATACCTCTATGACACTAGTCCATATTCATTGTCACACTGAAATGCACCTTACATCCCCTATTCTTTGAGCATCTCAGCTGGAACCCAGGTTGAATGCTTATTTTATTTATTTTTTTTTTTTACACAGTACCCACCAAATGTTTAATACAAACACTGAATAAAATGGTTAATTAACAGTCTCACTAGGGTTGGCTTGAGGCACAGGCTAAATAGGCAAGTTCCTAAATTGCAGGATCCAAAGAAATAGCAAAACACCAAGCCAACAAGGCTGTCACCACCAACAAATTTCTAATCAGGAAACATCTGCATGCCCAATATGCGCAGCAGATTCCAATGTTTTTCATATATCAGTATTTTCATACGCATGTACATGGTTATAGGGTTGTCATGACAGTAAATACAATTCCATCATCCCTGAAACATGACTGACAAAGGATTCTAGGTTGTACTTGAAGTTTAAAAGAATCTGCTGGGCACATGAGGAAGCTGGTGTAAATACAGTGTTACAAGTTGCAAGATATGCTGACAAGACTGTCAAAATCTGTCCTTGCCTAGATATGCCAGTGCGCATAAGACCAGCCCTGAACCCATATTAGTGAGTTATATTTATTTTAAAGGACTACATCAAGGGACTGATCCAAAACCCACTGAAGCAAGCAGTCATTTCACCAATAGACTTCAGTGGAATTTTGGTCTGGCCCTATTACTGTGTTAATAGTCAAAAACAGAAGTGAATAATTAAAGAAACATATTGATTTAAAGGGGGGGGGGGGGGCAGAATAAATCTCAGTTAAACCGCATCTTTACATGTATGTCAGCGTTTTAGGCATGTTAAATAATCACTGCACACACATGGCTAAGTACAACTGATAAGCGCATAAAACCAAGCAAACCCCAGGTCTGCAGCATTAGTCAACTACTAGTTAGAAAGCCAGAGGAGCACTGCAAAGCCAAAAGGCGGCATACAGTCAAGGCAATGCTTAGAGTGCAGCAAATAATTATGATGCAGGATAATGCTCAGCAACTAGAAAAAACTCCAGGAAGAAAATAAATGGACAAGGCAGCATTTGTGCAGAAAAATATATAGGGTCCTTTATTTTTACCTTCAGAGATAGGGCTAGGAGTAGACGCAGGAAACTGGTATGTAGGAGAATAAGGATTGTCTTCTGCAGCAGAGAAAAGCAGTGGATTTTGAGACTATCCACAGTGAAGCGGAGGTTCTGCTTCATCCCCCAATTTCCTACCACCAGATGGTTTTATCGTTTACTTTAATAACACTTGTGTAAACATCATTGTACTTTTAAAAAGATTAATGGATTAGCAAAGACTTAGTTATTTTATGCATCACACAAGAAGGTATGCTGGGCATAACTGAATTTCCAGCTAGTGTATCAAATGGATAACAGAAATCTAGAACCTGAATCTAGTTACTATTACGGTGCTATAGTACAGTTAACTCAAAGCACGAGACAACATACACTCTGACTAAGCTTCTGGTACCTTCAGGTTTTTGCTGGATTTCAGGAAGTTCAGGAAATATGTAGGTAGGGCAATAAGGGTTTTCTTCAGGAGTGTCTAAGGAGAGGAACATGGTTTGAAAAAAGAACAGAGAGTAAAGATTTAAAGGGGAAGAATGGAGAGACAAGAATCCACACAAGCTGCAGAACAGTCTCTCACATGCTGACATTACAGCATAACGCTACCCAGATGCTTTCTTGCTCATTGCTGCCTTGCATGTAGAGGCCCTGGGGGAGATCCTGGAGGCAGAAAGTACTGAGCTCATTCTCTACATCCTGAAGTACAGGCTCTGGCTGAGCTGAAGAACCTGTTATGAGTGCTGGGAGGAGGAAATTGTTCAGTTCTTTCTCATTCCATCCAATACAATGCAGTGCCTATATATGCACAAAGCTCACCATGACAGCATCTGCAGTGGCAAATACAGCTCCAGTTTTGCATGCTATAGGGTTTGTTATGTAAGCACAGTTCTGAATTGCATTTGCCTGGACATTAGGCTGGTCAGAGCGTTCAGTCTGCAAACACTACTGCAGCCATTTCTCACACAGAAGAAAATGTGAATGTATCAGCAGCCAGGCACAGAAGTGCCTCAAAGTAGTGGATTCCTTGAGAACACACCGTGATGATGTTTGCAAGAGCTTACCACAATTTTGAACTTTGAAAGAAGAAAATCTGAGGTTTTGAAGAGAGAATTCAGATTCTGAATTCCCCCAAATCAATGCATATCTTTCCATTGGTTTCAGTGTGCCTCAAACCAAGCTCTATTAGGCAGGTACTAAAGCTTTAAAGTGTAAAAAGTTCTCTTGTGTACAGTGCTGTTTCAGAGAGGACTTCCTATCAATTAGAAGTGTTAGGGGCAGGGAGGGTCAGCTGCTAAAGATGAAGTTCAGGGATCTGTTTTCTCTAAGTATGAAATTAATTACAGCCTTCTGATTTCGGTTCTCAAACAGCCTTCATGAAGGCACTGCAGTACACCTCAGAATAACTCAGACGTTTCTTTGGACTTCACTATTTTGTCACCTTTGTCTCCGGAGATGTTAAATACATCAGTTGTGTTCTGTGGTGCAGAGTAAATACTAGTTAACATAAAAGGCTTTTATTGATCATCCATAGTACAATTCTTCACATATCTGAAACAAAGTATTGTTATGATGGTCTTTTGAAGTAAATAAAAATATCTGTTTTACAGTACCTCTGTTTAGCTTGTGGATCTGTTTGAACATCGTCTTGTACCAGTCCTTCGATCTGTCTGTATTCTATCAGAAAAATAAATATGCAAATAAATAATCACAGACATGAATTCTACCAGCACTTCAAAGCTTTCTTTCTAAAACAAACAAACAAACAAAAAAAACAAATCTTGCAGCAGCAGTATGGTTAGAACCCTGATTCCTACTTCATTTATTATGTTTACCTGAAAATCAAGGCTATAATAAAATATGAGTAATTTCACTCTGACGTAGAATTTCGTATCTAATGAAGCTACAGGCTTTGCTCTAGTTTAATAATACTTTGATAATACTTTGAAAGTTCTTTAGGGGTTATGTTCTAGCCCGTGTAGAACTTTACATTGTGCAGAAGATTGTCTGCTGTAATCCAATTTTATTATATTCATCTAAAAGCAGACACTATGCCTAGTTTAGTCATATATGCCGATTTCCTCTGTATCAAACGGACAGTCAGACACACGTAGTGCTCAAGTCACTCCAGACACTAGTTGTAAGAATGAGTTGTTTTCATTATGATTTCCCCAATCACTGAAGTAACTTACACATGTTGTTTACAAGAGATAACTGCCTTTAAGATGGTTAAAATAATGCAAGATTAATCTCTCTCCCTTAGCTGCTAGCAGTGAATGAACAATATTCTCAAGTAGGATGAAAAGAGATGATCATATTTATTTTTTTAACCTGATACAGCTGAAACATGTTATTGATAACAAAGCTGGTAATAAGATATGCTGGAACTAGAATTACATCTTCTATCTTTGCAGCCCCTGCAGCTTTAGGGAATACCCTAAGTCTCAAGACAGGCAGAATCTGGCCCATATTTTTACAGTGATCACTCGTCCAGCATTGTCTTACCCTCAGTGGAATGCCAATATCGTCAACGGAGGTATCAGGCATGTGCTGAGGGCTCCTGACAATTCTTCTCTTCTCCTCCATTGACCTCTTTTCACTTGGTGCTATCTCCTGAACTGGCTTGTCCCGTGTGAGTGCCAAATCTACTTTATCAGAAACTAGTCTGTCTGGCACTGAATCTGGAAATGAAAATAGAAGATTATCATCTCATTCCAGCATTCTACCACTTTGCTGTATTTCACTTTCTTTTAAGGCAAAAATCTTAGCAAATAGTTGATGAGACAGACTGTGTCACCATCAGCTGTGGCCAGCAGATGGACTGAAGGAATCTACCAAGAAAATATTTGGTATGAGCAAAAGCAGGTTAGCATCTCTGTGGTAGTCACCTTCACACACCTCGAGATAGGCTCAGCTATTATGTCAGACAAGAGATATTTGGTTTTGGAGACTGCTTTTTTGGTCTAATTAACAACTCCACAATCTCATTCTTCACCTTTTTCTGCTGGTGATTTCAATCTAACAGAGCAGCCCATGTGGCAGTGAGGCACTATTTTTTAACAGCTTGCACTCACCTGCCTGACAATCCTATTTGTTACAGTCAGTATGTGATATTTCCAGGTCATGTTTGTGCCCTAACCAGAATTTGCAAACAACAAATTACTATACTCTTGGTTAGCACATGCACAATTCCTCTCTATGAGGGGAAACAACTAATTGCTGCAGCCTGCTTTGCTTCCACCTGGAATCCCTTGATGCTGCCTGACTGACAGCCATAGGTAGTAGCAGGCACCAGCACCCCTGGGCAAGGAACCAAGGGAGCTCACACTGCTCTGAAGATCTGCTATGCTCTGGAGAGCTGCAGCACTGCAGTCCTTAGGCTCTGCTGAAAACTTTTTCTATGTGCATGTCTGGGGAGGAAACATCTGTGATTTCACAGTCTGCCTCATCAAGGCTTTGCTGGGTCCTATCCTTTTTACATCACTGCATGCATTGAAGAGAGAGAAAGGGGTTTTATTCACATGCACATCACCATGCTGCCCAAAGCCATTAAAGGTGAAGGAAAATGAAAGAGGCAGTTAGCAGAGGAAAAGCTCGTGCACAACAAAGCTTTGGTCTATTGGTACCCCGAGCAAACACAATTCTGTCCTGTGAAACTCTGTACTTGTAGGATTTGTGTTTGGTGATTTCAAGCCAATCACTCAATCTTTGTCTTCTTTTTCTTAAAAAAAAATGAAATAACATTTATGAAAGGTCAAAACGGGGCAAAGCATCAATTAAATCCTTGTTTAGCTTTTTCATCCTGTTTCCCTTCCCTGGGAATGCAGACGCACTTTCGGTCCTTCTATGTTCCTGGTGCAAAGGACTATTTTATATGAAGTGCTCAGTTTGTTCCCCTCCAACTGGAAGAATTAACAG
The DNA here is from genome assembly GCF_964211825.1 of Aythya ferina. Taxonomy (NCBI): domain Eukaryota; kingdom Metazoa; phylum Chordata; class Aves; order Anseriformes; family Anatidae; genus Aythya; species Aythya ferina. The sequence goes on along the minus strand of NC_140302.1, from coordinate 17,058,771 downwards.
CTAAATTCCACACTGAACTATTTGCCACAGCTCTGATGATTTCATAAGTACTGGTGGAGGCATATACCAGGCTCTGAGGTATTTAAAAATCAAATAGCCAAATCTGGTGCCTGACCATACAGATAACCAGGCTGCACCAGGTAGTACATCCCATGGCACCTGAGCCATCCTTTTCCAGAGCAGCAGCATCAATATGGGGTCATGCAGCAACAGTTTTACCACTGTGTGGCAAATGTGAGAAGCAGGGGGATGAGGTGGCAGGCAGCACCTTTGTGGTTGTTTGGACACACTGAGAGCAGGTGCAGGCCCAGCTGTACAAAACAGGCTTCATTTGCGGATCAATGATCATTTGGGCCAGAACAAGCTGCACCATGAGTTAGCTCTAGTTCAGAGAATTAGAAAAAAAAAAAAAGGAGTTCCTGATCATGAAGGGAAACACCTTGTGAAAGAGAAAACCAACAGGAAACCTCTGTCTGGGCTCGCAGGCCAGCTTTAAGCTCACAGCTGAGCGGTGTCCACTTGGCACCACCAAAGGAAGGAGCAGGGAGACAGCTGGGGGCAGCCCATCACCTCAATAAGGGGCAGCATAAAAGAGAGAGAGGCTGGTGCAGCAGCCAGAGGAGCCCGGTGGAAGAAGTCAGACTAGGCTCCGCAGAGCCTGCTAGACCTGGTCCCCCACAGCAGAGCCAGAGCAGTGGCTTCCTTGTATTTTTATTTGTAATGTTTTAAAGTGTTTTATGTTTTAAGGAGGAATAAACTAATAATTTAGGACCTAAGTATATTAGCATGTCCAGAGAGTAACATTTGGAGAAGAGACTGAAATCAGACATTTCAGTGATCTGGACTAAACCAGGACAAACATTTATTTATTGTTACAGTTCCCAGGACGTGTGCTTGCTCAAGGTACTCCACAAGCTAGCAGAGCTGAAGGAGCAGCTTTGCTCCAGCAGAGGCAGCAGTTGGGAGGTAGTAGACCTTTCACATCATACCTGCCAGGCTACTAAGCCTTTTTTGCTGTTCTGTGGTAAAGGAAGAAACAAAACAAAAAGAAATACAGAACAAATGGGTGAGACAAACAGCAAGTGCTCCGGTGCTGCACTTCTGACAGGCAAGAAATACGCTGCAGACAGAACAGCAGCAGCTGCTGGAGAGAATCTGTTTTCAAATACCCTGCCAAAGTGACAATCCACAGCCTCTTCTCCACACAGCAGCCTCGTGAATAACACAAATTTTATGATGCAGTGACCAATACATTTGCAAAGAGGTGTTTTTTGTTTTTTATTTTTTAATAGAGAGAATGGAAAAAGTTGGACAGGAGACAATTTTAAAAATAACAAACTCTCAGTCAAACAACTTGATAAATAACTGTTACCATTAAGTACATTTTAAAACAATAATGCTGTAGCATGTTGTAGGGATATAGGAAAGGACCAAGCCACTGTTGGTGTGCTGAGTCTCATCACACACTACTGCACCACAGACTGAATGATTTGCCCCCAGCCAGTTTCAGAATGATCACTGTTTTAGGGCCTTCCATCTCTGAGTTCCCAGACTAGGACATTTGTGGTAGCTTCCACAGTGCTTCACCACCGTGAAGCTGACACTCGGAACTGCTTTCTAATGGATGCCCAAATGACTTATCCAAGTCATGGCTAGGAATAAAGAAAGGATTCTTAGATCTATGTTCTCTGCTCTACCCGCTCCCCAGTAATCAATCCAGTCAACCAACACAAAAGACATTTGAAAAGAAGCTATTTTACTGACATACAAAATGCAAACACTCTTGAATGCTCATAGAGTTAATGCAAAGATATACCAAAACTTTAATATATTAATCACACCTGTTAAATATTCATAATAAATCATGCCATGCAATGTCTGTCTACCCAGGAAATAACTGTGTAGTAGGTGAAACACATCCTCCAGTTGTATGTTGTTTACTAGCAGAACCTACCTTCAATGGACATTTATACTAAATGGAGCAACTTAGCAAGAGAGGACGATATGTCTCTTCATTAAGGGCAGCTCCCTTGCCAATATGTATGAACTTTGTTCTTTAATCCCAGTGTTTTTGCTCTGTTAACCACCAAGGGCAAGCTGCTTGCGTGCATTATGCTCATGTGATAGTTGTCAACATATGACTGTGTGCAATTAGGAAAAGAAAGGGTTTGCAATCTGAAGCCAATAAATAGATGGGAATCACCTACTGCAGGGTTTGCTCTTCCATGCAGGCCATCAGGAGTCAGTCTTGTGTATTATGAGAGAGGAGAAAGGATGCAAGGATGATCTCAGCTTCAGTCACTGCTATTGCTGAAGAGAACTGTGTTCAGTCACTAAGGTCTTCTGGCAAAAATAATGGTGTTTTAAAGATCCATGCTAGAGAGTTCTTCCCTGTCTCTTCATCCATGGGGGAGAGAATATCATGGATGAATAGCATTTTCATGAAAAAAATGTATTTATCTGAAGTGTGGGTTTTCTTTTCACTTCTGTCTCTGACTAGAGAAGAGAGCTGTTGATAGATAGAAGCTGAGGAGGGGGAGGCATCTGCTATTTCACTCTCCCACCTGACCAAAATCAGCTTGCAGCCCCAGGTCCACACCTGCTAATGAGGATTTTATCCTTGATCTTGTGTTCCAGGATGGTAGGCAAAGGCCAAAGACTTGTAGGCTTCTCAGAGAAAGGGCTAAGTAGAAGAATATAACTGCTGGCAATAGTAAAGGAATGATTAAACATGCCTTGAGAGTTCCCAGAGAAGCAGTGGAAGAGACTAACATTGGAAACTAATAACAAAAGGGGGAAGAGGAAACAAATATTTGAGTAGATTTATTGAAAAATTATGTCAAAAAAAAATAAAATCAAGGCACCAACAACTGTGAAGGGAAGAAATTCTTTCTTTGGTGCTAGGAATGAACTAGAGGATGTGAAATGACTTGTTTATAAGCATTAATGGTATTGTTCGCATTGCTGTCAGTAATACCAGTTGGTATCATTGAAATCCAGTAGAAACAAACAGATCTCTCATCATGACTTACCAAGTAAGATCAAGCAGACAAAAAAAGAGAGGATATGAAGTATCTTCTGTGCTTCAAAAATCATTACCTGTTTCTAAGACTTTTATAGCACCAAAGCAAAGTATCTTACATGCTTATATATTAATGAACTAGCAAATAAAGTATAAGATATCACCTACTGTCCTATTTGCTACAACTGTCCCTCCAAAGAGTAAGATAACAAGCTCCTGAAAGATTAATCAATAATCCACTGACGAGAAAAAACAAACAAACACACATTATTCATCAGGAAGACTAACTGAACTACTGGAGACTTCAGACTACCAGCATTAAGATGACCTTGAAATTTCTAACTCTAAGGGTATTCATAGCACATATGAGGAATTTATATTAAACCTGTTCTTGACATAAAGAAATTGATTTGAGAACAAAATATAATTAACTATCAGGGGAAGGGGGACCATAATCCAATAAAAACGTTATGTGCCATTAGACCAAAACAGCTTTGAATGAATAAGATCCATAAAGATGAAACCAAATATGAATCATGTCAGCCAGGGGAGAAACACAGGAGATCACTAAAATCTAAGAATCACTTAAAAAACACATCAGTTACACTACAAAAAAAAAGTCTTAATGCTATGCTGGAATAAAGTCTAGATAGGAGAAGAAGCATAAGTAACTGAGAAACTCTTAATGCATTGATAGAAAAGTAAGAAAACATACCTATGAGTAAATAATACATGCTAGGAAGTACAAGATGACGACAATGGAAGTGAAAATTCACAGAATGTTCAAGAAGACTCATCAAGAGAATTCAAGGTTCATGAAGAATAAACAGAAACCTACTGATAGTCTTGGTATTTTACCGAATAGGCACACTGGAACTGCTTGTAAGAGGGCTGAAAAGATGATGCATCCAATCATTATTTACATTCTGTATTTTGAGGAGGGGATGAAGAAAAAAAGTCTGACGTCCTACTGCCTGGTGGAGAAATGCTTTCCACTTCAACAGTACCTAAGGTCCATGCTGAATGACAACTGAGGTCATCTGCTTGAAAATCAGCACGCTCATGTAAACTGTACTGAAGACTTTCAGAACAGTTTTCTAAATAAAGCATTTTCAGGAAGGACAGCTTGCTGGACTGTTGACATTCATCCTCAGTATGATTTGGAATACAAAGGAAAGTCCACAGGACAGGAAGGAGGTAGATGTGATAATATTTGAGAAGCATAAATGCGACTGCCAGATGTCTGTCACGTTGACAGTAATCCCAGGAAAAGAATATATCGTAATGACTAATACAAGATTTTATTATTGAAAACGGCATGGCACATACAGCATCAGTTGATACAGATTGATGATTAAGGTGCCTTGTCAAACCAGCTCAATATGATTCTTGCAAATTACAAGTTTGATTAATAAAGACTGGAAAACATGCATCAGAATACAGTTACCATAGCTCAGTCATGTTGCTTATCAAGTTGTGATCTATACACTGACAAAAAATGTTGTAAGAGAAGCTCTTCAATATATCAGGCTACAGTATCATGAGGGCTGATGGTCAGAGGCAAGACATTCAAGACAGAACAAATTGTTGTTCGTGAAGGTAATTGATCAAGAGAACAACTTGACATCACTTGTCTCAACGCCAGTGTGTATACGGACCATTGTATTATACGAGTTTGTCCCTTGTGCTCTTAAGATCTACAGAGAGAAAATATTCTTGTTTGGCACATGCTTCAAAATAGTCCAGATTTAATATCAAAAACCTACTAAAAATATCCCTGCTTAAGGAAGGCAACAAAAAGATTTGAGATAAAATGGCTGCCTCAGATAATGTTCTCTCCTCTCGATACAGATAAAACATTTGGGAATCTAGGCACCCTCATTCAGGAGGGCATACACAAAGCTGCTTCAGATGCTAGCAGAAAGGAAAAGATATAATCTATTTACATGAGTGATACAATCAGCTGGGCTACAGTGAGGACACTATCTTTGGAGCCAAAGACAGAAGACTGTTTTACAAAGGCATCGAAGAAAAAAATAAAATACCTTGAGAAACACAAATGAATGGACCAATGAATGCTTTTAATTAGACTGATTAAAAGGAGATGAGTGCAGGCCTTTCCTTTATTTTCTGATATATTTTTTTTCTTTGGAAAATGCAACTTGCCATAGCTTATACACATGTCCAGTTACAGACCTTTCCCTCAATGTCAGAGTGGCTTCTGATCTACGGGTTCTAAGTAGAAAAAGTACGCATTGCCCCTCACCTCTGTATTGTATGCTCTGGTCACCACAATTCATGAAGGCAGCTTTATTATCTCGTAGTAGCATGGACTTCATTGTCCATGGCACACACGTTCTCTAGTTTCTTGCAGTTCAACAGATTACTCAGTTTGAGTCCAAATACCTATCTGTAAGTCTCCTTACCTCGATTGTGCTGCAAGAGGACAATAGTGGGATTGACGATTGTGGTAGAGGGATAGGCAGATGACGATTTGTTGATTGACGTGAAGGAGGTTGAGTAGTCAGTGCCAGTGCTAGGCTGGGACACTTCATTTAGCACAGGACCTGGGTCCTGAAAAGTAGAGCAACATACCATCAGCATGCAGGAAAATTACAACACTGGGAAAATCCGAAGAAAAAAGCCATTTTAGACTGAACGATAAGCATAATCACAGCAAGTTTTAGTAAAAAGAGGCATAAGCACGAGCATTACCTTGCTTCACGTATGTACCCTGCTCCTTGTTAACGTGATTAGTTTGCTAAGGCAGTACTATGGTTCTTTGGTGTTGGGTTTCACAACTCCAACCCCAAAAGAAGGCACTAAATTAATTCTGCTTCCTGAAGCAAACACAGGGTGCAAAAAAAAAAAAAAAAAAAAAAAAAAAAAAAAAAAAAAAAAAAAAAAGGCAATTCTGGTTGTGGGGAAAGATGCAGACACTCTTCCCCTGATACATACACACACAAACATTTTTTTTTGGGAGGGGGAAGTTGTTTTAAAAGAATTCCTTTCATTGCAAGAAGTCAAGCATGCAAAACTCATGCAGTTCTGGAGTGAAACATTATTACTGCAGCTGGTATGGTAAAGAAGGTCCAGGAAATTAGGTTAGCACCATCGCTCAGGAGACCGCGACACATCTACATGGTTAAAATCATGAAAAACAAAACAAAACAGATAGAGCATAAATAGCAGGATTCTTGCAAGGAAGATACTCAACATGGCTTTGCTGCTGGAACATGTTTAGCAAGCTGCTCTTGCTTTCCTAATGCATCCAGCTCCATTGTTTATTAATTTCAAACCCACCTTTCGTATCACCACAGCTCTGGTTGCTCTGTAGAAATACAAGTTGTGGCCACTGGGAGACTTAAAAAACTAGTTCATCTTTGAAAACTCTCAGTCCAAGAATATCAAGCTTTTGTTGACAGTAAGGGGAAAAGATAAAGAAGGGGTGATGGCATAAGAATGCATGCACCAGTTTAGGCTGAGATTTTTCAAAGCTTCTTGAGGAATCTGGACGCACGATTACAATTAAAGTTAAGGGGGAATAAGCATCTAATCAGAGTGAATGTGGAATAATGGTGTACCAAATTTTTGCACTTCTACTATTCCATCATCAGATTGGAATGCTGCAGGCTACTGGTGTGTGAAATGGAGCTGAGCATTCAGGGGGATTTTAATCACCGTTGGAAAAAAAATAAATCAATAGACAGACTATTACTCCAGAAGAATCCTTTCTCCTGGTGTTTATGGCTATGTGCAAGTCAGTGCCCTTCACACCCACCAGTGTCAGTGGAAAGGACTTACAGGATGAGATAAGGGGCTGAGCCTGGGCCAGAGATCAGAGACAAATCATACTGAGAATTTGCTGTAATCTGAAGAAGCATCTACAGTCAGTCCAGCCTAGAGGAGAAGGGTAGGCTGGATAGAGCTATGTTGCTCCAAGAAGCATCTTGATCAGGCAATAGACATTTCATAAGGACAGAAGAGAAGGTTTCTAACCAACAGTCTTCAGAAATAGGGGTCTAAGAGACATTTTGCCCTATTTCACTGGTTGGGATAATATTCTCAGCAACGCAATCTGGAAGAGGTAGGAGAGATGTGCTTGAGCTTCACTTTGATAACTAACATACAAAGAATCCCAAAAAGAAAAGGGGAGTTAGATCTAGGCTTAGGAGTCCCAGTTAAGTCACCAATCTAGGTGAACAAAGACCCCTTAAATCACTGTGGAAAACAGCTCTCTGGCCACATGCCTGAAGTGAGAATGCATGAAACTAACGTTTCAAAACTCATCTTATGAAAGCCAGGTAGAAAAAAATTTCTACTACTCCCCTATGATTTGGATGCCTGCAGACAGGCTCCATAAAAATACTTCTACTATTCTCAACAATAAAAGCCCACAGATTCCAGCAGGAGCAGAAAGGCCGATGCTAAAAACTTAAAAATCATCTTTGGTTGTTTTTTTTTCCCTTTGTGCCCTGTCCCCATATGCCTGTTCAGGGCACATGTTTGAATATAGATTCAAAGGCCAAAGAAAGTAAAGGAAGTACCATCCTAAGAGAAGGGAGCATTTGCTGACCTGTTTACTTGCTCTCAAGCTGCCATATAAGAGATCTGGCTGTTAAAAGACTTTCTCTACAAGGAGGGAGGAGGGTCAAGGAGGTCAGTTGTTTTTTGTTTTTTTTTTTTTCCCTCCTGCTCTGCAACTTTAACTTACAGCCATTTTCCTCCTTATTCCTAAAGACTTTTTAAAAGAAGGTGATGAGCTTATAAAAAAATAACCCAGGAAGAAAGCAGTAAAGTTCAAGCTGAAATTATTGCAGTACATTTTGAAAATTGTAAAGACTTCAGTGAAAGATGGAATTCCAAACTGAACAGATACTCTTCCCTGATCTATCCCATGGCGCCTACACACTTGGAGGAGTCTTAGCTCAGTAACTGATATTATTGCTTCTAGGTCATTGAATACCGGCAATCTTACACTGGCTTCAGCAGGAATTTGCGTAGACACCATACAGTCTTGTGGCTCCAAGTGGAACAGAAAGCCAGCCCTAACCTTTAACTGGTCTGCTGTCGCTACTTCAGATGTTATTGAAACACATTTAACGATGCTATTAAAAGAGCCTGAAGAGATCAGTTAGTTGCAGCTATTCTGTTTACACAGAGTTAATTATTCTCAGATAATTTTGGTGAAGACTCTTAAGATATGTATCGCCTAGCAGAATGGGCACAAAGGTAGACAGTCAAATGTCATGTAGGAGAAGTCAATAAGAAGTTCAAAGCTGCACAAGGCAGACAACACGCATGCACTAGCACAGGACGTAAACAAGGTTTCAGTTGTCATGCTGCTAGCAGGGAGTGAGTCATCACTCCTCTCAAGTTTAGTATGCCAAGGAGAAAGTCATTTTTATCTGGGTATATAAATTTAGGAAAAGGGTGAGGAGGGTACTTGGCAAGCTTACTGTACGTGAGATGACTCCAGTGATTTCAGGCTTCAAGCCCCTGTGCAAAGCCCCCGTTACCGGAGGGACAAGTGAAGGTGGTGATGAGAAGAATGGCAGTTTCGGGTAAGCAGAGGGCAATGTGTCAGATGCAGAGGGTGCTTGGTTATGGTGGAGACCCCTCTGGAGATGTGGGGGAATGAAATCATCTAAAGTCGGAAAAGTCAAGGGTGTGCCAGGAGAAACAGTCTCAGGGAATACGGAGCCTTGCCCGAAAGGAACCAGAGGCGGTGGTGGAGTGCTGGAGCTGCCTTCTTGCTGTCTGTCTGGATTAACCTGGAGGAGGGGGACTACTATAACTCCAGGCTGAGTTGTGGTGGTGGCAGTGGCATCCTGTAGGAAACAAGGTGTTGTTATGCAATGGGGAAGACCGGTACTTTAGTCTAACGCAGCCATATAGTGTCATGCAAAGATGCACCCAAAATGATATAAAGCCCCAGCAGATTTTCTTTCCCTAGGGAAACATATTTCTTCAGTCTTTTGGCCTTGGCCTCCATGAACACACACACACACACACAACTTCTTGCAAAAAAAATAATAATAAATAATAATAAAAATATATCTTCCTTCCCCTCACCACCCCTCTCTCCTGTCATTTGCAGTGAGGCTAAATCAAACCACAAAACAGTGCTGCACTCACCCATCACTTGAGAAGCACTAACCATCACATTACAGAGTTTCATCCTTTTACACCTTCCTAAAATAGCAAGATCCTAGCCAGTCCAACCCAACCCCCTGCAAACAACACACACACGCAAACACACAGATCAATGTTGGGGGGCACAGAGTGTTAAATATTATCAAGTGGAAGACCACAAGACTCAGGTGGCATATCAGATGCTCAGAAATTAGGAAGGAGGGGGATAAAGCATTAAGGGAACATTACAATGAATTAAAGAACCGTTCACGTGGCTGGAAGAAAACAAGGTTACAGAGAAAACATGTACCATGCTGCGTCCCATTGCCTTGTACGGCGGCTGCCGCTGCTGAGTAAGGTAAGGCTCTTTTCTCATTCTGTCCTCTGCGGCAGCTGTGCTCTGGGGCTCTAGCACTTTGTCCCTCAAAGCTTGCGGAGGTGATGACTGAGTCCAGGAAGGCTGGCCCGCACCATAACTAACTGCGTCTTTATTGAGGACAATGTAAAAGTACGGCCTGGGAGGAATAGGAGGAGGAGAAGGAGCAGGAAGAGCTTTTCCCGGTACAGAGGAAACAATGTCGGTGGCTGGTGCCTGAGTGAGCTCAGCACCCAAACTGGTGCTGGCTGCTGGGTCATGTGTGGTGCCAGTGGAATTTTCAGATGCGGCCGAGCAAGTGTTGTTAGATAAACAAGCTACATATAGTCTGGTGACCTTTTTATCCGCCTTCGTCTCATGACTGGAATTCATTCCAGCCTTACTACTGGGACCTGCCCCGTCAGAGCTGCATTGTATGGATGATGCATTTGACAAGGAGCAACTTTCCAAGAGTGGCTGCCCAGCATGCACCTCATCTCTGGAACCTGAAGAAAAATGCCCTGCTGGCAAGCCTTGCTTCCCACTGGGGACTGCCCCATAGGGGGTGGGTGATGAGAAGTAACTCCGTGCACTGGCATTTGGTGATGCACGCTGCGCATAAGGCTTGGGCGCATTCAGGTACACGCAGTCCATGATGGGCACCGGCAGCAGGTTGGTCACTTTAGTGTCAGTGCGAGGACGCCATGCAAAGCTTTCCTCTTTGGGAAGAGGGGGACGGGGAGGAGGAAGGGCCTGCCCAGGCAGAGTCAAGAAGCAACAGAGGGATAGAAGAAGCAGCACAAAATGAAAAGAAAAAGGAGGGAAAAAATAAATTTGAAGAATGAATTTGGTCATTAGACTTGGGTTAAGCAGGTTTTAATACAGCAAGAACAAAAAGCAAATACAGTATCTGGAAAGCCAGCGCAGAACTCATCCACATACATCAACTCACACAGCCTCTCTCAGCACTGCTCACTGCAGCACACAAGCATTACTCAGATCTCAAGGCCCTGCCTACACACTGCTGAATTAAGATCTAACATCCTGGCTAACTAAACCCTGGCTCATGTCTCTGTAACCACATGCTTTCCAGAACTGGGTACATCTGAATCACAAAGCTGAATTCAGAGCTCTAGCCCATCTCTGCTTCACGTTAAGTGCATTGCCAGAAGATGAATGTTACGCAGTTTTGCCAGGGCTATTGAAAGCAAACATCTTGCGAACACAATAGATTGTCACAGATGACTAAGTAAAAAGTCAGCATTTATCCCACTGAAAAACTGGCTCTTAAGTTTTCTTCAGGACTTTTCAGTCTTAAAAATGCTCTTGACAAAACCAGAACAATTAAAGTTTCTTGAGAAACTGAAATCATAATTTGTCTCCAGAACCAAGATAGGGGTGAGAAAGCAGAGTAAGGGTTAGGGGAGCAGCTTTACTGTCTTTGGTATTTTACAACATATTGGTACTCCATAACTGCCTGCTGACTGAAACTCTAATTCCAATCACAGTGAATTTTTGCTGAAAGCCAGATTGTTCTGAAGTAAAGCAACTATGCAATAGAAAGTGTATTTTTTTGTTTGTTTGTTTGTTTTTCTTTGTTGCCAGTAGCCAAAACTAATGAACTATTGAAAAGAATAGAACTAAAACACCAGCCTAGTGAACAGTAGCTCCCTGCATTCCTGCAAATTAACCCTCTGGAGACTATAAAAGGAGGTTTTACACATACACACCATTGTTGTATCTTTATGGGCAAAGACTGGCTAAATCACTGCTAACATAGTTTAAAATGCACACACACGATGCAAAAAAAGCAGAGAATTAAAATGTCTTAACAGCTCACAACACCCAAATCTGAAAGAATATCACCTTTAAAATTCATCCACACAGCAGGACGAATTGGGACCAGCATATATTCTTGTTACATGGATATAGGTTTAGAATAGTTTCATAAAACTGCAGCTACTGTCTCATGATCTTCATGATCTACTGAACTCATGCTACTCCTCTTTCATCCTCATCCCTGATGTGCAAGGACTGCAGAAGTGAGTTGGTAGGTGCTCCTTTTGAAGGGCTTCTGGTTTTGGAAGAGGCTCATCACTTTTGGTTTCTTAAGGAAAGTAGCTTCAGTTTGGAAGAATTCAAATTGCCACAGTATTTCCCTAAATGATTGGGCTAAGCCTCCTGTTATCACTGTATGGTATCAGGAAATACTAATTTACTACCTGCAATTTCCTTTTTCCATTTTGTTCCATTTCATCTCTGTTCAGACAATAGTCCTTGTGACTTCTGTAAGAATTACCAACTGCATCAGTGCTCTGTCTGTTCATCAACAAGATCAGTAAGCGACTACAGCTGTAAATATCAGACAGCAAATGGATCTCTTCATTAGGGTGCAGCTCCCTTCCCCATCATCTTCTGAGCTGTGCCATATTCCACTTTCACTTACAATTTCAAGAACGGTGTCTGTTCTGTAGCATTGCTACAGGTCCCTGATGATGGGAGCAGTCACCCTGCTAGGAGACAAAGGGACTTCCAAGAGACTCCATTTCATACAAGAAAGCAGCTTCTAACAAAGGGCTTCCTCATCAGACTGCTTCTCTACAGACCAACCACCCAGAAGAAAAAGGATGAAGTTACACCTCTTTTAATAGATTCATTTCAGCCATTTATCTTAGGGTTCAAATAACCTTTCCCTTGATAGCCTTAGAAGGCTTGTATCAGTTACAGCATTAAAACTGAAGGGTATTTCCCCAGTAACTTGTTTTTAACACCCTGTCTAACTTTGCTTTCAGCCTGCAGCAGGAAATAAACCAACACAAAAGACAGACTAATAGATGGCTACTTCACCTTTTTCGTGCAAAGAAATAGCATTGTTATCCTTCTTCATCCACCAAGGAAACACTGCGGTCTGTCTGAACACAAAAGCTCCACAGCATTCTGCTGACATCAGCGTTGTCCCCATTTGACAGGTAGGAAAAACTGAGGCATGGCAACTTACCCAAGTCTGCAGCAAAGCTTGGAGTTCAACCCAGGACTCCTGACCATGAAATGAGTGCTTGAACCCAGAAGATCACCCTCAGAGCCGCAGAAGAAAGGCTTACCTGTGGCTTGCTGTCTGAGGAAAGGTTTGGACGCACACTCCTGTAGCCCTTGGCAGCCAGAGAAGACGGTTGGGCATCCCCATTGGCATCAGTAGTAGATGATGACCTCCAGTCATCTAGAAGCAGAAGGAAACAAGTCAGATCACAGAGGATTCCCTCCAGCTACAGAATGAGTGAAAGGAGGGGATTTTTTTCCAGTCAACAAGAAATACTTCCAAGAAAGCAACAACAAATGCAGCCAATGTTTGTACCTGTTTCTGTGTTTTCTGGCTCCAGACCTAGGCATTTCACAGAAAAGAGGGACAGAAGAGATGGGGGTGGAGGATAAGCATAAAGGAAAAGAAAGGGGTGGGGGGGAAGAAATAAACTGTTACATTTACAGAAAACATGTACCAACTGAAGTTAAGAGTCAAATTACTTCATTTCACACATAAAATGCTCTCTGACAGGGCTGCCTAATTACCATAGAGACCAGTCCTAAACATGATGCCCTCCTTGTTTCTGACCTTTGTAAACACAAGGCAATTCATTCAGAGCAATGAAGAAACAATTGTTCATTGACATTCTTATTTCAGAGGCAAAAAGGCAGCCCAGCTAGCTAGTTTCTAAAGCTGAAGCTTTTAAGTCCAAACACCACACATTACTGGAAATGCAGGGACCCCGTATTCAGCCCTAATACAGCCTATGAAGAGATATCTACCCTTGTCAACATCACTGTGTATGATTAACAGGGGGAGAGAACTGCCAGCAAACAGATCAGGTTTTGATGACTAAGGGCATGCATGTGAAGAGGATTAAAAAAAAATAAAATACAACGTCACTTTACAACCGAGTCCCTGCAGACAGATGCTTTAGTCTCATCAACTATTTACCCACCTCCCACTGGGTTCTTCCCCACTGACTCTCCCCCTGCTAGTCATTTTGCTGTTCGAGTTACATGCAAAAAGGACTTCCAGCTCCAAAGTACATTTCATAAGTGACTGAGAGAGTAAGCAAAAGTAGTATTAATGATCTCATTTCCATAGTAATAGGCTCATTGCCATTCAGGCTGCAGGAAATTTATGAAGCCATCAGCAGAAAGGAGTGAGGCAATGGTGGGGGGCAGGAATGAAGAAATAGGGAATGGCAAGCATGAAAAGAGGGGAGGTCATAGGTGGAGCAGAAGGGGGAGGAGAAGACAGAGCAGAAAGTGGCACATTGAGGCTGGAATTAATGGAATCACCCTTCCTACAACAATGCATCCAGAAATTATGTGTGTTTTGCTTTCAGGAGCAAGTTTGACCCCCCTCTTTCCCTTTAACAGCATCTTGCCTTTGGGAGTTCATCCTCTCTGCCAGACCCACGACACTGGACAGGTTTATTATGCTTTGCCTGTCTCCTACAATTAAGTAATTACACATCTGCTATTGAACGATGGCAGAACTCTGTGGCGACACTGCCTGTCTGGGATGCTATCCCTGCTGCCTTGACAACCCAAGTGAATGCCGTGGTGGCAGCAGCACCACCCAGCCTCTTTCTGGTCCACCTTGGCTTGGGATAAAAGGAGGTGGATAGGAGCCTGCCAGGAAAACAGAACTAAAGAATAACAACCAGCTGAGATTTTTTGCTGCTCCTGACAGCGAAAGGGAGCTGTAAGCAATCTACAGACAAAGAGTGAGTGGTCATGAAACCTGTTCTAGGAGACAGCAGGACTTCATCTCCCTCTGCTGGTCTGGGTCTTACAAGAGGTTTCTGACTCTGGTACAGGATCTGGGGCTTTAAGTCTTAGTTTAAAAGTTAAACAACAACACCTCCCCAGGACTCTGGACTGACCTCATATGAGCTTACCATGAGGTAACATATTCCAGTTAACCTCGCACCCACTACACTTACTTTCAGGTTGCTCAGCATCCTGAGGACACGGTGAAGAGAGATTCTGATTCTCTTCGTAGGCTGGAGATGCCCGGAGGGTCACAGCTCCTTTTCCACTGCAGACTCTAGTGGGATCCATTTCTACAGGAAATGCACAGGCCCAGAGGAGACACATTGAAAGAGATATTAGATGAAAGCTATTAGAAGCCATCAGAGCTCTATGGAGTATTTTTAGCATGGCTGTCTTTGGGTGAATTGATCTAGTAATGTTTATGTTGATGAAGATTAGCTCTGGATTTAAAGCATTGAGAAATCAAAGCAGTTTTGTATTCAAGTAACTGATGAATGTAGAAAAAGTTCTGAGTCAGTGTAACAGAGCTAAGAGAGGAGGAAAAAAAGCATGAGTGTTTGAACCAAATTTCATGAGTCCACTTGCTTTATTTGGTCTGCTTTGCATGAATTAGCAGGACACAATTATACCCAAGACTTTTCTGTAGGTTCTGTAGGGATGTCACAGTGGTATAAAGCAACAGGATTTTCATGCTAAGGCCTTAAAAATTCCTTTTGTGCTGGACTGAAAAACTCTTAGGCCTACTGGAGGACAAAATCTTGCAACTATGCCAAATACAATCTAACGGCAGGACAATGCAAGCTACGTCCTTGCCATCTCCTCCCATTTCATGGTAGTATTGCACCTTTTTGACACGGGAACCCAAATCACTAAAGTAGGAGATTTAACATACCTGCTTAGATCACCCGGTGGAGCACAACACCAGGTCATGCCAGCTTTCTGGCTAAGGCCTGATTCAGCACAGCTTCAGAGCACGCTTACCCTTGTGCGTTTCAGTCCATGGTTTGGGTTTTTTCCCTGTCATCCTATTCATTATCCTTGAAGTTCAAGTTTGTTATCTTCTTACCCTTATTTAAAAACCTTTCTAGGGAGTTGTTTCCTCTAACATATCTGTAGAAACAATAAGCCTAAAGAGACTCTTACTTACCCAAGCTACTTCCATAGCAAAACACATCACCTCCCTTTCTTATGCACTATTACTGCCCCTGCAGCTGCCAGACTTCTCATTTTGACCTACCTAAACAGAAGTGCTTGTCCTACCATGACAATGCACAGGGAGCCTGAAGGTGTTCTGAGGATGTGCTGTGTTGCACAAGTGACAACATGATGATTTTTAGCTTTACGGGGTGAGGATTAAGCTCCCTATGCCCCGGGAGCAATGCAGCTGCCCTTTAGGAAGTATTATTATAGTGACAGTTATGCCTCCAGACTGGATAGAGGGGGCAAAAGCTGCTGCTTGCTGCCCAAATAACAGCTCATGTTTACTGCAAAACTGCATCGCCTGGCTGACATCAGTAAGACAGTGCCCAACTACATCCACATTGTGCCTACGGACCATGACAACACCTCTGCCACAGTTGCAGAACACTGCCACAACGTAATGAAACACCAAGAGCAGAGGTGGACAAGAGCAGTAAGGGAAAAGACTGACACCGGAATCACCATGGTGAAGGCTTTTACTTGGGCTTCCAATGCTTTAGGGCTTTCTCAAAAAGCAGTTTCAGGTAGCGGATCCGCACTTAGCAAATGCTGCTGAAGTATGCCAACTTCAGCCTCATACCACACACCCGACCACGCTTTAAGGTCACCCACGTGGCTGTTGAAATAGGAAGTGACTTCTCTGACCGAGAAGCATTTAATAGGTCTGTGTGGATAGTTTTGCCCCTCTAGAGGCTGCCTCAATGTTGCAAATTAAGTAAAGGCTGTACTGATAGAAAATATCCTGATTCCCTACTTAATCCACTTTTCCTGTAGTCCTACACGTAAATCTGCTACCTGAAGCTATCCTTTCTGAAAAAGTCCTAAAGAACTGGATGCAGAACAAGGTTAGGAAATGCTCTTGTACAGGACACTATTTCTGTCTACAATTCACATCCACACAGCACAACACGCAGCCTCGGGACTCTTTGGACTCATGTTCAAACCAGAGTACCAAGGTTTAAGCTCTGTGAATCCAGTTTCAAGAGTACTTTGACTGAGGCATAGATATATTGCTGGGAGTCACCACACCTGATTCAGACATCCACAGAGTAAAGGGTTGCTGTTGTTCTATATTCTTCCCCTATATACCCTTCACATGCGCTGGAGAGAGAGAGAACAACACCTAGAGCTCACCACAAAATAGAAGTGTCCCCGTTATATTGGAGGAAAAGGGCCCTGGAATTGACCACGGACTATTAGTCCAGGAAAAAAACAGTAAGTGCTCTGTGCCTGACTCCTCTTGTCATTTCTGTACTCCATTTAGATACTAAGTTTCGGGTGGCAGGACCCTCGACAATACAAAAAAATATTGGGACTGACCCCTCCGCAGAGATTGAGGAGAGATGTTTTAGCAGGACATGGAAGACTTCACCTGTGCTGTACAGCAAATACCAGCAGCTTGCACAAGGGACTGAGGCCCACACCCAAAAACCAGCACTGAACTACAGCTGGATCCTGAAGCTCTCCCCTGTGCTCTGACTCCACTATTTTGCTTGTTTGGTTAATGCTGCACACTCTCCCTGTTTGTATCAGGCTTCTTTTATCACATTTGCTGGGCTGTTTTGCAACAAATATTGCACATACATTGTGATTTGGTGAGGTGTCAGGTATGATCTTGGCCACTATTATTAACAGCAATAGTATATTGCTGCTCATTATTCTTCCGGAGATAACTGGATAAACAATAGTCAAATCATCACTGATGAGTGAATACTCAAATGCATAGTTCTAACCTTCAGGGTCCATAAAACAAGACTTTTACAAGGTCTACCATGGTGTGAAGAAAAACATTCACTAGCTAGTCTCTTAAGCTTACCATAAAAAAAATAAGAGATGGGACTGGGTTTCTTTCATCAGATCTGACCATCCCTGAACTTTGAGTTTTCAAAAATCCAGATATTGATGTAATCTGCTGAGAATTTTCCACTAGAAGTTGTGTTTGAAAACGGTGACTCAACAAAATAGAAATATTAAGAAACCAATCAATTTAATAGAAATTCTCATGGGATACTACCAAAGCACTTCACTATAATATAACAAATTACAGATGTAGTACAAATCAAAGCAGTAAGAGTTGGGGAAAAAAAAAAGTCTGAACTCAAAAAAATCAGGGTGTTTTAAAAAGGGTTGAAAATAAAGTTGTCAGACTATTTCATTTTGGGAAAGGAAGACAAACAGCTAAGATGTTGAATTCCCTCACAATTTAGGTGAAAAATAAAACAAATATCCAGATCTCTCATTACAGGAGTCCACCAGATGTTAACAAACACGAGGACATCAGCCCTGTACTTCGTACAGCAAAACATGTGTGGCAGATCAGAAGAGACAAGCAGTATCAGCTAACCTAGCACGACTGTCCAAATCCAGCAGAGTACAAAAATAATTTTGTACTTTTAGCAGGAAAACATGTGCTTGGGGGTGGGGGGTATAACAGAGCCTGACATCCTTATTTACAGATTCTTTACATGGATAAAGTCAGCGTGCGCACAGATGTCTGTTTACTTTCATAAAAACTAAAAGATAGGCAGGAAATATTCTTTGATTCATCAGGAGCTCGTTTCACAATGAGGCTGTACTAACAATATCATTCATAACCAAGCATTAGTAGAAGAGCTTACTACGATCCCAGATTCAAGTAGACACAATTATGTCTGCAGAGGAGCAGCATAATTGAGAACAGTGCATGGTGCCGTCAGGAGCTAACTTTATTACCTACTGATGAAATCCACAGCTCTGGAAACAGTGAGAAGGATGAAGCTGAAAACTAGCCAAAGCATGTGGGTGAAGCAGAGAAAGAGAGAGAGAAGGAGACAGACAGAGAGAAAGAAAGATGATGGATGGCCAACTAACGCGGGGTGGGGCGGGGAAGGCCAGGGTGGGGAGAAGATACCTGTAGGCAGCACTAGGTGAGGAGAAGTTTTCACTTTCTTCACAGGGATTATTTTAACGGCAGAAATAGAGCGTGTATATAAAGGGACATCAACAGCTGCAAACACAAAAGTGTAAATGGCACATCCAAAAGGGAAGAACAGAGTTTGGGAAGCATGCCACAAAAATTTCTAATGTACTTGGAGACACAATAGCAGGAAATTTCAAATACAAAAGCAGTCCAGAGAGCACTGATGCAACCGTTAAAAATATCCCTTCGCTTGTCCTAATTCAGGACGTGTCTGTTTTATGCAGTGTGCAGAACTGCTTACTGAGTTGACTAACTGCTGACTGCCACTGCGCTGCAGGGGATGAGAATCTGGAAGCAGTAGTTTTTAGAAGCCATCAAAAACTTTTAGTGTAATCATTTTGCTGAGACACACTACATGCAAAACAATAAAAATATTAAGTCAATGTTAAAACGGCTCAGTTAAAGTGAAAAAAACACAGATTGAGAAGTTCAGAGTGGATAATTAAACTAGTGCATTACATGAATTCTGGATTTTATGTCACGTGCTTTACAAGTTCAACAGAGAGTAGAGAAACATGAAATAATCCTGAAAACAGTCTCATGACAGAGTGCAGCATCAAATACCCAGTTCAGAAAAAAATATCAGTTTAAGAATTAAAAATTTCTACTGCACTTCATCATTTTGCATACTAATTGCGCCAGGCATAGTAACACAGGGGGAAACCATATTACACTGTGCAAAGTGCTAGCAATTGTTTCAAAACTCTCCAGAATACCTGCTACTTCCTCTCCCACTCTTCATTGCTACTAATGTAGAACTATTAGAAACAACAACAAAAAACACCCTACTCATTGGTAAAGCTTAACGAGACCTGCCAAGATAAACACCTTTTAAGTCACAGCTCCACAAGAGTAATGAATTGTACTGTTGATTTCTGTAGAGCCAGGATTTTCTCCTTTAAAACCTGCTAGTTTTCTGCAAGTATTGACAGGAAAATGCCAGGTGCTTCCCTTCTTTCCACCTCCTTCAGGCCGGCAAAATCAGGAGCAAGAACTACATTACTAATATTTAACACACCAATTCTCAGTGCTGGGCCACTTTGAGGGAGGCATGGACATCAGGATGGCGTGTATACCCCCTCTTGGGGGGATCTTCCTAGTCCCAGGCTAAACTGGAAAGCAGAGATTTCAACCTGGCAAAGGGATTTCAAGCAAGAGGATATGAGAAGAGCTTGATAAGAGTTTTTTTTAACTCCAGATAAAATTATTTTTATTTGATGAGATGGTTTTAAATCCACTTGTATTAAAAAAAGGAACCCAAATCGAACCCTGTTCTCCAAGCTTCTCCCTGAGCACTGCAAATCCTGTGAAAACAATAGATCCCAACTCCAAACAGTCTACAGTTTAGGGAAAAACCTTAATTCTGTTCTGCTCAGTAACTGATGGAATTCAGCCATCTACAAAGCAGTCAAAATGCTAACCACTATACAAAGGCATCAAAGGAAAAGAAAGGAAATGAACCCTGCAGACAACCAACCCATACACTCGTATACTTCCACTGTGCCAAAACACACACCATCGCTATATAATATCAAATGCTGTAAAGCACGCTTCAGACCTGTTGACATTAACGTGATGACCAGTTTGTTCAGGTAAGCTGGGATTTAAAATCCTTGTTGCTAATGACAGATTTCTTTATTACCTAAAGAGTTAGTTCCAGCTCTTTAATCCTGGGCTCAAACTTTCACCTCCCTCTGAAACGAACAGGATTCATACATAGGTACCTGAAAATCCATGCTGTCTAAACACACTGAAATATGAATTCTCAGGTGGTGACAATTAACACAAGCAGTGCACATATTTCTTCAAAACAGCACTGGAAATATACAAAGATGCAAATCTAGCCTGCCACCTTTTGTTACTTAAGAGACAAAGAACACTTGTTCAGCTAAAAAATGCTGCTGGCATGCTGCAGAACAAAGCCTTTCTTGTATCAGTCGCCAGGCAAACTAAATTTGGAAACTCCTGCTGCAGCGAATGCCCAGGAAGTCAACCACATCACTCAGTTGACATGCAGGGGGAGCTGCAGAGGTGCATCTGAAGCTCTTAACCCACCTTTTTCCTGTCCATTGCTGCTAAGCCCATTCACAACAGTTTTTGCAACATCAATTTCTTTGTGTTCTGCAAGACAAACAAAGAAACAGATTATTTCTGGGTTAAAGTATTTGCAACTGAATTTAACATCGGACTATGCCATGGGCCAGAGCTATTGATTCAGGAGCTAGGAGTTATTCCTACTGTCTCAGGAGATGTTGCTTGGAGACAGATCTCCCTCGGATGACAGCTCTGTTTTGCCTTCCTCTTCGCCTACTTGGACTGCAGCCTCTTTTAAACGGGGACTCTCTCTATACGTGCACATTGCACCCAGCTCAGTGGTGTTCCAGCTCTGAATGGGACATGCACATTCTAGCACAGAAAAAGCAAATACTCTTCACTATTGCATCAGCCAGATGTGTGTAGAAACCCAAAGATAATGGAGCTGGCCCGCAATCCCCAGTACTCAAGCTGCATGCTGCATTATGGCACTCCGGACTGCTTTGCAATTTCCCAATAACTACTGACTTTGGGGCCCAAGGGGAACGAGGAGAACGGCCACCTTTTGCTACAAGTATCTTTCACACTGAAGCCTTGCTTCTTAAAGCTGATGGGATAACTCTTTTGCACCACTTCAAATATGAGATTTGAAGGAAATTTAATGTGAAATCCAGCTTAATGAGAAAACATTTGCTGAACTCAGGGCCAATATAAAGATCACAATGTTCTCTATGGAAAAAGAGAGATGTGAGCCTGCAGGGTCCTCAGCTGACATGAATAAAACTGGCTTTTGTGAATTCAGAGAAACACAGAAGACAATGCTGGAAAGAACCTGCAAAAGTCATCTAATGCTCTATTCCTGACCCACGGCAGAAACAACTCTACCTCTGTCATTGCTGACAAACATTTGGCTAAACAGTTCTTACCAACTTATGGTATTACCCTACAGCAGTCTACTCCAGTGTTTTACAAGCTGTAAGTCTTAGCAACTTTTAATTCAAATTCCCAGATCGTGTTTTTCAGACTTCTGATTAGTTTTCTATAATTCCTCTAGGCTGTCTCCAAATGGTTCATGTTTTTATCAAAAGGTGGTGCTAAACGTTGGACATGATACCCCCGCTGAAACATGATAAAGTGCTAAAATCAGTCGAGAATATTATTCCATGGGTCCTACATATGGCATTTCAGTATGGTGTCTGCTTTAGTTTTTCACTGTGGCTTGCCTGTTACCTAGACAAGCCCAGCAGTTTTACTCTTGCCAAATAGCCCCATTTCCTCTTCCCTTGTTTTTGTTTGAGCAGCTGATTTTTCTTGTCCAGATGTCAAATTTTGCATTCACCACTACTAAAACATACCCAATTCTTTCAGATCTTTTATTTTTTCAAGTAGTCACAATAATTTTGAATTCTAATCTTGTATTACAAAGTAAAAGAAGCTGAAGGGACCTACCTTGTCTCAAAATATTTCTAGTTATTTGAGCTTTATAAGCCAAATTAACACAGCAAAGGTCAATCCAGGACACTATTTATTAAGAAGCCACCCCATTCTTTCTCCAATAGTTAGGTTCCCTGAGATTTTCCTCAGAGAGCTGCAGCACCTCTCTTATGAGAAAGGGCTGAGAGAGCTGGTGTTGTTCAGCATGGCAAAGAAAAAGCTTCAGGGAGACCTTATAGTAGCCTTGCAGTACCTGAAGAGGGTTTACAATAAAGCTGGAGAGGGACTCTTTACCAGGGAGTGTAGTGATAGGACATGGGATACCAGCTTTTAACTTAAAAGAGGGGAGATTTAGATTAGATGTTAGTAGCAAATCCTTTACTCCACAGGCGGTAAGGCACTAGAACAGGTTGCCCAGAGATGTTGTGGATGCCCCATCCCTGGAGGTGTTTGAGGCCAGGTTGGATAGGGCCCTGGACAACCTGACCTAGTGGGTGGCATCCCTGCCTGAGGCAAGGTGGTTGGAACTAGATGGTCTATAAGGTCCCTTCCAACCCAAACCATTCTGTGATGCCAGGGCTTTGCCTGCCAAGATACAGAAGAAGAATAAAAGAATATAAAGAGGTAGGCTAATGATTGCAAATAGAAAATAACAGACTTACCAGAGCTCATTGTGGCAGAGGGACTTGCCCTTTTCACTTCTGGATTTTGTTTATCTCTGTTTAAAGTGAAAGACAGAATGGTTAATTTCTTTCATGCCTGCCCGGGCAGTAGTAGATATGATGCTGAACAATCATTACAAAAGTCAAGGTAAGAATTGTAGTTTCATCAAGAAATTTAGTTCAAAACCCAAACGAATTTATGTCAGTCAGCAGTTACAATTTTTATTCATAATCATCAGAAACTGATGAGTATTTCCACCCAATTAGAGGCACTACTTTCAAACCTTAAAGTGAATCCTCAACACCAAATCATGAGATACTGATTAAAGCATAAGTCTATATATGGAAAATTACAAGTCTGGTTAGCTTCTAACATATGAAGTGTATCACTTTCAGGGAGAAAAAAAAAATCATAGTGAGACCATCTTTAAGCTAAAACCCTCAGCTTAGGCCACTGCCAGATTTCAAGACAATCTGCTGCTCATATCAAAGTCAGCCACTCCTCTGGAAGATGTTACAGTGAAGAAGAAACATTTGTAGAAATGCATATTAACTTCTATGCTAACCATTTCCAGTCCTGCAGTGCTACTGGTATCTTTAGGAACAAACTCCAGTACGTGAAACTTAAAATTAGAAGCTTTAATCCTCCTGGAACCAAAGGCAATGAAATCACCAACCCGAGAGGAAAAACTATCAGCCTGGGACTGGAAAAGTCAATTTTCAGTCCTGAGAAACTACAGGGGACAACTGTGGAGCCTATTCTTACCCAGTACCCACTCCAAGCAGGATTTGATGTGTGCAGCCTAACAGCTTTCACAGCATCACACTGTTGATGTTAGTCTCGACAGTGAAAGAACAGCATGTCTACAAAACATGTCTATGTTTGCCAGGATGTCTTAACTCTCTAAAGGTCCTAGAGACCCTTTCATTTTGACTTCAAAAAAAAAAAAAAAAAAAAAAAAAGCACTAAAGAGAGCAAGAGTGACTCCAGGTAGTTAAATGCATCCCAGGGCATGAATAGGAGTAGGTATCACAAGCCGTGCAATCGTGCATAACCAAAAGACACTAATCTGTGAAACATGGGAGAAAGGGGATACAACACCTTCCCCACCTTCTCTCCTTCCAAGCTGCTAAGAAGCTGAAGAAGAGAATCGGAGATACTTGTTTTCCTGTTACTAGAACTGGAATCAACAATACAGCATTGTAAGAGATAGAAATTGTCTTCAGGGAAGTAAATTTGCCCTTTTGCCTGAAATCCCCCCATTCTTATCCAGTATTCATTTTGTATCAGCCAGAGTATAATGAGCATGTTCAACAGATACTCAAAAAGGAAAGAAAATTAAACAAACAGATATAGTAACGGACTAGTCTGTAAAACTAGCCAACACCTGGGCTCCAGGCACGTCACTCTAGGAAGAGCTACCAACACTGAATTATTTTATTCATTAAAATATCCACATAAGATATATATTGTGGGCCAGGGAAGGCTCAGCAAGACACAGCCAACTTGAAGCTGATCCCACCGGAACACAGTGTGGGTTCAGGGGGTACAGTCTCAAACCACCTGAACAGAAACTTAAAGGCCCGCTGCCCTACTTCGTCTGCCAATACAGGATCTGTCTTTGGTTTCTACCAACCATATGCTGGGTACAGCAGGCACAGCACAGCCAGCTGGCTGAGGGAAGTGATTGTCCTGGTGCAACCTCACCTGGAGCACTGTGTGCAGTTTTGGGCACCGCAGTATAAAATTATCAGTCAGTGTCAAAATAAGGGCTACAAGGATGGTGAAGGATCTAGAGAGCAAAATGTATGCGAAGTGGTTGAAGTCACTTCGCTTGTTCGGCCTAGAGCAGAGGAGACTGAAGGAGACTGAGGAGAGGCCAAAAAACCCCACACCTATAAACCTCAATTATTTCACCTTAGAAGAACAAACTACTTTCTCATAAAAAGTGATCTGAGATTAAAAATAAAGTTGCATTTAAAGAAATAAGCTTTCTAAAATTAAATGAAGGTGTACAAACTCATTGGTACTAGATGCAGAAAAATGATTTTTCTACATATCCCCATGCTTGCTAGTGATTTCAGAATTCAATTAAAATAACAAGCATTCAGCATTCATTAACTGTGAAACCAATCAGCATTGCTCAAGCACTCCAGTGAGTGCACACTTAACACAGGTTCCCATACAAAGAATGGATTCAGAGGGCTGGGGAGTACCATAAGCAATCCAGAGTGCTTCAACTCCTGTAACTCCAGAGGTTCAGTTTTAAAGTTGATTTTAAAGTTGATTTAGGTCACTTGCAGTTCTTTGTGCAGATTCACTGCACACAGGTAGAAATACCTGCTGTTTAGATTGAGGAAATTATGGTGCATGTTTGAAGTTGAGAACATGCCTCAGTGCCTTTTTGCATCAGGACACGGAGTTATTCCTACTTGTCTCCCACATGCTTAACCTAAACCACACACTGAAGTGCTGTTACATCCACGTTGTATTTTATGGAGTAGCCTAAGGCCGCTCTTGGGACCAGACATATGGTTCAGACAGCACATCTGGCTCCATGGCCCCCACAAAGTGCTGCCCTCTAGCACCTGGGGATGTACACACAAGGTCAGTGCTCTGTGAGTATTTGGGTGGTGCATCCTTGGGCAAAGCATCTCTGCCAGGTTAGCCAGACAGCCTGCCCACGGGCTGCAAAAGGGATGGATCTGGAAGCATGTGCTGCTCCCAATTGCTCTAGAGAACTTCCTGTAGACACAGCCAAGCCAGTCCCATAGACATGGGCAGTATGCTCACCCACACCTCGTAACCGAGCCATTCAAAAGGAACCAGAAACAGATCCCTTGTGTCAGTCTTAAACTGAAAACTGGTACTGCCAGATCACACAAAACAAAAACCAAACCACACACACACAAAATCACCCAAGTATGTCCTTCCAGCTCCCTGACGTAACCAGCAGTCCCCTGTCTCCTTGCCAGGCTTTCATGCCTTTCCTGAAATATGACAGATGTAGCAACAACGGTTTCAAAGCTGCAAACATTCAAAACACAATGAAAGGTAATGAATTCCTAAGGGCATATGCCAGCGACTGTAGTCCTGAAGATGCCAGTGTCTGTACTTAATGTCCACCAGCTCCTTGCCAGTTCCCTCGTACATCTAGGCAGATGTTCAACGGCTCCTTCCTCCCTTTCACCCCAGCACATTTCTCCGAAGGCTGCAGCTCCTTCCCTACTTGGTGTGGAAACACAGCACAGCGGATTTAGAGCCCTATTTAGGAGGAATGCAGATAAGTGGTGACTACTGCTGTGCAACATGTCTCTGGATTATCTCACATGCTCTAAACATTCAAGTACTCCCCCTGCAATGGCCAGAGGTAACAAACAGCTCATTAATAGTCCCAAGTAAGGACACACGCTCTTAAGTCACTGGTATCTCAGCTAAGAGTCACAGGCGGTGGTTATTTTCGGTGGTCTAATGTACATGTGGGGAAGAGTAATTTCCTTTGGTTTCTACTCTTGTTACTGATAGCTTTGATGACTTGCTTAGGATTTAAAAACAATTGCTAACCACAAGCATTCAAGATTTATCAGACAGGCCCCTTAAATCCCTGAGACTCAGACTCCTATGTTAGCTTCTCAGTTTTGAGTTTTTATATTTGCAAAAGTTTCTCTCCATGTACAAGAGCTTTGAGAGTTTAGTGCTGCATTTTAAAGGAAAAAAAAAAACTTATCTATAAATAATCTATGAGATAAGGCTTTTAGGAAAATGAGAGACTTTCAGACTTAAGGGAGGATTGGCAATCACAAAAACTCGTCAGATTTTGTACATCACTGATGGCACTCAGTCTTTTAGTCCCTGGCTCAGACCCTTTTTCACATTGTCACCAGTGTTTCTGATCCAGATGCTCTGCTCAACCAGCTGTGCTGGCAACATGGGTTCCCAAAGCTGGAAAGAAGGCAAAGGGCTGTGCTGCAGCCAGTGTCTCCTACCAGGAGGTTCTGTTTAAAGAAAGTCTCTGGAAAGTACATCTCTGCTCCACCTCTCACACTCTGTCATGTGAAATGTGGCAATAGAAAATAACTAGCATCTAATAGGCAGCTGCAGGTTAACCCATGCAATCATCTCTAAGTATCATTATTTTCTTATCCTGAGATAAAAGAGAAACATGTTGGCTGTCATTTTTATTTTAAGAGTTAAAGAACATTCTGTCATTCCTTCAGAAGACATTATGCTCCTAAGAATAAATGCCATGAAAGGACTATGAATAAGCAGTACACAGAAGAGTCATACTGATTCTGAACAACACAGCCGCCCCACACTCCTCAGCAAGTGTTAAAACAGCAAAGCGGGAGCAGCAAAGGCTCAGCTACATGAAACAAATGGCAGCACTGAATGCAAGCTGAAATAGTGTGTTCTTATAAATAATTGAACTTACAGCTGTTGGAATAAACAAGCATAGCACATTTCATATGCAGTATCGCTGTCTTTTTTTTTTTTTTTTAATATGGTGCTTGTTTGTTTTCTTCCTAATGGGTATATCTGGGGCATGTGCCAAGTTTTGTGCAATTTAGCAGTAACATGTCACTGCATAGATAAGAAAAGTCAAATAGGAAATGTAAACCAGGAGATGTGGCTTTAAGAAATCAGATGCTTTTGAATCAAGTCATCTTCCAGTCACCAACTTCAGAGTAAACAAAATTTACCAACAACCTGAGTTGAACTGAGTTCAAGGTCATCACTTTGGAACACAGGGCAGAAAAGGATCTCCGGGGTCATCAAAGCCTACTCCCATGCTATTGCAGGCAACTGTGTCATACAATCCTGGGCAGGAACATTTCAAGTTCCAGCTTGAAACTGGTAACATGGCCTGCCTCCGCAACTCCTTTCTTGTAGCTGGAACAAAGTTTCTGACTTGCAGCCTAAATTTAGTTTACAAACAGCTAGCACTCCACTGTTTTGCATGAACATTGTTTTTCTGTTTCAGTAGCATGTGTGCTCCCCTCTCCATGCATTTTCAGAAAGAGATTGCACCTCAGAGCCTTCATTTCACAAACCCATAAACAAATGTTTCCAAAGCAACTGGTCTGCATGTTGTCATCCAGCTCATTAAAATCTAGTAAACAGCAGTAGGTTTTAAAAGGTTGGCAGTCCAAACCCTAAACTCTGCTTAATATCACAGAATCAGAGCAAAGCCTACAGCTGGCACGCCCAAGAGCTGAAAAGGCAAGGTTTAAAATGCAGATCAGCTTCTTTGGTCCACTCTAATTCTGGCCTGCCTACTAGACACAGCTCTACGATCAGTGCTAGTTCAGACAGTGACTTGATGTCTACAGGGACCTCCCTTGTAAAGAAACAGACTGGAAAAATTTCATCAGTTGCTGAACCCTCATTAAGTGATGAGGGCTTATACCTGCAGGGTTTCGGGGCTCAAAGGTGGCTCCTGCTTGAGTGAGCCATCAGCCTTCTGCTCAGCCACAGATCCAGGGCTTGTAAAACAGCAGTCCAGAGGGTTGTTTGGCACAGAGGAGACAAATGAGTAACTTGACATGCAGTGGGTCACTGGTTCCCTCTGAATAAGTTAACTGCTCTTATCAGCAGCTTTCCAGTCAAAAACATTTCTTCTTATGACAATAGGTTTTTAAATGCGCTGTAACTGGGCTTCGACTTCCTCCTGAGTCTGCCATGACCACCCTTTATTTTTTGTATTTTGTGGCTGAGATTACAGTGACATTAGCTGCAGCCTGGGCATCATCTGTGCCTACTAAAGAAACAAATGCTTTTGTGTCACACCTATATGCCCAAGCAGCTCATAGTACATCACAGATTCAGAAAGAAAAAAAATAATCTGGAATATTTTAAAGTCTTGTACTCATTTTAGCAGGAGATCCAAGGCACGGCATCTGAGAACATTAGAAATGGGCTTTTCTGCTCAGATTTATCTGTGATAAGTATGCTAACACCTCATGTGCAGCCTGTGCATGGGAACTCTGGGCACAGCTCTCAGATTGCCAGCTCCAGAGGGAAAGCAGCAAATGATTTAACAGCCTGCCACAACCTGGGACAGTTCAGGACACTTAACTGAGACACAGGAATTCAAGCAGGGCACATGTAACTACTGAAACCGCAATTTACAGTTAATAATGGGAAATTAATTCAGTGCCAGATTTACCTTTCTACAAAAGGGAAATCTTTTGGGCAATCTGCAGTGACCACACCTAGCCACGAGGATGCTGGTTTTACACTTCAGCTGGAAGAAACAGAAGGTTCATTGAGTTCCATCTGGTTTGAGACCGATTGTACGCTCTGTGCAGCTGGGGTGCTGTGTGCTGCACTCAGCTCTGTGTACACCTCTGATATGGGGCCACTTGTGTCTCTGCTGAACAATTGCTGTAAATAAACAAACCCAAGTTCCAGAAGCCCTAATTATGTATAACAATGGATCTATTCAGCCAACCACAGGATGGAGGGGCACACATACACTACATCGCATTTAATACAGTGAATGGCATTCTGTAAATACAATTAATTAGATCATCTAAACAACATCCAGCAGCTTCCCTTGCATGGTTTTGTATAGTAAAGACTACAATGGCTGTTTTCACTGCTGTCATATGCTCCCAAACAGTGAAGTAGTAAATAAGTGGAAGTTGCATTAAGTAGAAATATCAATTAGAGACTGACTAGCGTCACAAAGTTCAGATCCACACTAGCCTATTTTTTTGTGAGATGTTTGTAGAGAAAAGATTCTTGTGTGTCTCAGACATATAAAGCAGATAATTTTAATACTACAGATCACCCTATACAAACCCAGATACGTTCTGGGATTCCTAGTTGTGTAAGGCAGAAGAGTTGCACTGGTATTGAATGCTCACACTGGCACCCATATCGAACAATTTTTACTCCCAACGTCTGCTCGCACCAGCTGTTTTCAAGCTCTGCACAAACAAACACTAAGCTACACCTTGCAAGCCATATAGCTGATACTCCTATTACACACAGAGGGAAGATTCAAGCCTCTTCACGCAATATCTGAAATTAACTGAGCCAGCACAGTGCAAACAAGGTGTGTGTGTGTCAGTTTTACAGGTGTTTTACGATGGCTTCAGAATAAGCAAAACCAGTTTGAAAGTTGCCCTCATATAAACACAACTGCAATGATCTCTGAGAAACCACAGGAAAAGCTAAGTTTAGGCTATGCATAAGGGGACTTGGGCATACCCACTTCCACCTATAGCCCTGTCAGAGGTGCACTAGAAGTTAGACAGGGTCATTCTCCTTAGCTTTTGCCAAGCTGGAGGCATTGCTACTCAGGAAAAATTCCCCCAGAACCAGTTCATCTACCTGAATATCAGGCACAAAATGGTCCCAGCAAAACCCAGAAGGCTGGTCACCGTCACACATCCCAGGCCAGGCAACAAAGCCACGCCTGCCAGGGAGTCCAGGCTGAAGTCCTGGCTGGCTAACCTCACTGGACAGCACTGCCTCTAAAGCCACCTAACATGCTGGAATGGGGACACAGCAATTCCTCCTCTGCTCAGTACTGAAAATGTTGAAAGAAAACCAAACTGCTGGGTTAAGTAGTGGTCTGACACTTGAAGCACCTCCAGAAGTAGCAGGATGTCACATTCCAGAAACCAAACCTCATCCTCGCTTCCCTGACTCTTCCAGCCTCAGGTGACCAAGTTGCCTATTGCTGAGACTTCCACATCCATTCTCACTTTCATTTTAGCAACAGCCTTGGAATCTGCTCTCAGGAACTGCTTTCAACCACTCTTTCCCATAAAATTAGTCAGGAGAAAGATGCAAGAATTTGGGTATGGAGGTGAGGACCTGCCCGTTCCTCCAAAACAGAGCACAAGCCCATGTAAGCACAAGCCCATTTTAGATATCTCCCCTCTCTTCTCAAGCAACAACTGGAAATACCTTCACAAACAAAAGAAGCAATTTCAAAATCAGTTAGTAGTGCCCCAACAGACCTACCCACCCACTGCATGTCAGCAGATGCCAGTGCCACGTAAAGTCCTGGGAGCTCAGCTCACAGCAGCTCCAGGAGTTCCAGCTTCAACCAACTGGGAATAAACATAGTGCCCTTACCTTGACTCAGACTTTTCAGTTAATGGTGCCATTTTCTTAGTCCCTCAATTTCACCCCATATGAGGCACTAATGAGTTAAGGAACCCTTTCACTGTGCTGCCCAGTCATTTGGCTGCAGAAGTATAACAAGAAATTTGTGGAGGCCTCTCTCCCCCTCTCTGGTGCCCTTAAATACTTTGCTCCTCCTCCTCCTGTGCTTTAATTAGCCAGCTGGTTCTTAGTCACACCATCCTGTCACTAGGCTTGCTCACCAGCAGCCAACCCCCACCCAGCCTGCCTGTCACTCGCATGCCACTGTCATCATGCAAGACAGTGACTGTGCGTGGCTCCAGAGCTGGGGGTAGGAGAGAAAGTTGGGAGATGACACTCCGTGGTAGCAGGGGGACGGGAAGCGACAGGCAGACCCTGAAGAAATACTTGATTAAAGCACAGGGGAAGTACTTGAAAAAGCACTTTAATAACCAGGGAGCGTCTGCTTGTCAAGGGAGGGGTATTTTCATTAGCACTAGACATGACGGATCTTATTTCAATGGGTTGGAGCTGAAGGGTCAGCTAAAGTTTCCACACTTGGCAGCCCAGATTTGTCACATAAACACCTCACGTGACACAAACTAATCACTTGCATGGCTACTAGATACTGTACAATGCCCACCCCACGGGGCATTAGAAACCTTTTGAGTGATAAGCTGTACTAGGATGTCCAAGTGTGGAACCACCCCACCACAGCACAGCCTGGCTCCCCCTTAGCCCAATGCACACGCTGCAGGGGAAGTGGTGCCAGCTCTCAGGAGGGCAAGGGACTGCTCTGCCTCTTGGTGAGGATGCTGTGGTAGCAGCACAGCATCATCTCTCCTTCCACAGCAAACATCCACAGAACAAGTAACCGAGAACAGGACCTCCTGAAACCAGAACTTAGAGTTTGGTTCATGCAAGGCCAATTGGTAGTTTGATAAGGGAAGTAATTTGAAGGAGAGCCCCAGATCTCTCAGTACTGTCTTTGTCACCAGACCACAGCACCCAGAGCTTCAAGCACTGCAGGCTTTTGTGACTGACACTCCAGAGTCTTTGCCTGCAGCCTGTCTCCAGATATTGATGGCTCAAACACGCATGTACAGGCACTGATCTGTTGCCAAACTTAGGAATTGGAAAAAAACGTACTGAAAATCACTGCAAGGCAGGCAGCTCAGCACTCAAGACCTAAAAAGCAACACTGATGGCAAGAGTTGCTGATAGCAGAACACAGAGCAAAGGCTGCTACACTTACTGTACCTTTAGACTCTCAGTAAAGTGTTAGTGAAGGACACAGAACAAAGGTCTCCAAATACCCATGCACATAAACCCCTACCAATGTGTTGTGAAATGCTGACTGAGATTCTGATATTCAACACAAGATGTTCTTTTTCCCTGTCCCCAATATACCTTTTGGTATCACAATACCTATCCCCCACCAAATGAAGTATTTATTAGCCAGTATACATGTACGCACAGCTCTGACTCAGTAAACTGGCCAAGGGGCCAGAAGAGGCCGGGAAGTTCTACTTTATTTTTATTTATTATTTTTAAAGACCAATCCCACACCTCAATGTGACCATGTCATTGGTAGTATCTGATTACAGAAAACAAAGGGACTCCATGCCCATGTTTATTACCAAATCCCAAAAGACTAATGTTGGGGAGAGCTTGGATTTGGAGTTTTGGTTTCATCTACCCCAAATTCAGGTCTGAATCTAGGTTTAGGTTCCAGCCCCTTAAGTCAGGTATATTTGGTTTAGGTGGAAGAGGAAGGTTTAGACATATTTCAGACATATAAACAGTCAAAATAAAGGATGATAGAAAAAAGTTCGAGTGGTCAGACCCTACTGTCCCCTCTACAAAAGTAAAAAAGAACAAAAATACAACAAAAAAACAAACTGGGGGAAAAAAAGTTGTTCTCACCAGTGAACTAGGAAAGCCAAGAAAAAAAAAAAAAAAAAAAACACAAAGCAAAACACTACATTCTCCAAAGTAAACTGTGCAATCATCACCAGCTTCAACTACTTGAAGCAAACTTGTTTATACAACAGTGCACAATAGGGGACCTCCCTCACTACCCAAAGATAATCTCCTTGATCTCCTCCCCAGGTCTGTTCTGGAGCCTGACCACATGAGAGTTTCTATCAGCTGGGAGCCCTGCTTGTGTGTAGCAGGGGGTTATAAACAAGCCTCTGACAGTTCGTCTTCAGTGACTGTGATTAAAGTGTCAAGAGAGCAGAAACTGTACTGTAAAATAATTCTCTCTAGTCAATGAGAGAATGGCAGCTCTGGAGAAGCAAAGTAGGGAAGGATCCAGGGGCTGGCCCAAAGTCAAATTCAGATTGGTAAATTCAGGTCAAGAATTGGGTCCAAAACACTTCTGGTCTTTGCAGGAACCAGCCTAGACAGCCTTCAAGTAGCTTGGCAAGGAGAGAGGAGTTTCTGCTACAGACAAACACTTGGATGGAAAACTGAAGGACTTTCACAGAAATCGCTATTCCACATGGGTGAAGGGAGGACTGGGCAGCAAGCGCAGCACAGCCAGATGTCTTGTTCCCTGCCCCCCAGACGTCAGCCCTGACTACAAAATATAAAGCTTTACGAAGTTTTGTTGCTGTTTTACCATCAACACCCAGCAAGAGTGTAGTATCCATTGCAATCATCCCAGAACTTAGTGCTGCACAGCCACTGCCACATTATTTCCCCACAATAACCATGGCTTTATTTCAACAGCTGAAGGAAATAGCAAAAGAGACTAAACAAGGAGGTCTTTGGCATAACAGAGACAGATACCAGTTCTAGAATGTCCTGGACCACAGCTCTAGCCCCTGGACAAGACTACCCTCATCATATCTGTTTTACTGTCACAGCCATACATAAATCCTGTCACTGGAGGGAGTGGGTTGATTCTCATTATAAGCTACCCTGGAAAGCCTGCTGCACAACTGATAGTTTGTTTTGATAAACATCATACAGCCATACTTGCTCTTTTATGCCACCCTGATGTGCCATGGGGCTGGGTCTTCCCTGGTCAAAGGGAAACCAGGGAAAGCAGTTTAAAAAAGACGGTACTTTTGATAGATCCAGGAGATATTAAAAGTGAAAGTTTATTTGGTTCTGCAGATGGAAGACAATAGCAAACTTGCATCGTGCTCATGTTTTTAGTTCAGTTTCCTCTGAGAAACTGGGGTTTGAATTGCACAGCAAAGCTTGGCCAAAATAACACGCTGTTGCTAGAGTTACACCCAGCACCATTATCGAGCAAAATCACTCACCCGGAATCCTCGCCCTACTGGGCTGGAGGAGCTTCTGCTGAGTTACAAAACAGCCTCTCGGGTTCTGGTTAGGATAGTTTTACAGCACTTCTGCTTAGAGATGAGCCCTAGCTTGCCCCAAAGCTCCCAACACCCAGATGCCCTTGCATGTCTCAGACCTGAGCCTGAAGCCCACAGTTCAGACCTCCCCAGCTGAAAGCTAAGGGAACCAGTGCCACCACGGAATGAAACACTGCAGCCAGCAGCCCCTGCAGCCTGCCAGGCAGCTCAGTGCAATCACACAAGGACTCAGGACGCACTTACAGCTGATCTGTGTGGCATGAAGGAGTTCAGACTATCACCAGAGACTGAGCAAGGCTCCTTGCAATGATATGTACAGGCCTTTTAGGAACCCGAGACAGGAATGTAATCTGCTAGTAGGAACAAATTTGCAAGGCAGAAGTTAAGAGCTAGCAAGAGGCCCTGGTAACAGTAACCCACGTATCAATACGGTGAAAGCAAGTAGCTGGCTAAGTGTGTAGAGCAACAGCTAGAATATTGTTTCTTACAACTGAGAAATAAAAAAGGCATAATTTGGCTTCCTTGCTGGACTGAAGAACTACGTGTCCCTTCTGGCTGTTGGAGATAAGGGACATGTTGTAAGAGTATTTAAAAAGGCAGACTTGCTAACTGGTAGGGTTACAGCTGATCAGGATCTCAGGTCTGCAGCATCTTAAGGGAGCCTGCAGAGAGAGGCATGGCTTCTGCTGAACTGAGGACTCAGAAGGATTTGTGAAGCAATGCCTCACGCTGACACAAGCAGGGAGTGATCAGCTGTTGAGCAGCCTCCTAGCAGCAGTTTCTCCCAGATCCCACTGAGCTGCTCTCCTATTTAAACTCTCACGCATTAAAGAAAGTACAACCTTGCCCATCTACCTTGAATAGTTACTGATCTCGATCCCAGCGATCATGTATAATTAAAGGCCTGCTAAATGCAACATTGCAGGAGAAAAAAAAACAAAAAACAAAAAACAAACAAAAAAAACTTAGGACTCAGCTATGCTTACCCAAATCCTAAGGAAATTAGTGGTAGTTACACCATACAACCACGGAAATGTGTACCCTCACCCGCACATCAGCATCCCCAGCCCTTTGTACCCAACATTGCCACTTACCATTCAGGCAAAGTGGAAGCAACACTTGCACTGTGATTTGTGGATTAGGCTCTGATCACTGGAGTGTGTGGCAAGAGAATGCAGGCTCTGATCCCCTACTGCAGAAAATGATGACACTTCTTAAAGTAAGCTTAGCTAACCAGTGTCCAGACTCCTCAATCCTTACCAACCCAACCAGCACCACATTTAATGAAAGGTACTGCTGGCTGTGAAAGTAACAGAATACAACCCAACCAATATTAAAAGCAGTGTAATAGCACTAGCTATTTACCAGTGTTATTGACCTTTGTGCTGTAGAGCTTGAATCAACATTAAGGTTGAATCAGGAGAAAATCATCTCCTACATTACATGCAAGGAAGCTTTTTTTTTTTTTTTTGTAAAATCCTCTTACCTTTTTTGCAGACTCAAAATACTCAGATATTTGGCACAGTTTCCAGGCCAGCAGATGAGCTTACTGGCTATTTGAACAACAGTGATTTTGTATGTTGGTCCAGGGTAAAAAAGGAGAGGTAGAACAGTAAAGAAAGAAACTAGCAGAAGCAGCAACAAAGAAAACGCAGACTGTGCTGTCTACCCATCTCAGTATTTTCCTACAATGCATCTTCTCTGCACCCTAATAGCTAAAGACAAGTGAATATCAAATCAGACTACCCCCAGCTGGTTCACTGTTCTCCAGGAACACAACCATACAGCCAAAAGAGGCAACATGTTTTCCAGTAGAGAAGCCTGTGCATTCATGGAAATCTGGTCCCAGCAGCTCTGCCCACTGCACTTATTGAATATGTCATTAACAGAGATCCAGCCCAAAACACCAGGCTGAAGAGAAATTTGCATTTGACTCTAACTTGGCCAGCTGGCTGGAATTATTAACCAGTTACATTTGTAATGATGAAAGCTAATGAGAGGATAATCAGATTTCACAGTTCACAGCAAGTCACTGCCTTGTGGAGTTAAGAAAGGTTTAACGACCCCATCTCATTGATTCCCCCTCACAAACTGGCTGCCACATAATGCTTTGAATGCATCAGTGAACTTTTATCTGTCCTCTAAGGGGAACACCTGAATATGTTTATTGAAAGTGTGTCCATGAAGAGGTTCAAGCCTAAGAGAAAAAACTAATCTTCCCCCATGCCTTCTCCACTGCTCCAATGTTTCTTGTCAGAGCAGAGAAACAGCGACTGGATGACTAAGTAATGATAATGACTGCTGTTGAGTGCACTGCTGGGCTCTGATTAGATTCTTCTTGGCTTCTAAATAGATTAAAAAATAACAGCAAGAAGGCTGTTTGGAAAGGCAGGACTAGCCTATTAGTGCCAGTACAGGGCTCAGTCAAGACACTCCTGGGTCATTATGCAGAAAGTCCAGACCCTTTGCCATGGAAGCTTGGAAAGGAGTAAACAAAGATGTTGCCTATCAAGCCATGAGCTGCTCCCACAACCCTTTGTGTCAAAAAGTCCCTTAGCCCAAAAAATACAAGGAGAGCTCTGAGGCACTGAAGTTCTCATGTCCTACACTAACTACCCTGTACTGAATAAGCAAGAACTACGAGTCTATGAGCAAACTGGGAAGACATTAAGGAAAACATTTGAAACACACTGTCCCTTCCAGCATCTCTGCCTCATCAGCTCTCCATCTGTTCCCAGAAGTTCAATGGAAAACATGAAAATGCCATTTTCCTGCTTTCTACAAACTCACTTTTACTGCTCTGGTTTCTGGTGCAGCATGGCACTGTTTAAACCCCTTTTGTAGTGCAACTCAGGTAGAGCTGGTGCGATCAGCTGCCTGTAGCCAAAATAATGTTTTGTGCAACATCTTCTTCTAAGAGACAGTCAGGTGAAGTAGTGGAAAGAGGTCTTTTTGCACTTCACAGCATCCTGAATAACCTTCAGCTTTCACTTGAAGCAATGAATTAAGGAACTGAGAAAGGCAACAGCTACTGACCTGCAAGCCCTGGGAAATCCATCCACAAGTGAGAACAGCAGCCCTTTAGCATTCGCTGCAACTGTTCTCTGCATGCACTTAATATTTTAACAGGTAGTTTCACTCTCTTTTGAGAGAAAGAAAAGAATCAACATCTAGTCTAGCCTTGGAGTTGCTTAGTAGCATTTTCCACACCTTGCTCCTCCACGTACAACAGCAAAAGATACGATTAGGATTTACCCACTGTGTTCTCCTAGGTTGCAGGTCATGGTAAAAAAAATAATAGTGCCCTAATTAGATCTTAAACAATAAATGCAAACTAGCATGGTGTATGTGTACTCTCCTGCATTCCCATAAGCTTCTGGAAAAAGGAAGAGTCAGACCGAAGAAGAGATATGAGCAACCCTTGAGAATCATAGGGTCAGTATGTATGCAACTCTGGCACAGAGATAAGCATCAGGTACAGTGTTACGTGGGGAAGGAGTCAAGATGATTGTACCAAGCTGAAAGAGAGACTGCTCCCCCGATGCTTTCAGTCTCTTTAGAAAGTAAAAAATAAGTAGCACAAAGAAGTTGTATTTGCCGCTTCTTGGATGTGGCCCTCCCAGCCCTCACTGCAATTCCAAAATATAACCACCACCACATGCTCTTGACCTAGACTAAGTCACCAAGTATCTGCTGTTTATTCTGATCCTGGTGACAACAAAGGATATCACAAGTGCAGATAACAAGTGAGGAACATATCTGAGAACATATCCAAAGATACAATAAGTAAATTAGATAAAACATCGTAGTTCCAACAAAGATCAAATACATCCAAGAGTCACCACAAAATAGCACTTGGAGCTTGATCCTTTTTCAAGCAGTGGAGCTTTTGATTGGTCACCTACAATAACCCCAAATGATACAGTGGTGCTCTGACCAACACATAGCTTTCTGCTGCACAGCCCAAGTAGGCTGTTACTAGGAAGAAAACTCTTTCACTGCTGAAGTGAGAAAGTGATAGATACAATTTTGGTGCCCTAGGTCAGGATTAGGTGCTCCATCCCCTTCCCTTCAGGGTAACTCACCACTGTCGACGAACTCTTCAGACCCAGCTGAGAAGGATGGGATCCTCCACCAGTAACTTCCACTCCAGCTTCTCTTCACATGCAACTGTTCTGTTACAGCACATACCTACAAAAGGTAAACGGGGAGAAAAGATGAGTGCCACTGGTCCGGCTGCTCAACAAAACTACAGAGAGGTCTGTACCAAAGCAATCAGCTGTTCACAGAAATAGCATTACTTTTAGGAAAAAAAAAAACAACCTCTACTCACTGTGCAGGAAGCATAGTTAGCATAAACAGCAGGCTGCCCAAATCCACATCATAGCATCATCCCCTATGTGAGAACTGATGTTTTGGGTTGTCTCCAAGGAAGGCTGAAACCACATCCGTTTTCCTGCCTTTCTGCTGGAGATCCCCCCAAGCAGCAAGGACAGCTGAATAGCAGAAATACTCACGCCTCCCCACAACCTACAGTCTATTTACTGATGTAAATCACTGCTGATATCAGCTTAATTTAATATACTTGTTCGCAAAAATGCAGAGAAAGAGGAGTGAATGCACATCTTATTCAACTATCCCTGATTCATGAATAGGCTTGTCTGATACAGAGCCTAGGCTGGGAGTTGGGGTAGCAACAATGGTGAGATGGGAACTCCCTACCGCAAGGAGCAAACACCCTCAGAAAGAAGGGGAGAGGCACTAAGAAACACACATCAGTTTCCCTTCAGACATTCTTTGGTTAGGGTATACAGCTAGACAGACAACCATGGAGGCTGAATTTGCAGAGGACAAATTCCCTTTTAGCAGGTTGATGGTTACTAAATGTGACAATTTAACTCCAGTCCAGTATTAAATCTAAATGGTTAGATTTGACATTGATTTGATAGATGGCTGTGCAGCTTTATTGTTTCACTCAATAACATTAACAGCAGCCTGGCTTTAGTAAGCTGTTTTTGCAAGTCGATTTATAAGGTAAATATTGACACCACTCAACTTTACTCATGTCATTTATGGCATTGAACTAGTCAGATAATCTCCATAGGTTTCTTCTGCACTGAATGAAGAGGGGGGTTCTCCAGTGGGCAATTCAGCCTCTCCCCCACGCTGCCTTCTTGGCACTTGTCTGTATACAATTTTATAAAGAACCTGAGGAGACCAACTGACCAAGTTACATGCCCACATTGGAAGACTAAACAAATCCCCATGTGTGCTTTAACCAAGCTCTGAGGGCAGTGGAATCACGTTTCCTTGGACAAGCAATGCAGGTCCAGATCCTCCAAGGGCCTGGTATGACACCAGCCTGTCAGCCAGCAAGCCTCGCAGGTTGGAAGTACTCGTGACCATACAGGGTGCACATGAACATGGCACAGAGAAAACAGAAGGTGATGGTCAGAGGTAAAAAGTCAGATTGCAGCCATCTTATTTGGGAGCCATCTCAGAACATGCTCACATGGCGCCAGTAATAACTTCAAAGAAGCTCATGATTTCATTAAGGAACTACTGACATCCTGAAGAATGAGCCTAGGAGAATCAGGACAGTTCTTCAATAAAACTGGAATAGTTCTAGGAAGACACAAGATGAAACAAATCAGAGTTTTCTGTCCAGGACAGCCTACTAATTTCTCCATCTCCAACAGGTAAAAAGGGATAGATGAAAGTACCCAAAAATCTCCCTACATTAAGCAGCACACTTGATTATTTGATAGCACTGGGAAGACAGCTTCCTATAAAGCTGTCTGGAGAACGCATCAAGAGTTAACACTCCAGTTACAAGGTCAAGTCTGGTTTTGCTGTGAGACAAGGAGCTGCCATGCTGGCACAAACTGCTGTTTGTTTGCTCTTCCAACCTGACCTGTCCTTGTGAGTTGGCAAAAGGCTGAAGCTGGCCTGAGTCCCAGCTACCAAAAGCTGCCCAAAGCAGAGAATGTGTTGCTCATCACAAGGACTAGCAGCTAGGTGGAGAGGGGGAGGAGAGAATAAGCAGTACAAAAAGCAACTGATAGGATCTCCTCTGATGCTGGGAGCTGCTCTAGAGAAGGCTCCCGCCTGGCACACAGCCACGGAGCACAGGAAGATGTGGGAACACCGACTGTGGTCAGTTCAGTGTCACAGTCTTGAAGAGACAGCTCAACATTCAAAGTTCCTCCTTGGAAACGCGCCTCACATTGGCTACTGGAGAATTATTGGAAATTACTTTTGGTAAAAATCAATTTAGGATTGACAAGAAGATTGAGCTTGGACAAACACTGTGCCCCCTATAGTCAGTGGCGAAACTTCCTTTCCTGCCAGTGGTAGCAAAACTAGAGAACCCAGCAGTGCAGAGATGAATTTTAACATTTTAATTCTGTTAAAACTCCAGCCGTGTTCTTGTGTTATGTGCTGTTAGAATTTGATCTCTGCTGTAACAGAGGAGTCTACTGAAGGAGTCTGCTGGAAGACTTTGCACTGAATAGTGCAAAAACTACTTGACAGATCCTGTGTGAGCAGCTGGCAGGCCCCCCAACAGCGACTGAGCCACTGGGCCAGCCACAAAATCAGCACACAGGAGCACATAACCATGCCAGGGCTCCCACCCAGGCACTTCGAGTGTATGTGGCCACGTAAGAGGGGAGTGCTGAAATCAAGCAAACTGAGGGGAAGAAAAAAAAAATATTTAAAACAAAAATCCAACAGTGATGGTGAAGTCTAAACACTCCTCGAGTTTACAACATTCCAATCCTTAATTCATTAAATCACTGCTGCTTATGACACACTGCAGTACAACCTCAGCTGGTCCCAGTACCCAGACAGGATTAGGGGGCATTTCACAAGACACAGGAAGGGGATAGCAGGAACAAGATGGGAATGAGCAGCAAGTACAAAAGCAGCAAGGTCCACGATTTTACAAGTGTTTCTTGAAGCTGCTCTATTCGTGCTGAGGGCTGTTACAATGCCTGATGATACCATGGTAGCGCAAAATCAAACTGTCCAGCTCTTTTTCCCTTTCTCAGATCAACAACCAGTAACCTGGCACTTCTTAAAAGGGCTGGCCACAGGCCACACTTGTTCAAACCACATCTCCATGGAGAAAGGAACATTGCCAAAAGCAGAAAGGAGAGGTGAGAAACAGGAGAAAACTATCCCAAACAGAAGCCAAGCATGACCCAGCAAGACAAGCCTATGTGAGCCCAGGTAACACCTGATCCACTGTAGACATGGACACATCCTCAGCACACTGCTATCCATTGATTTTTCCATTCTTCACAGCTTGAGCCCCTGCAACCACAAAGCAGACAGCACAGCTTCCTGTCCCCTCCTAGGCAGCAATGGAAAAACCCTGTCCAAGTGATCTTGCACCTGAGCACGACAGGAGGGCAGCAGACACACACAGAGCCTCAAGCCCAAGAACTAAAGGTGCCAAGCAAAAGAAACCCGGGAGTTCCACATTGTTTCCAAGGTAAAAAGAGAAAGGGGTTGACCCTGCTTGACTTCATCACGTTGTTTGTCCAGGGCCCTGTGCTTTGCGCACTGAGCTGCAAAATCAAAGCAAGTACAATGGCAATGAAAACAATCAAACACATCAGCGTGGGGCCAGCTTTGCAATGGAAAAGCAAAGGTTTGGAAAGAAAAAACAATACTCAGATTTAAAGGCCATTTCTACAGCCATTTCGGAAAAGAGCTGCTTGAAGTTGTTAAGATTAGCAGGATAACAATATTTTTATTTCGCCATTGTCCAGCATAAGAACAAGCAGTCCATTTTCCAAGGAATCTAAACGGACAAGACGGATGAAGGGGAAACACATTCATAGATGAGGAGTGATCTGACCCCGATCACATAACACCAGGATCAGTGCCAGGAAGAAACTGGCTCCCAGCACAATGCTTTTCACTAGTCCATACTGCTTCCAAGGCTGGAAGCAGACACCCATCTTTTGGACCTAGCTAGAGAGACTGAAGGTGTTTCCATCACAAGGTGCCTGTCACCATCCCATCAGCTGCAGGTTAGCAGACTTCGCTCATGTGCACTGTGCAGCTGGTAAAGCTGTGAGCAAATATAGCAACAAGCAGGAGCAGGGAAGGGAAGACAAGTGTAACATCTTCAGCCAGAGCAATTACTTTTGTCCGTGGTCTCATATGGTCATGTTCAACTCCGGAAATCATAAGACTGGTGGTTCAGATAAGAACAGCTATCAATGCATCTTTTAAAAGTATCCTATCTGCACCACTCTATCATGTGAGTTCTAGTTTAAGTAAGTCACATCCAACAAAAATGCTGTCCTTAGCTAATGCAGCAAAGATGAGATTCTGGAAGCGTTTTAGCTAATTATAATTAGGACTGAATCAGCTTGTTATTGACAAGCCATCTCCAATGTTATTGGCTGTTAACTTTTAGATAGTTTGTTAGATTTTAACAAGCTTTTTGTATGTCATCTATACGGACTGCTCATGGACATCGGGCCAGTCCCTATCAGATGACCAGTGTTCAGGGTCTATGGACTGAATGACTCACAGAAAACTGCTTTGGGCCAAAAGGAAGAGTAAAAAGAACAGTGATATTATTATGAATCTGCATTCAAGGCCAAACCCTGTAAAGGCATACAATTCCCAGTGAGGTCAACAGAAAAGGCACAAGTACATGCCAGGGCAGATCTTGATCTCTAAAAGCTGTCTTAGATTTTCTCCAATATGAAACCGAACTCCTCTAACTGATGGACCTTTCACCTCAGAGAGCTAATGTAAACCAATGTAAACCAGTAGCTTCACTCACCTACTGCTCAGCAAACGTGCCCTATATAGTATGTGATCTCCGAACACAAATTCCTTACACGGACTACTTGGGATTCAACTGTGTTGAAGAAACACTGTTGGCACATAGCACGTTAGCTCAAGCTTTCTCAGAAGCAGCAACACTT
Organism: Aythya ferina; assembly: GCF_964211825.1. Taxonomy (NCBI): domain Eukaryota; kingdom Metazoa; phylum Chordata; class Aves; order Anseriformes; family Anatidae; genus Aythya; species Aythya ferina. Next base: position 17,015,774 of record NC_140302.1, on the reverse strand, counting down.
AGCTGCCACTGAAATTCCTCTCAGGTTTGCTCAGCCCATGTCTGAAGGCCTGCTTTTACTCACCCAAGTGAGTCAGCAAGATCCATTTCACCTCTTCCCCAGTGGTGCAGGCAGCACACGCTTTCTGGTCAGCAGTGCCAGCTCAGTACATAAGACCCTTCTCTGCTCAGGCATGGCAGTCTATTAAGGTAGGCCTTGTAGAGAAAAATTGCTCAGAAGCAGCTAATATACACCAGTAATGTGTCCAATAACACAGCCTTCCCAGCAAGTGCATATGCAGGAAGCTGGATGTGGAGAATGCCCAGTGGCAGCTCACAGTCTAACACGGAGTTTAAGACCCCATTTGCACACAAAGGGAGATGAGAAGGGGATAGCTACAGGGCAGATACAGCATTATTTTTCAAGGAACTTTTCTTTGATCAGGAAAGCACATTAGAACAAGATAAACTTATGTGCTACAAGCCTGGTTTCTTGAGCCTTCTGCATCCCCAGCTCAATACAGCAGACAGGAACAATCAGAAAAATGCACGCTGCGAAATAAAGGAACAAAGTCATGGTACATCTTCATGGTCACAGAGGACCAAGGCTGTGTATCAGCTCTTCTCAAATTTAGTCCTCGAGATATAATTTCAGCAACGTGCAGTTGCCTACCCCTGTAATTCAGTGGTTACCTCTTGAAAGAGAAAGAGTGTCAGCACCATGTAGAGATTGAACTGAAAGAACAGTATCACTGCGACGCCAGAGCTCAGGGCGCATTCTCACTTTGTCTCCGTTTTCCATTAGCTAATATTGTCAGCTCCACAGAGGCGACGTATGACTTACTGCAGAGTAATACCATCCAGATACAGAGGTTACTCTTGCCTGACCCCAACCTACATGAGATTAGAATCACCCCCTCCCACTCCCACCTCTTTCAGCACCTCTATATTTAACTGCAGATTAACTCATTTCCTCTTTCCACATGTGAGATTAAAGTGTCCCAAGTTCAGTCGGCTCCAGCAGAGCCTCAGTACATCCTCATGTAAGTCACCACTCATTACATGTACTAAAGCATGTCAAGGAGGAGAATGAGTCACACTGTTCGCTCTCAAACTAAACACTTGCTCCTCAAGAAGTAGAGCTGGCAGGCAGCCCAGGCCCCAAGATAGTAGGAGATACCTACAGTTTTAATCTTCCCTGTCTGGTACAGGAATCTTAAAGACATAAGAAGTGCCACTATTTACCAATGCGTTTGAATGAAATGTGGGTCAGTGACCAAGGCAAAGGGTCAAATACACAGTGACTTGGCCTCTGGGCATAGCATCGATTACAGGTCTAAGACTCAATAGCCAGCATATACCAGAGAGGGTGGGGAAGAAAAAAAAAAAAAGCACAACAAAATCTCACTGAGGTCAAGCCCACCATTCTTGGTTCAAAACAGCTGAGACAGTAAAATTGCCTGGGAGAGGGGGATTGGGGCAGGAGGCACCAGCAGAAAAGAGGAGGCAGCAAATGTCTTCCTCACCATGTGCCACACCGCTCACAAAGGGCTGGGTGCCAAGGATGAAAATGCTGCAGTAAGACTGTGATTCTCCACCCACAGCTCTGTGGGGCACACGGGAAGATTAACCATAAGGAAGAGAGGCATTTCCACCTGGGGAGGGGCAGCAGCCACAGCTCTGGGGTGCAGGAGCCCTGTGCAGGCTGCAGCCCTGCTGCACTCACACTGCAGCCCCAACCAGCACCTAGCGTCCCCAGGGAAAGCAGGAGCCTTTTGCTCCCACAGCCTCCCTCCCTTTGCGTCTCAACAGCACCATGCAAGAAAGACTGTATTTCTATATCTACCTGACCTTCCTGCAAATCACTTTAAGCCCTAGGGTACAAAATCTTTGTTCACTGGTTGAAAGAAACATTAAGTGGCCATAAATAAAGCTGGGACTTTAAATCCAGCCGCATGAGTTAACTCCATGGTGAATATAATTTTTCATAGCTAACAACTGTGGTAATGAATTTTATCTCAATGAACACAGAAAAGATGAAGCATACAGAATCCAGAACAGGAATAAGTTTCTTGGCCTTAGATTTCATATCAATAATCCTTTAAAGTACAAGTACTTCTTTTCCTCATCCTCATAATGGTAAAACCTCTCTTGTTCTAACACTTCAAGAGAAGAGGCCCCCTTAATTTTAAGTGGCTGTAATAATGGGCCTCAGAATTTCTGCCAAGAAAAACAGAAAATCAATGCGGACAGGGAGCGGGGAGACACGCAGGAGAGCCACTGGCATTTGCTTGAGCAGAACAGCTGGAGTAAGTTGTCAGTTCCCCTTACTGTATCTTCAACTGCAGAAAGTTGAAGAAAATGCCTACAACAAGCTTATGACACATCTCAAAAGCAATAGCAGCCTCTCCACGATTCGAGGAACAATGGAATGACAAACAGATGGAAATGAGAAATACAGCCGTGGAATGGCATAGGGAGGGCTCTGCTATGGATTGCAGGAGCAATGGGGCATGGCAGGCAGACGTCTTGTTGCCAGAGCAGAATCTGTCGGATCTAATTCAGTGACTGCATTGCCTGCAAATGAAATCACAACAGGCTAGAGAGAAACAACTGTTACAATTTGGTGTTGCTGTGCATACACCAAGAGAAAGACTATCATACTCTGTCCTCTATATTTTGGTGTAAAGTGGCTGAATTCTTCCATGAATAAAAGAACCTGCTCTGTGGAGATCAATAACCACTAGGGTCATAGTGATTCTCTTTCAGTTCAATTATTCCCAGAGGATTACAAATAGACTGCAGCGATTTGGAAACATCCTCCTTTTATTTGAGGGTAGACTGAAAGTGTCCTGAAATCATTTTTTCTGCCAGTATGAGGTCACTGTATAAAATATACATCAAACCAAGGATGCATCTCAAAATCAATAGCAGGCTTCCAGTCATTTGAGAAACAGAAAAGATGAACAGATGGAAACGAGAAGAGGAAAAGTGCATTGCACAGGGTCACTATCAGCTCACAGAGAAGCTAGTACAAATATACCAACCAAGAGCTGCGTAACTGACAGAAACGCCCCTCTGCTTCTTCTCTATGCAAGTTCCAAGTTGGAATAAAACCACAACTGTGTCTTATGGCAGCAAGCCTCATTCCTTGCTTCCATTCAACTGTGCACATGCTTACACACCTTCGCACACATCTGTTCATGTATTTGCCTAATTTTTGCAGAGACTTAGTAAATAGGGATATTCTTCTCTTTGTTGCTCTCCTAATTGAGGAAAATTAGACTCAGATCCTGAGTCTAAAACATGACCTGCTCCTGACAAAAAGAACAAATGCTAAGGGTCTATACCAGGAATACAGAAAAAAAAAAGCTTCCCGTTCTAAAGAATAAATTCACATTTCCATATTTCTTTAAGCTTCACGCTGTTTTGATGCTGTTATACAGAACACAAAAGAAATTTCATTGTAATTGCTATGTGAAAGATACTCAGGAGATTCCCTGCCAACTCTGCATCTTATACTTGAACACAGCAAGTGACAAAGTAGCTGGCAAAGTGACATCAGGTACAATTGCAGTTACATTAATTGCAAGGCACCCTTACAATGGGTGAAAACAACTCAATAAGAAACTTTCTGCTAAGAAGCCTTTCAAGGAATTTAAAAAGCAAATGAAGAAAAGCTCTCAGAGCACTCTGGGTTACATGTACCACATACTGCAGGGTACTGCTACAGGATACTGAAAGGGGAAATGCAGGAAGGGTTTTCAAGGATGCTATGATAGCTGCTAGACTGGGGAGCTCCCTGCTGCACCACAGACATGCTTTTAAGAGAATTTCTGCTCATTTCAAGCACAGAAAGCGAGGAATGGAAAAACTAGCCTTGCTACAGCAAAGGCTGAGCAGCCCCAAAGCAGGTACCTGTAAGCTGTTGAACTCCTGGGGACCACATCACTCCCTGGGTTCAGATTCGCAGTGCTCCAGGACCAGGCAGACTCTCGGAGCAGCCACCCAGGAAACCTGACTCACTAACCAGTGTATAATTAAATAATAGCAGGGAACCTCAAAAGATTAGACAGCTGAGTCAAATTAATGCTCGAGAGACCAAAAGCAGCAAACATACATTGAGGTTATAATGAAAGATTAGAGGAATATTTAGCTGGAAAAGATGGAAGCAAAGAAGAAAAGCTGATTGATTTTGGGCTACAAGTAAAGCAATGAATAATTGTGAAGCACGATTGGAATGTGCTCATTTATCCTGTTTCATGCTATAGAAAGGCAGTAAATGTAATTGATATTCTTTTATTAAAATTATAATAAAGCAGCATAAAATCAGTCTGAGGAATTTATTACCACAGGGCAAGGACAGAATACTAGAGTTGTACCGGCTTTCAGAAAGGATTAGATAATTTTATTAGCATAAATAATACCTACAGCTGGGAGAGCTACATGAAGAGTTACACAAATAATCAGCTCAAAGGCATCACTCTCTATTCCATTTGCCATCCTGTATTTGCACCTTCAGGCAGAGTGTGCATTTTCCAAGTCATCATCAGAATTAGAAAGGATGTAAAATTCCTGTTTGGCCTTTAAATCGTCTTGTGAGATGGGTGCTCAGACTCTGAGGGAACACTGATACAAGTTCTTCTGAAGAATTTTGGATTGCACCAATGCCAAGAAGAAAGCCTACAGCAAAAGTCTGGTACAGCAACTGCTATTTCTACTCCTCCAGCAAGCTGGAAAGCTAACAAGCACTGCAGCAAGTCGCTTACTTTAGATCAACAGCCTTTCTCCCCCTAGAATCTGTCCCAGCGATGACTCAGTCCGCTGCTACGAATGAAGATGAAGACCAAAACACTCCATCTTTGGTCTTCATACTCAGACCACCACAAAGCATGCAGACTTCGACAGAGATTCATTTCTTGTGAACTGGCTTGAAAAACCACCCCGTCTCCAACGATGCCCTGGTGCTAAAATACCAGTCCAGATTTTTAGCTTCTGCTGTTTAGCAGCTGCACTAGTTCCCAAGCATCATTGCAAAAATACTGAAGTCTTCTCACATAGCTCTAGCATCCAGTTTTTAACTAAAGAATATTCTGGGGAATTCTCTAAGCTTGAACCTGTCCAGAATTGCCTGTAAGAAATTATGATCTGCTCTAAACATTATAAAATCTCTCAGTTAAGAATGGGCACAGCACTAAGTGCCATCTCCCAGTTTGATACACCTCTGAGCACCACACATCTAGCAGGGTGTTGTCAGATTTTATGATGTGTGATTTCATAAAGCCTGACCTGATGGAAACAAAAGATTGCACAAGAATCTCAGCTTTCAACTAAAATACATAGAAAAAACAACTCCCCAAAACACACACAGTAAGTTACTGACATGATGAAGAGAAAGACTTGAACAACCAGAATAGATCAGGAACCAGGAGGCAAGTGAAATTTATTCTAATATATTTTTTCATGACAAACAAAAACCCCTCATGATTCTTTAAGTGAAATCCCTTAATTTGGGGCAGGGGGTAATCCCCATGATGATTCAAGAATATTTAAAGTGGCAGAACGACAAAGTTAAAGCACATGACGTCTCAGCATGCTCTGACCATTCTCTTTTGGGAAACACAGATCCTATTTTAATGCAAAGACCTCCAGAACCAGAGGACAAGAGAGGAGAGTGCCAAAATAAGAAGCTGAAAAGATGCCAAGTAGAATAATTGTTGAAATACTTTGTGACATTTCTCAGGAGCCACTGCTTCCCTTTGATCGTTGCACAAGTGCTCTAGAGGCAGGATGATGCTAGTGCTCCTGGCTATGCTGGATTTAGGAACCCCCAGTTGGACCCCATCATTCTCCCATGTGCAGGCACCAAGCAAAAAGTGTCTCAGATTGCTGCTGCATCCTGCCAGGTGCCAAACATCACTAAAAAAAAAGAGCAAGCCTGGACAAAGTCAGAGGTTTTCTTCAGTCTCTTCACACTGAGGTCTAACATATCCAGTAACTCCAAAAGCTCAAGAAAGGGGAGAGTTAAAATTAACAGGGGACGTTGTTTCCCCATCTGTCTTAATGAATGTATGGCAGGAAGCTCTGTCCTTTTCTTCTGATGCCAGGAGAACACGCCTTGCTTAGCTTTGACTTGAGAAACACAAGAGCCTATCTAGCTCCGTGAAAAGGCAGCGTAAGAGTCTAAGCAGTAGCTCCCCTTGGGTCCAATGCCTTCCACAGTTTACATCACAGTGGGCACAACACAGAATTTGTACCCTTGTCCCAGGGGTTTTCTTCCTTGTGAAGTCAAAGCACAGTAAGAAGCTGAAAGTAGGATGTGAACTGAATACAAAAGGCCCAGTCATGCCAACTCCTGTGTTTGAACCGCAATTCCTGTGATAGCTGTTTTTTTTTTTTCCCCCTGTAAGATCTGAGCTGCTGAAACTTATGCAGTAACCAGGAATCTTATATTTCAGCTAAAAAAAAAAGTGTTCTGGGAATGTCTATTCTACATAATGCAGAGATGTGCACGAGCCCTGAACTAGCTGCTACATAGCTGCCTTAGCACTGTGCTCCAGGGCACAAGACAGGCTGCTCAGGGTCTCCAGGTGAGATCAATTAAGTGCTCACATCGGTATTCCTAATGTAAATATACGCAAGGCTTAGGCACTGTTTACTTCACACATTCCTAAAGACTTAGCTCCCTGTAGAGGCCCTATTTATCACCTTTGAAGGCCCAAGCTGTAAGCACCATCTTCCAGAGCTGACAACTACCTGCTCTTTCTGCAGCAGTGAGCATTGTACTTCCATGGCAGAGGAGCACAGTAATGGCACCATCACCTCGCAGAGTAGGCATCTTCATTCTTAAAGGAAGATTTTTTTTTCTTGGCCTTGCCTCCTTAATTTCTACTTTTAAAAAAACACATGAATATGTAACAACCACAGCCTTCTTTGCGGCTACAGAAAATAAGTTTGAAAGATGTATTAAAGGCTCAGAAGAAAAAAAGTCAAAGCGGCAGAGAAAATCCTGGTATACTTTTAAAAAATCCAATGGATTCTTATCTGTATCATAATGAATTAACCATGACAATCTTGTTTGTCCACCAAAGGTGCTTCTATGCATTGAGATTCTGTCCAAATGCAGATACATTTCATAGCTAAATATCCCATGGGGTGGGAGACATCGTGCTAATCCAGTTAAGAATAGAGCATACCTTCTCAGGTTGTGCAGAATACATCACAGAACCTATCTACAAGAAAGCACGTGTTGTGGTTATAACTTTCTCATTCTGCACCATGATGGTCGTCCCCAACATTTTAGGGGTGTCACTTGGAATGGTGAAAGAACAGGATGATGTACATACCTTTGTACCTTCTCCAAGAAGTCTTGTAGAAGTCTCCAAGAAGACTTGTATTCTATAAGTGGCCAAGAGGTCACTTGTCAGAATAGTTGCTACCCATGAACATGATTAACTGGATGTTTCTTGTACCTCCTGTGAGATATTAAAGCCCTCATGTTGGTGAATCAGCCAAGCTTTGATTACTCGGCTGTTGTTTACATCTCTGCATAAGATACAAGCCATTAAGTCAAGTTGTTTTTCAAATTTTCTAAGCATGCTAAACTTTCAGAACTACTCCTATAAACTAGGTTCTCTGGGCTTTCAGAGCTTCCCTAATATGGTTATTAAATATCTGAGAGATGAGGACACCTCACAAATACTCAAATGAACTATAAACTTTTCAGATTTATCATTAGAAAAAGTCAGAGACAAAAGATATGCCAGATTACACGTTGGAGCCAAGAGACAACAGGACTACGTGCTTGACAAATGCAACAGATGTCTAGGATAGCTCAGACAAAACAGTCAAATATGGTTGCAGAATTTAAAAAGGGACGAAGGATACCATTGCAGGGCTATGAGAAAGTTATCCAGTAATCTTGTGATTTGCAAAAATGTTACTGAAATGCAATTGTTCCATTTTTCTATTTTTAAAACATGAAACCACGTTGAAATCCAAGAAGTACATGCAAGCCTAACTTTTCTGACATCAAACACCCAGATCAAACCCAGCTTGTTTCTTATTCAGCACTGTGTAAAGTTCTACTACTCTTACTGATGACTGCAAATGTTTATACATTCAATCCAAGTCAACATTTTCACTCTGAGACAGTGCTGCCATTTATGAGACCACATCTTGGTTGGATGAATTCTGTACTAACCCTATGCCAGAGCTCGTGCAGACTGTCTTCCACTTCTTCACATTTTACTATTTTAGCTTCATGGAAGCTAGACCACATCAGTGCTGTGCAGAAACTAGTATACCAACAGAGAAAGGATAAATTCTCTTCACATCCCCTTCACTCATCCATCAATTCTACCTATGCTCCTTTTAACAGAGGCAGGGAAATCAGCAAACACTCCCCTATAAGCTTGCTTGACCTAACCAAGGGGCTGATAAGCAGAGCCTGGCCATTCATTCAAAAGCAGAGAATGCTTTGGCCCAAGCAGACAGTTTTATCCAAATAGCAGGGGCTGACAGACCTTTTGAATATAACTTCACAGTAAAAGCAGCCCATTTCAGGAGATCTGTAACTCAACTGCTTCACATCTAGCCCATAATGTGATGACAAATACCTTTTTCCTTCCCATCCATTCAGATAATAGAAAGCTTGGCTTTATTATAACACAACTGGGCTAGTTATAAGGACACTTGGCCAAAATATTTTCAACAAGTTGTTCAAACATTATTGGTTTTGTCCTAAAAAGAGCAAGGTACTCACTTGTCTTTTTGTAAGTGAACATCTGTTTAGTTAGCAAACCACAGGACATGCGATGTCCATTAGCTAAACTGCCAGGATCTTAGGAACTTCCCCTGCATTCTACTTCTGATCTCGACAAGTGTTAGACAGCATTGTTCCACCACATTTCCCTGTGATCAGGGCAAACAAGGCTGCTGCAGCATGACAGGACTGGAAAGAGTTAGGAAGATATTCCCATTCCAAAGATCAATAGCAGCAGCCAGCATTACAGACTCAGTTCTTTATTATTCAGCTGCTAAAATCCACAGGGTCTGAGAGCAGTGAAGGTGACTGTTCGACTGTTATATTTATTTGCAATGTGTGCTCATGGCTAACACATTTCACTTCTGAAACAGATTCTGACCTTAGAAGGAGAACTATTTCATTCTAAACTCCCCATGGCTCACATATGGTATAGAAACTTCCAGCTGTATCATGTGCCAAGAGAAGCTGAACAAGCTTTCACAGTAGTTATGAAAAATTTTCTCCCCCTTTCCCACATTTTATTAAGACAGACACTTCAAACTTTTATTTGGTTTTGTTCTCATTTTCCTTCCAGCCAGGACTCCACAAGACAGGTCCAAGGAGACTCTTTAACAGTTCAAAGCACTATGCACTACCTTGACCACCAAGGTACATCCATGCCATGGAAATAGCTCAATAGACAGAGACTGTTCATACAGCTTTCTTCACCCCAGTCACCTCCATACCAGAAGAAGTCCTGAGCTCGGCCCATCACTTTTCACAGCCCCCCCGAGGCAGCACTTACCACACGTCTTGGGTTTGCTGATGATGCAATTAGGATAAATCATCTAAGTTCAGGACTCGTACTTACAAACTCTATGGCAAAACATTTACTGATTTTCAGGTGAAGCGGATCCCTAAGGCTTCATTGTAGAAAAAAAATTAGGCACCTGTATGTAAATGAATTCTTGAGCTCCACAAGAGAGAAACAGAGTGTCATCTTTATTACAACAGGACCCATAAAAAGAAAGGGAGCTGATGAGGGGAAAATAGATCTACTGAGATGAAGCAAGATCCATGACCAACTTTACCAAGCTCACGTCAGTGCAGTTATATCCATGAACTGGGATTCTGCTGTTGTTTTTTTTTTTTTTTTTTCCTAAAGAAAGAGGGAGGTGAAGTCATCGGCACCCAGAAGGTGCAGTTTTTCCATAACTTACATTCACAGTACACATACTTCTGTCACAGCATAGCAGCCATACATTTCATGTGGGCCTAACTTCTTGTACAAATTAATCCCCTCTTGTTTTGCTATCAGAGTATTGTCATGTAGGAACAAGGAAACAAGAATGCTACACGTACTCAGTGAAGAGGTCAGTGACTAAACATGTTCTAATGCAGTTTAGACTACATAAAGTGAATTATCTCAATGGTACAGGATGAGATCTTCCATAGAAGACTGATTTGCTGAAGTCACTGGTATGTGTGTTTCCTGGAAGAAGACTATTCTGAAATACAAAGAAATTCTACTTCAGTAACTTCTGTAAACCAAGTTTGGATATATACTGGCTTGTTTTATTCTCCTTGTTATTTGCATAATTCATGGGAAAGTATTCAGCAAGCCTAAGATAAGTAAAAGGACAAATTCTAATTTACAGCTTTCAGAATGCAGAAGTCCATATATAGACGACGATACAACAGATTTAATAGTGGTAACTAAGTAGCGTCTGCAGTTAATTAACTTGCAGTGTTTGAGATGTTTCCTGTAATAGCTTTAAGAAAACAAGACCAGAACAGTTGGCATTTTATCCTTTTATGCATAACTAAATTGTATCACAAATTAGAGATCTTCCTACCAGCAGGAAAGTAGCAACAAGCCCTAACTGCACCAGGAAGTTCCAATAGCATCTGCCTTTGAACAAAGCACTACAGGGGCTCTTCAGCAAGAGAAGCCTGAACTCTCATCTCATGCTGAACCTCATCTTTACACTGCATCACATTACAGAGCTGTTCTAGGGCTTCAGTTCAGAGGTAGTGCTCTCATGACCACAGGCTGGCCTCCAGCAGGCAGGAGACAAGGCAACTCCTTGGGGGTCTACAGCTTTTTTCGATCTCTATTTGCCATTCAAATCCCTGCACTTTGCTAGCCCCAGGGTTCCTCCTTTGCCCAGACTGAGTGGGATGTATTTCACATCTTAGCTGAAGTAAATCACAGAAACGCTTTGCATATTTGGCAAGCAACAGCCCTCCCCAACCTCTTCTATAACTAGGTGCCAAGTCATGCTGTTTCACTGACTCAACTGCTAGGAATCAGAACAGCACTTTCTATTGCTCTAAGACTAAAGTCTGAGGGGTTGGAGATTGTGGCTTTTATTCTGAAAGAATGACAATATCAAGCTGCTTTACCATGAGGGCTTTTGGGCTATCAGTGCCCCTGAAGTGGTACTGTCACACACACCCCTCTGGGTGTAAGCCATCCCTCACCCCCAGCTCCTGTGCACAGAAAACTCAGGATATCTTCTGTGTAGGTAGCCACATCATGCAGAAAGTTGGCTTCCATCAATGCTTTTTAGGAAGCAGACGGCAAAAGTTAAAACAATGGTCTTTACTGAATGTGGTATGTTATAGCACATCTTATAACCCACATGGTAATTACCCAGAGATGCAGAGAGGTACTATTTAATTACAAATAGCGGCAGGTGACAATGCTGTTGGCCATTAGTCTGAATTGTCATGCAAATTGCCAGCAGCAGCATCTTACCAGATATAGACCTCTTAGGAGAATCGCTGTGAGAACAGACTGAGTGCACTGTTACCTTTAGGGCTGGCTGCCAGCTCCAAATGTCAGGGCTGTGCTACTGCAGGTCCCCCAACCCTGTCCACCATACAAGCTAGTTGACATCTTAATAGGTTTGCCAAAACAAGGAGGGTTGGCAATTCAAACCCCTGTCTCTCTCTTGCATCAACAAGTCACTTGTATTTTAAACATTGCTAACAGCACTTACTGACTATGCACAAGGGTGATCAACACTCAGGAAAGCAGACATGCTTCTCTCGATGCCAGCATAATAAGTAAGGTGAAGAGGAAACAGAACAAAAATATTTAAGCCTTATTTAGTCTCAGCAAAACCTTGGGTAGTTCAAGCTGACCCGCTGCCAACCCTCTGCATCTGGATTTAGTTTCTGATGAAAGCATCTATAGAGACAAATAAAGTGACATAAGCTAGTCCTAAATTATGAGCAAAGCTTAGAAATAGTCTGTCATGGCAAATGGAAACTATGCTGTTACAAATAGCAGGAACCTGTCCTGTGAGGCAGTAAGAGAACTGCTATAGGTACAAAACCCCCAGCCTACTCTTCATATCAAGAACCACAAGGGTAATGCTGCATTTCAGTCAGAAAAAAGAAAAGATGCATTTCTATAGCATGCCACCTCAACTTCACAGCAGCTCTAAGAAGTCCCTATTACTATGACTATGCAAGTGTCACTCCCACTCCACTGATGCAGAAATTGGAGCACAGGCAGGATGTGACTTTTCTGAAGTCCCCAAGGAAGTCACAAGCAGCCACATGTACTGAGTTTGCTGTGTAATCAGTTGCCAGTAGACTCCCAAACCACAAAGGGAATCCTTAATAAAAGGGCAAGCCCTCTCCACGCTGTTTCTCTAAATAACCAGTGTGATTTGGGAATTCATGTCTACAATCATGATATTGAGTTAATTAATAAGCTTGTACAATGAAGTGTTGACACCCTTCAACAGTCACTCACTCCACAAATGTGCCTGGAGAAGCATGTAAACAGCATAACAGAAGTTGGATGACTCCAAAGAGAGCTGCTCTGTGTGGTGAGCATCCCACTAGAACACTGTTTTGAAACTGGTCCAGGAGCAAACAAAAGACTCCCCCAGATGAGCTGCCCAGTGCCTTGTGAAGAGGAGCTCGCCACACATGCACGACAGCACCTTCTATCCAAACCTGTGCCACCAGCACACAGCTCGGGTCATGTCAGAGCAAGGTAGACATTGCTGTCTGCAAAGTGAGATTTGATGTTGCTTCTGCCCATGGTACATGAGGCCTGTGACTAAAGGAATTCAGTGCACTTGGCAATCAAATTAGTCTTTTTTTTTCTTCCATCAATCTGAAAAGAGAAGACATGCACAGACAGTATCGTATTGCATCTCTTTTCTCCCACCCCTGACAGAAGGAAAACAAACAGTATGCCAGCCCCTGTGCCAAAAGAAAAACCTGGATCTTTCCATGCAATGTTTGTTAAGGAATCCCTGGTGTAGCTTGGATTCCAGCAGGTCCAGGTTTCAAAAAACCCACAGAACTAGAATATACTCCTGCGGCTATGTAGCTCTGTGCACATGATCAGTGTCACTAACCAGAATTACGTAGTACTGTAACTTTAGGCATTTATAAAACTGCAGTTGCAGATGGCTTCTGAGGGAGCAAACAACAAGCAAGTGCCATTGCACTTTGCTAGACAGATTCAACTTTGTCCCTAACTTCCTCCAGACACTTCTGTTCTTTGCTAGAACTGAGCTCCCTTCACATTGCAGGCATTCAGTTTTCATCTTCACACAGATCTGCAGTTTTTTCTTTTCAGCCTGCCAAGTATTTACTGAACAAAAAGACAAGTAGGTAAACCTGAAGAGTTTCTAACCCCTACTCTGTTAAGATAGGCAAGTAAAAAAAAAAATAAACAAAAGGTATAGCAACTTTTCATTTATTATCTTTAAGCAAAGGTGTTATGTGCACAGCACATATAAGGATGGCCCTCCTTATAATAAGAATATTTATGGGATAGTTTAAGAGCCACATGGAATAAAGTAATACAGTGACAGAACACTAGAGACCTCAGAAATTAGTAACAGTAAGTTTTCACAACAATTATGTGACACATTCAGAGCAAAACTCTGTTCCTTGATAACAACTTCACACAGACAAACAGGTAAAATCCCATTTGGCTCTAAATAACCACCAAACATACCACACATCTGAAACATTAGTAGCCTTAAACTCTCAGGGTTTTATTTTTTCAGAAGTTTTAGATCTTGCTGACTGCTGCAGGTGTAATCTTTCTGTAATCCTCTATTTTCTATTTCCCAACAAGATCAGCCACTCAGTGCTCTTCAGCAGCAGGAATCCACGTCCCCTTCCCCTCCAAAAAGCATTGTCAAAGTGTGACTTGCAAACGAACTTTGTAAAACATAACCCTCACTCAGGATAACAATGAAAACAATTTGCTATTCTGTTGATTCTAAAAATGGACACTTCCGCATGCACAAACAAAGGATAAATAATCCTTTAATGACAGGATCTGCTTCACCTCAGGAGAGCTAGAAAAATGTCAGACTTTTAGAGTGTTACCTCTGCAGTCAGTGACAAGGGCTTGCAGAGAAGTCACCTGTCCTAAGGCAGGCATACAAGCTGGAACGAAGCACCCCACAGCACTGCTGTTCTTTCTCTGCTAACTACAGAGAGCCAGGAAACCCAGTTTAAGAGATTTACCTCACCTTAGCAAGCACAGCAATAAACCCCCTGTCACAGGCCCAGGTGGAACAGCTGAGATGATGGCAACTAGCTAGACCTAGGTTATGGCACCCCAGCAGCAGCTCCTCTTTGCAGGGCTCCCCTCTTTCCCTGCTACATGTAGATACTTAGCCCTTTACAAAAAGAAAAAGGAAATATTGAACAGACAAACAGCTGTTGTCTTTTCCTACAAGAACAGTAAATACATAGTCAGGTCATGTCAGCTTGTAATAGACCTCAAGCTGTGGGTTTTAAACTTGTGGTTTGAGTTTTGACAGCAATTTGGTTTGGACACAACCACACACAGTACAAATACCACAGCTGAAGGTGTCAATTCCAGACTGTAAGTGGGGTGGTACTTAAAATATAGACCAGCCTATGATAGAGTATTTGGGATCCTGTGACATTAAAGATCACTAACCAGATGCCTACAGTTCCTTGATGGAAGTCCTGAGCATTAAAACAGCAATTTCATAACACTTTCACCTTCCCAAAGATCCCACACAGGTTGTACATTTGAGTGCTCAAATGAGACTCAAAAGTCCCAGCACCCCTCCCTGCTCTGATACAGATGAGGTCAGGGCCCTTTCCTTAAGGCAGGATTTGGGTTTAGATTCTTCAGATGAAATGCGCACCCTGGTTGCAGCCTTACTCTATGTTCATCACTGGGGGGTTTCTGGATAAGGCCCATTCGGCATACTGGGAGATCTGGACAACTGTATCAGTTATAAAATATTGTAGCTGATAAAATATAACGCATTTAGAAACAAGATGCTTTACATGCACTGCGCATCTGAGATGGTAAGGAGCCCTCTCAGCTACCTGCACAGTTATTGGAAGAGCACTGGTTTACCCATTTCCAGCCTGCTTTACGACACCCATATGCACAAACCACAGTTAATTTTTCTATGGGTGAACCAATTTGCATTCCAAAAATAGTCAATATTGTTAGCTGTATTTAATAATCTGTTCTGGCAGATCCTGTTTATTTCAACGTCGAAAGGGATTAAGTATGCCACCATGAAAAAGGAAATACAGATTAAGCCCATGAAAGATTTATGTACATTATTGATCATGTAAATCCAGAGACAGCACTAAGGAACAGAAGTGAAATGAGGTTTCCTGAAGTAAGATTTTAGATCACAATCAATTTTGCACCATACTCACTTATTTGAAGGGAAGGCAGAAGCCCCACAGCTCAACTAGTCCCCCATTTCCACAAAATAGCCATGGTGCATTCTGTATTTAGGATGTGATTTTGCACCATCATATGCAAACAGCCTTTTCATGAGTGATTTCACCAACAGCAAAGCAATTACTCATGTAACCAAGGATTTTTCTTGCAATCACAGGGTTTGCAAGCATCTGTTTAGTATGGCAATCTGTGTTCATATTAAATCAACACTTAATATAGTGGTTTCTTAAATTACCTAACAACTGCTCATGCAACAAGATCATGTAACAAGAACACCCTAAAATACATTTTTTATTTACTGTTAGCACTTTAATACAAATTGAGCGATGTTATCCTGAGCTACAGGGCGTGGTATTAATTTGAGCTTCAGAATGTCAACGGCAGAAGAAAAGGCAGTTCATTTCAGTAACAAAATGCTTTATTATCTATCTGCAAAATACCCGTGGCATTTAGAAGACAGTGATCCTCGTATCTTTGTGAACTTTAGCAAGGATCTGTTACAAAATGCCATGCGCAAATGATGGATTGTTGTAGCGTTACGACAGAAAGAAATGGGCTTCCAATAACAGTCTTGTGACCTGCAGCACAGTTAGCACAGCACAAAAACCATCCACATCGCAAGTCCATACCACACCTTGGGGTCTCCAATTCATAATCAATACTTTGTTTTTCTTCATAAAACTAAATGACTTGAATTTGGGAATGTTTCTAAAGGAGACAAAAAAAATACCATGTACACTTCACTGATTAGCAGACAAATTAGTTCAAGCCGGTGTTGCTAGTTGACACTCACATAGCACCAGACAACTTCAGCTGGCTGTGCAAACATTAATTTAGCTTTACTGCAATTGTATGAGATAAGTATGTGTTATTAGGCCTATTTTAACAGTCAGGAAATGAAGAAGAATAAAACAAAATTTTAAGAAAGCCGCTGCGTTTGTTTAATTTTCCTTCCACTGAAGTCAATGGAAAATTTGCCAGGGCCAGATTTGCATTTGCATGAGGTCCCTTTATACCCCTCTGGCAGAGCAAAAAGCCTAGTTTTAAGGATCCTGACCTTGCCAAGCAGCATAATGAAACCTTAGTGGAAATAAGAATTGGGCCTCCATCAGCTTGAACAGGAACAGATTTTACTGTGCTATATACTTCTGAAATTCCTACCCAGAACAGCTTGATAGTTTGACCAATATGACACAACAGGCTTGCAACAGAGAAGAATAATGACAACTCCGTCTGACACAAGCGAGCAATATTGCAAACCAGCCCACCTGAATACACTTCTTGCTTTGCAGAGGGCTCAGTAAGTCACGCAACATTTTAAATTATGTTGGAGGATTTTTTTAAAATAGAATCAGATGCAAGACATGTGACCTGACAGCTCTGCCAACCATCCATTGCTGACCTGCTCCCAAGTGCTGTCTGCACTAAGGCGTGCATTGTTAGAAGATGGCAGTGAAGTTATTTCTTTAGGGTGTGAGTAAGAGATGGATGAAGGCAGAAAGGCTGAAGGCAGAAATACCACCTCAGAAGAGGCTCCTTGCTCAGATAGGCCTGGATAGAGAATTAAAGCTGGCTACTCTTGTATGCAAACACATGGCATTCACTGTACATGGACCTACTTCCATTCGTTATGCTGGAAGCTAAGATGGAGATGCCCCCTGTGTGAACGTACACATCTGACTTTGAGGGTATCAAAATGCTGTTTTGAGAAAACCACTCAAGTTTGTTTAAAGCTATCAGTTTAGTAAGTTGTTCCCTCCATCCTCCCCCTCCACCTCCAAGCAGCAGTTACACTTTAACCATGTATGGAAGAGACTTCAGAGTCTGAGTCATTAAAACCTACAGAGAATAAAAGAACTTGGCAAATATGAAAGCAAAGCATTTTAAATGGCTCTGAGACAGCCTGCTCCCCCTTGCTACTGAAGATGTGATAGATGAGTTACCATTTATGTGTAGGAGCTGACAATCTGAGGTTTTGGACAAGTCCCTAAACTTAATTACACACAATGTGCCCCAAACAGTTCAAATACAAATTATGCCAAAAACTGTGGGAAACCTTTTGATCTTACCAAAGAAAAAAAGAAACCAACGTTTAAAGTAGTAGTCTTGTGTGTTATCTGCAGACAAACTTCCTGCCAAATGTTATAGTGCCTGCCAAGAGCTACAGTATTTTTGGATAGTTTCTTATTTACAACCCCTCAGCATGCATGAAACAGTGATGTTTTGCCATTTTTAGGAGTGGCTGATCATATGAAAAGCTCTAACAATTTAAAGTTACAAATTCTTTTCACAGTACTTGTCTTGATGGAGAGAGCATTACAGCAGTCTTCAGCTTCCCTATAAAAAACAAACATATCAGAGGGGAAGAAAATGCCAACAAAAAAAAAAATCACAACTCAATGTGCTGAGGAAAGATCCAGGAGATGTCATGTGGAAGCTCAGACAACCAAATGACATTACCCATGAGCATGTGGGATTTAACAGGGACAATATCCTGCTCCTGGTATTACTGTAATATGCAAATAAAATCAATGCTTATGTTTTTTCTTCTCTCTCCCCTCCCCCCCACCCCCATGCTTTTAGAAGATGTGTAGCCACACACCAGCAAGATTCACCTGTATGAAAAACAGACTGTTAACAGTCAACTTTCAAACCTTTTAGGATGCTCCCAGAGTGCTGCTAAGTAATCACAATTCAGCATCATGCTTCCTCCCTCAGGATAATTTGGCAGGACTCGGATTCTCAAAGAGTTTGTTGATGAACTGGGATTCAGGAAATCAGAGCTTTATTCCCTGCCTTCTGCTACCTCTGCACAGCACCTCATTTTCTCAGTTAAAAACCAGGACTAAAACCACCAATTTTTAAGTGCTTAAAAAGGAGATAATCAATACCATGTACAAAGTATGCACTTATTCAGCCTCCCCACCCCAAAACAACAGGATTTTGACATTTACTTGCTATATGCTCCTAAAATACTCTGGCTAATATTTATTCAATCATAGCAGCATTTCTCAACAGCAGAAACTTCACTTACCCATCTCTACCCAGCATAAATCCCAAACACATTTACTCTGGAGTTCAGTTTTACTGCTGTAAACCCAACCTCTGGTCCTCATTATGGCATCTGATCCATGCCAGCACTTGCAGCCACACAGATCCCCATCAGAAGGGCTGTGTTTACCCAATTACAAAAAGCATTTGGGATGAATAACACAGAGAAAGACTGGTCCAAAGTGATTCCTAGTGCCATTTGATTTCCATTGGCATCATTAATGATTACTTCACTTGAGAACCCCACCTTCTCTCTCACTCCAACTGCTCCCCAATTCACAACATAAGTTCAGAAGAGTGAGAATACCAAGTACACTGAAGGCAAAATCCACCCATACATTTTCAGTACATCATGGATAACAATCCTTCTACATATACTATCCACAATTAAGTACATCGTTACACATAATACTCTATTCTTCATAAAGTATATAATCTTTAAAAGTATGTATCTTTAAGGAGCCACACACCATGCAGAAAATCATATTTAAACACGTTCTCTACAAGTTTTCTATATTACCTACTCCTCCTTTCTTGGTAAGGGGGGCTCAAATTTGTTCTGTTTACCCAGTATTTGCTCAATTTATTCTTTTTTCCTCATCACTGCAATCAACAGAGTTGAAAGCAATTAAGTCACAAAGAAATTATCAGGACACGGTGAGAATAAAAACTCTGAAGAAGCATCTGAGAGGGAGCTGCAAAACAGGTTAGCACAGATTTGAGTGCCAAAAGCTTCTCACGAACATGGCAAGATGATGAGAGGTAAACAAAAAGAAATACGCTTTTCTCTGTTTCTCATGGTTTATTCTCTGTGAAAATTAAGTAGGTCTTAAGAGTTTTGGAAGCTCATAACACAGTTTTTGGAATTCAGAAATGGAGGATTTTTTTTTATATGGGGTTTCTTGTACAACAGGACACCCCTAAGTTATGCAGTTTTGGCCCTGGGGTATCTTTACCACATACAGAGAGAGCCAGCAGATTTCAATGGAATCTAAAAATAATTTAGAATGGTGCATTAAAACATATTCATGTGCTAAACATCACTGCAGCCTGCCTCATAGGGCACATTCAACACACATCTGTGCTTGCCTCCATTCAGATATTATCAGAACTTGAAATCAAAAATAAGAAACCAAGACCTCACTTTTACCGATTAATTGAAATAAATCGAAGTAAAATAGATACGCTGTGTGACAGATTCAATTCTTTCCCAATAAAGCTTGCAGCAGATATTTAGTTCAGCAAATGCTTTCTATATGGATACATGCAGATGATGCAGCTACCTCAAAGAATCTGTTTTCATATTTCAATGTTTTTATTAGAGCAGTATCTAACAGCTCAGTCACATCCCATCTCTGAAGAGCTAGGTACATTTAGGATTGCAGTCCTTAACAGACTAGTTCAGACCCGATACAAACAACACAGACAAATAAAGCATTATTACTTTCAAAGGTGGGGAAACTTGATGCAGATGGATCAAATAACATGCTAGAGATCACACCGTGTGTGCAGCAGAGCTAGGTATTCAGCTTATTCCTCCTAGTGAGCCCCAGTTCACTGCCAAATCTAATTTTCACCTGCCATAGGGAGGCTAGACTTCCCAGGCTGCTATGCCCAGTTATTTTCTCTCTCATTGGGCAGGAACTGATAGCTGTACAGGACAGTAAGCTATCATGCAGGTTATAACAGAGAGGATTTTCTATAATGGGAGACCATTCAGCCACCTCAGAGGAGCCTTACAAGGGGAATCCTCCTGTAGGACAGGCTGAAAGCTCTATACAAGGTGGTTTACCAGCTATTAGCAACCAGGCTCTGGGTTCTGGCTCTAAGCGTTTGCCTCTGCTAGACTGTTTGCCTCAGAATGCTCTAAAATAGCAAACTTGGTATTTAAATCTCAATGAAATCATCTGGGAAAACTTAACAGGGACATGAGGCACAGCATTCAGTTCTGTTCAGCCTCCTGAGCTCAGACCACTAACAGCTGTCTCCAGTCATGGATGGGGGGACTGGGAAGGTGCTCAGGGTGCTTTGGAAGGTGCTGGCAAGCATGAAATACACCTCATGGAAGCATTAAAATCAGCAACAATCAGGAGAAAGAGACAGGGTTACAATCTTCAGTTATCACCCCAATCTACCTAAAAGCAAACATTTGGGTTTGGTTCTAGACGGAGGCTAGTCTAAATGGTTCCAGCTGCAGCACACCAAATGATTTGACTCAGTAATTCCTATCACAGTTAAAACAATTTATATGAGACCTAAGATTTGATTCTTCTGGTTACGCTGATATAAATATGGGAGAATTCATTTTAAAAGTCCCAGTCGGTGTGAGTATGTGGACACTTGGACTATAAGGCAGGAATAGTGACTGATATTTGGGCTGGATCTTTGGTCTTTTTCTCCAGTTTTATTCTAGTCCCATAACGACCTGCATCTGCTCTTAGAAACTTAGTTTCTAAGGCTTCCTGTCAGCCTCAATTTTCTGATAGATTAAGGCAATTTCAGCCCCAAATTAGCACCTCTTAAGAAGACTTAAAGTTGAACTCATTTTATTCCCAGTTTCAGTTAAGAATTTCTCAACTTGAACTTGCAGTTATACACATGGCATCCGTCTTACTTTTGTTTCAGGATGTTCGTTTGGGGAAATTTCACAGGCAAAAGACGCCCATCAGAGAATGGAATCAATCAGGAACGCAGCTACAACAGAAAGAATTTCAGCACACCATAAAAGAGAGAGAGAAAAAAGCAAACCCTGCTACAAGAATAGTCCTGCGAAACGCAACTGTAGCGAGCTTGGGCTGCTTCCCAGTACTCCAGAGGGAATTCTGCTATTTGCTGAGTTTAGTGAATGTAATCTAGTGCTGAAGGAAAACCAGAAGAAAAAAAAAAAAAAAAAAAAAAAGAGAAAGAAACACAGAAGTACTGCTGCTTTCACCATTTTCTCAGTTCTGCTCAGTATGAGAAAGCATACGGAAAACAGAGAAATTATTGTGTTGCTGTGGAAGCGGACAGAAACTTGCAAAGCAGATGTTCTCAGCACAAATGAGAGCAACTGATTAGACATTGAACAAAACTACACAGCCAGGCTTTTTACATTCTGTTTTTTAAAGTCATTCAGCTGGCAGAGAAAAAGCAAGAAAAAGGAGACTCAAAAAACTATTTCGGACACAACATCTGTAGATATAAGTAAGTCCCACTTAGTTATACAGTCAAAAGGAATTGATACTTTCCACTGCACATCACATACAACACCATTTGAGCTACTTCCCTCCGTGAATCTCAGCGTACAACATTAGGCAAGAATTTCTAAATCGCTCAGAAGAGATTCAAACAGTTAACAGGAAATGTAACATAAAACAACTCCAACAGAATCTCCTTCCAAAGACAACAGATACACCACAAGTTATTTATAGTGGAAAAATTAGAAGAGATTGGAAAGGTCTTAAATCTTCTGAGGTTTTAAATACTTACTTCTTGCAGCCAAAATCACGTCAAACGAACATCCAGGAAATTTTTAAAAAGCTTGCATTAAGGAGCTTAACCAGCTGAGAACATGATGTAGCCCTTCCTTTGGGCTGTCCAGCCACAGGCATTTACTCATTCACCAGAAGCACAGAGCACGATACTGTAGTGCAGCCTTTTACGTACCGATGCCAGGAGGGGGGGCGAAAGGAGAGGAAAGCCCTTCCCCAAAGGTTTAAGTTCAGCCCACTCATTAAAATACAGAGTGGAAACAGCTGCCATAGAAAGGAAAAGGATGTCCAGGCAGTTTTTGATTAGGTTTCCTGGGTGTAAAATAGTTTAGTTCTGGAATCTTTATAAGAAAAACATTTTTTCTTCTTAGTCTGCAATGGGAAAGGAAAGGAAAGGAAATCTGTCTTTAACTCAGCTCAGAAATTAATATAACATACTGGATAGTTATCTCTCCATTTTCAAAATCATTACACTGTATTAGGGGAAATAGATCCTTAAAAGACCCTCCTTCTCCTCCCTGCAAGAACTAGTGTGAGTATGTGTGCACTTTCAGAATCTTAAATCTGCCTGTAATGTAATACTCCATTCATCTAGACTGACTGCCCACCAAGAAGTCCCAAGCAAACAGCAAGTATTAATTCACGAATTGCAACATCTAGAATTGATATCGTGCCACTTACAGATTAGCACCTCAAAGTTAAAACTAGATAAGGAAGAGAAGAAGGGGGTAACAACAATCAAAGACCCAGAACTGTCTCTTGACAAGGAAATGCTGAATAAGTGAGGATTCTTCAGTCTGAGAAAGTGTTGACAGAGGGGAAATGAGAGAGCTCTATGAAATCTTGAAATGCATCGAATCCGCTACTTTGGGAATGGTGGCTCATTCCTTCTGGTAACACAAGAACTAAGGGGCACTGAAAGAAACCACAGGCAGAAGTTTTAGAACAAAGGACCATACCTTTTCATGGAGTACATAACTGGACTGCAAACCTCATTGCCACAGGAGCTTGTGGAGCTCTCTGCTCTGTAAGCAAGCTCAAAAATGAAATATATATACATATATTAAAAAAAAAAGAAAAAAAAAAAAAGAAAAAAAGGTATGATCCCAAGCTGAAACACTTAGCTTGGAAAGTTTTTGGCCACAAGTTACTAGAAGGTGCAGATACCTCAGGTGAAGTAGCAGTCTGCATTTGCCTTCTACATTAACTCTTTCCCAAAACCTGTGACACTGGTCAGTGCCAAGACAGCGGACTGAATTAGGAGGATCTTTAAGCCACACCTGTGGTTGTATATTCCCATTTACCTAATTTTCACTACAGAGAATTTCCCTTAATGGGAAATTGTCAGTAGTATTAGGTCTATTTCACAAACAGGGCATTAACTATGTACATTAATCACAGAATCACAGAATTTTCTAGGTTGGAAGAGACCTCAAGATCATCGAGTCCAACCTCTGACCTAACGCTAACAGTCCCCACTAAACCATTTCCCTAAGCTCTACATCTAAACGTCTTTTGAAGACTTCCAGGGATGGTGACTCCACCACTTCCCTGGGCAGCCTGTTCCAGTGCCTCCCAACCCTTTCAGTGAAGAAGTTCTTCCTAACATCTAACCTAAAACTCCCCTGGCTCAACTTAAGCCCATTCCCCCTCGTCCTGTCACCAGATTCCAAGTATCAAACTATTTAGAAATTCTGACCACTAACCAAAATGAGAAAGTTGGATACTGCCCTTAAAAGTTGGCCTGAGGTGACTTTGTGCTTCCTCAAAGGCAGCACCCGAAGTGTCCTGATTTTCACGTTGCTGCCTATGTCTCTTCCCTGCTATATCATTCACTCCAGTATAACCACTTCATGTGCAAAATTTCTCACCAACAGTTTTTCCCTAACAGATTTCAGAAGTCGTTTTTCCTATTTTCTATTCTCTGTCCCTTTGCCTACAGTTACACTAGCTAACGCGTTCTGGTAGTGAAATCTGATATTTAACATCTAAGCTAATTTAAATACATATGTGACTTTTATATACTGTCAGTTGGCAGTTTTCAATGTAAGGCAAGCAGACAATCACTGGGTAATGACTGTTCTTATAGCAGCAAAGAGCTGGACAATGAAGGTTCCTTTTTTTCTTTTTCTTTTTTTTTTTTTTTTTTTTTTTTAAATGAGAGACATACTTTAAAAATAGACTTGTAGTAGCCAAGCATTCACTGTGTGGCAAAAGGCGAAACTGCCCACTAGCTCTTGCTGGTTCGACAGCTGGTGTTAATTAATATTCAGAAACAAGATACTTCTATGCAAAATAATCCAATTGACTTGAGATCCTTTTCAGACTTGGTCTGAGAAAAGCAGCCACAAACTCTGCTTCCCTTCTCCACTTAATTTGAAACTGGGACTTAAGAGCTGTTTGTCTGTTTTTGTGTGTTTAATGTTTCCTGTAGGCCTGCAAAAGCACGCAAAATATTTTAGTTCAAGGCCTCTATATGGTTGTAATAGGAAATAGACGTCTCCCTTAAAGAGCTGGGTTAGTATAGAAACAGAGATTGTCTGAATGACAGTGAAGTCTTCAGTGTTTATTTCAAAGGGAAGGAAAGGATGGATAAATATTTACTGCCTTCCGTACACACTGTAGAGTTCAAATGCTGCCTATTTTTGGTTACTTCTTGTGTAAGCAATCTCCAGTCTAAGGTCTGGTACTGTCAGATTTTGTCAGATTTTTTTTTCGTATCAAAAGAAAGCTCCGCTACCACCTTTGCCAGACAGTTCCTCTAAGCTGCAAAACACTTCTAGAAACGAAAGGTGGTTTCTAAATCCTGGGCTGGTCAAGCCTTCCTCCTCATGCAAGAAGCATGATCACCACAAACAAATCAGATCACCAGAATCAAATCACAGACCTCAGAAAGTTGCAAATTATCAAATCACAGACCTTTTGGCCTACCTTAGAAAGTGAGTGCTTCCTGTGCAAGGCTTCACACTGATATTGAAAGAGCCTTCTGGAAAGTGTTTCAGTGCTAAGCTTGAGAAACAGTGAAGACCGCCATGTCATCGAGACTCTGTTTCCTAGTTCCATACCCTCTATACTCTCTCACTTAACCCATCCTGAAGAGCAAGTAACATCCCCTTCATAGCAAGCGCAGGGGAAGCTAAAGCAAGAACTGATGTTCTCCTTCCTCCTGCACAGGAGGAACACCTGAACAATCTTCAGGTCCTGGTCTTTGACCCATTCATGGAAGAAAACTGTGGTCCTAAGTTGTCTTTACCACTGTGTCCTGACAAGTCCATCCTTTCTCTTTCACTTTACCATGCACTTACTGCTAGAGAACCAACAGAATTAAAAGTCACTTTGAGAAAATTTGCCTTTCCTAAATATGGTCCTACCTTCCCTTCTTCAAGGCTTGACTAAAAATGCTATTTCCATCCTTTCCCCCTTTCTTTCCCTCTTTTAAATAAGAGTCACATGGTAAATCAAGAGAAGATCAGAGGAAATGTCATTACCTTCATGTAGTTGCAACTACACCTCCTGGCAGAAGACATTCAGGGAACTAGTGATGGAGTAACCCATGTAACTACAGGGCAGGGGAATCTAGTTTATCCCAACAGCCAAGGTGCCACCAGATACTTGGTCAGTAGGTGAATGAGAGCTCAGGACACTGATGGGACACGTTCTTGGATGCTCACATCCATGGACTTTCCTCCTTACACAGCAACTGCATCAAAATCTACTAAAATAAGCAGACTTGTGACAATTCAAGAGCTGAATAGGAAGTCCCTTAGGTGCTACAGAGGGAGATAGTGGTTCAGTGAGTTATGTTCTCCTCTGAACAAGTGCCTTAGCACAAAGCCTTCAAACACATGGACTTGTACAGATAGGAGAGTCACTAGAGGGTCTGAGGGTCCACCCATATAGACTTCTGTATGCCCAGCTGACAAGAATTATACATGCATTATGGTCTAAAGCAGCTTAATATAATTTATTGCAGCAACTGTAACCCGGTAAGATTTTCTGTACAGTTCCTCAGAGTTTTTGTATTGTCTCTTTTCTTTTTTTCTTTTTTTTTTTTTTTTTTTTTTATTTAAGTAATACAATAGCTTAGGTGTATCCGTAAGTTTCTACCAAGTTCTCCTTACCCCTCTTCCATTGGATGGAACAAAGAAATGAAAAGGAAAGGAAAGCAAAGGTATTCGGGTGAAGGAAGGGGAAATTATAGATTGATTTTCAAGGAAAAAATTGATCTAAACGTTGAAAAGTGAAAAATATTTTTTCCCAGTTTTGAAAGCATAGCACAGCTAATCCTGCCATTAAAATGTAAGATCTTCTTTTGCCACATTGTTTTACAGTTTTCATTAGCAATCGTTGCTTTCCGGAAACACTCGTAACTACTTCAAATTAAATATTGAGAGGGAGAAAGGAGCTGCAATATAAACAGACCGGATGGCTAAATGTATCAAAACAATGACTTTCCAGTTTTTGGTTCTGAAATGGCACGCACTGATTTACTAGTGATGCTATTATCTTTGGAAAATTCCTGGTGACCTTATCAATACCCAGATTATGAACTTTGGCTTTAGACCACCGTTTCTATGACATAATGAGGGGGCTCGTAGGATCTTTCCCATATTTTGCCATATTTGAATTTTTCAAGCCATCTCTATAGTCTACCTTGAAAAACAGCTTTGTGCTTTCACAGAGACAAAGACCACTGAAGGGCTGTTGGTCAACAAGTTATATCCCAACCGGTCTCTCATCACAGAAACTAACAGATAATGAAAGGCCACTGTTCCTTAACTAGCATCTGCAAGCAAATCTGGTCTCCTTAAAAATCAAACATGATCCTGGACTTTAAGTGCAGTAATTTTGGATAAACTCTCAATCACCACTTTCAACCTAACACATCCTAATTCTTTTTCTCAGCAGTGCAATCTTTTCAAAAACATAAACATTTCCTCAACAGAGACTAGCAGGGTGCCCATGCCCAGCATCTTTCTTGACCAAGGAAAATAATTTATATGGAAGTCCAATGGGATATTTTAATATCCATTCTGAGCACAGAGGGCTCAAGTGTCTCAGGATTCTTCCAAAAAATGCACATGCTGTATAAAACCAGAGATTGACCTAACTCAGAAATCTGGCAAGCTGAGGAAATGCAGCCAAGCATCAGAGATGCTGAACAGACCCTCGATGGTCTGAATCTGTTCTTTGGAGCACAAAGCCTCTCCCTTCCAGCTAACTTCCCCACCCACCCTAAAAGCATTCTGCTTTGGGAGTGGCTCTTCTCACCAGGGAGGCAAAACTTATTTTTATTGTGGTTCATGGAAAGTTTTGTCTTTCTTTCCTTCTGCAGCCCACCTAGCCTGGAAAAAAATATTAGTCCCAACCAAAACGCAGTATTAGCAACTCTTCCCATCTGTGGATAGTTCTTTTCAACTAGTAAGGAAGCAATCCCACAACTGCATTTCTTGTGGTTCATTATGGGAATGGTGCTGTAGCACAACCACAGGAAGACTTGTACTGGAATGGTTTGAACAGTCATTGTAGAGCACTTTGAGGTGCTTTCATCCAAAAAAAGATTTATGAAAATAGGGATTAGATCAATTCTAGGGCAATTGTGGTCTTTAAGTGTAGGAAGACTTCCCATAAATTCAAATGGTAATAAGAGACAATTGGGTACATAGGATGAATTTTATTCCAACTTATCTTTTATTATACATTATGAGATATAGAGACTGAGCTAGGGAGTATAAACAGTACAATCCCCAGGCACAATAACCGAGTTTATTACTGATCCAAAATCTGCTATCAGTAACATGAATCCTATTATTGCTTTCAGTGGGATTTGGATCTGTCTCCCAAAAGCAATGTGGTAAAAAAAAAAAAAAAAAAAAAAAGGCAAAAAAAAAAACAGACAATGGGAAAAAAGACAGTTTAATTTTAGCAATAGAGGGAAAAATTTTACTTTTCAGAAAAAAAACAGGAGCTGTTTTTTTCTGAAGGAAGGAGGAGTTGCCACCATTGGTCAGATCATTGATTTATTTAATCTAAAAGCCTTCAGTACCAGAAGCCTCAAAGTCACATACAAGAAATTGATCAGCACTTCTGGGAAAGTGGCAGCTGGGCACCTCTCCTGCTTAAGATGACACAAAGCAGCTTCCCTGCATCAGTGAGGCACCATTTTGTATTTGATGGATACGTTTTTAGCTGGATCAGTTCCCAATTTACCTCACCAGTGCTAGCCAGGAGTTGGATCAGTTTACACTAGTCACGAAAAGATAGCTCCACAGAAGAACTTAAAGTGAAATTTCTTAGAGTTGGAAATCTTTTACCAAGTAGAAACCAAGAGAATAAGTCAGGTTTGGTTAAGACAAACATTTGGGAACAAGTAGGATTGTCTGTATGTCTGGAGAAATGCACCTGGCACTTCTAAAGAGTTGGAACCAAACACCTGAATCTACTCATAAATGCTCTGGTCAAGGTCACCTAAAGAACCTCTCACACAGCAAAAAGCAGAGTCTGGAAGCCCTAGCCTAGCACCATCCCTCTTTGGATGGTTGGATGTTCTCCAGAGAGCTCAGTTCCCTCGTGATTACAGAGTGCTAAGATCCTCTTTGTGAAGGAGGCACCATTTCTGGTAAATCATTCTGTAAACTAACCACCTATCCTGCTTTCAGCACAAATCCAGTGCCCTGTACCTTTCCCCGAGCTAGGTCTGGGTTAGAGGCAGTGCACTACCCACACACCCTCCAGATTTTCATCTTCAGTCTAGACTAGAGAGGCACCTCAGCCACAAAGCTGTGGTCTAGGTCCTTACTCTGCCTGTTTCTCAGGTCTGGCTGAAACCTTACCACTAGCACTCCTCTCCTCTCCTCTTTGTCATTGCAGCTCTGTTGGTCTGCAAGCAGTACAGCTGCTTCTCCTGCCCTCTTGCTGAAGCTTATTTCTAAAGAGCCTCCTCGGAGCAGATGTTTCCCATGTGCTTCACCCTTTATTTTCTTGCCACCCTCCTATTTGTTCCCATGAAAGTAACAATTTATCTCCTTGATCTTTCAGATCCAAACCTGAAATAGCGCAAGCTTTATCAATCTACCCAGCTTGGCTCCAGAACAGGAGAAAATTTTTTTTTTTTTTTTTTTTTTTTGACTTTTCCCTGTGATAATATGTGGGAAGGAAAAAAAAAGGTTTAACGTTGGCACAGCCTTTGGTTCCCATTTCACCTCCACATCACCAGCTTTAGTCTGGCACTTTTTGTTTTCTTTCCAGGAATGAAATTTAATTTCTTAGCAATATTTTGCTAAGCAGAATTACTTATAATCTCAATTATTTTTCACTTTCTTTTCTACCTCTTTCCCTTGTTTTCTAGCTGCCACTAAACTGGGATTTGGAAATAGAAATCTTCAGTTTACGGATATCTCATGTGCCCCATCCCCCTTCTCTGTGACATTTCCCTCTCCAGCTGTCTGTCCTTGGCACCAGGGCCTGCAGTGGCCCTATACTTTTACACAAATTACCTTTGCTCTGCTTCATGTTTCCAAAACTGCTTTCAATATCAAGCCAATTCAAGACAGTTTCACAGTCTTATGCTACCTAAATTAAATCTAAAAGGAACACGCTTTAGCAGACGGATGCTGTAATCCCAGCTTTAGGATATTACAAATTCAGCTACTCTGATGTAGAGATAGGTTTTGCTGGGAGAAAGATGGCTCCCCATGCAGTATGATGTTTCTCTAAGCAGGTCTACTCACCTAGGCCAAATCCTGAAAGTGCCGTCAGCCTACAAAGGAGCACGTAACTGTGCCACGTCGGCTGGTCGGTCAGCCCCGCCACAAACAGCAGATAAGACTATTAATTTCTAGCAGCTTCCAAAGGATCAGATGAAGCTCTCAGAAACATGAAACTAAGTCACCCAGGTTTTGCCCAAACCAGGGGCAGAGAGCTCTAGATGGAGACTTACATGGAGACAGTCTATGAAGTCCTTGTTGACACGGACTTGGTTCTTTAAAGCCCTCACTCCGGTCCCAGCCCCAGGCAGGACCTACCCAGTAGCTATGCTGTCTATGCTCCTGTCCTCCCCATTGTGGCCTTTGTTACACTGCTCACAAATGGACTTGAGCTGGCAGAGCCGGCCAGGCAGGACGGATGGTGTGACCGACCGCTCACTTTGCTGGTAACTGTGTCGAAGTACAAGAGCTGGTGACAGGACGTCCCTTTCCTGACAGCTTGCTCCCAAATTCGCTGCCTCTGTGCAAGTAGCTCTCCAGCGTGTGATTTCTCACATTCCATGAGCGCTCTGATAAAAATTGCTGCATTCAGCCAAATGTTTAGTAACTCCTCTGATAGCTATGTATTAAAAATGACCATGGGAGTGAGAAAAAAGAGTAATGGTCTGAGATCATTAAGTGCAGTCCTGGGGCAAAGAAAAATTTTCCTTTCCAAATGCCACACGCAGATTTACTGTGGGGACATAATGGGTGGGTGTGTAGGCACTGAGAAGCCCCAGGCAAAAACTTTAGTTTCATTTTCAGCCTTGCCCAGAGTCGATGACTCTCGATGACTTCAGCTAAGTCACTTCATATTCTGCTTTTTCAAAAACAGGCAAAAGTCTACATTAATGCTACATATAGCAAGTCTGTGTATTCACAGTGCATCCTCCTCATAGTGGCAATTGTCTTTCACTGTACTTGCACCATGCCTAGATCTTAGATGAAACCTCAAGGTAACATAAAATTTGCAGAAACCTGTATCATTTCACAGTACTACCATGAAATTACTTGTATGGACTACTAAGAACTAGCACTAGCTGGTTTTAACAGGCTAAAAGCTTCCCAGCAGTATGGACAAAATTGAATGCATCTGAATGATGGATCTGGCTGTGTCAAAGCTGCTGAGGAGCCCTGCTGTTCCTGATGCTGTCAACAGAGCAAAGAGGAAAAATAGAAACTGATGCTTATGGAAGGTGCCACTCTTTTCTCAACACCAACTAGCCCTCTGTTTTATATACTCTTTCTGTCAGCAGTGCCACAGTGGAGTCAGCCTGTTTTTTGAGACCAGAGAGTACCTGTGCCCTAGACAGGTTTGCTTAGAGCCAGCCCCAGATAATACTACCATTATTTCTCTCTTCCCATACAGTTCACCAGACTAATCATGCAGTGTTTTCTGTAGCTCCCTTACAGGATAGGCTCCAGACAACAAATACAAACATCTGTACAACCCTTCATTTTTCAATTCCTTGATACTGCTGTAAGAAAAATATTAATAATAAAAGCTGAGAGGGAACATAGATTGAATGAACCTAGAGAGAATAAATCCAGTACTGGAAGTTCCCAGGCAAACAAAGAAGCTTCCCAGGTGGAGCATAATGAGCTCTTGTTCAGGATAAAGTGCAAAGCTCAGAAGATCAATAGGTATTGAAGGAACACTGTTGTGTTTTGATCAGGGTAGACCAAAGAAATTATATTAATTGCTTTTCAAGACAGAGACTTCCACAGACTTTATTCCATTCTGCTATTATGCAGAGAAAGTTGGTAGAAAGTGGTTTAAGAGTGTCCCATCCAGCTTGAATGTTGAAAAAATGGTAAAAACAGAGAATTCTCCAATCTATTTCATGTTAAATTTATCTTATAACTAACAACTTCTTCTTTGTTCCTTACTACCTCCTAACCCTATTTTCACTCTGTTTTGCACCTTTTCATTTTTTATTTCATAGACTTGCAAATCCCCTTCTCCAGTCACCATCTTCTCAGAAATCACTTTTCTTTCAAACTGTTCTCACCCTTCCTCCTACAAGCAGCTGTGCTGTATGTCATCGTCTGGGCATGATTTAGACTGGGAGCTCTACAGTGCAAAGAACAGGTCTTATTTATGTTTGTGAATCCTCGTCTAACTTTATACTGCTGTATAAATGTTTAATAGGTAATAATGCATTTGCTGGAACAAGCTGTGCGCTACTCCTCATTGAGACTGTTTGGATACAATCCTTGCTGACTGTCAGAAGCTTCTGGAATAATAAATAAATAAATAAATGCAGCTGTTTGGTGACACTGCAGTCTCAATGTTAAAAGATGCAATAGTTGAAATGGTCCATGAACATCCATCATAACACTGGAAATGGCCACATCTCCTCTTTCCAGTTTTGAATCAGCATAGAGCTCAAGAGCTCGGTGCTATGGCTCAGCTTCAGCCATTGAGATTTATCTCCTTGATGTTATCTATATCCAGACCTCCACAATGACACAATTTTAAAGAAGTATTTCAAATTTTTGTTTCCTCTTTAATGTTGGCTGAAGACTCTAGAATGGTTCTGTCCATTCTCCACTCCACTCTTGGCATAATGTTTCTTTGAGTGTATCAAGACCTGTGTTAGAAATAATTCTGAAGGAGAAAGCCCAGTAGCAGATCGGACGCATAGCTTTTATTTCATGGACCAAATAGGAGCCAGATGATTCATCACTGACACCACACAAATAATGAATGCTCAAGCAAACAGGGAATGTATGATGTCTTGGCCTCAGGGCCAATGAATAAAATATGGTGATGCTAACGGAGAATATGCAATAGGGCAGCAAGCATCTCAGGTCTTCATGTCATCTAGCCTAAGGTTAGCACTCATAGAGACAAACCGCAACATAAATTTCCACAACCTGCACAAATAGATATCTTTGGGGTTTGTTCCGCCCATGTTCTTTCTGTATCAGGTTGCTACTGATGGTGAAGCTAGTGATGACAAGTCTTATCCCTTCATCTCAGCAATTTGTGCACTGTTGACATGAAATCCAGGGATATATTAAGAATTGCTACTGTGGCATGCTTGTAGGGGCTCTGAAAGGAGGAGTGAAATGGGGCCCCTGTCTAGCCATCTATCTCCAATAACACATCTTAGGGTTCGGATCTTTTTCCTACGAATTTTTATACAGTTTCACTAATAAGATATTTTATCCTTGGAAGAGATTTGACTAAGTGATGAATTTAGAAGATTTGACAATTGTCAGTGGGCAGTAGGAAAGAAAAGGAGCTGTATCCAAGAGAAGTCAGTTTAAAATGCAGAAGATGACTCTATTATGAAAAAATCCTATTACAGGCATATCTCATGGACTTTATATAGTTTCTTCAGTTTCATAAACCACCACTGTAGCAATTTAAAAGTAGATTTGACCAAGCAGTATTGCAGGGAACACAGATATATCATCATGGATGAGCTAAGAACCCCGTTTTCTCCCATTTTCACAATTGTGCATGACAAGATTTCAGTACTAGTCAAAGTTTATTTACCTGTGACCAGCACAATTTTCAG
Source organism: Aythya ferina (assembly GCF_964211825.1). Taxonomy (NCBI): domain Eukaryota; kingdom Metazoa; phylum Chordata; class Aves; order Anseriformes; family Anatidae; genus Aythya; species Aythya ferina. The sequence continues at coordinate 16,982,524 of NC_140302.1, read as the reverse complement.
GGTTTAGATTTTAGTGACAATAACAACTCTTTAGGAAGAAAGATGTCTGCTATTTATCAAGTTAGAAATATTACAGGGGCAAAGAGAGGCATGGCTCCTAAGTGAAGATGAGCTAGCAGCATAGAATTTGGAAAGATCAGAACTGAAAAACTTCAGAAAATCTGCTCCCATATGACTGGAAGCTAAACTGTTTACAGATTCTCACTTACTTGCAAGCATTCGGCTCTTACAAGAAAACTGGCTGCAGTTCTCTACCTATACTAACTGGTATCAGAAACGCATTCCCTGGAGCTATAATAATTTTCATTAACTTTTCATCTCATCAAATACCAGAGCTTACATGTGAAAGCTGTGTTCTACGAGGCCAAATACTTACAATCAAACTAAAACAGGAAGGGTCTTCAAACAGACCACATTGAAAGTCCACTCTCTTATTCTGCCTAGTCAGAGACCATCAAAAAACACTTTTAAGTACAATGTAAGCCTCTTGGTACAAGAGGACAAGTAGTACAATGCCTTCATGCTTAACACAAAGTAATTTGAAGTGAAGAAAATAAAACTGAGAGCTGTTAGTTATTTTATTTTGCCTCTAAAGAACATGGTTTCAAGTACCCAAACGTATAGCTAAAATGAATAGTTAACAACTAATTTTACACAGCTTATTTAGAGCTCACAGCTTGTAGGAACTGCAAACCTGTTGCCCTCTCCTCCCCCTCTGCCACCTCATTGTTTTTGTCAAGGAATCCATATCTAATTCACAAAAATATATTTCTGTAGAAACTATAAAACTTCTTTCATGACCACTTTACTTTGTCTCTAGTTCATTTAAAATGTAACAAGCTCTGACTCAGATATAATTAGAATAATTTGCATTAATTCTAGTACTGAACGATTTATGATACCTCATGTATTCACAGAAGAGTCCCATCTTCAAAAGGTTTCAAGGATGAACTGCTATGCCTCAGAGACAAAAAACCCTTTAAGATCGGGGTCAAGCTGGGCATTTAGATTCAAAAATAATAAATAAATCCATTTGGAGACAAAAGCCTATTGTATATTGCTCCTCCAGGAAAACCCATGGGTGGTTGAGAATTACTTGGGAAAACTTTGTGTAAATTAGTTCTGAATCACTCTCAGTTCTTTCTTCCACACTGAAAAGAGGGGTCTATGGAGGGAGAAAAGCATTGGTGAGTTCACACAGGGTCACGGAATATCTGGCTTTCCAAATGCAGAACTAGAAACCATTCATGCTTCTTGGGATGTTGAAAGGCAGACTGAGCATATTCCCTGCCCATGGCTCACTGAGGAACTGAGGCACCCTCTCTACATGTATCCAACTAAAAATGACGTGGGGGAAGTGGTGCGAGGCTAGAAGGTACAGAGGGAAGCACAAACTGAAGCAGTAAAAGCTTATGCATTGTGATGGTTCAAAGGCACCACTTCCTGCTCTCTGCTCAAAAGCAAAATAAATAAATAAATAAATAAATAAATAAATAAATCAGTCCCACTGTTCCTCATCCGACATTGCTTTCTCTGCTACTGGGCAGATGTGCAGACATTGCCAAGCTGACAAAGCAGACACATGGAAATCTAGAGTTTGTTACAAACCACGGATTTTTACTCAGGAATTTTGCAACATCCTATAGAATTAAATAGAAACTAATAACCAGACTACAGAGTTATTTACATTAGTTCAGAAAAACTGGAAATATGAAGTTATATTCTGGTCTTTCATAGTAACATTTATAGAAAAAAAAAAGATTCTTTATTCTTAACTCTGTAATCATACGCTAACAATTATCGCCACAAAAGCTATTTCAATTCTTCCAAGTTATAAAACAAACTAGACAGCAGGAACAGCTTTGAACCTTTGAACATCAGGTTCTTATTTACTTTGCCATCCTATCTTTAGGTCAAAATCTTACACATCTGCTGAAAGCACTTTCTCCACCTGAGGCAATTCTCCTGGTAGAACTGCTTCAGGTACCAAGCTGCTGAGGAGGAGCAGTACAACCTTGATTCAGTCCTTGATTAGAAAACAAGACCTCCTTACAGAGGTCTATGGAGACTCTCAGATTCAGCAAGTGAAGGACACAGCACTTCCATTATGTCTTGTATTTGCCCAGGAGTGAAAACTGAGTGAGTTAGGGCATAACCCTGGGGAATCATGTTAATCAACACACACTGGCCATGATTTTGAAGTCAGTGTATAGATACATGCTATATAGTTTGGTTCTTGTCCTGAAGCCTCTGAAACCAAGCGTTTTCCCATTACCACAAAGCCCAGTCTTGAACATCATTCACAGTAGACAGTACAAGCAGGGTGGTAAATGATGTACAGATTGACTTGAATTCTCAAGCTTAGTTCTAATTCAATGCAACTCTCTGAGGAAGACATATATCTGGTGTTTAAAATATTGCATTCAAAATCAAGCAAGTATTCTTCTACCAATGGCTTTGCAAGTCACTTTTCTGAAAGTTTCCATACTGTGTTTGAGATGAATACTGGGGAGTGTAACAATGCATAAAATACATACCTTTGGCAGAGCTTGCAGAAAGAGAAGCCACAGCTCCACAGGTATGCCCTGGCCTCCTCCTGGAAAAAGAGAAAAGCAGCAAGTGTTTTACAATATAATAATCTAATGCATCTATTGGAAAAATGAACTATAAAATAGTCTCTTAGTCTAAAATAGAAGAAACCACCACGACACTGGGGTCTGTGAGAAATCTATATGATTTTTTCTAGCCTATCTACTTCAACTAGTATTGTTATTTTTTAAAAGCTAAAAGTCACCATTTGACTACGAGTATGCTTTTATGAGGAAAGAGCCTCCATGTCTACATGAAACCCAAAGCAACATCATCTGTGTTTATTATTCTGTAAAGAGAAACAGTGCCAAACTTCCTGCAACACCCACTTTAGCTGCTGAAATCCAGAGAACTGAATGTGCTGCTGTTAGCATTTGGAAACAGAAATATGTTTTGATCTAATATATTAGACACAGGCTTGCTTGGTAACTAGAAGGTACTGGATTCCAGAGCAGGTTAAAGTAGTGCAAAATACTCAACTCATACAGGATAACTTCTATTCACCATCTTTGAAAATCTCCAAGTGTTCTACACACCCTAAAAATACCACGGAAGTCAGCAAACAGTTGAATTCTCCCAGGTCATCACATAAATCGCAGCTTAATTGATGCATACTAATGTTTTAACACTACTCTTACTACATTGTACTTAATACAAAGATACTCATGAGACAGGACTAAGACAAAACTTCTCATGAAGAGAGATTTCTGTGTTGCAGTTGGGGCTATTGCTGTTTGGTCAGGTGTCTTCCTACTGGCAGAGGATGCAGCTTGTGGATATGCACAAGTAGGGATACAGTGGGATACAGGGCCAGCTCTCTCCTGTGGACACTATGCTGCTGCTTCTCATCTTACAGTCTCTCAGAAAAGTGCCTCCTCCTGTCTCTTGCCTGTCTCTTCCTGAACATCCCCCTAAGAATCAAGTGGGAAAACAGCTGCCCAGAAAGACAAATCTACAAAAGCTGTCTAGAGCATTTCAGTGAGATCTAAACCCTGCAGAAGTTCTGCTTTCAGGATTTCTACTCAAATTTAATTCTAGGTTCTGGGCTTTTCTGACCTCATTAAGGCTGTACAGTGGGAACTCACCTATCCGTTTCCCTGCTCACAACAGGCAATTCTCTACATGTCTTCAACAAGTGACAGCAGATAGGAAATCCATTCTCTGCTGTTACCACCATAGACAAGTAATCAGAAATGCCAAAAAGCAGCAGATTTCAACTGCTGCTCTCCAAGTCCAGTGCGGATGATATGAGCAGGGCCTATACTCCAAGCTGTCCCCCTGCCACAGAGCCTCAGGATGGGGAGAGCTCACAGTTTAGCAACATCATCGTGCTACGACCATGACAAGGGTCCTGTATACTCCCAATGAAAAGCTGTCAATTAGCAATATATAAGTAGGCACTTTTTAAAACTGAAAACCTCCTCCCTGCTTCTTTCTTTGCTTCTCAAATGGTAGCCCATAGGTACCTCTGGGTGGGGAAAAGACACCCGCTTCTTCCCTGCAGGAAGGGCATTATAGGACCAAAAGTATTCCTTCAGCTGAATATATTACATCCAAACTTCCCTTTCTCATCGTACAAGTTCTATCTCTGTCAGGACAGTTGCAGTCCAGAAAGAGGAAGAAGAAAAAGTCTCCCCAGCATGCCTCCAGCCAGAGGGAAGGGCTCCGGCCTACGCCAGCAAGTGACCCCTCGTGCCTGCTGCCCTGTGCACTAGCAGGCCCCCAGGGAGCTGCTCCACATGAGACAGCCTGTCTCTTCTGTCCTGCTCTTCCTTCTCAGTTGTAAGGTTTGTGCACTCATTGGTACGCCCTTGCCAGTCAGTGAGGAGTTTCTCCTTTTCAACAGTGTTATTTTGGGGAGCAAGTAAAATCCTTCAAGTGTTCCCACCTCTTTCTTCCTCTCAGGAACCAATCCACCTCACCAGTTGCATCAACCCAGAAGCAAGGACTGAGGCACTGCACACATCTCAACCCTCAGGTTCTGAGGCTCATTCTCCTCACAATTCAATGCATCAAGCCCGCCACATTGGACAGTGCAACCCATAACCATGCCATAACACTACTGGGTATACCTGTAAGACATGGTGTGATACCACGGTTACCCTAAAGCCTCTTCCACCAACAGACACATTTTTGCCAGCCCAGCTTGGCTGTCTGTCTTTCCATGGTATTCAGCTTTTCATTTCTCATTTACTACCTCTTGAGAGAAAAGTAGTGCTATTATACCCTATTTGGGTGCCGTGACAATCTAAGATCCCTACAGAAAAGCTCTAATAAAGAAAAAAGGCACACCCATATATTTTCTTTCTATCCTAAACTTATCTTGGGATCAAATCTCTTACCCAATGCCTTTCCTTTAGGCATGGGGTCAACTAAGCCTACTCAAATCATAATCTGACTTACTCTTGCTCTAATGCCAGTGCTGTTATGGAAAACATAGAGGTACAACACATTTTTCTTTTCTATTAATTTACCTAGGGAGGAAATGCTGAGCACACACTACCTGTAATGTGTCAAACTTGGATTGTTTACCTGCAAAAATAGCTTTTTGACTCAAATCACACCCTATCCCCAGCCATACTTAGAAAAAAAAATGCTTCTGAAAGTAGTAATAAACAAAAGTCAGACCTCATTTCAAGAAAAACTACTCGGTGGTTTTGGCTAAAATCTAGAGTCCAAAGACAGAGAACATGAAGCAAAATACATAAGCCCTGATTCCAAGAACGTTATTCAAGGAAATTGACACTTTCCACTTACCAGAAGACAGCAAAACACGTAAGTATAACTGGAGCACACAACATTATGAATAGCAGTAACAGTTAGTGTTGCCATTAGATAAGCAACTCTGACATGAACCACTCTTATCTAATGTTGATTTGGAGTGCCAAAGGACTGTTATTTCCACTCGTTTGCCACAGAGGAGAAATTCTTTGAGAGTCCAATTAAGTTCAATCATGAACACATGCTTCCTACAGATATCCCTGAGGATCAGGCACATATTACAACTACATTCCTAACAGCCAGAAGGGCAGTAACAGCACAACCAAATTCTACTTTCAAACTGCTGGATTACAGCTTGAAGAAACAGTGTCCAGGATGCTGCCTGCTCCGTGCAGAATGGTCTGGTGTGGGCAAAATATGTATACATTTCCTCTCTGGCAAGCCCAACAGTCTAACCTGCTTATGTGACAGCCATGCAGTGTCCAGACAGCTTGAGAAAGATGAAGTAAAATATCTGAATTACTGTCTTTTAAATTAAATAGTATAAATAATGTACAGAACATATGTTCTGACTGGGACACTATTTTAGGGTTCAAGTAAATTTTCTAAGTTACTTACGAGGGTGGAAATGTTTGGATATCAAAGTATTAACAGCAAAAGTGCACATCCTGGATACCAAGAACAAAGACGTTATGATTCTGGAAGCTGCTGGAGGTACAATGAGGTATATTCTGGGCAATCTTTCCTGCATCTCATGCAGAAACCTCATTCATAACTATTTCACGTCATTGCCTCCTCTAAACCCTACCTCGACCATGAGCTTTGAGCTTTTCACACACTCTCTGCTCAACCTCCCAGTCTATACTTTTACTACCCCTGTTAAGCCTTTAAAGCAGAAATTAAAATAAAAATAAAAAAATAAATAAAAATAATAATAATAATAAAAAAAAAACACACCAGTGCCCTCGTGGAATAGAAGCACACGTTAGAAAGCAAAGAGCATGTATATCCATCCTGCTACCCACAAGAGTCTAACACCATTTCAATTCTGCCCTGCAAAAATTAGACTTGCACATCAAAGGATGGCTGCTGTGCCACTTGTAGCAGTATGAAGGCCATCATTTTCCACACACCTTCTTGTGAAGGAGAAACATGCCCAGCTCTGCACTGTATGTGATGCACCACAGAGTCAGCATTCATGTCTGTAAAACTTGAGTGTGGGGGAGCAGAGATGAAGGAGAGGGAAAACAAAACTGTCACTGCTTCTGCCACTTTGGAGTGCTTGCCCCTTTTCATCACAAATTAAAATAGCCCCCAGACAAGACACTGAAGGTTCAACTCAGAGCACAGAATGAAATTAAGTCATTTTCTCCAGCTTAGTCACTGACTTTCCATGCCTTTCAAACAAAAAGCCAGGAAGAGCATTGAGGAGCACAGCAGCAGCAGCAACAGCACTGCTGCTGAGAGGTCTTACAACAAATGCCTTTGGAAAAAATGACGTCAGTAATGCAAAGAAGAACAGAAGATCACAAAAGGAAGCCGATGACGAAGGGACATTTCCCATCCCCAGCCTTATGAGTACTGTAATCCTAGCAACCAGAGCTGTTCAAAAGTGTGTGTAGGAGGACAGAGGGAAGAAAGGGTAGCACTGTTTATAATAAATAGAAATAGAGGCTGCAGCAGTAGCCAAATGAAGAGAATAACTTTTATGCATGAACGGAAGAATGGAAGGAAATGGGTAGGTAAGGACAATTGTAGGGTTTGTACTGTACAGAAGAGAATCACAAAGGATGCAATTTCTTCCATGGAAAAGATGTTTCACCCATGGAGTTGGATGAAATAACTCATCTGGAATAGTAACCTTTTAATATTTGTTATCTGTGGTTCTGTTACTAGACAGGTTGCAGTTTTTACTTATAATTAGCACTTCATCAGCTAAAAAGTCAAGGCATTCTGTGCATCAATCCATTTTGTCTTACATCACCTTTACAAGATGCGTATCAACCAAGACTGAAAGGAATGCCTGGTGTGAATCACAAATACTTTAAAGGGTTCTCAAAGTTTGAATACTCAACACTTTCTGAAAATAAACTTCCTGGAATAAGCTTTTAGGTCATTTCGTATCACTAAGCCTTTCTGATATCCTGGCCATTTCCTCTCTTCTATTGCAAACAAAATGGAAGTGCACAGAGGCACCAGTTTGTTTAAAAAATGCTTATTTATAAACCTAAAAGAAAGCAGTTGTTTTTTCACCAGTTGTCAAGCACTTCAGATCTCACTAGGAAAATTATATCCCACCCTCAGAACGTCATAGTATAGTTTGAAAATCTATTAGGGGGCATCTAATAAATTCCACAGGATTTCGAACAAATGCCTATAAAAATGCATTGCATTCATCTAGAGCCCACACAGGCTTCTCTGTTGGCAGATAAAGAAAACTGGTCTGCTCGTTGACCTGCTTACATATGACATTAATGACCCAGTCCACAAGTATGAAAATACTTTCCAAACTGAATTGCTTTGCATCAGGGTAGGAAATGCATGCAGAAGTGATATGTTTATATATTTATTTATTTTTACTAATGGGCACTTTTACCACAATTACTTCTGTGTGGACTCCTTCTCCATGGCACTAGGTGAGCTGAACGAGGCTGCCACTTACCACTGATATTTTTCAGTGGTTTTCTGTGCATGAAGAAAAGCAAGTCTGCTGCCAAGCGGCTTAAGTCAGGTACTGGGAGGATCTGGGGCTAATAAAAAAAATTAAGGGTCCTCACATAGGAAAAATGTTGAAAAACACTTATTTATACTGACAGTATATTAATTACTGTCCTGCAAGTAATTCTATTACACCTCTATAGAGAATCCAAATATTCACACAATTATTTGGTGCAATCAAGATAACATCTTAATGATCTGGAAATGTAAATTGCAGCAAGGCAAAAACACACTAAAATAAAGTGAAAGGGGATCCTCGCGATTTGGCGGACCTCTGACAAACATCCAAAAAAACCAGACACATTTCACTGCTAACATTCTTCATATTATTTCCAACTGATTTTTGACACTGGAATCGGTTTTTAATAGATGCAAAGGGGATAAATGTCTCATTACCAAAAATAAATCCGTCTGTTAAGGATGACAGAGAGAAGCAGAAGCACTGCACTGCCTATTATGGTATTAAGCAACAGATTTCATTCCCTCTGCTACATGCCCATTAATTAAAAATCTGACAAGCTTTTCCAAAGAATTTCTGAGCTTCTTTGGTCCTCTTTAATTCATCCATAATTCTTTGTATATATAAACATGTCAGGCCTGGAAAGAAGTGGGACATGCCCATAATTTACCACAGAATTTTTTTTCTATTCAAACACAAATACTGGTAAAGAAACAATAACAGACAAAAGGGGGAATAATGCAAGAAATTATTGCAATGAAACAAATGTGCCTGCAATTCCCTGTGCAGTCACCAGATGAAGCTGCTTAAAACACCAGCTCCAACATGTTTGTCTGCCTTTTTGACCACAGAGACCTCATATGTCCGTGCCAGAACTAGATGCATCAGCTCCCAGTAAGTTAAATCACTTCGCATTACAGCCTCTTACGAATGTGAGACACTACTTTAATAGGAAATGGTAGCTTGCTTTGCATTAACAGTGTGCTGCACAGAGCCACAACGCAGTGAGGCCTTTGTTCTCTTTGCAATGTGTTGCTTTTGTAAAATTCCTTCCCCCATGGTCAGGCTGAGTAGCCATTTTGTTCTTACAATTAGTATAACATGGATAGAGCTGTCAAACACACACACACACACACACTTACTTGCACTCTCATAGCTAACCATACTCACAGATTTTTGCCTTTACTTCTTGTTCTTCTTCAATGAGAAAAATTCACCACAGAGCAAAATCGCACATTTGTGCAATGAGAACTGCCCCAGTTCAGCCTGTTGTTATACGTTAAGTCAAAAAAATATTTCTGTGGGCTATTGATGCTTATAAGGTTCAAAGGTAGATGCAAATGTAAAAACTGAAGCACAGAGGGGCTTCCACCCTGTCACACAGGAAAATGCTATCCTATGTTTTACCCAGCTATTCTTCTCTCCTCTAAAGCCAATCCAAATGAAACAATTCTTCACTGGCATGCAGGAAGGCTAGATAGCCTAATAGCTCTCTTCTACCTCTAAGCAATTCATGCCTTGCATGGCTTGTTTTTATTGACTTATCTTACTGGCTGTTTGTGGGCAGAAGCACGTGCCTCATGCAAATGCCAAAACCTCTCTTGCTTTGTGATGCTACTGTACAAGTGCAAGTAATCAGAATTAAAACAACAACAACAAAAAACATTTTTTTCTTTCTGTAGGACTCTGTATCGCTTTGCATAATTTTTACATATGCAGACATAAGCTTCAACAATACCACACCAGAAATAGTATATTAACCAATCTAATCCTTCAAGTTCAGGGCCACAAGCTTTACATCTCCTGATTCACCAAAGCTGATACCTGAGCTGCTCTTCAAAGACCTGAACTTTAGCAGAGATTCCCAGTCCCAGTAAATAAAGGCAGAAGTCATGACACCTGAGACAATCAGGAAGACAGAATAAATATGTGTTTTGAACATATCACTCTGCTAAGAGAGAAAAAACATTCTTTGTGCACCTTTCTTAAAGAAAAAAAATTAAAATGTCAGCAGGGACTGGCAGTGACATTTCAAGTCAGCAGCAGAAAAGGAGGCATTTCCTCAGAGCACATTTACAACTGTGGCTGGGGGTAGCACTTAACGGGAGCAGGACTTTAATCCCTGTCCTAGGGAGCACCCACAGTTTTGTACAGCTAAAATCATTTTGCTTACTACATTAAGAGTTAAGAGAGATGATGAGAAGTACACAATGGGCAATATGTGTTACTCTCCTGGGCTTTCCATGTGAGGGGTTGATTTTTTGGAAAATTATGAGTTACTGAGGGAAATAGATTTGAATAGATCTTGAATTAGATGAAAAACAAATAAAAAGCCTCTCTGAAAGCACAGTAGGTTGTGTCTAGTTCATGCACTCTCACAGCAGACTTTGCCATTATAAGTTATTTAGAAACTCTGTTAATGATAAAAAGACTAATGCAAGTCAAAAAAGATTATCTAATATAAAATCCTGCTGCTGCCAGATTAAAAAAAAAAAAAAAAAGGAGATTTAAGCCAAGTTACAGTAAACACAGTTAAGACAAGGAAGAAATTTGTTAAGAAGCTAATATTTCTTCTTAGATTTGTTGAAAGTACAAGTCAAGTCCTCAGCAAATGTGAAAGGGGTCGGCTATGTGTGTTCTAACACAATAGGAATGCTTTTCTGATTTTGCCTAAAGAAGTTACTGTAGCATCAATACCAAATCACAATATGTATTAATATTGCCTTTCTGACTAAAAGAGCAAGCACTGAACTTGTACTTCTAAGCCCAAGCGCAGAGGAAAAATATCAGCCCCTTACCTTGAAAAAAAACTTATTATATGTTTCAGCATTAATGTTCTGCATGAGATTTTTCCACTAAGTCTATCACCTGGAAAGGAGAAGCAGCCCTGGTCAGAGCACTTGAGAAATGGAGGACTCGTGATTTTTAATGTTTAACCACGTTAAAATAATGACCAAGCAAGCTGCAGTTTTGAAGGTTAACAGCAAAACTTAACTACAGGAAAGGAAAGTCTGCTTTCACTGCTTGGAAGTGTTCCTGATTTTTTCAGCGAGAACATTCAATAGTACATGTTAAATATTTAACTCTGTGTTTTTCCAGTATTACACCAGTTTTCCTCCGGGGATACAAAGGAAGGCAGTGGCATAGCTGAACCGTTACTATCCTTTAAAAGTAAAAAGGAGAATAGCCACTACTTACAGAAAACAGCTATAGAAAAATAAAATAAAGAGCAAAAAATTTCTGTAAAGAAACTTTCTGTATATCACATCACAAGAACATCATAATAAGTCAGCATCTCATATAGACAGTACGTGATGAAAAAGATGTAAATAAAAATCATCATCTGTCCTCTTTACAGATGTTTAGAGAGTGACAGTACTGCTCTACTTCATCACTTAGTCTTTCTGAACATGTAACAGGTTAATTTTTGAGGAAACTTTCAATTGCTGGCTAGCGAACATCTGTTCCTATCTACAACTAGTTATCTATGGCTGCTGCAGCTTCCAAGGCAAGCAAAACACGCTCATTTGATGTCCGCCCCCCCCTATTGCAAGGCACTCTTACTGCCTAGTTTTCTGTAATCTTGTTATGAGACATCCCTTCCTTCTGCCTCCCCATTTTTTTACTTCTTTCTTCCTGAATGTTTTCCAAGTCCATTTCCTTGATTTTTGAGTTAGCAAGAAACAAGACTTTCAAATTCCATGCTGAAAGAAATCCACCCACACTCACAGTAAGCCATAAGAAAGAAACAACTGGATGTTCACAAGTGGCAGCACTTGGTACCCTCTGGTACCAAGTCCTCCCTACAAATCCCCCTCATGCCCCATTGCCAGAGCACAGGGGTACGGGACATTTGCAGCCCCATTCTTCAAACATGCTGGTTGAGAGAACATGATGCTGACAGCTCTAATGGGAACCAGTGGTACTTAGGAGCAGCCAGCACCTTTGAAAGGCAAAAGCCACATCATGTTGGTGCTCAGATGACTCTGGACTTAAAAGCCTTTAATGTTAGAAAATACGATGACTGAATGAAAGATGGCATGTATTTTCCAGATGCAAACTTCACTGTAATGAGATGCAGAAGGAAAACCAATACTCCTGCAGACAGTAAAAGCCTCACAGTGTCAGAGCCTTCTATCCTTCCACCACTCTGTTCAGCACCTTTAAATCGAAGATGTTCTGCAGCCTTTCACACTTGACCTCTTAATTAAAGCATGGTAAAATTAATATCTCAGACACAATATATCCTTTACCCACCTATATCAGTAATTAAACTAATTCTCAAGGGAGTGAGAACATTTGTTATGTGTAATGTAATTTGAGCAGGGGTATTCTAAAGAGAGAAAAGGAGCTGATGTCATAAATGCAGTCATTTATATTTTAAAGGGAGCTATTGTAAATGAAAGAACACCACCTGTGTTGGCTTGAGGCAGCCCCCAGCCAAATGAAATCTTTTGTGTCACCTGGGACAGTTCGTTGCATATGGTCTCCTCATCTCTGGCTGTAATACTGAATATCTACATGGCACAGAAAACAGACTTCATGCATTCTCTGTGATGCTAGCACAAAAATCCACTTTCAAAACCAATGGAACTGTATTTAATAATAATTTCACATTTGTTCTACATGTAAAGTAGGACAGATCTAAGCAGGTCTAAGGTGGTTTTTTGTTTGTTTGTTTTTGTTAGTTTTTTTGTTTGGTTGGTTGGTTGTTTGGTTGTTTTTTTTCCCCAGGGGCAATATGGGCTGTTTGTTTTGCATTTGTAGAAAGCCTGGATGTGAAGACCTTGACTCATCACTGAAACAATCACAATACAAATGAATCATCATATAGAAAAATTATATGTAACTAAAGCTAACTAACAAATAGTTTAACACTGAAAAACAGGAATCAATGGCATCAAACCTGTTACGAATTATTTACTGTTTTTATTTCAGCAGTTCCAAAATTGCTCTGTCATCAAACATCTATACCTAAAGCCAAACTACCCAAAGCAATGCAGTAAGAAAATAATTTTGCCTTTAGGTAAAAAGAGAAAGTTACATATCCCTGGGTACAATGACAAGCAACTGTGTGAGCAGTATAAACAATCGCCCCAGTGGGAACAAGATGAGCGTACATCTTGGGAACAAGCGTACATCTTGCTCTGAACAACACCCAGTCAGAATGGCAAAATTTAATCTCTTCGTGCTGATGTACAAAGCACCAAGCAATGTGAAATACATCCTACAAAGTAACTAAAAACATATATACACAACTAAGGAGGTACAGAGGATACACGAAGCACTACAATAAATAGCACAGAAGACAACACCCATTCCTTCAGGAACAAGACTCATCTGCTGACATCTTCTCAGGTGTGAGTTTGAGGAATTTAATTCATGCTTGAGGCTGAAGCGTGAACAGCACTATTTCAGTTAGCAAATCTGAGCCTTGCTCAAAAGCCCTATTTACTTAGTCAAGGCATAACTGTTGATAAACATGGCCCAGCAAAGGTCTGCTCCCCTGCACAGTGACCAGGTAACCCTTTCTGAGGAGCTGTCTTAGGCTGCATATGGGCAAGGCAGACCTGCCTGAGCTTCAGGGATTCCCCGCAGGTGTCCCCTACTGGGGGGACAGAGGCTGTTGTTGAGCTGCTTAGAAGTCGACACAATACTGAATCACCAGCCCTGTCTGGGGTTTATCAAATGAGCAGCCACACCTCCAAACCCCAAGGGAAACATAGCCACATCTGCCACTGGTATTAATTATTAGACTGCTTGCTATAGACTAATCAAAGACCAAGAAATGGGCTCAGCAAGTTTAGCCCTACATATCTGATCACAAAACAAGTTGTTTGCAGTTGTTGTGAATTCTGCACCAAGTTAACAAAGTATTAATTTCAAGCAAACATCATCAGGAAAACTATGTAATTTCTGATCTATTTCCACCATCTTTTTCTTGGTTTACATCACTCTCTATGATTAATCTTTAAAATATTGCTAAGGAAATAAGATAGCTAAATGGTCATTGCTTTAAGTATACATTGAACATCTTATAGCACAGTCAGTTTATTCCAATTCTGCTATGCAAAGCATCAAATACTGAGCACATGACAGCTAAAATAATCAGAGGCATTCAGTTGTGAATAAACAAGGCCAAAGCAGAACATGAATGTAGGAAGAGAGGATTTTAAATCTTTTATAAACAGATTGTTATCAGCCCATGGAAGGCAAAATTGAGTGGGCAATTTCCCATCATATCCAGGGCACCATCTGGAAAACGAAGAGAACATTTTTAGAAGTAATTAAGATAACTTATTATGATATTAGCAGCATTAATTGGAGTACATATAGGCTCAAAAGACCAGATCCTCAACTGGTACAGTGAAAGTATCTTCTCAAGCTAATGGCGTTACACCAGTTTAAAGTGTAATGCCACAATGCCAATACTAACGCATAATTTTACTTGATTTCCATCTGCTTTTGTTTACCAGCACTGCAATTTCAAGACCTCATATATCTGAGTTTCTCTCAGATTCTATACAAGCTTCTGATCTTCATTACACTGGAGCCAACACCTTCACTCTAAGAATATTACTCCAGATTTACACCAGTGTAGGTAAGAATGAGATGTAGTATCTTTGATACATAAGGCATCGTAACTAGTCCAACTCCTCACATTGTTTTAGGTAAAACAATACTCAGTACAAATGTACAAGAGTACTTTACGGACTATACAATCCGGACCTTAAACTTGCAGATTTGACTCTTATCCCCATGCAATGGAAGTGTACCGATGTCAAGACCCAATACATTCCTTTGTCCATCTCAGTGCAGAGCCAATTATCTGTCACTTTTAACAAACCTTACGAAATACATCCCAGGATAATGCAGACAACCTTATATTCACAACAGTGGCATATTCAACTTATTTGGATAAGCAAGATTATTTGTATGAGCAAGAACTGGTTTCAACTAAATAATCATATCCAAAGATTTGGGAAGGAAAGACTACAATAATGTAGGGGGAATAAGCCAAACATATTTTTTTTTTTAATAAAGAATAATTTTTGAAAATTTCAGATGTGAAATGCCACAGTGAAACTTGTTTGTGAACTTCTGACATATAGCAGTAGCCACAGATCATGAGAAACTTCAATAAATAAACATGAACTTCAGTGGGCTGATTAAGGCAGTAAAGATAAAGGTTCATAATTAGTCAGAAGATGACATGCTTTCCCTTTATGCACAGACAGAAATCTGTTCTGACTTCACTGGGGGTACTATGGTATATAAAGCAAAATTTGTCTCTCTGGTGTTTCTGGAGGAGTTAGCTTCCAGCAGGTGCTTCCAAGTTCTAACTTCTGCTACAAGCATCCCTAAAGATGGTGGGAATGAATGGAGAACGATGTTCCAAAACTACATTGCCAAAAATGTGAGTGTCTCCACCCAGAGATGCTGGAATGCATTAGTTTTAAGGTCACTAGAATATTTCTGTTCTGTGGGAGAAGGCAACAGGGCAAGAGACGCTAAGCCATTGACCTGAGAAACTCTCCCAGAAATTGTCTTGGAATCAAGAGGATCTAAGCTGCTCTGAAGCTGCAGTAAGATAGCTGCAACTCAAGGAAAACAGATCAATCATTACAAGCCAAGAACACACCTGCAGACTTTTGGGGACACAAGACAGACAGTACTTTGTCAAAAAATACAATGCCACCAGCAAGGTTTTATCTAACCCCCTGGAGTCCTTCAGACTGCCTCGTTCAGCCTGTATTCTCCATCGTCACCATTTGGCAGGTGACCTGAAAATTTGGTCTGAAGGAAAACATACAGGACTGAACCACACAAAGCATTTGAAATGTGTGGAAGATAACATAATGATTGTGTCCAAGGCATACTGTAAGACAGGTAAAGATTCCTTGGCGAAGTCTGCTTAGGACTTAATCCCACACTCCATCAAAAGAGACCCAGTGTGTGACCAGGTGTCTGACCTAACTCCACTTGAAAAAGGGTGCAGTGGGAAGTCAGAGGCAATATACATATTCTGATTCAGCTCCTGCTGCTTATTTTCTGAATCTTCTTTAACTATTATGAAAGAAAAAGGGGGTTGGGGGGCAAGGGTAAAGTTTCACACTGTATCTCATCCTTCGAATGACTCTGTGATGACAAAACACTAAATCCTCACAATTATACACTAAAATCTTGATCAGATCCCAGCTAATCATCACTTCAAGACAGCAACATCATCCACTTTTCCTCTCAGAAACAACAGTTTAGGGGCCCTGTTCTATTTACAGTCTCCTTGTTACCCTGAGGCTGCCAGAAAATGAAAATTATGGTTGTAAAATAGCAGCATTTTTCATTAAAATCCCAAGGAGCTAATTACATAAATACTGTTGTACACTGCACTTCACATCCTCTCCCCAGGAAACTTGTTAGGCCCTTTTAATAATGCACAAGTATCATCTTATTCCCATGAAATGGAGGAAATCGTGTTCAGCACAGCC
This sequence comes from Aythya ferina, assembly GCF_964211825.1. Classification (NCBI taxonomy): domain Eukaryota; kingdom Metazoa; phylum Chordata; class Aves; order Anseriformes; family Anatidae; genus Aythya; species Aythya ferina. The sequence goes on along the minus strand of NC_140302.1, from coordinate 16,966,048 downwards.
ACAGATGTCACTGTGAGGTGTTCCTGCACAAAGATAACAGCGATCAGCTTCTACGCATATCCAATGGCAGAAACTGGCCTTTATTAAGGTTGCATGTCCAATGATATCAGAGGGGATAAAATATTTCATGAGGACAAGGGCAACGGTGCTCTGTTCAAGGGCTTGTCATCACTTCCGATTAGGAGCGCACAAACGCAAAGCCTGTTGTCACTCTAGAGATGCAGGCAAAATAGCACCAGCCTCAGCAGCACAAGTGAGAAACAAAACAAAAATGAAGGAGAAGAAAAGGAGGGAAAAAAATATCCAAATTATGAAGAGCAAGGCTGCCATGTAATCACACTTCCACAGTGAGAAAGAAAACACTTGTAGCCTCGGTTGGGGGCTGGCTATACAGACTCTGAATAATGGGGAATGTTTTCTCATTTTTCCCAGCTTTTCTTTACATCCAGTTACATTTTGTTAAGACATAAAAAGGTGCTAAAGGACATAGGAGCAGAAACAAGCACATCTTCTCCTCCTCAGCCCAATAACTCCTGCCAGATTTTAATCTTCTGTAACTACTGGGTATTAGTACATATTCCCTCAGGAAGACAGGATAGCTCTAATTAGTCTATGATAATGAAAGATACTTTTCAACTGCTATATCCTTTCCACCACAAGCTGGAGGCCATCAGAAATTTTCACAAACTAAATGATGCAGGGACGTGACCCAGACCAGCTGTGCCTGTATTCCTGCTAGCCCTAGTGGCCCATGGCCACCAGCTGGCACTCCCGAATAATAATGCCAGCATGCTGACAGGGAGAGGACACCAGGCAGCAATTAAAATATCAGCAGCTGTAACTGCTGTGAGCACTAGTGCAGCTGAGGGAAGGGAAATGCTACTGGAGATAAGGTCAGCAACTTCTGTGGATGTTTCCTGTTTTTGCCAAGCTGTGTTAAAGCTAAATAAGAAACAGAACAATAAAGAAAATATGATCTAAGTCTACCAGTTTTTAGTTTAAAAGCTAAGAAAGTAGAAGTCTCCCCCAACTTCACCCACTTGCCTCTCTTGAGCATTATGTGGCTGAACCATAGCGCATAACAAGATGTCTGTATTTATAGCTGAAGTACACAGGAACAGATCTTCTGATTTAGTTACAATTCATACCATCACCCAGAACTGCAGCAGCACACCCACACGGGCACCTGGAGCCAGCACTCAAGTGGGAAGAAGGTTCCACTTTGCAACATGAGCGATGCCATTACATCCAAAGAGACCATCAAACACCATGACTGCCAGCAGGAATACAGTGGAAAGGTTTCAGTGCTGAAGACCACACTGGTTTTGTTTCGTAAGGGAAAGCAGGGTGACCCAGCGTTAAAGGCTGAAGAGCTGAGTTCAGCTTCCTTTGAAGGAAGCTTTCTGAACAATGTGAACAAATCTTTCTGTTTCACAGTACTTCCCCCCAACCAAAATCCAAAATGCAAGGATAGCGTTAATATTCTGCCGTGCAGGAATACAATACCTAAGTTGTCCTTCTATGTGCCAGTAGGATGCATGTTCTAGAATGGTGCACAAAAAGGTAATTCTTACTCACAGGGAAATTTTCCATCTTGAATTATTTTTTTCTCTTCTTTAGAATGAAAGAGTATCAAGCCTTATCCATTCTTTGAAAAAAGGTGCAGAGTACTCATCCAGGGAAAGCTGGGGATCCTGAGCACCTGGAGCTCAGAGGGGGTACACTTAGGATCTCCCCAAGGCAGCAACTCAGAGGTCAGGCAAGCCAGCAAATGGACAACCAAGGAACCAGACAGGCACCCAGACAGGAAATGTGTTTGGCAGTTAGGATCCTGTCAACGTTTTGTCAAAGTTGAGCTATCTCTGCAGCACATTTCGATTTCAAGGAATTTGTGACTTGCTAAATATATTGTACTGGAATTTTTCCAAAACTTTGCAGTCACTGGAAACAAACTGTAATGTGCTTTAATGTGCATCAGCGTTATCTAACCTACAGAAAGTATTTATAGGTTTAATGTGAAGAGTTTTCATGGGCAGAAGAATTTTTAGTTTCATGCATTGGCTAAGATTGTTCATTCTGATGAGTGATATTTGGGTTTGAGTGAAATTTGGGTAATTTTTTATTTTATTTTATTAAAAAAAAAAAAAAAAAAGCTTTTAGTATGTGCCTTGCTTGGCAGGAGTCCACCACAGCTAGAATTTCCTATGTTTTGCTTTGGGACCATCTGAATAGAAGGGCCATTTATTGTTCAATATCTCAAATAAAAAGGCTTCAACCGTTTCACAGGATTTAAACCACAACTGACTCAGCTATTCCATTAAAAAAAAAAATAATAAAAAAAAATCAACAAGCTTCTTCAATGTTAGAAGAACAACATATTCCCTGTGGAAACATATCTAGCATTTTGCTAGAAAGATATAACCAAATTCTGGTCACAATGAAGAAGCTACTGTAGCAGTGCTAAAAAAAAACACATTATGTAACATCTATATGCTTTTCCTGACTCCTTAGGACATAACACTTCTGCCATTCTAACAAAGTATTTTTCCTCATTTTTTTAAACCATTGTAGAAGTTTGGTGATTTGACAAGAAACCCAAAGTCAATGTGATTTGTTGAGTGAATTTAATATATAAAGAAATACCCTCCCTTGTGTAATCTCCTAACATTATTTGTTTCAGCATGGACTGCTGCACCAAGAATCTGGAGCATTACACTTGCTCGGAAAGCTCTCAAAGCCATGAGGCCTGAACTCATTTTGCTTTACTACCGTCTTTTCCATGGTATGCACAAGTTGAACAGATCTGTCGCATAGCTGAAATTAAAATGTTCTTCCTGTAATGAGGCATTGAAAAAAGCCATGCAGAATTGATTCTAAAAGCACAGCCATATTTCAACCCACAATTTTATCTGTACTGTGACCATGCACACAAAGTAACATGTATGCTCAAAATATACTGCAAATTGAGCCAAGGTAACAAGAGAAGATAAAAGACTTTCAAATAAAGATTTTTTTTTTGGTTGGCTGGTTGTTGTTGTTTTTTTGTTTTGTTTTGTTTTGTTTTGTTTTTACACACAATATACACAGCTTTCTTTGCTGAGTTAGTACTGGTGAACTGATACAACATTTTACTTCAGAAATGCCTTTGTTGATGGTCAAAAGGTAGCTAGACTTAGATTCAGGATGTATATGTCAAATTAAATGAGAATAAAATAATTGGAAGATGTCTGAGCTGAAATTAGATAAGGTGAGGTTTAGTAGCAGCCATTGCTATAGTTTATGAGTATGCAAAAGCACTCAACAATGTCATAAGCCAGAATTACACTGTATTGTTTTAGGCCACTTCATTATACTATTCTTCAGCTAGACCGGTAAGCAAAGACATTTTCCTTTGGCCACAGACAAAATCTGTATGTCCTATAATGTCTGGTTGAACTGTAAACTTTTTGGGGCCGGAACTAAATTTACCTTTGTTCAGAGCCTAAGGAATAGAATCCGTGATCCTAACTGTTTAACAGCAGTTAAAAAATAATTTCAGATTTTCTTCCCATCTATGAAGTGCTAGATCCATCAAATGTAGCCATATAGAAAAAGGAGGAACAACATTTTTTCATCCTTCCCACTCTCTGTTAACATGCAGGCTGTGGTAGACAACAACTTATCATTTTGGTCTTCCTAGTCAAAGAGCAGATAAACTGAATGACCTGGGGAAAACCAGTCTCAGGGAACTCCATAAGGTACTTTGAAAATTAGCCTCCTTTCCTTTGTCTCAGTATCTGCTGAGAAAAGATCATGGAGTTTAAATTCTAAGACAACAAACAAAATTAAATACCATTTCCTGAGTCTGGATCTTTTTCTTGGCTGTACACAAAGAATAATATCCACAGATCTCACAACAATGGGGTGTTATTTTTCTTTAATTATTTTTTAAACAGCTTTTTCCATGATACAAAGATTTCCCACAGCACACACTGAGGTATCTGATCAAGGCTTTAGACTTTTATCTTACAGTCCCTGTCTCTTGTTTGTTAGTGAGCTCATCTCTCCGAGAATAGTGCTACAAAAAGCACTGAAAAGAACAAGACATTACAAAGGAACTTGCATGAAAAGCAATTTTGCTTAAAGTGTTTTAAATCTAAATGGCATTTCATTCTGATTCCCCAACAAATCATTTTAGTTCATTTTTAATGAAAGCTAAAACACACACACACACACACACACACACAGCTTCAAGGTAGATTATCATAGATGAATTGCTACTGTCAATGAACCATTCAAACTCTCAGTAGGAGAACAAAATGCCTGTCAAACAAATAAACATAATATTTAGGACACTCCAAGCATGCTATCAAATGGACAGATCGTTACATTGGACAGATTATTTAATGTAACAGAGTTACTCTGCTCTCAAGCTACAATGTCATTTATCAAAACACTGTTTGTCTGAGCATTCAATGCCCTATTTGTGGGGATTTTGCACTAATTCACTATCCACACCCACGAGCAACCTGATGCCTGTTAAGCAGCAAACCAGACTGGCCAAACCACAGCGCAACCTGTTGCTGCATACAAAAGAGAACGACCATCTTGAAGGACAAATTCATTTGGGGGTTTAGATATTAAGATGCACATCAGTTTTTCTGATGGTTTGAGATTGTTTACCACTACAGAATCAAACATCACAACACTTTTCCTTATTTTGATCCTTCCCCTTTTAGCAAGTTCAATAATCTGGCAACTCCCATCATGATCACAAGAAAAACACAGTAGAACATAGAGCTTTCATATCAAGCCATTTCAAAGATAATTTAAATTGGAATAAACTAGCAACCTTTCCAAAAGTGGACTTAGTATAAATATTTAGAACTCCATTTCCAATATGAGGACAGGTCTGAGGCTTTTCTTGAACAATATAATTTCCTATGTAACAAGAGTCTCTGCATTAATGGCAATTAAATATTTATTAACTAACTGTACTTGGTATTCAAGCCAGCACAAACAAAAACTGCCTATTGTAGCAAAAAAAAAAAAAAAAAAAAAAAAAAAAAAGCATTCAAGAACCTGCAGTGGAAAACTTTAAAAGGTATATTAATGGATGGACTTCCATTTAACAGCTTATTACAGAGTTTCAGCATTTTCAAATGACAGCAGCATGCCATTACAACTGTGAGTATAATAATGTTTCCCCAGCTCTATCTGCAGCCTTTTGCAAACCACTGTTCAAAAACAGGTGTTTTATTTTCTCCATCTGGTACATTCTCAGAAGAGTGTTATTGACTCCTCCTACTCCAAATATTCAGAGAGGCTCAAGGTATTTGGGAACCGAACTGTTATCAACAATTTCATGCCTTTCAGCACCTGTGAAATTCCCAGCTGAAGAAAAAAAGGAATTTGTCTTGACTTTTCAAAGTTGGTTTTTGAGACAAAACACTTTTTTGGAATTTGTCCATTGTCATTTACGTTTAAGACATCACTGAGCATTTCAGACTATCTAAAACTCCTTACACCATCTATGAAAGACAGTAACATAATGTCTCTGTTGCACACCTATAACTGGAATTTGCATATAGCCCAAAGTGATATCCCAGGTAGGTCATAAGATTCTCAACCCACAGAATATTCATACAGAATGTATATGAGTTTCAACACTGATCTAAGTCGGCATAACACAGAAGCAGAGAATAGGCGAGCTGGATAAACTTACTGCTTAGCTGAGTTTAGTCTCAGGCTTGGAATGAAACTTCTCTCTTGTGCAAGAACCTTCTTAATTGTTTGTTAAGAGCTTAGTAACAATGCTCTGAGACATAAGAAATCAGTAATGATCATATTAATTCCAAGTATTTAAAAGTCAGACTGCCACACGACTTGAAGTACTAGGTTTAATGGATAAATTTAAAACATTTTCAATAAATTTCTTTGGAAACAAACAGAAGTTCCCAAAGAACTGCCTACTGAACATATGTCCAAAGGACAAACTTTCTTTTGCAGGAACTTGAGGCTGAATGAAAGCGATCATTCAAGGAAAGGCAATAAAGAACACTGAGGTCCATGGATCTCTCTGACTGTTGCTAGCGTCTCTTCTAGGACTTATTTTTTTTTTTTAATTAATTTTTATAGGAAGAAGCATGAAATGGCTCCAGACTGTAGACCAACTGATGCTGAAGGAGCATAGGCTACATCTGCATCCTATCAGCCCCACGTCCACTCCAGCCCAGCCCTACAATATGGGCTCACTCAAGCTTGTGACTCAGTGCTCTGGAAGACAAACATAAATAATAAAATCCAGAGCTTTTCACATCTTCAGTAATTTAAATACTACTCATTTCAAAATCCATCTGAAATTATTGTGTTCTGACCAACGTTTCATGGCCTTCAGGGACTGCCATAGTGCTTTCAGGCTAGTTCCTAGTATCCAGCAGGCAGCTATCCAAAGGTGTTTAGGCACCTACAAATACATGGAGCCTCATAATCAGATCTACAGTGTGAATTAGGAGCCTAATTTACTTAGGCAATTCTGAAATCCCATTTAGAGTCTAATGGCTCTTAAGCAAATAAATACCTTTGAAAATCTGACTCTAGGTCACTTAAAGTATAAAGATCATAACAACGGATGACAGCAGTTGGTAGTCACAATGCAATGGCTGCGTGCCTTGTCAGGCATGCAATTTGGCTTTTAATTCCAGAGGTAAATCCTCTGCAGAAGGAATAAAGGATCTATTAGAAAATATATGGAGAAAACTAGGTAGCCGTATTATAATGGCTGTTTTCTACTTACAGCGGAAGATGCTGGTTCTGCACTTTCAAATGAGTATTCAGTGGCATAATTATATATAATATTACACATATACATCACTTTTAAAACATTTTCTCTAAGTTAAAAGATCACATCATACCAGTTATTGCCTACAAGTATTCTGAACAAGCACCGAATTATGCCTCAAGCATAAAAAGACTCCAGATGATGGATGGCGTAATGACGAATTAAAAATACAGTCAAACAAATAGACTTCCCTTACCACTCTTTGGGGATCCACCCTAAGGGAAGCTGTCCTGCGAGCAAATACCCTGCTGCCCTTCCCGGAGCTGAACAGATCTACACCATATCCTTACATCGGACTGCTGCAGAAGTGCCACAATGTGATCACAAGGACAACAGCTTAAATAAAGGCTCTTGATTTCACTGATGAAGAGTATCTGCTGGTTTAGAGGATATTCTTCACCCCATTTATAATTGTGTTCTTATAAAAGAAATGAATAAGTTTATGAAGGCTGAGATGTGAAAGCTGCAACCAGTGTTTGCAATGGTTTAAATGGTCTGGTTCTGTTAAAGGCAATGTTGATTAACACCCCAACAGGGGATTTAATTTTTTTTGGTGGTGGTGGTGTTTTTTTTGTTTTGTTTTGTTTTTTAATAGACCCTCTTCTTGTCACAGAAGGGTTTCATTCCTCAGTAGCTAAACTGAGAGCACAGTGATTTTGAAATGTGTTTTTAAATGAAGTGTTTAAAAAAACACACCAGCCTGCACCTGAAAATTCCTGTCTCTTCCCTGAAAGAGAGCAGAGCAGAATTGCAGAACAATGTAGTTCCCTCATCAAACTGGCCAATGCACATAAACACAAATGAAACCATGGCTCACTAAAAAACATTTTCTAGCTACCCACTAAAATAGCTTTGAGAGGCCAGGTCCATACATGGAATAAAATGGCTTTCACTGCAGTCCTAAGCCAAACTCTCGTCTGGAATGACATTTTAGGTAACATAAACAGTTTAAGGCAAATGTAGAGCAGAGCAGCCTAGTTTTATACAATCTGTGCAACAAAACTGAGATTTATTCTGTGCTGGATTAAGCTCTTTATATTGTTTCTACTTAAAAAGGAAATGTATTGAATGCAACACTTATTATAAATTTATCTTTCATAACAAACACTTCTATAATCTACTTTATATTTCACCAAACAACATGAGCCCCGCTCAAAGCAAAGGCAGAATTTCAGCCCTACTCATCTGATAAAAGTGGAATAGCTTTGCCCTTTCTACTCTTCAAGCAACCTCCCTGGTGATTCAAGTCCTCACACTGTTGTTGCAATAAACTTTTAACAAAAGTTACATAAAGCTCTCAGACAGCATGACTTAGATACCAACGGATGCTTTTCAGAGTACCTGCTTTCAGCCCTCACCATAGATCAGAGAGGCAGAATCTGTATTTAGACATAAAAACCCTGTCAAGAACTCTATACACATTGAAAGCATTGTGGGATGAGTAATTAACCCTCGCTACTTCCTGGTGCACTGTATACCACAATTCCTGTTTTATCTGGGAGCAGAGGGGGGTAAAAAAGAAATATGTTGATCAGCAACATACTGCATAAAGACAGACTGTAAATATCTCTTAGCTCTGCTTCACAATCTTTACTGAACGCCTGAAAATAAGTCTATCAAAATTGCCAGAAGAACTGTGTGGGTTTACACAGAAACAGAATCACCAAAATAAACAGACAGAAAGCCACTTGAAACACAGTGCTCCACAGAGCCTGTCCCTACATCCATCTCCTTCCTCTAGGACCCTCTGGAACCCATTCCCATCCCTTGGGGCTTCCTGCCGCAGCATGTTGTAGCTGAAGCCTCCACAGCATGTCACAAACATTTATCAAAGTGTGTTTCAATTCATGCTATAGGCACAGGGGTGGATTTGTTGGAATAGGTAGCATTCCTCCTGTTTCACGTGTGATTTAAGCACAGCGTAAAGTGGTGGGTGGCCCTCAGCAGAAATACAGGCCTGTGACAGATGCCAGCAGCCCTGTGGGCTGGGAAGTCTCAATTCAGGCAGCAAGCAACAGCGTGAAACTGGGATGCTTCGCCACGACTATCCATCATGGCCTGTGGCGCCTGCCTGTCACAGCACTTTTGGTTCACGAGCCATGAGGCATAGGAATGAAGGAGTTTGCCCAACATGACAGTTGGACTCCACCAGAGCTGGTATTAGAAGCACAGAGTGATTCAGAGCTCCTCTCTCTAAACACCAGCCCCCGTGCTTTATTGCCACATATGAAACACATGGGAGAGCAAACAGTACAACACGTGCGTGGCACAACAGAACATGTCTGATAGAAAGTGGGTGGGCATTTTATGCCAAAGCCTACCTACATACATGGAAATGATTAGCAGGATCTGTTCAATAACCTGCATCTAGATGCATCAGAGTAATAACTAAGAGACTGATAAGCCTGTCTGAGAAAAATATACATATACATGTATACATATATATATATATAAAGTATTTCATTTTTACTTCTTGGGTTCAAAGCTTTTAGAAATCACATTTTGATGCTTTCCTCTGAAAATTTCCTCTGATGCTTTGCAGAGGAAAAACAATCCACCACCTCAGTACTGCCATGGAAATAACTCCTCACTTTTTCTTTTCCAAGGAAGTTAAGAGGGAGGTTGGGTAGGAGAAAGGGACCCTTGCTTAATCACCTGAAGTGCCTATTAAATCATTTTAAATGCCTGAAAAACATCAATAACTAATAAACTAATTTAGGTCTGACCATTTGAGCCTGAGACATCCAATTTTGATCTCAGTTTTAAAATACCACATAAATGCAATCTTTAGGGATGCTCAGATGAAGGATGCTAGTTCAAGCCTTGCTAGCAAAAGAAGAAGGAAGACAAAATGGAATTCTAAGAGCAGTCAGAGAATTCTGAGAGCTCAGACCTCATTTTGGGGAATCAGCTCTGGAGATACCCACATACGCAAGTCAAGAACTGCTATAGATACTTTACATGTTCATTGAACAATTTCTTACTGCCACTCAGCTCCTCACAGCTCACCAGCACCCTGCTCGTGAGGGGAAATACTAAAACCAACACCTAAGGTTCCAAACAGAAACCATGATGATAAAAATAATATCCTGACTTTAAATTCTAGTATAGATTGATTATCTTGAAAGATGAGTCAGAGTGAAATGATGTCAGGTTCAGCGAACTAAATGTAAAGGTTTTTAGCATTACATGGGCTATTTTGCCTCTGTTGCAGGTGTCATTGGCTATATTTCAATACTGTAGAATACAAAGGTTCCTTGAAGCATGAGCTAAAAATAACTGAAAGCATTTTCCCTTAGAGAAAATGGACAGGCACTGTACTCTACAGGAAAACACACACTAATGATCACTCCAAACTCACAATGACAATGTCTGTAAGGCCAAAAGGACTGACTGATCCACTGGGACACCCCATGTCTCACACAACAGGTACTTACACACACAGAATTATAAGGATGAAACCTAAACCTGACTATTCCAGATACCTCCAGCTCAAACCCAGATGGAGAGGAAATTCAGATTCACACCTTACTGGGACGGTCCAGTGTTAGTAAAAGCCTATATTGCTACTACTGCGTGAGCAGCTCTAGTGAGAACAGTTTGCTCAAATCCATGTCAAAACTCTATTCTTAATGTAGCCTGGACCTTAAGCCTGAGTTTAATGCGATCCAGTTACTGAAGAATGTATCACCTCCTCATCCATTCTTAAAAAAAAGCATCAATAATCTGGCGATGAGCTGAGGCTGTAGACTCATCTAGGATTCTACTCTTGCAGTCTGCGTTCTCCTCAATGTCATCTTCTTGTAGTTGCTGTCTCTCACACAGTGAAGCTCTGAGAGGCATATTTCCCATAATATCTATAAAACAACAGCTTATGCAAACAATGAGCACCTTAGTGAAGTAACACTGTGCAGCCTTGCTGAGTACAACACGCACATTACCTGGGGCAACAAAGCACACTGCATTTGTGGTTCCTCGGTGAGGATGGCAAGCACACCCTCTTCCCCCAAAACCATCCATCCCTAAGCTAGGAGATAGTGAATACTTAGCAGCTACTTCAAAGGCAGCGGAGAACTTAGGATACATAAGTGAATGGCTCCCATGTATCCTGCAGAGTACTGAGTGTACCCACATACAAACCGATACAGTATTTAACAGGAACCTGAACTCTCCAGTGCTTCTGTGCACAAAACCAGCCCATCACAAACCGTAAGTACTTCACAATCCCAAACACCTAATGAGAAAAGCAAACTTATATATCTGGAAGCCTTCTTAAAAAAAAAATAATAAATAAATAAAAATAAAGACCTAATCTGAAAGATGTAAGACATATTCACAGCATTAACAAGATACGTGGAGATAACTAAGAGAAAAGCAGGAGTCAAGCATTTGTTTTCTGCCTGGAACCAAAGGACAGGGTGTGACTTTATGACTTATCTTGTTTCCTAGGCAAGGAGAACAACCCTGCTCTGTATTGCCAGACAGTCTCTGCCTAGCAGCCTCCCCAGCCCTTCCTTCCCAGCCTTGTTCGTCTCTCACCCCCAGTCACACCAGCACACCGACAGAAGCACTGAGCCTTTATTCAAGTCAGCTTTTACACAGCAACCACTGTGCCATGATTAGGACCTGATCAAATGAAAGGAAAACCCTCACACACAAAGAAATGGAATCACTCCCTGAAGCCAGAGTAATTACAAATAATCAACAGCAGTAAAGACGGATATTCTCTAAACTCCTCCATTTTCAATGGCACAGAAATTGTGAAGCTGTGTGACTGGTGAGGGAAAAAAAAAAAAAAAAAGTTGCAATTCAAAGACAAATTTTTCCACTTAGAGCAAACAGCGGCGGCTTGACTAACTTCATACAAAAAGACTTGTTCAACATATTTAGTTAATATTTCCTGACATAAGTATTATCTTGCTTAACAGTCTAATTTACTTAACATTGACTTCTACAGTAAAATACATAAAAGATGACCTTTAAAGCTCTGTATCCTCTTTTGCTAATTCCTAAAGGTCTGAAAACTGTTTAAAATGAGAGAAAAGAGTGTTTGGGACACTTTTTTTTGCTGCCTACCCTTTTCATTTAAAAATATCTCATCATCATTTTGAACTTTGTAGTTTCCTTAGAGGTATTAGATGTAGACTTAGAACTCCTTAAGCCATCTATCTGAGCAACCTATTACATTCTAGAAAAGAACAACTTCTCTCCCGATTTTTTTTTCAGGTGCTTGAATGCTTGGGGGTTTTGTTTGTATTAAACTTTTAAGCAATCTGAATGAAAATACCTCTTCCCTAGACAGTTAGTTAGTTTTCATTCTCTCAATATTCTTTAGATAATTCTACCAGATAATCAGTTATGATCATACACCCTGGCAGAAGCAAATAAATAAATAGAGGAAATGAGAAATGCTTCTTCTCCTATTGAAGACCAGAGGTTAAAAAAAAAGGGGGTGTGGGGGGGAGGGACCCTTTTGGCCTATTTTTTATATAGAACAGGGGAAAAAAAATATCACGTGTACTTTTTATCCTTTACAGATTACTTAATGATAGCTTGCAAAAGTCCCCAGAAGGACATTAAATATTTCATTCATTTAGTTCATCCACTTTGCATATGGGGAGTAAGGGGTACAGAAATAAAAATATCTGCTTGAGGACAACCATCTAGCAGGCATTTAGCTGCTCTGCATTCATATGATATCTTATAAAATATTAAAGTAGGATGAAGGGAAATTATCATAAGATTTGCATAACAAGCTAAATTTTTTGGACTAAAAACATACAATTTTAAATCCTAGACACTTTTGATCTTTTTAAGATTAAGGAAAGAAAACAGTTGCATGAGACATCAGCTGACAGAAGTCTGTGTGCTGAGTTGCTTGCTCTCCAGGCTAAGTGTATTTGTTTTCTGCTTCCTTGTGCTCCTTGGCTTATGTGCTTCCAGCTTTCCTAATTTGGGCATCCAAAAGTTAACCGAGGACTTGTCGTGTAGATTCCTTCTATAGTAAATGGAGTTGGGATAACTTATCAGAGTAACCAGAGAAGGCTACAGTGAAATAAGAAGAAGCCCACACATTTTATCTTTTTGGTGTTCCTCATCTATGGACGGTTCAGTCCCTAGACTGAACTCTTTGAAGACAGATTGTTATTTTGTTCTGGTTGAGACAGCACAGAGCACAATAGTCTCCTCGTCCATAACTGGGGCTCTTATGCACGAGAACCCAATTTTGCCTGCAGGAAGACTACCCACTTTACTTGAATAGTTGGAGCAAGCTTTGTGCACAACCCCTTCCTCAGTGTAAATCCAAATCTGTATTACATGCTACGCAAGCAGCTGCCACAACAACAACAACAAAAAACAGTTAATTCCATCACAGCCACAGCCCTGCTTGATTCTGAATTAGCTGGGGAAAAAAAAAAAAAAAAAAAAGAAGAAGAAAGGAAGAGGCAGACAGCCTTTCAGGCATAGGTTGGTCACCCCTTATTAGAATAATGCTAATAAAAATGGAGTAAAATTACATGAGTACTTTGGGAGGGCTCAAGCATGTAATTCACACAGAAGGATGTGAACGCTGTGTGCATACTGGGCGCACTTAGCAATCACTTTGTCTGATACTCATGAAATAGTGGCTCTTCTATAGCAACAGTATGGACCTTGGGAAGATGCATGGGACTTATTAATTTAAGCCATTTATGTGACATGCAAGTGTTCTGAGGTATAAAATGACTTGGGAAAGTGACAGTCTGTTATTTCATTTCTTTAACACCCAGGGTATCTAGTGGATTGAATGGATGTTCCTCTATTTCATTGTGTATCCGCCTCAGTGCCCCTGCACTCTTAGATGTTTCAGGAGCATAAACAATGCTCCTCTATCCTTGATCATGCCAGGACAATTTCTGGATGTGTCCTCTGTTGCATACAACTAAACAAGTCATTTTTTCCTCATTCAGATTCAGATCCTGATTTGGTTAGGTTCTAAATACTTGAGCTGTGCTTTGTGTTGAAGTCTCAGCCTCAGTACTGTACTGAGCGGGGGTCACAATGCAGCATGTCAAGTCAGTAGGTATTCCAGCATGTAGCGCACGTCCAGAATGGCTTAATAGAAACAGAAGTCCTCAGTGGGAAATGATAGCTTTTTACAGGAACATATGGTCCACAACCACTCAGTGGCTATAAAAGTGCTTATCTCAACACTTCATGGAAGGCAAAGCAAAACAGAAATGAAAGAGTACACACATGGCTTCTGAAAACTCGTGTGATTAGTGGACTCGCATAAAATACTGACCGAACAATAGAAAATGTAGAAAGCTCCAATATTTAGAGCAGAAGCTTATGGTAATGAAGATCATTAAGACAACTTTTTTTTCTTTCTTAATTTTAAATCCGAAGATAGCGTCTCACACATCTGCTGCACTTTCCACTTATAATGACTCAAAAATCACTCCCACAAACCACAGGCGGGGAGCTGCTCCACTCACTGCAGGGAACCCAGATGCTTCTGGGGTAGGTTAAAATGGATGCTGGGAACTGTGCCACTATGCCATATCCAAAAAATGGGCTATCACCTGAATTAATGCCTCTGTACACTTGCAAAGTGCCAGGCAGAGACAGTGAGAACTCCTTCTCACATTTTCTCTTATGAGTTCCCTAACTACTCAATATGTAGTCATCATACTCATCATGGTATCATGATCAGCATGCACCTAGCAGGACTGCCTTGCACTAAGCCATCAACATTGCTTCCTGAATCATTTATGTTTTCACGTAAATTTGAATATTAGCGATGTAACAAAACACTCCCTGCCCACCTCAAAAAATCACAGCCTTGAGCACCAGCACAAAAAAAACAAGGTTCTTACTGTACAGCAGAACACAACACTTACTGGCAGGCAAAAATTCTCCAGTCGTATCATAGATGGGAGAGTGGAAGCATAAAAGAAGGTTGTGTAATTTACCCGTCACCCTGCTCTATATCAGTAACAGAGCTGGAAATAGAAACCTCCCCTATTAAAGACACCACATCAAGAGGCATGACAGGTGCTTCATGGAGCTCTGTTCCAAAGCATGTGCAAACTAGAACATGGGCATAACGTCAAGGGGAGACAAGGACGGGTGCTGAGACAGGCTCACTTAGGCTTGCTGGCGAATGCTTTCCCCTGCATCTATCCTGCATGCAGTCAACAGCTTGCAGGAGATGAATTTTATCGTTCTGTCTGCACCTACGTGATGACAAGACGAGGTAACAGAACTGTGACTCACTTCTGATAGAGCCTTGATAATGAAAGGCAATAATCCCAAGGCTCTTCACTCGTGCAGAATGGTCTTCATTTCAGTGGGAGCCTTCCCAAATACAAAATGAATTGCATTCTCAGATTTGACCTTAGTTTACTAAGCTATTAGAAACAGAATTAATTAATTCTGACTAATGCAAGGACGGATCATGGTTTGGCAGGATGCCAAGTAAAGCAGACTTTTCACAGGATTAAGCTTTGTCTGAGAAGCTAACTGTCAGCCATTAACTAACTCAGCATCAAGAAGTTGCCTAGAATAAGGAGGTCTCTGGCATCCAGCAGCTCAAGAAGCCAGAATTTGTCACTCACTGCTAGCAGACGAGCAGAAGGCTCTGGTGTGCCCTTGTACTCATACTTTGGGATTCACGAAGGACTTTTGTTGCCGGGTGACTGAATTCTTGTCTTAGTTGATGTGCCAGAGAAGCAGCATGATATTCTTGAAGGTCATGAGTCTATGTAAAATTACCCTTTTTTTTTAAAAATAAAAAATGAAAAAAAAATCATTTCAATGGCTAGATTTCATGTGTAAAAACTTCCCTGAATTGACTTATGTGTGTATATAACCTGGACAGAATCCAATTGCAGATTCATGAGCAACTATCCCCTAACAGTGATTTTGCTTTACCTCAAGTAACAGGGAACATACTAGTGCACAATTAAAGTCCATAATCAGCCTGAAATTCCTACAGACTTTTCTGTCTTTGTAACAAAAATAGGGGACCCAGTGGTCTAGAACTGCTACAGTACTGACAGATATTACTAGAGGACTAAAAACTATGATAGACAGGAAATCGTTTGTCATAAAATTTTAATCTTCCTGTAAAATAAAAGGAACAATTTACTAAGTGAAACATCTATCATCTCTCTTCTCCAATGGCTTATAATCTTTTATAAGAGAACAAGGGCATGCCATGAATTAGTCACAGTATTTCATATAGCTGACCTATGAGTCTTTATGAATACCAGGCTCTGTAATTTAAACAATAATTACCTTTTTAAAAACAAACAAACTAAAATACACAGTAATGCATCTAAGAAAAAAGCAGGACAAAAATTGACAAAACAGCTGAAACTTCACATTTAATGGAAAAAGAAAAAATGAAACTCCACCCAGTTCTAATGACAATCAAAAAAAGTAAGTAAATGTTTGTGCATACAGATTAAGATTGGGGAAATTTCTAACATCTTTGCTTTGGGAGGAAGAGGTGGAGATGCCCACATTGTCCTCACTTGCTGTGCTGAGCTGGCAATGCCCTGGGCCCTCTCCAGAGCTCCTCCATTAACTGCCTTTGAGGAATGTGTGGAGGCCTGAGACCACCAGGGAGCACTGAACCGCTGGGGCCTGGGCCTTCCCTGCGGGCTGGACTCTGCCCACACCAGCCCTTGTCAGCGCAGGCCCTCCACACCATCAGGGAGAATCGCAGGGCCAGCGGTGTGGTGTTTGACAGGACTTCTGTGAACCCTGCCGACTGTGGGACATCTGTAAGGGGCTTCCAGCCTTTGAGCCTACAGCACTGCGTGAAAGGAACAAAGAACTGAAGTGCCACTGCAGTGGTTCTACATTCTCTCTCACTCCCGATTAATTCCAGGCCAACTTATTTCAATTTAAAAACCAAAAGGGAGAATTTGTTTGACATCCTGTCCGGAGGCTCAGCCCAAAACCTTCCTGGATGAATCTAGTTCACTGAAGCCAATGAGATTGTTTCCATCAACTCCACTAAGTTTGGATCAGGTCTGGGGTCCCTTGCGCTGGCAAGAAGAATCTGAGGCTGGACGGCAGCTCGCAGAGTCTGATGAAACATGAGTCACCACACACCACAGCTCGCAGTGTCTGAGCTCTATTGAGTGCAGTATCAGCAGCAGAACATTTGTTTGGGTCAACACAATGAGCGCATGCCTGACACTATGGTTTTCAGTGAGCACAAATATGCAAATCTGAGTGCTGTCATAGCTTGTTTGTTCCAGTAAAATACAAAGCAAGACAGCAAGAAAGAACAAAAATGAAGGCTGGGAGATGGCAGACAGTTGTTGCCCTCTCTTAAATAAGGCCTCACAAAATAGCAGGTGACTCTCCAGCAGCCATCTCCCAACTTCACAACTATGCACATCAGAGCCATTAACGTTATAAACCTTCCTCCAAGGGAGGAGATGCCAGGAGACAGAGGAGTCGAGTGGAGATGCTGAGGTACTCCTAATTCTGCCAGCAACCTGATTGCAAAACAAGACTCTTGGGTTCCTTTTAATCAAAATTCCACCCAAAGAGAAACAGACGTACCAAATATGTAAATCGAGGAAAAAGACTTACTGGCAGGAGTGCCACGAGTTAAAGCCAGATGCAGTGAGAAGGAACACCTCTGCCTCTTTCATTTCCTGCACCTAACAAAATGATTTTATGTGGAATGCCTGACTGCCCAGCCTATCCCACTTTCCATCCTTCTGAGCTAAATAACAGGATTCCCTTTTGTCCTTCCATGGATTCTTACCCAAGAATCTCCAGCATATTTATTTGCTTGATATACCATTTCTCATAGAATTCTTACTGCTTGTTTTTAGCACCAAGAGACAGACTAGCATTTTTATAGATCATAACCATCACGTAAAAATATGTGCATCACATTTCTCAGCTAATTAGAAATAAAACATAAACAGCCTGATGTAACTGTAATAATCTCTCATTCAGTATCATAAGCAAAAAGATTGATTGCCAGTCATTTTCCCCATTCACATCCATCTGTTATACAAAGAGACACATTGACCCAGGAACTCTAATCTGAAACAGTCTTTGGGGGCTTTCTTCATTTCATTTTTCTCTATATTTTTAATTTTTCTCTAATTTTTAATAAAACAAGCTCAGTAAAATATTAAAATATTAACACTGTAATTTTTAAAAATATTTTTCAATATTTTAATCAATATTTTAATATTGACGCTATTTTAAAAATAGTTATCCAGAGATTGATCAACAAACTGAAGCTATAAATGATATATATTTTAAGAATTTTTTAAATAAAAACCTCATCATTAATAAAGACCAAGTGTATCCAGGCCTGAAGATCTGTTCTATCCTGAGTATCAATCTCACAGTCAGATAGCCATCTCTGTGTGAAGATGTTGTTAGTTTCTTCTTCTAAGTACTTTCAGTCATTTTTTCTATGGATAATGTATCTCATGATTGAATGAGCAGTGTATTATTTATGAAAGTCTTCATTTCATAGGAGAACTCTTGTAAAACTACACAGACTGATAAGAAAGAAAGGACAGAAAGCCTATGGGTTTTCTACTGCTAGTTTTGTCTCACCTGTCTGTGGCAGAAGAGGACTCACTACTGAAGACACAAACTGTCCAAGGATGCTAGGTCACAGACCAAAGTCTAGCTGCAAAGCCACAGATAGGAAAAGACATTAGCCCGCAAGGCTCCATCTCAGTCCTCACACTGGAGTCCATGTCAGCAGCACTATGCCTCGCTGCCTTTCTGTCCTCCTAATCCTCCCACTCCCAGTCTTCTGACTTATTTGGACTAAAAGTGTGCTCATTGCCATCTCTGGCATATTTGCACAAGGCCTATTGTTACAAGGACCTTGCCCTTGGTTGGTGCCTATGCTGTTTGAATCCAAGCAATAAAATAGAACCTGCTGCAAAAAAAGACCAAGAGCACCTTACAGTTATAATCATACGTTGTTTGTATTACAGCACTGCCATGATACATGTAATCAAGCACTGCTTTTAGGAGAACCACAACACAGTTTGTGCAAGTCTTTGCAAAATCCAGATGCTAGAACAGCAAGCAAAGGCTGTTGATGTGCACAAGGTACTATGTTCAGCTACAAGTATCCTCAATGTTGAAGAAAAGTGATTTCCATGTTTGGGTTCTCTGATTCTGTGATTTTTCACATATTTGTGTAGTTGGCATATATGTGAGTTGTGAGTCTCTATAGCCAAGAGCCAGGTGCCTAGCAGCATGCAAGGGAGGAGCCGAACTAAGAATTCTTCATCAATGTTTGTCTCACCTGGTCTTACAAAACCATGCCACCCTTGCTTCGTATATCTTACCTTGTAGGAAGTAATTCTTCTGCCACATGGATTTGCATTTATTCTACATTCACATAACACCTTGCATAACTTTGCTGGACATACAAATGTACAACAGAAATCTCTTTTTTTTTTTTTTTAAAAAAAAAAAAAAAAAAAAACACCACCCCCAAAATCATTTCCTTGGTTACTTACCCAAGAAAACAGACTCAGAGAGGTACTGTACAGAAAGAGAGAAAGAAGAAACTCAAGCAAGGATGCAGCAAGGAAACAAATATTTACAGAATCTTTGTTCTTTTTGAATCTTTTATAGGGAGACATACAGGTTCTTAGCGCATACTGTGAGTAGGTTTTCCTCTGCTGTTGTAAACTCTTAGAAGAGGAAAAATATCAATAGATAAGATAAAAAGATAAAAAATATAAAGGTGTAAAATATTTAGAGGGTTCTTTTAATAATTAATCAGCCCAAGAGCTTTTCAGACTAGCTGTACTGACAGCACAGCCAGACCTTTCAAGAGAAGAAATAAAACTAAATACCTAGTCATCTATTAAAATGTGTTGTCAGAGTGCTATTTCTAGCCCTCTGAATGTCACACTGCATCAGAAGAAACTGCAAAACCTAATCATTTTTTCTGAAGCTGTAAGTCTGGGGCATGTGGTAGCTTTTAACTGTCGCCCAACATGTTTGAGCATGTGACGTGTTCTTTCCCAATTTCTTTGTGATGCTGACTTGTGCCCAACGCATTTCTGAGAAGATTTCTTCTTCAGGGACATGTTATGCTGGTACAGGGTGCTAAGCAGTATTTCATCATAATTTTCTTTGCAGCACAAAACTTGACTGGTAAGTCTAAGATGATGTACAGAATACTATGTGCAGTACCTCTCCCAGTACGTGAGGGAGGGGGCTCCGTTGTAATTAATACAAAGTTCCTCTGTAAGGCTTCTGGAGATAGAGATTGTATCCTGGTAGTTGTATAGAGCAGTGAAATCACCTCCTGGAAGGAACCTCAGGATGGGCATCAAGTGACCCTGCTGGTGTTCCCAGAGAAAAGCTCAGACACAGGCAGCACTGCGAGGAGACCTGACGTGGTACAGACTCTAGTCATACCATCTACCCTTGCAGTAATGATTTCAGGTGGGTAAGATGAGGCGGGAATCCTTTGAAAATACCCCTCAGCCTCACATTACCCGAAGCAAGGACAGGTAGGATTTTTAGGCAGCCTGAGCTCACCCTGAATTCAGACTTTGCAAGGGACAGCATTGTCAGATCCCTGGTGCTGGCGGGTTACCCAGCATCTGGGACCTCAGTCATTCTCCAACATACAACGTGGATATGGACAGATCACATTAGTCTTCCTGGCTTTTACACCCTTTACCTAGCTCTGGCTGAGCTGCCTCTTATGATGACCAAACATGCCTCAATGAGGAATTAAGCAGAAGACAGCCAGCCACACTTCAAAATCCACTACGTGCTTGTGGAGCTCAGTACTGCATGACTGGTTGCTCCCTCAGTACCTCCTCCCCAAACACAAGAATGACTTTCCACAAGGATAAGAGGTAGTTCGTGTGCAAATAAATTCCACCCATTATTTTAGAAAAGCAACCATTTGTAAGAGCAACACTTTCCTCCCCCAAATTCTACAAAATTATAAATTAGAGTTACAAAAACCACCACTGCAAAGACAACTTATTTGAAGAACCACTTGCAAGTAGTTTATCACAGTACTTAGCTCAAAGCATACTGCAAAAAAATGAACACAAAGAGTAGGAAACAGTTGTCTGTTGAGCAGAACAGACCTGGCATGATCTAATACTACCCGTTGTTTAAATAACACCAGCCATATATGGCTAATACCTATAAATTTTCCTAGACTGGGATAGTTTTGTGAATGTATCATGATCTACCATAAATACTGTATAAACTCTTGGATGAGTTGATCTGAATATTTCTGGGATAATGATAGCTATAATCTGACATCACATCATACCAGATTCTGTTCCAACACAGGAATCATAGCTATTTTTCAGCTTTTCTGAACTACAGGATTGACCTGAGCTAGGCAAGGGCTAAGGCTACCTTTCATGTCGTTGCTGCTATTGACACAGCTGGGCAAAATTCCAAGCGGACAGTCCCTAAATCTGGCTTCTTCCCCTCTCAGGGTCTCACATGACTGTCTGGCCTTGCGTGATCTGGAAGAGCCATGGCTATGATTGCAAAGGGCATTTGACTGTGAGGACCTTGGCTTGGCCTTCCTGTGAGGGCACCACTGCTGATCTTTGTAACAGCAATGTTGTGGGCTCTGGGAAGTGGGCTGAAATCACAAAACCCATAATAACAACTGCTACTTCTGATCTTACATGCTAGGATCAATACAAACATAGAAACAAATTAAAATGGACTCGCATTCTTTTATGAGTCTCCCTTTCCACACAGTTACTTTCAGCTTAATTTTGCTCCTTCTGATTTAAGGAAAGGTAACTTCTGCTGTTTGTGTGAGTGAGTGCCACTGTGTTTATTCAAGACAAGAAGAGTCTCCTGGTCTTAGGGTGTATTTCATGGATATTATGTAAACAATCAATTCTTTGAAAGACCAGAATAGCTATAAATCAAACCTGTAGGCAAACTATTTTCATGCATGCTGCTGTGTTTCCTGTTTACTCATTTTGATACAGACATTGCAGATCCCAGCCATTAGAGCACTGAGTAGTTTTCTCTTGGTTCTCAGGATAAGAGGAAATGGAATTATTTCAGTAGTCATCCTAACAAAGAATAATTTTAGCAACAGTTTGCTTTCTAAGATAAGGCTACTCACTTCAAAGTTTGCATTGTTTTTTTAAGAGGGCAAACATCAATAAATTATTACAAGATTGGCTGTGGATATCAAAGATAATTTCTTGTAGAAATTGCTTCTTCCCTCCACATGTCATTTTTCTCAGCTGTAAAATGGTGGCAAAGTTGCCTGCCTATGCTGGCATCTGTAGATAAACAGATTTAGTGCTATTCTGTAATGCTAGAGGGACTGAACACAGGATATAAGACAAAAATACTTGAAAATCAATTCAGATTGTTTCCCCTTATTGTGAATGGGTAAGAAATCCAAACACCCGGGTTTACACTGTATACATTGGACAGGTGTGAAAGTAAAGGAAAAAGAGAGAGAGAATAAGACACTGGCTGGCATATAGGCATTCACACCCCAAATTCAGATATGAATTTTCTGATTGGAAAAGTACATCACTAAACCAGTTCCTCTACCTAATAACTCTCATCTAATACTATTTGTTTTTCTAAGCACATTCCAATGAACAGCATCTATGACACGGGGATCCAAAATTATTTAATCATGTTTCATGACATCTTAGTGAGACCATGAGAAGGTATACATGTATATAAAGGTGTTACTCCTTCCAGTTTTTAAACAGCGTTTATCTGTGGGATGGCACATAGTGTCCGTTTTAGCAACATTCAGCACCCATACGCAAGAAGCAGAATGAGGCATAACTGCACCTGGTTAGCAGTGTTATTGCAGTGTGGCCAGTCACCACTACCCATGCTGCAGTTTGGCAGAGACCAATTCTCATGCAGAAAGAACAGTGGAGTTCTGAGGAACCAGAGAGTGTGTGGTAGTGTAACACCTTCTTTGAACAACATCTCCAGGAGCACCTTTGCCTTTACTTCCATGCTTGGTTGGATAAATGCTGTCTCAGCTGAGACTGAAGACATGGCATCATCATTAACTGAACCCTCTCCACTAGCTGATCCCAATACCAAGTCAGACCAAAACCTGCACGGAGAAGGGTAGCAGCACAGGAACAGGGTCTGCACAGGAAATGAGGCTGAAATCACACTGAAGCTGAAGGTCAGGTTCATAAATGCCTATTTAGGTATATAGATTAAGTGCCAATCACTCAAGGAAAACAAAAGATGTGAAGGGAAGCATCTGGATACTCAGCATTGTTGAAAACTCAGTCTTTTGATAGACTCCTACTTCAGAAATCTTGAGCTGCAAGAAAAAGCCTTAGCATATTCTTTTGCACTATAAGAGCAATGAATAAAATAACCTACCCATGGCTAAGAACTTCAAAGGCCTCAATCAAAAAAAAAATAATAATTGTTGGAACACTGGACATTATCCTTCTGCCAGTGCATTTCCCAGTGGGAAATAAATCCAAAACAAAAAATCTCACCAAAAAAAAAAAAAAAAAAAAGCTTCCCTGTTGAAAACGTCTTGTTCACTTTTAGAGGTGCAAGCATTTTCTACAACTCTTCGGGTAGTCTCTGCTATGACATAAATTAGGCTTAGCAATGAAAGTGTTGACCCTGTCTTAGCACTTGCACCAGAAATGACACATACTGTACAACCTAATTCCGTAATGCTCATTCACATATATAGCTCCACAGAAGTTAATGGGATAATGGAGGGGATTGAAGACTTCAGGATTAGACCAACAGAACCTCTCTGGCTCATTGCAAAGGACTCACAATGACTGTTCATCCATCTTAAGAGACATATACCACAGACTTTGCTCAAACAAAATAAATAAAAACATTAACAACACTGCTTTGACCTCCCTGTCTGCCCTATTCTGTACCTGAACAAAGAGGCATTTAATGAAGTTAAAGACCAGGAAACTCAAAAATCCACCCGTGAAACATACAGGCACAGGTAATTAACTGGTGTAGCTCTCTGCTGCAGGATACCATTGAGACAGAGCATTTTCTATTAGTTTCATCAATTGATTATCACACTGGATATAGCAACAAATCAATCAATAAATACGTTCTGTGACCAACATCTGTTGCCATCTTTTAATAGAGACCTGTGTGCCTGCACACACGAGTGTACCTGAGCATACATACACAGAGCACATTCTTAAACACGGAACATGTAACTCGGACAAAGGTTTAATGTTCTTGGTTTTCTCCCAGACTCAACCTCTGCAAAAACAGTAAACTCAGCCACTCCACATTTGCAAGGTGCTTCGAAGTCTCCCTGAGCTCTTCTTTTTCCTCACGCCCCCCCAAATATTTTCCCTCCCCTACATATAAAAAACACAAGAAGATACCTGCTCATCACATGACCTTCCTCTGGAGGAATCCTCACACTTGTACTCTCTGAGCCGCCTATGTGTTGGTGAAAAAGGAAGCTGCAAATAGCATTCACAGAGAAAACACAATTCTTACCTTCTTGACTTTTAGGTTAGCCTTCTGGGCATGTGCAAGTTACTGGGCACTGTTTCTTTCTTGTAGACAGGCTAGGCATGAGCTTGTGTGTTTGTGTGTGTTTATGTTTGCAATAAATCTGATACATCGCAAAGAAGGCACAATCACTGTGTTTTGACTGCCTAAATATAACTACTTCTGTCTTTTTATGATTTTATCAATGTTATTGGCTTTATAGAACGGAATTATCTTTAAAAATACTATTATCATTTTAAGGTAATAAATATACTTACTGTACCAGAAAAAGGAACACAGAAGAAATGAGAGTCAACAGGGACACTAATGTGACACATATGTGTGTTTTCTGTATGCACCTATATGCAGTGGAACCAACATGGTCCAGTCCCTACAACTCAGGAGACAGTACCTCTGCTGATAACCTTGAGCAAGCTAAGCATCCCCTTGCCTTCCCAGTACCTTCTTGGTAGAGAAGCTGTCCAGGACAAATGCTTCCTTTTTGTGACACAGAAGTAACGGATACAAAAGAGAGCAGTCTTTCAGTAGCACGATTCATAAAAACAAATTACTAATGTACCAGAGATCGCCCTGGAACAGCAGCACAAACAGCAGTACTGGGCAGAATAAGAAGCTGAAACTGCAAGCGAGCAAACATTGCTCTTCGGATGGAAGAGTGAAGAGCATATTGAGCTTAGAACAACCCCCAGCAGCATCCTGTGGGCTCCACTCTGATCCCCTTGACCGGGGAGCCGCGATCAGTAGCCACGCGTGGAGGCACATCAGCCGCGGCGCTGCTACGAGCACAGGGCACTCACTGGTTAAAAATCAAACATGGGTAGCAGCAGGAGCACAGGCAGTTTTGCTGAAATGAGATCTGCACAGCAGGGCATGCATGGCTTTTCTTCATTACCCTAATAGCCTAATAAATAAATAAGGTCCATGACAATCATGCTGGTGATTTTTTTTCTTTCCAAGATGACTTAGGAGAGAGGTAGCCATATCGGGGCTGCAGACTCTGATAATGTAAATAGAAAACAGAGAGCCAAATGAAGCCCTTTTTGTGACAGAATTTAATTAAAGCACTGTGAATTCTCAAGCATCTAAACCATTCACCAAGCACTGGGGCTACCTGAAGCTGCCAGTGATCCTCTTTTGCTCCTGAATTGCTTATGAGCGGATCACAAAAGGTACTTACACCTCTGCATAGAAGCACACAAAATCCAAGTCCTCAGAAGTGACAGTGACCAAGGCTAACCAGCAGCCTCTCTACCTCAAGCACCAGGGTTTCATCCCCAGCTCCTGTTTTACCCGAACTATGGCAAGCGTTGGGTTCCCGAGGTACCGTACCCTCAGCGTGTCACACGCAGGGCAGCCCTCATGCGCTGCTGACTTGGTAATTGCATTATCCGCAGGCGCTGATGAATGAACAACTGTAATGCATACATCCTGGCCCCAGCTCTCCCGGGACAAGGAGGCGCAGCCTCCCCACGCCAGCCTCGCTCAGTTCGCTGAGTCCGAAGGCGCACAGAAAATGCCCGTGCACATTGCCTTTAATTTTAAAGGCAGCCTTACGTTCTCCTCCCTCTTCCCACCGACGGAAGAATACCGTTTCAATTCTCAAGCAGGAGAAAGTCCTTCCCAAACCTACTTCTCTGCACCCGCGATCTCTTTAACCTGCAAATAACAACGCGTGAATCACAGCGCGCAAAACCCGCGGCGTAACGCCGACCTCATACACCTACAGCCCTACACCCGGAGGGGCTGACACCCCCGGCAGAGCGGCCCTTTAAAGAACACCGAGTCCTTATGGCTATAAATAAGCTCCGGAATAAAATGGAGCCAAAGACATTGCAAGCGCGGAGCCGGGGCAGCCACCGGCCGCCGCCCCCGGCCAGCCCGACACCCGGCGCTGCTTACCGGGCAGCCCAGGCGGCGGCTCCCCCGGTCCCGGCTCCCTCGGCCCCCGGTTCTCCCGGCTCGGCCCGGCCCGGCCCCGGCTCTCCCCGGCAGGCGGGGGCCGATGGGCGCCGCCTCCCCTCCCTCCGCCCCCCCGCGGCACCGAGCGGGCCCTGCCACAGCACCCGGGGGGGGGGGGGGGGGGGGAGTCGGAAAAATAAGAAATAAATCAAATTTTTAAAATGAAAATTGGGGAGCGGGGAGAGCCACCCGTGGGGCCCCAGCCCCTGGCGACCTGTTGCCGGGGGGGGGCAGCGGGGGTGCGGGGCTGGGGGCGATAGGAGCGGGCTTACCGGTGCTGGGCGAGGGGGGCTCCGGTGCATCCGCCGCCGGGTTTATACGTGTGGGTTACACGGCAAGGAGGAAGGGGTGAAGGAAGGGCGAGGAGAGAACCGGTACATTGCTGACTGCTTCATCCGGAGAGGAAAAAAAAAAACCAAATAGAGAGGGGAAATCCCTAACAGATCCCTGCCCCATTCACCCTGCCTTACATAGGATCGGTATTGCCATTTAGGCTCCGTTCATGCTTAGAGGCACAGCATCAGCCTAGGTGCTCTCCTAAAGTGAGGGTAAGGCAGCCGGTCCTGAGCAGAGCACATGCACACAACACCGAAATGAATCAATCCACGCTAGGTCTGATTGGAGCTCCTTTGTGTAAGGAGGAAACGCAGTGGACACGGAGGGAATTTCATCTTCCCCAGACTACCATGACATCTTGCATCCCTTTCTCTTCTTCAGCACTCACAATTCTGTTTTCTTTCTTTTTCTCCTTCCAAGTTCTTTTTACCTTTAATATGCTGAAAGGCATAGAAATCTAGCTTGTCTTGATTGCTACCCATGGATCAAAAAATATCTCCAAATAATTCAAAGCAATTGCCAAAAGAAATGAAGTAGACATCAATCTGCCAGCTGAGAAAACATCAAATGTATTTTGGCTACAATTGCCCGAAGATGCAAAGGAAGCTCAGCACCAGACTTTGCCCCATTCAAAAGCCCACTAACCTCTCAAGGACAGCTGGAAAAACCTCCTTAGTTTCAGGGAGCTGAACCCGTACAAAAGGCAAGCTCTCTGCCTTCCAGATGGGGAGCGGAAGTTTGCCGCGATGAGCTGAGCAGCCCTCTGCTTCTCGCAATCCCCACGGGAGAGGGACGTGACCACAATCGCAGAGCAGGATGGCCAGCCAGGAAATCCCAAATCTGAAATCCAGCTTGGGCAGAAAATAACTTGCGGGGCAAGCGCTCGCCACACCTGTCTGCTTCTCTCTCACCCAATGGGGAGAAGGGCGATAAAATTTGTGGCATCCTGCCAAAACCATTGAACCAACATAGGCACAAAACCTCACAGTACTCACGCTGAATATCATCAAGGAGAAAAAAACTGATGAGATTTTATTCAATGATTCCCCCCTCTCCCCTGCAAAAGACTCCCTGTGTTGTCAGGATAGCAGTCTGTGAGAATTATCCCAAGGGTAACCCCCTGGGGTAGACCTAACACCTGAAGCACTCATTTTCGATTTAGGGATTTGCTGAAGTGCAAAATATGTGTGAATTTGCGTGTGTATACATCTCCATACAAAAGAGGCAGAGCCCAAGAACAACATACAGCCAGATAATTGTTGTAGCATTGATCTCTCTTGACCTGGTCAGGTTCTGTAAAGGTTATTTGCCTGCCTTGAAACAGTGCTTCTATGGACCAGCTCAAGGACCTTCAATTTAAGCAGTAAATTTGCTAGTTTGTCCCTGGACCTAGGAATGCCAACTCTGATCTAGAATACCTGTCCTGTCACAGGCTCTAGTGTGGGGAAGGCAGACAGGTGCTAAACACAACAGATCTTTATATCAGATAGATACATGAGGGGCACAAAGCGAAGCTGGCCATACCCTTCTACCTCATTAGCACCTCTCAGTGCTAGAGGTCCTGGGCCTTGTGTCTTCACTGTCAGTATACACTCCTACAATCCTTAGAAAGATTACACAGCTGCTTTATGGACCTGCATCAGTACAAATGAGATGACAGGATCACAAGGCATGCATGAGCGATGGTCTTTCTTGCTTGGAACAGAGGAGACAGGTCTGTTAGGACTCGAACTGAGCGCTGACATCTGAGGAACGACCACCAAATGTCCTACCTCCAGCAGCAGGCTGCTGTAAGTCAAACCATGGACAAACTATGACTGCATACTTACATACACAACCCAGTTTTCAAGACCTGTCAAGCTTTTCTGAACATCTACTTAATTAGAGCAGACAGCTTTCAAGAATGCATCCCCAGAAAAACAAGCCTGCACCACTTAGTTCATATGGGTAAAAGACCACCAAAATATATTCAGGCTGTCCATGAGAAGCCAGCATTTCCTGTGGCTTTGCACCTTACTGATGTCAGCAGGTTAATTTACAGATGCCCACCTGCTAAGAGTTTTGGAAACTGCAAAAACTTGTCTCTTGAAATGCCCCATCCCTAAACTCCACTCAGGAGGAGGAAGCCTGCCTTCCTGCTTGTGCCCCTGCTGTATTAAAGACCTGTTATTGACTGTTATGTTACTAGCAGCTAGCCATTTCACTTCTAGGATGACACAGAGAGAAAAGAGCATGAATGCAGGTATATAGCAGGGCCAGTCAATTGTTAGGAAGTGAGCTCAGCCCCTCCCATGAGGTGCTGCGTTAGCAGAGGGAGTGAATCTTTCATCACAAAGCTGCTGGTGAGAAGAGGTTACTCACTAGGTTTCGTCATAGAGTTTGAGTGTCTGAAGGTGTTTAGCAGAGGCAGCTCAGTCTGAATGAATATTCCCTGTGATGATGTCCATCTTCAGCAAAACTGCCCCAGAGGGCAAGGACTGAGCTCTATTTTTCTCTTGAATGGTTTCTTTCTAGGACAAGTACAGGGAGGAGGCTGCTCGCACTGATACTTCAATTAAAGGCCTGTAAAAATGTCTAATGGCCTTCACGGTGACACCAACTGACAGGCATCCATCTCGCTCTTTTAAGGGTTTGTCCCGTGTGCTAATTTAACAACTGTCCCACACTTGCAACCTTGAGACATTACCCAGGTGCTTTGGAATTTTAATTCTAAACTAAATACCCTCACCGAAACAAGATAAATGTAATGGCTAAATAGCTGCTATGAGAAAACAGAGATAAACGGATTACGGTGCAACACAGACAAAAAGCACTCAAAAGCAGATCAGAATCTTTCTTACTAGGAAGGCTTTGGCTTCACCACATTTGTTTTTTTCCCCTTTTAGAATGAAATTCTGAATTTTTGAACAAAAATATAAACACAAACATTCAACAGACAGCTGAGTCTGCATCTGAGTCCGCATTCAGGTTGCAGGAGCTGTGATACCTCCCTTGAATTTTTCTGTACTCTCACAAAAGATGCAACATCATTGTTCCTTCTAAATGATAAATATTCAGATAAATATACAGTCACAAATACTCCAAAGTCATTGAAGTCTGTGAGACTTTTGTGATCATCATCATGATGATGAGGGTTTACCCGATTGACCATTACATTCCCCAGACTGTACCTCTAGATTATGTTGGAGAAGGCACCCATCAGGTCTTTGCAAAAACAGGCTCAGTGCTGCCATGAAGTGCTGGGAGGGGGATGCCCTGAGTGGGAACTGGACGGGACACCGCTTGCCAGCACCTTGCTGGCAGTGATTGGAGAGGAAGAAAAATCCCTGCTTGACTCAAACCCATATACACTTTGCACAGCAGAATGCCACCTTATTTGAACATGCATCTTATTATTTAAAAATACAAACATATTTTTAAAACAAAATCTTTGACCGCACTGATTCCAAAGCATGACATTTCCATAGCTATTTTCTGAGCAAAAGTGCACCTTGAAGGTGAACTACCCCACATAATACACAGCAGTTTAGACAAGCAAATCAAGTGATGTAGCTAGGGTCAGCCTCTCATCTTCACAGCCTCAGTGCAGGTATACCAACACCAGGCCCCTCTTCGGGGTTCCTCTTCAACATCATACTGTTTGAACCAGACACAAAGGCATGCTTATTCTGTGAAGGCATCCAGACAGAACAACTGCAACATTTTCCAAAGGCAAAATCATAGAGTGTAGTGAAAGGGAAATTGTATTGAATTTTGCATTACTAACAAGGGATTTATGAGCATGCAGGCTATGTTTGTTCAATCAGAGCTGAAAAGAAAAACAGAATGATACGAAACATCCCTCTAATCCATGAACCCAGTGAACAGGATGGCCCCGGCTATTGTCTCAGTACATGTGGCTTGGGGTTCTTAATCCTTTAAATTATTGGCATGGTGCACTTGTTCTGTGACAGCTCTTTCAGACCTTTTCCCATCTCTATTGTTTTGTTTTCTGCTTGAGTAAATGGTAGAGCAAAAGTGAGACACATTTGTTTCTGCTGTCAGGATGAATGGGCCTGGATCATCATCACACTGCTGTTTCTGTCGACTTTGTATCTTGGCTAAGGCACACGGGCTTCCATCAAAAGAGGAGTACTCTCCCATTTAGTCTTGTATGAAAAGTGTAGGGAGGAAATGATGATGTGAACTACAAAGCTGCAGAGTTTGAGGGCCCAAATATAAAAGGCAAATTAAAAGGCAGAATCCACCTCATCTATATCATAGGCCTCCATCCACATCTGTGGTGAGCAAAGGTAAGGTGACAATCTTGCCTCCATTTTTACAAATGGAGAAACTGAGGCAGAGTGGCAATATGACCGTGGCCAGCCAACAAACCAGTGGCACAGCAGAGCAGTGATCCCAGTCTTTCTTAATGCTGATCTCACCTTGTATCCACTACGCAGCACTGCCCTGGTTTTACATCTGAATCATTTCAAATTATTAAATCGGGATTACAGTGATTTATGCCAATTTTTCACAGACTAATGAGGGGAGCTGCTCTCTGGAAAGGCTCACCTATGAGGTGATCTCAAACAACACAAGGATTTTGTGTCACAGTCTTCAACCCTGGTGGTCTGCAGCACTGGATATGGTAAATGCTGCAGACTTCCAGCTGATATGAGAAGAGTAAAGATAGCATTGTCTTCTAGGAATGCTTATAAAAAAAGATTTGCACTTGTTCTATTAGCAGCCCTTATTTGTCCTTGAAAGACTCAGAATTACTTTAAAACCATTTAAGAGTCTACAGAGAGTTCTGCTACCATTATTCTTCAAAATATAAATGGAATCACAGTAAAGAAATATGGTTCTTGTTGGTATCGATAAGAAAAAGGGAAGAAAGCCACGTTCTGTTTGTGCTTACTCTGGAGCCTCACTGGAGAGAGAGGACAAAGATAACCTTGGCATCTGTTGTTATATTCTGAATCCCAGGAGGAATGAGGGCTTTCAGTGCTGGTTTAACACTTCTCTTGCTGGGAACTAGGTGAATGGAACAAGCAGGCTCTGCCAGCGGAGATGGTTTCTTCTGAATAGAGGGATATTTGGACTTTTCCTGCACTGGCTTCCACCATCACAGCCTACTCCTCTCTCTGCCTGGTAGACAGGGTGATATGGAGGAGGATATACAGACTTATGTGTTCAGAGACCTTGCTCTGTTTCTAGCTTTGCCACCACTTCTGTGTACTGCCTTGTACAAAACACTTCTCCCCCCTGTGGCATTGCCCCTTCATTTCAAGCAAGGGCTGCCATGCATACCAGTTTCCACAGAGATGTTCCCTGTCTCTAATGCAGAAATTCAAGAAAGTTTGTATTCAGCTGAGTTGATTGCAGACCATATGTGCAAGAAATCCATGCTTCCTCAAAGGCAATGTCTTGCTGTGCAGTTGTGACAGGGTGTGTGGGCGCATGTTTCTGCCTGGCATAATTAATCATTAAACCATTTCAACAAATGATTCTTTTCTGGCAGGCTGTGCAGGGTCATTTGTATATATGAATACATATACACATGTACACACACAAAATACAAAGCCATCTTTGTTAGTTTAACACAGCTCGTTATTTTAACAGGTAATGTTGTATTCCCTGATAAGATATAGATAAAGCTTAGAATAAGGTTTTCCATATAAATGGTAATCGCTTATGAACCTGAAGTGCTTTCCATAAATGCATTATAATGGTTACTTCAGCTTGTTGTGAAGAATAGTTCTGACAACCGACCAGAATGTTTGCGAGCAAATAATAATAAATAGCATAAAAAGAGCACAAAGAGAGCCCAAGTGCATTTCAGGATTTGGTTCAGGGAAATCTAAACATATTTTTCTTTAACTGATATGTTCTCATCTCTGTTCAAAATCTATAGGGAAATCCAGTCCTCAAGAATTATAAGATCTAAACTAGGGAACAACCACATTCATGTTAGAAGACTTTTCCCCCTCCCTCTCTAAAGGTAGCAACATATTTTTTCTAGATAGAAACTAAAGCTTGGCAATACATCAAGTGTGCCAGATCTCAAAAGTCAATAGTGAGGAAACTGCAAAACAATCAATAAGACCGTGCAATGTCCATGGCTACCTGTAAAAATAACTTCCTCGGATCAGCTGTGTTTCCTGCGATCTCCCTTTCCAAGATTTCATATTATTCCTACCTTAAAAGAACAGGAATCGCCTGTGACTCAGGACAATTTCTTCCCTTCCGCTCAAGGAAGAACTGGAAGGCCTCTTCTGTCCCTTCTTGCTCCATCCACCCTGGGAAAGAGAGTGAATAAATAAATAAATAAAAATGGTACGAGAAGCTGAGCTGTGTTGTTTAGGACACATCTGAAAAGTGAAATTGCTGAAAGAACATAGGTTTAGAGACAGATTTAGTTGTTGGCACGGACAAATTGATGAGCAAAAGTACAGGTGATGATATATTTTATCCTTTATTCAGAACCATTTAAGGCTGTTTGCTTTGGATAAAATACAAATCCAGATTCTGCAGCCTAACTTTTCATTATAAATACAAATTAAACTGAACAGATCTGGAAAAGATCTGTTATTTCCTTTAGGATTTCTGCATCTTTGCATTTCTTTACACCTGTTCTTAACCCAAATGTAAGAACAGAAACCACCCAAGAGATGTGCTGAATCTAAATGTCTTTGGAAATGAATATGGCAAGAGAGCCCAAGCTTGTGATATTTTAGACCAAGGTCCATCCCCAGAGCCCCAACCTGTTGATTCTCACTCAGCAGCACTGACTGCCAGGCTTACTTACTCCTCACTACTGCCACTTGAAAACTCAAGTCTTAAATGCAGTTTGAGAGAGTAGTAAAGTAGTCTCTGCTAGGAGTTAATTTGTTTTCTCACTGTATTTCTGTCAGCAATGAGGAAATCTTTCTCCATTTACAGAAAACCTAAAACATCTACAGTGTGAAAGAACATTATACAGACTGGAAAACCCAAAATAAACCTAAGGTTAAAAAAAAAAAAAAAAAGATTCCTTCATCTTTCCTTAATCATGGAAATTTCAGCTTGCATATAACATTAGATCTAAGTTCAGATCGATCTTGCATAAAGAACCTTAATAAATAATGGTAAACTTATATCTCAGAATTTGAAGTAATAATAATAATCATCATCATATCATCATAATCCTGCTTTCCTTTAAAGGCTCTAAAGTCATTTTGGGGTCATCAGTGAAGTAATTTTCACAGCCCAGCTATTAAAGAGACAGGGTTTTTTGTTTTGTTTTGTTTTTGAAATTTCTTTTACATCAAAGAATGAAGTAAAATTGCGTGAGTGCTCCCTCTCACCTCCTTACAACTTAGGCTAAAAACAGTCACTACCTGCAAAGCCTCACTCAAAAGCCATGCTCAAAACATGCTCGGGGGGACTTGTTTCCAGCTGCAGAGCCCTTCTCCAGTCCTAAGCTCCCAAAATAGTCCTTTTCCCACTTGGAGAGCCTCTTATCCTGATGAGTGGACATTTAGCATGAAACCTGCACAATGCCAGGGCCAGGGTAAAAGAGCAACTCCAGCTCCTTGTCCTTCGACAAACCTCCCTGGCACTGGGCTGCTAACTCCTGCTGAGCCCCAGCCCATCATGGGGAGCCCGCTTCCAGCATCTGGTTCAGTGCCAGGCCTTTGCATCCTTCACAGCTGATTTAAGTGTAACGCCTTGTTGACTCATCCATTTTCTCTTCTAATTCCTAAATCTATCTGTTATATACATCCTAAAAAGCATCTCTTCCAAGTAGTCGCCATTCCTCTGAGGTAAATTAAGTGTTATTCACAAGCCTCAGGCATGGGCCCAGCAGCTGACTGACCAAGTAGCTTGAGCTGGGATTCCAGTACTGGAGTCCTAGGAGAGACCGTGGTACGTGAGGTATACTTCATGCATACAGAGCCCACATCCTGCTCTGCACCCCCTTTACAGAGTGGTTAATTCCAACTGAGGGGCAAAAAGGAAAACTGGGGGCAGCAATGTTTTAGGTTCTCACAAGCAGTCAAGCAAAACCCTAAGTCCTCACATTTGTGTTCTGCTACACAATTTATGTCTGTCTCCATCTCAGGCTTAAAACTGTGAGACATGCACTCTGTATACAGAATCCCTAATGCTCTGAAATACTTAGCTAATTTCACGTCATTGTGCTAGCATTTGTTTGAAATAAACATATACAAATTATGGAGAATTACTTAAAGACATACCCTGAGTCACTGGGCTTTCACTGAATAAACCTCTCCACTCTGGGAGTGTCAGTGCTTTATACTGTACACACAAAGGATCAAAGAGCCACATCTTTATGACATGCATCTTATAAGCATATAGAAATACTTCTGCTATTTAATTTGGGATACCCTTAATGACCAAGCTGGGAGTCACCTTTCCTCTGTAGCTTTCAAGCAGTTTCAGACAGAAAGCAAAGCTCATTATTTCTGAGACTCAGAAAATTAAATGGCAGGCACAGTCTAAAATCAAGCCAGAGACCTGGGACAGAAACCCTGCTGTTCTGAGTCCCAGTCTAAGGTCCTATGCACAAACCCTTCTTCAGTGGACACTGCCTGCAAGGCATGATCCTTTCTGTTAACTCATATTGAGACAGCTTTTATATTCCAGAATAGAAATCTGCTCTTTCATACCTCTGAATTACCCTCAAAATTTCTCTCATTATCTGCAAGCCATTAGTATAATCTCAGTTTTATTTCACAGTCCCAGCATTTCCATTAGTTGCGAGCCTATCTGTATTAAGGCTATTGTCTCCAAGCTGTTATCAAGACAAACCTTATCTGTGATAAACAAAACCGTATTTTTTATTTATTTATTTTTTTTAAAGCAGGTAACATAACGTAGTGGAAGGAGGGAAATATATAGCTTCCACCTAAGGATTATGGATATGAAACCACACTGGGTTAAACAGTGACAGATATTGTTACTACTGGAGTATTTCAGTGGTGTGTTTGTATTATTGCCTTTGTGCTCAGACTGTTGCAAGACCATTCCTAATGAACAAACAGCCTCCTTATTCAGCTGGCCCCTTGCTTGACTGACTCCGATGGGACAGACAAAGGCAAACAGACCAAGAACCTTTTAGCACATGTACTCCAGAAGTGACTGCAGGATAACAACATTGGGGACTGCTGGGCAAAGCCTTGGGGTGCTGATTTAGATGCTGGACTGCAATGATGAATCTCAAGTGCCAAGGTAGTCTGATTGCCATTATTGCCCAGAAGCTTGGGAACAGATTTTTGTCTTCTGCATATTAACTAAGTGAATATATGCAAATGCAACAAATATTAAAACCATCAGTCATATGGCTTTACTTAATAAATATATTCAGATATGGCATCAGGACCACTCATGCCATCCATACTGGCTGTGGCAACCATTTTAAGAACATAGCCACATGTCAGTTTATAGCACTGCGTCCAGAGAGCGTACTATTGTTTTTTCTTTATTTATTTCTTTTTATTTATGAGAGCTTTATTGTGATTGCTATAAGGACACAGCTACTAGCAATTTTGATAGCCAGGCACAGCCACAATCTAAGGTATGGAGAAATACAATCCTGCAAGATACATTCTTATGCAAAAACCTATGCAAGTATGTACGTACATATGTATATTCTCATGCCCAAGGCACACAATGCATTATGTAAAAACCATTATCCTTTGTGAACATTGTCTTCTGGTGATGCTTGAAGCTACACAGATTAAAGAAATTGCTCTGCCTTCCACTGAACATTTAATTTGCCTGAATGTTGGCTGTTATGATAAACAGATTGTAATAAATGTGGTCTTGGAAAATTTAATCCATTTCTTTGTTATTTCATTGCAGCTTAAGTCTGTAAAAGGTGCTCAGTGGCTAAGGAAAATTAACTGCATATAATAGAGAAAGTCTATTACCAGCTTACTAGTGCTTCAAAACAATATAAAAATTACACATCCCTTCGTGAGTTGGGTGCATTCATGGAGTCATCCTATGCCTTCACTGACCAGGTAAAAATGGTCTTTGTCAGGAGGATAAAAGTGCAATAGAGACTACTGCACTAGAATCAGAAACAGTTCATACCGTATGTGGTTTGCAGAAAATATCAGATGTTAACATAATTTGAAAGCACTTTTCATGTAAATAGAAGTTGCTGGACTAGATGGTAATTGTCTTCTGTCAATGACACAAACCCTGCTGCATCAGGTGTTAGGGGATTAAACTTCAAAGATTTTCAGGAAAAAATGTGATGGACAAAAGACCGCCTTGGAAAGAAGAATGGTGATCTGATGGCTACTCTAGAGATCATCTTTCAATCTCAAGGTACAAATCCTGCCACTGATGCCAGCATTTTTGATGGAGCAATATTTGTGAGCATGTTGAAACCTGATGCTAGCAACACACTTAATGACTATGCTACGAAATGTTTTCTGTCATAACTTTGAGTCGCAGCAGCAGGATTGTAGGCTAAGCTGTGCTGCCAAAAGTCTCAAGACTCAGACTAGAAGTAGAAAAGGAGACATCCAGAGGTTTTCCAAACCTCTGGCAGAAAGCTAGCCATACTTTTATCAACAGTGAATTTAAAAAGAAAAAAAAAAAAAAAAAAAAAAGGCTGTAGAAAGCAAAGGTATAATTACTGCAGGTGACCAAGCTGTGGGGTACAAACTTACATATTTTAAGGCCTGCCTTTCCTTCTAACAGCATGAGGAAGCAGACACCAGAGTGACACTGCGTATGTCTAGCTGCACTGGAGAGCCTGCATAGCTGGGGCAGAGAAGGCAGCCTGCACAACAGTGTCCATACAAACAGGCCAGGTACCTGAGGTGTAGAAAGGTCTTGGGATGCTCAGTCAAGACGTTTCTTATACCTGGACCAAGCAAGTCAAGGGCTCTACCAGCGTGCTATGGCAAAACTGACTGCAGCACAGCTGCCTTTGCTTGGAGAAGGAAAACGAACACATCAGAGACATGGGAGGCAGAACAGGAGTGAACTGTGCTTTCAGATCACTGTGTTGGGTTTGTCTTCAACAAAATCAACAGATGATGCAATTCAGTCTTTGGCAGAGACCTCGTGACATTGCTGAACCCATCCCATCAGTGCTAATAATGCCTCGAAGCAGGGCAGCGCTCTGGAACTGCTCACACTGGGCAAAGCTGCTCTGGCGCAACACAGTACACGAGCTACGTGCTGAACAGGTCCCTGGTGGCTTTATGCACATCGCTCCTGCACCTGAGTTACCTTCATCTCAGAATATGGATGGATTGGGACCAAACTGAGAAAAGCCCCTCCACAAGTAAGAGTTTGGCAACGCTGAATTGCAATGCTCCAGGGGCCCCGAGGGAGGCATGCAAAGCAGGCACTGACAGTTAGGAAAGCCTTTATCGCTTCCTTATTCATTTTATGCTGCATGCTTCTGTAAATTCCTTTTTCTGTCTTTTCTAAATGTTTATAAGTCTGTGTATATTCATGAAACACGATATCTTCTTATGCATGCACAAATCTGGGTTATTACTATTAGGAAAGAGAAAGAGAAGACAACTTTTCCAAATAATAATTATATAGAGAATTGAATTGATAACATGCCACATGATACGTTAATGCTAATATTTTTTATATAAGCTTAATTCACTAAAATTCATTACTTTGGTTTCAGGAACCCTTAGACAGGAATATATACATACAAAAATAAAAAGTAAGTGGGATGTGGTAGCAGAATAAACAGTCAGTACTAGGAAAATACTAGGGCTCAGATTTCAGGCAAGCCACCACTGGCAACATAGAAGGGTTTAGCAAAAACTTCATATTTTAATGTCTTTACTAGCTGTCATCTTAAAATGGTCACAAACTTCAGGTTTCAGCATGAAACACAGAACTTTTCATAATTTTTGTTGTTGCTGTTTTTGTGATTAGACAGAGTAGTAGAGGGGCATATAAAACCCAGCATCACTTTGAATCTTGCTAAAATCTTGACCTGTGACATTCATCAACAGTAAGCTCTGCTCCTTAAATATTTGCTGTATGAAAAAAATAATATATATATTTCTTTTATAGCTACATCACCACATTTTGTTGGTTTTTTTTTATTGTTGTTCCCTCTTTGTTGCAGCAGCAAGGCACATTACAAACCCAGAAGAACCATACAATTAAGCAACTCAGATGCTGGAACTAACTGAACATCTCAAAGCAGCTAAACATTACTTATACACAACCTGGAATGTGTAGATAGATTTACATCTCCTACGTGAAGCATACTTCAATTCGAAGAATAAAAAACCAAATCCCTTGTGAAACTCCACTTAAACTGATAAGGTTCACTTCAAGCTGGCTACACATTAAAATAGATTCCTAGGAACATACTATCAGCAGAGATCTGACCTGATCTCTCTTTAAAATAAATCACTCTAATCAGTTTCTGTGCAAAACTAAGATTCAGAGTTCCCCCTCACCCTCTGACTGTAAAAAGCTGCTCCATACCATATTATCAGCCCCTTTCGACTTCTCAGCCTCCGGCGGTTGTATCTGTGTGTGGTCTGCTCACCCTGGGAAGTATGACCAGCGACTCACGTCTGTCTGCCACATTTGCTCAACAGCCATGCGTGGCCCAAAGTTTGTGCTGCAGAATGATGCACACATGGCGATGATTAATGGGGACTGGGAAATAAATGAACTGCCCGAGTCACAGGGGAGCTTTGGAAGGGGCACAGGATGGAGGAGAACAAAGCATCCCTCTCCAGTTTGATCATGCGTTCACACCAACTGTAAGAGTGAAGAAAGAGATAGTGTCTACTCTTAGAAGTAAGAGAAAACAAATTAAATGAGCTTATTATGACCAGGATTTATAATACAATAAAAATGAGAATATCTGGAAAGGTCATTATAAAAGCATCAGCTTCATGGCAGTTCTGAAACTGACAGCAGGACTACTAGATTAGAGAGATTCAAGCAGTATTTGATAAAGAAATAAGGGGAGATTAAGAAAAATAGCATCCCTTATGTTAACCCACAGAGCTCTGTGATGTAACATTTCAGAATGCATCTTTCACATAAAAATACCCACAAATCATTCACAAGATACCTGTGTAAGGACACAGAGATGTGCACAGAAACACATGCTACATGAGACTGGGGGTCAGCAGTGTTCACATCTTGTTGATTGTAGTCTTCTTCCTCCTGCCACGTCCTTATTCCATGTATCACCAAGTGTTATGTTTATGTGCATGTGTAGCTGAAGAAAAGATGAGTTTTCACAGCTGCTGAGCTTGCTTGCTATGCCTAGCTCAGCCCCACAAGGCAGCCATCCCACCCACATAAACATGGGAACTGGAAGGCAGCGCTCAGCCCTATGCCTTTTACTTCACAGATCATTCAGTACTGCTGGTCAGTCTCGGGGCACCCTAAAACCAGAAGGAAATATTCTTGAAATCTCTCTCCCTTCTTTTGCCTGACCAGACCAAGTATGAAATACTGTGAATGAAATACTTTTTTTTTTTTTTCCCCTGAAAATTTCTGTAGAAAATACATGGATAAGTAATATATATATCACAGGCAAGCTTCTCTACACATCACAGCCCACAGCTCTTCACTGTCTCTGCTAGTGGCTGTGATAAGGATGATGAGGCCATCCAGTTCCAGAGTTTCTGTGTATTTCACCTGCCTTGTACAGCTTTCCTAATGCTCAGATGGGAGAGATTTTGAGACATCTGGCCACGTGCATCACTTCAGGTGGGGAAGATGATAGTATATTATAAAAAAATTAATTATTAAAAAAAAACAACAGTCAAAGGAAATGGCAGAAGTTATGTCTGCTTTCTATTTTTTTTTTCTACTAATATTTGCAGTTAGCTGTATGTTTTTAGCTTCTTGTCTACTTTGACATATTCAAACAGTTGTGGTAGTCAATGGCATTTATATTTATCAGTTTTTGCAGCAAAGGGCAAAGGCTGTTCCTTTTCAATTTAGACATTATTCACTGTCTCTCAGCCAGGATGGATTGCAGTCACTCCAGTGAAATACACCTTACTGAAAGACCACTCTGAAATTGCAACTAATGGAGAACAGTGCTGCATAGGGTTGATATTTTAATTAGTTTGAGTACTACCTCCTTCTCTGTGTGACAGCAGTGCTTCCGCACCGACTGAAATGGCTCGAGAGGACAGTGCCCAGACTATAAGTATAAGCGTGGGACAGGACATCCTTAGAAAAGAGACTCCCCAGCCTGGCACCCAGCAGTGTCCCCTGTCATTGGCAGGACAGCAGCTCCTGGTGGGGCACAGGGCGAGTCTGGTCTGAGTGGCAAGGGAGTGGGCTGAGGACAGAGCAAAAAAGTGGGATGTTCTGTGTAGCAGGGCAAAAAGGGCTGTCAAAAGCTGGATTGCAGTGGAAATAGTTGTATTTCCTTACAGACTTGTATGAAGTACAGAGCTCTGGAGAGGTAAATTAAAACAAAACTCAAACATTATTTTTGAAGAGGTTATCCTATAAAGCATGAATTAGTATTACTTGACATCTCTCATCCAAGTACCACCTGTATTGCACTTATTATTTAAATCCGAAGTACAATGCCATAGAAATTATTAAGCAGGACAGTGCATGGAACAGCTGTACACACTCCATACTTGTTTATGTACTCTCTGGTCACTGCTTGGGTAATAAAACACTCATACTGTACTCTCTGGTTCTGTGGCATGAGCAGAGCTCCTTTAGTGAATTATGACATTGTATTAATTCATTCCAGATCTAGCTATTAGCCTGCACAACGACAGCTCCATTTCCATGTTCTGAGGTTTGCACATATAATAAATCATTGTGGCAGCACAGGGATTTATGTGAGCAGTTCCTCATACACTTACAAATTCATACACCTATCAAAGGCTGTCTTGTTTTGCACCTCGCTTCAGCCACCACCTGCAAAAAGCTTGCTGAAGTTTCAGGATCTGACATGCTCATCAGATCGAGTTATGCAGCAAGAGAGAGCCAGTGGCACCAAAGATTTGCAGGACCTCTTGGAGAAATGCTTAACATGGAAACCCTTATTGTTACCTTCTTGTTCCCCCTCTACATTCCCAAGCACATTCAGCACACTCAAATACTGAAACCAGAATTATAGTAATCTATACATTTTGATTGTTCCCACATTTTAAGGCAATCACCATGTCCCAGTTACACTGGCATGGTAGTTTCAGACAAGCAGAGGTACACAGCACGTATTCAGCATATTCAGTTGATACACAGAGGAAAGAAATCCCTTCCAGTCCTAAGCTGTGTGGAACAAGAGGGACAGGACAGGATTTTCAGAGAAGTTCCAGGAGCTGGACACCCAAATCTCATTAAAAATGGCTGTGACTTCATCGTTTTTTAAAAATACTAGCTGCAATTATTCAAAGAACACATCAGTTAGTATACTTGGATGTCACGATTCTGGTTTATAAAAATAGGAGCCTAAATTAAGCTCCTAAACCATACTAAGGCATTGAGGTAAGCGTCCTGGTTTGCAAAAGTGCTGAATACCAGCCACTCCCACTGACTCACAGAGTGCACTCAGCACCTTGCTAGAAAATCAGGCTCAAATTAGAGCACTGAGATGAAACTATTAATCAGCAGAGTCTCAAACCAAAAACAGCTCATCAGGGGAAGCAACGAATAGAGAAAAAAGGGGACTACAGGGAAGACTAAAGAGATTGCTTTGCAAAGGCAGCTTGAGTTTGTTCCAGGAGAATTTCCTTCAGAAGTTTGACATTATTAGCATATGTAACATGAAACAGTTCCACAAAAAGCAGTCCTTTGCTTGAGTCTGCTAGGACAACAATAACACCAGTTTCACATAATGCACCAGGCATCCCCAGAGACTTGCACTAAATCATTTTGACAAGAAAATCAAGACAGAAAACATGCAGGAGAGCTTTGAGAAATAAATCAAAAAGGTTAAGCTGATTCTGCACCACGGATCTGTGCATATATAAACCCTCTTCCACCAAAATCATCTCAGACTGATGCTACGGTGTATAAAAATGTAGAAGGCAGGACAAGGGCAATGAACAGATTACATGTCGTATAAGGCTATGAAAAATAAATAATCCTCACTTAACAGTTCGGGAATTCTGTCCTGACTATGGCAACCATTGCTTCAGCAGTGGCAGGACTGGGCCCCCGTTGTTGAATATAGCATGTATCTCTGAAATGTTTGAACTACCATGAGTTGATTTTATACCTGCTAGATACAGGGTCTTCCATATTATTTATCTTCTGATTAATATAACAAGGTATTTTTTTTTACATAGATTCAAGCGTTTCCCACTTACATCCATTCCTAGATTGCCTTAATATAGTTTTATAAAAAGGTAAATGTTTGGCCTCTTTCCAGAGAGGCATGGCAGCCATAAAGCTCTTCTAACTTGTCCCTTGAGAATTCTCCAGGACAGAGGAGACACAGGACAAATCTACCAGAGAAATCTCTGTCACACTGTGCCCTCTTCTCAGCTACCAGTACTGGGGGCTTACATGCATGTCCCAAAGTGTCAAAGCCCTGGTGAGCCCTGGGAGACAACTGCACCCTGAGAGCTATGAAAGACAAGAAAATTCAGAATGGCTTCAAGGCTACACTAAGTTAGATTGAGGCTTGGCTAGATTTAATGATAGTGAGTGTTATGTCACCACGGTCCTTCCAGTCTTTGGCTTGATCAGTGATTCTGGCCTACATACCTCAGTAGATATGTCCTTCTCTGTAATTATATTTGATACAATCTTGTTTTGACAAATATGCACTCCAAACATATTATTATTTCTCAATATATTTTTCACA
Organism: Aythya ferina; assembly: GCF_964211825.1. Lineage (NCBI taxonomy): Eukaryota > Metazoa > Chordata > Aves > Anseriformes > Anatidae > Aythya > Aythya ferina. Next base: position 16,922,615 of record NC_140302.1, on the reverse strand, counting down.
AAGCTCTGCTTGATCTATTTTGCACCTCTTATTCATTACTTTAGGCAGTTCCCACCCCAGACTCTTTGCACTCCATGTTCCCAAGACAAGAAAAAATACAGTGACTAAGGGGAAAATGTGTACAAGAAGGTGGTGTGAATAACAAAGATGGGTGTGCTTCCATAAATCAGCAGTCACCATGGTCACAGATGGCCTCCAGCTCCAAGCTACTAGGTGACAGTGATTTGTAGGCAGTGCAGCAAAGAAAGGCCTTGAGGAGGCTTGTGAAGGACAGCTGGGGAGTAGCTGAAGTTCGGTAAAGGAGTCCCTCCTACTATAGGAAAGGTGCCTGAGCAGAAAAAAGCAGTCAAACAAGGAGATAAATATCAATGGTACAAAGCAGACACAAGAATTCAGTGTAATTGCATTAAACAGAAGGTGAAATTTTAGCTATGAAAAATAAATTGCTTCTCTGGCTTTGTTATATGTACCAAAGCTGATATTTTTCTAGTAAAACATGATTTTTGTTTTGTTTTCAAAACAAAATGTTTTCTGACTTATCCTATCTAAACAAGCATGTTGTTTGTTTGTTTTTTTTCCTCTCCTTTTTCTTGGAGAAATAATGAGCACCCATGTTCTGAAAACAGTAACAACTACCACTGGAAGAGCCGTGAAAACAGTGTATATTAATATATTGTTAGGAAACCAGGTGCATGAGAAATCAATCTGATACAATACAATTTAATACTTAATACTTGGTACTTAACCAGGTAGTATCTTTCACTAATACCATGTTTGGGTATGGGTAATGCTTACCAAACCCCAGCTAGGAGTTATGTTACTAGTAAAATCCTTTGGAGCAAGTTTTGTAGACAAAGATAATATCTCTTTGTAAATTAACTGATACAACTGAGAAAAAACAGGCAAGTTTCTGGTAATGCCTGCTTCCTAAGTCTTTGGCAGAAACACTCCATCATTCACAGTGGATTTACCTTCTCTGACCCTCTGACTCAAACCTTTGACTATGCTCACCAGCAATATAACTACAGAGAATAATAAAGTCCTGGGTGAGACACAGACATGTTTAGACTACTTACTTCTGTAATAAATATGTTCACTGAAAAGGCTTGTTCCAAAGGACCTACTGTCTAAATAGCCAAAATCTGACATTCCCAATAAGCACCGTTCTAGAACAAATTTCCAAGGCTGGGTCCCAGCCTGTTAAAGGCCTGCCAGACAGACACCATGCCTTTCATCTGCCTCTGGGAATCATCAAAGGACAGAGCCCCATTCAGGTATCATTGGCCATCTAGTAAACTGTCACCCAATTTCTCTGCATCAGCGGAGAAAGAGGAGGCAAAATCCTGTTCACTGATTTCCTTAGATTTCAGGTGGAGAGTAATTTCACACCTTCCTTACTGCCATGTATTGCAGATAAAAATCCAAGCATAAAACACCACAGCTGTAGGAGCCACTCACTGGCTCATTTCAGCATTACGCTAACCTACAGAACCAGCTTGTTCTTTGCAAGACAAAAATTCTGCTGCTGGGCATGTATCTGACTCCTGAAAGTGATGCTTTACAGCTTGAGCAGTGTGCTGCTCTTCAAAGAGAAACTTCAAACAAGCCGACTGTGCTTGAAATATATCCACAGTACACCGTTACCTTAAAAAAATAAAAATCAAAGAAGAGGAGTGCCTTGGTAGAAATGATCTGGTAAGAAGGACTCTTCCAGTAACAGGTATCTGACATTGCTAGTTAATGACCAGCTCTGACTTCAGCACTTGTAAGGAGGGAGACGAGTGGGAGGAAGCAGGAACTCCTTAGGGTTTGCCAACCCACACACTCTTCTCCCACATTCAGGGCGCATTGTATGGAGCAGGAGGTTCCTGCTCCGTTTGGTGTGTCCAAACTCCTGCTGAGCACATCACCGATCTGCACAAGGCTCACACACAAGCTGGAACCAGGCCAGAACTGGTAACGCAATCCATGCACCCATGGAGTAAATCTAAATGCTAACTGCCATGTCCCCTCCCTCAGCTATTTTGAGGTTGGGTCAGATGGGAGTTTGGACGTGGCTAATACTTTTTCCAGTTGTAGACTACAAGGTGCTACAAAATCCAAGATTCATTTGAGGGCAACTTTCTCTTCCTGGAACCAAAAAGCAGCTAAAGTCACAGCTCACCAGGTCTACAAAATCCTGACCTGAATCCTGCCTAAAGCTTCCACACCTCAACTGCCACCTTCTTGCTCTACCCCTGAGAAAAGAGAGGAAACCAAAGGCATCTAAAACAACAAGAAGTCTTGGCAAACCAGTCCTGTTACTTTATGAAAAGGTCAGGACATAGTTGTGGAGGTTGTGTTTATCCAAAGGTGTTCTCTTTTTCTTTTTTTTCTTTTTTTTTTTTTTTAATGCCACAAAGTGATCAGAATTTTGGCAAGCTTGCTTTACTTGCATTTAAGAGAAGCTGATGACATTTCTATTTGATAGAACTATCATGCTTTCATGTGTCATATTACTTTTTTTTTTTTTATTACTACTTGATATTCTGCTAAAAGATAAACATTTATTAAGGGACTTTATTGGGATTGAAGTAAGGGAAGACTGAGGTTCTGTTGAGACCCTGCGTAGTCAGCACTTGTGTGGTAATGAGAACAACCAAAGACTCGTTGGAGCCTTGGGGAACATACATTATTTGCTCCCTCCAGTTCCAGTGAGGGAAGATCTTGCAGGTCCTGGGAGCCTGAAAGTCCAAGTCCATCTATTTTCCCTGCTTCCTTTGCTAACTTACATGGTGTTCGTGAACTTAAGTAATAACAACCTCAAGAATCCCAAGGGAAAAGCTCTAACAGCAAGTGCTCACTTTTTCCTCCCTGTAGTAGAAACAGCCATACAGTTGCCAAGTAACTGATAGCGTCTTAATTGCTTTTATATAAATGCCATGTTCCATCTGTTTTCTTTCCCCTTTCTTTTTTTCCTGGTTTCCTTCTGTCCCAAAAGGTACGTCTGCTTTCCTCCACTGACTGGTTTCCTTACACCAGCTCTTTCACAGCGCTGCTCTCTGTAGCAGCACTTCCTTTATTCTGACAGAAACTGTTCTGTATCTACCTGCAGACTCTCCTAAAGGAAATACTCTTGCTCTGTGTGAATGCCATTCCTGTAAAAATGAGGTCTATGCCATCTGGATGTATTCTCATTTCTGACAAACATTTTCTACATTCTCTTCCTGTTGCGTCCAGGCATCCACGAAGCGCTCAGCACAGAGGGGTTGCTTTTCTCTTTTCCTTTTTTTTTCCCCCCCCAAACATCATCAGAGAGCTCTTTTTGCTTTAGAAGGAGAGGGTAATAGGTTCCACACGGTGCAGGGTCAAGCACACAAGGTGCGAGTGATCCATCACACGTAGGCTTCTCTTTGTGTTCTGTTATCAGATCTTTCTCTTTCAGAAGTTGTCAGTGCTGTAGATCCCTGTTATCCAAACACAAACACAGGGGTACTTAGCTCTGCACCTCAAAACTCAAGGTCACTGCAGTGTTCCAAATATCTCCACGTAATCATGAAATCCCAGGTAATCTAAGAATCTATTAATTATTCCTGACAAACGAAGCCCTTGAAGAGGCAGATGAAACTTGTCCAAGGCCAGTCAGCAAGCAGCTGTGCTACAAGAAGTATTTCCTGACCTATGGTCCCAAACCTCAAACCATGCAGGCTCTGGTGAGCCTGAGCTAGAGCTCAGCAAACACAGGCAAAGCATAAACTGTAACCAAATGTGCTCATAGTTTTATTTTGCAAAAATTATTGCATATAGCGGGCTCTTTTTCTATGACTGTATATTGGGATAATTTGATGGCTGTAGTTTCCAAAAATCAGTGTTGGTGAGTGAGTTGTTGTAACACTCACAGCATTCTCCGAAGTATTAAAATGAGAAATGTTTATTTAAAACTGACACTCTGAATGCACAAATCAAGTATCTTGGTGTCATAACTGTCAAATAAATTAAATGTGGTGAGGTAGAAACATGTCCCCTAGCATTATTTACATGACATTAGGAATGCACTAGCATGGAAATTAAAAACAGAGCTGTGCTGGGGAAGGAGAAGTAATAAAAGAAAAAGAACAGCAAATGCAAGGAGTAAAGATTAAGTGACTGCTGATTGCCGGTGCCCAGTTGGAATTTTCTTGGACTTGTTTGCCTTTCCTCACAAATGTTGAGTGTCTGCAGTGTGCAGAATTTTTGAAAATAGTTAAATTATATGGATTTTAATTTTAAAATATCAGGGATGAGGATTTCTCCAAATGTTCACTTTCTCCCTTTACCCCTCTTTTCCACCCCAATATCAGTGAAGTCATCTTCAGCAATTTTTCTCAATTTATTTAGCGTCCCTGACAAAGGGAATGACTTAGCTGGATCTCAACTACATTTTGGCCTGCCTGGTTTTGTAACTAGAGAGATTTAAAGCACACAAGGATGGGTTCAGCACAGGTAATGTGGAACAGGGAAATGAAACTGATCTGCCACCGCCTCTTGGGTGACAACAGAAAAGGCCCTTCCCTGACTCAACTTCCCCCTCTGCATCATGCTGGTAAGATTTACCCCTCCCTTGTAATGTTGGGGCAGACACTTCTTTTTCCTTTCCTCTCACCCTTCCGTGAATACAGGCAGATCTCACACACTGTTCTGCTCACAGATTCTTCTGTTTCAAGGTAGGTGCTAAAATGTTCTTCAGGAAATAAATTTCTGTTCGTTAGCACCTCTGCTGGAGGCTGCAATAAGAGCCCTAGCTGGTGGTGCCAGAGTGCAGGGTCGCCTTGTCACAGCCTTCAGGTCACATCACACAAAGCTGCAGCTTTTTATTAAGGGGAATATTGAAGCTTCCCCAGAAATGCCATTTGATGAGAAAGCAGAGCACGTCTCATAGTACCATCTCTCAGCCAGTGCTGAGAAGCTAGAAAGCTCCAGCGCTAGCCTATTTTCATCATCTCAGGTTTAAAATTAATTTTGAAGTCAAATATCAAAGGCAAAGTCCCCCAGCCTATTGCCACACATACCTATCTCCAGGATGCACACCTTGTTTTCACTCAGATAATTCCTACATAAAGACTACAAGTCTCTCAAATACAATAGGAATGGGAAAGATAAATATCTAAAATAAAATCTTGGTTCAGGGGAAGAGGTTTGTTATACACATGCTTTTATATTCCAAAAACCACCTAAAGACCGGACTTGACAGCTTAAAAACTGTGTTAGCTGTCATATCTCAAACATGGCTTCTCACAGCAAGTACAAGCCTCCTAAAACAATTGCCATGAAGAGCAGATCGAGCACAAATCTGTTTGCTTTGTGATGAGCCATACTTAGTACAGCACCTAGCAAGAAACCTAGTTCTCCAACTGCTGGTTATGGAGGGGAAAAAAAAAAAAAAAAAAAAGCACTTTGCAAGCTTGCGTTTGTTAAAATTATCTGTGAATTTCACAAGCTGAATGAGAGCAGCAGTAATTTGAACGAACACTGGCACAGTATTTCAAAACTGGCAGAGGAAAAGAAACTTGACTCATGCATCCGTGTATGGTGCTTCAGCATCAGCTGTGGAGGGAGATGAAGGTGAAGGTTACAGTGCATCAAACTGGTAGGTACTGGTTTGGCAAAGCCAGGGTTTCCCCTTTGTGAACGTGTCTTGCACCTACACAAGGGGCTACTAGGTGACTTCTTAGCCTAAGTTAGTGCTCCAGCAGCACAGCTGCCACAGGCAGAGAATTTCTCTTAGACAGAAACTTCACAGCCCAGTCTTCCAGAGAAAAGGAATCAAATCCACAGAGAGCGTAAGTCAGCTCCAGCCCATGTAACGCTGTGCTATTTATAGAGCCTCTGGGAATCTGTCCCCACATAAGCTCTGACTGTCGTTACTGCTGAGTCGCATATATGGCATGAAGTTTCCCACTACACCTTCTATAATTTTGCCAATGAGCATATCCAATCTCGGCTTAAAATCATCTGAGGCTTTCAACACAGAAAATCACTGCAGGGTGAGATGTCTGACACCTCTTCGTCAATGCTAGCAAAGTTTCTTTTATGGGAGTTCCAGAAACCAAACCTCTTCCTCTTGCAGCATGTCCCAGGAGGCTGCAGAGAATGGCTTTCCCCAGCAGAGATGACCCTGGGTCTGCTCAACAGTGATAAGAGTTCAAACCACCAGCAATCTTTCCTGTGTTGCCCTAAGCAACGCTGCTATCAAAATAAGGCTAGATACCATCATGATAAGAACACCTGGAGTCCTAGTCAGGCTGTTTAAAGAGGAACACGGCTTTCTATTTTGCTAGCACAGATACAGCCCAAATAAAATCTTCAGCGCTAATACCTGCCTTTCTTTCAAGCAGATTGTGCTGCGAGCTTGGCTGTGCTGTTCCTATGCACTTCTGTGGCTGTATCAGCCAAACGTCCCCTCTCTGTGTTTAAGCTGACTGGTTTGGGTAACGGGGCAGCCAATGATCTGTAGCAACCCCATCTGCTCCCTTGCCCCCCCAGTAATGAAAGATCTCAGAGATAAGCTAGGAGGAGAGGAGACTCGCTGCAGTTCTCCCACCACCATGTGCAGTTTATTGTTGTCACAGACCTGCAGTCTGGCTTTAGGCAAGTCCCTTTGCCCCATGCCCGTTTCCCTTACAGTTCACAGGACAAAAAGTGGGATGACACTTACTGTCCTGCAGACCTTCACGTTGGGCCAGGCCTAGCACAGCATCTCTCAGACGAAGCCACCAGGAACACTGTGCAAGGCCTATGCAGATCCAAGTAACCCCTAGTGCAGCCTCCAGGACTCCATCCACCGTGGACTTTCCATAGCTAGGCGTGCTGTCACAGCAAACATCTGTTTGGAAACTTCTCATCTAGCATGTGTTGATCAGCTTTACAAAGTGCTTCGTATCAGAAGCTTACAGGAATTAAATTCTAGGAAATGTGTGGGCATCATATTGCTGTTTACTACCACAGTAATTACATGGCTTGCACTGTGATTTTACTGCTATTTTCCAGGCAAACTATCAGGGAACATGAAGGAATTTTCTATGCTTAAGTAAATATTCTGTTCATGGAACAAGATGACCTCCAGCAGGGAAGGCAACTACCGCAATTCTGGCTGGGACAGATGCCACAGTGTTTTATTTTATTAAAAGGAACAGAAATTTGTTGATAAAATTCTTACCCACATGACCTGTTGTTCAAGGACTCAGTAAAATGTTAGGTGTTCAAAACCCACCATAAAATTACAGCACTTAGAACACAGCATTTCGGTTGTTCTGACCAGTCTTCTAGAATCTGTGGATTTGTTCAGAAGTTTTGCACTATGGATAAACCTTCTTTTTTCATTTTAGTTACACTTATCCTAAAATCAAGCTACTGCTAAGCATTTCTAATCCCAAAGATCTGTACCTAAACAGCAAGGATGACAGGGTACTGCCGGGGGCTTCTCACATCTAACAGGCCAGCATGACCTCTCGAAGAAACAGCAACTGCTTCTGCATTTCATTTCTGCCAGTAATCTCTCTAATGCTTTGTGAAACAGACCTAGTCAATACGATTTATTTTTAATAAAGAAGAGATCACCGGGACTGATGGAAGGAGAGACCAAGGTGAAATACCCATGTAGCAGGCATGGTTAGCTACCTACATCACCAGTAGGAATACGACATCCACATAAGATATGAGAAGGCAAAGGCAGTACATTAAGCTATGGAAAGAGACTTTACAGTTCAATATACAGTTTGAGAAAGAGGATGTAATTTCATGTAGTGCTCTACCCAGAAAGATGAATCCTTTTTGGGGACAGTAGAGCATTACTGTCAGAGATGGTACTACTTACAAGGCCCTGAAACCTCACGGTTACAGATTAACTGTGCTAATTATAGACAACTGCAAGCCACATATGTAATGCCTAATGGGATGCACAAGGACTACACACTGAAATCCATGAAAGGCAAACATCAAAAAAGGCATTCTGACACCACTTCTTGGAAATCAGCTGTTCTGCACCAAGGGTTATCTTTGAAAGACCCAATTCTGAAGCTGTTACAGCTGCCTTATGTCTGACACTAAGCAGGCTTAAATGCTAGTGAATCCACTCAGCAGGGGATTTCTTCTGTGGGAGGGAATCCTTCTGCACCATGGGACAATTGCAGCTGTTCCTTCCTCGGCTCCTCCTGTCGGAAATGCAGCTGAGAAAGTTAGCAAAGCCTGGACAGCAACAATTCCTGTTCTCAGCAACAGTCCAGATAACTTTTAGAGCAAGATACAAAGGGCCAATTTTTGCTGGGCCAATTTTAGCACACTGTTTGCCAGAAACCAGGGAAACCACTTTGTTCATTGCGACCCTAGCCTTCTCTCCTGTCCTATTCCCATCTGCATTCAGCACTTAATTACATTTGAGAAAACAGCCCTGTAGGATACAGGTCTTTCAGAGAGCTGGTGTCCAATTAATTCAGAACCTCGCTAGATAACATCTGCTCACAGGTTTGCAGTGGCTGGCACAGAGCTCAACTACCATTTCAAATGCATTTGCCAACATCTTCTACAGAAGGGAAGCAGAACTTGATTAGAATTTGATTAGAACATTAGAAAATGATTTTTTTCTTCAAAAATGGGAAGATCCATTTCAAACACTGTAGATAAGTATTTGTAGATGTGCCTATACAAAGAGGAGCCCTGTTAGCTTATGCTGCGTGACTGTCACTCCAAACCAAAAGGGTTACCCTATATCTATTGATTGGTCAAAGCGATAGGCAGGGGATTTTGGTAATGTTTTCAAAGATGCTTTTACAGCACTAGGGCACACACTGCAGCCTTCTGTACTCCTTATCTTCTGCCCATCACTCAAATATAAATATTCATCACCCTCCCTCAACTGAGGCAGGTTGTAAGGCTTTGCTCAACTTGAGTTTACTTAGTTCTCTTGACTTGGATCCAATTTCTGGGAAAGTCGTGGAGTAGTCAGACACCAATTCAAGAAGGGCACTTGAGAACATCCTTAAGTCTCATTAACATCAATAGACCTAAGCACCTGGGTTGTTACAGCCTTGCTTATCAGCATTCATTGAGAACTATATAAGCAAGGCATTTAGGGACACCAGAGTTTCTGTTATAGCCTAAAGTTGTGCTGCTTGATCACACAACTAGGAGCCTAGCAAAATTATAGTTCTCAGACAACTAAATTAGATTATTCTGAACTCCATTACTTTGCAAATTAGGGTTGCTGGTATCCATCAGTCTAGTTTAGACAGCTCTCAAGTAGTAATTTTATCTCTACCTTCCTCGCACACATTTCTGCACTACGGAAAAAGCCATGTGTAGGAGATTCTGCCATGAGTGCAAGCAAAACACTAAACAGGACAAGATACATAAGAACAAGAAAATTCAAGCGATTAAAAAAAAAAAAAAGAAAAGAAAAGAAAAAAAAAGTATTTTCAGCTAAGGTATCAATCAGCCCTTCTTTGACTTAATCAGCCTTTCCCTGGCCAGAGCAGTCACACTCCAACAGATCTATGGCAACACATGGGGAAAAGAGAACAAATCCACTTGTAAAGGAATTTCAATAGTCGGTGATATGATTCTAGGTGTGAATTAGCCTAAGTAGTTTATCCTCTAGTCATTTTCAAACTCCTGTGCCAACCCATACTTTTCCAAAGGCAGAAAACTGCCTGCCAAATCTTATCTTGTAGTTAAGCACAGTGCTACATCTTGAAAACCCATTTTGGGAGAAGGGCTGGGCTCAGAGATGATAAACAGGATAGGAGAGTTCAATGCTATGTGACCGCTCCTCAGTTCCTTCCAAAAATAAACTACTATACCCCTTAAAACAAACCTTGACCACGCAAGATATTAAAGCCTTTAGCTCAAGCACTCTTTGTACACGACAGGAGGAGATGTTATCACGAGCAGGCCAGCCAACAGAAACAACTGCTAAAGCAAAATGCTTTTGTGACCAGTGCATTGTTTCTGAACACCCAGCAAGAACCAGTGGGTGTCCCTCACTGGAACGGAATGACCCTGTGTAATAGCAAGAAGCTTTGCAAATATCGTTAACTACCATTCAAAACAGCAAGACACTGAAAAAACATAATGTGAGGGCTCACATATGCTTTGTCACTCCTCTGCCTACACACAGCCGTCGTCCCAAACAATAAAAGGGAAGGAGGCTGCTGTGCAGTGAGTGGAAGGGGACACGGTAAGGCAGGACCTCCTGGAGCCAGGCTCTGAGAGAACTGCGAGCTGCTGCACAGCGCGCGGCAGGAGCCTGCAGTCTGACTGAAGTTCTGGCTACGCTACCATTCTGGGGAGCAAAGGCACCCAAGGACATTTACCATGCCTTGCACAGATAATCTGCGGTTGGAATTACACTGCCTCCTTACGCAGCTGAGCACAGACTGCCCCACGCAGGTGGGTTAATGCCCTGTGGAAAGTCATCCAGGCCTTTTGGAGATGAGTAACTGTTTCCTCACCAGAGGAGAAAGGGGTACTGGAGACTCACGAGAGTCAAACTTGGTGACTGGTCTTTGGCACACCATCCACACAATAGCCCTTATTCAAGGCATGTGAGAAAGTCAGACAGAGGAGAAGCAGGAATTACGTTGTTATAGGTCATACAGCCAGAACAAGAAGAGGTATAAAACAAGAAAAGTAGCTAGTAGGAGAATGTAAGAAGATACAAGACGGAGCGGTCCCACCCGAGGATGTGCTGCCAGTATTTTAAAATAACAGCTCCCAGCAGCATCTCCCCATCATGTGACGGATCCCACACAGCAGGAGTGGCCATGCTGCAGGGAGAAGTGCTGGGTGGGTCAAGGAATCTGTTTGCTCTTCTCTTGTTTCTTCCCATTTAAGCAGCGTTTTCATAAACACAACCAAGGAGGGAGGTGGCTCCACTTGGCAGACAGGTTCCTCCTGAGTAAATAGGCTGCAAGTGTTTATTCTCTGCTCTTGAAAGCTGGAGTGAGCACACTCAATAGCTGTGCACAGTGCTCAGCAGGCATAACCAAAAGCAGCGCTGAAGGCTTTGTGAAGGGAATGAGGTTGATCTTTCCCTCAATATTCCTCCTTTTCCTTCCCCAAATACCTGCTCTTCAAGAATAAAAAGATGCATTTTAAAAGCAACGTAGTTTTACTCCCCAAAATTGCTTGCATGAACCTCAAAAAGAGATGACTGAGTAATAACCACAAAACTCAATGTGACCTCTTCTGCCAGTACTGGTTCCCAAAATTTCAGTGACTATCCTCCCAATGCATGCACAGTTTGCCAAACCTCACAGACTGACACATTTGCAGCGTGGGATAAGAAGGCCTGAAACTGCTTTCCCACAAGCCCCCCTCCTGTTAGACTCTCATTTGTTTCCTGAGCACTTTTTGGGTCCTCAAAACAGAAGAGATGTAAAAAACACTGCAGTGCAGCACAGCTCACCCCCATGCTCACTCAGAGATGCAGTGTGGGAGGAACTTGCTCTTAAATCACCCATTTCAGTCCTTTTCCCCCACACACATACAGATGACGCTTAATTATAACTGACATATTTCTGCTGCAAGGATTGCTTCATGTATTTCAGTCCCCAAATGCTAAAAAATCCAAATCTTTAGTCCCAAACCAGGTTCCCAAAAATCTAAGCTTGCCAGCTCATTTTATGCTGGGTAAGAGGGAGACAAATGAATCTACCTTACATATTCCTGTCTTTTCACACTTAATAGGCAGGTGTTGGATCATCCTCCAGGGAAGGGTCCTATCAAGGCTGAGACACTGAGGTATTGCAAAGCAGCTTACATGGAGGCTGCTTATGATTTATGTGCTATATGATTAGCCAGAATCAGTCCCTAGGGCTCAGCTTGCAGATACTAGTTTGCCATAGACAGAAATAGTAAATGATCTAAGCAAGTATTTTGCTATTTAATATATAGTCTAATTAAGAGATTATTAAATATTCAGGAAGTAACATAAGGTCCGTGCCCTGTAAGAGATTTCTCGTAACACGAGAAAATCACTTTTGTATAGGTTTGGAGTGATTAACAAGAGGAAACCAGCATTAGAAAAATAAATAAATAAGAACCAGAAACATGCAGGAATGTTGGCAAAGAAATAAAGAGGCCCACCAGCAAATAAGAGCAACACTGTGTTCTGGGCTGGAAATAGTTCCCCAAGTAAATTTATCATCTTTGGTACATTTAGTAAATCCGTGTGCATGGTGTTTGGGAAATGGCACACAGTGCTGAAGATGCTGAAAGTACCGGTAAGGGAAGGTCTGTGTCACCATTAGTCATTTAAAAGGGTCAGGTTCTTCACCCCAGGGTGAAACAAAGGTAATCTTGTTTCAGAGAAAGCAAGACAAAAAAGGATTTGTGCTCTCTGCAGGACCACTGTTCAAGGCAAGGAAAACATAGTGACAGCAGACAAAATCCTTACTCCCAGTAGCTTAAACATAATCTGCACTAATAGGCTGAACTTGTCCAAAGGGTCTGAGTGAGGATCAGAGCCAGAATCCACAGCATGAGAGAGCTAAAAGTCAGCTTCAGCATCTTTGCCACGGCATCCAACCCGATCCCACCAGATCTGGGGAAAGGACCCCCCTCCGTCACATACTGCACCCTCTCCATAATGTGTCCAAGCACAACCGCGGAGCAACCTGAGCTGCCTCGCACAGCCAGCTTCCCCGGTGCCCCATCTCACATCAGTCACGGCATTCCTCTTTTGATGGTTCTGAGCCCTCTGCTCTGTGTTTTGGATACAAACCATTATTGGTAGCTGGAGGCCAAGACTCCCAGAGCGCGTGTAAGTCGCACAAAAACACAGGCAGGCTCCGAAAGGTGCATTAAGCTCCTACTCTTCCAGCTGCAGAACATCTGCCTCTGGAGGCAGCAGGCTGGTAGCTGGGGATAAACAACAAAGCTGAACGAGAATATTAATGTGTGGTTTCCCATGGCTAGCGTCAACTTAGGCAAAGAAAAATTGCCAGAGCCAAGCCACAACTGTGATGATTCAGCCTGTCAGGGACCACCTGCTGGCACCCCCTAACCTGGTAGCAATGATGCTTTCCACAGGGCCTGTGCTCTGCCACTGTGATTCAAGAACTGCTCAGGAGGAGGAGGAGGAGGCCACTCACTATTTGAGGACTAGAGGGAAAGCATGATATAAAGATGTCAAGCTACATAAAGCTCACTCCATTCTAGGCACATTTTGCAGCCATTCATTTATTCACAGCATTAAGAGCTTACATACCATTTCTAGTTTAATTTGCTGACTTCTGCCTACCACCGCTATCTGTCTGTGCTTTAGTCTGAGCTATCTAGATTGCATTGCCATGGTGAGATATTTCACTCTGCCAAATTCAGCTAAAGCCATGAACTATAAGCACATATATATATTTTTAAATTGCACCAGATTTGTACTAACTGTGGAAATTCTCAGTTTTACTGAGAAAACTATATTCAGTTCATTGAATTTCTGGATGGCAGTTACTAGGATCCCCAACAGATAGCTGAAGAACAACCTTTTTTATTATTATTATTTTTAAAATAAGGAGGTAAATTCAGCTGCATGAGCTAGACAGAAACTAAAATCTGGCTTATTTCAGAGGCTCCACCTTGAGAATTCCCCTGCAGGATATGGTCTGGCTACAAACAGGACCAATTCAGAGCCCGATAACAACACTGGATTAGAAAACATTACTGACTGTATATCTCATGCACACAGTAGTGTTAAAGTTGTGTAGGTTTGTTTGCTTGTTTTAAACCCAGCTACCTCATCTAGTCATCATCTGCCTTTCAAAATTCCTCAAGCTTTTCAATCCTCAATTGTTTCTTTGTCATACCAAGAAGAGTTTTTCTATTACTTTATACTTTTTTGTTTGTTTGTTTTTTGTAAAATTTAGCTCTGGTCAGCTTAGAAGCTTTTTCTGAAGTGCAGTTTAACAAAATTTCACAAGCTGCCAGGTCTTATGAACTCACCAAGGTCAAAATGTTTAATACAATTTTCTTCTTGAGAGACAATCCTGTGGTACATGATGATTATCATGGCTTAGCAGACAAAAGCAACCTGATAATCCAAGGTGCTTTATATTTAGGATTTTATTCAAGTTTTTAACATTTAAAATGCTTAGAAACACATTTAGCAGGGAAAAGAATTGCCACTTGCAAAATTACAGATGACAAGAAAAAAAAATTTAATCCACTACATTGTGCAATTACTACAAGACAGCAGTTAAAGATTCATGTCAATAGCAGCAATTGAACATCTTTTGCAAATAAAAGATAACATCAAAAATAGCCGATATTTTACCCTTATTACAGATAATGATACAGCAACTGCTACTGCTGAGCCGATCTGAGCAGCATATCGTAGATAATGAGGCCAATCTCCATGTTACCAGAACCTCAGTGTTACCTCATGTTAGAAGTATAGGAATGAGTAAGCATATTAATGTAGTCATGTATTTTTAAAACACACACTTTAAGCTTTCCCTGCGTCTAGCACTCCTTAAGGCAGTAATCCCTGCAGGGACTACTCTGACAGTTACTCCATGCATGGATGTTACTAGGCAACATTCACATCATCTTAAGCAGTTGGCCATGCTTGTGTAAGACCAAGCAAGAAAGGGTGACGCTGCACAACTGCAGGCAGAGCTGGATCCGGACACTTTGAATACAATGGAGTAGCCCAGCAATGTGACCATAAAGAGCTGTGTGGCTGCCACTTCGTGTATATTAGGTTGTACCACAGGAAGCATACAATTCTTTTAGTCTCTAACGTACATTTAATCTGGCAAAGTTTATACCTACTTGCACAAAAATGGTGACTGATCTTCACTGGCCTTGTCTGTTGTGAAATTTTCTTCTCTGCGCTGAGTACAACATGTCCCTCTTTTTAGGCTTCTTTTTCATAGCTGCAAAGAAGAGCAAGCAAATGAGATTCTGGGAAACTCAATGAAGGAGGTAAATATTTTTCTCAGAGCTTTTGCATCATTCTTGGGCACAGATATTTTATGACCAAATAAAGTAAGAGGTCCGTTCTCGTTAAGATGCAGTTTTGGAGAATTTAAGAGCAATTTTTACAGTCAGGAAGCAACCTGATGGCAAAGTAGCAGTAAGCTTGTAATGCTACTGTTAGAGGCACTTTATGTGAAAAGCATGGACAGCACAAAAAGGTTTTATAGCAAATTGTAAGTGCAGGGGATCCAGTGACCTCAGCAGACCCACATCCCCTTATATTTGCAACACTTGTCCCAACCAGACTTTCCAGGCCTGTATCTAGCTATGCATTTGCAGCATTTCCTAAATGAAGTCCAGCATTAGGCTGTACTTTCATTTTTCTACAAAGGAACCTGTTTAATTCAGTGAATCTATTTCTGTAAAGCGATCAACTGCATTGGGAAGATGTAGAGTATAGATCTATTTGCAAAAGTTGTTGTGGTTCAGATTTTTGAGTGTGCTCCGCTGTGAAGTCATGGTTCTAATTAATTTGGCAAAACATGCTTGAAAACTGATGTAAGCAATTGCTTATAACAGAAGTCTCCAACAAACATTTATGAAATTGTTAAATAAAAAAGGAACACTGAGTTTAGAAGTGTGCTCTTTATTCATTATATGAGCTCCTAGTAGCATGAATAAATTGGCAGTTTTAAGGCAGCCAATTTGAGGCTGTTTTACGTCAGTCACCCACCATCTTTTTTTCATTCTCCTAACCTACATGGTACCCATTTGTGGCTCACTGCATGACTCAAACCACAGCGAGTACACAAAATCGTGCACAAGTGCTCATGCAAGCACATTCTGCAATTATTTCATTCTTCTTTTCCCAGGAACGTTCTTGTGAGCAAAAGGCTGCATGGATAAATACCAATAAACAGTAAGTACAGTAAGATTCAAGGCTTTTCAGTTAGTTTTTTGTTTGTTGGTCTGTTTGTGCCATCCTTTACTCTTGCAGAAAAGTTGTGGCATTTTCCTATTTCTGCCACGCACGTTTTTATATCCAGTGCTAACAGAAGTGGCATCAGTTGCACAAAGCCAGGCACTAGTGCAAGCTGGAAGGCAGCTGGGCTGTGTCAGAGCCTAAGCTGGCAATCTTTGCAGCTCTTCTGATCCAGTTTTGGGATGACTAACACCAACCAACGATCCTGCCCTTTACACACTGTCAAAAGGGGAGGACTGTGGAAAGTGATTCCCACGGGATCAGGTTTTGTGTACATCTCCTGCCTTTTTTTTTTTTTTATCTGCAGTTTTCCATTAGCCTAGCTCATAATTTTACGAAATGTCACTCCAATTATCTTTGGTTTTGCAATTATGTAATTCCACTCCCCTTCCCACCCCAACTCCACTACTGCTAGGATTCAAGTATAAAGTCTAGAAACAGTTGTAGGCCTCTGGGCTCTATGGAACTGTATTCCCTTCTGTGGCAAAGTAACCAGCTGGGCTGTCAATTAAACAGATGGGGGGGGGAAACAAAAAAAGAGAGAAACCCAACTGCAGACAAGTAAAAGGTTCTAAATCTTCTCCTGTTGGCACAGCAGAACTACAACACAACACAAACTTGTCCAGGCTTGCTAGCTCCAGTAGGACTGGATACATAATACCCACTGTTAATGCTGTGCAGATTATCAAATCCATGAAAACAGTAGGATGCAATGTACTAAAAGAATATCTGTCATAACTCTGCCATACAGTAAAAAGTCAATGTCACATTCCTGCAAACTGTAGGTCTTCTGCAGGGCTCTATAAAGAAAAAAAACTCAATTGCATCAATTGTTTGTATACTGGAGCCTGATTTTTTTCCTGGGCTCACATCCTAGATGGAACTATGGCCTCATAACAGACTGATATCTCCTTCTACCGTAACTGTTAACTACAGTTTCAACAATTTTTATCTTCCTTTTTTTTTTTTTTTTTTTTTTTAAACAAAGTCATTACTAAATTATTACTTGCTATAGTTTCATTCACTTGGATTTCACTTTGTTTCCACAGCTCCCAGATCAATGAAATGCCAAGCACCTCCAAGTCAGAGCCAATTCCTGTGTTGTAAGAGAAGTGTTATTCAGGACACACAGAAGTCTCTTCAGAGCCTAACAGCATTTCAGATTTATCATAGAGACAGTCCTAAACTTATGGGTGTCTGCTCACAGAGTGCCTAAAAGAGGGCATCTTAGGCTGGGACTTCTGAACTACATCAGTGACTATTATTTCCTGAGCCAATCTGAGCAGCAAGCACACACACAACCCTAGTGAAGCTACCAAGTACGCTAAAATCTCACCTCCAGAATAGGATTTTTTAGGATTTCAGCCCATTTAAACATTTGGAATCATGTTCCAAACCTTTCGACCTAGCCATCCAATGTTTTTAATCCATCATCTTTGAAGAAACAGAGCAGGTAAGACTCACGGAGTCAAGATGGGAGTCCTACATGGTATTCACAAGGGCTACAAAACTAAATTCTAGATTGAAAAGAATTGGCAACCACTTCATGCCAAATTCATCACTAGCACAAGCAGATGTAATTTCCAAATTTATGCCAGCTTGCAGCCACTTATTCTGAGAACGTGACCTTTCTCGTTCCTGCTTCCCCCTGCCCCCCAGCCCCCTCTTGGTTTTGGCACACAGCCCAAGACTGCGTGCACCAGTTATGCAGTTATAATACTACAGTCTTAGTTTCCTGTAAGTGGTAAGGACAGCCAAAATGCACATCACAGGGCCATTACAAATAGTTAAATCTAGACAGCACTCCTAGAAAAAGAACAGATTGAAAATAACAGCAAAGAGCTAGATCTCACAAGACACAAAATGCTGAAAACTGAGGAATCAGACTTAGTTTGATGGAGAAGTCAGCGCAGAAGGCAGTACAGTTTCAACTATGCTTTCGCATCTGTTAATAGGAGTTCAAAATATATTACATTTTGGTCAAGCACAAGGTATTGGGCACACATGGATATATGTCAAACAGCAGGCTAAAGTTTAAAGAGGGATTCAGTTAACTATTACTGCACAGAGACTTCATTAACCCAAGGATGCCTCATCCAGATGTTTAGGTATCCAAAGGCTTAAAGTGTAAGCAAGCCAATAGGTCAGCAACACAGGCTTTTCTATTAATCTAATAGGGGATTTTAAAAGCTATGTGGATTAGCCAGGCCTGGCTGTCTGGTAACCATTTAAAGATTTTGCTGTCTCTTTTCATGCCAAGTCTCAGGTTTCTCCAGGACAAAACTGCTTAAAATAGCAATTTTAAACAAAGTTTTGAATAAAACATCCTTATGGATAATGTTTTGTTGCGGCTTGGAGGTCCATTTACAGTCTGCATCAAAACTCCTGTCTTATATCCCTTCACTTTCAGTTGAAGAAGGCTTTGACAGTCTCTCTTGCATTAAGTCACTTGTTTTTAGTTTTATACTCTAGCGGTTCAGTAAGATCTCTATGTCAAAGGACATTAGCACAAGACGTATCAGGTTAACAGCTCTGAAGACAAAAGACCTGGCTACAGAGAGCACCCGCCACAGGGGAGTAGAGGACCAGGCTTTCATCCTCCTCACCAGGATCCAGCTGGCAGATATAAATGTGGGCTTCAGCAACATGTTTCTCTGCATGCTATAATGGCAGCCGCTCTCAAAAGCTGTAGATATCTAACTTGCACATGCACAGAGCTGAACAAGCACAGAAGAAACAGCAATGAGAGGACAACAAGATTTAAAACACCATCCTAGAAACTTAAGGTCTTCTTGCTGTCATCTGCCCTTTGAATCATGCACAGAGGGTCACTCTAGATCCAGTTTAGGAGCTGGGATGTGGTATCTGGTAAACTCAGTTATGTAGGTTAAAGAATGAACAGTATATGAATGAGCATAACCTGCTAGGTACACGTGAATTCTTGAAGTTGGGCAGTGGCCACCAAACCCATTCGGCAAAAGCTAAATACCAAATTGCAGCCTATTGTTCCCTACATCATACCTGCAACACCAGGCCTTTGGTATGGAGGGAGCCTCAGCAGCTCGAACAACTGCAGAATAAACCATAAACAACCCATTTGCAGTGTTAATAGAAGGTTGGAGGGCAAAAAGAAATCACATCACGTATTCATTATGAACAGCTACTACACGTAGATAAAGGCTCAAGGCTAACGAACCATCCTGGGCTGTGTTCTTCATCAGGCTTCAGTTCTAAACTCTGCTGAAGTTACTATGGCGACGGGATTGTTAATCCACATGGGTTATATCCCCATTCCTGCTACTGATCACGTTTGACAAACCTAATAGGCTATCAATTTACGTGCAGTTGTCTCCTTCTTTGGGATATGAAGTGCCTTTTGCTGGGTTGCCGGGAATATATGGCTCTTTTCTTTTCATGTGCTGTTTAATTACAAAGATTTTAAACAGAACTTGAGCAAAGCGTTAAACTACAATTAAAAAGTAAATGGGGTCAGTAGTTTGTTGTTACTTTTCCCTGTTTTCTTCTTGAAGAGGCATCAGCGGGCAGGGCTTGTCTACACCTCCCAGGGACCTGCTGGCACTCCGGAGTCATGGGAGCTCGTGGCAGAAACAAGAATTCACAGTGCTCCCTGAGGCCTGGCTCCAGACCAACGTCAGTCACCAGCAGTTGCTCTAAAACAAGCGTGTTTCTTTAAAAATAAGAAGGTAGCGCTTGTCTTTTAGGGGATATTTTACAGCAAGAGTACTCCCTTTAAGGAATTATGGTTGTTTCTCCCCATTCAAGTGTTTTCACTGATTTCAAACTATGAGTGATTTTCAACTATTAGAGCTTACCAGTTGAATTCCAAAATAATGTAATCAGTTTCATAAAGCTGCTTAAATTAAAAGTGAAGTTAAATTGAAGCTTAGTCTTGGGGGAAAAAAAGCAAACCCAACAACAATATTTAGCAGCTTTGAATATTCAGCAGTCTTAAAATTAGAATTTCATATTTTTCCAATAATTAGTATTTGTAGCATAATTACAGTTTGCCTGTCATTTTAGTAATCCTTAAAGAGCTTAGCTGCAAGTAGAGAGCAGTTATCCAATGCACAAGAATATTTCTATCTAGTGGAAAACACTCAAAGTCCCTTCAGCTACAGGGTTTAGAGATCCCCATGGGCGTGGGGGAGAAGGGGAACATAGACATCACACACATCATTTCCAGACATTTAAAGCTTGTGAAGTGAATTATAATTTGAGATCATAGTCAAGTGCCACCAGAGAGGCTCCATCATTTGGGTCAGTAAACATTTGGTAATGTCATCATTCCAAAACTACTGTAGAAGTCTGAGTGTCCTCAGAGTCTGACTCTCAGCTCAGCTCAGACTTCAGAGAAAGCAATTTCATTTTCCAGTTCTACCACTTCACCCCAAACCTTTTTCTCAGGTACCATGTTGGCTTGGTACCAGCCATTCCCCCAGAGATAAAGTTTTCCCATCGATAGCCTCTGGACCCAGACAAAAGATTTCAGAATGGTCTCTTGAAACCCTGGCCCAGTCAGAGAAGTTATTGAAAAGCCATGCCTCCAACAAGCCTTGCCCCAGACATTGTATCACCTGGGAAATTTATGATATATGTCTACCTGCTGTTCACATATTCATTGAAGAGCCTCTTCAGAAGTTTGTACATGTTATGCCATCTCCTTATCTGGGTCACAAGTACAAAACATACTACCCTGACCTTTAATTTTGACAGAGAAGCCTCAAAGACATCCATGATTGACGTTAGACAACATAAGAGGAACACTTTGGTATGATTAGTTTTAAGATCACACACGAGACTTTTTCAGGCTGAAATCCACACTAAGAGGAGACTGTTTTCAGTAGCTATGTTTCTTAATGTTTTTCTGCACAAGTTCAAGCTACTGAACAGCTAAGTCATTCATTTAGCATATGAATAAGAGATATTTCTTAAAATACAGGGCTTTTCATGCAGGCCTTTTTATAGCTGTAGGGACCCATTGTGAAGTCTGTTCAGAACAGTAGTTTCTGGGACAGCTCTATTTGCACAGAGTGGAAACTCCACTAACCAATCCAAGGTTCAGCAGTTTTGTTCCTTCCTTGTCTGCTCTGGCTTTTTTAGTTCAGTGACTCTCCAATTTCAGCTACGATATCCTTCCAAAAGCAACATTTCTGTGCTCAGATTTTTGCATGCAGCATCAGTCATTTAAATACCAAAAATCAAGGACTTAAAATCACACTGCAAAACTGGAAAAAATGTTCCCCAGAACTAGGGATGGGTGAGGAGAATGATTCCTCATAAATATGTACAATTTGCAGATCAATTTTGTTATGCCAAGCACTAATTTGTGCTTTTATACTGTGATATTATTCTGTAGTTGCTAGCAAACTTAGCAAGATGATGCTTTAACCACCTGGTCAATTGCTTTGGAAAAATAATGACATTGATCATTTTAAATGGGCAGTAGACTAAATGGAGTACTTAGTCCTGACATAATTTGTGACATTTAAATCACGACAAATATTTTTGTCTGACATTGCCATTTCTCTCCCTGTCAATCTCCTTCTCCACATACAGCTGCAAGCATTTGATCCTTGAATGAAAAAGAAATCTAGGAGTTCAGGGCTCTGCAGAGCATCTCCTCAATCTGTAAAAAAATACTTGAGTCTGGTAACAGTAGAAACCATTGAACAGAAGGTCGTCTCTGTTACAAGGCAACTTTACCATCACAACAAGCTGGAGTTCATGCTGCATGACGAGTTTGCAAGTATTTTTTCTGGGAAAGGGAGATGGTTTTGAATACCAGTAACCAGTTAAAGTGTTCACAGTTCCAGCTATTTCTTCCCTCTGAAAAGGGAAAGGGGGTATCAAAAAATCCACAAGTGGTAGAGTTTTCCTAATAGAATTAAACACCTTTATGGGAAGTGTTAAACAGGGGAGAGAGAAAAAAAAAAAAAAAAAAAAGAGCAACTTGTTGGATTCCTGTTGCTCTTAAGTAGAGTCACGATTCTATGTGAGTTTCCTTAAACTGCAGTATATGAACAATGTTACGCATTTGCGTGTTATGTATATTGTTACGCAAGGTGCAACGTTAAAAAAACAGAGCACAAAGAACGCAGCAGCTCCCAGCATTTCAGACTATGTTATGCAAGCATAGAAATCAACATAGCAATGCTATTCAACCTTCAGCGCTTAGCCTCTTTTTCTGTGTTTCCTTCTAATTTCTTTTCCAGTTTTTGTCTTGCAATAACACTTATAAGGCAAAGCTTAAAGATAAAGGGAAACATAAGAAAGAGCAAGAACAAATTACCACTTAAGCTACTTCTCAAATATATTTTACACTCATGTTGGCCTGCAGAAGGGCAGTTCAGATGTATATACTGCCAGCCTGGTTTTGAACTCCTTTCAGGCAGTATATACAGACCACTGGAACACTCTTCCAGGAAGACCTTAAAACATCTGGTGATGACTTAGTGTCATTACCATGTGATGTACTACACTGAGTACTGCGATGCATCCTGCAGTCTTCTGCAACAGCCTTTCCCTGCAAAAATGTAAAAATTCTCCAACACACATGCGCGACTTCTTCCCAAGCAGCTCACGAGAAGCTTCAGTCTCTCATTCTCTGCATTGGCACTACGCATTGCAGAGTATTGTCTCAACTGCCTGGAGGAGCATTATCTTCTGGCAGAATGCAAATGAACAAATGGTTTGGAAGTCTGTGTAGAAAAGAAGGAACCAAACTCTATAAAGTCAGTAGCGCAGGCTATCAGGTTTCCAGGAAGCAGCAGAGAACCCTCTGGCTTCATGCCCCGTAAAGCACTGTGCTACCGAACAAACCAGTTACTGACAGAGAAGCAAACAGCAGAGAAGTAGCCACCTGAGGAACCCATGGCTTCAGGTCCTGCTGAGCCTGGGCAAGTTTTCTGTGCTGTCCATTGCAGAACATGAATGACAGAGTGACACTGGCACCACCTTCTGCTGCTAAGAAATATTTGCTGTAAACGGTGAGGTGATCCTGTAACTTCAATCTTTCTCATTTTTATTGGTTTGTTAACTGCCTTTTTGGGCAAAATCTTTGTTGTTTAATTAACAGAGCCTGTTAGAGGATAATTGCTACACCCACCTCTTCTCTAACAATAAGCAGTTTTCAGAGTTTATACAACAAACAGTAATTACATCAACCAAGCCAGACATTCCCCATTTACATCTGTTAGGAGCCCACAGAGAAGATTAATTTTATTTTATTTTATTTTTTATTTTTGACAAGCAGGTGAGTATCATTGCCATCACTTAATACTACTTACCAGTCATCAAGAGAAAGGATTTTGTTTATCATTGTCTGTAATCTACAGTCCTGGATTAAAACTCCCATTAGGTAGTGGTTAATGGACACCAGATTTACAAGAACACAGGGCTGGGAACTATGTATTCAGATCAATGCTCAAGTCATGCCATGAGTCCCACATGTCCCACAGCTGGGAGACAAAAGAGAATGGGACAAGGACTAAACACATGCAGGGAAAAGCCAGAAACAGACTGAGCTTGGCTAACAAGAGAGAGTTCTGCTATCTGTTGTCTTCTGATTTCTTCTACCAGCAGCAAAGCTTTCCTTGTTTTCTGAAAGTCATCGTCCATAACTCCCTTAAGAGGATGCTTTTAAAAGGTGAGTAAAACAAGAAAACCATCTTCTTTCTGCTTGTATGTTATCTCATGGAAGCAGTCTGCATGCAAGTCTTCCACGTGGTAGGAAGCAGCAAACAGCCTATTGGGCCACAGCATTTGTTTATTTATTTATTTAGCAAATGTATCATGCAAAACCTTATGACCTTCATCAGATACAGATCACTATCAAGGGGATCTCTGACTCTGCTGGTTGTCTATTATTCCAGCCAGGTTAACTCCTGGCCTTGCTGTAAGCCAGCATACCAAAATGCCATTCTGTATCTGTCAAGCATGCAAGATGTTCCCCACTACCACTGCACTGCCTATTTTAATCTGAACTGGGAAGGGAGAAAGAATTATTGCAGAGTTTGGCACTGTAATCAGTTGTACTAACAATATTTCTAAGGTCATAGCTAGATAGGTTTTAGGTAAAAGATTATTAAAATAGTATCTGGACATTTGGGAGCTGGGGGTAGGGGTAGTGGTGGAGAAGGGCAGAAATGAAAAAGTGATTGGGGATGAATGAGACAATTCATCAACTTAGCAATAGACTTCAGGACTCTAGGGAAAAAAATAAATATATATATACACATATGAATAAGAATTCTCTTCAACTGTTTAATTCACTACAAGAGAATAACCCCACTTCTCATCTGAAAAGAATAAGAAGTTCCATCTCAAGACAGCTCAAAACTGGATGCTTTAAATCTGAGCCCTTGCTAGGAATGGACTCAACTCAGAGAGCTCCTGCGTAGGAATTTTCTGGCTTGTGCCTATTTTGGAAAATATTCTCCATTGCCAAAAGAGAAAGGTCAACCCCAAATACCACAAACTCCATTGCAGGGTTAAACAATATGACCTTTCACATGCCTATCACAAACCATCTTCTCTGTCTTTCAGGTCACCTATATTTACTGATTGAATATTCTATTCAAGTACTTTTGACAAATTTAGGGCTCATGACTTAAACTGAACTTTACTGGTACTCACCCTAAGGGGAAATTAAATGAGGAATGAAGAGAAGGACTAGATACTAAGTTTATACCCTCACGTCTTCTATGGTGCACTTATTTAGTAATTTTCCATTCTGCGGCAATTGCTTTGATTTTCTGAACAATTTTGTGCTCAGCAGAACACACCTAACTGCATAGCTCCTGCCAGTATGCCCAACCAGCTTTGCAGCAACTACTGCTATTTATATGGAAGGCATCCCATATCGCCCTGTAAGTGACTCAGACCCTTTTCAGACAGGTATCATGACAGAAAACATTTATCCAATTTCCTCTCCAGGCAGTTATTTCAGCACACAGACAATTGCTCCAAAAATTTCTGGGCATGGAGGGGTCAGGTACAGAATCAGCTATGTATAGTTTCATTGTATAATATTCTATTAATATCAGATTATTTTTCCAAAAATGCTACTGAATTGATTCTCAGAAGAACTCTTATGAATAAATTCTGAACCAGCAGACATAGAGAACCTATGTGCCAGATTTGCCCCTTTCAGTCATATTTTAAACTTAACAAACGGAATCCAAAATTCCATCTGGTCTCCAAGTTAAAAAAGTTCCAAAAGACACAAATCCAAGTTGCCCAAGAGCTATAGTGTATAAAAATAGTGTTGTTTTTTTTTTTTTTTTTTTTTTTTTTTCCCTCCTCTCTCAGCTGGAGATGGTGTTGAGCTACTTTAATTGGATCAGTTATCTTTCAGATTAACATATAATGCCAGATCTACCTAATGTCAAAACAGAACTGTATATGGAACTGTATATTCCATGTAACCCTCAGTTATTTTTGGAAGAGTTTTAGCTCATACCAGTAGAAATTGCATTTCCAGAACAGTAAACTTGAGCTAGATTTTTTTTTTTTTTTTGACTTGCTAATGCAACAGAGTACTCTGTGATGAAACACACAATAGAGGAAACATCCTTCAAAATAATATTGGCTGGAAAAACAATCAAACAAACAACAAACAAACCACACCATAACAGTATTGAGCTGATGTCAATAATAGCAAGAAATAGTGCTTTGCTTTACACCAAGGGCTCAGTTAGGATATGTTCCCTGCAAGTATCAGCTCTGACCGTGCTCCGTGGCTTGAATAATGAGCCAGTGGCCAATGACTTCGGTTCATTTTATTGATAACAGCATTGATACTATGCTTAAGGGTTATGAGTGGCCCTCAAAGCCTTATGAGCTGAAAAGTCACTATCCTAAAGAGCTTATAATTATGCATGTGACGGGAAGATAGGAAATACAGACCTATGGTTACAAGATGATCAAGAGAAGTTTGTGGTAAAATACAGGTATTTAAACCAACACCATTGTTCAAGTGATTTTGACAGACCCTTACCATCTCCAGTCCAACAGTAACTGGGAAAAAGCAGCCCATCTAGAGCTGACAAAGCAAACAGCATTGAGGGTAACACAGTTAGCTAATAATAAGCATCAGAGACAGCTCCTGCAACCATGCTTTAAAGGAATGGGAAGACAATTCAGCCTAACTTCAAGTCCCCAAACCCTTTTTCTTGCAAGCATAAGATTATGACTAAAGGAAATAAATGGCTGGTTTACAAGCCTGCGGGAAACCCACAATAATTCTTTGAAGAACTGTAAACACAGTGCTTTCCTGAATAAAGAAGTTGATTGATAGAGGCAGAATTTTCCGAGGAGCAGCAAGAATTCAAAAGAGGAATTAGAAAGTAGATATGTTAAGACCAACTTCGTATTTCTTAGCTGCGGTGAGGATTTTAGTACGCCACCATCTTACAGCTTTGTGTGCTTCCTTCTTCACAGATTCTTTTTCTTACATTTGAAAGATTCCTGACAGCAATGGAATCTGGATCTTGCTGTTCATCCAGAGCCAGAGACACAGGCGATATTAGTTACAAGTTCTTTCATCTCTTTTCTTACCCTTTTGCTCTGGCCTCCCAATAGAGCTTTTCTCACCTGATATATTCAGAAATTTTACAGACAATCCCCAGAACGCTTCAGTTCTCACATTTTAACATTAGTATCACCCCACCCCTCCATTTAGACTGGACACATTTCATCCAATTCCTGACTTGTTCCTAGCCCCCAGCTCTCTGGAAAACACTTGGGTCCTTCTCCATCTCAAGAAGGCAGACGGCCTGCTAGAAAGCCAAACTACAGTACACATCTTCAAATCATTGGTATCAGATATGCTGAGTTGATACAAAATCCTACTTTTCTACTATCACTTGTGTGTTCTCCACTGTAAATGCCCTTCCGTGTTGATCTTTGTATCAAATGCCCACTCAACAAACATGAGGATCATTGAGTTGACTGGTGGTCTCAAACATCTGATGATACTTCCAAGATCTGTCCTAAAAAATCAAACCTATATTTGTCAATAAACAGCATAGTCTTGCACACAGAAAGCACAGCTTATAAGGTTCTCTATATGCTGCAGATCAAAACTCCCAGCTCCTCTGGCTCAGTGTTGTTTGCCAGCTCTGCCTTACTGCTATCTGGTGCAAGTATCCCTTCTTGTGGGATCTTGACAGTGCCACACACCATGGTGTTACACAGGGTTTTGCAGAAGTGATTAGATGCCACTCCCTTGACCTCCCAAAACAGCAGGAAGGCAGCCAGAGTTCATCAAAGTGGAGGCCAAGGCTGGCCTCCTTAGGGAGTTGAAAACATCAAGATCACCTATGGGAAATGCTTTGAATGCCTGCATGCTCAGGTTGCATAACACGCTGGGGAGTGCTCTCCTGGAATTGGTTCCCTCCCTCCGAGCACAGGAGAACCACCCCAAGATGTTTGGGTTGAGGGTGGATCTGTCAATTCTTCAGATGCTCATGGAGTCAGTCCTTAAGCCACAGCCCTTTATTTGAAAGGGGAACAGATGGCATACTCAGGAGCTTGTTATTTCATGTTAGTTTTGGTTCTTCATCTAACATTTTTTTATTCCTTCAGGAAGACACCTTCATGGTGCAGAGTATCTTCCCAACGCTTCCAATGGCCTGGAAGGAATTGCAAGTATTTATTAATGGAGAAAAAGGTACTGGCCTAGAAACCCAAACTGACTAAATGTGGTAGTTCTTATTTACTTGCTATGTGTTTACAGCTGTCAGAGGCAAGGAATCCCAACAAAGAAGGTCACTTTCCCACATGAAGTCCTGAGAACAACTACAAAACAAAGCCATCAACTTTCATCTAGTCAGACTCGGTCATATGGAGAGGCAGTTGGAGAGCTGATACACAACCTTCTTTTTCTCCCAATACAGCTCAACATTGACCCGACGTC
The DNA here is from genome assembly GCF_964211825.1 of Aythya ferina. Classification (NCBI taxonomy): domain Eukaryota; kingdom Metazoa; phylum Chordata; class Aves; order Anseriformes; family Anatidae; genus Aythya; species Aythya ferina. The sequence goes on along the minus strand of NC_140302.1, from coordinate 16,894,767 downwards.
CCACCTCATGAGGCCACTTACACCATAAGGGGAGGTAAACTTTCATTTATTGCTGTAGGACAGAAATACCACTAAACCCATCAGCAAAACCAAGCACAGGAAACTTCAGCTAAAACAGAGGATGCAACACAAATAATGCCATTTAAAACAAACAAACAAAAACAACAACAACAAAAAACAAATACTTCCAAATCATCCTAAGTAAGAAAGAGTTTTTTTATTCAATGCTATACCATCAGCTGACTTACCCTGATGTCATATTCAGGCAGGTGGAGGTATGAAGCTTTTAATAAAAACAATCGTGTAATTTTCTATAGAAAACACTTTTACGTTTCTCACTAGTATAGTGTCCAAAGAACACATTCAGAAGCCTGATCAATGCTTTAGAAGACTCAGAAGAGTAAGTCCAGCTTTAAAAAGAAAGGTTTATCTGGAAACAGAATACTTCAGAAGTAATGCTTTGAGGACTTTCAAGTGCAGCTCGTTGTCATACATGGGAAAAGTCTTGGATCAATCAAAAACAGTTGAAATTCTGTTATTAGCTGGATCAAAATCAGCTGCCAGAGCTCTAAGGACTTCACTACCCCAAAACATGTTGTCCTCCACTTACAGGAGGGTTGTAAATCACAAAGATGTGATAAATTGCATAAACATGATCAGAAAAAAATGCTTACAGGAACATTTGCTATTTATCTTCTTTAACTGAGGAACAAATTGGTCTCATCTGTGTCATACTAGACTTTCAGAAGCATACCCTAATTTGCTAGGAGCTGCAAGAGCAAAGCAGCCGTTGTGTTTCTTAATTCATCTGTGTCCTTGCCCTTCTCACTTCCAACCCACACAACAACAACAAAAGGAAGCAGAAAAGGATCACAGAGCCCTGGTATAAGGTCCCAAGTAAGCGGTATTGTTGCATCCATTTCCTTTCTAGTTGCCAGTGCACTTATCTGTGCTAAATTATGAGCCAATTTCAAGTCCAAGAAAACTGAGAAACCCAAGCTAAATTGTGAGACAATCTCAGACCCAAGAAAACTGAGAAACCCAAGCACATCTTCAAGTAAGATCACATTAATGACATAGAGGACACTGGTAGAGCTGGAGTCATCCCTATTCTGCTCAGCTGTTTTGTGCTGCTCAGCACCTCATTGTGTAAGAAGCAAACAGGTGACTTCAGTCAGCAGCTGCCATTTCCAAGGGGGCATGTAAAATTTTCTGATTTTCACATTGCTGCAAGCAGTGGTTCTATTCTGAACTTGTATACGCATGAGCTAAGATTTCCTATGTGCCAGAAACACTGCAAGTTGACAGTGCTCAAGAATAAATACTGCTTGTACTCCGGTTTTGTACAGCAGCAGTAAGTGCTTGGAGAATTGCGAATGTCTTTTTCATGGTAGCACTCAAAACTGCCTGAAACACACCAAAGAAGTTAATCTCAGCAATTTAGTTGCTTTTTTTTTTTTTTTTTTTTTTTTGAATTGAAATATTGCACAAGGTCAGAGAGGAACTGGAGGAAAAACATGTGCATCCCATTACAGAGAATAACATGCCTGCTCCTTGAGACATTTTTTTTTCCCCCCATGGCATTTTCTATTCCATGAGCAGCATTTCTTTCTTGTTGTGACTTTGTCTACCCTGAAAGAGAGACAGCTGGTTTCAGATTATGTTAAGTCCCTCTCTGAAGATAAAGTTCTTTGTAGTTACCCCAAAGCAACCACATCTAGCTTCTGCTAGATGGAACCTGAATGGCTAATTTACGTATTAGACCCAGCACTGTTAAATGAAGAGCCTTAGCCAAACTTGTAGGAGTTCTTTAATATCAGGTATCAGAGGTTTATTCCCACTTCCACGGGAACTGAACAATTCTTAGTATATCATCTGTCAATTGCTGCACCCTGTGGCATGTTGCTACGCTTTCATTAACTCGAAGCTGAAGCCAATACTCCAGTTTTTACCACAAACCACTAAGGTTTTTTAAACATAGGACAGAGAAAACCTCTTCTACCAGACCTCACAAGATCTGGACCAGTGAGCAAATCAAAGTTCAAACATCCCCCAACAGCAGCCCTAGCCAAGCCATACAAACCAAGCAGTCTGCAGTGCAGCAATCTTGTTCAAGATGTGCCCAAATTGACCCCTAGGAAACACAGGGAACAAGAGTTTTCTGGCAGGGCTCTTTCCTCAGATGCACTCTTGGTAACCCAGCACTGCTACATACTTACTACAGACTTACAGGAGAGTCAGATGCTCTTAGTCAAGCTGAGCTTTTCAGCATATTGCCCTGGGTCCTGACTTCCCGAGAACTTTGCCAGCTTATGCCACCTCATTAGAGTACTATCAGGATATTAATTTACCCAGATTGCAAAAGCCCCAGCTCAGTGCCTTTGGGACCCCCTTTGCCCAACAAAAGCTACTGGAGACAATGTGAGCCAGCACCTTCTGAAGGACATCTCCTGTTCACGATGAGTACTGCTTGGCCACTAATCGCTTTTTGGTTGTATCCTGTCAGGGCACAGCATGCTTCTGCCAAAGTGTACACTGGCTATTTTTAAGTGCAAATGACTCCCATTTTGAAGCAATCCATGTCTTTCTCCCACCACCATTCTCCTCTGTGATTCTGGAGTTACAGTTATGGAAGATTACCTTAGATTCGGACATGCTGGAGTTTATATAAAGGAGCATTAATCACATTGTACGATTTCCATGGGCAAAGCCTTCACAGGAGCAGCCAAGGCAAAGCTCCTTCTGAATTTTGTCTGAGGAAGAAACCTGGTGCCAAAGCTAGTCTAAATAAATAGAGCCACACATACAAAAAAAGACCTGCTTCTTTGAATGTAGATGTTTTTGAACAGGGTTGGTATCCTTGCCACTTGCCCTTCTTTCCTTACCACTCCTCTTCCCCTCAAACTCCAGAAAACATCAATTTCACAAGTCACCCTGCTATCAGTTACACCAGACAGAAGACCTCTTCCAGCATACCCCAAAGTCAGCGAGATAAGAATCTGCCCCAGCCTCTGTTGCAGCACAAAGCACAACTAGCATATATTTAGCTTTCGCCTTGAGCGCTGACACTTGCTATTTCTTAACTCGAACAAAGCTATCTAGAGTGACTGCCTGTTTCCAGAAGAGCAGCAATCAGCTGCTTAGATCCTGGTGAGATCTGTGCCTCCAGTCTGAATAGTTCTGGTTATTGGTCAAATATCTCTGTGCCCCAGGAAAGCTGTTCAGCTTGGTTGTCCTCACCTCTCCTCACTTTCAGGACCTGGTAAATGACCAAGTCCTTATGCTGCAGTTTCAGAGAAACTGTCCTAGAATAGCACCATCAGGCTGTATTTCCACAACAACCCAAACCAATCCAGCTGCTGGCCACTACAGTCCTGCTCTGTCCTTGCCTCAGAGTCCCAAACCCCTACGTTGCACTAAGAAAAAACACACCAAGAAAGTTAATATGTTTCTCACCAGATCTGAGCACAAAGACAGCATCCTATGAGGACTGACAAGGCCAGAACCAGCAAATGGGAAGGAAAGGAGAGCTGTGTAGCCAATTAGATCAATCTCAATTATCAAAGTAGCACAGCTTTCACAATTCTTTAATCTCATCTGTTTATGTTTATTATTATTATTATTATTATTATTATTATTATCATTATCATTATCATTATCATTATCATTATTATTATTATTACAAGCTCCAGTGTTAGATGTGTTATGAAAAGCAGGAATGGAAAGCCACAGGAGAACCTCTTGATGCAAAGAGTTCCCACTATTCAAGCTAGACAGAGTCCATTAGGAAAGGATGACATTGGACTCCTTGGCTGTCACGTACAGAAGGCCTGTTGGTGACTACAGCAAGAACTGGGTTCAGCCCTAGAAGCTGAAGTGAGGTGGCAAGCAGACCAGAGAAGTCTTGTAGCTGGCAGAGCAGTGGGACAGAAGAGATGAAGCTTGCCCACACAGTAAATCAGGAGCAGAACTGGCCGGCTGTCCTCCCCATTCTTTCAACAACTTTAGCTGTTCAGTCTAGTGCTCTCTAGGCTAAGCATCTGCTGGGGCTTATTTTGGCTCAGCTTCAGGACTGCTGTTTTCCTGGGAAGGTATTTAGCCAAATGAAATAGCAACCTTTTGGCTCCAGAGCTTGTGAGCAGATATTTAAAATATTGTTTTTGTCAAGGACGACTTCTTTTGATGGGCTGCAAAAGAGCCAAATTCAACTTGAGACATTATTACAGTCCCTGGAAGCCCTGGTTCACATTTGATTAAAGGACAGTATATTTCTCCCTAACTGGAGCAGTCTTGGGACCTTTCAAAAGTTCTACCCAAAACCCAGATGATTTCCCCCTGCGGTGACAGCAGCTGGACATAGCACCTAAAACAATTAAGAGCCATGTTGTGTTTGCATAGCATATGTCTTGTAATTTGCCTTCAGCTGACAAAACAAATGCATTGAACAACAATTAAATCACTCAAATCAGTACTGCTATGAACCCATGGTCAGAATTAAGTTTTAGAAAAGGCCTACTGTTGCACAGGAAACATAATTCTAGTTCCTACGCTGTACAAAGATGATAAACACTGAACACTAACTTAAGTAAAATTGGAAGAGCTCTGTTCTGGCATCCACAGGCACCCAGGGGTAACAGGCACACCAAGGGAAAGCTTTGCTAACTTGCCGTGGCCAACCATCAACAGCTCTGCCAGTCTTAACCAACAACGTCCATATTTCTGTGAGCCTACCTGTAAGAAAGTACACGGCTCCCACAGACACGAAGAAGTTTGTTCCATACACACCCTTTTTGTCCAGAGCCCCCAGACTCGCTGTAGATGGTGTATGATGGATCACCTGGCAGCTGTGCTAGCTGAGCAAGTTAGCCTGGGCACGCTATGTAAGAGCTGCCTGAGCACAGAAATTAAGTGGCCCTGCTGAGAAGAGTGTATTAACCCAAAGGGGCTGCTCTGCTGATATGGCCTTAGGGCTTCTTGCACTTCCACTGGATTTGCCATGCATTGGTCTAACTGCATATGTATGTTGGTGTGTTAATTGTTTTTTTCTTCTTGACAGTGATACAGTGATCCTATATTGCCATCAGCTTTCAACATATCAAATATCCTTTCAAAGCTTTCAAATATCCTAACTAAAACTCCCCAAAACTCTGAAAGGGGTTTTAAAATCTGAAGAAGCATGTGAAAGTTTTTGCGTATTGACAAAGCAATAGTTATTTGATACAATGTGCATTATTTTCTTTGCAATGGTGAGAATTAAAAACATAAAAAATCTAAAAGCTAATATTATCACTTACTTTAGCATTCCTGTAACCTTTCAAAAGGAAAAAATATATATATATAAAGAAAAAAGAAAAGAAGCAAACCCCAGAAACAAAACCAAGCAAATATTGCGAGACTCACAACAAAGCCATGTGTTTGGCCCCACAGGTCTGGTGGCAATACTGTGGCATTGCACCTTAAACAAAAGGAGTTCAGGTCTCAGAACAGCCATGGACAGAACTGCACATGCTTCAGGGGTTTTCATGCCCAGAGGCTGCTACAAGCTACATTAAGGATTCCCTGTCTGCCCCCTAAAGGCACAAGTACACTCAGGCAAACCACTGACTTCCTTATTTCCATCTGTACTGCAAACCCTTTGGAGCCATATATCCTTTTGTGCCTGTGGAGCTCCAGGTGAGTAGATGATCATCCAGATCCCAGACTCAAGAGGCTACTGAACATTTAAGGTTCCACAACCCAAATTCTGTTTGCAAAACAAATCTCTTGCAAAGTCCCTCTAGGCTCATAAGCATAGTTCTGTTTCCAGTAACATGTTTCTATTTAACATGTTTTCTGCATTAAAAATATAATCCTTTGATAACTTTGGGAATATTTGGAAAAGATTAAATATATATATTAAAAAAAATAAATAAATCCAGAAAGTGGTTGGGCATCCCTGGAGTTGATTGTTTATATGAAAAACTATGGAACAAATAAAGGGCCAAAATAGCCATGGCAATAATTCCCAGTGCTCATTCAAATAAATTAAAAGCAGGCCAGGAAGCTGCATCTAAATGTGTTTTCAATTGATCTTTGTTCTTTACTGTGTTTAATGGTCAGCTGTTTAAGAAACCCTCTGGGGGTTGGTTTCAAACTGAGAAACGGCAAACTACCACAGAGAGCGAGATGCTTTTCTTTTCAAGAGACTGAATTTAAACACTGATGAAAGGTTGCAGACTGCCAGTCTCCGAAGTGCTTTAAAGAAGAAATGTTGCAGAGAAGCTTTTTTCACTCCCTTTATTTATCTAGAGTACTCATACATCTCCCAGAACAGAATATCTGAGCTTCTAACAAACTAAAAAAATTATCTCCACAATTCTCCTGCAAGGCAAGGTGGTGCTGTGATCCATATCTTCTGATGCAGACAGACTCCAGGCTACATTCAAATGACCAATATTTCCATCCGTGCCCCTAAGCATAGTTTTTCCTACACGCTAGGTATCTCTGAAGGTGATGTCAGCCAATACAGGACTGTACTGGCTGACAGGGACTGAGTGCAGAGACTGAGGAAAAATCTGACTCAGTTCCACTGAACATAACATATGTCTGACCTCTACTTCTCTGAGAGCTTCTGTTTCCTTGTCCAGTGTTCCAGACTTTCATTTGCTGGAGAGATGCTGTACTACCTTCAAAACTAGTCTTTAGCATTACTTCTTATTTTTCTAATCACTCATTCAATTGTTTAAAATATAAGCGAAGGAAACAACAACATTGAAACAAACAAAACCCTTCCTGCAAAAGTAGATAATTAATAGAGATAATACTTTTTTATAATACTTTTTTTTTTTTTTTTGAACTGTATTTTACAGACATTTGAAGCCATAGCAGCAGGCTTGCTCAGAATGAGAAAGAATGCATAAATGAACTGGAATATGGTGATCAGAGTGCAGAAGCAAGAACAGGAAAGCAAGCTGTTAGCACAGCCTCCCACTCTTTCCCAAATATTCAGAACGCAGCTGCCCTCCTGCAGGCCAGCACTAGCTGGCCTAGGGTCTATGCTATCCCAGTACTTTGTCTCATGCTGGAATCTTCTTTTCACAGGTTAGGAATGCGTTCCGACAGTTTGTATGAAGCAGGTCAATTGGATGCTTACGTCAGACATGTGGGCTCTGCAGACTCTCCATACAACCAACACTCAGGAAGACAACTGCCTTCAGAGGGCAACTGAGAGCATCTACGTTAGACTGCAGCAAGGTGCTCAAATCACCTGCTGAGGGTACTTATTTTACCACGGGCTACAGAGTGAATATTTGGAGTCCAAGCTCCAGATATGGGCAGTCATCTAAAAAACAGATAAACTGTGGAAATATTCCATGGTATGCCCCTTGGCCTAAAGTTACCAGAAAAGTATCTCCTAGCAACTTTTTGGCTACCCAATTTTCAAAATGTCATGTGAGATATAAGAGGAATGAATATTAAACAGTACTTCTCAAGGCTGCAAAACCTATATGCTCCTACCATTCAGAGCCCTTGGGAGACACCTTATGAAGAAGTCAAAACAATGCCTTTTTCTGGGTAGGCCTCTCCTACCATTCAAAAATCTTTTGTTTCAGAACTGAAGAAGGGATTTATCTCTCAGATTTGCTAAAAAGGGACAAGCAATTGTAAATGCAAAAGGCTGGTCCTTCAGATAACATGTACTTACTAAATTGGACCATTCTGTTAAGAGGCTCCATAAAATATCCCAAGGCATATACACATGAAATGTATGATCCTGGAAACACATTTTAAAGTGGGGAAATATATTTAGATTTGGTATGGAAAAATTCTACCAACAAAAGGATCTGGGAGAGAAGTTTTATAGCATTTTTTAAGAGAGACAGAATCCACTGCAGATTTGAGAAGGCAGAGAATGAAAAGGACAGATTTCTAGACAGAGCTCGCTAAGGGATGACGGGGCATGGAGAGGGATGTCTCATAAATTCTGCCATTGGCAGAGGGCAGCCTTGCTGGCAGCTCTGGAAACAAATGACCGGGCTGGTATTTCAGTGATGGATCAGCTCTTGTGATTTATTCCAATGAAAAAAAAAAAATAATAAAAAAAAATATGCAGAGGGATGTAATCCAGAGTATTAAATGGCAAATATTTGAGAGAATTAGAACAGAAAATCCCCAGAACACTTAAAACCCACCCTGGAAATGATGAAGTTTTCAGGTCAAATTACACTGGGTGTACAAAATCAGCTGTGAAGTTGTATCTGCAAACAAAACCTCTCACTTTTCAGAACGGGCCTGGATATCTCACCAGAACAGCCTAATTACTCATGTTCATGTACTCCTCTACCTGCCACAGGAACTCAGGTTGAACAGAGAGGTAGAGGCTTGGGATTCTGCTGGAGTATCGAGCAGCTTGGAATTAGCTCTTCGTGCGGATCAGTCCAACCAGCCCTGTGCAGCTCTCTCAGCCAGTGCTGAATCTTGCTTTCTGATGCAGAAAGGCAGATTAGCAAACAGATTATAGAAGGAGAATTTATATGCCAGTGCTTGGGGCATTTCAGATCCAGACTGATTGGCTGGGACAGCATTTAGCAAAAGCAGCCCTTGCAAATACTGTAGCACAGCCCCAGCTTTCCTGATGAACAGGATTGATATAAAATACAATCATATTTTGCTGCTATATCTGAGGTCTCAGCAGCATGAACTCACCTCATCTAAAGAATTACTTCTGTTTATTATTAGAAAACAGCACAGACAGCTACTTTCCTCCTCCCCCCTAGGCTAGTGGAACGCTTCCTCCCTTTCCAAAGTTCAGTCTCTGGGTCAGGAAATGCACTCTCCAGCTTCCTCTCGAAGCTGTCTCCTCAAAGAGCAAGGGCTTTCCTGTCTTTTCTCTGAAGACTGTCTGTGGGTGTCTTATAAGCAAACTTAGCCAGTCGAATATCATCAGTCAGTATGACAGAAGTGGAAAACTGAGATATAAATGTTAAATGACTTCCCCAAAGTCAGAGGCAGAGATAGGAGCAGAATAACACTATCTAACTGTTATCAAATGCTACATCAGAAGAGCTAAGATACTGCCCAAAGCATGCTTCTGCCACTGCTCCAGCTATATGGACAACTTGCTCTTACCCAAGATGCCAGTGACAGAAACTCAATGGGCCCTCCTGTCTCCCAAGCTCCTATATAGTAACTGTCCCCTAGATTTTACTGCCTCAGCTCCCATTTCTGTATGCAAATGATTATCTTCTCACCTTCTCCCTCATTGCCCCCATGTTTATCATGATGCAACTGCTTTATGCTAAAATAAAAAAAAAAAAAAGGAACCAGACAACACTGTCAGACATTAATGGTGTAAAAATCACATCAGAGTTTGCAAACAAAATCCTTGGAGTTCACAAAATAGCAAGATTTTTGCCATTCCATCTCCAGGCAGTCTTCCCTACCCCATGAAATGCAATTCAGATTTTCCAGTCTAGTTATTTCACCTCATATGCAGGTTCCACCTCAAGGCACCAAGGCAGAAGCCGTGCTGAGTGACGCCGTTCGCAGCACCAGTCCCAAGGGCCCGGCTCAGGGCCTATGGGGTCACGTATGATTTTGGTCTGGGCTCCAGTGAACAGAAAGTGGTGACTTTGACCCAAGCTGTAAATGACACCAAGGAAAGGACATGCTTGCTCATAAGAGAAGCAAAGCTGAGCTGTAAAATTATTTGGTAAAACCAAGAGACTGGAGGGAAGAGATTACATTTTCCCACAAACAGCACACCAATGCATTAACTGTTACAAGTGTGAAAAATGTTTAATATTTGAAATCTGCCTGTACAAGGACTTCCATGCGTATCTGCAATCGGTGACATTACATTTCACTCTATTTGGCTGTCAGTAGGTACACAAGGACACGGCACTGCTCTGTTACAAACATGATCAAGCCAAGCACAGTAGCAGCAAGTTAGCAGCCGAAAGGGCCCTGTGTTGAAGGCTGCCTGCCTCACACAGGGCGATTACACCACGAGGATGGTAGCGCTGCCACACTTCTGTCCTGCGTTACACAGGAAAAAAAGAAAAGCCAGGAGTCACATCTAGGTTTTCTTTGCTTCTCACTGCAGGGGGTAGGCAAGAGGAATGTAATGTAATATCATGACACGAGTTTGATCTTGCAAAGCAGTGTGTGTAACTGCCTTGAGAGGTCAGTGCGAGCACATTCTTTCTTAGTTTTAAGCCCAAGCAGTAGATAGCATGCCTCTGACCTGAAACCTGACTCTGAGCATGATTTCAGTCAAAAGCAGAAACTAATCACAGTCATAGATCATCCAGATGCTGGAATGTCCTGAAGCAGCTGGAGAGTCTGTGTTTTCACCAAGGGCCCCAAATACCTTTCATTACCATTTATTTCAGTTAAATTGGGGGTTGTACAGCACGTCTCAGGCTTGTACCGCTATGTCATCCATACCTACAGCTCCATGTGCCATTTTTCTGTGAAACACCACAGAAACATTAATTTCACCTCAGTTAATTCTACCTCATGATCCTACCTTAATTTTATAAACTGAAGAAAGAAACTGGCATGGCACAGAAATGTCTACAATAAATATGAGAGGCAAAAGTGCCATGCACAAACTTCTACTCACACAACTCGCTTCAAAGCAGGCCGAGTTAAGTCACTGATTAATCAGAGTTAAGTTTTTACAAAGGTGGTGGTTTAGGTGTCTGTGGATGACAAAACAGCACCTGCCAGCAATGATGGGCACGGCCAGCTGCCAGCAGGGTGCAGGGGTACACCACTGAGCCTCACCTTCCCCAAATGCGAGCTCCTCTTCCCTGCCCCTTGTACACACGCAGAGACGGGCAATCCTTGTCGCACCTCCGAGCTTCCCTCCTGGCACTTCTCCTGCATTCTCAAAAGCAAAGCCTGTGCAGCAGTACACACAGCAAGGCCTGTTCCTGGTGCCTTTCCTTCAGTGGATCTGAAGCCCTCACGATGGTCTGTACAATGCCTAAAGTAAGACAAATGCCTCACAGATAACTGCTCTGGCAACATCTCTCTTCCTGCAAATGTTTGCAATGTGTCTGTGTAAGCTGGGGTGTCACTACTGACTAGTTCCGATTTTCCTCAACTTGCTGGTATGGCACTTGACTTACAGGGCAATGCCTGCGCTGGGATCCTGCCTTGTTGGCTTCGCCAGCACCATCTGAGCAGCCTTAGAGCCTGCCGTGGGTGTTTGGACACCCCGCAGCCAGAAAAGAGCACCGGTAAGAGGGGACGAAAGACTGCCCTTTTAGGCACCTTGATTTAATTCTTGGAGAATTATACAGTCTTGGCCAGGACATGAAAACAGCCAGGACTCTCCATCTAAGGATATTTCAGAACATTTGCAAAAGCAGCTAACGCAGCTAGGGATAAGTGTAGTGATAAAGTCAACACACATTAGAGTTAACAGTTCAAAATACAGCACAGTTATTCAAGATAAGATATATCTGATGATAAAGTATGAGAACTGTTCTCTAAACTATTCAAGGAATACATTTGATTGTGCAAAATTACTTTTAAATCTTTTTTTCTTGTTCTTTATTGAAGTACTAGGTTTACTATAACTCCCGAAAAAAACAAGGAGGCAGAACCCCTCAAACCTACAAACTCAGCTCCTGTTTTCTGGGCCATGGAGTAATTTCTTACATCCCATTTCAGTGCCTTGAAACAGCTCAGAATTTTTTATTTTTTGCATTTAACAAGTTTTCCTCCTTTTAACAAGGCAGTCTGTGGCATGTTTTTCTGATACAAAAGAGATGTAAATATGGCAAAGAAATAAATGATATATATATATATATTTTTTTTTTTTTTCAGAATTTATCCTTGGCAGTTATTCTGAAATGTCCTCCTCTATGTAGAAAATGAGAGGTTTATGATTATTTACTGGGATTTAGTATCAACTTTTCTTGCTCACTTATCAGAAGGTACTCCATTCTCTTGGAATTTTCTGTTACCTCACACTTTCTATAAATAAAGATTTCTCTTGTCCATATACCTTTTCTCTCCTTCCTAAACTTTAAACTTTCTTTGTCATTTCTTATTTAATTGCAACCTTTTTAAATAATCCTCCAGTTTTTCACTAACAAAAAAAAAGTCATTCTACTTTTCTCCACTTTTTTGCATTTTTATTCAGTTGATGCTTTTATTTTTCTCAGTGTATTTCTGGTCATCTCCCCGCCCCTTCTTTTTTCTTTAATTTCTGGGTTGTTCCTTCAGACACGGAGCATTTACCCTGCATGTCAGAATTTAATGTGCTACAATGCGCCACTTCCTTTTCTCCTGGGTATCAGGCTATCATGTAAAAATAAAATAAAATAATAAGTAATAATAATAAATAAGTAAAACAAAACCAAGTACACACAAACAAACAAAATTTCAAAAGCCACTCTATTTTCAGGAAAAGCATGCTCCGAGTTATCACTGATATATTCTCACTGATATCTGAGGGGGTGACTGTACAGCCTCTTCAGGTTGGAAGTTAGGAGAAATTTCTTCTTATAAAGAATGGTTTGGCATTGGAACAGGTTGTTCAGAGAGGTGGTGGAGTCTCTGTCCCTAGGGGTGTTTAAGGAAAGGTTGGACATGGCACTTAGGGACATGGTGTAGTGGGTGACATTGGTGGTTGGGGGACAATTAAACCAGATGGTCTTAGAGGTCTTTTCCAACCTTATTTTTTGTTTATTATTATTTTGTTTTGTTTTGTTAGCTCCCACCATCAGAAGCAAAGGATCTGGTACATACAAGAATAATGAACAGCTAAATAAATGGCATGGGGACACATTTCTGCAATTTAAAAATGTCAACATTTGCCTCAGCCAATTACGTTGTACCTCTGGGGGTTTGCTAGTGCTTGGGTTTCTGTTTTTTTTTTTTTTTTTTTATTATTATTTTAAATTTCCACCTACCTCCTTTGTTCAATATGTGTCTCTATTTTCCCATCTTCAGTGACTTTAAAACTCTAACTACAAAAGTATCTGTTGCCCTACATATGCCAGCTTGCGTACATTTCTCTCAGTCACTCTTCACTGCCAGTTATTCTGTGAAGTTACTTCTATTTTAGCTTGGATTTCTGTATTTCTGCATAGTGACTAACAAGCACACAGCAGTCTCCGGTGTGCTATTTTTGAACACCTGATGATAACTTTCATTATCACTCTAACTTTAGAGAAGGGATATTTTTATATCAGTGTGGTACGCAATTAACAGTACACCTCATTATTTTTTAGTAGTATTTGGGTTTTCACTCTAGCATTACCTCAGTAGTTCCCTGTTCTCTTCTCTGATAATTAAGGCAGTCCTGTAAAACATTATGCAAATGTGGGGAAGGGCTTGAATTCCTCTTGCTAACACAAAGATGAATCAGCTGACCCATTACACTGGGAATTAGGCTGCTGCCAACAACCACCTTTCATCTACTAGCAATCCCAAAAGCACGGGAAGCAGGTGAGTAAGACTTTCCATGAAGACTAAACAAGAAAACTACTACCTATTTTAATTAAACAGAGAGGCCGCTGCCCATCAGTACTTCCTATACAGAAGGAAGCCTGGACAGATGGTAGAACATTTGGGTCCTGAAAAACACAGATAACCCAGAGACAACACAAGTGGGGCCACTTGACTGTGAGTGAAGGTGAAGAGGGAGCTCTGTGAGCACAGTGAAGGATGGAGACAGACTTGAGATCCCAAGAAGAAAAACTGACTTCCCTCCTTTGACCCCAAAGCGATTTAGAAAATGAGATTTGATATTAATTTTTTCCAAAATAAGAAAGATTGCATGAAATGTATGTCAAGCTCAGTGACGGACTTTTCTCTTGGCAGAAATGACAGAAAGGCTCTCCTAACTTCTTAGACACAACAGAAAATTATTTTTTAATAGCAGAATAAAAGTGCCAGATCTAATCCTACGAAACTAACCAGATAAAACTATGCCCTGAAATAAGAAGTCAAATAAACTGTAAATATTTTATTTTACCTGTAACACAATATTTTTTTTCCTCTGGTGCAAGAGATGCTGCTGCTTCCAGTAATACAAGCAAGATGAGAAGATAGCCACTGATACAGAAATTATATATCATCTGTGAAAATGCAGCTGACATAACAGCATATGCAATAATCATGACTCAGTCACACATAAGGACTGTGAAATCATACGAAAGCTAGATAGAAGGTTAATTATATTCATTGTCAAAATCAGATGCAGGGAAACCAAGCAAGGAAAAATGGAAAAGCAGAAGGGCCTGTGTTATCACACTGATCCGTTCTCATGTGACAATGTGTCTTCTGTTCTTCTCCAGACAGACTTCATTGTAATGGGGTGGTATACAAACATGTTAATTTTACTGTAATGGGGTGGTATACAAACATCTTAATTGCCTCACAGAGATGGACACACGGTTTTCAACAACTGGCACCACAAATATGCGTCACTGGTAACTGCTCCCCTCAGACTGTAAACTGATCATTTACAGAACGATATTAATTATGAAGGTCTCTATTTTTCACCAGTCACTCAGCAAAGAAAAACAGTTTTATAGCTTGGACGCCTTTGCTCCAAGCACTCTCCCATGATTGATTTTCTTACCCTTAGACAGAAAGATTTATACAGGCTTTGTACAAAGCAGGCTCTGCATGACCGCAGATCTTTGACTTTGGAGATAAAGGCTACCCATCCTAACTCACTACATGCACTCTCTGGCATGCTGTCCAGCAGCTTGTTGCCAACATATTAAACGAAGAGTGTCACAGTTGCCAGGTTCAAAGCACAGCTGCAGGTGTGTATTAAGTTGCCCAATTTTAAAGGTGGCAATGTGAAGATATAATGGGCAGATGTTAAAGAACTTGCTTACTTCACATGAACTCTCTGCTGACTATGCAAAATTAAGCACTGAGGCTTAGTTTGATGCAAACAAAATGAGATCAAACAGCTGCTTTCTAACAAGCACGCCTCACACATTAAACTGACGCACCAAAGCTCCTGGAGCAGGAAGGTTTTAAAGCCTTACGCAATTTGACCGGGCACACCTATAGGAAGTGAAGGGTGCACAGCGAAAGCCTAACAGGAGATCCAGCTTTCACAGGTGCACACACTAGGGGATGCACTTTTAGGAAAAAATTAAAGCTGCTTGTTTTTAGCATTTACTCTCCTTTGTGGCTTTTACAGGTGTTCCCCAAATTGAGTACATGAATAGGAAGTATTTTCTTTTTATTAAGCTGCTCCCGATGTGCTTCAGTAGTCAGGTTGAAGCTGCTTACCACCTGGTGGGATTTGTCCCTCAGCTAATGAAGCCAGCTGGAATCGAGAAGCCCCTTGCTCAAGTAGCTTGTGATGTGGGAAGGTGAAGAGGGAACATAGCAAGAGAAGCAGAGGTGTGGGAGCCACCTCTGCGCTCTTCTGTCCTGCAGAACAGCGCCCTGGAGATGTTTTGGGTTATTTGAAGCCCCACACAACGGACACAGCAGTGGCAGAGCGCTGATGCAGGTTTTGGCTGGCACAGCTTCACCCCCACTGCGCATTTTATTCGGGGCGGGGGGGGGGGGGGGAGACCGCTGGCTCCTTCGGCGCTCCCAGGAGCACCAACAGCCTCGAGTGAAAGCACTGCTAGAGGCGAAAAGCAAGCGCTGCAGCCACCTGCTGTCCCGTAGCGCTGTCGGAGGCTGCGTGGGGTAGGCTCTGAGCGAGGCCGGTCCGGGGCTTGCTCAGGGCGGGGACGCGCCGGGACAGGCGGCGCCCCCCGCCCCCCTGCGGCCGCTGCGCGCTGGCGCAGCGCCGCCCGAGTGCCTCAGGCTGACGGACGGGAGTTAAGAGCGGCGCCGCCCAATGAGCGAGCTGAGGGGCAGGGAGGCGGTGCGAGCCACGGCCCAATCAAAGAAGCTGCCGGCGCCCAGAGGGCGGGACCGAGGCCATGCTCCATCCGCAGCAGCGTGCTGTGCCCCAACGGGAGCACCACCCACACCCGTCCCCGCTGATTGGCTGCCGGCTGCCAGGCGGCCCTTAGCGCACCCGTTTCCCCAATAGCAACGCGGCGCTGCGTGACAGACACCCCGCTCAGCCAATCGCCATCCCGCCGCCCCTCCTACCCTCTCTCTTTCGCAAAATGGCGGCTCCGGCACCCGCTGCGGCCCCGGCGCCTCCCGCCGGCCCCCCGGCTCCCAGCCCGCCGGCGGCGCCCCCCGCAGCCGCCTCAGCCGCGCCCCCCCCCTCCGCGCCTCCCCCCGCCGCCGCCACCGCCCCCCCGGCCCCGGTCCCGGCCTCAACCCCAACCCCGACCCCGGCCCCAACTCCGGCGCCGCCGCCTCAGCCCCAGCCCCAGCCCGCCCCGCCGCTGTCCGCAGCGCTGTCGGGCCCCTTCCCCGGCGGGCGCGTGGTGCGGCTGCACCCGGTGGTGCTCGCCTCCATCGTCGACAGCTTCGAGCGGCGCAACGAGGGCGCGGCGCGGGTCATCGGCACGCTGCTGGGTGAGCGCCGCGGGGACGGGGCGGGGCGGGACAGGGCCGGGGGGGCGGCCGCCGAGCCCCTCAGCCCTGCTAACGGCGCCCTCTCCCCGCAGGCACCGTGGACAAGCACTCGGTGGAGGTGACCAACTGCTTCTCCGTGCCGCACAACGAGTCCGAGGATGAGGTAGGTTGGGACGGGGCTGCCCCCCCTGCGCTCCCCCTCGCCGCAAAGGGGTGACCCGGCCCTGTCCCGCTTTGCAGGTGGCGGTGGATATGGAGTTCGCCAAGAACATGTACGAGCTGCACAAGAAGGTGTCGCCCAGCGAGATCATCCTGGGCTGGTGAGTTCTGAGAGAGTCCCTGCACTGCTCAAAATACCTCCTCCTCCTCACAGTACGGCCCCTGTTAGACAGCCAGCCGTAAAAGCGCTCTAACTTAGAACAGGACACGCATCTGGAGTCCTGGAGGGTTTGGTTTTGCTTAGGGCTAGAAAAAGTATCACAAAAGTGAGCAAGAGAATGCTTGCGTGGATCTGCTATTGCCTAGCCACTTGTAATGCAGCCTGCACTGTGGGAGGTGACTGGTTGGAGTGAAGAACATAAAAGAGGAGCTTCGAGTTTAGCTTCAAAGGCCTCATGAGGAGTCTGATGTCACTCTGAGCACCTGGATGCTGAGAAAAGGTGGCAGGACTTGGTGATGCCAAGCAAGTCCAGTAGGGTGCAATAGGGACAGAACATGTGTGTGCGTGGATAGCTTTGTTAGGCTTTTCGTGTCTTCTCTGATGCTACAAAATAGCTTAATGCTGTTCCTGTGGAGCAAAATCCTGCAAGCACAGAATTCCTACCTTCCTCTGCAACCTCTTAATGGCATGGCAAAGTGCACTTCTAATGACAGGAGTTTTTCTGTGTATGTGGGAAGCTAATTGCAGAGCAGCTGAAGGAGCTAGATGAACAAGTCTTGCCTCCTGAACAGAGATGTGTGATTTGTTTAAGATCTACTTGGGTGGTCCAAATTTGCTTGGCATGCTTCTGTTTCCAAGGAAATAAAGGTTTGGTCCAGGCCATAGTGACCAATAACTGACTGTTCAGTATCTGATGGCGACTGGACTCTGTGGATAGTACTACAACGGCCCTTTGCACATTATGGGCATGTGTGCGCCCAGCCTGAACCCTACAATTCTAGGACAGCTGGCCATAAAGTTACAAATTCCTTAGTTAAAACACTTGTACTTACTATGCTCTGCAGCTCAGTGGTTGGAAATTAGGGTTTTAGGATACAAAGCTGTTAAATACCAAATGCTGGGCACTTGAATGTTAGAAGAATGGCTCTTCAATGTTTGCTTTTTTGAAGGTATGCAACCGGTCACGACATCACAGAACACTCTGTCCTGATCCACGAGTATTACAGCCGGGAAGCGCACAATCCAATCCACCTGACTGTGGACACAAGTCTGCAGAATTCACGCATGAGCATTAAAGCCTATGTCAGGTACTCTGGGAAGGGGCTGTCTGAATTACCAAGAAAGACCATATGAGAATAATGAGAAACTTAGTGGGCTGCAGTGTCCTCTATTTTGAACAATACTGTGCAGTAGCTGAACCATAACTGAGCCAGAGATCATAGCTTTCTTCCCACTGAAGTGTCTTGACCAGTGTATATATGTTGAAAGACTTAACCTTCATAAGGTGGTTCTTCATTGTGGGTGGAAAACTGGGTATTAACAGTGTTCTGAACATATTCATGGCACTTCACAGGATTCATATAGCTAGCATTAACGTCATTAACTTCCATCGTACTCTTTGAATGCTAGCCTTTATTCACTGAGCCTTACTGCTCAGCAGTCCAAGTTCTAGTGCAATCAGAATGTGATTGAAAGAACATCTTATTGATCAGTCTTTTTTCCCCTCACCCCTTCCATTTGCAATTATCAACTGATAATAGAGATTAGATACTATGAAATGAAACTATTGCACCTCACTGTTCTTCCCCGTACTTGTTGAAGAACTCTCCTCCTTCCAAGATAAAACCCCAGCCTTTCTTGTAGCAGAAATCATTCTGCTTCGTGCCTGTTCATCTTCAAAAAGAAAGCTGTTCCATGACATCTTCCATACTGAAAGCGTAAACAAACTTTAAATACTCTCAATAATAATACGGAGTTTTGTTCTTGAATTTTTGTCCTATTTTTGTTTGTCCCTTAAATGATTTCTCAAAGAGCATGGAGTATTCCAGGACAGAAAAAATAAGCGCTGTACAAGCCAGAAGAAACTGGCTAAGATAGCACCTAGCGCTTCATGTTGTCATGTCAACAAATGTCAGACCAGCTAGGAATATTCTTAGATAAAATGAGCAGTTACTAATATGCTTGTATTGATTTTCTGTCCTCACTTATTCTGGGTCTTCATATTGCTGATTTTAGTGAGAATGAGTAACCAACACTTGCTCAGACATCAGTGCTAATAGAGATCACTGAGATGGAAGTATATTATTCCCTTTCTTTTATATGTCAATACTGAAAACTTTTTCTTTTCTCCTAGTGCCCCGATGGGAGTCCCTGGTAAAACTATGGGCGTGATGTTCACACCTCTAACAGTGAAGTATGTTTATTATGATACAGAGCGGATAGGAGGTGAATGTTTTCTTCCTATTTTGATTCTAACCATTATTGTGACACTGTTCAAGTACTTTTCTTTTTTTAATCCTGGTAAAACTGCCATTCTGCAGGGAATTAAACAGTCTTACTTAGCCATCTAAAAATCTGCAACAAGTTAAGGATTTAAGTTGTCCTCAGTGGCATTCAGTTTTCTTACTGATCCTTCTTTTGCTTCCAGTGGATCTTATCATGAAGACTTGTTTTAGCCCTAATCGAGTGATTGGCTTGTCCAGTGACTTACAACAGGTGGGGTCAGCCTCGGCCAGGATTCAGGATACCCTGACTATGGTGCTGCAGTATGCAGAGGATGTATTGGTAAGGCCAACTATTAATGACGCAGCAGATAAGTTTGATATACGATTACACATCTGTTTTTTCTTTTTCTATGTTTTCTTTCTGGATCGTAAACTCAAAGGGT
Organism: Aythya ferina; assembly: GCF_964211825.1. Lineage (NCBI taxonomy): Eukaryota > Metazoa > Chordata > Aves > Anseriformes > Anatidae > Aythya > Aythya ferina. Next base: position 16,875,259 of record NC_140302.1, on the reverse strand, counting down.
TTTACTCACGCTAAGTTTCTTATGTGTAGTCAGGCAAAGTGGCTGCTGACAACACTGTTGGGCGTTTCTTGATGGATCTTATTAACCAGGTGCCAAAGATTTCAGCAGAGGACTTTGAGACAATGCTAAACAGCAACATTAATGTAAGTTTGTCGTCTTATTTTTTCAGTGTATTGCCAATAATTTTGAAAATCTGTCCTACAGACACAGATTTGTCTATGATCAAAACTACTCTTTCATACCAACGTGTTCATAGAAAATACAGCCCTTTCTCATCTCTAATTTGATGTTTTAAAAGCTGAAGGTGGATGAAGGAGCTCATTATAATTTAAAGACAACTGCAAATGAGAGAATTAATTTAAAAGCACTTATGAATTATGCAAGTAATCTGAAAGGCAGCGCTGATTGTTTTTTTAGAGTGGCAGGAAAATATGAATTACCAAGCTTAATGCATTATAGATTTCAAGGATAATTGGTGATTTGCCACCTTTCTTTGCCTGAGCTGAAGTTCTTGTCTCATTACATGACGCTTAGAGCATGAGCAAGGTTTTAGTGTGCTACCTCATTTCTGTCACAGATTTTTAGAAGGCTAAGTTTCTGAATCTGTTGTTCATCCGTCGTCTGCAAGACCAGAAATAATTTTTAATTTTGCTTATACCCTTTGACTTGCCTGGTTAACATGGGTGAACTCAGAGTTAAACTTTCACAAGTAGTGTCTCATGTTCCAGGAATACCAAAACCTCCTTCCTGTGAGGGAAGCATTCCTCAGGGCAGGACACTGAAGACAGCAATAGTTCCAGTAGCTGATTTTACACTGCTTTACAGCTGTTAAAAATTCACATCTCCATAATAGGCTATAATCTTTGTTAATATTTCTGATCATTGCTTTTATTTCCCTTCCTCTCAGGACCTGCTGATGGTAACCTACTTGGCAAACCTCACGCAGTCACAGATTGCTCTCAATGAAAAACTTCTGAGTTTATAAAGAAACTTCTGCCACTCGACCCTTCCTTCAAAAAGCCTCAAGAATGAGCAGATCACCACTTCTGTGGTGGTACAAATTGCCTTGGACCATAACTTAATTACCTAGATGACTTGGTTTATGTCTTTATTTCTACTTCCCTGAAAAAGCCCTAAGAGTGCAGGTAATGAACAGGAACTCATGCAGACTGGATGAGCCCACTATCTTAAAATGGAATAAGTGAATCTTTTGTCTTCTGGGTTTACTTACTTGTATTACAAAATACAGCTTTATTGTAAGAATTTGAAATAAAAGTTCAATTTTATTGGCAAGAACACCTGTCCAGAAAAAAAAATGTTCTCCTTTTTTTAGTATAATGAATCTCCTTTTGGAGGAAAGAGGGGATAACATGGTATCAGGAATACAAATTAAAGTGGATGCAAGTCATCTCAAATTCTGCAGCTTTCTTTGTTTTCCCCCTAACTTTTAAAGCACACAGGAAGGCATCTTGCACTGCACATAATATACTTTTCCAGAGGGACTACAGAACAGTCACTGGCTCATAAATGGTGCTGTATATATGGCCTTCATTGATGGGATATGAGACACCAGATTAAGTTTACATTGCTCTATTATTTCTATGCATATTTGATCCTTCGGGAAAGGAAATAAAGTATAATGGAATTACACCCTCATAAAGTAGGGCTTCGGAGAATTGAACTAACAACTAAGTTCATATGGCTAGAAAACCTCACAAACCCTTGCTACTGGAATTTCCCTGTTTGCAAAAGAAAAGCACAGCAATATACTTTGGTGAGGGATGTCATCAAATAGGAATTCCCTCTTCCATGACCCTTGTACTGCTGGGTCAGAAACTTCCAATTTTTTCCCCCAAATCTATTTCACCTGGAATTAAGTTTTAGCAGAAGGAAAGCCATTCTGAATTGTAACTTTTTACAATTTCAGCTAATACACAACCTTTGGTAGTCTGTTCAGCTGTACTGTAGTGGATTCACGTAATACAGTAGAAGTACCCCTCTTCTACGACATACTTGTTCATGCTTATGTACTAATGACTATTTCTGATGCATTTGCACACATCTGTTTTGATAAATGAATTAGAAACATCATAGAGAAAGCTGCAAAGCCAGTGTTCACCTCAAATACCTTTGTGCAAAATTTGCCACATTCATCCAAAAGTGAGAAACCCATTAAAAATCTATAAATTCTGTTCTAGTTGTTCCTATCTGGGGAATTCCCTGAGTGGTTCAGTGCTAAATTCTAATTTCTAATTGCAAGGGCAAGGCACCTGAAAACTGAAAGCACAGCAAAGATTTCACCTCTTCAAAGTGAGCATTAAATGTGTTAAAACTTGCCTCATTTTTACTGGTCTCACTGATGTTTTGCTTCCCCTTCTCTTCTTTAAACTTAATATTCAATCTTTGGCCACTTACACACATTTTTCAGGTCACAGTGTTCTTTTTAAAATAAGCCTTGAAATAGATGGAGGAAAAGAATGAGCAGCAAAGCTGGATAGGTCTTTGATAACTATTGCAATAAGCAGAGGAAAAAGAGCATGTTATTTCTCTGATCTGTCCCTCTGTAGTAAACTCTTGTCATTCTCTGTTAAGAAAATTAACATGTAAGAAAGATTCGGAGTTGAAAGATTTCAAGTTGAAGAGCTATTCTATTTAGTCAGCAGCTATGTACGAAATGCAAAGTTCTGCGAAGAAAGATCAATTTGTGGTCATTACTTACAGAAAAGGTATTGTGGAATTTCCCACAGTCCTTACAAGTACCTGAAGATGAACGATGATGCGTTACGAGGGATTGAAGCTGTCTCTTCCCGTGTGGAATGATGCACTGCAAAACCGGTGTGTCAGAAGAGCCCATTATCTGTAGGTTCAGCTGTGTGCTAGACATCACAGTGACAAATACAAAGAATTGGAGTAGAAAAACAGTTGCCATCTTAAAAACGCTATATTTGATTCCATCCATTCTGTTACTGGCTGAGTGGTGTATTGTAAACCTTGCTTTGCAGAATTTTCAAATTTCAGTGGCCACTCTTGTGAAGGACAATATTGCAAGCACAGTGTAATGCATCATTTTGCTTGATTGTAAAGCCTGTGCTGTGTCATTATTACTTAGGAGGCTGAAGAAAGAGGCATTGCCTTCTCTGAAGTTTGAAAATCTAGGCAAGAAATCCTAAAGGTCTTCTATTGCTCCACTGTAGGGAATCTCGTATCTAAAAACCAGAAATTGCATAAGTAACCTAGTGGAAAAAGCTTGGGAGTCAAGAAACATCAAGGATTTCAAGCTCTAATTTGCTATTATTTGTAAATCACTGAGTCCTTGGATCTACTAGGGGCATTTCTTCCTTTTCTGTTTAGGATGCATTTCTCCAAATAGTTTTGACAAAGCTATTGTTATTATTATTATTTTTTTAATTTATTGTTAATTATTTGTTAATTGTCTTTTCATTGAGCATGGTAACCTCTGATAACCTGCAGTTTAATTAGCATATAGACATGCTTTTTTTCTGACATTTTCCTAGTATAAGATTGTACTTGGTTGCCTCTTTGAGCAAGCGAATGTAAAATCCACAAGCACATGAAGGTACTCTGTGTAGTTTACCAAAATAAATACTTGCTGGATGAACTTTAATAGAAATGCCTTATTAAAACCACAATATTTCTGAAATGATTACAGTTTCAGCAGTAGAAACAAAAGTTGTATACCACAATGGAAATTGCAGATGCATGATGGTAATTAGCTTCCTTGTTGCTCTGTTGTGCTGCAAGGTTTGCAGATGACAATTAGATGATTCTTCATGAGAAGTTTGTGGATAGGCAGTATGCAACAGTCAGGTTTCCTATGACATCTGTAAAGTACTTAGGACTGATGATGCACAGAACAATTCTAGTAATGGTGACTGTAGGATTAGACTAAGATCTAAAGTAAGTCCTTGCGAACTGCATTGTGTTGGCTAAAAAAAAAAAACAATTACAGTCTGACATCCTAAATTCATGATGTGATGGAAGAAAAAGGCTAATGCCATGCATTTCTCCGAATAGAGAAAGAAGTTTGTGTTGCTAGTTGTATGTTTAACAGCCACTACTTCGTTGTCGCCACCTTCTCTGGTTCCCTGTATCCACTAGCTTTACTTCAGACGGAGTTTCCTGAATCATGAATTCAGTTCTTTCCTGTTTTGACCAACCACATCTTAAAATCTGTTTTAAATACACCTAAATACCCTTTGTCCTTATTAAATTTCAATTCATGTTCTTCCTGGTATTTATACATCTTGTGTTATAGATAGTCATCATGCAGCAGCCTTCCTTTTGCTACACTAAACATATTAAGCTGCATCTCCTCTCTTCTCCTGCCCTGTTTATGCTTTGTTCACTTAGCTGCCCATTTTAAACTTATTTTCAGTGTTTCTTGTTGGTACAGACCATACCTGTATCAGTGTATAGATCAATGGATATAAGAATATATTAATACTTCCCTGTTAGAAATTCCTTGTTTGCCTCTTGGTGTCTGTCATTTCCAATGGCTGAGCACCACCCTAATCCTTTCACTGCTGTCACTTGCAGTTGAACTCCAAATTACCATAGAAATTACTAATTTAAATGCATGACCTGGCATTACAGCACTTCTTAATTAGCAAATCTAGATGTTATAACGATCCCCATACTTATTCTGGTTTGAATTATTCTCAGTATTGGTGATACTTCAGTTTCATCCGCAGGTACCATTGGCTTGTTCCTAACTTTTAAGAACTTCATCAAGAGAAAACTTGGAATTGATCCCAGACCAACTTAGCAGAATTCAACAAATTCGTTTTTCAACATGGCCTTTGTGCTTACTTTCAAATTCTTCCTCCTTGGTCATGCTAATTTCCATCTTCTCTAGTTTAATTATGGGTTCTTCTTGTCAAGTCCAAGCGGCTTATACTGAGTTCCTCATTCAGAATAAACATGTCAGCCTGATCCAGCATGTCCAGTGATTCATCTTTAACATGAACATCTTTGTGTTTGGTTGTAAGCCTTGGAAAGTGGAGATAAGAGTAAGTGTTCTACGTTGTTGAAAGTAACAAATAAAACTTGTAATCTGCAATTTGATGTTTAAAAAGTATCCTTGCTGCCAGAATCACAATTTCATTTGCTGATTATTTCAGTATACTGGGATGAAGGTCACTAACTTTGCCATGTCAGCTGAGTCATTTAAGTTTCTTGGCAAAATCCTGCAGTCTGCTGCAAAATGTTGCGAGCCTGTGGATGGATGCCATCTACTTATTAGTAACGAATCTGAAATATGTGGTTTTAATCATGAGGAGTAAAACATCAGTGGTGAAAATTGTTGGACATGCTATTTCAAGTAATCTAGCAGAACAACCTGCTGTTCTCCTTGCATGCTCTGAGTAAGGATGAAGTGTCTATTTTTACTGTGGTTCCACCCAGCAGAACTGCGGACCTTGACGGCAGTTGTAAGGTTTGCATGAAACCCTGATGTTTGGACTAAGTGGGTGGAGTCCTAACATGACTAATTGGGTAGTAACTCTCATTTCAGCAAACCAAACATTTTCTGGAGTGAACTGTACTTGCTCTGCTCCCTGTTCACACAGGAGGTTAACTCAACAGCTAACTTTGACTATCTGCATTTTAATTACTGCAGTCACAAGGTACTGTAAGAGGGAAAATACCTTTAGTACTTAACTTTGACTTGGATCACTGCAGTATCTTGTTGGTTTGTTATACTTTGACCCATGGTTCAAAGCTGACCAGATCTTGTTGCTTACTGTGAACTATAGGAAACTTTCCCCTTTAACTGTACTGACTAAAATATAAGATCAAAAGCAATGCTTTATATTAAGCGTGAAGGACTCCAACCAGGATACACATCACTGAGAAGCAGCAATGCATTTAGCGTCCTATGTTACAGGCAATAAATTACTTGTGAGGGGGGGGGGAAAAGTTTTGTTTTGTATGTACTGATAGCACACAGTACAAGTATATAGTTGAGACAAGTTCCTCTGGGCCAGAATTCTGTCCAGTATCATGTCTTTGCAGAAGATGCAAGGATATTACAAAAGAGATGAGCAAGAGTTGGCCCCCTATTTTACTGACCTTGATTTTTCTAGAACTGGGAGGTTGTCTTGACTCTAGGGGGTTTAAGAAGCATTCCTAAATGTACAGCTCCAACTGTGGTAACAAGACAACGGATTTCCTTGAATATAGAGTGAAGTTTGATGACCACAATGGTCCCATTCCAATGCTTTAAAAGTCATTCCAGATATTCCTGTTAACAAACACACATGCAACACATTGAACATAGATTGGGATTCTTCAGATGTATGCTATTTTGTCTTCTCTCGCTCTTTTCCCACTTGTTTGTAAAAACAGATGGTTCCTTTTTTGAATAGTTCAAATCCAAACAGTCCACTAAATACAAGAGATAAAGAATCATGTTTTATAAGTGTGTTTGGTTCCTATAGAAACAGGAATTTTAATATATACCTATTCTGAAAGAAATGAGCTTAACAGAGGTAAAGTATACTACACATCTGCTGGAAGCGTAAATTGAAAAATGCGGTAAGGATTAAATTCTTAAAGCTGTTCATGATGTGTTCTGGACAAAGAAGATAAAAGCCCAATATTGCTGAAGATAGATCATTTATATTAGATTCTTTATATGTTTTTACGTGCTTTTCACTTGAAGTGGGCAGGCATGGTAAATTATTAGCCACCTATTTTCTGCTGCCTGCACCTAATGCTATTTTACAGACAAAGAGAACAGTGGCTTTACTTGGCATCTAGCATTCGAGTACCACACAAGGTTACAGGATAAGATTGCTTGCATTTTAATGGTCTCTAAACTGCTAACATATGCTAATCATAAAGAGTAGGAAGAAGTTATTTTGAATAATCACAAGTAACCACTGCATAACAGCATGGGTGGATCCTTCATAAACTGTACCTTGCTGCTCAGAATCTCTTACAATTAGCCACAGGGTAAAGACAGGAATATGTGTGTGTAGGGTTTGTGCTAAATATAATATGAATAAGCATTACAATAGACTCAAAAATAAACAGAAAACACTGACTGCACTTCCCACAGCAGTTAGTTGCATACAGGTGACAACAATAGAGATTTCGCCTAGGGAAAGGGGTGTATTAGTCAGGCCAGTCCTACCTTTATGCTTTCTTGGGACCTAGATCTTGAGTAACTCTAAGGAAAGGAGTAACTCCTGCAGGCCTGATGGAGTCCTTGCTGTGCTTTGCCACTGCGTTGTTCTGGGGGTCTAGGTGACTTGGCTGACTGACTGCCAGCTACCGGACGAGCGATTTGAGCTGCACCCTCACGTGTTGCTAGCAAACAGACCTGTTTCAAAGCCACACGCGCTAGGTAGGGTGCGATTTCACGGCCCCGGTGCCAAGGGGAAGCCGCTCCGAGGCCGCCCCCCCGGCCTGCCGGGCGGGTGACCGAGGGCTCAGGTGTAGCGGCAGCGCCTCCCTCACGCAGCCCCCCCGCGGCACCGCCGCCCGCCGCTTACCTCCCCGCCGCTCCGAGGGAGGAGGGCGCATACCGCCGCCTCCGGGGACACGGGGCGAGCCTGCACGGACGGGAAAAGGGGTCCTGGGTTGGCAGGGGCGGCACCGCCGCGATCCGCTGGCCCGGGCCGGGGCGCGGCGGCACTGCCCGCGGGCAGCGGGGCGGGCCCGGTGGCGGGGGCGGGGCGGGCCCCGCCTGGCCCCACAGCCTCCATTTTGCGGGGCGGCTGCGGGACAGAGGCCGGCGGCTCCGCGGCTTCCCTCAGGTGAGGCGGCGGGGAGGGGGGGGTGGGATGGGGGCTGCTGACGAGACTCGCGCGTCCCCCGCCTTCAGCAGCCCGGCCTGGCCCCGCCGCCTCCGGGCGGGCTCGGGATCAGCCCCATGGACCCCGGGGAGACCCCACAGCCTCGGGTGCGAGGAGCCGGCCCGCCCCGCAGCCCCGCTCTCCTCTGGAGGAGCAACCAGAGCGGCTGCTACCTGCGGCCGTGCCTCGCCTCACCGCGCCCAGGGAACTGCGGACCCCTGGGGGGGGCGGCGGCCCCATGGCCCCAAGGGGTGGGGCAGCCCCCCGGGGGTCCTTTAAAGACGCCGGGGGTGGGTTCGGGGCTGATTCGAGCCCCCTGCCCTGCCCTGCCCTGTCCCCACCCTGTCCCCACCCCTCGTGTCCCCACCCCGGGCCCTCCTCTGCCCGCCCGGTGTTGCGCAGCCAGCGCCCCCGCCCCGCCCAGACGACCAAAAAAACACCAAAATCTGGGACGCCGGGGGTCGGCTGGGCCGGCAGCGTGCCGGGAGCCCCGAAAAGCCTGAGGCGGTGCGGCTGGGCGGGCGGTAACGGGCCCGGCCTCAGGTGCTGTGAGGGAGGCGGTGAGCCAGGGGAGCAGCTGCGGTTTGTTATCAAGCTCTTGGTGTTTTGTAAGGGAATTCGTGCCTCTCCTCGGGGATGTGTGTATGAAGGCTGTTCCAGTCAGTACTGCTGGCTGGGCACTGTAAGGTCTTCAGAGACTCGGGTACCTGAGGCGAGTCTCAAAGCCCCGCTTGGCACTGAAGGTACCGCCCGGAACGATCAAGGAAACTGACAAAAATTTTGTCGTCCTCCTGAGTTACAAACACAAAATAAGAAGTATTGATGGGGTCTGGGTAGAGGGGGATGATTAAATAAAACGCTGCCATTCCCAAAAGAATTTGTGTCACAAATTATCCAAATCCTAGAAAAGGAACCGAAACAGTGACAGTAAGGAAGGCGTTAAGCAGTTTTAGCATGCTCTTTGTCATAGGTGTACACAGGTGGTTAATTTGGGTCCCATTTACATACAAATTAAACTTTTTACAGCTGTCAAAACAGCTGACCTGCAGTCACCAGCTGTTGATTTTGCACTATGAAAAGCAAAGAAAGTAATAACAGGGGAAATGATACTGTGCACACCTTCAAGTTTTACGTGTTATTGTCTTGCTAACAGTGTAACTTTAATTGAATTATATAAAGCTGAAAAACAGAAGTTTTGGGGGTTTATTTTTTAATATTCAGTTTTGCGGGCAGTATTTTCCTCTATACAAGAGGAGTGGCACTGAAATCCAGAGGAAGTGTTGCTAATCGTCTTGTTCCTGAATAGAGTTACAGTTGGTGTTTAAGTAACAGAAATACCAGAAGAAATGTGTTGTTGAGGGCCAGAATTAAAAGTCAACTCAAATAGCTGTCAGCAGTAAATACTGTATGGGTATTGGTTTAAGGAGTTTCCTCTTAGGGAAACAAATAGCAATTAGTGGTGTTTATGATCAAAGCATAGATCCACAAGTACACCTCATACCATTCTTCACCCCCTCTAAAAGATGACCCTAGTTTATCAGTAGGAGACTGTATAGTTGTACTGTTCTACAAGTTTGTTTTGGCTCTTATTTGAACTAACTTGCTCTATGTTTTAATGTTTTCCACATTAAATCTGAGATATTTCAGGCAATAAGTTCTTCTGCAATTAATGGTACAATGCAGTAGGAATACTGCTTTCATAACCATTTGTTTTGGCCACCAAGTAACTATAAACATAAATAGTCATTAACTGTATTACATGTGTAGTTATATATCCAATTTCCTTTGATTTATGCAGCTAAGATTAACTTCTTTACTGAAAGGGTTGTGAGGCATTGGAACAGGCTGCCCAGGGAAGTGGTGGAGTCACCATCCCTGGAAGTCTTCAAAAGACGTTTAGATGTAGAGCTTAGGGATATGGTTTAGTGGGGACTGCTAGCGTTAGGTCAGAGGTTGGACTCGATGATCTTGAGGTCTCTTCCAACCTAGAAATTCTGTGATTCTGTGAAGATACTATCTTATAAACGTGCAGGAAATAACTCCCAGTCCCTGATCAGGGAATCTGGCTCGTTAGCATTAACAGGATTTTTTCCCCTGCCATTAGTAGTTTGTAGATGTTTAGTAGTGTGGCTAATGATGTCGAAACTCCCTGCCCAACTGGTTGGGGACATGGTCGACCATCTCTGGCCTGTTCTGCTTCTACTCCCCAGGTCCCTCTATTAAAAACAGGACTAAAACAAATAGCTACTACCAGGAAACAGAAATTTCCTACACAAATTAAATAATGTTGAGGGATTACACATGATGTGTGGTGGAAATTGGGAAGCTGAACTCATGCCTGGACGCTTCCTCATTTTGGTGTTTTGTTTGAGCACGAGGGCGATAGTATTAAAGTAAGAAACAAAAATAACTCCATCAGCATAAAGTATTTGTAGAGAGGCTAAATTCACTCTTTCTCTTTGTAAATTCTAAAAATAGCAGCTTAATTAATTTTTAAACAATAAAAAATAATAAATAAATAAATAAATAATAAAAAAAAAAAAAACAGATTTCCTCCCTTCCCAGCCCAAGCAGTTCTTACACACGTGACGATATGCATGGGTTACTGAGGAGCTGCTCTGAAGGTGGGTTTCATGCTGGGATCTCCCCCTCCAGCAGGTTCCCCGCCTCTTTCCCTTTTCAGCGACCTTTATGCAAGACAGGAATGTCTCACGGAGGCATTTCTTGGCAGAATAGTCAATGAAACACTAAAAGGCATGCATGCTCAAAACCAGGCACCTTTGCTACTTCTTTTGTCTGACCTTTTCCTCCCATTTTTTGGCATGGCTTATCTGTAAATTTGTATTATGCTAATAGCTTTTCTTAAATCTCTTTTCCAACCTTAATGATTCTAAAACATTTAGATTATAAACCTCCATTTATAGAGTTTTCTTTCTCATCATTAAGTACTCATTTTAGCTTAAAATTTAGATCTTTGCAAGCCTTTTTCATGGTGCACTGACCAGCATCTGGTGCAGTTTAATTTTAAAGGATGTCCCATGTCATCAACACCAGAAAGTCTGAGTCACTGTGCTTTGCAGGAGTCAGACAAATGTGGAATTTTGAAAGAGACTTAAAGGTCAAAGTAACTGAGTTGTGATTGCTCAACCACCATGGTCCTCCCATGCTTCAGCTTGCCATTAACATGTGCATAGTGAAGCTGTCCTGCTGTCATACCTGTAACAGCTAGCATAAATTTTGTGCGTGTTATTTTTAGTTTAATCACTTTATTTGATCTTTTAAATCATTGGTCTGCATTTAGCAGTGCACACACATCAGAATAGCCAAAAGCAGGTAACAGTTGACCACAAATGATCAAATGATCCTTTTCTCTGGGATAGATAAGGAACTACTCTCCTCACAAGAACTATTCCTGTGAACGGAGGAGTGCAGGCTGACAGGAGAAATGCTTGATGCGTTACAGAATTGAGACCTACTTTAGCCTGACTCTTCTGTCTCTATTCTGGCAGAGGCTCAGCCCCCTTCTGCTGGCACTTCAAGGTCTAAAATCTCTATTTCAGAATTATTTGGGAGTCAGGTCTCTTACCATGTGTCAGTATCTATCTGATGCTAATTAAGGGCAGCAGTTAATTGCAAAGTTGATGATGGTTCTCTTCGGAATCCTGCTTGCTGCTGTCATGTGTATGGAAAAGGGAAAGGTTTTGTGGTTTAGTAGCTGACAAATACTCTTAGCAATACCAAATGCACTGAACACGTTGTTCAAGTGATGTCACGGATAATTAGCCAGCAAATAGCTACTACAAACTCATCTACAATGCCTGACAATTTTTTATTTTTTTTTCCAGAATGTCATACCCAGGCTATCCCCCTTCTGGCTACCCTGGTTTCCCTGGCTATCCTGTAAGTATGGCTGTTAAATGTGCTGCACTCCTAATGCATTTATGTGCTGTCAGTACCCCTTCTTACCGTGCTGTGTATGTGTAAATAGCAGCTGTTAGTCCATATAAAGTATTTGCTATAGATGACGGTCTTTGTTGTCATCCACATATCCATTCCCAAGTGAGACTCTACAGTTGTCTCACATGAACTCCAAGAAGAAAGTTTATGACCTATTTTTTTAATATTGCCTGTTGTTCCAGGAGGGTTTTTGGTCAGTTGGTTGGTTCTGCTTTGGTATGATGCCCTGGTCTTGTGGGTTGTTTTTTCTCTCTCTCTATAGTTAACTATCTCAGCAAATAATTTTTTGAAGTATCAGTAGTTCTTACATAAATGGAAGGGTCTTTAGGTACAGGATCAGAGGTACTGTCTGAACCAGTCTCTACCAAATAACATGCGTACCCATATCCCAGTATTTACAGAGATGCTGAACAAACTTAAGTGACTATTACATTCAGGAAGAGTAAAGCTGCTGAGCAATCCAAGCTCAAGTATGCAGCTTTCATACAACACCAAGTAAGTATTTTTCTGAGGATACAGGACACTGTAGCTTGACTTTGACCCCCCAATCCTTCAGCCACAGTACTTTGTTCCACCTTCAGCTCATGACTGAACGGACTATATATTCCAACAAAACACAGGAGGCTGAAATGTATCAGGTGTGGCTGATACTGCAGTGTTTTTGATATGCCTGCATCATTTTTCAAAGCTAGATGCACCTCTATGCTTTTGTTAGTACAGTGCTGATAATGTGATTGTGGGAATTTTATATGGTTTTATGCTGTACTGAACTAGACTTAAGGATGGAGCTCACTGTATCCGCTAAAATACTGAAAAGCTCTAAAGCTGTAATTTATCCTGCTTGCCGCTTTAACTATATTGTATGATTTATTTTTATTTATTTATTTTTTTTAAGCTAGCATCTAAAATGTAGCCAACTTTAGTGTATGAATTAAAAAAAAAAAAACAACTTTTAAATGCTAGATGAGTCATTCTAGGTTTTCTAGTCTTACTCATGATGCCCAAAGCAATAACCTGTGCAAAAAAATCAATCTGAAAGATTTCCTTCTATAATGGCCATCCCAGCAGGGCTTTTGGGGATCCTTACTTTGGATTTGTGAATTTAAATTCCATTAAAATCTTTTTGTTGAGTCAGGCTGAGAAAGGTTAGACTACCGCTATGGAAGTGGATCTCACTGTACTATGGGCACAGTAATCTGGGGCTAAGAAATGTTGGAGCAACCAAACCTGAGGAAAACATCTGAGGTAGACTTTACTATTTTGCTTTTTATGTGTTTTCTGTATGCAAGAATGGGTGTGTACTGTACATAATGTGTGGCTCACCCTTCTATTGTTTGTGAGTAAGGATCGTTTCTATTGAGTATTAAGTCCATATGGTACATGTTATAAAGCTGATTTTAAATACCTGTTTTTTAAGAGCAAGAGAACCCATCCAGAAGGCCCACACCCAGGCTTAGGGAATGCTGCTGCTGCTCCTAAGAGCTAAATCTAATCACAGCATTATATACATGGACACTTTGAGAGTTTTTACTCTAGCATCCTGATAACGGGCACACAGAGATCTTTGGGCTTTGTGTTTCAGCCAACAGGGCAGGAGTCTGTCTATCCGCCAGCTGGTCAGTACACCTACCCCGCAGGATACCCCCCCGCAGGAGGAGGGACCTACCCTGCGGCACCACCGAATGCTGGGTATCCAGGGGCAGCGGCAGCGGGGTATCCTGCCCCAGGGGGCTACCCTGGAGCTCCCCAGGCTGGAGGAATGCCATCTTACCCTGGAGGTAAGGTCCTTTGTTACAGCACCACTTGGGAGTTATTTCTGTTGTAACTGTTCTTTGTGCTTGGTAGATGTAGTAATGAAAAGCAGCTTTGTTCAGTGATCAATTTAGGCAGCAGCATTTAGACAGCTAGACAGATTGCTATCTAGCATAAATGCTTGCATGCTGATAGCAGGGCCTTGATACCTTTGGGTTTTAGGCCACTGCACACACACACAAAAAGAAAATTAATCTCTTCCATAGCTCTGCTCAATAACCTGGCTCGTGTTGTGCCAGAAATCACTTATAAAATTTCTTTTGCTAAAATCTGTGATCTTCTCCCAGCCCCTGCAGGCCCTGGGTTTGGTGTGCCTCCCGCTGGCCCTGCCTTTGGGGGCTATCCCCAGCCTCCTGTCCAAAGCTATGGTGGAGGTGGACCAGCACAAATTCCAGGTACGTGGCTGTTTCCCTGCAATATGTTAAGATACTTTAGGCATCCGAAGTTAAACTAGGAGAGCCCAAGACAGTTAGCAACAAAACAGGCCCTTATCTTTGCTACTTTTAGCTACTGAGGTTTGTATGCTGTACGCATCCTACCACCTTTCTTGATGAGACCAGTAAAGAGCCGATGAGAACCATCTGTATACATTACATCCAAAAGGGACGTCTGTCACTGATTAATGATCATGATGTGGTCATTTAGGTGCTTGTTGTTCTTCAGACTGCAAGTATTTGACCAGAACTGTGAAATCCAGAGGCAACATTCACCAAGTACCTAGCTGCTCTGTTAACCTCAAAGAAAGGGATGTGTTTTTCAGAATCCGAGCAGTTCTGTGTTCATGGTGATCATGGGCATTGAGGGGCAAGTGGAAAGGAGAATACACGCCATTGCTTAAAAACAGTGCAGTTTTTTTCATACTTTGAGTAGTCAGTTACCATTAAGAACATTTTTATCCTAGAACATGTCAGTTGTGGCTGCAAGAAATTCAGAGCAGCAAAACCTTTCTTTTAAACATTGTTTCACTGTGTCTAATAACTAAGTTGCTGTTAAAAAAAAAAATAACTGTACATATGTACTATGGATAAAAATAAACTTCTAGCATAATAAATGTAGTTGCAACATTGGTATTCACAGTGCTTTTGATCACGAAATGAGATTCCTTCAGTTCTTTTTGCACCAATGAATTCTCGGTATTTATTGTTAATATGTTAGACATTTTAACAGAGTAATACAACTTTGAAAGACAGCACAGGACATGCATTCTTCATTGGCATGGCCTACATTGGCTTTTGTCAAGAATAGCACTATTTAATAAGGAGAGATCCTTCCAGCTCCCACACCACCAGTAAATTTAGTATTTTTAGAATTCCCTTGCTAGTGTATATACCAGAATGCTTCTGTGATTACTTCTTCCCATTGTTCCCAAGGGCAAGAACTTCAGTTACTGATCATTAAAACTACTGTTCCTTAGCAAACAGGTTTTGTGCAGTGGTAGACCTGTAACTTACCAGGTCTGTAAATGGTTTTATTTTCAGATTAGATAGCATTTACATAATAAGAAATATAATTAATTCGTTTTATCTTGTTCTTTAATTCATTTTCAACAGACTATAGTGGTGGACAAGCACCGTCACCAATGCCTGGTCTGGTATGTGTTGTATCTTCTTCTATAATCAACCTTAAAGTGGCTTCTGTATTTTTTTTTCACCTTGCTCTTCCTGGGGTAGAGCAGTGTCTTTACAATTGGTTGTGTGGCAGGGGGTAGGGAGGAGGACTGAATATGAGCTGGGGATATGTCATAGAGGAAAGGACATGTGATGGCTGAAAATGTATTTTGATGTTAGCATTACACATTGTTCAGTAACAATTGTTCAATAATTGTCCTTGTCCATAATGCAAGGAAGAACTGCTATGAGAGGCAATTTTGAGCAAGGGGAAACTCAAGTAATTAAGTTCTGAAAGCACTGCGTCACTCACTGCAGCATTTGGGTCCTCCATGATGTTATTTTAGAGGGACACTGTGCTAAAGGCAAAAAATAATAATAAAAAAAAATACCAATCTTGGCCACACAGAAAAGTAATTTGTTGCCATTGCTTTCAATAGGATTCAGATTTACGCCTCTGTAATTTGAAAAAAAGAAATGTAAGCATATTTGCATGCAGGCATTTTAATACAGCTTTTCTTAATGAGTTTGATATGAAAGGGTATAAATTAGTCCTATATTCTCAAATGGTTTAAAAGCAGCAAACTGTCCTTTACTGTAAAAGATGTCTTTGCAGATGAAGTTAATGTACAGAGTATTCTGCATCAAGAGCTCCCAGCTACGCTCAGAATATAACCCAAACAAAACCATAACACTGTACCTGTGTATACTCATCAAGTCGATCCTCATCCATGCCACTGTGTAAAGGCATTGGTGGGCCCAAGCTGTTGAACACAATTAAATGCTATCCTGCTTCTGGGTTAGAAAAAATGGTGAACTCATGGAACGAACCATTCTGTGATTTCTCCTGAAGCGCTGACTCCAAAGTTGTGATTTTAACTTTAATGTATATTGTGCAAGACAGCTAGTTAAACACAGCTCTTTTTTCAGCCTGCAGCAACGGTTCAGTATACCCAGGGCACAATTCAAGCTGCTCCAAACTTTGATGCTAACAGGGATGCAGAAATCCTGCGCAAAGCTATGAAGGGGTTTGGTAAGTAAGCAACAGCTACTTAAATTTCTGTTCGGCTAACTTACTAAGACTATTTGGTCCTTTTCTTCAGTTTTTACTGTATTTTTTTTTCTATTTTATTTTCTCTTATTTATTTTCTATTTCATCTTCTCAAAAATCACGCTTCCAAAATGACTTGGTCAATTTAATAGACTAAGATAAATAGGAAATTTGGTAAATTGACCTAATTGATATTCATGCATGTATTAGGTAACTATGCCCAAACTGGCAATAATAAAATGCACAGTGTTGGAAGGATTACCACATGGATTCTATGATTAAGCTCTTACATTGCCTTTCTGTGTTCAAGGAACTGATGAGCAGGCTATCATTGATGTTGTAGCTAACCGCTCCAATGATCAAAGGCAAAGAATCAAGGCAGCCTTCAAGACTATGTATGGCAAGGTATGTTCGCTAGCTCTTTGAATCAGTAAACAAAAAAAAAACCACAAACTTTCAGCTGCTGCTATAAATGCCTGATTGCATTTTAGTCCTGGGAAGTGGTTTGGGGCACTTTTTAAATGCACCTCTTTTGGTTAACTTTTTGTTGCATACCAGGTGAACAGCTGCTATTTACCAGAGTGGTGTTCTGATATCTGGTAGAAGCGAGGGCACAGGGGAGTCTGGCTAGGACCCTGACTGAACAAGCAGATTCTCTGAGTTTGTTATGATTATTGGATAAGAAAATAATCAAGCATAAACTGTTTATGTATTAGTCTGAAAATAATGAGCTTTTTATGTGCACAAACAAGCTCAAAAATATTTTTTTTCCACTCATAAGAACCAAACTGAGAAATTGGTTGAGAATTGGTGGTGATTCCACACCAAGGGCTTAGCTCGCTAGAGTAATTCAGTGCCATGCCATTATTACACTCATTGTGCTCATTTTAAAGGTGCAGGCCGGTACCTAACTCCTGTTTCCTTTTTTATGATCCATAGAGAAAGGAGTGATGTCTGTGCTTTATAGGGAATGGTAGGGATAACAATGTGCTGTAGCAAACAGGAGCACAAAAAGATCATCAGCTGTTCAAGTGGATGGTTTGGGATAAGTTTGTGCCACTTGAACAGTGTCACAAAATATTTTCTAGCCCTCATACTATATAATTACTAAATTTTTATATTTATAATTGGACAGGATTTAATTAAAGATTTGAAGTCTGAGTTAAGTGGAAATGTGGAAGAATTGATTCTAGCACTCTTCATGCCTAGCACCTACTATGACGCCTGGAGTTTACGTCATGCGATGAAGGTACGGTTCTCATCTGAACAAATAGTTAAAACCATCTTAAAGCACTCATCTAAGAGAACAGAATACCTGATCCCTGCATTGTTGAAAAATGCTGTGGTGGAAAGTAAATGGAGGGACTGGGGATTAAAATTATTTTCTGCTTTATGCCCCAGTGCTGACCAATTTTTGCAGGATTGGCCAATTTGCAGCAGATGTACCACAGGGGATGAAGTGCTGCAGGATGGAATTTTGTTCTCTGACACTCTCTTAGTCATACTTTTTGCTAGAATCTAGTAAGAGCCATGGTGCTTTTAAGCTGTAACCACTGTTTAAATTGAAGTTTACATACCTCTCCTTGCTGGGAACAAGCCACTGGTACAGAAAGATATTTTTGGATTATCTCAGGTTTTTCAACAGGACAAAAATGAAAGAATATTTTCTTAAGGTCAGGTGATGAATGCATTTGTTCACGTGTTAAGACTGCACTGGAATTTAGATCAGCTACTCAGATTAAACTTTTCATTGAGGTAAACTGGTATGTCCAGCTTGCTTGCTTGAGTTACAGCGGCGAGCAAGTGCCTGATTACTGGAAACAAGTCACTTAACCCATGTATGAATGTGGAGCTCTAAAGAATATGGAGCACAAATGAAGATCTAGCTTTACTGGAGGCAAAAAACAATAAACCTTTTTTTTTTAATTTATATTACAATACTGCTTAGAAGTCTCACATAGATCTACTCCTTGCTTGAAGAGAAATGGGCCATGCCAGTAAGATCTGACTGTACACAGAACCCACAGTTAATTTCTATCCTGAGGAGAGGGAAGCATCTATGAAAAGTTCCTGATAACACTCCATGTTGAGGAAGCAGCCACATTTGGAATGGGGAACACACTTGTACACTGATCAAGATAGGATTTACATGCATACGATAGCCTTTAAAGCAAGAGATAAGGCTCTGCCTTCCTCCGATATGTTCCCACAATAAGGTTGCTAAATAATTTCTTCATTTTCTTCCTAAACCTTTTTCCTGTTATCATTGGCTGATGTCACCATTGTGGGTGTGCAGTTTTGGGGTATTTCTTAAGCTAGTGCAGAATTTAATGTTTTGGAAATTTTCATTCCTTTTTAAATAAGCATACAGTAAACTTGGTGCTTTCACACTACAAGAATACCACTCTTACAATGTAGATTGTATTGAGTTTTAAAGTAACAGGTGACTGCTTTTCTTCCTCCACAGTAGAACAAGAAGTAGGTGGCGTTTTGCAGTTACACCTTCTTTTCCTCTGCTTACAGGGAGTAGGCACCCAGGAGAGAGTACTGATTGAGATCCTTTGCACAAGGACAAACCAGGAAATACGAGACATAGTGAACTGCTATAAGTCAGAATTTGGAAGGGATATCGAACAAGACATCAGAGCAGACACTTCTGGACACTTTGAACGATTACTTGTATCTATGTGCCAAGTAAGCTTGAATTTTTCTTGCTTATTTTGTTAAGATATGGGTATACACTCTTTGTGTATGTTTATAATTGCTCCATAAATGAATTGCCTATGCATGCTTACCTAGAGCTAGGTTTTGTTAGAATTTAGCCCTAGACTACTAATACATTCTCTAATGATAAGGCAAAGCACCTCAGCCCCTCCTCAAGGAAGAGTTGCTTCCTATCTATATGATGATCTGAGTGACTTAATTGAGAACCCTATTCACCTCAGAGAACTTGTGTGTGTTCGTTTTGTTTTTTTTTTTTGTATTTTGTTTACTGAGCAGATGCAATCAAACTGTAAATAGCACAAGCATTGTTCCACACTGCTGTTAAAGCCAGACACTATTCCTTTTTCTTTTTTTTTTTTTTTTTGCATAAACAAAATCATTTGGGTAATACTGATACGATAAACTTTATGGTAGGTAAAATATGTGAGAATCCCCCCAAACAAGCCTAGAGGCGCTGTAAATCAAAACTTACCTCCCAAGTCACATTGCAGCCCTCCCTTCAGAAAACTAGAATTAGTTATGTGCTGCTGCTGAACTCAGTTGAACATTGAAGGCTGCTTATTTTGTATCATTAATAGGACTCTTTTTTGCGTTGAAGATTAGTAAGTTGCAGTTTAGGAAGAAATACATAGTAAGTGTAACTTCCCAAATTTTTGTGATAAATCTGCCTGTTTGCTGTTAGAATTTCTATGACTATCTTGTTTACTTCTACCTTTATAAAAGTTCAGCTATTCACTAGGTATTAGGATTACAAAGTCAAAATCCACAAGAAAGCAAAGCTTGAGAAGCTCATGCTAATTTTTATTTCGATAAATCCAGTACTTTACAGTAACTGACAACCACGTAATTTAAATATTAATTGCTACAGACACAACAGTATTTAAGAGCATGTATTTAGCCTACTCAGCCAGTATATTTAGCAGTATCCATCCATGCATTGTGCAGCAAAAAAACAAATCTCAAAGCACATAAAATGTCACGCAAGCCCTACTTGACATATAACAACTATACTAAGTGCTTTTTAGAGACATTCATACTTGAAATTAGCAAATTCTAAATATAATAGAAAGCCTGAGATATTTCAGGTGTGCATATTCAGAAAGATAATTCATTAGTTCATTTGGGAAGATTCTTTGCAACTTGAAGCCTAGAAACAAATCAAGAGAAAACTTACATTATTAAGTAAAACAGAGAATTAATTATAGCTCCTGAAAAAGACTAGACCTATGAGATGGTACATATAGGCAAAATTATGTGCCAGTACATATACAGTATATCTACAGCTTAAACCAAACACTACAGAGAAGAGTTTTGGGCCACTTTTCTATTTTCTGCTTACAAGAATTATTAAACCAAAAAAGTAACCTTAAAGCAATGTATTTCAAACTGGTATTACTCTCCCTACTTCTAGCTTTGGACATATGCGTGCGGGGTCTACACTTCAAGCAATTAAAACATAGCCTTGTCCATGTAACAATGTTCGATATCTGCTATCTTTGCTTTTAGGGGAATCGGGATGAGAATCAAAATGTGGATTATCAAAAAGCTCAAGAAGATGCTCAGCGTCTTTACCAAGCAGGAGAAGGAAGACTTGGGACTGATGAATCATGCTTTAATATGGTTCTGGCAAGCAGAAGTTTTCCCCAATTAAAAGCAACAGTTGAGGCATACTCGAGGGTAGGAGTTCTTCACTGATTTCAAATGAGTTTGTACAGCACTTTTTGAATTAAGGTTCCACTTGTTGTTGCATTTCACTATCCACATGTTAATCTCATTTATTTGTAGATCGCTAATCGTGATTTGTTAAGCAGCATCGATCGAGAATTTTCTGGAAATGTGGAACGTGGCTTGAAGGCTATTTGTAAGTAATATGTTCTTCCCTATCCTTATCCCTTGGCAATAAAACCTTCTAAATGTAATTGAAGAAGAACCCAATTCAGCCCTGTCCATATGGCAAATGAATACACAGTCTGAGACTCCACTAATACAAAAGTAACTTCAGTTATTCAAATTACTCACTATGCACTTAGATTGAAGAAAGTAAGCATCTAGCTTGAAAAAGTCTGTAATGAGGAAAGGTTACATAGAAACTACTTGTCACTTTTCTGGAAAGACATGTAACTACACAGAAACGGGCCAATGTTTAGAGCTGGTGGTTCTGTGTGTCAGCACTCTGCAAAATTATATGAGTACCAATGTAACAGCAGTGGTGCTGGTTGTATGGCACCTCAGCGCAGACAGCTGAACCACCCCCACACAAGTGCAGAACCAACAAGAACCTCCTTTAGGCACAATTCCCTTTCTAGTTTTCTTCTCCACCATCACCTACTCCAAAAAGTTCAGCATTTTCTAAAGCAAATGTCACCAAAATAGAAGAGCTGTTTTGAATTCACTATTCCCTGCTGACTTCTTGTACTAAAGCGCTACAAATTTATCATGATTCGCTGTTAGTGAGAACCAGTATGATTTACTACTAATGAAACAAGTACTCCACACACAAGTCCCACCAATGCTTACCAAAGTGACTGCATTTCTGCAGCCATAACCATTAAAACCTACTGTATTAAACAAAATCTTCTCAGATAATATTCTACTAAAGAGTTCTACAGGAAAAATTAGCCTCTGAAATCATGTAAAATAAAGGCTTTGAGAAGGAACAAACTAATAAACAAAATCAATTCCACAGCTACTTGAGAATGAGAACTTTTTACCTTTGTACTTTTGTTAGTGAGACTCTAGCAATGGACCACAAGTTGAATACCTCATATCCTAGTACCAGCTATCCAAAGAAAAGATCTGTTCATACATGTAGATTTGGTAATTAAGGTTTCAGCCAGCTTTCAAAAGCACTTCTAGGCAAGTTAACTGGTAATAACCATAACTTTTGTGAACGATTAACTGATTTGTTCAGATACAAGATAAACTCAGCTTTATAAAGCAGTTCCTGTAATCTACAGTATTGAATCTTTATTGATATCTACCTCTAGCTGTCTACAGCATAAATTTTGACTTCATCATGCTAGGTATCACCATACAGCATACTATAATAGAACTAATCCTAAAATATACTTTATTGCAGTGCAATGTGCTTTGAATCGCCCAGCCTTTTTTGCAGAAAGACTTTATTATTCTATGAAAGGAGCTGGCACGGATGATTCCACTCTCATCAGGATTATAGTCACTCGCAGCGAGGTAAGAAACTTTCTCCTCTGTAGACCTCATATGTAGCCAGCCTTCTATGTAGCCCCTCCTTCACAACTGTAAAAATCACGTACTGTCATGAAGCTTTTGTCTGGTTCAGATGTGGATGAACAAAGCAATTGGTTTTGACGCCAGGTTTCATACAGTAGTTTAATTATCTCTAGCTAAATAGTGATACTACGTCTACCTTCCTAAATGTGGTTGCCCATCTCTGTAGCAGAAAAGCATCTCAACTCCAAAGGTTCAATTGCATGAACTAAGGATACTACAGTCCTAGCAAAGTTAGGTAAGGTTCTCAGGTTGCCCAGGGAGTTGCAGAAGTGTTCAAGGCCAGGCTGGATGGGCCTTTGAGCAACCTGGTCTAGGGGGAGGTGTCCCTGCCCATGGCAGCGGGGTTGGAACCAGATGGACTTTAAGGTCCCTTTCAACCCAAACCTTTCTGTGATTCTCTGAAAGCAAGGAGCAACTGTTAAGACTGCTTTGGGAGCTGCTTATCTGTCTGTAGAGGGAACTGAGGGCTTGTACAATGTGCACAGTTAATCAGTTGCACATTACACCCTTGGCTAGTATTCTATAGTCTGTGAGGGAGATGGGGGTAAGTGTCTAAGAGTTCAGATCATGCACTATATTTAAGCTTTGTGCTTTTTTTTTTCTTTGCAGATTGATCTTGTGCAAATTAAACAGGTGTTCTCACAAATGTATCAGAAGACTTTGGCTTCAATGATATCAAGTGATACAAGTGGTGATTACAGGCGTTTGCTACTGGCAATTGTTGGTCAATAGAAGAGGATTATCTGTTCGTTGGTTTTCATTTTTAAAACTGGAGGACATGTAACATGCTTTATGCAGACACTGACCCCTTGTGCGTAAAAGAATAATTTTAAACATTATATAATCAAAGATGCCTTCTTGGTGATTTAATAAGCTTTTTGCACTTACCCTTGCCTTAAATTTACAGCACATAATATTCTTTATTGTATAATAAAAGATATATCTTGTCTATTAGCCTTAAGTCTTAGTTCTTTTGGCCCAGACAAAACCATCTCCCCTCTGCCAACCTCCTGCATAATTAGACTTCCTTGAAAAATCTAAATTTAACTGCTGAACTAACCATGGATTACAAAAAAGCCTGAGGCGATGACATAAAACATTTTACAAAAACCGAGCCAGGTTCTCTAACAAAAGCCCTCTTTGAAGTCCTTCCATGCTAATACTAAAAAATGAGTGCTCAGTTTAAGTCACATTAGACTAACAGTTTAAGTACCTAAGAAGAATTTGACTGTACCCCCTTATTTAAGTTCTTAAGTTAATTATGTTTAGCAGTTAATTATGATTGTTATTAAGGCAGAAAAAAAAAATAAAATTAATCTAATTTTGAAGAATCACCTTGTAAAGGAGTGGGTTATACTGTTTTTTCATTGTCCAGCAATTTGCTGTAAGTAGATGCTAACACTACAGAACATGTGTAAATTCAAACTGGAAGTGACAGCAACATAGATGATACAATTGACTATGTGGATGGTTTCATAGCATTAAAAAAACAAACAGCTTTGACAGTACATTTGTTTTTTTGAATGCCACAGCATATCTGTCCCCAGGCAGCCGTGAAGTCCAGCAGCTAGCACTGTATTTCCTAACATTTCTAAGCAATGCTTTATCAAGTAAAAATATACACACACACACATATATATATATATATATAAACTTCACACAAACAACAAAGCTCTATTTTTGTTGGTTCTCAAACAATTAGCTAGCACAAGTAGGGTTGATTCTAATAGGGGAAACCTTTCACTCATGCACACCAAGTACATAAAGGTTTTTGCAAAACAATGGCAGATACCAAGTCTACTATAAAAAAAAAAATTCAAGTATTTCACTTATATAAAATACTCTACAGCTGTGTTCTCTGATATTATACTTAGAAACACAGTCCAATTTAAAATTTCTGAGTCAGATCAAAGCTAAATAATCCAAATGTGAACAACATAGAGAAGCTGATTTGGGAGACTAAAGGACATTTCACTGTGTATTACTTTTGTCATCACTGGTACAAGTATCCACGGTGAGATACAAGTGTGTATATATATATATACACACACAGACACGTTTTATATATATATATAATTATATATATATATAATTATATATAATTTTATATAAAATTATATATATATAAAATTTTATAAAATTTATAAATTTTATAAAAAATTATATTTATATATAAAATTTTATAAATTATATATATATATATATAATTTTATAAAATTATATATGAATTATATATATGTCAATAGGCTTCCAAGCATAGCCAAAACTCTCATGAGCTTTGGTCCTTGTTTCTTTAATTATTAAATGCAAAGTTTCTTCACAAGTAAGGAAGTTTGCTCAAGATTAAAGCGTATTAATGCACCTGCATCTTTTCATGCAACTCAAATATCCCCACGCATTTGTCATGCAAAGCAGAATGTTGATTCAATCTAGGTCATACATGCTGTTACTACAAGAAAATGAATAGATGAAGAGACTTCTATGTCCTAATGTCATTCACATGTTTTATGGCAAAAAGTTATTTTCCTTGCATGCTACTAATAAAGAATTATTAAATGGGTAATAAAAATTGAATGAAGCAATGCAAGAGAAGAATGAACAACACTACGAAGAATACTATCTATCCTGCCTCTGAAACAGCCTAATTTTTACATATAACTAACATAATGGTGTTTCAAGATTAAACGTTAGAAAAAAAGAAAGCCATTATGAGACTATGCCTCTTAAAAACTGTTCAGACTCAAACCAGGATTCTACCTCAAAGAAAAAAGCATCCCCAATCCCAAACACTTGTATTTTTGCTAAAAAGACCAATCTTCTTCACAATTAAGTTTTTCAATTTCACAATTTGGAATTTAATTAGCTTTGAAAGGAAAACTATTATTTAACACTAGGTAATTTCAGATGGTGAGGTTATGTTCACCCTTTAACTAAATGCAAGCAGAGCATGTAAATTAGGCTGATCTTCCCTGTTTGGCTCACCAGGTGGCAGCAAGCTTCTCGACCGTACCAAGTCCTGTTTTAGCATGACCCCAGAACACCACACTCGAACACATTCTGTGCTTTCAGGCCTGCTTTTCAGTTTCACTAAAATGCATTCAGATTTCTCAGAGCAGCCGGAACACCTCCCCCAGTCCCCAGCCATCTGTGAATCCTCGTTGCAGGTCGCAGCACTACAGGTGCTGTTGAGATCCAGCAGCTCAGGGCAGGACGTGGCCAGGTCCCTGGGCCCTCCGGGGGTGCCCACTGAGCCCCATGCAGTGGAGCAGGAAAGCAGTGACTGCTCCAGCTCAAGCCAGGAACCAGCCATGCTTTGCTGCTTGCAATCTTCCGCTCACAAAGCTATCTTCCAAGCGTTCTGCTCTTCCTACCCAAGAACAGACTACTGACACAGCCTTCCCTCCACTTAAAACACTGAAAGCAGAAAACATACAAAGCAAAACTACTTACGGTTTTCTGGGAGGGAGGATACATTTTTTTTTTTCTCGTCAACAATACAAGAATTAGAGACAGCTGCAGGCTCCACCTTTCAGAAACAGAGTAGCAAAAAATGAGTACTTGCTTCCTAAACAGAGGAAGTCCACAGACACAATCCTGTCACCTGAGGGCTTGCTTAAAGGGCAACATGAAAAGTACACAGCAGGAGAAGAGGCTGAAAAAAATTGCCCAGAAATTTTCCTCTACTGCACCTCTGCCTTCATACCTGCCAACAACTACTCATACAACTGATTGTTGTTGGAGAATCAGAGCACTGACTGCTGGACAAGAAGCTGTTCTCTCCATCCACTGCGAGCTCCACACGCAGACTGAATTTGTATTTTCTCTGAGTACACTATTCAAGCTAGTCAGAATAGTAACAGGAACTAAGATCTGAGTATCAGATCATGGATATACTGTCTTGTGAGGCTGAGACGTTTTCATTAGTGCTTACACGGAGGAAGGTACCATCATAATGTTTGCCATCAGTAGCTCGTGTTTGGTCTGCTCTATCACAACATCACACATAGACTGTACAGCTCAGTAGTATGGAGGTTGTTTCATAAAAAAAGAAAAAAAAAACTTACCATTTTTTGACTTGATCTTCTGCACGCAAACTTTGAGAATAGTTTCCAATCAGAACACATCTGCAATAAAGTAAAATCAGACATTAAAATCCCACTAGTGTCACATTTTTTTCACCTTCATTCTCATCCTGTTCAGCAGCTTGCCCTACATACTTCAAAGACAATATACCAAGAAGACTAGATCAGATAACTGTGCTGTCAAAACAAACAGCCCTCCCCAAAGCAGTCCCAACACACTTCACTAGTGTCTTGAACACTAGGTCAAAGCAACATACAAGATGTGGCTGTGCTTCACAGCCTCTCTATAAACAACTAACACTGTTCTTACATCTCTGTACAAACTAACAATGGATGTCTGATCTAGCACACAGAAAATGTTCAGGTGCTTAATATATAAGAAAGAACTCAAAAAGAAAAAAAAATCAGGAGTAACACTTTAATTAAATAGCATTTATGGTAAACTAGTTCTTTGCAAGCTAAATCTCACCTCCTAGGCTGTATTTTCAATAGCTTAAGTTTTGAACAGTATTTAATTTCGAAACAATTTTCAGAGTCAGAGTCAGATTAGACCTAAGTATGCCAAATAAAACCAATACACAATGATAAGAGCCGCAGCCCATGCACAAAATTTATTGTGTGCTACTGTTTATAAAATACTTGAATAGTTCAGAACATGCATAAAATTTCCAACTTAGACAGGGGTATGTACAGATCGTACTTCATGGCAAACAAAAAAAAAAAGGGAGATGAACTCTAGTGACATAAGTTTCAAGTTGTGTTCCAGGGGATGAGAAGGACACGTAGCAAATGTCAAAATATGTAACAAAGTACAGTGGCAATCAGTACAGTCCATTATTTGTGAACAAATTAGCACAGGGCTTCAATTTTTATTTTAACCAAGCAGTCCTGTAGATATCAAAATACATGCAGTCTCAAGTTTACACTTTCACTAATGCCTTAGCAGTTGAACAGAGCAATTGCTTACGCGCTGCTTTGCCTAGAACAAAAAGTATGTCCAATACAGTTTCAGTTTCCTTTGCAGCTTAAAAAATAATAAAAAGCTTGCAGCTATTCAGCCCAGTGATTACTAGCTATTTATGCAACTGTAATACTCACAATAAAGTAAAAGTACCCATAACATCTACGTAACCTATAGATGTACATCATAGGTCTATATATTAAATATTTGCAAAATGAAAACATGCATACACAAAATACAATGCCAAGCTTTACAGACTTGATATGAATCAAAATTTACTTAAACAATGTACAAAGTTCAATTAAAAGTACCTTAAAATTAACACTTCCATATTTTTCTTACTTTTAAAATTAGTATATATAATATTTTTTTTAAAATTCAAGATGGGGAAGAGTCTTGAAAAAGCTGGGCAAAAATGTTTCTAAATTAAATATTTTTTAAAATCTGTGTTCAAGTAATAAACATTCCTACATAGAAATCTTCTGATAAGCTGTAACTAAAAAATACAGTGAATACAATATAGAATTAGCAACATCTAAGGAGTAAACCTGAGGTCAGCATTTTACAGAATGACCAACTGAGATTTTTTTGGCATTTTTTTTCTATTTAAAATACAGTTTTTGCAGCCTCAGATATTTTAAGACCTTTCTAATCTATTGTTTTAAAGACATTTCATGAAACCGATGTCCATTAATAAATAGTTAGCTCTTAGGGTTGTATTTGAAAGTCTGATTTAAAAAAACAAACAAACAAACGAGCTACCTCTACTGAAAGAAAATCCCATTTGTAAACTTAAAGTGTTGACAACAATAAGCGTAAGATGCTAGTCTAGATGTGCTTTAGTGATAACAGCCCGATTCTCTCCTCAGATCTCTTCTGAAGATGCAGCAGCCAGCGATGGACTGTGTGTAAATCCACGAAGCATGCTCCCAGGAGGTCGTGTCACCATGCAAAGAGAGGGGCTGTTGTCTCAAAAGCACGATGGTTTTTCTTCAGCGGGATCAAGTTAGATGGTTTTCCACCTCTTACTAAGTGGTCACTTCAGCTGATCCCCCTGGCTATTTCATCTGTTGTCACATCAAAAAGCAGTAATCTAGGAATTCTCAGGCAAGACATAAGTGAGTAAACCAGAAGTTGACGTGGTCACTGTGCATTGTTGTTGCCAGTTCCATTGTTTCCATTGGCATTTGTTGTGTTTATAGTATTAATACCATCTTGTTGAAGAGCATCTTTTCTTGGTGGCATTCTCTCATTGATCCTATCCAAACCTTTTGCTTCTTCAAAACTGCAGATTTTATGTTGCGGAGAGAATCCTCGTATTGCTTAACAAAATGCAAATTTGATATGTCAGTAATGGAAAAATAAGTTGAAAGCATATACTTTTTCTAATAAATGATGTTTAAAAACAGGTAAGAAATCAGCCAAAGAAATGTGTGGCTCTGTATCTGTACTAGGTAAAAGCTAATCTGCTCTCTTAATATGTTCAATGGCTATCATTAGGTTTATAACAAAAAGAACAAAGTATGGCAAATATTCTGCAAGTAGGAATCAAGGCGCTTAAGCCCACTTGATTGCTTCTGCATGTCCCTGGTGTGGCCAGCTCTAAGCACCAATTGCTTCTGCTGCCACGTTCATCAGGCTCATCTTTTTACATCCCCGTTGTCTTCAATGGAATGTCAGTAAGATCTAAGCAGCACAGCAAGTGCGGTGGAGGCAAAGCAGCAAAGGGTTACAAAAGTACCAGGAGATTTATGTCCTGCATACACGTTGATGGCCTGATCCTGCAGTTTTCATGCAGGCAAAACTGCGGGATATGGATCACATTCTGTACTAATCGTGTGGATGATGGAAATGGACACAACCACAGTCACTGGGTTAGCACTCCGTTCAAACAATGGAATCGTTTAAATACGTATTTAAAATACGTATAGAAAATAGGCATTATTTTTCTACTGATTATTTTAATGAATGAGGTCTGTAGTCGAATTTAGACCTGAAAATGGTTGACCACATAGTAAGACTGAAGCCTTTGGGATGAAATAATTCTTTGGAGATTTAAGTACAGCTTTCCACTCACAACAACGGAACCTCTTGCACGTGTGTGAGAGGACAGAATATAGCCCTTGTTTATATTTTTGGACATCTCCCAATTGCTATGCTGTTTGTCATTCACTTCATTGAATATAGAGCAAGAGGGAATTAAAGGGTCTATGAAGAAACTTCAACAATCTGAATTTGAGTACTTGAATACCAGATAATTTGATGGCATTTTACTCAACACTGCTAAAAAAGGATGTATATACGACGGTTTATTTAGCACAGAAGCACTGATAATCCATGGAATTTAATATGCCTTATACTGGCAGGTTAGCCTATATACTGGAAATAAATTTGGTCATCAAATTATGTGCAAAACCCATAGGAAAAAATTTACAGTTGTATGTCTTGCACTACCAGAACAGTTAGAGGAAGTATTTAAAAATTACGTTCAAAGCCATTAAAAATAGATTTTATGAAAAAAAGCATGCATAAACAACCCTCCTTCCACAGGTAACCCACCCCCCCAACAAACCCTTGCAGTTGAATGCAGAAAAAAAAAACACACTAAACACTATCATTTTAACGATTTCAAGACAACACCACATATCACAACATGCTATTATACAAAAACCTACTGCATATTTCGTAAAAACAAACAAAAGACCCCAAACCCCAAGAATATCCCTAAAATATTAAAAGATAATCATTATCCTGAAGCCAGAAATGAATGTTACATGTCAAAGGGATGAATCAATACAGTTGATTCATCTCTGCTTGTGCAAGTTGAAAGTAAAACACACCCACACAGAGTACTTTTGAATTCCCTCCCAGACACCACAGATCTCTGCCAATGGCAAAGACTCTGATCATACCTTTTTCAGCCTCAATTGCCTCTACAGTGGCTGTACAGAAGTGAGCAGATGCATGCAAAATGAATGAGAAAGATGAAGAGTGTAATATCGCATAGCAGAAAAGGCAATGATCAATTTAATATAGTATGCTACGCCAGATTAGATTACAATTGTTTAAAATTATAATTAAGGTTTTGGGGGTTGTTTTTAAGCTTAAAGTGAAATTTCTCCTACATTTTAACTATTACAATTTATCAACTAAAAGTATATCAAGAGAAACACTAATTACTGGAACTTCATTTATGGTTTTAAATGCACATTTCTAAAATATATATATATATATATTTTAAAGGCAACAACATAAAATTTCAACTAATGTTAAAGTTGTGGTATGGTTAAAAAGAAAATCTATGAGATTACCCTTTCTGACAATTAAAATGTATTACTGAGCTTCAGTAAATTACCAGGAAATATGTAATAAATACAATACTGTCAGTGTTCTAATAACATGTTTTTCTTGTTATGGCTAGCTCCCTGAGGTTAAACTAGTCATTCAATTTCTCGCCGTATTTTATGCTTAAATGTGTGTCTCTGAGAACTGAACTGTGAAATTCAAACCATAAAAGACAAATTTAGCAAGTGATATTTACAAAGCCTCATAAATTGTTTAGTTGAATCCACAACAAAGTCTAGAGCAGGAAGAGCTCTGGATTTAACAGTCTTGGTGGATGACTTTATGTGGATAGGAATAAAAACCTAGTTTACTATGTTTTTTGAACTAAGTAACCACGACAAATGCTGTAATGTAGTAGGTGTAAGATTTTTCCATTGTTTATTGTTTTAGACCTAAAGTCAAAGCTATAACGTAAGGCTATTAGGATAGCAAAATCATCTTCTATTAGACCAGACAAATAAACCACTTATAACTAAGATCTAAATAGTAGCTAAATTTAAATAATGGTAACAACTTTTTACCTCCCCTACTCTTTACCATGCCTCTCATAAAGTAATATTCTTTAACAAAAAATTGTATACATAGTTGTAAACCTACTTGCGTGGTGCTTGATACAGATTAATAACAACGGATATCATTAAGGAGTATTCAAGCAAGTGTTAGGCAAACTATCTAAATTAAGAAAATTTTAATAAGAAGAAAATTTTAAATTTAGGTTTGTGCTTAGTATGTGCTGAAGAATAGAATTCTTTAAGGTGAATTAAAAGCTTAGTACTTCTCATTTCCTACTGAGCATAAACCAGACACAGCAGATGTATCATCAACTGCCTACACTCTGCCTTAACCTATTATATCAAATTATCATTTCCACTGAGATGCTCTAAAAAATAAAATAAAAAACTTGAATTCCTAATAAAATAATGTGGAATACGTTAAGGGTAATGCAGTGTTTTAATTTTTACATACTGCATATTCCCAGCTGCCAAAAAAAAATAAAAATAAAAAAATCTTGTGCAAATCTAAACAGGCAAGGGGAATCCCAGAATTATATCAAAAAGCCACTTGAACAGATCACTATTTATGTTTACATTAGTGAAAAAGCTTTCTCAATTTGTAAAAAATAAAGAACTATTTTAGAAAGTTACCAAATACATATTTTTATACTATAACCAATTTGCCATGTAAATATAAAACTACATCAGAAAAACCACCTCTTTCCACCATTTCCTGTTACCCATGAAGTCTTTGTTTTCAATCTTTTCCTGAAAAGATCACGAATACTAATTTATCTCTGTAAATTATGTAGCTTCATAATACAGATTTTAAAATTTACTCCTAATTCATTCTACTTTTATCACTACCTTATCTCCAAAATACATCTTGGAATATACAATGCACTGAAGAAAAGATAACTTCCACCTTGACATAAAAGAACAAACTGACTGGAAAATACAATCACTTAAAAAACACACTGTAAAGACTCAATTTGGAATATAATTTTGTTGGATTCTCTTTTGCAGGTACCTCTAAATTAAAACGATATCCTTGATAGATCCTCATAAATCTAGAAAAAATACTGCATCATATTAATATATTTTATAAACCTGAACTCTTCATTCTGAAAATTCTCACTTTCCCAGCAAATTTTAAGCATTTCCATTCTCAACTCCAACTCTCGCCCTGTTTTACTTAGGAGACAGATCTGATACAAAAATCAAAAAAAAAAATTCTCATTGTCACTCTGACTAATAGTAACATTAGCAATGACTCTGATCAGAAGTATTTGTGTAATAAAACTGATTTCTGTGGAAGTATTAAAATTTTAAATTTAGGCTTGTGGCTTTTTACGTGCTGAATAAGGCTTTTTAGGGTGGTTTTGTTGTTTTAAACAGAGGTTGACTATTTCAGTTAATAGTTCACTAAGCACTGATACTTAAGTGTGGTCATTAACATTTGAGATTCTATAATGTAAGTAATGTAATTAATCAAAACCATAAATCCAGAGTTTATAGAGACATATCAAAGGCTATAATTTCTCAAAGTGTATTTTTATCCTAGTAAAATAAAGCTCTCTAGAAATAATTTTTGATTGTTTTTCAAAAAATATATCCATGTGTTTCTAAAAAAAAAAACAAACAGATATTGACTCCTTCTATAGGATGTAGTTTTACACTAATTTTCAAAATTGTCTTTGTTTAATGCTTTCACTGCAGCTAGAATTTCTATTTTACCCTCAAAATTCTCTCTTTTGCAGTAAGAATCTGTTCAACCATCTCCCATAAAGCAGTTGTATTAGATTGATTAACATTTTTGGTGCCCTTCTCTGCATCCCATCAATGCCAACAAGCTTCACTCCTTCTATGAGAATGGCCTCTATCTTACCAAAGACAGCAGGCATGGTTGAACAAATTCTTGAAATGGTATTGGCATATGCAAAGATTTAGCACAAAACGCGTTATTGACATTAAGAATTTATTGTGCTTACTGATGCTTCAAAATAAAATACTATTCCAATTCAGATTTTACTACCCCAATAGATGAAGCTGGATCTGAACATAATCCAATTCAGAGCAACTAAGACACCATTAATGCAATACATATGCAATGTTTGCATATATTTTGGCCTGATAAAAAAAAATTCCGCCCAGATCTCTAGAGGAATGTAGACATACACTCCAATTTCTTATAACTTTCTCAGCTTCTTAGAGATTTACTGGGAAACAGCCCACATAGATCTTCATGAATTTTTTCATGAATAAAACAGGATAAGCAAAAAGAGTACGACAATGAATATTATTTATTTTCCCAAATCTAGGGATTTGAGATAAGTTATTGATAGTATATTGATCAACACAGTACAATATACTTCAAGAAATAATTAAAAATTTGTAATACAAAAATTCTACTATGCTATCAGTGACCATATTTCGCCAAGAATATGAAATCACTGGTATTGTGAAGGCTTAGTAAAGTATCAATTAGTGAAGTTCTATTTTATTTTTGGTTTACTTTTAGTTTTGCAGTTGAGCATAGTAAATTTGAAAACTTCTTTTTGAAAAACAAGACAGTAAAATTCATATCGGTAAAAAGAAGTTACTGCAATTTAAGGAGAACTAACAGCATGAGTTATTTTGAACAATCAACATGATTAAACAAATGAGGTATATTAATGTAATGCTTCAAGGAATATTGCCATCAAAAATTCTAGTAAAAAAATAATAAAAAAAAACAAACACCCACAAAAATCCAAAATGCATTTTGCATACTTTCCAAATGACCCACATTTTCAATAATGGTACAAAGTTTTCTTTAAAAAAAATTTTCTAGTCAGTTTGATCCTCTCTAATATTTGCAATGCAACATGGTTTTAAATCTCTTAAATGAATGAGAGGAGTACAAACTCTTTTAAGCATATAAAGTAACTTATTAAACAATGAAAATTAAAACTAGGACATATGCTTTTGGAAAAGTTGGATGGATTAGGAAACATACATAACTTCTTGTTATAGACATTCACAAAACAATCACATACACACACTGGACATATAAACTTACTTGCAGACATTATATGTCCACTGAGAAATGACTTAAAATGTGACATTCATGTTTCAAAGCTATAAGAGAACAGCTTTGATAGTTTAATAGAAAATGTAGTGAAAGGGTTTAAAAAACAAAAAAACGCTACATAGAAAATTTAAAAGTATACACGTAAATATCCTAAATCCCAAAATGAGAAAAGCAGCAACTCTTGGAAAAGAGATTGTATAAAAAATGGTATTCAGTTCATCAACATATCACAGTCTTTCAACTGCTATAAAGTTAATTGGTCAAATATGACATTTTTATACATTCTATTAAAACCTAAGATTGGCAAATAAAAATATCTTTTGATATATCTTTTGTCACTGAATAATTTAGGTTGAGTGCTGCTGATAGGAAGTCCAGTTTCAGATGGATATATTTTAGTTATCCACTGCTCTGAACAGAAACCTGGACTTCATTTTGTAATATATTTGGTACAATCTCACAGTGTTCTTCCTAAGCCTAGCTAATTGTTTATGGGCCTTGTGAAAAATATGATCCAATGATTCAACAAACTAAAAAAAAAAGAAAAGCCTTTTACAAAATATTCAATGAGCCAGATTACAGGTATATTTTGTATAGAGTTCTTTTTATTTTCATGCAAAAAATATATGCACACTTAATAACACCCTTTTATTTTGATTTATTTACAAGTTTTAAATTCAATCCCTTTATTCTCAACTGATTTTATAACAATTACTGAATACTTTTCAAGTACATTATTGTTCAAAATGCACAGACAATGTGCAGCAGCAAATGCAGCAAACCTCAAAAACAAGGTGCTACAACATTGCTTCTACATCAAGAGACAGACAAGTGTCTGGGATAGTGGTTTAATTTTAACACTTATACAGACATACATCTATACCTAGAGAGAGACAGACAGATCTAAGAAAGCAGCTACATCTGCAGAGGAAGGAAACAGCATGTTACAAGGACAATTCAGGGAGGTCAATTATACATAGAACATTTGACAAACAACATAGAGAACAAACTTTGGCATTAATTACCAGGGTACAAAACGTAGCACATTTCAATCTATCAATGGAGTGTAATATGGAACTCTGCAGCCTGTAGTTGTTTGTTAAGATTAGTAT
This sequence comes from Aythya ferina, assembly GCF_964211825.1. Classification (NCBI taxonomy): domain Eukaryota; kingdom Metazoa; phylum Chordata; class Aves; order Anseriformes; family Anatidae; genus Aythya; species Aythya ferina. Next base: position 16,839,969 of record NC_140302.1, on the reverse strand, counting down.
CAGTGAGAATTTGATATTGTCAATGAAAATACTAATACATAATAATAAAATCATTTTAATGGAAAGCAGACAAGTAAGGATGCAAAATTACATTGTAATTCTTGTATCTTTAACAACCAAATACCTTAATACCAGATTTATAAGGTCACTCCACCTGAGACATCTGCATCACCTGAAAAATTGTAAACTACGGAAGCTTGAAGTCTGAAAAATGTGGCCTGACACGGCTGAACTCAATTGCTTTTAGTTTTATACCCTGGTTAAGTATCCATTTCACATTGCCTGATTAACACATAACACTATGCTTATTTCAGCCGCTAAGACAAGAACTGAAAAGCATAAGAAACTCCCTGCATGCATTATGTGTAGTGTTAGCAAAAGAGTGAGATGTGCCCCAGTCCATCTGAGGCACAGCAAGTTGCATAACATCATTACCACTTTGCAGGGTCTGTCGTCCTCCGGCCAACACTCCACTAGGTAACATTCCAGTGGGAGTCAAACCCTTGAGTGTCAGCACACTTTCACTCTCCTCCCTGGTGTAAGAAAAAACAGTACAAAAAACTTAAGTATCTGCTCATGAAACCTGTATTAAAGCAAAATAAGGAACTGGGAAAGGGAGAACCTGTTTTTGCTGTCCTTTATCCATGCCAAGGTTTATGAGAATTCAAATTTAATCAACAATGAATTCAATTTAATCATCAAAAAATATTCCTATGCCATACTATTCTTTCCTGTCTAGGAGTTATAAACACTGATTACTTCTGAAATAACTTAGAAGCAATTATTCACATGCAGGTCCATTAATTTTGAATGCCTCATGAGGTACTGTGCATAACTCAGTGTCATTAAACAACCCACAATTTCACTGAATGTGTCTGTGCTTCAGGAGATACCAACTTCAAAAAAAATAATCCCTATCTGAACAATTATAGTCTGTGGAAAGCTATGCACACACACACACAATACACGTACTGTAACATACTACTACTATTTTGTGTAAACGTGATCATGAAATCTCTAAGTCTAGATCAGTAGGAGAAAACGGTACTTTTAAAAGCTGGAAACAAACAAACAAGAGAGCCCCAAACCAGCAACTAACCTCCTCCTTCCCCCACCCCAAACAACAACAACAAACAACACAAACAAACTAAGTCCTGAACTTTCAGTTATGACAGAAATTTTCCCAGCAAGCCCAGATTTTCTCCTTCACACCTTTGATTTCAGTATGTTGCCTTTCCAACACTTACAGTTAATGCCTGGGCATGTCTCAAAAATAACTTAAAAATATTTTTTTAAACCAAAAACACCAACATCAATGGGGTGCATTGATATGCAAAATAAGATTCTTATACACAGTGACCTCTTTGAAAAACATTTGGTATCTATTACCGTGGAACAGAGATATATTTTCCTAATATACAGATTAAGAGGGGTTTTAGGAAAGCAGAAACCACCCAAGTACCTGAGAACAGAGAAGACTCTTGCCATCTTGCCAATTGCACGAATTTTGTTTCTGATTATTTCTTTCCGTGCTGCAGCTGTACCTACTTTCAATGGAATAAGAGAGAGTCTCAAGCTCATCGATATTTACAAAGCCACCATTTTACAGCATATCAAATTCAATACAACTGTTTAAATTCAGTATTATTCACAGGAGGCCAGTACCCAAACACTTACAAAACACCACATTATAAAATTCTGGCTTCAGAATACCACCAAAACCATCATCACCCTCCGTGTCCACAAAACACACACAAAAAAAGTTTAGGATGTTCACAATGATTTGCTAAAGCTAGCAAGCATCTAAATTACTGTCATTACAACAGAGTAACTATCATAATTCATCTGCCTAATTTTATGCATGAAATTATTCACTGACATCTGTGTTTATTAAGACGTAGCTATGTAGCTCAATACAGAAGCCAGATATTAAAGCCACAAAAAAAAAAAAATAGTTGCTAATTCTTACACAGCTGTCCATGAGAAAACAGTTTTTGATTTGCTGGTTTCTAAGTCAACTTCCCAAAACATACACCTGCACGAACTAAAAATCAAAATAAAATGCCAAAGAATTGCAGTGTTACCTCCCTTACCAACTAATTCTATGTTCTATATATCATCTTAGGTTTGCATCACTTGCAGAAATTACAAATACCAAAGATATGGAGTAAATACTGCATATTCCACAGAGCAGAGAAATACCATTTGTGATAGATAAAAGTTAAGACAAAATTCTGAAAGGAGGCTTTGGGTTCGGAACGAAAGCTACCTTTGCCTGCACTGATATTATAAAAACAGAAGTGCCTTTCTTCAACACTGGTTTTTGTTTTGTTCAATGTATAATAGTCAAAGTCATCCTCCTTTCCTTTTGCGGACAGCCCAGGTCCCCTAAAAAAGTATAGGCAGATGAGGAGATATCAAAACAGCACAACAGTCAACCTTGTCAGACCACCACTTCAAGAACGCAAAAGGCCTTCTGTTGAAGAGTGAGTGGACTTCAAATCCTGAACACCAAACCAAATGAAATACAGAAGATTGGGGTAAGCACATTGGGGTAAACAACAACAGCTACAAAAACCCACACGAAAAGGAAAACTTGTAGTAGAGATAAAGAAAAAAAAGGCAGGAAGACAGGAAGAGACAACCTTTGTATGAACATGATGAAAGAATTCTGGGGTAGAACAAATCTCTTAATCCATTTAAATGAAATATAACCAGAAACTGCTGAGTTACATTTTTTTAGACAAAGAACAACTTTAATGAACTGCAGACATCAAACAAAAAAAAAAAAAAAAAAAAGAAAAAAAAGGAGGCCAATGAAAAAAATGAGGATAGACTGAATAAAAAAAAAAAAAAAGCAATGTTTACTAAAAAAAATAACTCAGCTTAAGAGTTACTTTTTAATATTCTATATGTTTTCACTTTCTCTCTCTGAACACTATTAAATAACAGCTTGATGATCTGGAATGAGAAAGCTTTTTCAGAGTTTTTGTCAAAGTTAGTGTCAGATAAGGGACCATACACCTTCCACACAAGTCACTCAGTTTTCTTCCCACCTACACCTACTTTTTGAAGGCTACACTGCTGCAGAGCCGTAACATCCAGGGTGAGAAGATTACAGGCACTGCTAGGGCCCGTATTTCTACTCTGGTAGGTCACTATGCCATAAAAAGAGACATGCTGGTTTATGGTATTACAGAGAATGCATTACTCCAGGAGGCAGCATTGCACAACATCTAGCCACTGAATCCTGGTTAATTCAGAGAACAGTCAAGTAGCATCTGCCTGGAGAATAAAGTCTTGATCTCAACCTAAATTAGAGGGGATCTGACAAAGAACTCTCCCATTGCCCATTCCTAATGCCTGCACAAGAAACAAGTTCTGAAATGCTCATACTATTATGCTCCAAAGAATTAATATAAACTTTCCAAGTACCCCTATAACCAAATGTACTCCCAAATACTAGAAATACTCTCTTGAAGTGGCAAATATATCACAGAATCACAGAATTTTCTAGGTTGGAAGAGACCTCAAGGTCATCGAGTCCAACCTCCAACCTAACGCTAACAGCCCTCCACTAAACCATATCCCTAAGCTCTACATCTAAGCGTCTTTTGAAGACTTCCAGGGATGGTGACTCCACCACTTCCCTGGGCAGCCTGTTCCAATGCCTCACAACCCCTTCTGTAAAGAAGTTCTTCCTAACATCTAACCTAAAACTCCCCTGGCTCAACTTAAGCCCATTCCCCCTCGTCCTGTCACCAGGCACGTGGGAGAACAGGCCAACCCCCACCTCGCTACAGCCTCCCTTGAGGTACCTAAAAAGAGCGATAAGGACACCCCTGAGCCTCCTCTTCTCCAGGCTGAACAAGCCCAGCTCCCTCAGCCGCTCCTCGTAGGACTTGTTCTCCAGGCCCCTCACCAGCTTCGTCGCCCTTCTCTGCACCCGCTCAAGCACCTCGATGTCCTTCTTGTAGCGAGGGGCCCAAAACTGAACACATATGCAGAGAGCAAACTGACTATTAGGTAAGTAATGGTCCGAAGAATTTGCCTGCACAGAAATATCTACCCTGGGATTTCAGAAAAGCAGGTGATAGGCTATGAATTTAAATTAGTAGACAACTTCTGAAATTTTGCATCAAATCATTTTCAAAATTGCACATACAAAGTATCTTTTCAATATCTCAGTTGAAGGAAACTAAAGTTCTAGACAAGCCAGGTTTTGGAACACTATAAACACATTCCATGCACAATCTTAAAAAATGCTTACAATTAAATTATTAAAAATCAAGACAGACAACTGAATGCTCCCTACACATGCAGGGCCAAAGATAAAGATTTAGAAATAGGTAAGAGAATGAAATTCTACAAAGAAAAAAAAAAAAAAAAAGGAAGGAATGGAAGAAAGGAGGAAAAAATTCATGCACAGAAAGACAGATGTCTTGGAATATGACTTCTGATAACAAAATTCACAAACCTTTACAAACATCCCATTAAAACGGGTAATAAAATAAAGTGCTGTATGTCTTTCAACACAAAGATATTCTCTGCATTAATACTTGTACTAGCAGGTTCTATGAAGTCATATTTCAAAACATTCCTACTCTGTCTGGTCTGTACCTTTTTTATTGCCATATATGAGTCGCTCTTCAGATGGAGAGTCCAGAAAAAAAGGAAGTGAACGATGGAGAAAAAGGTGAGTGAGACAAATAAAATAAAGATATTTAACTTGGCAGTGGAAGGAATGGAGAAGAAATGTGAAAAAAAAAAAAAAAAGAAAATGGAAAATTGCAACACTTAAAAATGTTTTCTTTGAACAAGAAGTGGAATTGTAGAGTGAGTTTTAAAATTTGATGATAAACAAGTGAAAGCTTGAAAAGTCAACAATTAAAAAAAAAATTCATTCACATAAAAAGATAAAGCATAGACAGTACCTAGGTGGCATTAAGACATACGCACCAAGCAAAGAAATTGTTAGAGACAGAAAAATAAAATAATTCAAATTAGGAAACTGCATCTACTGTACTGTATTGTACCGCATTGCCTGTAAGACAGGGCATATGCAATCAACTGATGAGCGTACTTATACTGGACAACCTAAATCCTAGCATCCCAGAACACCACCACACCCTATATACTGCAAATGTTTGGTATAATTGTTTTATGTTCAATTCAGTACGATTACTTGCATCAAAAACAAATTCACTGTTTGCAGGATCACATTTGAAACAATTTCTAATTTTTTATGTAAATGACAGCAAAGTTCAAGTGGCTCATAACCAATGCATTCCTACATAAAACACACAGCTACTTTAGAACACCACAATTCTGCTACTAGATTTTAACATAGTAACTGCTAAACATTAAGAATTGGACCACATCTCTAATATCTTTTACAAATGATCTTTAGTGGTTCTCATAGGCTGCTGAAACTTTCCTTCTTCCTACACTGTCATCAAACCATCCAACAAATTAATTCTCTTATTGGACAGAATGAAGCAAGTCTGAAAAACTTTCAGGTGTGATGTTAAGCACTACTGTAGGAAAAAAAAAGTATGATGCGCTGTCTCAATGCTACATGCCTCTTGATCACCATCTTAATCTCATTGCAAATATCTCCTTAACAATCCACTGTATCATAGTTTACAAGATGTTACCATTTATTACATGAATACTTGTTATACAATGCACACAAAGATCTAACTATCATGCTTGAAGCTCAAACACTAAGATTTAAATGCATTTCATACTTCAAGTCTATAGTCTATATATACTTTGCCACAAGAAATACTGTATCTGTTTTTTGCCTCTATCAACTCTTCACTGAAGAGCAATCATTAAGAAAATTAAGAGCTTATAATAAATTTATTCTAGATAATTAATGTCCAATTTAGATGTTTATTAATTGTATACATCAGACGATGTAGTTCTGCAAAGTAAGTTTAATATGTTTCAAATACTAATGTTTAGTTGTGTTTTCAAATAAAGTGCCAACAAATTCTGGGAATTCTTCACAAAGCTTCAGCTTTCAGTACAGAGTACGTATGTTTTTTTGCAAAGGATACAATTACTGCTTCTTGATGACAAACATGAAAAAACAATTCCCTTCCCTTCCCTCCCCCAGAATTCTCATCACCTAAGGAAAAATTTGACAGCAATTTTCTTCAAATTTCAGGTAATCAATTGTACCACTATGCCAATCACTGTTTCACACATGATTTCCAATAAAAAAAAAAAAAAAAACACACTAAAGTTAATCCCTACCGTCAAATTGATCTTCTCCCTCTGTCATCAGTTCATCATCAGAACAAATGCTCAAAACATTCACCAACATTTCTGTAACTGTATATGAAAAAAAATAATTAACTGCTTGAAGAATTTTAAATATTTCCAAGCATATAAGATGTAACTCGTCACCAGCAACTGTAGTGAATGAACTTCCCACCTCCTAAACTCTGCTCACTAATTTAGTCTCTAAAATATGTGGTTTTCTTGATGTGCGCTGTCACAGAATTTTAAAAATTCACAAAAAAAAAGCCAGAAATTACACCACCTACCAAAGAACACTGCACAGCCTTCTCTCCTATCTCACAAGGAGTTCACTTAGATAAGAATTCTCTTCTTGTGCATTAGTATTTTTACATCAGGGTAAGTCTTTATTTGAAGTAAATTTTATGCAAAATTTACTTAAATAGGAAAATATTTGGACAGCTCAAAATTAGGTATAAAAGGTGAAAACTATTCAATTTCTGGCACCTGCAGGCATTTAGTAGAAGCAGTGAAGCAGAAAAATATTATGGCATAAATATGGTGCAAACTCCATGTCTTTTCAAACTCCCCTTAAACATTGACATAAAGGATACACAAACTTGTTTCAAAAATCTTACATTTTCTACCTCCAGGAATCTCCTTATTCTATCACTCAATCTTTCACACATGCATCAGCCTTTTCCTTAAAACAGTCAAGTTTCCCCTTCCTCCTAAAGGGCTTGGTAACTTACTCCAGAAGTTCAATCAGGTGTTTAAAAACCTTGTAATTTCTTGTCTGCATTTATTCGTGACTAATTCATACAGTCCAGGCATTATCTGCTATGCTATTCGTCACCATTCTTGTGAGCTACTCTCTACTTTACTGAAGAAGTACAACAAATAATTCTGATTTTGATCTGTTCAATGTAGACCAAACAATATTGGCACCATATCTTTCATTGAAAGTTGAAGTATGCACATGTCCAAAGATCATGACAAATTACAAGATCTATTATTCCAGCAGTCTTAGCCATACAGTGGGGCAATGAGGAACTTACTTAATAGTTCTTGGTGTCTCATTACCAGTATTATACAAAAGTAAAATAAACAACATTAACACTTTCAATGGCAAAGGGTTATTTACTGCATCATCGGGTAAGAGAAACAATCTCCTTTCAAACATCAGATCCCTTAGTTTAAAAATCACCAAAAAAAATGTTGAAAGGACTAACCATTATAAAAAATGTCTAAGCTATTTACTTGTATCTGCTCACTAAAGACAACATGAAGACAACATGAACAAGTCTAGAATCCTGGGTCTGTATGACTCTTAAACAGATTATCTCTAGAGTATTTTGCAAAGAAATACAGAGAGCTTTCCAGATCTTTATGAAAAGAGCAGTTCCTGTCATGGAGACATTTTAAATAGACCCAAATAGCCTCTAACCTCATTGCTTTTTAACTGAGGACTACTTGGAGCTCTAGTGTCCTAGATTTAGAGTTATTAACTCTAGAGGGGAAAAAAGTGGACCTGTGCTAAATTATCTTTTATAAGAAAAGATTATAACTGAAAAGAGTTATTTTAATGAAGGTCAATCTGTTATAGCTACCTAATAAAATTAAAATTTTACAGGAACATCTCAACATAGTTTACACCTATAACTATACAAGATTAATTATTATATATAACCTAGCCTTTTGTAGAATATGAACACCTTTCATATTGACTTCAAATGAAGTTCAAAGGTACTTCCTAACAATGCAGGTATATATACACTCAATGGAAATTATAATTTGTATTAACACTTTTCCTTTATTAGATCCAGGTTATCTTGACCGAAACAGCTGAAGAAAACAGCCAAAACTGAAGGACATGTTTTACTTCAGTCTACCTTTTCCCAGACATATTACCTTTATGTCCCAAAAAAACCCCTCATCAGGGTCAGCTTAACAACTTTACCAAATTTTCTTCCTAATCAAGCATCCAGGAAATCTACCTGATAAAGACAAATGCAGATAACCATCTTCACAAAAATAATGAAATTAATCTTTACTTGGTAAATATTAAAACAATCAAAAAACCCAAGCCAAACAAAAACAAAAGGAAACAAATAAACCCTTCACAACAACAAACTGGGAGATACAGAAAAGAAATTAATTTGGTGTGTAACTCTTGCATACCTTTTTCTCCAACAAATGGCAAGGACCATGTAAAAACATCCATAAAATTTGGTAGCCAGTAAGGATGAGGAGAACAATTGAACTGACGAATATTCATCACATTGTTTTCATATTTTAATACAGCAGCTAAAATAAAATTCAGACATTTTGGAAAGACTGTTTAAAACTTGCAAGTATCACAAATGTAAAAACACTTTTATACTACAGACAAAATAAAAGCAGAGATACTCCATTCTCTTTCTTTCACAGTATTTAAATGATAGGTTTCTAGTGGAGAATTTTGGATTTTATTTTACTGCAATTACTGCAGTTTAAAGTACTGTTACTTATCAGTTTAGTCCTGTACTATCCCATTAAAAGTCTACAATGAACAATGATTTCAAGAAGTCCTGAAAAGGATTTTAAATAAAATCCTAACTCAGAACAGCAGCATGTCCAGTTTCAGGTTTTACTCTTGGCATGTGTCTTCCCGCACTGGAACATGAAGTCTCAGAATGCAAGCTTACAGAGTGGAATAAAGCCAGGGAAATCTAAAAAAAAAATCAGGGAGAAAGTGCAGAGAAACAAAACAGAAAAAAAAAAAAAAAAAAAAAAAGCATTCCAAGGCTAAATAAGCCTTGATTGCACTTTTCCATACTTAAGCTTGCACTACACTGGGAATAGCTGAGGGGGAAAAGATTCTTAAAAAGTGATATCCACGAAGATGGTGGAAAAACATTAAAAAACAAACAAACAAACAAACAAACAAAAAAAACAGTTGAAGCTCCTTTACTTCCAAGTGCAAGTAACAGCAGCTCATCTTTCCCTCTATGCAGTTAATCACCCTACATAAATGGTATGGGTTGGGTGAGTGAGGGTTCTTTGGAGGTGGGTGGGAAAAAATTCAATGTATTGTATAGTACATCATATTCAATAATATTCATTCACAGTTAAGCTCTCTGTAATTCTGACTTTTATGTCTTTCTCTTCACTATTAAGCATGTCTCCTGTGCAACTTTATACTGCATCTCTAACAGAGTATGGACAAAAATTGTTTGTCACCTTCCTAATAACATTTCCAAAGGTGATCAGTATTTAGATCAATATTTGCTGTTCCCTGATCTCCCAAACACAGCCACTGTTGTCCTGTAAGATCACAGAACATGTATCTCCCATGTCTCATTTTCTTCCCTGTGACTACCTACTTATAAGCACAGGGGTTTTGTCCATTTCTGTCTCTTACCTCAACAAGGTACCTAGCACAATTGACTGTCCTGGATTTCATCCACATGTAATTTCTTCTGTCCATAATTAAAGACTCTCAGATGCCATGATACACAACATGAACTACCTCATGCACGTGCTACTTACCAATGCCTTCTCCCTTCCTTACTTTAGTTCACAAACTAAAGACAACCAGAGGAGTGAAAACTCACAGCACTGCAAAGCCTTGCCTGACTGGAAAACACCAGGTGATGCGTTTTTAAGTATTAAATAGCAACAATTTTTACAACAGAAACTTCTGCCCACATGTCAGCTCCAAGGTACTCTTACATGAGACTGTATTTTATGTCATGTGTGTTACTTCACAACACAATTTTAATTCAGGATTTTTTGGTCCTTTACTTTCTTAACTGGCAGAAAAATGTTGACATTAGATGACTTATGTAGTAAGACATTTATTTTAACAACACATTTTAATTTGAGCATTGCATACAGATATTAATTACAAGTTCTTACCTTTATTATTGTAGACATCAAGGTAATTAGGTGCTGAAAAAATTGTTATTAATGATGGGAACCCTGTAGTTTGACTTTTCCTGTACATTCTATAACTGTAAAACCAAACAGATTATTTTACACCTTACAGCAATAAGCAATTATTTTTATATTTTGCACTGTGAATAATTTCTTGAAGGAATATACTTACCCTGCATCTTGTGCTTCGTGTGCTCTAATGATTGACAACAAATTATTATTTTGCAAAAATTCACAAACTGCTGGATAGCTGTGAAATGAAAACAATCGTGAGTAAAATAAACCCTCTATCAAATACGCAGGAAGACTTAGCATGAACATATTAAATAGATCCTTGCATACTCTCACCTATAAAAGTATGAGCATCCTCTTACTGTATTGTGACTGAAGTGCTCTGGTGAACTTTCATTTCCAAAATCTTCTGAAGGATCTGACCACAGTAAGTCACACATTGGTCCAAATGCTGGAGGCTCTTTGAATCTATCTAACTGTTTGAGAAAAAGCAAGAGCATAAAGATTCTTTAAATATTAAATCTGTAAGTTTTACACATTTGTTAGACTACATATCCATCAATACCAAGCATTTACAGAATAAAACCCAACCATATCAAAGAGAAATAGGTTCTGTATATTTTTTCCTCTCCTCGTCATGAAATAAGGCAGAGGCATGCCAAAAGAACCAAACCTGTTAAGAGCAATAGGATTTATTAGTTGTAAGGAGAAAAGAGAGAAATTCCAGACTGATGGATATGTGTAATATAAAGTCAAGTTACAGACAAGGAACTAGATGGTCCTTTTTCATGCACATGCCGTATCTACCAATCTGGAGACACTACCAGGAATTAGCAAAGAGAAACAGTACAGAAAACAAGAATGGCAAAAGAAAAGCATGAATAATTAGCACTGACTAGAATAAAGTAAATATATACAAAAAACTCAAACCCAAACCAAACCCCTGAAACAGCCATCTCCATAAGGGATTGTTCAACAATGTAATGAAGAGATGACTAACATAGCCATCTTAGACTTCTTTCATACAGGCTTTATTTCTCAAATATAGCCCTGCTGTAATGGGCTATAAGCATTTTGGGAGAGACTTAGTTTGTTTGCTTTTCTTTCCTTTAGCTGCTTTTTTTTTTTTTTTTCCTTAAAGATTTCCACTTGGAAATGCTTGCTCTAGCAGCCTGTAACATCACTAGTAACCACAGTGAATAGAGCCAGAGGTAAGGAGGACAGCACATTTGTTAACGTAAAAGGAAAATACCCTGTTTAAGTACCATTCAATCAATCTTTGACATCCCAGAAATGAGATTTCCCAGTTTCAATGTAAAGCTTATTTGATCTTTATGTAGCTGGAGTTTGTTCACAAGATGATTTTATCCAAGAAATGTAGGAACGGTTCTTTGATGGACAGTGCATTTATCTCACTTTACCTCCCATACCAAAGAAGATGACTTTGATGGTACTAGAGAACACTTAACTCTTCATGACAGGTTCGAAGGGAGGTTTGGTGAGCACCTGGTGAATTTGAGTCTAACGGTCCATAGGAATCCATTCAAATATGGAACCAGCAGTAGTGCCAAGCTCTCTCATGCCCTGGAAAATCAGAGCTCCCGAGGCTGCCACCTGTAACATAAGTGGAAAGGTCCAGATCTTTACAAATTCCTGCCAGATAATGGCAAGGCAGGTATTAACTGAAGTTGTTGTTGGAATTTATTCAATATTAAAAGTCCAGTGGTTTAACATTTCGCACACTGGATGATAAACCCGGCATGGAATACTCCTTCCAGATTGAAGAAATCAGTCCATCAACTTCTGCAAGTACCTGAATTTCTGTAGATTAAACCATCAAGTTTCTAAACCTCCAGCAATAAATTTGTGTCTAGAAGCTAACAGAAGCATTTAAATAAGGAAGATTCAATTCTGTGCTTAGTGATGTTTCCTGCAACGTAGAAGGCTGAAAGTCTAGAAAACATTTCTAACAAATTTTCTCGAGTTTTTCTTCAAGGATTTTCCTTACGACTTTGGCCAAATGGATAGAGGAAGACATTATAAATAAAAAGTTTTCACTGCTGCAAGCAACACACCTCTCCCAAGCTACTTTTTCTTAGCATTTGAAACAATAATGTAGACATTTCTTGAAGTAAGGAGGTCAGCTTGTAAAAAATAAATATACTTGCATACATATCAAATCAGCATCTCCTTCACTAGACCATCTAAAAACTGGCATATTTCCCAAGACATTTCAAAATTTAAGGAAATGTCACTTCTATTCAACCCAGATTGCATACATCAAATCAGAATAATCAGGTTAAGGTTTCTCTAAGTGTGGACAGCAGTAAAGTTAATGAAGAACAAGTCAATTCAAAACACTTGTTAATGATTACCTATTTCTGAGTATGTTGTGACTACAGCAAAGCAGAATCTCAATATAAATTAGCTTAACATATTTCTAAGCAAGATTAAGGTAACTGAGAATGACACAATTTTATTCAAGAATAACAATCGCTGTATCTGGTGTTAAAACAGAAATGGGTAGCATTTTTTAATGCACACTGTAAAATAATTAAGTCTAAATTAATTTACTAGGACTATGAAGTCAAGGCTACTATACTGAAGTGCACCATACCTCCACATGAATGCTCAAATTAAGGAATAGCAAAACCTTGGAGATATATTAAGGAATAGAAAATTAAAAATACTTTAATTTTGAAGCAGAAGACCTTCAGAGAAGTTTCATATACTTGAAGATACAGACAGGTTTTAATTAACCTAATTTTCCTGATAACTATCACATATTAAAAGCCCTAAAAATCATGTGAAGGCCAGTAAAGAGTGGCAGAAAGACATTACTAAAGAAAAGAAAATTTCAGAATACCACAGAAAAGAATTAAGGGATTATAAAGAGATTCCTAGGAGTGCACCCATAAATTTCAAGGCACTTTACTGATCAAGCCTTACTGCCACTACAAGAACTAAACAAAACAATTACCATCATCTTGTCACTCAAAGGGAAAAAATAAAATAAAATCTCTTTGCCTCTCTTCTTTAAGAGACCCGATAACCTTATCTAGACATTTTCGTATCAATCATTAGTCTTAGAGTCAAGATCCATGGAATTCTGTTTCAGCAGTAGTCTTGGCAGTGTAAATGAAATCAACTGAACAGAATCTCTACATTGACGGTCACGCATCTGAAAGAGACACTACCAACACAAACATAACTTTTGTGTAAATGAACTTCAGAGGATAAAAATCAGATTACTTCACGTTTCACAAACCTGTAGTTTCTTGGAAATAAGAAGCACTTGCAGCAGTCTTGCTGGTTAGGCTTTACTGTCATATCTACTATGACAGCTGTCCTCTACTATAAATAAGAGTACGCCAGCAAAAACAGTAATTTCATTCATGTAGTTTTATCACCTTGTTGAATGTCAATACTGACATAAGACTTCATTCAGAAAAAAAAGCATCTATACAGATTTTTATTTTTTTTTGAGTTGACTCCTATGCTGCTTAAAGCTGATTTCCATTCTTATGCCAGATGATGAAGTCTATACGTGTTTGCAGAGGAGATCTGTCCTTTTTAAGAACTTCTGCTAATAAACCAGAAGGCTTACAATAGTATACAATCGTCTTGGTTGTTTACAGAAGTCATTTCACACATCACACTTGTATCACAAGTGTATGGTATTTTCCTAGATATAAAACGAGCATTTCACATCACCTATTTAATTTAAATAAATTTACAATATCATTGTATGCCAAGTTCTAATGCAGCTCCTGAAACTGCTGCCAACCGATGACTACTGCTTTTTCCAAGAGTTACCAGATGATTCTTTAAAAAACAACAAAAAAAAGGCCCTAGGAACAGTTCTAATAACATTGTCTTACATTTATAAACGTGGTTTTCATCAGAAGCAATACACAACGCAGATTTTCATATATACGTATACACACACACACATAAACACACAAGCTTATAACTCATCCTAATGTAACCTAGAGCCTGTAAAAGTACAGGCCAATGCTACAGAATTGCCTTTTAAGTTTACTTGACACTTTGAAACTTGATTAGTTGCAAGACTTGAGACTAAAACAAAAATAAATCACAATCCTATTGGATGTGGCTCTATAAAGTGTTTTTCCAGACTTTGTTTCATTTGTGCTACTTTCCAGAAAGCTCTGACCATGTTTCTTTTCATCTGTAATGTGAGAAGAGCTAAGCCCTCCTCAGAATGGCGCAATGTACTCGCTTCGCCTTCTCACTTCTCTCTGCACAATGCATACAGATTTCTGTACATGTTAATATTGCCTCGAAAATGCAAATTGCTTCAGTACATCTTGCCGTTTACACCACTGAGCTTGTAAATATTCTTCCTCTCTTTTTCTACCATTTTCTTCTCACATCATTCTGCTTGGCTGTGTAAGATTTCTAAGTGAAATCCGTTGACATTCCAGCCTCTGAAATGGTCCAAGTCAGTACAAAAACCTGGTGAATTTAAAAATGAGATACAACCAGACAGCCTGTAATTCCAAGGAAAGGGAGAAGTAAAAAAAGAAAATGGAGCACAAGTAGTAGAGAAACTTCTAAGAAAACACAAAATACAGTAAATGAAGACAGAAAAAAATAAAAGGAGCCATCAATATTTATATACTACAAAACTAAATTAGGTATGTACTTTTCCCTTTTCTTTGACATTTTGAAATAGGCCTCCACATACCTTGTTCCATGTGCATATAAACTTTTTTCTTCCATCCTCACCTATAGTTCCAAAATTTTCTTAGAACCAACTGTTCATATTTTAAACTGCTATCAACTACACTTTAGCTGTCACTAATCCTAACAGGAATGGTCTTGATCTGGATATGCATGGAGCAAAATACAAAGGATACATTCACACCTCTCACAAAAGGAACAAAAAATAGGAAAAACAGAAAAACGCTTATCCAAAATTACAAGTTTCTCTAACACTCAGACTCTGTTTTGTCTTTCAGCTTTTGAAAATTCTGACTTGGTAAGAAACCCCTCTACTGCTATAGCAGCATTGTTATTTGTACACTCTTAAGTAAAAGAGGAGTAACAGCAGGCAAGACTCCCAGCTACCTTGCCAAAACGATTAAGATCAGACACAGATAAATAATTCCAAAGAAAATAAATTAAGCATAAAGTTATGCTTGCTGTTTCAGTTTCAAAAATTGTATTTCATGTCCTATTCAAGTCTACAAAAAAAGTTTATCAGCTGCTGGACAGTTTGCTTGTTACACTCATTCAGCAAACTGAAACTTGATTCCAAACTTATGTACTTCCCTTTAGAAGAACTCTGTAAATACTTCCCCCTGTTCTGAAAATAATGCAGCTATTTTAACTTCCACAACTCGCCAAAAGGAACTTTGTAACTCATTTTGTACGTAAAACCTTCTGTAAGTGGCACATGAAAAGACTTATGATTATTTTTAATAGTAGTTTCATTTAAATTCATCATAAACATAAAACTAATAATCTTACGGAGGCCATAAAACTTAATCAGTTCTATGCCAAATGCAGCTATTAGATTTCCCATTATGGAATACTTTCAGAATTTCAACCCTTTATTTTATTTATAGCCTCCGTTTCTTGTACCAAAATTCATTTCATGAAGTAAAAGAACTGTGAATTCACAACTACAACAGAACAAACCACTGAAAGTGATAGAATGTCGTGTACTGTAGACTGGACACACACTTCAAAAGGTTCTGCTTTAGTATGCTGCTAAAACCAACTTCTGTGAACACAATGCAACACAATAGCCCCTTTTTTCTCTGTATTTTTCAGATATTGCATATATACTAAAACCATAATTTCCTTCATTAAATTATAGAAAATATTCCAATATGCAGGGAAAAAGTCATCTTATGGGAAAGCATTAGTTATACCAAGACTCCTTAACTAGAGGTCTTGCTCTATACATCTAAAACCAGAATACCCACAAATGTTCTAAAGCAATCTTTACTATTACACATAAAACAAACTATTGTCTTCTTCCTTTTGAATCTTTAATGAAGAAGGTATAATTTTCTTATTTCTCTTTGTTTAGTGAAGCAATACAGGAATGACTACAGAGCCATTTCAGATATTATCACATTTCCTGACCAAGTAGCAATGGCATATTTGGTGAAAGGTTCTCAGTACAACCGATAAAGATTTTAGAGCAGCTGGATCTTTACAGAAGAGGTGCACATCTTAAGTTTTTTAAGATCTGCCTGTCTGAAACGCCTAACAAAAGAGTTGTTGTTGTTGTTTTCTTGGTCTCTTCAAAAGTTCTGTTTTTCAGTAGAACCTATCCGGCATCCAACAATTCCTCCTACAATTTAGGGAACTAGAAAATATGTCATGACATATTTTCCCACCAGGAACTGTGGAAGAAAACAAAACTCACTCATGCACCCATCCAACATAAGATGAAGCACTCTTTTCTCCCATCCCTCATCTCTAGTACCTGACCTCCAAAGACATTAGCAGAAATAACCTAGGGAAGGTGGGGATTCTGCTTAAGCAGTTTTATTTCCAGCCCTCAAACAAACAGTTATCTTTTTTTATCCCCTGTTGAATAATCCAAATTTTGAAAGTAAGATCCAATATAATAAAACATTACTCCTGTCAGGCTGGATGCCAGCTTTCCAAAAATTTAAAAATATCTGTACTCTTTCCTGGAAGAAGATCTGTGTCCTTTATTCAAGATGCCAGATGTGTTAACTAAAGTAAGTCGAAAAGGTGTATACAAAAAAGAAAGCAATTGAACTTGAAAATTCTCATCCAATACAATCTTCACTTGACTTTAGCACTCCATGCAAGCTGAAACCAATTTATTAGAAATGGGTACCTTTTAATGGGTACATACATTAGATGATTTCATCACTAACTTTCTTCCCTTTAAATTACTATTAAACTATTCTGTGTTTCCATTGTTCATTTTTTAAAACTTGTTTTTATTCTTACTATTTGTGAAATATTACTATTTATGTGATATACTCAGCACATTTACTACATTGTAAAATATTCGACTTGTTAATTAATTGCCTGCCAAATTTACCATTTTAAATAGCAATCTGACTTTCTAGTAAATATTGCAATTTCATACACTTTCAAAAAAAGAGAAAAATCCTTTTGTTCAAAAGAGTAAAAGCAAAACAAAACTGTTTTCAAAGAAACATAAATGAAACATGATATTTGATATACCAAACAATTTCAGGACTACGACTTCTACGAGTTTAGTTCTAAAAGTCATCAGAACTCTAGTTTTCATCTAGAAAGAAATAAAAACACTATTTAGATTGAATATGAAGCTCTTTACATGCACTACAAATCTAAAGAGACTGTGGAATTTTTGAGGGTTTTTGTGTGTGTTTTGTAACAGTTTAAGCTGCCCCAATTGAGATCAAGTAATGAAATATGTGCCAGATAGGCTTAGCAGGATCATAGTTAAAAACTTTTGGTCTCAATTTCAGATCCCGATTTACACTGTCAAAACAGACAAGAACAGAAAACAATACACTGACAACTTCACATACATGAATTGTATATCATGATAAATATCTGTATTTCCACTTATTTTCAAAATACTCACTCTCCTAATGTCATCTAGTGTATTAATTTCTGGTGAGAGTCCACCATGAACACAAAGAAACTGTTGATTTAGAAGAGCAGCAAGGGGAAGACAATCAAAAGCTTCCATACAAGCATCATAGACTCTTTCTGAGTACTTTATTTTACCTGCATGAAAGAAAATATAGAATGTTAAGAATTCCATGTTCATCTCTATGTTCCATGGAAAAAGTAATCTAGTAGATGATAAATAAAAGAGCCAACCTCACAAAATGAACACTTAAAACATATTAAAACAAACAAATATTTTAAAGTTGCATTTTAAGATGCAACTTGCATCACCAGAGGAGTTATTTTAGAAGAACGGTTAAAATCAATTCCCAAATGGAAAAAATATTCAGCAGCAGGGTTATTTTTCTTGCTAGCTCCACAATACTGGACAGCAACTTACTTCGTGCTCCTGGTTATAGCCAAGATAAAAAAAATAACCTACTTCTCTCCAGGATTTTAAAAACAGGTTGCATCAAAATGTACTCCATAATGTATTTTTACAAATACAAGTCTTCTCATACTTGCATTCCAATACCTTACTTAACTGCAAGCAATTCTATATAAGTCAGTGGTTTGCAAAAATTCACGTAATTCCACTTGTTTGCAAAAATTTGATTAAACTAACAAACACCTCTCAAGCAAAACGAGAGACCAGACATCAGTAGCTTTGAAGTAAGCTAAACTTACATTCTTAGACAGTACTTACATTCCTGTTTAAAGGTAAAATACTCCGTTAGGTGTCTGCATTCATGGTTGCCTCTCAAAAGAAATAATGTGCTTGGATAGAGAATTTTCAGGACCCATAAGTACAGCACACACTGTTGAAAAACAAAGATACACAGTAAATTACACTTTAAAAATTATTATTACTCAGAAACTTTGAGTAAGAATGTTAACAGCTTCAAACGTAAGTACAGCTTAATGTGCCATTCTGAAATATAACACTACATCCCTGAGTCAACACACCGGTTCTGGACCCAAGTTGCACAAATTATTACTTTTCCTAAGAACCGATGCACAGAATGCTGAATAAATATTTGTATTTACTGGACAATCAGTAATAAGTCAAATTCAACAGAATTATACTACCAAACACTCCTTCATCTAGATAATGTATGCATTTGTGCATAAAATCTGATTTCAAAATATGATTCTAAAGACTGGCGTAAGAAGGAATGCAAACATTTATTACTAAAGATAGAAAACAAGCAAACAAACAAACAAAAAACATTTCCGTTAAAGACAGCAATACATCATGCTAGGGTGTTTTTAACTAGGAATCTAGTTAACTAGGAAACTAGAGTTGATCTCCCCAACCTCCCAGAACTTGGAAAGCTGCTTGTTCATTCACTGATCAAGCAGCAAATTCAAAGGTGTATAGTAAGTTTCCATATATTGTTATCATTGCAACTTTAGTAGCAAACAGTGTTGTGAAACATGCACAATTTTTGAAGTTTAGAGTTTGTTTTCACTGTCATTCCTAAACACCCAAAATGTATTTCTTATCTTCAAATTTGATTCTTGTATTTTTAACTGAGCACAGAAAAATTAAAATCCCAGTAGTTCTGGATCACGATGAAGTCACCTACAAGTTATTGCTACCATATTGTTAACCAATACAAGAACCCTGAAGGTATCATTCTTCAAACTCTTTTTGCATAGTACAATGAGTACATGAAGGAAGAAAGAAAACAAAGGAACACTTTAAAAACAATACATACATATAGAGAAATACACCAACAACTTCTATTGAGAAGTTTAGATTAACTATTACTGATTTTTCATCTTAGTAAAAATATACAAATTAATTATTTTGCTAATCATACCCGTTTTTCCCCCAATGTGTTTGTAACTGCAAAATCCTGATGTCTTGTAAATTCCCAGACTCTTTAAAACCATTTCCCAGCAGCAAGCATAATCAGTTTGTGATAAAATGACTGCTTATCGTCAGATGAATATGTGAACTGATTTGGCAAATTCCACAATTGTGAACTGTTTTGAGTCAGTTTGTATGAAAAAAATTATAAATATTGGCAATCTTAAAGACTTGTAATACGAGGATGTACAAACAGTTCCTTCCACTCAATAAACAAATACTACATTTAATTAAATGGCTGAAATTTACCATATTCTCAAGCATGATACCTACTAAATAAACAAAGAACATTTTTGAACTGTTCCTGTACCAACATATTTCTCTTTTATCATTACACAGACTAATGTCAGAGTTCTTTATCGTCCATTACTTTCTGTGCAGAAAAAAAAAAGAGCTTGCATACACTTGTGAAGACCTTCATCTTGGTCCCAGCAATTCGTCTTATAGAACCATGGAAACATGAAGTGATCCTTCCCATTAGAAATTAAGGCATTTGTTTAACTGGGAATTATTTACTACTAAAATATCAATGCAATTAAAGTCGTTTCAGAACAGACTGATTAAAGAATTTATTAGTGAAAATTCAGTTTTTGTACATTTTAAGATTTCACCCTCTCTGTTCTGTGAAAAGTAAAATATTTTACCAGAAGTATATTACATTTCCAAGGACTAAAAGAGAATCGGAAGTGACCATATGTGAACAGTCTCAGACTTAATCTGGAGGTTAAATCACATTTCATAAATGTTAAAGATGAACAAGCAAAAAGTTACTAGGATTTGTTTTTTCTTATTTTATTTAAGCAAAAAGTTGGAGGCAAAAGGCTGACCTTAAGATTTTAGCATACTATTTTTTAATTTCTCAACAGGTTCGCAAAGCACATGCCAACCTCCATGTACTTACAGCATTTCAACTTCATGCAGATAATCTGCCATGTACTTTACTGATGTTCCAATAGTCACTTTGGGAAAGAGACACATATTATCCCAACGAAGAGAGACAAGCATTTTAAGAACCTTGGAGGGGTTTCCAAGAGTATATTTCGCGTATCTTTATGTATTCCGTAACTGTATTTAGCATCCCAAATATTATATTAAAAATCAAATTATGAACATGTGAAGGAAAAAAAAAAGTGAGACTGTTCTTATTGAAATATTCAAGCATGTCCATCGCTCAAAAGTTTTTCCTAACTATAATGACTGAAAAGTTGTTGCATTGTTGCTATAGTTCATTGCTGCTATGCAAATGTCTTTTCAAGGACAATTACATTATTTGTCATCATGAAGAACAAGCCATGAGGATCAAATGAATAAATAGGGAATGTCTGCTGTAATTTTTCCTTACAAATGACATTCTGAGGCTATCATTCTTGTTCTATCTTCTGTCTACTATTCCTAAGAATCCCAAAACATACTGTGCATGTCCTTCATAGCAGACACACACACACGCATTATTAGAACAGCACCATTTTAATATAAAGTCTCATACACCATGCTTTGCAAAATACTATTTCAAATGCTAAGCCACTCTAATAGATCTGGTATCTTTGACAAGATCCCAAGCTGAGGAAATTTCCATGCTAGCTCCAGAAAAGTCTAAAAATCATAGCTATGAAACTATTTGGTATGAATACACGAGTATCTCCATAACATAACATATTTAATAAACATGCTGAAGATTAAGAAATTATTTGAATTCAAAATACCTGAAAAATTAATGGCAGATACATGTCATCCTTAGGGAGTATCTGTAATGGCCCTCAGAATTTTAGTAAAGAAAAATATTAATAATTATTAAATAACATTGGATTATGTAAGTGAAAGGAGTCTTCGTTGTACAGGCAAACATTTTTAATAAAAGAGAAAGACCTCCCAGTCATAACTCACCTGTTCTCCAAACTTACAAACGTACCTTACTGCATATTACTGAAGAAACAAAATTATGTATAATAATGCTATAGAATTCAACTTAAAAAAAAAAAAAACAACACAACAGCAACAACAATAAAACACAAAACAAACAAAAAAAAATAGCTAAAGAAATAGGATGAAAAATGAGTAAGTCTGATGACAGTCCAAACCACTGGTCAATATCCTCCTGTAAGCAGGCCTTGGTATTAGGAGAAAGCACAGCAAAGAAGAACACATTCACATGTTAAAGCAGACCTAAAATTTCATTTGAAAATCTTCATGAAGGTGTGCTTATAGAAAAATTTAGGACAAAACAGATTAATATATTCAGTTACCTCTATACTAAAATAACCTCTGTCTACATAGTCACCGAGGAAGAGGTATCTTGTGTTAGCAGGTGATCCTCCCACTTCAAACAGCTTCATTAGATCAAAGAACTGGCCATGAATATCACCACACACTGCAAGCAAAAATTTTGTTCAAATTAATTTAAAAAAAAAATCTAACAGAAAAGCTACTAAGTTATAGTTAACAGCTACAAAGTACTTCTAATAAAGAGAAAAAAGATATATAAAGGATGAATAACCAAAGATTTGAAGCTTCACCGTCTGCTTTTCATTCAGATACTGTTCTCACTACCTGTGACCACACAGATAATAACCAGATTTGCATCTGGCTGACTGCGGAATATTCCTCAAAAGCAGTTAATGCACTGAGCATCAAAGTCTTGAAAGCTGTCAGTTAGCAGCTCTTTACTGTCCTCCCCAGCCCCTTATCTATCTTCATGAATTTGCCTTGGTATGAGTTTGAAAAAGGTATTATGACTCTGCTTTGCAACAATTTGCTGTGTCCATGTGGGACTGAAAAAAGCAGTGAGAATATGCCTTTGTTTCTGAGTCAGACTAACATACCTTTTAATATCATCATATCTTCTCTTTGCTCAGTTACTTTTCTCCTTCAAATAACCATGTTCACTATTTCAACAGTGGACTTTTCTTGTGTTTTTAGAATATGAGACAGGACAAGATCAGTGGTCAGCAACCTAAGGCAGAAGTGCCAAAGATAGCAGATGGGAAGACTTTGAAGAGCATGCAGCAAAGCCAGGTCATCTCACAATCAGAAAAATAATCACATGGAAGAGAAGTGCTCCTAACTCCTCATTCCCACAGGAGTTTCCAGTGCAATGGAAGTCAGGAGCTGCTTTCTTGTTTCTGCATGAAGGTACTGCTGATAACAATTAACAGACATTCAAGTGCCTATGCCTTCTGTTGATGCAAAATGTCACTGATCAGCTTACCAACAGCCTCTTTTGACTTCTCAGTGTTTATTAGTAAATTTTTGGGGAAAAAAGTACTTCTAATTTTGAAAAGAAATATCAGATATGGCACACCTGAAAGGTTGTTATTCCCTTGGAGCAAACCAATTGTCACAGTGACCTATAAAACACTAGACCAAATACAATACATCCTCTTGTGTGTGACTTTTCTTAAGATTTCTACTCTAACACTGCAAGAACTTTCCCCCTTTTTCAGCTTCCAGTACATCAGTAACTCAGGATAACTACCTGAATGAACTGAAATATAAGAATTCTACACATACGGAAAATACTGTACTTTTGAGCATGATCTGGAGCATCAAGAGACTCAGTTCATTCATTTAGTTATTTCTACCATTTCAACAGTTTAATTTTCTTTAAGATGTCAATAATAATGACTTATTATTTAAACGTTTTCATTTACCTGATGCTAACAAATTAACACAAGCTGATACCCTAAAATAAGCTTTTGATACACTTATTTTACAAAGGTCCATTTCAGAGATATAACATTCAAACTAAAGACCGGCCAACTTGAACACAAAAATCAAATTACATGCATTATTTTAATTGACATTTATGTCATATAAAATATTTTCTACAAGTCTGGATTATTTATAAATAAAAGTAGTAATACCATCTTTCTGTGATTCTATAATTATCCAGGTCAAACAGAAACAGAACTAGTCCAACTAGGAAAATACCCCCCGGAAACCTCGAAAGACAGTTTTGTATCACAATGGGTCTAGTCCTGTTGTGTTAAAGAATGCCAAAACAATCTTACAACACTTTCCAGAACTACTACCCTCAGAAGAACTCTTTTACAGACAGTCGTCAGTCTCACCTAGAGAGGAACTACAAGGTGTGTTTTTTAGTCAGAAATCCAGGTCACAGTATTTGCTTCAAACAACAGCAATTAGCTTCTCTTCAAGTATTTAGATTTCATAATAATTCCGATCTCACTTTTCTATTCCAGAGAGATGTCCTTATTCCCATTTACACCATTACAGGAATTAGAAATCCATAATTTACCAGCATGTAACTACTTTCTCTTTTGTCATTATAATACTGATTACACTATTTTTTCCTAACAGGTTTAATGCCTTCATTTTGCACAATAATGTGCAGTATTTTTTTTCAGACCATTTGAGTACTGCTAAGCAAATGCAATTGTGGAAGATTATTCAAAAAGATTATAGAGAAATCTTATTCTAACAATTTTTAAGAGAAACTTTACTGGTGAAAAAATCTGACCATTTTTTGAATTTAATTATGAGTGAAATCGTCTAGAAATATTACCTGTGATTGGAGCTTCAACTTCTATCATAGTTTTTTCCCTCCGTAATATTGCAGCACCCTCATTGATGATTCTAAGTGCAATTTCTTCATCAACTCGACCTTCCTTTATCAAGTGGTTCTTCAAAATGTCAACCCTGGGTTTTCCATCTGTGTCAAAAACTTCTTCAGATGTCAGGCGATGCGTTGGTGGAAAAGGGACAGCTAAAATTTAAAAAGAAGAAACACTAGTCATATCAATGCAATTCTAAATATATACTCCAACTAGAGGGAACAGAACTGGATCTATCATGGAACAGCTGCTATGCAAAGTAGCAAATTTGTCTTTCAATCAATCACCTCAATGACATCATTAAAAGCTGGACGAATAGCATTATCTGTGTATGTATTAACAGAATTAACCTCTATAACACGCAAGTTCATAGAAGCTATAAAATATACTGTGCTGGAAGGCACAGCAGTATATACAACATTTGGAAGAGTCAAAACTGCCTTTCAAAGAGACATGATCTCTCCCAAATACACCGACATTCTCTGAAGGCCTCAGCAAGTATTGGGAATGCACGAGATCCATTCAATATCCACTCACACTTAAAAAGTCATTTTAAAATACGTCCATCATCAAAGACTCTTCAATAATCAAATTAACAAACAAGAAAAACTGCAAAGCTAGCAACAAAAGGACACAATACTATTTAAAGGACTGTAATCAAAGGGAGGTAATAGCCAGCACATGGAAAGGAAGCTCACTACGTAGCCCACTAGGATTTGTGCTATTTAACATATTTGTAAATTACACTGAGAAAAAAAAAAAAAAAAAAAAAAAAAGAGTGCAGGTTTCAGATGGCAACAAATAGTCTGGACAATGAAGCACAGGGCAGGTTAGGATGACCTACAGAAGAAATCATGCTACTGAATGGCTTGAAGAAAAAAAGACATTAAATATTAATGATTGAGAATTAATGAAGGAAGTCAAGTATACCCTTACACATAAAAATCACAGATTATAAGCTTACTATTCAGAAGCAAGGTCCTTCCTATTGTTCTATGAAAATACTCCATACTGACAAGTCAAAAAACAAACAAAAAAAAGAACAAACAGTTATTAGCAAAGGAATCAAAAACAAAAGATACAACTATGCCACTGATAAGACCAGTAGGTATTTCTGGCTCACCCATCTTATAAAAGGGAAATAATCATTTAAAAGGTATTCAAAGAACAAAGAAAAACAAGAAGTTAGAATGGTTTCTGCTATAGGAATAACTAAGGTAAGCTACAATTCTTCAGCCTAAAATCATGAAAACTAAGGGTGGGCTACAACAGAGGTCTATGACAGCATTAATGGAGAAGGTGAAGGCAAAACAACTCCCTCAGCCCCCAAATGGTAAAAAGGCTGCAGGATGGACTCTGACAGCCTGAAGGTCTGTCAAACCACTGAGTAAGCAGCAGAACAAGTTCATACTATCAGAAAAATCTGTAATTTGGGGCACCTACAGCATAACCATTATGGATAGAAAATCCTTCTTTGAGCTTGTTTTCTTTATTTTCCTGTTGCACTGTCTCTAAGAATTTAAACTGAGTTGAGGCTGTCCATATACTAGACACAATGTCGGAGACAATTGGGGGTAAAACTTTAGTAAAAGTTAAGTTTTTAAGTAAAACTTTACACCCCAGATTCAATTCTTAAATACTAAGGCATTCACTGACTTCATTTAAATTGACTTCTAGATCACTAGCAACATATTGCTACCCTTCTGTTGTAATAAAAATCCTTCAATAAAACAACTGATGCATAAATCACATACATATACTCACTGAAACTAAATTATATTAGAAAATAAACTGCAGAATTGTCTATTTTTCCTCTTATAAAGAGGTTCATAAGCTGAAGAAGCTGAAAAACTTGCCTTGACATTACACAGTGTAGAACAAGTTTGGCACTTTGTTTTTGGACATAAAACATTTTACTAAGAAAAGTAAACGGCATGCCTTTCCTTCCAGCCTTCTCTAGTAATCAGTCAGGTTTCATTTGGAAGTGTTAAAATTCCATGTAGCCCAAATGCTAACAAGCTTAATGTATTTAAGAAATCAAAAGACAACCACTTCTGTTCCATGTACAACAAGTATTTACAAACAGAAATCCGTCTCTGAAAAGAGAAATCTCTCGTTCCAGCACGACAGGAATGTAATTCACTTTTAGAAGCATCATTTAATTATGACCATACAACCTCTATGCTAGCATCCACTGTTTTTTGAGCTTGACTTTGCAATCTTTATATTCTCTTAATGTTATTTTTTACTGTTTGGAAATTTATATTAAACTGAACACAATTTATTTTTAGACACCCCCCCCCCTTTTTCTAAACATGCTGTAACACACTATTTGTGCCACAATCATGTGCTATAACACACTATTTGTGCCACAAAATCCGCTCCACATAAACTGCGGATCAAGTATTATCTAATGAAGTGGGTCTGCTTCTTTTCTTGTTTTGCCAGATATGGTTTCCATGACTGGATTCCAGCACCAGTGCTGGGGTACTGGCACGAGCCCATTACTGTACAGCACTGTCCAGAACTAGGAAGTGATGCTTTCCGAAGTTCAGATGAAGAAAGGGAGGAGCAGAGCCTGGAGAGCTGAGCTTAACAAAGGTCACACGAGGCACCGGTGACCAGTCATGTAAGACTGACGGAGAACCTGTGCTTCTCAATCTAGGTCCATCCTGAACGTAGCTGGTGCGAGTACCCGACCGTACGCGCTGTGAACGTGTGCCAACGAGCACGCACAACACGAGCCGCTAGGTGAGAAAGCCAGTTACTAAAACAGGGCCGTGGCGTCTGTTGGCAGGTGTCAAGTTCATGGAAGCTTATAAAAGCAGGCGGGTCCTTTGAGGAGATGGGACCACAAGTGCCTTCAGCAATGCAAATTTGAGCTCACCCTTTTATGAGATGACATACTCATCTTAGTTGTCTCTGACAACTCACGAGGTAGGTTTCTCCTGCCCTAATTGTCACAAAAGCATTAGAGATTGTATCTTCCCAGGACCAAAGCTGATCAACACAAAGACTAGGTTTTGCAGAAATTGTGCTTCATTAGTCCCAGCATCTCTCCTGGATAATGACCTACTTCAGTGAAAGCCAATCCTTTTCGCTTTTGGGTGACTTTTCTGATAGAAGCAGGGTGTGGTGGAGAACCACCTGTGGCCAGCTGATCTTCTCTGCCCCTGTGCAAAATGCTCGGATTTGTGGCCTACCAGTGGCCGCAGCACTCAGGAAGATGGTGCTGAAATGTCATCCCTGTGACAGGTGTGAAATACTTCAAGGGCTCTAAGCACAAGGCAGGAGAAATTTTCTTCTCTTAACAAAGTTCTACTGTCCACGTAATATTTTTCAGATCAGACCCTCACAAAAAATAATTCTGTTTTAACAACTACTGGTAGTTGAGTTCAACTAGCAAGCTGCATTTTCTGTGACACTGAAAACAGAAGTTTCTGTCTAGCGTCTGGGAAGAACTGTATCAAATTATTTCAATTAATATATTTACAGAAATTATATTTCAAATGAAAACTGCATATATCCAAGAGTTATCCTTAATGCCCCCAAATCGTGTTACTGTCGGAAGTAGTTAGGCATCTATAAAGCTCTATTTGCCTCATGAAAAAAAAAAGTCTTAAAATCAGTTCCTCAGAGTTTAACAGAATCATTTTCTGCAATATACATATATATAAATATATTTCCTATTGCTCAAGAAGGATATTTTTTAGAATAAAGATTTAATCTGCACCACCCAACTGGAATAAAACAGCAAGACTTACTATAAAAAACATTTCTTTCAGATCCATACTTAATTTTTGTCTCAATAATAGTTAACACAGTTGATATATTAGAGCTCACACCTTTGAAAAAATATTACAAATAACATTTTAATAGGTTAAGTATGATAATTTTTGAAGCATTTAGACAATTTCTGCAAACTAATGGGTTTAATTAAACCTTTGATGAAGTAGTAATAGAATGTTATAGCCTAAGGTAAAAGAATTGCAGCATGATGTATTCCAAGACAGAAATATAATCCATATTACAAAATCTTTGTTCATAACCTGTGCTCTTGGGACTGTAACGGAATGGTAATTAAGAGGAATTACCCGAAGGAAATAACATGGTGCTGGTCATTAAAGGATTCCCTTCTACCACTCCCTGCAAAGCTAAGCAATAGATACGCATTTTGAGATGAAACCCTAAAGCAGTACACACTGTGGTACAAAATAACAGACTATGTCCTATTAGTAAAAGTAGAGA
This sequence comes from Aythya ferina, assembly GCF_964211825.1. NCBI lineage: Eukaryota > Metazoa > Chordata > Aves > Anseriformes > Anatidae > Aythya > Aythya ferina. The sequence continues at coordinate 16,811,472 of NC_140302.1, read as the reverse complement.
TCTTTGTCAAAACAGTCATGTCGTGGTTCACAACAACACTCTGGACTTTCTAAAACAAACTGTTGTTTACTAGCCAAAATTAGTCAATTTTGCTTTTAAAATATGTATTGATGATGTAATTTTAAGTATATTGATTCAAAATCTTAAACACTAAACCTGGAGAAAAAAAAGTGGGTAATTTTTCTATTTTTGTTCGCAAAAAGGTTGTGATTATTTTATTACTATTCACGTGTATTTGCAAAGAGGAAAACAACTGATCTTGCTTTATACTGCAGTTCTACTTAGAACAGAGATATCAAAAGCAAAAAACAATTCTCTAAACCTGATTCTACAGGCAGACTTTCTACAAACATCTGGTACGTTTTTACCTTACAAAAAGCATGCTACATTCAAGATTCAAGAGTTAGCATCAAGCTGAATGGATTTATTTGCAGTACTTTGTAAAGAGGTTCAAAAGCCGCAAAGCTGCATTAGCATAGTACTTCACCCAACATACTAATCCCTGTGGAGAGGTGCAGTATGGCACCTAACACAAACACGCTACTTCGAGACCCAAAGCAGATCTCACATTGCCTAGTAACTGCTACAGTACAACAGTAGCTGCTAATAAAATCTAACGTGTAGATACTGTAAATTTAAACCACACTGATACATATGCCCATTTTAATAACGGTGGTTAAATCTGGCTTGTATCAGAGGCACTCTGTTGGAACAGGCTCATGAAACAAGATGAGATCAAAGCCACTAGACAAATGGTAGGAAAAAGCATCAGGGATCAACCGTACGAGGTATTCCACTTCCACAACCAAAGTATTTTCTGCTCCTTGGGCCTTAAAACTGAACTATTTTCTCTGTCATTGAAAGAAAAACAGCCATTTTTCCTCTATAATCAGGACCCCATGACATGTTCCATAAACCCAGCTTTGGCTGTAAAAGCAAGCCCAACATCCCAGTTTTCATTTTTCTAAGAGTGTTTTTAGTTTCACAGATCAAGCCGCAGTTCCCATTACCAGGGTTACTAACACAGACACGGTGTTTGTGTAAGCCTTTCCAACGTAATGCAAGGACACAACTCGACGCCTTGGTGGCAGGTATACGTGAAATACCAGACTGTGGAGAGGGATGCTATGCGTCATAGCGGCACAACTATGGTGTCCTGTAAAGATGGGCCAGGAACATTCACTTTGCCAACTGTTTTATTACCACCACAGCCTGTTTTTCCTTCTGTTGTTTGGTTGTGTTTTGTGGGCTTTTGTGAGGGGCTGGGAAGGGAAGGGTGGCAGAGGTGCGTGTGTTGGTTTTTATAAAGGCATGGCTATTTACATACTGACATTCAGAAGAAGCACAAAGCCTAACTCCCAGATGATCTTCCAGCCTGTCCCTGGAGCTTTCACCCCTCTATGCCAACATCTACAATGAACAAAGAAGTGCAGCACCCATGACTCCTATGAGGACAGAATAGATCCAATTGTCCTCTTGCACTTGGCAGGACAGATTTGAAAAGAAATAGCATGAAGACATCCCAGATGGTCTATGGACCTGCAACCTTGAAAACATTAGTTAAACACAAACACAGGGCAGCCGTCTACTACTTGAACCAGAAAGCTCAAATCAATAGTCGTCAAAAGATACAAGTTTCCCTATTCAACCCAAACAACAAAGCACAGATTCAGGAACGTCAGTTCCTCACGGATTATGGTATTATTCCTAAATGCCACAAAAATCATCCCTTTACTCAAGTTTCTTTAAAGGCATGTCTCTTGCTACAATGTCAAGAATTCTTAAAGCAAAGAAAAATGACCCTGTAAACCTTGAAACCTTACAAAAGCACCGCAGGCACTATTTATTTTATTTCTACATAGCATGTACTTGCAGCCTTAGAAGTTCCATAAAATTTTAAGTCTCAGATGAAACAATTGATATGCCCTAATAATAATACCTTCTATGCTGTGTAATTTTCCTATTAATTTGGTTAATACTCTTGAAAATTTATCTCAGTAAAAATATTATTTGTCTGAGTATCATTAATGGGAGGAGCATCCGTAAAAATGACCATAGTGTGCTATGCCTAAAGACTGTTCAGTGCTTAAATGTGATTCTGGCACTGATGGATTCATAGCGCTTTTCCTCACCATACTCCATTCTCCAAGCAGGGTGGTTTAAGGATTTCCTCTAGAGGTAAGCATCATCACATTTATGACCACTAAATAGGACTGTTTTCCAGTATTTCGCTCAGACCCTCAATAGATACTTTCATACTTTTCACATTCAATGAATATAATTGCTATGAATTCCAGAATTTTAGCTGTACATTTCATGAAAAAGTATTTCACCTTTCTTTTATACTCACTTCAGAAAAAAATGTACCACTTTTCTCCTTTTCACAGGGAGACAAAAATAGCAGTTGTTACCTATTAATCTTTTTCATTAAATACCATTCACAATGTAAGCAATATCCAACACCACCCCCTACTCATCTACCCCTTTTCCAAGTCACAGATTTGTAATTTTTAGTTCCACCCTGCATAAAAGACACTCTGTTCTGCTGAACATATCCTCTAGAAAAAGCAGAAAAGGGGGATCAAAAATTACACGCTACTGTTGAAGATGCACATATAATCCAAGATGTATATAATTGATGATGGTACTTTCCTCTAAACTGATCTAATTCCAACCCTCCTGCCATAGGCAGGGACACCAGCCTGGTCTGGAGGGAGGTGTCCCTGCCCATGGCAGGGGGTTGGAATTAGGTGGGCTCTCAGGCCCCTTCCAACCCAAACCATTCTGTGATTCTATGATCTTCCAGTAAACTCTGAATTCCCATCAGCCTGTTCAACTGCCACCAAGTTAGTATTTTCTGAATACTATCTATATGGACCCTACCATTTATTTCCTGAGTTCCCCACTCACCAAAACGAGGGCTGTTCTTTCCCTCGTAGTCTCTGCTCCTTGGCCTTTATCACAACAGTGCCTCTTACAACTTTGCTGCCTAGTCACTCGGTCTAACAAAAACCTGAAACACCTCTGGAAGTTAACTAGCCCAAGTAAGTGTTATTTTGCTATTTGCTCTGTTTTCTGAAGACAAATGTTAATCTCCCTCAAGCGTGGAAGTTTATTACCTATTATTTTCCAATTATTCTGATCCAAAAGAGTACATTACCTCTTTTGCTTACTTTAAAGACTCTGATGAGGGAAGCCAATGAACAGTGTTGCCTGGATCAATCAGACTACTGGCTACTGCAAAAAAAAAATCTAACAATTTCTCTTGATTTCCTTCTATGAAAACCATCCCTTCTCTTCTTTAATACTATATTCCGCCAGGGACTGAATTAGTCTACTCTTTCACAAGTGCTATGAGTCTGCTTAAATTAAACTTACTGATCTACAGCTCTTCAGCGCAATCTGGAGCTTTTTAAAAATGCTGCTGTGCTCCATTTCTCAGACTCGGAAGATGAGTTATGCCACAGGCTATGGAAAATAGATGAGCAATTTTGCACTCAAAAACCCCAAAGAACTCCATTAGTGCCACTAGAAAAATATCTTCTGGTCTTGGGCTTTTTTTTTTTTTTTTTTTTTAAACATTCATATTGTTGATATGTTCTGAAACCACTTACGTTTCAGTGAGAATTCTTCAGTCCCATTCAGCAAAAAAAAAAATAAAAATTGACTTGTCTGAAAGAGTTGTTAGGTCTTTACGTAACAAACACAGACAAAAGTAGCTGCCAGATTTCTGCTCCGGCCTTCCTGTCCCAAACCTCAAGCACCAGCTGGCCCTACTGACACTAAGGCATACATGTTGTTCTTGTTTGTTTGCTTGTTTGGGTTTGTTGCTGTTGTTTAAGATTCATTCACTCTAATTACCCTCTCAGGAAACGTAAAAGGAAGTATAAGGCCAATCAAACACTAACTTGCCAGAATTCAGTTCCATTCCCTCTCCCAAACCAAAAACTGTGATGGTTTTTCAAAGCATGACTTCTTAATGTTCTCTTTACTCTCCTGCTTTACCGGATTATTTCAGAATCACTGCTGACCAGCAGCATAAAGGCACTCTAAGTGCCTTTACTATATTTTTAAAACAGTCTTCATGTTGCCTGTAAACCTTTATCCTTTTACCGGTTCTTTTTGTTTAACTCAGACTCCATATTGTGAAGTTCAATACCACAGTGATTTATTTTAACAATGACATCCATGTAGCAGAAAAAAAGAGTAGCTATTGGTATCTTAATTTAGGATCCTGCTCAGGGCTAAATCATGGGTTACTTTTCTTAGGGGTTCATTGAATAGTCGCTTCAATAAGTTATCATTTTGTTACTACAACGACTGTTTGCCTACCACACTGCATCATGACTTTTATCCAAAACAAAGGAACACTGAAGCCTCCCGTCTCCAGAAGAACAGACACCATCTTCAAATTTAGCAAAAAACCTCCACAAGCTCAGCAACAAGGCACTCCAGATTGTGTCCCAAATCCTGGTGAGACATTCCTAGCAGACAAAGAGCAGTGTTCCAAGCACCACATTGCTGTGTAGCTACTCACAGGTGTGTCACGCAAGCCCAGGTGCTTTTCATGCAAAGGAACCCTAGAGAAGGCTCTCCCCTGCCATTTCCAGGATCACCACAAAACATAAAAAAAGAAAAGAACCAGATACGGCAGTTAAATATCAGTGGCAGTTTAAAAAGGTGTTTTTTCTGTGATTTTGACAGAACATAATAGAGGAAAGTGCTAACTTCCACAAGGCAACGAAATGCTAAGCATCATTCTTCAAGGATGAAGAGGGCACCTTAGAAAACAGTGAATCAAGAAGACATGTACCTTTCCTCATCTCTGTTAAAGGCAGCAACAAAAGCCTTGTCACTAGACATTTTTTGGGAGCCAAATGCCACCAACTGACTTTACACATTTTAATTCTATAGCTACCCATCAGTTGGTAAGAAAAATTTCAAGTACGAATTACATTTTAACTGAGAAATGAACAGAGACAGCTTGAGCTTTTTATATACGTTTAATAAAAGCAGCCAATGATCTGTGATGATAAAACTCGTATGTGGAAGGCATGCCAGCCCAACACAGCTAGACTGCATACACTGCATATTTAAAACCATTATTATATTTTTTATCATATAATTATTATGTTTATTATCATATTATTATCTATATGCCCAATGTTGAACATTATACCTGATAACATTTCAGGTGCTCTTCCAGACACACGCACCTCTGATGAATACCTAAATATACAGGTCAAAATATAATGGGGAAGGGCATATCCTAATTATTACCCTACCTTATTAGAAAAGATTAGTTACTGATGATACAGTAATTTAACCATTTTTTTTCTTGGATGAGCATCTCTAGCTCATTTCTGCCAACACGTATTATTAATGATTAAGGATTTAATTTCTCACAGCCTCTTGTCTTCGATGGTTTCTTACTTCTTCCCCTTTCCCAGTAATACAGAGGAAGAAAAATAAAGCTAAATAAATAAATAAAAGCAAGAGATAAAACAATGCAAACACCAGCGAGCATTAAATCCTGAATTCATGTTTCCTCCCCAGAAGACCTAATACCTGGAGAGCATGAAATCTGAAACATTGACCAATATGGCGCAGACACACCAGGTAACGTTACCGCATTTGTCTTCCAAGTTCTGCAGCTGTTCTCAAGGACCTAAGATATTATACATGAAAGACCTCAGCAACTAGAGTCAGAAAACAGAACTGGCAGCATGAAAAAAAATCAGAACACCTCTATATATTTTTTGTCCTATAGTGCTTTCTATTTTCTTGATGAAAAATTATTCCCTTAAAAGAATCTCAAAAACTTATTCCAGTAAATAAATTCTTTAGTACATATCAATAAATAGCTTGATACTTATGAAAAAAAATCACCAATTTCAACAACGATTCATAAGCATTCAAGAAGTAAAACGGCATTATTTAACCATTTAAATTCATCTTTAACAGTTTCAGCAACCCACCCGGTCCACATGTTTCCATTAAAAGAAATTAATACTTTTAGGTCCCTGCTATAGAACGTTGTCTTGACAAAAGCAGAGGGCCCACCTGTTTTAAAAGCATACCAGCCCATCTGTGATCTGTTCACCATACCATAGGTAGGAGCATGGTGAACATATCTTGGTATGTGAGAGGTAACACATCTATTTGTGAACAGAGATGTCACATTTTAACATGCTTTCAACAAATGTATTTCTGTTGCATAGATACTCCCGCTTAGCACTGACATAACCTGCAATCTTGCACCCCTGGGGTTGCTGTCTAAAAAAATATTTCAAACTGCATTGCATCTCATGGGGGGTGGTGGAAAAACCTGTCCTTCCTACAAAGAACACAGACAGCTTCGCACAGCTGGCCAGGCTTTCTCCAGAAACCAGTGATTCAGCATGATAGCTATAGACAGGACAGGTCACCAGAAAGAACAGAAAAATGGTGCTATGTGAACATTTAACTGGCTGTAATTATGTCAGATGACGATATCGAGCCTGATTACAAGAGTTCTGTATCCCACACACCCAGGTCCAAAGAAATACTGTAACCCCAGGCTGTAATCCTGTCAGAATGAAGCAGGTCTTAACTACCATTTTTAACAACCAGATGCATAGGTAGCATTTAATAAGCTGAACTATTAAGGTTTGGGAAATCAGCAGGTATTCCAGTGCACTCTGAAGTAGCTAATCACTTACCAATAGTTCTCCTGCATTGTTTGAGGAACTTAGATTTGTTACAAGGGATTGCTGTAAAGGTACAAACATTCAGCAAGTCCAAACACCTGAAACTAACAGTCTCACACCAACAGCACAAATTAATACAAGCTCCTAGCAGGCTAGTTCTACCATTTTCTACTTTTACTCTCGCAATTTGTTCAAACAAATCAACAAGTTAAGCAATCCAAAATGAGTAACAACTTATTGCGAGTGAAGGTTTCCAGCCTACTGGAAAACACGCTGATTTCCAAAACATACTATGGGATTCCAAGGCCCTGATTAAGCCTTGCTGAAGACAAAAACATCCTCTGCGTTTCTCAAGAACCCCTATTAAGTTAAACGAACAGATCTCCTCTCCTGTGAAATCGGTTAGATCTGTGTTCTTTGGAATTCTGATCTTAAAAACAGGCCGCTTTGTATATAGCCATCAATTTCTGATTGCCCAGGTCTGCTACCTCACGCCGATGCCCACACTGCCACGGGTAAATACAGGGTGACATCAGAGCTCTGGAAGCATATCTGCAATTTGAGTGAACAAAAACTAGGAATTCTTTAAAGCGCAACCAATGGTAGCCTCTTCGCTGGGGACACAGACCTAGCAAGAAATGCTCAAAGCACTTCAGTTGCAAAGGAATATTCCCCTCAAAATGCTAGGATGACACATGTATGCTGTGAAGCACGGATCATGTTCTACGGCCCCACGACCATCTCGGTGTGACGGCTGTATCTGCTCTCAGACGTTTCACTTCTGCGAGGCACCACGTTCGGCTTTAACGCCTCCCCGTGAGACCCTGACACCGGGGAGGCCGGGAAGAAACAGACCACGGCGAGTTTCCTCCTCAGGACCGGCGGCGCCAGGCCGACACCCAGCAGCAGCAGCAGCAGCAGCAGCAGCGGAGGCAGCGGCTCCCCCCCGCGCTGTCACCGCCTGCGGGCACAACCGGGCCAGGCCCCGGGGCTGCGGGGGGACGGCTGCGGGCCCACGGAGCCCACGGAGCCCACCCGCGGCGGGCTGTGCGGCCCCCACAGGCCCCGGCGCGGCTCCGAGCCCCGCACAGCGGCCGCCTCCCCCGCCACCCCCGGCCGAGGCCCCGCACCGTGTCCCCCCCCCCATCCCCCCGGTGCCGTGCCGGGGGTGCCTCACCCTTGACGGCTCGCTCGCTGGTGGCGTGCGGCGGCAGCAGCAGCACCTTGCTCCCCTCCTTGGCGGACATCGCTGGGCGCTGCCGGGCTCCGCTGGCGGCTGCTGCTGGGCGCGGCGGCGCCTTCGTCCGCCTCCTCCGCCCCCGGGCCGGCGGGGAGAGGGGCGCGGGGCGGCGCGGCGGGGCTGGGGGCGCCTACAGGCCCCGGCGGAACATGGCGGCAGGCGCGGCTCGCAGCTCCTCGCGCAGCCAGGGGACAGTCGGTCCGCCTCGGGCCCGGCATGCACCGCGCCGCCGCCCCGCCAGGGGACTACGGGAGCGTGGCGAAACTCCCCGCGCCGCCAGCGCGGCCGGCAGGGAGCGTGGCCAAACTCCCCCGCGCCGCCGCACGATCCCCGCCGGGGCGGCGCCTCCGCCGCGGGGAGGGGCGGCGAGGCTGCGGCCCCGCCGGCACGGAGCGCCCCCGCCGCCGCCGCCAGCGGGCCAGGCCGAGGCCGGGGAGGGGAGGGGAGGCGCGGCCCGGCCCCGCGGCCACCATGGAGAGCTCCGCGGGGCCGCCCCTCAGCGCCGGGCAGCGCGCGGGGAGCCATTTTGTGAGGCGGCCGCGGCCACGCTGGGCGCGGGGGGCAGCGGCGACGGGGAAGGGAGATTTAAACCATTCTCTGTCTGTGGAGCTGCTGCTTTCAGCTATTAATAAAGAAAATGTGTAAGATGTATGGAGTTGTGCGACCCACTTGACATAATAAATCAGTAACAGGCTCCTGGTTATTGGTTTCCACCTGAACACGGCAAGAGCAAGAATGACAGGAGGTATCTGTCATCTGCAGCATGGAAAGCTCATGGTTGACAACCAAAAATACCTCAAAATTGAGAGTTTATACAGGAAGATGGTTTGATTGTGCCCTCCCCCTTTTTAAATTACATGAGCCAACTTTTGATAAACATACCACTCTACAACACTCATGAGAAGCGGTTGATAAATTTAAGGGAATCAGAATTATAGTCCTTATTTATCTATTAATGGAACATGTAAGCCTTCAAAACACAGCTTTTGAAAACACAACTCTTAATTCCATGTCCATAAGTAAAATGTGTACATGCACACAGAGCTAGGACACAGTATCACAAAAAAAATCCTGGACCACTATTCTGCGTTTAACCTTTACATTTTGCAGTAGTAGGAATTACCACTTCATACCCCGTGTTTGGCAAATGTCTGTCATTGTACAACCCATTTAAAGGGCATGGCTTTTAAATAGGAAAAAATTCAGCTTCAGCACCATCCATACCCATAAGATCAGAATATGCAGCAAGAGCATAGGATAGGAAGGGCAGTAAGTAAACACTGCTCCAATTGACTTAAAATTAGCTTAAAGTAGATCTGCTGGAAAAGGGAGAGGGGGGGAATTAATTCAGTGTTGTTCAGTGAATTTAGTAGCAAGAGAAGCTCAGTAATAAATGCAGTTTCAATGTTTGACAATGTGAAACAGAGACTGAAAGAAATTCAGTTGTCCATACAATGCTGAACACAGGGAACCTGAGACCTTGCTGGGTGTTGCCAGGAATTACCTCTGTAGCTGAAGTGCTGCTGCAAAGAGAGATGCCTCTCAGTTACTCTCTTCTCTCATGAGCCTACAGCCAACATGCTTCTTTATCCCTTGGGGTATGAAGTAAAAGGAGCTGATAGAATTCTGGTTGAGGAAAAAGCTTAGCACAGTTTTATTTTATTCTGATGGTGTGGCAGGAGGAGCTTCCAGAGTGCCTTGCAAACTGAAATGCTTCTAATGCTGTTCTGGCATCTGAGGAAAAGGCTCATCCAGAGAAAGCTTGCTGTACCCCACTGCCCAAATACATCAGGTTGGCTTGATGAATGGCATTGTCTCCCTATAAACCATATATCTTTAAAACATTAAAAATAATAATTTGAATGACTATTTTTGAATAACAACAGATAGAGAAGTTAGCTAGCATGTTTACTTTGGGCTTTTATTGTTGTCCATTTTTTGGTTTTAATGTATTCCATCTTGCCTTATTAAAATACAAAGGAAGTGCCTTTTTCATTAGGACAATGCCAAAACCTGTATTAGTGAGAAACACAGAAGTAAAGAATTATGCCCAAGCCCTTTAGCTTACCATTGAAGCTTTCATGTTGTGTCATCTCTAAATCTGCTAGAAATTCTCGAAGGGGCATCCATATTGCCCTAGCTCAACTAACATAACTTCATGGTGAAAGCAAAGCTGTTTGATTCTGTATGGCTTGTCTTCAATGAACTACAAATAGCATTATCGCTATAGGAAGTTAGCAACACAATTACAAATAGAAACACAGATTTGCAAGTAAAAGTCAACGTGCCTTTATAAACTCAACAGTTTACCACATATCTCTCATAAATGCCAGACAAAAGCATTTCTGAAAAAACAGAATTACATTTTATTTCCCATTCCACTTTGCCACCAAGTGGCCATTTCATTCCACACATTTTAATATCTTAAAAAAAAAAAAAAAAAAAAAAAAGGCCAATTGCTATTCTAACCGGTATACTAAATCTTCCTCTAGCCTGCACTGGACTACTACTTGAGCAACTGCTTTTGTTACAGAGAAAAAAAAAAATCAGCAAGAAGTACAGGGAAAGATCAAGCCAATCCATCTTGTTCTACACCATGGGAAAGAGTCATTTGTTAAACAAAAATATTAAAACCTAGAATTTTCTGATACCTAAACAGTAAAAGATACAGTAAAAAATAAGTAAATAGTCACCTCAGACAACAAATGATGTTTAAGTTCAGACAGAAGCTAGGCATAAAAATGACTGTGAAATTCTGTATCCATCTCATGCAAGAGGTCAGATGATCAGAACAGTCCCCTCTGACTGTAACAGCCATATATCTTTAAAACTGGCACAATGCAATGTCCCAGAATCATCTAATTACCCAACGAGGACTTTTTGAAAACTCTAAGAAAGAAATTGAATCACAGGAGAGAGAGAGATATATTCCAGATCCCAGGAGAAAGATGCATAGAGCAAATCTTGCAGAGATAAACCAGGTCTGAGAAGGAAAGATGTGCTACAAGCAGGAGAATAATATGAAGAGAAACTTCAAAACTTTTAAGAGGTTGTTCCATTTTGTTGACTCTCACTAGTGACTGTTAGAAACCGTCCTTTCTGAATTGCCAGAAATGGTATTGTGGTTCATATAAACTGTGAGACTGACTCAGAACAAGCCAAATTTTAAATACATTTTGACACATTGCTATACTGTAAAGTATTCAATGTGAAGTTTTCTCTGAAGACATCAGATTTCCCTGCTGTCCAAAGACAGTTTTTATGGCAAACCTTATTGCCCATAACACAACAGCATCATTCTAAAAGGCTGAAAGCACCGTCTTAGGCCATTTTCTCCAGCATCATAAAATCATTATCACTGCAATACACTAGTTGCCAATGTCAGACAAATTAATGACTTGGAATGGGAACTGAATTTTTTTTTAGGCCTCTCCATGCTGCTATGGTATGTCATCATGGACAAGGAAAACTTTTTGGCCAGCAATGTAGCTGACTGGCACCCCCGCAAAAAAAAAAAAAAAAAAAAAAAAAAGCCACAAGGTTTTACCAAGGTTTTACAGTTCATCCAATACTGAGAAACTGCACTGACTTAAAAAGCAAAAAATGTCCTCAGATAGTTTATAGTATAAATTACAAGCAACTTTACTACCGTTCTGGCCTATTGCACTCCCTACACATTCCCTTCATTCTCTGGTTAGCTCTATGAACTGGCTGCAGAAATAGGCTACATTTTAAAAGCTAGTCAAGGCCCCTCTCATTTTTCACAGCATATCACAAATGCAAAATAAAAAAAAAAGCTGAGGCAATCCACCCTGCACCACCTACATAGCTCGACTCTAGAATTTTAGGTGATGTTTTTCTTGCCAAAATGTATCAGCCACAACTCTAAATCTCACACCTCTGGGGTGATGGTACCTCAAACTCTTCCTTCGATTTCCCAAAACATTGCTCAACTGCTCTGCTTAAAGCATTCCTTCCCCCTCCCTTATTATCTAGTTCAAACTTTTCCTTCCTTAGCCTTAAGCTATTGCTCTTTCTCCTACCACCTGAGACTAAGCAATTCCCTCTCTTCATTTATCTTACTACCTTGATGATATTAATAGACTATGAGCCAGTCACCTCTACTCACTCTGAAAATTGAGTTCACTCTGCTTTTTGCTGCCCTCCTTTGTGTTCTCTCTGGTGTTTTTTTTTTTAAAGCCTCCACAAGCATGAGACTTAACTGGCAAAGTATTAAAAGGTAAGCAGGCCTACATATAGGAGAATATCATTAAAATCACTTTGCTTTACTATATGTAAGCTATAATGTAAAATATTTTACTATATGTAACTATTATATAAAAGTGAGAATTCCTACTTCGATGAGTCGTGTTGATCCATGTACAAGATATCCTATAGATAAGAGAAATCCCAAATCCCATGCAGCTATGCCTTCATCTTACCCCTCTGCAACTTTTTAAACAAGCTACTGAAACCAAATACCATTAAACATTAATATGCATTAATCAGAATTAATTGATCCATTGGGACTGGATAGCTTAAATAAAATTGTGCCTTAAATAAAATTGTGCAAAAAATAACCCTCACAAATGGGAAAACCTGAGGGTATGACGAATAGTTAAATGAATGAAGAAAAGGATATCCCAGAATAATACCACATGATGATTAAAGCTTTTCTACTATGTATTTTGTCCCAATAAGTTTATATACAAATAGAAATTTATAAAGCCACTAAAGAGATAGGGGCTTTTTTCCCTTCAAACTGTAGGAAGATTTTGTTTACATTTATTTTCTGATCTGTACTGTCTTGGCTTTTCACATCAATTATATCATTGTGTTCAAATCAGCAGTTTATTATGAAAAATCACTTGAGATGACCCTCCTCCATGTTCGGATGATTAAGGTATCATAAACACCTAACTGCTATATCAGCTACAGCATCGCTTCTTTCAAGCCTCTAATGGAAGTCCATCAAAACCAGCCTATAGAGCTGAAATGGTTCTTTAACATCAACAGAGCCTTTTTCATCTATCTGGAGAAACTGTGAACTACCAAAACAAATGGAAAATTTAGTTACAGATTGTTTCACCCAATTCAAAACTATTAATACATGGGGTCATGAACAATTGGTTATTTCTTCTTAAATATACTTAAGAATACATACCGGATTTCTAATACTTGTAACTTATTCAATGGTATAACACTAATTTGTATTTAACTAACATATACTGTATTAAAAAAAAATAAAAATCAGTTAACCTGTATAAGAAACTGAGAAGTTTAGTATGCTGTGTTGGTATTACTGCATTTTGAAAGCAAATTATTTTCAAGTAATAAAACAAGTAGCCTCACCGCAAGCAGAACCCAGAGATTTTTCAAATAACATATAAGCTATGCTCTACAAATATTTATCAACGTGTCAGACAAGAGAGGAAGAAACAAGCATTCATTAAACTAGCTTTATGTGCAGCATTTCAGCAAGTAATTCAAGGTTACTAAGTCAAGATTAATAAATCAAAGCAAGTTAATTGCATTCAGATACTGTTTACACTTCACACATATTGCACGTTAACATGCACATGCTCTAATGTGCTTTAATCTACTTAACGCAACCTTGTATAGTTAATCAGCAGTTGTTCTATGTTTGGAATTCCCACAAAAGACAATCACATAGCAATTAGTACAAATTCTGAGTAAAAAAATTGCATGATATGAAACTGTAGACCATCATCAAAATCACTTTGCCAGACTAGTAAAAAAAAAAAAGTTAAACTAAAATTTAAAAGTATGAAATGATTCTCAGATTTGATTATTAAAATGCAGCTTAATTTATACTCACTTTTCTCAGGTATGTTTAATTATTTTGATTAATAACATATACACCCATAAAGCCTATGATTCTCTATCTGGGACTGGGCCATCCTAAATTTAAGGTAAAAATCCTGCAATAAAGCTAGTTCAAGTTAATTTACAAATATACTTATGAGCAAGAAGATTAACAGTCTATTCAATGTTCACTCACCCAAGCGTGAATACTAAAAAAATTTGTTGATGTCATTAAGGAAGTTTAGATTTCTTCAGCTGAACTCATCCATTTGTATATGCTTCCACAAACATACTACAAAACATATTCTGCAGTGTTCTGAAGCAACTGTGTAACTGATCTTAGCTGATATTTTTCCATCATATATATTTATATATATACATATATATTTTTAAACTTTTAAAGGGGGCTTTATTTTAAAGTGTTAAAATTCCTTGATAGAAGAATGATGCAGGTAGAAAATTTCAGTGGTAGTGCAGTAGGATTTAATGAAAAAAAAATTTAAAAAAGCCAATCTAATGTGCTTCTAAAACATTTCCTAAGCTTTAAAAAGCTAATTCCATTGCTGAAAGTAATCGTAGAACTGGTATGGAAGGAGCATTGCAGACATGTCTGATTAGGCTTGAAAAGGTTCTGAACTATGCAGTGATAGAAATCTAACTTCTGCTTTTTGCCACCCATAGTGATAAGCAGCAAACAGCACAGTGCTAGGCAATTCCAAAACACATCTAGTGCAAGTGAGGGATCTCTAAAAACATAAGCACATTTTGTCTTTGCCTCAGCTGATATAAACACTAACCTGATTATTACACCGTTTGCCCAGTGACTATTTATACATATAGCAGAGGTATGTAATATGTTTTGCATAGTTTAACTTACAGCTGCATGAACATTATTAAAGTCCTATAAAGAACATCGCCTACTCTCTACAGTCTTCCTTTCTCAAAAGCTTCAGCAGCAGACCAGTGCTAAGGACCCGCTCTGCCCAGGAATCCATCCCTTGAAAGAAAGTAATGGGTCTGTCTGAATTGCCCAAGTGTTCTCCAAAAAGATGGAGACTTCTGAGTGAAGAGATGTAACGCATAAATGTTCTTGTAACATTTTTTTTTAACCTATCCGTCTATTTCTCCTCCATCTCCAATCCACCCAACCCCTGCTTTTTTCCTTCCTTCTCTTCTCCCCACACCTCCACCCTGATCCCCTCCGCCAAAAGATGCACAGATATTACCCTTTCATTCTTCACTTCAGTGCCTAGTTCAGGTCAGCCAATCATGAAAAAAGGTGGAGTTCATTCCCACTGCGAAAAATATGTAAATGCGTTAAGTGACATGAAATGTAGAATATGCATTGGGAACGCTCTCTACTGTTCATACTTCTTTCCCTAACCGTCACTGTCAGCAGTGTTAAGAAACAGAAAACAGAAACAGAAAGTTAAACGGTTCCTTCCCTCTTCCCAAAGACCATGTGTTTTAACGTGGGTGCTGCAGCCTTTGTTTAGGAAGGCCCAGGCACATACCTCACGCTTCTGTAGCTCACTTCTCTAAAGCACGGTTCACTTGAATTGAATGACTGGTAAGTCCCTCCAGCACATGCTCCACTTGAACAAGTCAGATGTTCAGCAGATCTGAACATGATTTCTATAAACAGCGCTCACATACTCTGCTGCTTTGAAGAGAAAGAACTGTGCTAGGTAGCTCCTTCTGCACATACAGAAAAAACTGTATTTACACACATTTGCTACTGCTATAACACCAAATCACTGTTTATTTAGTTTTGCTCTTCCTCCCCACCCCACAATCCAGGTCTACACATGAATTACAACACACTGTGAAATCAAATACCAGTTGTTTTTTTTTGAGAATGGGAATTAACTTCAAAATAAATATTTAAGATTTTATTTTCATTTAACTTAAATTCTATCCACTAACCTACTCTGCAGCCAGTGACGGTTACTTTAGAAAGAAAACCACAGCTACGTTGCATCAAAGTTTATAAGCTTTAAGGGACTGTTCCAAAATAGCTGCTGAATTCCTAGTTGAAGCTTCCTCCTCACCCTTCTTATGGGCAACAGTGATTTTTAATGAGCTATTTAACTAATACATAATTAATTTCCTAGGGTTCAAATAGCCAATAAATATCACTGAAGAAAGTGAAAAGCTACCAGTTAGTCAAATGGCAATTAACTTACTAATGTCTCTAGGACTTGCAGGCATGAGCTACAAATGAAGTGATGTTGTTTCTTCAGGTTCACGTTCTCTCCCAGGTTAAATGTATTGCTGAATCTACTTCAGTTTGTTTCTATTCTGATATATTACCATACTGCTCAATATGGAAATATTTCAGAGGTTAACATTCCAGTTTGTCCATTTCAGGCCTCTAGTGCAGTTAATTTCATAGTAAGCAATTAATATACAAAGGTGATTTACAAATCAATTTTGAAACCTGGTAGCTAGAACTACGATGACAGAGTAAAGAAAATACACAATCCCTTTTAAAGAAAAAAGGATAACACCAGTGGTAGTATGATTAAAATGAGTTGCCTCACCTCAGGATTATTCTGCACAGCTTTCTGGAAGTGTACTTCCTCCTTCACAGTAGCTAGGATTATAATATTTTAATAAAAATCCAAGCATATACATTTTCTTTACTTGCAAATGTTTCATTCTACATTTTGCTTCTTTAAGGTGTGATTTTGTGATTTGTTTCAGTGGACTTCTGTTTTAGGTAATTATTGAGTTCAAGGCTACTTAAGCCTCACTTTGTGACCTGATTTTTTTTTTTTTTTTAAAGGTATACCACACAAAGTGTCAAATACCTACCTATGTCCTCATTTGGATTCTGGGTCTACTATAAATTTGACTGCTAAAGGTTAATAAGTAAAGCTGAAAACAAACAGGGACTGCTGTCTAGAGTGATATGATTTGTGTAAAAGGAATGTAACAACAAGAAAGCTGCAGCTGCAACAGGAATGTTTCCATCAGTTGTGTGTGATGCAACCATCCACCTCTGCACTGGAGCTACTTCCTATAAGCAGACTTGTACCTTCTACAGCTAGGAACTTCGCAGCTCATTATCATGTGTCCACGTCGAGCCAAGGAGACCAACAGTTCCATCTGCTTGCAAACAAACCTTAATCAAACAGCTGTTTCAGTAAAATAATGCTCCATTTCTTTAAATAATTAGTAAAAAGAACAGTAGAACTGTCAAAAGTTTCAAGATATTAAACTGGTTAAAATGTTCTGTGAAAGTCTTTTTTTTTTTTTTTTTTTTTTTTTTTAGGAATAGTAGGGTGTAAGAAGTGTTTGTGTCCTTCCCCGAGCTAGTGAGGGGCAGTTATGTAAAGAGAAATGTACCACATAACCCCAACACACACTTGAAAACTATGTAATTACATCAAATTGTAACAATAACAGACATCACAGCTATTATTTAGAAAGGAGAAACTGAGAAATGACATTCAGTAAAGTGAATGAAACTCAATCTCAGCCTAAACAGCAAGAACAGATTAAATTTCATCAAGTATCAAGTGCAAATCATGAAATTAACTGGAAATGAAGATTAAAAGACTCAACCTGGAACACCATTGAAAACAGATGAGCAAAACCATGCACTAGAGGGCAGACTAGACCTTCCACTGGCTGGCTGGAATAGGACAGAGTCTGCAGTCCCAGTTTTTATATAAGTATTAAAACTTGCACTGTTACATCACTTGTAACCACTACATCTGAAAGCATTTGCAAGAGTACGACTTCAACTCCTATTACAATGAGATTTCTCATTACACCAATCATTTCTAATGACCCTTATGTACAAGATTAAGAATCCTACGTGCATTCATTTTGCACAGATTCTATACTGTCATCCCCCCACGCCCCTCCCAAGACATCTCAAAACACCTTTCAAAGGACAGTTAATTACTGCCTGTTATGAGGGGAAAGTTAAGCACAGTAGTGTGAAACATCAAATTTAGAACAAAATTACATCTTCACAACGTCCTTCAATCTAGTTAAGCACTGATTACATACATTTTGTAAATGAAGTACACTAAGTAACTCAGTGTATAAGAAAATCAATCAGCAATTTCAGGCCAATTGATCAGTAAAGGCAAATAGCAAAGAAAGCTCATAAACAGGTGAATATAACTATTTTCATAGATTTATTTGAAAAATACTTACAAAAGCAAGTATGTTTGACACTAAAATAGTTAAAACTTATTCTGTGTTTACAATGGTGTAATTAAGCGTGCAGCATTAACAGTCTTTTGTTTGAAGCATTGTTAGTTTGCCTTAAGGAAGTGGGGAAAATTCTGTTTTACCAATGAACAATGTTTCCCTACCACTTCCTCAGCAGCAGCTATAGCCGTGATCTCTGCCTGAGATCTCAGCACACTGAAAATAGGGTTTGGTTTGCTAACTGCCAGCCTACCAAGTATAGATTTACTAGAACCTGGAAGGTTGGTTAGTTTTTGTCTGTTTTCCACTATGAAGGAACAAGGTGAGGAAGGAGAGGAAAACAAAAGGATTGGCTTTGTACACAAAGAATTTACCAAAGCTACATTTCATGAAAAAGTCCTTAAAATGTCTTCCCATTAATGGCCATCTTCCTTCAAAACATGCACATACTTCTGAACTTACCCGTAAACCAGTGCCCCTGACATTTACCATTCCTACAGCACTTCTTGCTAGGAGAGGCCAGGACTATAATAGCTAAGATTCCCCACCCAGACAGCAGTTCAGTAGTGTCAGAAAAGAAATACAGTGCAATTAGTTTCCACATGTCGTATAGCTACATTTTAAGACAAAACTGGCAGATACTGATTGAAAGAGTTTGCTGTCTCCACATAATCCACACTATAGCAACAGCTATAGACTGTTCAGAGTGACTTCTCAGGGTGCACAGAGTGGACAGGACCTCACCAGCCGTTATTGTGCATGGTGCCAGTAGCTGTTGCTGCTCGAGCCAGCATGTTTCTGTGCGTCTCCGAAGCAGAAGAAAAAGTCCCATCTTTCACATGCACTGGCAGCATTCGTCTTCTGCCCGGCTGAGGGGTGTAGCTGTTTTGTCGCCAGTCTTCATCTGGGGGCATATCAACTCTCCTCGGACCCGGGGCCTTAACACAGGAAGGGGGCACAGGACAGCCTTGAGGGGCACTGGGGTCCCATGAAGGCTCATGTGGCATTCTTAAAGTGCTGTAGTCTGTGCTGGCTGGCAGCCTGCAACCGATGGCGTAAGACTCATGCATTTGATGTTGCGAAGGCTGCTGGAAGAAGCCTTCCTGTAAACTCTTGCCTGTCTGGCCAGCGTGTTTCCCCCAGAGCGCCGTTCGTTTATCTGGTAAGGTGGCTGTTTGTCTGGCAGGGTAGCTCATGTTCAGCCAACGGCCAGAGACATTTGATGCTCCACCTCCTAAAGGCAGATTAACAAGAGGCTTTTGCCCCTGGGAGAGGGTGCCTCTGGGTGCACAAGGGAGACTCCCATAGCTCAGTGCCACACCTGGGTAGTCGTCACCTTGGAAAGCTTCACCCCTGTCAGGCACAACCAAAAGTTTCTGGATGACGTTCTTCTGATCTCCTGGGGAAAGATAATAGACACAACACACAAAGGTTGCTCAGTTATGTTCTGTGTATTATTGCTTCCTCACAGAACTGCCAGCTGTGGCCAACATGCAGCAGCAGAAGATAAACTAAACCAATAGTACATCCAGTTAATGGTTGACATGGAATTCTGAATGAAAGCTAATTGCAACCTAAGTATTCGCTTTCCTTTCTGCATTTCCTCCTTATATTACTTCAGTTACCGTCAGACACTTCACAAGGCAAAAGATTTCTTTAATAGCCATCTCTCTTGCATCATCAAGGAGAAGCCCATCGAAGTATTTCAATGCTGGTAGATTAAATTGTTTCTGATGTCTTTCACAGGGAAATTAATTCATATAGAAAAAAACGCAGGAGTTAGTTATTTCTATTAACACAATTACATGTGTAATTTGCTGGAGCTAGCAGCTTGTGGAAGTAATCTAATACATGACAAAAAAAAAAAAGGTGGGGTTTACTGCTATTTTAGCACTAAAGAAAATTCCTCACATAAATGTGAATATGATTTCATATTAAAAGTAACTATAACGTATCCATGAAGATAATTCACTTTTGTTATGTTCAGTGATTCTGTGCTAAGTGGACAATGCACAAGGGCAGAGAAAGAGAAAAACAATGTGTTTCATCCTTCCAAATTTCTGGAGGAAGTCAGGCTGATGGTGAAGTATCATTACAAAAGACAAGACCTGCATAGTCATATTTCAGCAACATTTCTCATCATGAAGGAGGTTGAAAAGTCCTGTGATTACCTGACGGTTTACGTGCCTTGCCCACCATGCTGGGCATCAGTACATCATGGGGTAGGTGCTGCACCTGGTTTGGGGTGTGCTGGGGATCAAAGGGAAACACAGGAGGATCGTGGGGGAAAGGAAGGGAAGTGGAGCTGGAAGAACGGTGGCTGGTTTCCATTGGCATTTTCCTCATATTTGGTGCTTCCTTTTATAAAATGAGAAAGGAGAAGAAAAAACAAAATGATGAGTAAACACAGAGTTGGGTTGAATCAAGCAACAATGGTGCTGATCCAAGGAAAGGGATGAATTACTGGGAAAAAAATGACATGCATTTGTATGTGAAAAAGGAATACAAATAAAATCTGCACCAATCCAGTAAGGCTTTAGCTTGCCACTGCAGTAATTTGACTTGAATATACCTAGAGAAATATGTCAAAGAAACTTGGTATATATCAAAATTGAAATATACCAAGGAGAAAAAGAACACACAAATTAATCATGAAGGTTTGGTTCACAAATCAAAACCACAGATCAACAGAAGGTCAGAGTTCAAATGCCATACTACACAAGCCATGAAATCAAATAAGGGTATTTCTGATCCTTCTTATTTTCTAGCAGGGTTTACTGAGAGCTCTGATTGAAGACTGAAAAAATTTACCTGGCGCAATTGAAGGATTTACCAGTACTGTACCAGTACACTCTGTTAGAAGCTACCCACCCCAAAGCAGTGCTGACTAAATAGGATGCATACCCTCTCCCCCATCATTGCGTAACTGAACACGATAACAAGCCACCACTGACTTAAGCCTAGTGATTAACTTCAACAGTGGTGACAGAAAGCCATCCTATTGGCTTCTTCTGCTGTGGGGACAAAAATCTTCAGCAGAGGGAGGGGTGGACAACTAGAGGTTTTTGACCATTTCTGCCAGCACCTCCAGGTATGCATTAAAGATCTCAGCAAAGTATGCTGAGGAGCAAACATTCAGAATTTTACACACATATGCTTAACTTACTGTATGCAACAGAAGTTACAATCACATCAGCCAGTCTACATGACCGATCTCACAACTAAGACTCTTCTACATTTATTTTGCAGTTGGTTTCCAATAAAAATCTAAGTACATTTAACAAAAAACAGATCCAAGCTAAACCTTCACATTATAGCTGGTTATGCTACTTTATACTGGTTTATGCTACTTTAACAGAGATAAAGGAGAAAAAAAAATCAACCCTACCTATTCTTAGTTACTTCCTATATGTAATTGGCTGCATGTTATGTACCAATTCTAGAATCATCTCCCCTTTTTGCTTACCTTTGCTTGCTAAAAATGCCACTTGCTGTATATACATACAGGAGAGCAAAAACTTTCATATGGCTAGTGCAATTTTTTTTTTTTATTATTATTATTATTATTATTTTTTTTTTTTAAAGATCAAAGCTTTATTAGAAGTGTTATTGAAAAATAACTACGTCAACTGAAAAGATTATACTGGATGTCCTTTTATACCGGGCAAGGAATATTAGCTCACGTGCTTACCAGCCACAGCAAGTATTACTCTGCAATGACTCCTGAAGAAAATGCCTTTGTTATTTAAATAAAAGCTCATTCTTCTACCAGAAAGAGAACAAAATTCACAAAGACAAACTTTCACCTTGGCTTATTGTTCAAGTTGCCTGCTATCTTGTTCATTAACTACTAAATACGGACAGAAAACAGCAACTGTACACGCAGACAATGCCTCTTTTTAAAGCTACACATCATTCTACTTACAAAACTGTGAGAAGAGACCAAGGTCTCTTCTCTGTTCGAGACAACTGTCCCACTGAGACTGCGAGCAATGCGACGGAAATTCTCTGCACTGTACATTTCCTCCTCTTCTGGTTCCCTGCTATGTTCTCTGGTATACGTGACCTGCAGACAATATCACACAGTTCAGAAAAGGCTTTCTGTAACATCAATTTTGTGTAATAATTACAGGGAATTGATCAATATACATCTAACAGACTGCTTATGAAATGAAATTCTTAATGAAATGCTTAATGAAATTCCATGACCTTTCCTCTTTTGAAATCCTTCATTGAAGTCTTGAGAACTTAAAGCAATTGGGTCTTTCTGGATCTGATTATAAAAAAAATAATATCCTTTATAGCCATTTCTTTCTATAGCAAAATACAATAAAGTACTACAGTCCTCTCATAACTAAAAAAAACACCAGGATTATTTGATGAGTGCTGGAAGCTTACTGATCTTATGTTAGCAAGGAAAATGATTATTTTCTTTCTTTTTCTTTTCACTTGTTCTATATAAACAAAATCATTTAATGAGTATGGAATTGCTACAGAAAGTATGATTTCCCCCACAAAATACTTGTATGAATACATATTCATGTACAGACACTGATATGCAACTGCCAGTTATTTAAACAGGTTCTTCTCAGAAAAAAAAAAAGAGAAAAAAGCATCTTCTTCCCCTCTGAGGTGATCATCTACCAACTGCAGCAAATATAGCATTAAACCCTTGTCTATCAAAACATGCAGTGACGCAGTCAAAAATGGGAAAAAACTGTGTCCCTGTAAGTGGTAATATCCAGAAGCAGTTACCCTAAGTTGGAACACAAAGCCAAAATGTTCAAATACTAGATCTTCAAGTTTTCAGGGGGTATGTGATCTCGGAGTCAGAATTTTGATAATGTGATTGCATGCAAGCTACGCATAGCATGAATTGCTCATGTTTCCACTAATTAATTCTGAACCAGACTGTACTTAAAATTCTCTCTAATATTAGTAGTGATGATCCCACTACTTTTATTTTTTAAAATATATTCCACTTCTCCCAACTGTAACTTTTTTTCACTCGCACAAAGCACTTCCTTCCCTTCCCTAAGCACATCTTAGTGAACGTCATCACCTTGGAGACAGAAGAGACAGCGGATCCATACAGATTGCGCTCGATCTCTGCTGTTGGGGTTTTCGAGAGACCCATGCCAGCTGTAGTATGCAGCTTCCTCACATTCAGGTTTGCAGAGACTGGGAAAGAAAATGTTATGGTTAATCTCGGGGCTTAGTTGTACATTACGTCACATTTCTGTCTATCTTGGCAGAAGACAGACAGGCTAAACACACAGAATGAGAAGTAATCATAAATTCCTGGAAGGTCAATACATAAGCTAACTCACAACATTGTCAAAGGGAGAGTCCAAGACACTCACTCCTGTTTCACTTGCCCCTTTTACAGGGTTTCTAGGGAACAGGGAATTGAACTATTTAACAGAGTTAAGACTTAATGATTTAGCTGCACACCAGTACTTGGTTGATACAAAAGTAAGATAGTTTATGGGGCTAAAGAAGTTCCAGCTACATATGAGAAAACACTTCTTTACTGTGAGGGTGACAGTAACAGAGCACTGGAACAGGTTGCCCAGAGAGGCTGGGGAGTCTCCTCTGGAGATATTCAAAACCCACCTGGATGCCATCCTGCGCAATGTGCTCTAGGTGACCCTGCTTGGCAGGAGGGTTGGACTAAATCTCCAGAGAGATCAATTCCCACCTCAACCTTGCTGTGGTTCTGTCAATGGACAGAAAATCAGCCACCAAGACGGTTACCTGAAGTTACTTGGGATAAACAAGACCCATCTTTTAAGATCCCCACATGTCCATCTGCTTGTGGCCACCCAACTCTACAGTTTGCCAGCCATTCATTCTTGTGGCTAAGCAGCTGAAAGTGCTATTTATAACAAAGATCACTACAGTTACTTTATTTTAGTGTGCCGCCAACCAGATATAATCCTAAGATTTCTCAAGAAATATACAGGTAGATCAATGGCCTAATAAAAATGGTCACAGGGAATCTATCTATGAAGGAAGGAAAGTGAGGTGGCTGGTAACAACACCCTTTCTGCATAGGGGAGGCATTTGGAGGATTGGGTCTTTGGGCTTTTACTCTCTATTATAAAGCTCCAGTAAAGCTTCAGCAGCATTTTCACCGTGAATTTGGATGTAGAAGTCTAATAAAAACAGTTGATAAGTTATAGAAAGCTTAAACTGTATTTCCAAATGAAGAAGTAATTCAAGTTAAGAGAGAGAGAGCGCTGTGCTAGATCTACTCAGGTGATTTTCACCTAGTTCGTTACATAGATATTTTGTTTTCAAACAGAATTTGCAGAGCTTAGGAAGAAGCATTTGAAAGTCACAGCAAATAAGAAGCAAAAATCTCAAACACAAACTTCAAAAAAATATCTGTATCTCATCCCTCATGATGTAGTGGGAAAACAGGCAAGAAAAGTGTTAGCATAAGAACTAAGGCATGACAGAATTCTGGGGCCCTGGTTAACATTAAAGCAAGCGGGCTCTATCCTGCTAGGTGTCTATAAAGAAGTTCCCAAATGAGTGTGCTAAAAGGGAACACGAGACCTTCTGATCTAAGCCCATGCAAGAGAGTATTTGTGTGGGGAGATCTTGCCTAATTCTGAAACAAAAAACAAAAAAAAAAACAACAAAAAAAAAAAAAAAAAAAAAGAAGAATATGGCTTACACTCTCCTGGCAGACCTGATCCTAAGTAAGATGAGAATTTCATGGAATATTTGAGCTGTTGTATAAAAGCCTGTTCAAGAGCTTACTAGGGTATTCACTCTGGTCACAGCCTGGCTTGATTTACAAGGAAAAACAGAGGTTCCTACCCCTCCCCACAGTTGCAGGGCATAGGGAAACCTGTCTTGCTATAGGGAAACCTATATTGCTATGTATTTTGTACATGCACATACTTCGGTATCCATCAAGTTTTAGGCTGCTTTGCATTTGATTAGAAAATTTGTAGCTCTGATACAAAGCCATGGATCAAAAAGAAGTTTGTTTCACTTGTGCTAGGCTGAGAATCAATGTTGTCCTATCCCAGAAGATTAGAACAGCTTAAGTGGAACTGGGCTGCTATCGTCACACTCAGACAGGTATCTCCAGCAATGTCAGAGCTGTTCTCACCAAGAGCACCAGAATCTCTTAGTTTACTTTTGGTACCAACTCATCTACAAGGTCTCAAGGATCTTAGCACAGACCACGTACCCTCAGTGCCACTTTCACTTTTCCAAAACTTAAAGCATATGTTCCTTAGCCAAAAAAACCCAAAAGTTCAACTCTCAGAGACCTAGTAACACTTCTAAAAAAGTTATTCCCCTCAACCACGTACAGACTAAACTCTCAAATACAATACAATTACAGTTAAAATTCACAAGTTTGGAGAACATTCATTCCAGGCATAGGAACAGTTTAATGAATTGCAGAGGTGATGCAGAATTTTCAAACAGCAAAAGTCAGTAGCCTGACCTAAACAGCTGGCTCCCTGCTTGAAAAAAGGAATCAATTATTTCCAGATAACAAGATACTAACAGATATTGCTGCTTGGCAAGATCAACAGCTACTGCAGCCTCCCCAGACAGTACGATCACAGTGCTTCTCTATCCCTATGGGTAGAATGGTTTCAGAATCCTCAACCTGAATCTTTCTGCATCTTTGCACAAATTTTTCTGCTTTTAATTAAACTGACTGAAAAAAACACCTTCAACTATAATGAAATACATAGGCAGGTCAACCAAGAAAAACAACTGCAGCATTCTTACCTGATTGGTCAAATGGATACCTAGCACTGTCCTGTCTTCCCAAGAAAGGCCTAGTGGCCTGAGATGCCTGCAGACTAGTCTGATAGAGGGATTCCAGTTCTGAGAGCTCCTGTTCTGTGTCTTGATTCCACTGTGGATGCAGATGTACTGGGATCCTGCTCAAGTCATCTCCAACTGCTCTCTGATCAGAAAGGGATGGACTTCTCCCAGGTACAGGAAGCCATTCAGTATTCTTATTATCCTTCTGAGAACTGTAATACCTAGTAACATTATCCACCCAACGGTCCACAGGCATAGAGGCAACCATGCTACTAGTAGCTCCATCATCCACCTGTTTCATTCCTCCATCATGACAGTGCCTTTCCAGGTAGGATGCAGGGTCTGCTATATTCTGTCCACCTCTTCTACACAGCTCTTCACTGTGAGCACAAACACTCTTAGAAGCAACATGCTGGGCACTAAAACCCTCCAAAGAAACTACCCCATCCCTAATATCCACAGTTGAATATAATTTTTCAGAAGACTGGTTTTTGTTCTCTTGGTTTTGATGGATTAGCTGTCTGTAACCAGAGGGTGAAGGGTTGATGAAAGATTTTTGTATTAACTTTGGAGACTTCTCATCCTGACATACTGCAGCAATCCAGCCTTTTTCATGAGTACCTTTTCTCTGGGAAACTGCATGCATTTTCTGAAACTGCTCTGCCAAGGAGCGAACATGTCCCTTTGTACTAACACCCTCAGATGTGCAACTTTCTGCTGTGCCATGTTCATCCTGTGAGGGTAATAAAATCTCATGGCTGTTTGCTCTGGAGTACTTATTTGTTTTCTGCAAAGGATCCAGGGAGCATTGCGGTGAAGGGGATGAAGTTGCAGGGGTCATTGCATGATAGCCCCCTAAATGATCAATGCTGGGTCGCACTGGAGAGCTTGCAAGTTTGGAACAAGGACTGCGCTGGTTGTCCTTTTCAGGAGATGCTGCTTGTGGTGGATGTGGACAGTGCAACAGTGTAGGCAAAGATCCACAGTTTACTGTGTTAGCCTTGGATTTGTACTGAGGTGTGAGAATGGGTGTTATGCTATGAACCTCTTCTAACTTGCTGCTACTGCAGCATTCCCTATAGTCTTTTGGCCCTGTGGCTGTGGTGTCAATAAGTTCCACACTATAGTGGGCATCATTCTCAGTTCTTGCAGGCCTCTCTGCCAACCCTTGCCTATAGGGAAAAGAGGGAACTTGGTCATGAAAATCAGCAGAAGCAGACTGGAAGTTTGGAGATATCCTGTTGGATGGATTGCTTTCAGTAGGGGACAGGGAGGAAGACTCTGGATATAATGATGAGTGCAATTCATGGCAGGAAGCAGGTGGGTGGAAGAAAGAACTGGACCCAAATTCCACTTCTTTGTTGGGTTCCAGTGGTACCTCCTGGCTCAGCAGTACTTGGAGCGGGCCAGTCTGTTCACTAAAACACACAGAAGGGTAAATGATTAGCAGTAGTCATTGCTTACGTTTATCCCTAGGGTGCAGAACTTACCCTATGCTACATACTCCTCAAAACACACTTTTTTTTTTTTTTTTTTGCTAACTGAATTCTGATGAAGACTTGGTATTAAAATTCTGTAGATACATACATGCTAGTCCTTTGCTTCTAAGTCTGATTTCCTACTATAATTGAACTGCTGAATCCATTTCATATTTTTAATATTACTTTACTACAGTTATGCTTTATAGAAACTTTCACAGTATTCTTGTACAGCACCCTAGGCACTTTAACCAGCAGACTGAGTGTGTGAGAAGGAATAATTTTAAGAATAGTAAAAATAGCATTTACATAAAATAAAATTGGTTTCCAGCATTAACATCTTAGATTTTTTGGTAAATACTTTGGACAAGTTCATGATCTGAGTATGAACTGATATTTCCATAACGTCCTCTCTCTCTAGGTAGCTTCACATAAAATAACTTGACAAATGGAAGGAACAGGTTGAAATCTCACACATGTTATCGCTGTATTCTCAGCTTTGAGATATATATCCAACAGGTTAAATAAAGTTCATGTTAAATATATAACCAGTATTTTGCAATAATTTGCATTCTATGTATACTTCTAAATAAGAATTTGTATTCTTATATACCAATGTAAGACAATTATGTCCTTAGGTCATACACGTCCTTGGCATTTTTCTGCATTTAGTTCAGCATTTAAATATGCAGACCTAAAAAGCAGTTCCAAGTTCACGTCCCTGTGAGGAGACAATAGGCTACAAACAGCTCCAACAGAGAACTTGAAGGAACTGTAACATCAATGCTTTGCTTCCTCCTTGAGACACATAAAATGGAAGTTAACATCATGAGGACCTAGTTGTGTATAGCAGAATGACCTTGTCTGTGACTAATTGCAAGGTTTGCACTGTCTATAACTTTTTTTTTCTTTAATCAAAGTAAGAGTTCAAAACTCTGGCTATGAGTAGATTTTTTTCACTGTCTGCAATATTAGTATTTTGTTCAATACAACTTTTGGAAATGTAACATTCTTTTCACAACGCAGCAGAGAGCAAGCACAACATGAACAAAATTAGTTTAGAAAGTTTTTCTTTTTCTTTTTTTTTTTTTTTTTTTAAATTTTCTTAAAATCTGCCAAAATGCATTACTGGGGCTCTGCATTTTTCCTTTGAAGGAGAATACAAGGGACCCCTGATTGATAAAATGATCAGCCCTCATTATGTACAATCCAGATACTGCAGGAAAAGAACATTATGATCTATAGCTTGTCTGTGTGTAAATTAATTGAGTTTTAGTATATAGGTGTATGTGGCATTTTAAAAACAGGAAAAGGAAAAGATTCTCATCTGAGATTTCATCTAAGTTTATGATAATACAGCATATAAGAAAGGAGAAAGGAAAGAAAAGTAACAGTTCAAGAAACATCCTAAGAATTAGACAGGGATGGTCTAGTGCTAGGAGGGAATGGCATGGGAAGAAAGAAGGGTTAAACTGCATGCTAAAGAGGGTAAGAAGGATCAGTTATAGCACAGAGTTAATTATGCTGGAGTTGAAGTTCATATGGAAGAAAAAAATCATGAAGAGATGTTGAAGAGCCTGCTAGGCCAGGCTACAGGAAGCTGGGAAGCACAGAAGGAAAATGAAGAATGACAGAGCATCAGGGAGAGTAAGTCAAGGTGACAGGAACAGGATCTAGATCCAAGAGCTGTACCACAGCACCACTACAGAAATGAACTAGAAAGAAGAGACCAGTGTACCTGATGCTTTTCAGACTACAGTGCACTGAAACATGTTGGTTACTGTTCCCAATATAAAAGTAGCTATAGCAAGACTTCTATGATAGTCCAGTCTTTTACTGATTGAGCCCTCAAAGTGCTCCTGATAGTGAAGAGTTGCACGTTATATCCTAAGACCCCCCCCCTCTGGCCAGGTTATCATCTAACATTCTTTCTCTCTGTACACAAAAATCAATGCTGCAAGGCACTGACTCCTACAATTCTCTGTCAAAGCCCATATTTTGAACACGTGCGCAGTGAACTATATTCTAAAAAGATTGGGGAGGGGGAGAAAAAAGGTAGCTGACCCTCTTAAAATATGATTTAACCTAAAGAAGAAAATAATGAGGAACAACACTAGGATTTGGACTATCCAGGGGAATATATATAGTTGGCTACTGATTTTCAGACTGCACTGCTCAGGTGCAGCTCAGATCTGGGTCTAGGTGATATACTTGGACTACCTTGTAGACTGGGCCATGGTGCCGCCCTGTGGTGGGTGGCAGGTTGGCGACGGCAGCGGCTGCGATGGCTGTTGGTGCTGCATGCGATCCTGGAGGCTCCGGGCTTTTCGGATACTGATTTGCAGCTTCTTATCGACTAGGGCTCTGCTGTGAGTGCTAGAGCTGGCATCATGCATGGCAAGTCTTAGTTTAGCTAAAATGCAAAAGAAAACATAGCAGAAAAACAAACAGAAAAAAGGAATAAAATTGAAAAGAAAAAAAAAGAAAAAAGATGCAGCAAGAACATAAAACATGGACCATGCAAATACTGCCACACAAGAGATCACAAGGATGCTACTGTTTCCATTAATGCACATTCAGCTTAGCCAGGTGTCCAAACAAGTTAATTGAAACTAAACCAAAATAAAGTTAAAAGAAAAAACTGATCAAGTTTTAGCCCAACTTCTCATCCCCTTGACACAGGCTCTTTCCAACCCTACCACATTGCTGCTTCATTCATCTTTCCTCCTTCTGTATGCTCCATACCTGGGACTCCCTTTATGTGCAGGAATACCAAGCTGGGATCTGAAATTCAGCACATACCTTGCTGGAATGAAAGCTAAGAGAGATTTCACAATAGCTGTATATTGCCCCTTATTCTGCAGCCCATAAGAGGCAATTTCAATTTCAACAAATGCACAGAAACCGCCTACCCTGTCTGCAGCCATTCTATACAGACAGAGAGGAGCATGGGGTGAGACAGCCAGCCAGTCATAATGGAAAAAGACCAAAAAAAAAAAAAAAAAGGAAATCACATAGCACACATTCTCAAAGGTCACAATGCATTTAAGCACTTCTATGTCCTATTGCTTTTCTTCTTGAGCATTAGGTACAGCATAGGCTCGTTTTTGTTTTTTTTTTTTTATTAATCCAAAGGATGTAAAGAGTAGGCTACTGTTTTCTTCCCTATGCTACATCCTCCATGAGAAACAGGGAAGCTTAATGCCCTTTGTAATTTGGCCTGAGGATTGGGAAAATTGCTAAGTGAGGGCCAAGTGGCACAAAGAGTTACCTACGGGGTGCTTGCTGAAAGGCAGCATTTAGCACCAGAAAGGACACATCAACATCCCAGTGCTGTTATCGCCTTAGCGCTGGAGAGAACAACAAAAACAGATGCAAACATGAAAATACAGAGATGAAGAAGAATAGGACTACAACCCCAAAAACAAGATACTTGAAAAAAAAAAAAAAAAAGATTTTGTCACCCAGCACTTTCTAAAGACCATCTGGATTCCCGTATTACAACCTGACAATTTAACATGATTAAATATTTCACAGTTTTCTAAGATATTAGCACTGTCAAAAGCGCAATAGCTCAAGCGGTTAGAGTTACTTACATATAGCTTCGTTACAGAGAGCCAAAGCTGCAGCACAATCCCCCTTCTGCTCCTGATTCAGCGACTCTTCAAAGATTGAGTCTGCCTCCTGCATGGACTTCTCAAAGTCATCATTCCTCCCTGCAATGGGCAGCACCCTTCATTTTGGTTTCATTCTGTGCAGAACCCTCGTTTACCCTCATCCCATCTGTGATCGCCAAATTGTTCCACACATTGACTCATTAGCAGCAGACCTCTTGCAAGGGCTACACATATCCCAAACCATCTATGGTAACACCTAAACTTTCCTAAGCAGGAGTATAACTTAAGCACCCTGATATGCTTGACACACAGAGTAGAACTATATAAAACATTTTTTTCCCCTCTCAAACTTTGCTTACTTCAGAGACCTGTATTTGCATAATACACTGTTTTGAACAGTCTGAATTAGTATAAAAAAGGCAGCATGGACATGTTACAGAGCTAATTCTGATGACTTCTATCAATTAGAAGTAACTTAAATTTAGAATTGAATTCATCAAAAAAAATAAATCAGACATCCAATTACTTCCATACAAAATGTCTTCAAACTGAACCTACTGAGATATCCACAGAACAATACTCAGACTTGAATGCGTGTATGAATGCAAAAAATAGTTCCATGGATGTGTCGAGTGCATACACTCAACTGCTGAAAGAGACATACAGACTATGGAAACCTAATGGTCTTGTAGCTTTAGAAGAAAAACATGGGGAAGGAACTGAAAAGATATGGAAATCAGTCAGTAATTCTTTTTACGTCACTTTAGAAAATAGCACTGGAGAATAAGAATAAATCATCCTTAGTCACAACAGGGAAAGATGAAACACTGTGTCCTGGCATCAGAACATCCAGTTCTGAGAGGAGAAAATGCCCAGACATGCTGGTGTCATCTATTAAATATTATGCAAGTTGTATCCTAAAATGTACACAAATGAGGCCAGAGAAAACAGAAAACAATAATAGACTGTTTCATTTGGGGGGTGGGCTCCTTTTCTGGAAGGTCTCCGTTTTGACAGAGAACATCAATATCTTTTTGACCAACTTGTATAGCACACACCATGGCCTGACCTGCTCCCCAGCACTCTTGTGCACAAATGCAAACACACAAATCCCAAAGAACTCATGAAAAGCGATTTCTGCTGAGAGAAGTGAGATCTGTTAGAGCAGTGAGTTAATCAAGCAGCACATTCAGTTTCAAAATCAAGGCTACTGAGGCTCATAAGCAAGGCCAGTATTCTAAAGTTAGCTTTCTTTGCATGAGTTTAGCATTTTACTTGAGGGGAAAATGAGTCACAAGTGTTCTGGAGCTCTATGTACAAGCAAGCATTCCAGGCAATCAAGCAGTCTGTTAATGTTAAGCAATTACATCTCTGACTGGGGTGGGGAAAGGCTTAAAAGGAACAAATGAATACCTTCCCAGCTCTCAGGTCAATAACTAACTCAAATATTGCACTGAAGTCTTTTTGGATTAAGCATTATTCTAGTTCGCTTTCTTCCTAACACTGAAAACCCAAGCTATTTTTGCTTCTACCAATTAATGCAACAAGAGGTCAAAGAGGGGCCATTTCTTGGAAAACCGTGCTATTCCCTTTGGGCACGAAAAGCAAAGACGACATCCTTGTGCTCAAGAACAGAAGTTCCCATTTCAACTTTTACATCATTATCATTTATGCTACGAAAATAAACTACACTAATAAAAAGGTATCTGCTATGTTAGATCATAACTTGTCAACTGGCCACTTGCAGGTCACAGCAGAACCATAAAGGATAACCTAGTGGCTCACTGAAAGCACAAACCGTAACAACATTCACAGTGAGACATTCTCATAAAGATCCTATTTTTCAGCTGCCACTGATACAGTGACATTCTGGCTCTGAGCAGCTGGCACAGCCATGGGCTGCAGAGTGATGGCTGCATTGTGCCCTCAGCTGGCACTGTTGTGGGTGCCCCTATCCATCCTTCACTTCTGTCCTGTACAACAACAGCACCTTAACTCTCTTCTCCTATACCAGGTAGGAGAGAGTAGCATAGGGGTCTCAGGAAGCTTGTCAACACAGGAGACTACAGTGCCTTGATGGGATTGCCCCAGTCATTTGGGAGGGCAGAGCCTAGGCATTTTACCAGACCCCTTGCCTTTGATGGCCACCAAGAACCCCATGCTTACATGCTACACTAGGTTTCATTCAATCCCTACTAGGTGGTTCACCCCACCTTCTCTGACTCCCCTTACTGGAGACTAGGAATAAAACAAAAGGTGCTAATGTGAATCCTGTCACCAAGCTCCTTCTGTTGCAGTTCCATTCTTCCCATTAAATTCCAATTAAACCCTTTCTGCTGCCATCCCCAGCCAGAAACATAAGGAGTCTTGGAAAAGTCATAATAGAAAATAACAAGCCAAATATTAACTCTTGTTTTTTCTCAATTCTTGTCCCTTCTGAAAGGCATCTATGCCAAACCCTGCTCAGATTTTCAACACTAGACCAGATAAGCTTGCCCCAGTACTTGTTCCCACCCCTGTGCTGCGGCTGCACAGCTGAGCAGGGAGGGAGAGTGGAAAGTAAAAGGGCAGAAACAGGCAGAATTACTTAGGTCAGTGGTGCTACCAGACAGAAACTAAAACAAAACTGTGGTCTAAATGAACCAGTTATGCTGCAGGTGGATCTGAGGCATCTAAAAAGTGCTCATTCCAAGATGCTGGTTGAAACCTTATAGCTAAATCTAGGTATCACTAGTACACATAAAATGTAAAGGTGTAAATATATACAAACACTATACATTAGGAAATATCTTGTTGTTATTGTCACAATCAAGAAAGAATTCGGTTAAAATAACAAATTGCTTTCTGTGTTCAACAGGATTGAAATTGATGGTCTTTCACTAACTGAAGATACAAAATTCTAATACTGGGTGGGTGGGGAGAGACATATAGTAGAAAATTAAGTTCAAAGGTTCAAAAAAAATTCAGCACCACAATCTTGCAAAATATACTGCATTCAAAAGGTTACCCTGATTCTGCAGTTCATCTAGATCCATGAACCTGCTGGGACGGGGATTAAAGCCCATTGCTGCCTCCATTTCCTTTTCTCTTTTCCTGCGCAGTTCTTGTTCATGTGCTCTCCTTGCCACCTCCTCTTGCAATTCATCCAGTTCACTCTTTAAAGGGCCAAAGATCTCCCCACCTTCCAAAAAAATATTTTTGATAGTAAAATCTCTCAAAGTATCCATTAACAGACAAGTAATGTTAATGAAAAATACAACTGCCATTAGCAAATAGCATACTGACCAAACAAAGGCTACAGAATTTCAGACGAATTCTGCTTTGTTAAATTTTAGTTTTAAAACCCTGCCCAAGCTATTTGGTTTCCAATTCCCCTCTCTGTGTCAGTGACTCTGGTAGAATCATTGCAGTGTTGCTTCATGATCCCCTGTAGCACAGTCCATCCTTTAATCCACTGACCCAAGAAACAGCAAATTTGAACAGAGCAAATCATCAGAAGAGAACCCTAAATGGCTGCTGAAATCTTGAGACTTTTTATTGTGCCTGTAATTTGCATCATTAGCTTTAGAAAGTAAAACAGATTCCAACTGAGATAGTTTTCATCCAGGTGCAGAAGCAGATAAAAATGGGAGGAAAAAAAAGCTTATCAATGTTCTACTCAGCACAGAAGAAATTAGTCTTCACTCTCATTTCAACTATGACCTGTGTTCAGAAAGCATCTCCCCTCCTCCCTTCCCCAGACATTCTCTGGAATAAAGTATTTGCTCAGTATAATCAGAATGTGTATCTGCAGAAAAGCTCAGCTTTAGCCCAAACATCCTGTAAATATCCACTCTCACTTGTGACAATTTTCAATGCTGTATACCATTACAAGCTTCTTTTCAGTAGTTATTACCAGTTATGCTCAAGACAACATTTTGCACTGACAGCAGAACACTGAATTATGGGAAAGAATAGGGAAAAAACTTTATCAGTTAAGTCAATCTTTGTTGAAAAAGATACCAGAACAACATGATCAAAGGAATATTCCAATAAAGTTTTTTACAATCCCCTTTGGAAAAGCAAAAGTTACATCTTGTAAAACTGTGCTATATTGCTCAGTGTTTCATTTCCCCTTCCTCGTAATTCCACTGTAAAGAAAAGCATCCAGAAAGTAAAGAACAACTCCAGTACAATTTATCTTGTGGAACCACGACTACTGAGAAGTACATCCTACCATTTCCAATGGTGCGTGCGCTGTTTGTCCAGCTCCCACTTGAAGAATTAGACTCCACTTCCAGGATGCTGCTACTATGAGACTTGGGAATACTGCGCCAAGCAGGAACCAATCCACCTGCCCGTTTCATGTGAACATCCCTCCAAAAAGAGAACAATTACAGTACACAATGTTACTACTATCTTCAGGAGAAATTGTGTGTGCATTTTCTATGATCACAAAAATATTTACTCACATTTTACTTTTACATCCTCATGGGGGAAAAAAAGGTCTACCACAGGAAAGTCTTTGGAAAAACAGAGTAAGAGAAAGCAAACAAGGGGAAGGGACCATAATTCTAATCTACTCCAAAGACTACCCAATGCATATTAAAACCATGGTCTAATAGCTGTTCTCAACTGATTTTAACAGCTGAAAATCTGTTCTGGCTATAAACATGCTTGGTTTGTGATTGCATCAGCTCTGCAAGCCAAGGAGAGAAACACATTATGATGCCTATTTATTTTTGCATATAAATATTGCAAAAATATCTTACAAGACTTCAGTGAATTTTTCAAACTGGCAGGGTCATATGACTGTTGATTTCTGATTTTCTAAACAGATTAAAAAAATCAAACAATGGTTTATCAAAAGGTCAATCAGATGGTTCAAAGGACATGCAAAGTTTGATATTTGAGTTTTCAAATCAGAGACTAATCGTACAGCTATTTCAAATGCATCATTTTAACATTCTTCATTCAACTGAATGCCATTTATTTCCTCCTCACTTGCACTAAGCTATCAATATACCAACAAGAAAAGGAATCGGTCTCACTCAGATGCTTATTTCCCTTGCCTCAATAAATTTGCACTGTAAGCTCAGACCACTCTTTCTTGTTGCTTTTGTTTTGTTTTTAATGTCCTATGTCATTATGTAACAACAAAAAAGAAACAGATCTCACTCCAAAAATGAAGTTTGTTAAAATATACCTGTGGTTGCTTGAGCTTTCAGACAAGGGCATATCCAGACTAACTGGACTGTTACTGTTGCGCTCACTGCTTTCATATCCAGACTCCATTCTCTGTATTAGATGAGGATGTTGATCCACCATATGCTGGGTGCCACGGCTTAGTACACCACGTTTGTATCTGACGTTTGACTGGCTTGATCTTGTTTCTTGAACAGCACGTTCCTTCACTTCATTCTCCATAAGCTCTTTACCTGTTGAGATAAAAGAATATAGCCTAGTAGAAGATCCAGGTTTCTTAACAGCAAATCATCTACACATTTTCGCTTCTCAATTATACTTAAACCAGAAGCACTTTAATATCACCTAATATCAGCAACAGGAATCAAAAAAATTTACTTTTCTGATAACATGAAGCAATAACCTCTTCAGCAAATTCATTTTCAAATCTCTCCCATTTAATGCTACCACATTCCCACCAAGCAACAATCAGTTGCAGAAAGAAAAATCCCTTTCTCCCTGTAACAACTTGTATTTGTCCAAAATCATTTTACAGTATACCCAACTGTGCCTTTAGTATTTCCACTTCATAGTTGTTACTGTACTGTCATATGTACTTCAGATACTGCACTTTTTACTTCATTTTGCCATTTACAATTTGATGAGGCTCATATATTGTGTCATTCATGTAGGACAGGAGAACTAGAAAACTTTTTAAATTCTTCCTTGCTGATCTTACTTCGTTCCCACTTGCCTCATGTTTACTCCCCTTGTTTTCTGTTCTTGAAGCTGTTCTCTTCTCCCTTCATCTTCCCTATAAATGGATGTTCCTTCACGCTGCCCCATTCTTTTCGATCTTTAGTTCCTTCTGGTTATCCCTGTCCCTCTCAAGACTCCAGAATTTCTGCAGGTGTCCTCATTAACCACAACCCTGCTGCCAGTCACACAAATCTCTCCCTTCTCATCCATACACTTTCCCCTTTAAGCACTTAAGAAAGGAGAGTAGCAGTTCCAGTAGCATGACAGTATAAAAGACAGGAATGGGTAAACACCTGCTCTCCACAACCTTTACAGTTTCAGGAGCATCCACTTCTTGATAGAGGAAAATAACTGTTACATTCATTTGCAGACCATGGAAAGGGAAGCAGGGGGAACAAAAGATACCTGAAATTGTTTCACAAAAGATTCCATTACCTGCAAGAAAAACCTGCAAAGCCTAGGACAAAGTCTTTACACAATTTTACACGGAAAACAAACAAATATCACACATGCAACATAAATACACACAGAAATTAGCCTTCAAGGACATGAATCACCAACCTACATGCCATCTTCAAAATTTCACTTCTCAACTTAAAAAGGAAGAGTAGAAGACTGTACATTCCACATATCTGTAAGTAAATCTTTCTTTCCAACTGCTTACCTGCCTCTTCAGAGAAGGGACTAAGCTGCGTGTAGCCACAATGTTTCCTCTTGTCTTTACTGAAGATGCTGTCTATATTCAGAGATTCTCTTTTGGGTCTCCAGGTCGGCCGGTACCTGCTAGATGAACTGGATTTAGACTCACTACTGGTACTCTCCACTTCCCAGTCTCGAGAATGTGCAGATGATAGGCTTTTTGAAGGCCGTGTTTCAGCCTGATCCGTACTACTCCCTCCATGAGAGGAATTTTGGTTGGTTTGAGAAATTTGCTGTGGTCTGCTGTGGATCATATTGCTCACTGTTTCTTTAAATTCCCTCAGTCGGCTTGTGCTGCTGGATGGTTTGGGGGCAGCTCTGGGGGCTTGTTTCTCTTTCAAGGTTTCTCCTGCATTTTATAAAAGACAGGGCAACAGCCACAAATATAACTCCAGATTAAGCCAGCAGCCCTACTCACAGCATCTTCATACAGTCTTTGAAAAGTAAAATAAAAACACAAACACAAAAGCAAAGACAATACAAAATGCTATGATGTACAAAACGAGAAAAGAAATGCACATACACTCTGAGGATCTTAAAAACATTTAGAAAGGTATTGATATTTCAAATAAAATAATGTTTCTTGCCTTCACTGTGGTATCCTGATGACTGAGCCTCATCTCCTTTTCGCCGAGACCGGCTAGAACTCCTTTTGCGGTCTGCCAGTGAGCCCTTTTTGGAAATATGCCTCTGATTACACTCACTGTCAGTCAGGTGCCCTGAAAGAACAGAAGAACACATCTGAGATGACAAGAGCCTTCGGACCAATTGCTCTCTGTGCTGAAACAGTAGGGCTCTCCTCCTTAGGAGCTGCAGACACTCCAATGCTAACTGGCAGGTTTGGATAACTTCGTATCCAGAAGTTATTCATTTTGTCCTGCGGGTGGGGTGTATTTTAAGGTCACAAACAATACAGCCCCTCCAAGGACCCTAGTTAGTGACAGATATCCAAAGGGAGCAGAAAAAGTTGAGCGTGCCTTGTCTTCTAATACTCTAAGGGTGTTACTTTCTTGCTGTCTGAATACTTGGTCAGTTTTAAGAGCCACCAACAAAAAGTTGAGGACAGCTTGCTTGACATTAGTCTGTTGAATGAAGGCTCAAACACATGAACAAGTCAGCATGTAGTAATAAGTTAATGCACACCATTTGCTTCTCCGTACTAACTGTGCTCTCTTTGCAGAAGTAATTTGAGTTAGCTTAGGCCACAACGAAGAAGCCTCAGTTGGCTCTCAAGGGCTACGCCAGCTAATTCACATCTGCCACAAACTAAGAGCATACACACAGATTATCAGCACAAATCAGCTGACACACAACAATGTTCCCTTACTCATGTGTCCAAGTCCTAGCATTTTCTCTTGCACACAATTTGTTCTCCTTTTCCTCACATAAAAGGTGAGTTAAGCGTATATGACATTTAATTACAGGTTTTCTCTACTGCCATTTCTTTTAACATTACGGTTCTCACACACAGTCCTAAGCCTGCAAGCACAAACACACGCATGGCTTTACTCACGTGAGCAGTCCCAAGCAGAGATGCAGGGTAAGAAGGGAATTTATGAATAAGCTACAAAGACTTCTCTAGCCTTGACATCACCAAATTTCACCTTGTATAGGATGACAGCAGAGAAAAACCCCCTACTACCCAACAGTGGATTAACAGCCCCCACACTACACAGTTGGCATTTCTGAGCCTACCCCTTGTCTAGAAATTAACATAAAAATCAACAATATTCAAAGCAGATTTTGAAAGTAAAAATAATACTTTTAAACAGTTGAAGAAATAATTCACTTTGACTACAACTGAGATACTATAATATCAGTGGGAAGGAGTCCAGACTACAAAAACCAAGCTACGCAAGACTTGTGTTTCTATTAGTTTGCAAACTGGAGAGTAATTTTTGTAGCTAAATCTTTAGGGAAAAAAAAAGAATACATAAAAGAACTAAGGGAATAGAAGAGAAACATTGGCAATGAAAACAAGATGTATGACTTTTAGGTGATTGAGCATGAGTCAGTCAGCACTTTGGGAGAAATCATTTCCCCCCCACAGCATGTACTGTCAAACCTCTTTTAGGGACTGAAAGAACAGTATCTTTTATCTTGACGGGAACCACTACAAGGTAAAAGAAGCTTACACTTCACTAGAGAAGTTGTGTACTCCAAAGCAAAACATTTTTCCCCGAAGTTTGCGACCTGATAGGAATGAATGGCTAATATCCAGTACTATGTTAGTGTATTCTTGTCCTGTAACAGAAACTATTTAAAGATATTCAGTGGTGCTGGAGTTAGCTTTGGGTCTGCACAGACAAATGCAAGAACACAACTTAGCCTTGCAGAACGAAGGCTGCTTGCTGTACATAAATATTTCTCCTTATTTAATGAATTGTAAATTTTGTCATATTCTCACTGAACATTTTATAGCCTCAGAGTAGAAACCAAGAACCACAAGTCTGCAGGACACTGACTGTGTTGTTTCTGCCTGGACCCTCTGGAACAAAGACTAAACCCAATGGAATGCATGAATAGAGGACTTGTAACACCAGATATATGAGCTGAAACTTCACACATTTTATTTCTTTTATTAAAATAAAAGGCCAGGATTTCTGAGTGCCCAATCACACACCTAAAAAGGTGTCCATTGCTGCACACATTCCTAAATGTCTCATCCTCCATGGGTGGGACAGTTTTATAAGCAAGCAGTAGTATTCAAAGGAATGTTCAAAGGAACATTTTCTGGTGGTAGTGGTCTCTGGTTTTTGGAGGGTGAGGAGGAAGATGGACAAAATATGCTAAGCCAAAAGAATGAAATCAATCAGGTTAAGACAGAATGTCCCCTACTCCATCCCAAGAAAAACTCAGTTGCAAAACTCAGTTGCAAAACTCAGTTGCATGAATAGGGCAGCCAGAATACGCACTTTTTCTCAGCAGCACAGGTTGGTAGGAGCAAGAGAGTGCTCATGCAGCCACTCTCCATGCCCTCATCCTGAAGAACCCAGGTGTCTGAGGTCATAAGACCCAATGGTGGTCCTTCCCAGGAGGGCGATGTGGAATAGGGTCCATAAAATTCTGGGCTGCAGTAGTGGGGTAAATGGCCATTACATGAAGAATCCTGCTCTTGCCCAGAATTACTCAATAGCAGCAACAGTTGACAGGTCAATGTGGATGGCTTCTTTATAGCCCCACAGATCAGCATTTGATGACTAAGCAGTTGTATGATTCAGCAGACTGGCTTTTTGGGAAGGTTTTAGGTAGGCAAAAATAAGAGGGAAAAATGTCCAGACAGGTGACTAGCTAAGGGGACAGACTGACTATAGCTAAGGCCAAATCAGGGAAGATGAGGATGACTGAAACTAGGTAGTGAGAGGTGGGCTAGAGCTGGAGGAATAACATAGGACAGAATCAGTAGGAGAAAAAAGAAAAAAGAGGAGAATATTACTACAAAATTATAGAAAACAAACGTATATGTTGAAATTCACCTGCTTACATGTTGGCAGCTATCCCACTACTTTTTTTTTTTTTTAAACAGACTTGTGACAAATTTTGTTGGGAGGAACCTAATTCAGTCAACTGCCTGCCACTTTTATAGATTATATAAATAAAACTCTGCTAGCATTTTCAGTTTGGGCTTCTCAGAACTCTTCAGTTCAACATAAATTATGTTTCCTTACCACTCTCAAATTCTGCTTCAACTTTCCCTTCTTTCTCACACTCTGAGGACAAATACCAGAACCTACAGTGCTAAATATTTCATAACATATTGAAAGTGCCTTTAAATTACCTAAAACCATGAATTACAATCGCTTAGACTTTTGATGAAGAATGAAAAAGCACTGAAGAAAGCCTACCCAAACCATTTTCTTCTAGGTTCAGATGTGAAAAATACTTGCAACATAGATGGTTTCAAATGAACTAAAGATAAATATATTTATCACAAGACAGCAACTATTTTGCAACTAAAAGGACATAGTGGTGTGTTAGCTGTTGACACTGCTGCAACCAACAGTTGCTGATTCAACAGTTTTGTCATCTTAGAAAGTTTTTTAAGGCACAATAAAATAACTTCAAATGTATTTAGTAGGTCACATTTCTGACACTTGAGAAGCCTGCCCTTGACTCATGCACTACTTTTTGAGAACTGAAGTTAGTACTGTATGCAGAAACAGATTGACTGGGGTCACTAGGCATGAGTAATACAGATTTAAGCCTTCAGACTTCCAGCTAACCTCTTTTCAACTAGTCTTTGGGCTGACTGTTCAGCTGCCTGAAGGAATATAAAGACAGACTCCCTTCCCATTGTGAATGCTTGGTCAACTTGTCTCCACAGCACAGGCAGGAGAACAGGAACATCTTATGCTCCTCCTTAGTGCAGTAAATACTAACAACTAACAACATCCACTTACACAGGAAATCTTTAGTACCCATGTATGTTAGATTCTGGTATGGAATTGCCTTTCCCAGACAGCTGCAACTCCTGAAATGAGCAAACTGCACACACAACACTTACCAGACTGTACAATGGTACTGCACAACAGACTCTAGATTCCAGGATTTTGTATGACACAAAGAGCAGGTGGATAGTGGATAACAGAAATAGCATCTGTAAATTTTTACCTGGCTAGATGCTAGTCTACAAAGGTCAATAGCAGTTAAAATTATGTAGATCTTTGTCAATACTATGGTTCATTGCAAACCAAAACCATGCTGGATACTAAGCACTGCTCATTATTCTGTTACGGGTTACATTAAAAGATTTTTCATGGGGCTCCACTGTATTCATCATATTTAATGACAATGACTACTCAGATATAATGGTATCTGCTACCTGTATCCCTGCTGCTTTGTGAAGCTGCATCATTCTCCACATTGTAGATGACGGTCCCCTGCGAGTCGGAAGAGAAGTGACTGACCACAGACTCATGGTGTGCCTGTTTATACGGATAGCTGTCAGTAGAGGAATCTGTCCTGGTATCACTTGAGATGGAAGGTTCTCTCCCTAGTAAATAAAGTAATGTCAAATTACAGAACAGAATAGAAGCAGCTACACATAAGTTAACTGGAAGAACAGAGTACTTAATATACAAGCTCAAATCCCAGAACACCCCATCTTTTGGGAAAAGTTGTCTCCTTTGGGAGGATAAAGGGGTGTCATACCTCTCAAAACCTTTATTTCTCTCTCTCTGGTAACTTGAAATTTATCAGATCTATTTATTATGCAAAATTAAACTATGTCAATTAGCCTACCAAAGTATACACTACTACCACACTGAAATTAACAAAACTAGTCAAGAACAAAACATTATTAAAGATAACAATAACATCAAAAGTCATAATAACAACAACATTTTATCTATTATGAAGCAAAAGCCCATCTAGAACTTCATACTGTTTCTTCTATAGAAGCTGGTGCTGGTCCACTGGGATACTGAAATGGATGAACCACCATGATTCAATTTCAGTATAGTACTTAAATTTGTTAAAACAAAAGAAAAGGACAACCTCCTCCCAACACTTTCATTATACAAAAGTAAAAATCTGAACAGCAGGGAGACTGTTGGCCATTTTAAGTTTTGTATACACTCCAGAATATACAGAATGTTTGTTTCATACTTGTTTGTCAGTGGAGAAACTAAAAAATGCGGAAAAATAAAGAAGAAAATTATGGTTCATTTTGCACAAAGCCTGAGGCCGCTTCATAGTTTTGTTGAGACCAAGTCCTGTAAGATGATGTCCTACTTCATGCAATGTAAAAGCTTTTACACTCAAAATTCTCCCCACTTCCTGACTGGTTAAAAATCTTAAAGTCCAAGGAAATACAGAACAGAGCCTGTTTTAGGAAATGACAGTTTCAGAAAGAAAAACGAATATAGGAAAAAGGAATCAGTGCTGTGGAACTGAGTAGTAAAGAACAATTCATAAACTGAAGTCTCCATTCAGCAGAAAATCAAAAACTTTAAGAGAAATTATTCGGACTTCGCTCCACATTTCATACCAGGATCTTCGACAATCTTTCCTCCACAATTTGTGGTATTATATTTTGATGTGAATAGATGCATTTACCTGAACCCATCAACAACAGTTCAGGTACGATATTGTGATTAACAGTTTAAGAATAAGCAATTTCAGTTCATTTCTCAATTATGGGCTGTGGATATTTGATAACACTGA
Organism: Aythya ferina; assembly: GCF_964211825.1. Lineage (NCBI taxonomy): Eukaryota > Metazoa > Chordata > Aves > Anseriformes > Anatidae > Aythya > Aythya ferina. Next base: position 16,767,863 of record NC_140302.1, on the reverse strand, counting down.
GCAGTCCTCAAGTATTCACACTGAGTGCGAGACAAAAAGGCCATTCTAAAAAGCTAGATTAGGATAGAAAACTCTGGATATCAACAAGACTAAAAAACAATCCATTTATATTTGATTGGAGAATTATGTAGAGTATGATTTTTTCTGGCACATCTACCTACAGTATCTCACAAATTCTTTCAGAAGTTCTGTATCGATGTTGAGCACTGCAGACAACACAAGCAAGCCTGAGCAACTCAAGTGTTTTTGAAATGAGAGAGCAGGTTACTCATTGTAACCTTCTGACTTTAATTTGAAAGAAAGCACTTTTTTTTTTTTTTTTACTTTTTTTTTTTTATGTATACATATTTTTATGTTCAGCTTCCTGAGGTCATTTTAGAACACAATAATATTAGATACTGAGGAGACACTGAGAAGTAGTGTTAGCTAGGTATTTCCTGGAGAGAAAAAAAAAAAAGCAAAACCACAAGGTCAGTTTATATATAGCGTATATTGACCTGATACTTGTAGAGATGCTCACAACTGATGGATAGCATCAAAGGCCCTCTCCCCACTTCCTGGTTTTCTTCAGAACAGGAAGATAGATTTATGAATTGTAAAGCACCTCGTCAAGTAAGAAGTGAAGGTTTTCTTCCTTCTGCTTTTATTTGCATTTATTTTAAGAAGAGTTGGAGATTTACTTCATTATGAGTAGATTGTCAACACATAACTAAGGGGATAACAGATGTTCTCTACGGATTAGCTAATTTTATGTTTCCTGGTCAACTATTGTCCGCAAAAACCATAAAATATTCCTGGAATTACACTGTATAAATAGGCTAGAATTCTGGAAAAATGGTGTATTTCTGGGTTTAGTTTTGCCTTGCTGTTCTTGGCAACCTATAAACCCACCTCTGATACAGGATATTTTCCGCAAATATGCAAAAATAGAAACCATCTTCTTTTGCTAAGCCGTTATAATAAGCCCACACCCAGTTTCTATTCTTCATCCTATCTAGATTGCAATTGCATGTCTTTCTCAGAATGTCTCTAGAGGCCTCATTTAACATCCAAAATCATCCCAGAAATTCAGTAAACCAATAGCCCATCAGAACTTTGTTCAGCACGTTGGTAGTGGTCTAAGCTCTGAAGCACCTTAGTAGGACAGACGTTTCTGATTCAATGCAATACCTACAATACAAAGAATTCAGGAAGCAGAGAGACTTTGAAAGCCTCTTTGATAGAAAGTGCTATGCATCTGCAGCTGTAATCGTTTTTGATGCAAAACAGACCATGAAGAATTAAGAAGTAATCATCACCTACAGGCATATGCCTTCACCAATCCCTTCCCCTTTAGTCTCCCACAAACCAGTTCATATTTCACAGATTAAATTCAGGAGTGAAGTTAGGGATAAAGTAATTCTGCAGCTCCCTTTCATTTCTATGAGTTTATGCAACTCAGCTATTATTCCCTTCCTGTTAAAACAGATCATGAATTTGTGAACCCAGTCTTTGAAGTCATCATTTATTGTTCCTCTCTGCTTCCACTCCACAACACTTTCACTGCCTTTTTTTTTTTTTTTTTAATTTTTTTTTTAGTTTTTCTCCAACGTTTTTTGGAAACATTTACTACACAAACAATCAACAGAGTCTTGGACTGAAAGAGAAGTTCAAAGGTGAAATACTGGAAGTCCTCTAGATCAGCTTTGACAACCAAAGACCCCACTAACAAAAACACACACAGAACAACAAAAAAATAAATCACACACAACACTACAGCATAAGGCATAAGCTTGCAGTCCAGACTGCTTACCTGAGTCTTCGCTATCATAGCAAGTCCTGCTATATTGCTGTAAATCCACTTGGGGGGGCAAGTCTTGTGTTGACACGGGAGTTCCTCTTGGATCTGCATACAGCAGCAGCAAAGGCTGATAATGACCCTTAATGCATTTTGTCACAACATCTTTCCATTTTGGACCAATCTGATTTGAAAACAACGACAAGATAACACAAGAAAGACTGTCAACGTTTTCTATAACAGTGTCTATTCCCCCCCTTCTTTCAGAGTTTGATTTTTTCTCCTCTGACATTCTTTAACTCCTTCCATATCCAGTATTGAACGGGAATCATTAAGAAAGCTCTGACCAGTGGTCACGTATTGGAAAACACTTCAAAACTGCCTTAAAATAGGCATTTCCATTCCTCTGAGACTCACCTTATCTAAGAAAAAAGGCACCACTTATGACACCAGCTAAGAACACGTTTGGAACACAGAGGAACCAACTCAACTAAAATCAAGATATTCCTTATGACTAAACAAATTATAATTTTTGCAAAAAACATGACCACAAAAATAATTTTTCCTTTCCAGAGGGTTGAATTTTTGTTTTTAATAAAAAGCTGTTCATCCTTTGAACTGTTGTGGTTTTGCATCAGTCAAAGCCAAAGATTTAACAAAATTTCTTAATCCATCCACCAGCATAAACAAAATGAAAATAAAAAAAAATTGCATTTCCAACATGACAGCAAATTTAATTCAAAGCTAGCTACTTTGGCGTGTGAACCTGTTCTGCTATTAGAAGAATCTCCACAAGCATTCTGATAGCCAGGCAACAATTATTATAGCCATATTCATCTCAAAAATCTTCCCCATATACTAATATGGGTTTCACTTAATATGCTTAACATCTGCTCTAACAAATCTACTCCATACACAGTTACTCAACTGAAGCACTGCAGTACCCATCCTTGGCAGTTTTGCTGCAGATAAATGTGACTGAACTAATAGAAAGATTAGTTTTCCCTTCGAGATTCTGCTTGGCATAACTAGCAGACAGTTTTCCTCTCTCATGTTTGTACCTCCATGACTAGAAGGAATAAAAGGAAAGTGGTGTGAAATAAAGCAAAACAAACTAATGGGATGTAGTAACAGTGTGCCAGGATTCCAGCACTGGTATCTGTAATGTCAAGGACCTCATGCTTGGTGAGAATTAAAATAAAGGGACAAACAAGTAGAAAATTGGTTGTTGGCAGCAACCACCAGGGAAGTCTGGCATCTAGATACTTCAACAAGCAACTCCAAAAGCAGGCACTAAATAGCAACACCACTCATCAGTAAGGGAAAGCGAAGCATGTCAACTGTGTGCACAAATAAACAATGGGGGTTCAAACAACAACATGAAAGCAAGATTGGCAGCCAACAGAACAACTAAGAATAGGGCTTCTGAGATTTCTGGTATGCTTTCCTGTGAATGCTTTACTTTGCTCACAAAAAGGTACAGAGCTACAGAACTAGAGTAGCAAAACACACACGATTTCTCAAAATCTTTGAAGAACAGTATGGATTTGTATACAATTAGTTAGAAAAATAATCTCTTAGGAATTTGTTGAGCATTACTTTCTTACCTCCTTGACATGAGCATCATCAAAGTACATCCATTTGCGGATTTTCGTTTGGAAGAAGAAGGTAGAATAATGCTTTCCATAGTAACAAATCATTCCCACCAAATACAGTTCGGAGTGTTTTGCTCTGTCATCAGTTACTCTGAAGAAGAGCTTCAAGAAGGGAAATAAGAAAAATTAAAGCAGAAATCAATAAAATACCCAGCATTTTATATACTGTTTTGCATCTGAAGGCCTCAAAGTACTACAAGAGAGGCATCGTTGTTTTTGCTTAGATTAAGAAAACAAGTCAAAGACTAAAGTAATTGACCAACGTTTAAACGAACCTAGAGACACAGACCAGGAACAGACTGCTATCAACTCACCAAATGCCCGAGAATTGAGTCAGTCTTGGAGACTGTGGCCATGCTTTAAAGATGTTTACAGTGATAGATAACTTCTCAGAATTTCTAGTGTGGTTCTACTCTAAAAATGAATACAAGCAAAACTACTTTGCACTGGAAGAAATTCTCCATATACTCTGTTATGCTTGCTGATTATATGAAATACCATTTAGGACTGTTACTCCTCATCACTTTGTAGAAATAAAGCAGTGCTGACAGTAAACAAGTGGCATTTATTTTAATTTAAGCAAAGAAGATGAAATGAAGACAACAGTAGGTCAAAAGAATTTGGCACATACAACAATGTTTTCTGAATTTAATTGACCATGTTTTATTTAAAAATGCACTGGACTCATTTTTTAGCAAGTTACTGCTTTACTATGCAAGTACCATGCATTCTTAACCACACTTCCATTAACTTGCTCTGATTTTAGTTCACTAAGCACTAGATGTTTTCTTCTTCTGTACATGTATTTTAATGTAATATCTCAGTGCTAGAATATGGCACAGCCAAGATTCAGTATATGAATTACTTAGCTCTAAAACAAACTGACGTAGAATAAGTGCATCCTCTGATATATAAAGCTCCATATCCCATACACTAGAGTTAATTTAACCTATAAGTCAGTCACACAATGCCAGCCACCCACCATTTCTCAGAGACTGCTCAGTTATAAGTTATTTCTCCTTGTTACAACTACAGGTGTAAACAAAGAGGATTTAAACAACAAGCAGAAACTGTATTTTATGTTCAAAAGTAATAAACTTCTGTTCTTTGTAGTGGAAAGTGTACAAATGTATTTTAATTGAAACCAGCACAAACCGCAATCAAAATTCTCTCACACTTCTATGTATTTAATTCAAACTGTTTTCTGAAGTAGTTTTCTCTTATTTTCAAGCACCTTACACATTAATGTAATATAGCTGAAAACACATGATTATACTAGTACTTTCACAGTTTTTATGAAGCATTCAGAATCGGACCAGATCTTTGGGTCTGCCCTCTATTCAGAGGCTGAAAAGGTAGAGGTGGTGACTTATTTTTCTCAATCCAGCAACTACAGACTATCACGAGAAAGGTTGCATGCTTTTAGGTACTGTGAAATTACAAAAAAACTCACATCTCCCAGCTTAAGGCAAGTGCCCAGGCTGTGAATAACATCCTCAGCCAGATCAGAGTGGTCCGAGTCCCAAACCAAGCCAATGGTGATGATCTGTGGAGAGTTCATCAGCACACGACGAATACGTATCTTTTCCCCACAATTACTCTGAGGATTTAAAACAAAAACATTGAAAATAAATATTTTCCATTTATTATAAATTAGTTAAAATAATTCTTTATTATGAAGAATATATTTTTATATTCTCATTATTTATTATATTGTTAGTTTTAAAAGATCTTCAGAGAGAAACTTGCTTTTAAGGCTAACAAATTTGTTTTAAAACTAACAATTTTTTCAGTGTTCCTTCCTATCCATTATCTGTTGGAACTAACAGCATCTTTAAAGCATTATGAAAAAAAGTTCACCTACTGAATTAAAAAATTATCACAGTCGTTTTAGCAAAGAGCACGCTGTCTTCTTATTTTTAAGGATAACTATGAAGAAGTCTCTTAGAACTCACTTTCCCCCCATGGCAGGTCATACAGGCACCTCTGGAAAAAGATTCCAGAAAAAACATCTTCCTACTGAGAATAGTTTCTCATGTCTGCAAGGAACAGTTTCACCATTTAATATAGTCATGCCTGACACTACACCTTTGGAAGAGAACACAAAAGGCTTCCTCCCCACAACAACCTAGAATGTTAACCAGAATTTCAGTCCCAATTAACAAAAAAACAGGCAAAACCAAAAGAAAATAAAAAGGAAAAGCTCCAGTTTAGTGACAAGTCAATGATGAGAAAGTAGGCTTGAGGTATTTTGGTTTGTTTTGTGTGGTTGTTTTTTTTTTGTTCATTTCTTTTATGGGTAGAAGACTGACGTTACAGGTATTTACCAGGCTTTAATATTAAGATGACTATATTCACACATGTTTTGTAAGGGATAAAGTACAGGCACTCCTGTGGATTACCTCACCAAAACCAACCAACCAAAAAAAACAAACCAGCTCAAATTGACATCACCTGTGTTTCAACTAGTTAACAGAAGCAATTTTTGTAATGGAATCCTAATAAGTCATGCAAGTGAAGCTTTATTAGTCCAGCCTTAGCTAAGCCTCAAAAAGATTTTGCGACTAAACAAAGAGGCAGAAAGGGCCGGCTGGCAAGCAATTTTACCCCACTGAGTATTTCAGACACAAAGCAGCTCACCTTGACAAGGAATGTCTTTCTAGCAAATTTCCCTTGTTTTAGTTATTAGCTAAGATTTGTGAATCTCTTAAGCAATAAAACAGTATCTATTTGTGTTTTTTTTTATTTTATTTTTTTTTTTAAATCGTAAGTAAACCACTATTTGACAACAGCCAAAAAAGAATTTAACACCTATACAGAGGCTAAAAGTGAATGTTTCAAAGTTACAAGCTACAGAAGGCTAAGGGGGAGGCAGGCAGGCAGGCATAAAATGGAAATGCTTATACCACCCTCAGGGAATAGGCACACAAGCTATTCCTGTTAGAGCCTGGTATTGCTTCACTTCAGGCTCCTGAGATGTCAAACAGTAGCATTACACAAAGCAGCAATTATGCAGCTGTTTCCTGCCCTACCTATTAATCAATATGTAAAAAAAAGTTTGATGATCACTATTTTTGCATAACTACCTAAGGCCCTAGATCTGAATATACCTAAATTAGAAGGTAGAACAAAATATCAAACTCCTGTTTTAGAAACCAAGCCCTTATGATTTAAAAACAAAAATGTCTTCATGCTTACCCAAAACCATTTGTATTTTTTTCAACCCAACTGATATAAGGACTTAAGTCAGCTGAACTTTGTCAGACTTTTACTGCATAGCAGAACATTTTTAGGAACAGTCACCTATGGCTATCAGTTAGGCATATTCTTTTTAAGAATTTATGTCAGTTAAATTCCAATCATCACTCATGACAACTATAACCTACGCTTTCTGGTCAGTTTCTCCATACTCTGGAGTATGTCAGCCAGAAATCCAGAACAGTACTCCCTCAAATTTTCTGTGGTGGTTTTTGCCTTTCACATAGCTCTTGCAAATACACCGTGTAGCCTACAAGCCCTTGCTGTTGGAATATCCTCTGGCAGTGAGAAGTGGCTGTTCTTTTCTCTTCGCCTCTGACCAACATTTTGGCTATATGATGCAAGAACAACAGTGTTGTCAACAGTATAATTTATCCCAGCTGAACAGTAGTGATGAAGTTGAATGGAATCTCATCCAGGCAAAACAATCAATCTTGTACATGTAATTACAACAACTGGTACAAGAGTAGTTACATTTGTGTCATAGCATGGTGTTACTGAGATGCTTCTACAAGAAGTACTTCCTTTCCCATGCTCTTATTACAGGTGGTACACCCTACTTTCACAGAAAAGAATAACACACCAGAATAACTGGACGGATTTTGGGAACACTACTAAAAAGCCAGATAATCTAAACTACTGTCAACATAGAGACATCTCCTATATACAGATATAGTTTCCAAATTCTTTGTCATCTCTGTTTCTTAAGATAAGATCCCAGAACTTTCTTCATACAATAAAAGCAGACAATTGCTGCTTCATGTTAGTGTTAGAGTCCTCACCAAGTTTCAGTGAGATTGAATGGAAACATATTATAGGTACTTCTAGCAGCCATACAGACTTGAACAGGAGTAGACTGCATGCACATTCCCTGTGGGCAATGTAAACATTTTCAAGTTTTTCTCACCACCTTTTTGCGTGGCTTCTAGCTCAATAAAAACATTTGTTTTTATTCCCCTTCCAAGCACTATATCCTTGCCTATTCTTAGAACTTACCTCTAGACAAGAAAGCACACAGCATCAGAAGTTTTTCATTTCCTTTGTTGAGTAACTGAGAGGTACCAAAATCAAGCCCAATCACTACAACGAACTAAATCTTGAAAATGCTCATGAATTAAAAGGTATATGTCAGTGTAATCTATTAACTCTCTTTTGTCCCATCTGTTGTCCTCATAAGAAAATTGAGCATACTAACCGGACAGTTTCTCAGGTCTCCCATAGTGCTGGCATTCTGCAGAAGCTCTCCGAACATATCTGGAGTGGGTTTCTCTCGTCTCTCCAGCATGCAAATAGCTTGATTGCTTTAGTATAGAGAAAGGATGGGAAACAAAGGGTTAACAAAAATATAAAAATGAACAAAAAACACATTAAGCAAGAACGTTGCCCTTAAATTATGTAAGAAGTTAAGAACCTTAAAATACAAAACATTTTTTATATTTAATGTAGTACAAAGAACACCATTATTAACCGTGAATTATGTCACCTGTAATATGGAAGAAAAAAAACTATTAAAAAACAGGAAAGGTTTCTGATTTGACTTAAAATTTACAACTTAAAAACAAGCTTTAGCATTTTGAGAAATACTTAATTTCAAAATGAAGCATTTGTTCAAAATGCTTCCCTTTGGCTACCACAACAGTGATGTTAGCACAGTAAAGCACATCCCTACAGAGAAAACTAGACAAAAAATAGCACAGTATTTAATTGATTTCACTGTCCAGTTTAAAAGAAAGATAAGTACATAAAAAGACTAACAAACATAGCATTTTTTCTTGGTATTTTTAAAATAATATCCAACTCAAGAGTTACTGAGATTTTTTATATACAATACTGAATACCATTTACATAATTATTTTCATGCAATTCTAATAAATAATATTCTAATACACTGTCTCTGCCTGTAACTTACAGAAGCACAGCACGGTGGAATGGCAGGTAGCAGCCACAAGGGAGAATGAAACCTAGCTTTATATTATGCCTTATATACTGCTAGTAGTAGCCTTTAACAGAGATCTGAATGAGAAGAGCAACCAGCAGCTTAAGACAACCTTTTCAGGCTTGCTCTCTCATGCTGGCCAACACACACAGTTTTTCATCCCAATCAAAATTTAGAGATGGAAATGAACAACAGAATTCTACCTCTATCAGGTTTAGGCAGACTATAACTGAAGAGCAGCTTACTAAAGGAAGAGAAAAATCAACTTATCTCTTCTAGAATTCATTCAACAGAATTCTAACAGAACTAGAGCAGCAAAAGCTCCTTTAATGAAAGGTTACGATGGCCAACAACTATTAAAAAGCAAGTGCTATATCTATCTTCAACATTAATAAGAAAGAGGAGTCAAGGAACTAAATACGGCTGGTCAATCTTGCTCTACCATCTGGGGAAAAGGTAGACCAAATGCCCTTGGAAATCATCTCCAGGCATAAGATGGACAAGAAGGTAAGTCAAACCAGTCAGCATGGATTTACCAATGGCAAACCACACATGACCAACTTGATTATCTCCTATCATAAGAAGACTGTCCCTGTTGATAAGGGGAAAATAGTGAAAAAGTTTCACAGAGTGGTTAAGCTCTCGAACAGATAACCTGGAGAGACCGTGGAATTTCTGTCCCCAAACATTTCCCAAATTCAACAAAACCCTGAACAGCCTGATTTGGCTTTGAGGTTATCCCTGTTTTGAATGGGAAGACAGACTAGGCATCTGAAGGTCCTTTCCAGCTTTTTTCCCCCCACTTATCATAACTCACCTGTTCACACACTAAGGTCTTTTAAAAGATACATGAGTCCTTGGCACTAGAGTTGTCGGATTCAGAATCGTAAACAAGAAGACACACTGATCCATGCCTAAGTTGATAAGTTCTGCTCCACTAAGCCCTCATGCTCCTTATCATGGTTATAAAATATCCTCCAACTTCAAACAAACCACATTCGTGACATTTAGTGTTGAAGGTAAAGATGAAATCACAGTACCAGTATAAATAAGCTTTTTTTTTTTTTTTTTTTTTTTTTTACAGGGAAAAAAGTCTCAACTCACCAAAGTGAGGTTGTGGAGATATAATGTACCATCTGGATGAAAGGTAATGGGTCGGAGGTGGCACCACAGCTGGTACAAACACACTAAAGAGAATGAAAAAGTAGTTATATTGACAAGATTAAAAACACAAGTGGGAGCATTGCTGTGAGAATGCATCTTTTTTTTTTTTTTTTTTAATACCATGGCAATGCATGTCTTTGGATTGAAAAATGTGAAACTGAGGATTTGTGATTTGTATACAACATGCGTCATCACCTCACCTGTTCAAACAAGGTCATCGCAAACTTCTGATGGGAAACACAATGTGGTGCAGTGCAAATATCTTCCTTTGTCTCATCCGCAATGTGGAAGTGAATTCGCATTAGCAGGTTTTCCTAGTCCAAGAGAGAAGTGAAAAAGCATTAAGTCATTTCAGACGTAGACATAAGTAGAATATAAATCACAAAAGCATGTCAGATGCAATGAATAGTGTTATAAGTACTATATAAAGAGACAGAAGACAAATTTTTGAAACCTGCTTAGAAAACAAGGGATTTGGTATTTCTTTGCTATAAGAGAAAATGGCTACCACATCTGAGTTTAAATGCTATATCAGTTAACCATTTATTTACAGGTACCCCTGAAGATTATCCTGTCCAATTCTCAAAATTAGTAGATTTGACCTAATGTAACAGGCACAGCAGCTCTGCAGTTTTAAAATCAGTTGGTTGCAACTAACTTCCCATCAACACCAAATAACTCTAGCCAATTTCTATATTCCACAAAGGGTTTGAAATATGGTTAATCTGCATTCTGTAAAAGTGGAGGACAACTAGTAAATGAAGAGGCAGACTAAGTCCTACATGAAACAAAAGCTCTAAACATTTTCTAGACAACTCCATCTGTTTTAAAGCTCCTAGGATTTCTTGTCCACTAAGACCTCCGCTCCTCCCGTTGTTGCCAACATTATCTGTTGGTGACAGCAGGCTGCTGCCACCTTCTCCAGAAGCAGTTTCCACCACTAGCATAAGTTGCCTGGATAGTTGATAGGCCTTCAATAACCAGGTCAAAATTAATTGGTAGGCAAAATAACTCTGAACTACTACTGCTTCCTTTGAACTTTAATACCTAAGTTCTTCCTCTGCCATTTAAATCTCTGCCCTTAGGGCTGAAAACGTTAACCAAGTGAAAAGCTATGGAATTATCTCTGCCTTAAAGTTTAACCTCAAAATAGAACTCTTACCACTCTTAAGTGTCTTTGTACCAGTATGGTTAACCTAACATGCTTGTGGGGACTCTTCCTGTAGAAATAGATGGGCTATTTAGATTTCTCAAGAAAGGAACAAAATCTGAAGTTCCCATGTTCTACTACGTACAGACCTCTGTTAATGTGCTGGGCTACACACAAAGATTTATCACCGCTGTGTTGACAGGGGCTCCTGTATAGGCTCACCTCCCTTATTTCACTTCAAGGCTTCATTGATATGATCTATTTCCATTTTAAATAGGCCTATTAAACTATACTGTTTTTCTAGACAATTATTCTCTGTCATGGTATTCTACAAAACGGGATAGTTTGGGTTATCATAAACTCATTTAGAAGGCTAGGAGAAGACCTACAACAGCTATATGAATTTAGCATTTCTATAATTTCCTCCAGTGCTACTGTCAAATTGGGTAGGTACAGGAAGTGAAAGATGTAATGTACAGAAAGGGCTCCACTCTGAATGGTGCTTTGCCTGAGAGGATTCAAATCCAGTAGCAAAGCTGGCATGCTTGTACTTGGATTAAGAATTGATTTGGTTAAGAATCAATTTGATTAAGAACCTATGCCTTCAGACCATCTTTCAACTGTACTCACAAAACATTCAGCAGCATCATCCATGATGCCCAGCTGGAACCGTTGCTCATCCTGAAACGTCTTCGCGAGAGCGGTGCGCAGGGCATCAGAAGGCAGTACCTTCTCACTGCTACATTGAAACTGGTTGAAGATACTCTAATAAGAAAAACAAAAAATAGTTCAGTCACTGTATTTTTCCAACACGTGCAACACGTGACTAATACATTGTTTGAAAAGAAACAAGAAACCTTTAACTCACTTTGATCAAGCAGCACATATTTGTATTGCACAGGGACTACAAGCGACAATCCTAGGAGTTTCTCCTTTGAAACCACATCTATCCCTGTGGTGTTTCCCTTCCTTTCATTTCAAAGAGCACATTTGCAAAGAACTAAGGGTTGGGAGCCTAGGGGCAAATTTTCCTCTATGTTAATCACCCTTGGACCTTCTCCCAGAGCAAATACAAGACATCAAAACATCCACACTTTTCATTCCTATTTCTCCCTCTTGATTCTTACATTCCACACCAATAGCTTTCTTATACATGACTTCTGTTTCCCTCTCACTCAACTTTTTCCAAACTTCTCAGCCCACAATGCATTGCTTGTAATCTTGCAGGAATTTACTTTCCAGTAAATTCTTACCCAAGTAAGAATCAGATAATGCCTGGGTCTGCACACAGGAGAAAAGGCACAACCTGAATAGCAGCTCCAGTACATGGCCAGCTGTTTTGCTGCCATACACCTGCATTTTCATACCCGCAACTCACAGCTCATCTGGGTAATCACTTGCAAGGACAAGTAGTTTAATAGAGATGCATTATCACCTTAAACACAGGCTATACACATGAAAGTCCAGCACATATTCCCAGCTGACTAAAACCCCACTTTTATTGTGTGCACTTGTAATCTCCAAGAGATCTTCTGAACAGTTATTTCATTTTCATTTCACCCTCCCAAAAAGCAAAGATTTGTATGCAAGATCCTCAGTCTAAGTCAAAAATTCTAGCACTTATTTCCAGACAATTCTTACTCTTACAACACTCTATTCCTTCTACCTCATTTCATATGGAAACCAAATATTTTCATCAGCGTCAGTACCAAAATTCTGCATCTATTTTCCTATAATATTTCCCTATAAAACTTCCCTAAAGATTGCAGAAGAAGACTACTCTTACTCTAGTAAAAAGAAAAAACATCTTCAATTATACACTACTTGGCTTCTCTACCTTCTAAACAAATCAAACAAAAATGAGAAAGCTAGTCTCAAACCAGTTTGAGGATTTATTTTTCTTTCAATGATCATGAGAATCTGTAATGATGTTCATTCCTGGGGGACTTCCCTTACTTACTGAAAGCTTCTCCCCAACATAGAGAATTAACATTCATTGGAAATAAAAATCTTCAACCTTATTCTCCTTTAACTACCTTTATTTGTTTCTTATCAGAAAGTGAATAGTCAATTGCGAGAAGGTTTGCCAAGCTCTGCCACCTCATCTGCTTGGAAGAAGCTGAAAAAGTGCAGAACACATCGGTCATTGCACAGCCCAAACAAACCAACCTCAGTGTCTGCTCCATCTCTGGCTGTAGAAATCACACAATTTATAGCGCTGACACAATCTGACACACAGGTAAAACCCACATCTCTCTTTACTGCTTTTTATTTTAAATTTTATTTTGGTAGTGCTTATGGTGCTTATTCATAGGTGAGGGACCATTGTGCTGAAGACTGTCGCTCTTCTATTACTGCATTTATTAGTGGAAAATGAAATGGAAAATAACGAAGAGAAGGCTGTGAGGCAATGAAGTCTCACAGTTCATGAGTTACAGACAACACCTTTCCTCAGCTACCTTTCATATATACACACATATACAAAAAAGACAAAGTCTCTGTCTGTAACAATCCTGACTCCGATTTCTGTCACACTGGTAACAGAGCCAAGTTTCACGTTTCCTTAATAAATTTCTTCATTTCAGTGAACCTCAAAAACCAAAAGCAGTGAAAAATAGTTCCATCCTACTGGAACACTTTTCATTAAACAATTTAGGAGCACTTGCAAATATTCATGACTGTGCTTTAGAAACATGTTCATTCTGGTTATCATCAGTCTCACTTCATAGAAGTGGAAACTGATGCACTTGTCTAGTGGCTGGCACGCAACCTAACTCAGGGAGCTGATGGACAAGACCTGTTCGCTCCAATGAGAGCTCTGAAATAACTCTGAATGCTTGGCAGGGGGAGGATCAGCCCAGGCTTCTAATGAGGGAAAAACAAAAGCCAACAAGCAAGCAGACTAAAACCATCTTTGAGAAAATAATGCATACTCTACTTTTACCTGCAACGTACCCTGTTAGTTAACACAGATTCGATACAGAAAAATGTGATCCTGATGCTTATAAGCAACTGTTTCAGAGTTAATTCCTTAAGATCCTGCAGTTTTGCTGCTTTGTGGTGTTTGTTTTTTTTTCATTACAAAATTGCAGCCTTCACAACTAAAAATAAAGATTATAAAAACAAACAGAACAACTTTCATTAAATACAATAGCAGAAAATTGTGAAATTTGTTACCACAACCACAGAACAGAAATAATTCAGTAACAAAGAATGCTGTAAAGAATTTTAATATGTAAAATCAAGCTGCAGAAGTTCCCAGTGCTATCTTCTAAAAGACTACATAGAAGAATGTCTTTCAAGGTTTGTAATGACATGGAACTCAGTGGTATAGTCTTCTTTAAATTTTGAGGACTAAAATGTTTTAAAAATAGTAATTGTGCATTTTAATCTAACAAAGATCAAATCTTACTTTATCTTTGCACAGCATAGTTTAAAACACTTTGAAACAACACAGCAGCTAGTAGGAAGCCCTAAATGCACCTGCAATGGAGTCAAACTCACTTTGAGCACAAGGTTTGGTGGTTTGTTTTTTTTTTTCTTGTTTGTTTTCTGCTTGGGGAGGTGCAGAGGGGGACAGGGGAGTTGTTTCCCCTTTTTTTCATTTTTCAAGATAGGCTCTTCGCTCCTCTTTTATTCAGAACAGGTCAGTCTTGTCTCTCAACCTTAGATGGACAGGTGTGGCATTTCCTGATGTTTCATCATTTTAAGTTATCTAAGTTGGATCTCTCTCCTTAAGTTCAGATCTTGCCCTCGAGTTACACTGTTAACCACTTACATTTGCTCCATATGCAGTCTGAAAGCCAGCTGGGCGCAGACCAGGAAAGCGCTGCTAGTCCTGCTACAGGAGTTTTGATGACAAATTTCCTCCAAATGCTTCTGGAACTTAATGACAGCTTCATATACAAAACATTCAAACTTAATTTTCTTCCAAACTTCCTGATAGCAAAAACCCCACTGGCATATTCACTGCACTGAAGTTCTCTTGCAGTGGCTACATTCCAATACAGTTGAGAGTATCCTTAACAGCCACAATATGAAGAGACACCACTAAAAGCCTTATGAATAAGCTAAGCTTTTCCTATTTTTACTAGTTTTCATTAAAACAAATCGAGGCATCAGAACTGAAAGAGAAAAATGTACTGGCTTAGCATAGAACATGAGCAATTCCTAATATTGAATTAACTGCAGTTCTTTGATTTTTATACTGATGATCTGTTCTTGGCATGTTGGGATGAGCCATTACAGAAGAGCATGAGAAAGGGATTTCAGCCAGGAAGTTTGCACTCTAGTAACACTGCGTTCCTGATGTCTCTAAAAAGAAAAAAAGAAAAAAGCCTGTCTCTCTCCATATTTCCTTCCCTACAGATCTGCAAGGGTCTGGAAAGGACAGCACAGACAGCAGAATTGGGAAGCACAACTGTTCCTTACAGAAATAAATTGCTGAAGCCCATCTAGTTGCATCTGGTCCATGCCCAAGTACTAAGTCAAGATCAACTATATTCTTCACATAGCTGATCTTAGGCCAGCTTGCTGTCAGATGCATCCAAATCTGGAAATTCCTTAACCACCCCAGGCAATCTATTCTAAGGCCTCACTTGGTTTATTGCCATTCAAAAGGCTTTTTTTTTTTTCCCCCTAGTTTTTAACTGGAAGCTTCTTGTCCTTTCTACTAGAGGTTTGGGCTTCTGCAACCTGTCAGAACAAGGGCTTGCAGAGTCAGTGATCTTCTGGAATCACCTCCTCCACTTTGGGAAGTCTGGGGATCAATACCAACTTTCTAAAGCTTCAAAGGAAGCTTTATGGCTTGAGATAAGGAATACAACTGATATTATGGAACTGCTGAAGTTAAAACTTGCCTTTGTTTCAGACTGCTGAAATTCGCATGCAAGATCATAAAATGAGTTGTGCTTCATTTGGTTAGAAAACAAGACAGTAGTTATTCTTTGAGATAATCCCTGGGATTGAAGTTTCAGACTTATTTTTAAAGTTGTGAAGCTGAAATATCTGTGAATCCTGCCCCCTCTTCCCAGTCTAAGAGATCATTGAAATCACCTAGGAACAAAGTATTCAGTTTGGGGGTACGCTGACATTTGCACTATGTATCTGACCAGACTGATGGAACAAACCCTCCACTTGATGCACGTTTACCAGTGACTTTTTAATCCAGCACGTAGAAGCAGCCTGGCGTAAAAATAAATTGATGACTGAATACAACAGGCAACAGCTAGTGAATCAGATCAGTGTCCATGCACTGTAAATTTGAGTCCTGTCCTTGGCAGCCTTCTGAGAATCAATTATTCTCTTCCAGCACTGAGCAGAAGTTACTTCTGGATGTGGACAGCACTGCAGCACGCATTTGTTTCAAAGAACAAAACACATTCTCTCCAAATGCTTTAGTATTGCCTATGTTAACAGTTTCTGCCTTTTAGTAAAAGCTACAAATATTAACATAGCCAATCCTTATCCCATTGCTCAACATATCAATGCTATTCTTGCTCTAACTCAATTGAAAGCTCTTTGTTTTAAAGCTTTTTTTTGTCTACAACCTCACATCTAGAGCATCACTCTCCTCCTGCTCAGTACAGCAACCTGGTTCAATAGAGATTCTGCCTACTAAACTCACTTTTCTCCCATCCAGCTACAAAAATCTCCACCTACCTTATTTCCACTAGCTCATTATTATTATTTCCTTATATTTGCCTTCAGGTGTGCAAATAATTCTGACCCTATTTGTCTCTGTATCACTTTCAAAAACCTGCAAGTCTGACAACAATCAACCTAGACCTCCCTCTATTCCTTTCTTTTATGGTCTATTCTACAATATATATTTCTGATACTGCTGTAGCCCAAGATATACCAAAAAAGCACAAAAGAAGAGAACAAGATTTTTGCAGCCAACCTATTGTCTCAGCCATGTCATGAACTTTTCATAACAAATCCTTCAAATAGGCGCCTAATCAGACCCATGAATTACTGCAATTCCAGTTCTTTAAGCATTCCAATATCCTATTGTTCTCAGTTTTCGCCTTAGAAAACAATCATTTCTAAGCAGAAAATTCACATTCTTCCTGTTTTTGTTGCATGACAGAATTACAAAAAAGAACAGCCCTGTTGGAATTTATCAATCAATAGAGCATTCTTTCTTGCAAACTACAAAAAACACTCTGTCCTATATCCTGGCACTATAGAGCTCCCAGCACAATCCCTGGAAGGAGAACAAACTCCGTAGCATGCTCAGCACAGTGGACGGATTTCCCCCTTCCTGCCCCCTTCCAGCTGTAATAAACAAACACCACAGCAAAGTCATGCTCTAGAAAAAGGAAAACAAAACAGAACACAGTAGATTTCAACATTAATAATAAATCAAAAAGCTGCTCCAGTGTTACAGCAGGCAAACGACACAGCGGTAAGGACAGCTAGTGTACTAAACAAACAAACAACCTTGAATAACGCCACAACATCTTAAGGAACAGTGTTTGGGATTCCAGTACAGTCTCTGCAGCTCTTCCTTGTATTTTACAGCCGTTGGTGCAATGTTCCTTCAAAATGGCCAACAAACAGATGCCTGGAAGGATTTCAAGGCTCACTTTGTAGCTAGGTAGATTAGCAAGTTTTTAAATTACTTCAAGAATTTATGCAGTAAATGTCTTCAATGTGGCACAAAACTAAAATGGGATTTGATATCTAGTAACAAACATCACTGTCCTGCGATCCCTCATTTTATAAAGTAAATTAAAATCAAATAATATTTATGGGGCTAGCTGAGCATTTACAGTAAATACTGAGCATGACATCAGAATCCCTAGAAATAGCTGCAGCAAGCCAAGCAAGCACGAAAAAAATAACTACTTTAGTGTTATTCAAAGGCTAAATTTAGCCTGGTGAAGACTGTCTTCCTCTGAAGTCAACGGGAAGTGTCTCCTTTGGCAACCATTCCAATCGGGGAAGGAGCATGAACCCTCTCTGACCAACACAGAAGGTATCCTGCGAAGGCAAATGGAGAGCAGGGGTGGCAAATAGACTATTCCCCCAAGTCCTGCCCCCTTCACAAGCTAGGCTGGAATCAGAACATGCCAGCATGCTTTGGAGAAAAGCAAACGCATCCTGCTCCATCCTCGCTCGCTCTGGCCAGCGTCTTGGGCAGTTCCACCTGATAGCATGCAAGGCTAGTTACCTCTCCCCAGACCCTAATGGGACATTTTCGCATGGTATAGAGATCCAAATTCTTGGCTTCCCACTGGATCCAGCCATATCTTCTCCCTCATCTTAGCAAAGCCTAAGGCAAGATTCAAGAGAAACAGGATGTCAAAGAGCTGGAGGCTAGGCTGCCATTACCCTGGCAGGACAACAGTTAGAGGCTTCCAGAGCAGGCAAGAACAGCGGGGCAGGGGAGGAGATGAGCAAGGATGGGAAGGGCTGATCCTGCTGCAGCAGGACACAGAACGCTCCTGGTGATGCCTGCAGTAATAGGTACGTATTACACATATTATCCCATTTGTCATATACAAGTTTACACGTACTGTGTGTGCCAGGCAGCACTGACATTTTCAGGAGAGAAAGAAAAGACTTATCCAGAGGGCAGCAGAGGACAAGTAAATGCTTTTCAACAGCCTTTTGGGATTTTTTGTTTTTCATGTACTGTTTTGCTTAAGGAGTTTATGAAGATGAATGCAACCATCTCCATAGTCTGGGGCTATGCCTGGTGCATCCCTTTGTTATTTAGTATCCCCACATTTTCAGTTGCACACTTGTGAGACAAGCAACATCTCTGGTGTTAGTGGAGGTTTCATTGTTCTGTAGTTGTTCTTTTCTTTGCTTCTTGGGGGAGGGAGGGCTACATCCCCAATTTCAAATCAAGTGACACTCTTTATTGCACATCTTTATAATATTTGAATTGGTAACACTGATTATCAGGGAATATTTCAAATACTTACATACAAATATCAACATTTTATACAATTTAATTACGGTGGAAACTTGTCATGACATTGCTCAGAGAAAAACAAAATTGTGAGATGCTTTAAAAATTAATAAACATACAGGAACCAGGAGTAAGACAGTTCCGTGACTTCTTACAAGCAGACTTCTGCACAATTTTTCTCTTGCATACTTTTACAATAAGTGTCTGTAAACACTCTAAGGGTTGTAGAATAGGCTTGGGTAGAACACTGGTATTTCCCACAAAGAACAGACTGCAGGATGAAAATACATAATAATTTTGGTTTGGATTAAAGCCTGTTGAAATTCAATTTTTTTCTTTGTCAAGTACTCATTACTGCCCACATTCAGAAATACTTGTCCACATGATTGTTGATGCGTTTCTTCAGAATTTTTCTTTGTGCACCAAGTTTTGTGAGCTATTACA
Organism: Aythya ferina; assembly: GCF_964211825.1. NCBI lineage: Eukaryota > Metazoa > Chordata > Aves > Anseriformes > Anatidae > Aythya > Aythya ferina. Next base: position 16,748,555 of record NC_140302.1, on the reverse strand, counting down.
ATTCCACACGCAGCCAGATTTAAATTGTCTAAAATGTGCAAAACACCTTCGGGATTTAGCAAAAAGCAAGAACTGCTGAACACCTAAGTGTTGTAACACCTTACAGCTGAAGATGTCATTGGTAGGAACTTCAGATAGGAAACAAACCAAAGTCCTCAAAGATGCTTGTGAGCAAGAAGAGAGCAGCATTTTTTTCAAAGGCTGCATAATTTCAAAGTAGGCATATGGCTGCTGGCATGAGATTTGTGAATTCTACTGCTCTACCTGTCACTTAAGAAGTTTATAATGACACACTTCTGCTGTCTTGCCGAAATGTGCAGTAATAATTTTATCAACAGAACTAAACACACTCTGACCCAATGTGTGCTTTTTAATACATATTGCAGAGATTCCGCCACCTTCCAGTCTTATAGAAGTGCTTTGCCCTTTTGTACCGGTACTGCTAATCCAGAAGCATCTTGTTTCACAGCTCACTTTTCCATACCAGTTAGATAAATGTTCATCTTCTCCTCTTTCACATGGCTTTTTTTTCCCCTCCTTTTTCAGTGCTCTCATGTCAAGTAAGGATTCAACTAATATCTCTATTAGCCCAAGCAACTCCACCTCAGAGTTCACTCGACTTTCAGTCAAATGGCAGAAGCCGTCGGACTTTTGGTATCTTCTTGCCATATCCTACTGTTAGGTTAAACACCAGAATAGTAAAAATTTACAGAGATCATCATTTCCCAAATCCTTTTCTCTCTGCCCTCAGCTACCAAAGAATGCCAGCAATCACCTGGCAATACTTGAGGGAATGATCCAAAAAACGAGCTTCAAATCACTTATCCCACTGAACTTCACAAACCCAAACCAGATCATGTCTGTCTCAGCCATTTCACTACAAGGAAGGGGATATACTCAATATCTCTTATTTGTCTGCATAGCTGTATTTCTCACTTTGGATGTGCAATCCTGCTCCTTACTTACCACAACATCCTCTTCTGAAGATACCACTGTAAATACCATCCTGTCTCTTCATTTCAACAGATGTGTTGATATAGATTCCCCTCCAAAAGGAAATTACTTATCTCTTTCATGCCTTAAGAGTCTCCTCTTTGCTGTTCTTTTGCAATGGAAAATCCCTTCAGAACAATCAAAAACCTTCCTGGCTATCTCATTTCAAGTCTGTCTCTCACCTTCACAGTCACTTATCAGCAACAAGACAGCTGTTATAGTACATCACCTGTGAACTTCAAATGATCTTAATTTAAACCTTGCACTCTCTATTTTGCCATATGGTAAGACATGCTGTCTCTCCTTTTCATTTCTGAACACAGAATTTATATTACATTAAGTTCTCCCAAAATGAATTTAAATATTTACTTAAGTTTTACCATCCGTTTGTGATCAAAGAAAAATATCTCAGTACCAATTTCAGAGAGAGAAATAACTGCTCAGGAAAACTAAAGGTAGTTTTTTTCATCCTGTTTTGATTACGTCCATTTCTCTCACCAGATAAGAGGCAGCACTGGGTTTACAGAATTTAAGAAAGAGGACATAAACCAAAACAAAACAGCAGAAGCACTAAAAATTAATGGGTAGAAACAAAAGGAGATGTAAGAAGTACACAAGAGTACTTGGAATCAGAACTAGTATCTATATCTGACTGTCCAGGCAGCATCTATGACAGTTACTGTATCAGCATCTAAAACCAGAATTGATGTTTTCTAAAACTGAGACCACAAAGAGTTGCGCCTTTTGATACAAACATCAATATTTACAGTAGAAAATACCTTTTAGCCTTACATAATCAACAGCTTTGAACAGAAAAGCCTTCCATGCTGACATTTAAAGCAGCTCTGAAGGAAAGGTAAATTCTGAAGAACATATTAACCATAAGCAATAAAATATTTATAAACCAAATGACAAATAAGAAAAACACACAAAGAAAATAGACATTTTTCTGCATGAAGTGATCATTTCAAACACAGAGGTTCATGATGATCCACACTTCACTGATGAGAGTCCTATTATCTGTAACTTCACCTACAGTATTTTCACAATGTAGTGGAACATTTTAAGAACAGCACTATGAGTATCAGCACCCAGCCACTAATCAGATTCACCTTTGCTCTCACCAATTTCCAGATGCACGTTAATTAAATATTGGCGATATATTACGCCTTTTTTTTTTTTTTAATAAATGAAATTTATTTCCAACCTTTACCTTGAGAGCACAGAAGATGCAAGAATCACCCATACACTTGTGCGTCGTGATTTGTCGGAAACTGCGACGAAAAATGTCCAGGTGCCAGAGAACCTGAAACACAAAGAGGAGCACAAATGATTTTATGAATATGCTGCATAAAGCTTTGATTAAAAATGCATGTGAAACAATTCCAGAAGCACATTAGTGTTAATGGATGTCACTTTTAACACAGTGTGCCTCTTAGCTATCAGCAAGCTGGTATTTTCACCTTACTTTCTCAAGAACTGTAGCACTTGGGATTTAATTTAGAGCAGGACATACCTCTCAATTTCTTTTCACGTGCTTTTAGACTAAAGACATGCTGCTTTGCCTGTGTGGCATTGCCAGCTCCAACTGCAGGTGCCCTGACTGCTCCCTGGTGCTTGGACCACAGTGAGCAGTCGCATGACCACACTGCAAACCTCAGCAGAGCTGTCAGAAGCCCCAACAGCCATGCAGGTAAGCTCCTGGCACTTCACTCCTCCTCCCCAGCAACCTCAATGTTCTGAGCAGAAAGGCCACATGCCAGAAGGAGCAACACATGAACAAGATCTTCCACATCAAAACAATAAATGACTAAAATTCCCTGTGCCCACTGTTATCGTTACTAAGTGCATTTACATCTTGTGATGACCGGTGGATTTCTAACCCTACGCAGTGTGGGTAGTTATTGTGGTAATGATCACAGCACATAAAAACAAGCAGGCTTCGTACGCCCTTCTAGCACCAGTGCAAGGCAGTTTGCTGCGATAGCACCAAGCTTTATTGCTGTTTTACCACCAAACCTGCGCAACCTTGGGCAACCATCTAAATTTCCACATGTACAGCAGCGACATTACTGCTTTGAGGTGCTTCACAGTCAGTTCTTCATGGTTGCTGCTAGCTCTTTCAACCTCAGCTAACAGCAACTGGGCTCTCCTGCAAGCCCTGCCCTCAGTCCCACCAGCCTGGCAGGGGGGCAGAGGCTTGTGTTGAAAGAAGCCCTGACCTAAATCGCCCCGTGCCAGGCTCCAGACGGAACGGGAAGGTTGAGGCTGGCATGTGACTGACTAAACACTTCATTAGCAGGAGCAGAGGGACCGAACAGCTAATTCTGATTAACTGGTCCAGTACAATGCACTAGAAAAATGTAGTATTCTGAAAAAAAAAATGTACTGCTTTCAAGAAGTGTTGCTAGCTTTCACAATTCGTTAGCTAAATTATAGCACCCAAATGTTACCTTAAATTGTATTACGAAATCAATGCATTTAGAGAATCTTTAATCTGTCAGGTTTCCAAACCTGCTGAATTGTGAGGGGTATGTTTATACTCAAACTCTCCCAATACTTAAGGGCCTGGGAGGCAATGTAAACCTTTGAAGCATCTGATTACATACAACATTCCTGAAGAGCTACTACAGACTTCACAAAAAGAAGAAATAATACATTTAGGAATGAGTCCAATTTTTCAATGTAATTGCCTCTGGAGTTTATCTTGAATGTTTATAGAAATACTTAATAGTAAAGAGCAACAACATTCAAGAGTCCCTCAGACTCGCACAATGTTAAAAATAAGATGAAAAAACAGAAGTATATATTATTGCAAAATGGTAATCATCTTGTTTTCTGTTTTATTTGTATTCAGCTTTAACTGTAAATATTTTTGGTATACTATCTCTCTTGAGCTTCAGAAGGAAATGGCTTATGCAGCACACTGCAGGCCAGGTCGCACACCTGGCTATTTCTTGTACGCTGTGCAGCTGCCATTAGGCTCCGCTTAGTTCTGACCTCGGCTTAACTCAGCGTCAGGAGGCAGCCGGTGATTACACCTTACAGCTTCACAGAACAATACAGCACATCACTGGAAACTCCACTTTTCTTGTGAGCACTTTCCTTTGTACCCGGTCCTGTACTTCCTGGCATATTAAGCTGTTTGAGGGTCACAAGAGTTTCCATTTGTATTATTCGTACCACCAGGCTATCCTGAAGCTAGCTGAGCAGCTCATTTTTCTCATGGAAAAAGACACAGTGACCCAGTGTGTGCTACACAAACAAGTCATACGAAGGGAAGGAGCCTGAAGTGGAGAAAGGGTTTGAAACCCTTCAGCGAGAAGGGCCGAAACTCAAACAGCCATTCCAAATATGCAAACAGTGACAATGCAAGCAGAGCAGCCACTCCACCACATTTTGACAGAGGAAAATTATTTTCTCTAAATCAAAAGGTAAATACTCAAACATCTAAACTAAACTACAAATCAGCAATTAAAAAAAGAAACTGGACTGCGTAAAAATATTCTGTACAGATATCATTAACCCTTTGGGTCATCAAAAAATTACTTTTAGGAGTTGACATACTGAAACCTATTCAATATTCTCTTATTTTAAAATAAATTTTCTACACATGTTCACCTTTGGTTGATACAAGTTTTCACAGAAAGGACTATGTGATTTCAGTGCACTATGTGATTGTGCAAATGCTGTCAATTTCACCAAGAAAAACTGGAAATTCCCAGAGCTGTTCTGTAACACAGCTAACCTGCATTTGCCAACTTCGCTCTCTTCTACCTAGACTCAAACAATTACACAGTCAAGCCTGGCTGTACATGCTGCACAGCACAGAAAGTATTGCAATAGACAGAAGGAGATGACAAAAGCAGTTTGCATTCTGTGATCTTACCTGTAGTGCGCTGTTCAGGAAGCAACTGTTCTGTCCCGGTTCATTGCTCAGACCTTTACTGGGTGCTATTGAGGTTGTATTTCGTGGAGTAAACATCCCCTGGACATTCCCCCGACCCACAGAAAAGTAACTTCTTTTCCAAGACATCTTCCAGTTTTAGCTGTAGAACTTGTAAGCTTTGGCTGGTACAGTGTTTTACGTGATAAGATCTTCCCTTTCTTTCACCAAAATTCAGAACTGGAACAACGTCCAATATTCTGTAATTTATAGTTTAAATTGAATTTATCTTTTCTTGAGGACAGAAGCAGTTTCTTTTAAATCCAGCCCAGGATGCTAGTCTTCATTTGATGCTTACGTATGCAAAACCCTCTTTTACAAGCAGCCACGGACAAAGTTTGCAGAGGGAAGGAATCCATTGTCTTGCAAGTTCATCTGTTATGCTGTTTCTCCCTTTTCCAAGTGGGTAGTGACTTCAGGGAACAAATGGCAGATTAAGGAGGTCCCTGAATCAAGGAGAAAAACAACAGCTACCTCCCTCCCCCCTCCCAACCTCCCCCCAAAACAGTTTTTCTAATTCTTTTATAATCCTCCCACAGAAGACGGGAAAAATCCAATTAGTAGGAGAGCACTGAAACCAAAACCATAACAAAGTCTTTGCAGCTCCCTTTCAGTTCCTTCTGTCTTGGGTGATGAAAGAGACATTATCCTCACAGGAAAAAAGCAGCAACTCCAGAACTTGAGAGTGACGAGCTTTAGAGTAGCAAGGAGTCTGATACAGTCCCTCTAATTCTGAGTGCGATCTTTAGAAGTTCCTCCTCCTGATCCTCCTTTTGCAATCGGAATGCCCAGCCATGCCAGAAAGCTTGAGAGAGAAAAATAATCAAAGGCTTGCGTCATTTAATTACTCTCTTGGTTTTGTGGTGTTCTGCCAAGACCAGTGTTGCCTCACCTCCCACAATACACTGAATCTTCTGAGACAAAGCAAAAAATATAAGCCCTCCTCCACCCAAAAAATAAAATAACACGGAAAAGAACGCAGAGTTATAAGAAAAGCATGGTAGAGCAGGAGGGCTGACCTATGTCAGTAGAGTTAAGAAGGAAGTTAGATTTAAGAAGAGAAAACACATTCACATAACTATCATGCCAGTGTTCATACATACCCTTTGCAATCCTTAAATATTGTATTTCTTTAAGATCTTAGTATTTCAGATAGTAGTGGGAGGATTTTGTGAATAGATGTTAATACACTGGCCACGCTAGAATTGGGATTTTCCATTGATAGAACACTGAAATGAAGACAAGTCTCTGCACTGACTCAGAAGACCAGAGCTGTCTTTAGAACAAAATCCTCTCCATGATTTATTAACCACCGACAGTGATTTTATATATGTGTGTGTGTGCGTGTGCGTGTGCGTGTGCGTGTGCGTGTGCGTGTGCGTGTGCACACTGAATAATACAATGAGACACTGATGCTTATGAAGAAATCAGCATCATTCAATAAACACTGCTCTTCCTACCCTAAACTCACTTTTGCCATTGTCTTGAAGGGAATACAAAAAAAATCATTGTTTATAGAAATTTTTTAGAACAAAACTACAAGAATTTATGGTAATTAAAAAAATACTTCTTGTAAGAGTATCCCACCTCTTTCCCACCTCTATTTACTTTAGAGCCAATCATATAGCATTTTTGTGGGACACTGTTAATGAGGTTTAGGATTTCCCCATTATCAATACCAGAACAACAACTGAATATACCCAGCATGAACAAGACAGCTCTATTCCATGTGTTCTGAAGAAGTAATTGCACCACAAAATAAGTGCATGCAAAATTTGTGCATCAGCAAAAATTAATTAAGAGTGTAACTCCTTACAGAGATACCCTGGGTGTCTGCAAAGGCTCATTTTTCACCTTCACCACGATAAGTCATTCATCTTCTGTCAAAACACAGAATTTCCTCAACATCCACGGATGTCTTATAGCAGCCTAACCCAGTCCCTGCTAGTAATATTTTGTTCGTACTTCTATTAATCCAGTTCTACAAATATTAACGAAGTGTTGCTGTAAGGCAGGCAAACATCTCTATACAGATGAATATTATTCCCGGTTGCCAATATGCCATGCAAAATTTTCAGATGTGCTTGCAAGCCTGCAGACACAGTTCATTATCATGCCAGTCGTGCAACATTCCTGAGCACTGAACATATACAGGTTTCATTTCAAAGCAATTTCAGCCTCAACCCCCCTTTTCTTTGCTCAATCCCTTAATGAATCACGAGCCAAACACACTGTGTGAGGTAATTGACTTTCAAGCAACAATTTAAGATCCTCTGTAAACCAACGCTACTTGCAATAGGTGCAGCGCTAAGCCTGAGCTGCAAGAGCCAGGAGCACGATGCCCTGGGAACGGGCTGAGGTAGACAGACTCGGTGCTAACTCACAGAAAGTCCCTGAGCCAAGCTCTCTGCCATCCCCTTTCCACAGCACCTATGGGAAGATGGAAAACACAATCCACAAGACATCCCAGAAGCACAGGCGTGAATAAATACTCATGAACTTGAATTCAAGATTCTGCTCTCAAACTGAGCTATAAGTCTTCAAGCCAAAATGTCCAGTTATTACAAAGTGCATACATTTTTCTACTGGTTTTTATTGTTGTGGGACCAGAATCAAATTAGCAGCTTTGTATTCCGCCTGTCATCACAAGAAGAGTATTGCAAGCTGGCAGGACTCTTGCAGTAATCACACAAGCTTCTTACATTTATACAAGGCTTAGCAGAACTGACTTCTTAGCCTACCTTCCCTGTGGTCTTTCACAGGGAGAAGTTCAGCCTGCTCATTTAGCTAGATGGCTGTTGCAGAGCTAAGAGAATGAGCAGGAAGCCTGTAATCAGGTAACCACCCAGTTAGGACAGAACCACATCTCTGGAGATTAATGGCAGTGTCACACTTGACCAAACACTATAAACTTACCAACGCTACAGAAGGGCTACAAAATGGAAGCCCAATTAGTCCAAAATATATGTATGACAATATTCATATGGATCCTCTGTTCTACCATGAAAATCACAAACAGGATAGCAAAAAGCAGGGAAAAAAAAAGAACTTAAGGAAAAGAGCAATCATCACTATTAAAATATTCTGCTTTGCTTTCACCACTGACACAGCCACCACCAGAAAAAAAGCTAAGCCTCTTGTATTTTCAACTCACAATAGATAATTAAAAAAAAAAAAAAAAAAAAAAACACACTAACAAACCACCAGTGGTTTGTAAGGGAACGGAAGGGCACTGCCACACAAGCTTGTCCGCAGGCGGAGGTGTTCTCCAAACACGCTACTTCTCCCTGATATTGTGTGAGCTTGAAAACGATCCCAACCACAAAACTAAAGAAAAACAAATTTACTCTCTGAAATGAAATCACAAGAACACAATGATACACACAACGTGCTTCAGAGAACTGAATAGTTAAGCGAGAAGAAAATACTTTCATGTATTATTTCTGATTAAAGAAGTTTTTGAGCAAAACTGTTCTCCTACGAAGGACAAAAGAAAAGCTTTTTAATAGGACAAGGAAAACCCCTGTAATTTAACTGCTAATGAGGTTTCCCAGCTTTCTCCAGCATTTTAATAATAGGTCACAACAAGTGCAGCTCCATATAGCTCTTACATTACAAATGAAAGTTCCTCAAAACCTGTAGCTCCGTGTGGCATACTGGCATGACCCCAAGCAAGTGAGTTTGAAGTAAAGAAGAACGGCATTATCAGATCTGAGGAAACTGTTCCTACACAAAACAGATGATTCTCATTGCTGGAAACTTTACTAGTCCAGAAATATGACCAAAACAAGAGTGCCAAATGCAAAAACATAAACGATGCTCTTGGTTCATTACTCAAAATGTTATCTTAGAGACACAGTGAATGGACGCAGACAGCCTAAAAGCTTCTAATGCACTTGAGTTCTGTTTATCATATGAAGAACACTATTCACTGGAATAAAGCACAAAAGTAATCCAGCCAGCATGATTAAGTAAAGCTAACTAGATCCCTGAAAAGTTGCACAGACATAATAGAATTGTTATAATAAAGCGTAAATCATTTATAAAGATTATATAGCTAGAAAGCAGAAGCTTATCATTCTAGATTCTCCCTCAAATTCATCTAGCTTCCATGCTGTTGGGAAGAGCTTCCTTGGGGAGGGAGGGAGGGCTCCCAGACAGCAGCAGGCTCACAGAGAAGAGCAGCACATGGGAGCAGCACTCATGTCACCTCTCCAGCAGTCCACCCCCGGAGCAGTGCTGGCCACAGCTCAGCATGTACCTATGGCCTGAAGAAACCTGATGGTCTGTCCTTGGGACAGCAGGGCACAGAGCTCTCACATATGTGAGAACAAAGAGTTCAGGTCCCAATTCGTTCTTATATTTATTTGCACATCACACAAACGTAGCATCTCAAGTTGTATCCTTCCTTCTCTGGTGTGGTCCCACTATTCTACTTCGCTTTAAGGCAAAAAAATAAAAAATAAAAAAAAAAATGCCGCATTCCTCTTCAGCTTCATCTCTCCATACGTTTTAGGTTCCTGCTCGATGAATCATTCCAGGCACAAGGCTGAATTCAAACAGCCAAATTAAGAAAGGAGACACTTCCATTTAGTTCTAGGTACAGCTGAAGCCACCAATTAAGTATTTATCACACTTAGATAAGAGCAGAGGTCCAGAACTTATTTTTAGTGACTTGTGTTTCTACATTGGTGTTTTCAGAAAAGAATGTGTTCCCCACCCCTGTGATCCTACCACCTTTTCAGGCAGTAGAGACCACATAACTCATGTTGAGAATAAATTGTCCTTTCACATACTGAAAACAACTATGAAAGCATAAACAGATGAGAAATGGCTTGGAAATCCCCTATTTTAATAGTTTTCATAACACAGAAGAGAATTGTCCAAGATGATGCATTTCAGTGGGAGCTCTCACGCAGCTGGCTCCCAGCAGGGTCCCATTTCAGCGCAGACGCAGAGGAACAGCCCCCTGTCCCCTGCCCCATCCCAAGGCTCGAGGGGGAGCGCCCTCACAACCAGAGGCTCAGCAACTTTCTCTGTGTAACTGAAACAATGCAAGTAATGGCTAATTTCTACATGAATTATATTATATTTAATCGCAGAGCTCAACAACATGAAGACCTTCATTGACAGTTCAGACCTCCCTAAATACCCAGCTTGGTATCTCAGTCTATGCTCAATCTTGAAGGTGATGAGATAAAAGAGGGATAGAATGAGTACTCACTACCTAATAGCCATAAGACTAGATGAAGTAAAGAGTGAGCAGTGCAGAGATCTTAATATCCCTGAGAAGAGCCAGCTGCCTCAGTACCAGAGGAGATCACATCCTCTGGAGAGCCTCTTCTCTTTCTGAGAACTATAGCTAGCTGGAAATACTGGGCAGATCTCTCTGTGCACCTAGAAGATATACTGTAGCTACTGAAAAGTACAATCATTTCCATTCATCTCCATCCCCAAGAAGTTTCTGATAGCACAAATGGGACAACAAAGAAAAATCTTTCTGCTTTATGCATGCTTTTTCCTCAGTCTTGATTGCTGTGCTGGGAGAAAGAGGAAAAATGCCTGCAATGCTTTTGCTGTCAAGCTTACACCCATTTTTTAGTCTTCCGCTTAAACGGGTAACTTAATTACAAGGCTTTACCTTACTTCTGCCTACAGGGTGGAACTGGGAACTGACAGCACAGCTGATGCCCACGACATACTCACACGGGTCTTTCTTATCTTTCATTCTGCTGTTGCACAATTCCTCGTCTGCAAAGCATTGTGAAGGTATGACAAAGCTCTGAGTATCAGCTGGCTCCCAGGAACCACATCAGAAAACACATCGGGAGTTTCTGTGAAGTTCAGATGAGTGTTCCTTTAGACACCAGGGAAGTGGTTCACTTACCAGATACACAGCAATTACCCAGATGCTAGGCTACAATTTGCTAGTAAATGCCATCAACGTGATCTCCAAGTAAAGATAAAAAACGAAATTCCCCCAGACTCAAAGCTGGGCTCTGTTACAGCGTGAGGGCATGACGAGCCACGACAAACACGGCAGGTTTCTCAGCAGACACAGGGAAAGCCGTTTCTCCAAGAGCCTGCCTCAAGATAATGGAAGCCAACGGGGAAGGGTCTCAACAGAACAGCGAGCAAACCAGGCTGCCCTATGGTCTTGACAAAGACTGCAGTGATTTCAAGCACTACCACTTGTATTCATACAGCCTACGAACCACTAGAAGAAACTGCAGGCAGGACACTGAAAGGGCCCAAGCTTCTTGGGATTACCACTCCCTGAAGCAGAAGCGTTAGCATTTCTGCACTGCAATACAGCTTAATATTTCTACAGAGAGAGAAAACTGAGTGCTCTTTTTAAACGAGGAAATATATTCTTGTACTGACTTTCCAAACCAGCAGATAACAGGAAAAAACAAACCCACTCCATGTTCCTGTTAACAACTGAGACCAACAAGGGGTGTGGAGAGACCGAGTGCTGCAGAAACACCCAAAAGTGAGACTCTGCAAGCTGCTGAGGTCAAGCACAGCTTTACATTGCATAAAGGTGGTTTAATCTTTGCAGCAAGCGTAAGTGCTTGCCAGCATTTTATAAAATTATAGTGGACTGTGTCTTAATACAGTCTAATGAAACACTGTGAACACTCATCTAATCCGAACCATTTGATTTTAAGCCCAACAGTCAGCCAAACCTCTTTGAAGAGCATCTCTCTCTGTTTAAAAAAAAAAAAAAAAAAAGTGGCAGAAAGCCATGGGCTTTGAACTGCAGACAGCTCAGTGATGGTGGAGGGCTGGAAATCTCCCCCTGCTGTAGCTCAAAGGGAGCTATCCTCTGCTCATCCCCAGCTGCCTGGGGATGCTTCTGCAGGGTTACAGAGGCTCAGTGGTCATTTCTGCAGCCCTTCCTGGAATTAGTACATCAGCTGAGAAACATCTGTCTTCTGTTCAAACCTGGGAACATGCAGACTTCTGTTCAAAACAGGGAAAAAGTATGTATCTATCCCATATAGCTACAGAGAGAAAAGTAGGGTAGCCAGGTCCAGACTTCCATAAAGTAGTTAACTGGACGCAAAGTATCAGCTGGCTCTCAAACAATTGGAAAAGCCATTAAAAACCTTCCAGTAAAGACCTGGCAACCATTAAAAGGCATACTGCAATAAAAAAGGTATTCAGAGCTGTGGGTTTATTTATAAAAACCAGCATCACAGCCTTTTCTGATCACACACAACTTCACCTGCAAGATGATCTAGAAGTTTCAGGACCACCTCTCTTGTTAGAGACTGCAGTTTTTAGGAACACAATGTGGGATAATCGAACAATAAAGGGCTTCTGTTGGAAGACAAACAACAAGAGATGTGAGGTCATAACCAGAGATGCAAAGGCCACGTTATTTACTTTGTGTGGGCTTATTGCCAAAACACACTTCACTCCCCAGATAAAACCTTTACTCATATCAAAAACACTATATTAATAACCAGTGATCTCATGCATCACAGGACTTCCAGCACATGCGTTTGCTGCAGAGCCGATGGGAATGGAGGCAGGCGGATCCCAGCTTGGTGTCCTCCCCCCCAGCCCCTTGGGAAGCATCTTGCCCCCCCTTTCTCTTATGCAACCCAAAGGAGCTGTTATCTCAACAGCTTTTCTCTGACACTTGAAGTGGGAAGGAACAGACATAGGTAAGAAAGTCATCTAGCCAGAAGCAAACCCAAAGAATTTCAAAATAAGACTCCAGAATAATTTGCATTCCCTTCAGATCCTCACTCCACAGTTGCCCAGCTCTTTAAGACTGCTGCACAGGGTAAGAAAAGGAGGCATCTGAATACAACTGCGTGGAAGAGGATTTCTGAAGTACTTTCCCTAAGTTTCATATCACCTTCTAAATAAATACTCCCCAAAGATTATATTTTTTTTAAAAAAGCCCTATACTATCCATGTTAGACTTGATGCTGGACGTTTCATAACGGGAAGGGGAGAGTGAAACCAGCTTCTCATCCCACTCCATATGGAATCTGGGGAGTTAGGATAAGCAGGGAAAATGCAGCAGCTTCAAATGTTATGCAAGTGCTCAAAAATCAGTAAAACATCACCATTCAATCCTGTCTAACATAGAAAATGACGACAAATAGGAACAGGACAGCTGTCAACCATATGGTGAAATGGAAAGTTCGGGTTTTATTCTAGCGGATGCCCAGATGGCCTCCTGCTACCAGTTATTTCCCTCCTAAAACTTTACCTAGGCTTTCCAAGGGGGAGCTCCAAGACTAATTCAGTATTTAATTCAAACTCCAGGTACAGTAATTTTCTTTGCAAAATTCTGCGTTTTACAGCCATATGCCTGAGCAACAAGATTTCAAAGCTTTGTCTTTTGGCACCTTTATTCACAAGCAAATAATCTCATCCTTCTTCCAATAATACTACTGACCCAGGAAAACAATTGTTTTCTGCTTTGACCTGCAAATTCTAGCTTGAGAATGACCAAAGTGTGCCTACAATAGCATTCAGTAACACAAGGCTTCATGACTGAGAACTTGAAATCTTAAAGCCCTGCTGCCACTCTTTTCCTGACCTTGCAGACTTTTCCTGTTAAGCAGCACCACAAAAATTTGCAGAAAAAAAAAAAACCTCAGCCTCTTCTAGAGCAGCCACCATGCCATAACTATGAGTTCTCCTGTCAATCTTCATACCCCTTTCCTTCCTTAAAGGAAAAGTCAGTAGCTATCAATCCTAAATCGTGTGCTGTTCACATTACAGCACCACAAATCCCTCTATTTCACTAACCTGTTTCATTATACCTCTATTCCAGTAATGTTTGAAAGAGCTGAATGCCTTAATACATATACATCCACACAGAATAACCAACACAGGTAAGCAAGGTACGTACTTCCCAGGGAAAGAGGCAAACAGAAAAACTCCAGCACCACCAGCAGCTGAATTTCAAAGGAAAGAGAGCACAAAATAAGCAAATGCATGAACATGCAGAGAGCAGCAACAGACTTTGACCAGGCAGATGGACAGCCTTTGGGTGGAAATTAGTCTTTGCAGTGATGTATTAAGAACCTCAAAGTTAAACACTGCAAGGCACTGACTTCCCCAGGTAGTATTCAAGGGCAAAAAGACCCCCAAGGAAGAAAACAGCTTGCTCTGTACAGAGGCACAATGGACTTTTTGACACCACTGCCTACTGAGGACATCTCCAGAGGGTGGGCAGACACAATGCCCACCTCTGTCACAATTAACAGCTGGGGGCCAGACAGCACACTTCACAGTAAATGCATTTAGGAAATTACTCCCTATTTTTTCTTCAGCTCAGGATAGTTTGGGATATTAAAGTAATACTTATTCTCAACCTATTAGATGAAACACAAAATGCAGTGAATCATCCCACCGTCAGCACTTATCAGGATGGCTTCTAACACTCACTTTCTTGCTGGACTGGTAACATACCAAGGTGCCAAACTGAAGCAGTTCAGAGGAATTCATGAAGACAAAGCATAAGCAGAGCAAAGAAAAAGAACAGCAGTTTAAGGTGTTTATGCCTTGTTCCAGTATTAAACATTTAAATCTTTTTCCCTGCCTTGCTAAAACTGACAAGCAGAAGCGCTCCCGCACTGCGGAGCATTGCATGGATTAGTAGTTCTACATAGCTACAAAACAATGCACCCAGCATCCACAATATGCTGCTTTTTCCTCTTTTTTAAGCAGTCATCTGTGCTGTAGAACTATAAATAACACTTGAGCAGAATCACGAGTGTGCATGCACATGCATAAGCACTTAATCTTAACTTGGTTTTAAGATCATTATTTGTTAGTTTAGAGAAATAAGCATAACTAACAATAGAGAAATTCAATTTTGCTTGATTTCGCTTTGTAAATGGAAGCATTTTTCTGCAAAAAAATCACCAAAACCTTCAGAACCTGGATAGGAAGAACACCTGAATGGATCACAAGAAAAAAACTTTTAATGAATCAGAACATCCCATCTCCTGGTGGCAATTAACATATGGGAAAAGTACAGCAAACAAACAGGTTGGGGGGAAACATACTCCTGTACCTTACCAGCAGTCTGGAACAGGCAAAGAGAGGGAGTAATCAAAGACTGATTCACTGTTTTGTATCAAAGTAGGAGACCTGATTCACTGTTTTCTGTAAACTAGCAAAATAACACATCTGATTGATGGATTTACAGAGGAAAAGACACTTTTTGCAAGCTAGTGACTTTTTCCTTTTGTAAATAGAAAGCAAATAGACATAACCAGCCTCCAAACTTCACGTTCAGAACTCCCACACAGGGCTCTGGTCTCCCCCTGGCAAACAGAGCATTTGCAATACATTGCCACAGCCTGTCTCCAAGGCCTTTGCAGCCCAGGATTAGGCCTAACTGCCCGGCTCTCTGCCCCCTGAGCAGACAGTCATGGACATGTGGTGCCTCTCTTCAGCTGCAGCCCTGCCTGTTACTGTCTCGAAGCAAGCGCCCACTTTGCACAGATCTGTTTTAAAGCAGAGGATAAGTGACAAATGAATGCACAACAGCCCTGAACTCACAGCTAAATGCAGACAAAGTCATGCAATTATACCCACAAACTCGGAAAAGGAGCCCCGATGCACAACTATGTCCAATACCAGGAATTTTTCTCTCATTAAGAAGCCCTACAAATAATCATAACACATTTAAAATATGACCATTCTGCTAATGAAAGACAATTTGGCCGATAATACCTACAGCAGTTTCCTCTTGTAAAAAAACATTTTTATGCTGGTATAAGACATTCTGACAGATATAGTAAAATAAATATTTGGAAGACAAAACGCGCCAGCATCTATTTCTCAAGCAGTTGTAAAAAAAAAAAAAAAAAAAAAAACGCAAAATAAAACAAACCACACAAAGCTTCAAATCCAGTTTAACGTACTTCATTGTGTGAAATTCACAGTAGATGACTAAAACACAGGCAAATTATGTTCTTTGACTTTCATATATAGCATATTAGTCAGAAATACATTCCACAAACTAAAATATTGCATAATATGAATAGCACACATTGATGGAGGTTTTATGAGTGCAAAGCAGATTATATCTTATAAACAAGATTTCTGACACACAACTCCTTTATTTTATGTTAGAACTGGAAGCAAGGTAACGCTGTAAGATTTCCAAACAAACTTTTACACAACTCCAACCTCCTTCAATGGAAAATCTGAATTCAGGTTTCTAGTATATTTATTTTTAAGATCATCTGTACTATCCTTACCAGATGCTACTACTACGCAACTACTTCCATGCAGATTTTAAGAACTTATACAACTCTTCCCTTGTAGATTCTAACATCTTTAAATCTTGTGATCTGCTGGGGGGGGGGGGGGGGGGGGGGGTGAAGAAAAAAAAGCATCTGTTCATTCTCTAAAACACAAAAACCATGAGAAAATTACCTTGCATCAAATACAGACTCATGAAGATGTTATTTTTTTCATTTTGAAAGATTATTTCATCTTTACCAGAGAAATACTGTGACACTACCAAATGCAAAAGGGATTATTCTGTGTCCTGCTGTGGCCTGGAGAGATCCACAAAGCATGAAAGAGACTCTTGTAAAATACAAGCAGGCTCTGTCCTAATGGATCACAGAAGCAGAAGCTGTGCAAATGCACTATAACACAAGCTGAACAGACTAGTTGGGTGTTGGGGTAAGGAAAAGAAGAATGATGTCAACAGCTTTGATTTATTTTTGCTCTGCCTGGCAACGAAATGACACTGCTGAGTGGCACCAGAAGCTCTCTACAAAAAACCAGAAAGGGCTCAAGAGGAGGTAGATACCACAAAAGGAATCTCTGCACATTATTTGTGGATTGCACACTGGTAGAAGAAAGTGAGGAGGCAATTTAAAAAGTTCCTGCATTTGCAATTAAAAGACAACTGGTAAATATAAAATTAAAACAATTCTCTGAGTGCCCTTAGAAGTTATACTTTTAGCCAACCAATAGGTGTGGAAAGATACCCTTAAATAACTTTGTTATTGTTATTTTAAAACACAATGAGAAAGAACAAGCTTGAGGATACATTACGTGCCCTCATACAAAAAAGTGAGGCCTGGCCCTACAGGCCTGAAAAGTACTCAGGCAACAAGTTTTTAAGCCACTGAATTCAATGCTGAAAGAGGAGCTAGAGGAAACTGCAGCCTTGCTGAACTTCAGGCAAGATTTCAACCTGGACTACAAACAAAAGGATGCTAACCTTAAGAGTTACAGTTTAACTTCTTTCAGCAGAGGTTAGACCATTTCAGTGCTGCTACAGTGTGTTTTCGTTTCTTTGTTTTTTGGTGAAAGCAGTTACTTCTGTTACATCCTCAGACTGATCCCACACTAACCCATGAAATCACTTTGAAAATAAAACACCCCTTGCTGAAACCCCCTAACTTTCCAGCAACCACTCTCCTCACTGCAAAGTTAAGCAGAGAGGATTACACAGTTTCTTAGTGCACCCCCGAATGGGTGAAATGCAGGAAGCACAGAGCTTTAAACTGTGTTACTCCATGTGCTGGGTTCGTCTTTTATTTCCCCTGTAGAGTGATGTACCCAGCCTAAACTGGCATCTCATTCCTTCAGAGTACCCCAGGGAACGAGATGCTTTGGGGAAAGGGCTCAGGCAAGACACGACAGCAGCTCCAAGGGCTCTTCCGCTCCACCACACACAGCAAGGGACGGGGACGTGTCTGGTCTCGGGATGACACAGTTTTATGTAAGTGTTCACTTTCTTGCTTCTAACTGTGCCTGTGATCCTTTAAGATATGGCTGTGCCATGCAGCTCCCTTAGGGGCAGGGACAGAGCCCCGTCCTGCCTTGTCCCCCTGGGAGAGGTACCAAGGATGCTCAGAGGAGAGGGGCTTCCAGAGGCTGCAGGTACCACAGGGCAGAGAGATGCCTGGGCTGGCCTCCGACATAGCACAGCATTTCTTAGACATATGGGGCTATTCAGGGACTGACAGACCGGGATATAGAGCCAGTGGGCAACAAGAAAGTTATATACAACAAGCACAGCTCTGTTTTACTCCCCGTAGTTCCCTAGAATTTTCTCTTTTAAAAAAGCTAAATTCCTATTTCTTACTTAAATAAAACTTGGCTTGGTCGATCTTAAAATACTTCTGGGGATTCCCCACAGAAGGCTTGGGCCCGTCAAACCTGTGGAGGGCTCCACGTGCTGCTACAGCTGCCCATGGTGGTCCCTGGGGCTCGCTGCGGCCCACAGCAGCCCCACGGCCTGCAGCTGGCACGGGGCGCAGCCTTCTCCTTCCAGTCACAACTGTACCAACAGCTCAGCCTCACGTTGCCCACACCTACTCTTGCCAAATCCTGTTAAGACAAGACCCGTCAATACGCTCCAGGCCCAGGTCTCCAAGCATTGTAACCCGCACAATGCAACTCGGTTTCCCCACAGGTCCCCAGACAATACGCTGGCAAGAAGAAAAGCTGCTGAGGGGACGAGGCTCTTGCACTTGCCAGAACAGGGTGTGAGGAAGATTAGCAACTTGATACAAAAACAAATGCAGATCCAGAACACCAGCAAGACAGCGAAAAGGCAAAAACAAATACTGCTCTGTTACAAGCCCTCTCCCTCAGAATAACCAGCCTTCACAGAACAATCACCTGACATCTGGAAAAGCAACATCACTAAAAGCTACCCTTATCACAGAGTTAGCACACCATGATGGTATTTTCAGTCACCACATCACACCACAATAAGTGCTGTGTTGAGAAATCGCAACTGCTAAATTCTCCTTCAATACTAGAAGAAAGCATTCACACGCGCTGTTACTTAACATTATTCTTGCTGTGCATTGCTTCACCAGCATTACAACATATCCCGCTTCCTTATGCACACCTGTAAGGGAGACAGGAAAAAACACAAATATTCTATCCAGATTAAGAGCCTGTGCATCCTTCCTCTGTGATTAATAAATCAAACACACATATGCATGCACACGCACAGCCAAGTGGCTGACCTGGAAAACTCTTACACTTCTGGCCAAGCAAGCCTAAAGTCAATCCATTTGAAGTTAAACTACTCTGAGCTTGATCCAAAATGTGCCATGTCGGGTACATTCTGTCTGCTAGCCTAGAAAGAAATCCTTCTGTCTTTTTAGCACTCATTTCTTCCCAGTCCCCTCAAGTTCCCCAGTTCCAATATACTGTGGTGACCCAGGCACTCACCGACAGGAATTGAAATATACGCCCTCTTCTGCAACCAAGTACATTATAAACTTGAAGAAAACTTGTGGAAGTATACATGTATTAATTCATCAATTAGAAGATGGTTATTGTGATTCAAAACATCAGAACATGAAAAGATGCAACTGGAAAATGGGTGAAATGCCATGGCTGTGACACATTGTTCCTTGGGAGAAGTAATCTCTTCCCAGAGCTCACATCTGTGACAACTCCCAGGAGTTAACAGCAACTGATTAACATCACTTGGCTCTTGGTAGAGCTGAGAACTGTGCCATACTGAAAAATTTTCCCACGTATGCATTTGTTCCAGCTCTCTTCATTTTGCTTCCTGATTACTGAAGAAACCTACTCTTTTTTTCTTGCATAAAAGTAGTTTCCTTCTGTTTATATCTGTTCAGAAGTGCAGTAAGAGTACAGTTTTCTCCATCGCACTGCTCTGACTATATTGCAGTATTCCCCCTTCCTACAGTACACCACTCCCTGCATTCACTTCTAAGGGCCTTTGCATCTAACATAATCTTGACTTCTCAATTTTTAAGAGCATGATTAAATCCTGCCCCCATATTTGATAATGCCAGCCTTCACTAGCCATTTGTTAGACATTAAAAGCAAGTGCTTCTGTTTTCCCTCCCCCGGAGAAGATGGAAACATACCAAAAACATCTACAAAGCTATTCTGTTATCCTCCAAATCATTCCTTTCCTGCCAAGCATAGAAAAGCTCAGCAGTTAGGCAGCAGGTGTGCCAAAGCCATTGTTCATCCTGACAGCCACCACAGTCTGTTTCCTTTACTTCTCTAGCTGTTTATCATGTTTCTCTGGCCTTGCAGTGGGAACTCTCTAAGCTGGAATCAGCCTGTTCTGTTCTGTAAGGCACCTAAATCAGAGACTTGAGCCTGTAGGTGTAACTACATTACAAATGAAGACAAAAAACATAAGACACTATGTCCAGAATGCTTTTCCATTAAAGCAAGAGATTCTTGAACTGAAAATGTGTTGGGTTTTGGTGTTTTCTTTCAAGGAAAAGGCATAATTAGCAATGACAATGTTCCTAAGGCTTCTGTAACTCCCATGAAGTCCAACTTGCTAGGAAGAAATACCCACTGAACTTTCTAATAATGCAGATGAATGCAAGCAGCTCCCTGATGTGCTTCAGTCTGCAAACCGTCAGATGGGCTGGCCTCTGTCCTTTCAGGCTAATTCCACATTTGGCAGCTCATCACGCAAGGGAAATCTGACCTTGTATCAAACACAAGTTCATGCTTGTCTTCCTGTACAATTAGCCAGAGGTAGTGATACAGCGTTCTTGCTATCTGTGGGAGGACAGACGATTTCTGGGGGTGACATTTTCTATGGACAAATGAACCAGAAATCTCACTGCCACCAAAGCAGGGAGGACACTTCCCTCTCCACCACAGAGCTCATGGGCAGGCAGGCCACATCCCTGCCCTCTGGATCACAAGAGCAAATTCAGCTCAGAAAATTAGCACTTTGAGGGGGATGGGAAAAGAGAAGGGCTTGCTTTATTTCCTGCAAGTTTAATGAGCTGAATTAACTTGCCAAGAAGTTGGAGCTGGGGACAAGGGAAGCGGGCAGTGTGCAGGAGCGCGGGCTTCCACGCTCAGCTCCACATCAGCTCAGCCCACCCAACAGAGACCCACCTCGGCAGCTACAACCCATGTCAGGCATCCTAAAACATGTGGGGATTATAAAAAAAAGTATTCCTTCAAAAAAAGACTGGAATTTGTTTATTATAAAGAATGATGAGCAGTGGAAGTGATATATAGCTTTTTTTTCCTGTTCGCCCCACCTCCAGTGACGGATTTTAGAACTGGATTTATCATTTGGTGGAATTAAAGCCTGTTTACTCTCACCAAATGTATGAAAATGGTTTGTGTATTCTCCAAATCTACAAATTTAAACAAAGATATATTTCATGCTGAAAGCTGCAGCAATGAGAAGTATGGAACAGTCATGGTAGAGCTCCAGAATTCACATAATAATTAGTATTTATTTTGGAAATGAGACACTTCAACAAAAGGCAGGGAATCAGGAAAGCTGCCAAAGCAAGTCCTCACTTTCACAAATCAACACATTAAAAATAATTTTAAAAGTCCTACCTACATTTAATACGTTATTTTATTACCAATTTTCTTTCAAACAGAATTCAAGCTAACAAGTAGTGGGAAACAAAACTGCATCCATATTATGAAAAAAGCAGGCTTAAGAGCTTCTGATTAGGCATAGTTATACTATAAAATAACAACCATAGGAAACAAATTGCCAATATCCCTTCCAGTTGTCACAAACATTAAGGTGCAAAGAGATTTTGACTGGCTTCATCTTTGCATTTATTACGGATAGTACTAGTCAGCAGAAGCTCTGGTATAACCCAAGGCAGCTTACAGCTTCGGGAGTGCGTTTCAGACAAGCAATCTTGAGAACATACATAAAATGTACACATATGAAACAGCATTTAGGAAGTATGGCCTGAACGTTCAAAAGCAAATTAATGGCAAACTGAAGCAACGCTACTTCTTTGCATCTCAGAAATAAGACAGTCCACGCTGAAAAGCAGCATTTTCTACTTCTCAGTAGCATATATGGATGAGCATTCCTGTGAAACTCAGATTTAATCAGAAAAAGTAGTCACAACAGTGGCAACGCTGAATTTAAACAACAGATTTCAAAATTAGGAAGACCTACCTTTAGAAGCCAGTTTCTATTGTGTAAACTCCACATCGGTATTGCAACAAAAGCTGGAGATCAGAGCAGGCTGAAAAAACTCTCAGAGGACATTCTACTGGAGTAACTGCTCTGAGTAATACTTACATGGAAAAATTATTTAAGGGAGGAGGAAAGAGCTAGAAGAGTGTGGGAGGGGACAACCTGCAGATTCAAACAATAGGAAGCTGTTAAAACAAAACATAAAAACCCAAGGGCCTCCGTCAACACAGGAAAGTCCCATTTGAAAAGCATTGCCCCCCCACTGCCACCTACCAGGCAGGCAGCTCTGCCAACAGAGATAAGACCAGAGCCTGCTTACTAACAATTCACTTTGGAAACAGGGCCATGAAAGAGGGAGGAAAGTTTTACAGCCCCCTTCATGAAAGAGATGTGGCTGGGAGGAGGCAGAAGAGACTGGGCTGTAACGGATTACTTCTACTTACAGCACCCTCTGCAAAGCAGGGCTCACCTCAACCGAGTGTGAAGAGCAAACTGGCAAAGTTCCTGCAAATTGTTTAGTTAAACACGAAGGATGTTTTCTCATAGGAGGGGTTGATAACCAGGAGTGACATGAAACCATTGAACAGAACAAACAAGAGGACTCAAAGATTGCATCAGCTTTGTTCCCTCGGTTTAGAGCACCGTGGTTCCAATGCAAACGTAAAATCAGTCTTTTAAAGAACAATTCTTGCAGGACAATTCCTGGAACCATCTCGTGTGTTTTAGAACTAATGATGTTAATCAAGAGAAAAAAAAAAAAAAAGGAAGCTTGTTCAGAAAATCAGCTTTCTATCCCAGAAACCTACCACAGGCTCAGTTACTTAAGCTCTGAATCAGCATTACATGATGATTCTCAAACTCTTACAGTGCAGCTCCTGGGACACTGATGCCATCCACATTCAGCATCCATTTTTACTTCTTACATGGTCGCATGCACAGCACAGATAAGAGGAGTTACAGTGCATATCCAAGAACAAAACAACTTAAAAGAAAACTTTGGTTATGTTACAAAAAAACAATGCACCCCATTGTCTTTCTGTCCTAGCACAATATAAGGCTAACAAGCAGAATCAGATTGAAATACAGTAACGCCTTGGACCATAAGAGGTACTGAAGATACTATCCCCACCGGGACCATTTACCTACCAGAAACAAACAATGTAAAAAGGAAGCAGTTGGAATACAATTCAGTCATTTCGCCTCAAAAACAATCCAGTCTTGCAGGATAGAATAGGCTGAGCCAAGTTTTAACTATGTCATTCCATAACGATGCAGGTTTGGTCAGATAAAAACAGGATTAAGAGCAAGAAAGGAAAAATATGTGGCAAAGCACAATACTCTGAGCAGTGTTTTATCTTATGATACTTCTGTATACTCTCCTTACCCCCGGGTTTTAGATTTGCCCACACAAATCCCAAATCATTTTTGAAGCATCCTAATAGTGGCACAACTGTGAACAAAACCTAGTACAATATTCAATAATCACGCTGGGCTCAAAATATGTTCTACAGTTGCATACGTCATGTTAACTCAATAGCACTTGTTCCTCAAACAGCTTGTTTCAAAGACGCCAGAACACTTAAAAGTACAGTTTATAATATCAACACAGACCTCTTCCAGCCAGAAATCCTCGTTTTCATCACGCAGGAAGAACAACTGACCCTCCCTGGTGTCTTGCACCATTACGTGGACCTGCAGGTTTCCTTACCAAGAGTCAGCTAGTCCATCTGCTTAAGCTGCATCGTGTCCAGGGCTCAGTGACCTTAAGTTGGCAAGCACCCTTGCAGAGAACACACTGGTCTCTATGTTCCCTTCCTCCTCCTTATCCTACAGGAGGAAGCATTTGCTTATTGCTACTCAGGCACACAGGGACCAGAGAGCCTCACGTGGCTCCACTGATTTCCTCGCTGAGGCGGTGTGGGCCAAAAAGCATGGCAGGAGCACCTAAATCTGTAATACCAAAGGATTTGCAGAACCAATCCATACAAATTTGTTTCAGCTTCAGTCTCCATCATTCCAGTACTCCATTCTCTGCTCCTCCTAAAATGTTTCAGGCGACCAGACATACTTGAGTAACAACTAGAAGTACGGATCAAACTGAGGACCTTTTCAAACACCCACTTTTACGCCATTTTAGACAGAAACTTGCAGTTACCCGTCTAAACAATATCTGGTTCTTCAATGTTTCAGTAACTAAAGAAAGCATGAGAAGTATTTCTAGAACCGGCCCCGCTTTCTGCTTCCGTCACACCTGAAACTCAAGCTTGACAAATCATGCAGCAGCAAGGAACAGGTAAGGCTTTTCCTGCTAAAACAAATCCCTCTGCATCAGGCAGAAAGCAGGACCTCACTCCCTACCGCCAGAGGCCAAAGAGTTGAGGCAGCAAGCAGGGTTCCACGCCCCACCAGAAGCCAAGGGACACTTCCCGCGCTGGAGTGCAAGAGCTCTGCCAAACACACCATCTAAGCATCTGACTCACTGCCACCAAACGAAGAAGGAATTCATAGCAATTACCGTATTTCTGCACAGAATAGGGGGAAAAAAAAAAAGTGTTCCCACTCTTCCAATGTCATTTCACCTAAATTAGGGCAGTACAGCAACCCTCAAACAGCTCTAGTCAAGTATAGCAGACCCTAGGGCTATTAAGACCTGATAGCAATGCTGGCAATTACGCAGTCAACCACACAGTTGCCTCAGACTGAAATAAGGCAGGAAAACGAGCGAAGATAAAGCAACAGAAACAAGCACAGAGTCTCTCTCCCCGTTCCTTGCTTTTCTGTTTGTTTTAAAGATCAATAAGCTGAGAAGCAAACATATTTGCAGACAAACCCATCTATTAAATGTGTGTGCCTGCAGCATCCATTCACAGTTGGCAAGATAAACAGATATTGTCTAAGAAAACGACAAAAGCATATGTTAAAAAGAATATCTTTAGAAACAAGGTATAGATGACAGAGCTGCATGTGCTTTCATTTTGAATACTGAGAACAGTCCTCCTCCCAGCGTCTGCAAACTCACTGGATTTCAGCTCCCTTCTGCCACCACAGATCACATTGCTTCCTACCAAGCAAAGACGACGCTAGCCATTCCCTTCACCCCTGAAAAATTTTCCACCACAGCACTCCCACTCGTAGAGCTTTAAATGTCAGCACATTTAGTATAGTTTAAGTAACGTAAGTTTGTCTACATGGAGACATTTGTCAGGAGCGAAGGATAAGGAGTGAACTCCACACCACGCTGCAGATGCAGTTTCTGACTGGCTTCCATGAGCTGGTTCCAGAAGTTCCTGAGCACCTCTCACAGCTCTCATTCCTGGTCTCATGCCTTGCTGCTCTGCAGATGGCAGCCTGTGTAGGACCACATTACCAACTGCTTCATGAGAACATCCTGGGTTAAAAATAACTAGAAAATAAAGCTTCGAAGGGGACTACTTTTATGATTTCTGTTGTTCAGAACACAGAGCAGCCCTACAGTAAGCAGCCTTCACTGACCCAACAGAGACTAGCAAACCACCAGGGACAGAGACAGAGAAAGACGACTTTATGGCAACTTCTCATATCATCTTTGCTACCAGTCAAGATACTGTGGAGACGTGCTAATTTCTTGCATAGGTAGTTCACAGCATGTTTTCGTGATACAGCTATGCCAACCTGACAGCTGCTACCAGGGTGGATCCATTCCCATCACATGCCCCTTCTGATCCCCTTATGCTCAGGCTAAGCAGTCTACAGAAAAAGCTAGTATAGAAAAAAATTGAAAAAAAAAATACTAAAGGAATGATAGTTTTTTTTTCCCCCCCTCCATCAGCTAGTTCACTCAGAATTCAGAAAGCAGACATGGAAAGCACCGGCCCGCAGTCAGACCCCCTTACCCAGATAAGGGAGCTGCTCCTCAATCTGCGTTCGGATGCCTGCACAGCAGTCAGCGACAGACTAAGGTGTGGTGGTTTCATGCAGTGTGGGAAACACCAGGCGGTGTCAGGCTGTTTACCTTCCCCGGCCTCACGCTCCCACTGCTTCCAGGCAGTGCACCAGCAGGGAGCCTGCTGCCAGCCACCTGCAGGGCGAGCAGCCTGGCACCAGCTGAGCAGGGAGGGGAGCACCCAGCACAGCCCAGCCCCTTCCCGAAGCAGCCACAGCAAAGCTGCATCACGTTAGCATCAAGCTGCTCTCCAGGAAAGATGAGTTCAGAACAACTGCTGCAAATGAGCCCCCTGGTTAATCTTTTCCAGCCTCCTTGTTATAAGCAAGCCAACGTTTTGTTGACTTCCAGGACGCATCCCCTGGAATTTTAGGAAGTCTGATTGCCCCCTTCATTGAAAAATGCTGAGGTCAAAAAGGTTAATTCAGTGAAGTGGACACAAAGCAGCGACCACCAAGAATTCTTTATTTATTTATTTGGGGTGGGAGGAGGGCTGGTTGAGGCAGGGGAGCTGGTGGTGCCGTATCAGTGGTGCATTTTTCAAGAGGAGGGAAAAAAGCCATTGCAAAATCTAACAACAGTTGAACGAACTTCAGGGCAATGTGTTCAAAAATATTAGGCAAACACATATGCTGTACTCAGCTGACCTTCTCCACATGGCAAGACAACTGTTTCAATACTGTCTGAGGAGAAAAAAAAAAAAAAAAAAAAAAGCATGGTTTACTCTGTCAGATAGCCTTAAAGCCAAACGGAGCCACTGATAAAAACCCATACATCTTTCTCCCTTGCCTTTTGAGCAATTCTTTTATTAAAACCAGGTTACCTAGAGCTATTAAAGTCACTTGTAAATTGCAAGATGAGCAAAAAGCTTTTCTGCTGTTCCTCAGTTTTTCTGAAGAACAATCAAGCATACTATTGCTTTGGTAGTTCTCAACAAACGATCAGAAAGTCTTCAAGACTACCGTGTTATACAGAGAGCGGCTAAGGTGTGGCCGTATTTGTTATGCCCTCTGCTTTCCTTCAGCCTCCCAAGCACTCATTCTGATCCTTGCACAAGCCGTTCCCATCTGGCAACACAAGCGTTCGAGTGGCCGGAGACAACCAGGTCAGGGAAAGCACTGAGTGGGTGGAAATACAGGCCCCGGCCTGTGTACAGTCACATCTGTTCCTCGGTGCTCCCTACGTCACCTCACAGTATCTGTGCAGGATGCCTCAGAGAGGTAGTACCAGCTAAGTTGTTTGAGAAACTGTCGTCTGTAGTCTCAGCCAAAACCTAAACTAGCTTTAAAAATCCACTTGGGAGCACTGAAGCGGGAAGGATTCCTTGATATGTCAAGTCCAATCCTTGGCTACCAAGAGCACTATCACTGCAACTCCTTGTCAGATGCTTACCGTTTGATTAATGAAGCTGGCCCATTTACAACTTTAAACCTAAGAACAGTCTGCGTATACTTCATATTTTCCTCTTGTCTTCTTTCTCATATATACGTTGAAGGCATAGAGCTCCTCATTGAGACCAGTCGTCCTTTTGACAGATGACTCAAAAGAAAAAAAGAAATACCAGGAGAAAGCCTGAGCACCTCATTCTGAGCCAACAGACCCTGCTGGCAGATCCTTCAAATCCTTAGGTCTAGGAACTCCTACCCAGTGCTCCACAGTAACTCAAACTGCAGCACTGGGAGGTATGGGAGGCCACAAAACAGCCACAGTTCAAAGGTTAAAGAAACACATGCAGGAACCAAAGTACCACTCCTTTTCATACCAAGGAACCCCCACAAATACTACAAATAACTACATTCTTCTTGCTACTACACTCAAAAACAAATAAAAAACTCAACTGCATTACACACTTAATCCAAGTGACTGCAAAATGCAGCGTGCTACATTTAATCCACCCTGGGTTTTGCGACTTCCACTTCAGTACGTGGATGAGAGCCAAAAGAGTATTTTATAAATATCCTATCAAAAAGAGATGGTAAAAGGTCTTTTTGACAAGAAGCAACACACTAGCTCACAGATGCCTGTTAACCAAACAAACCATTAATTTTATTTTATTTTTTTTTTAAACAACACACAAGCAAATCCTTTCAGTGAGCGTGAGTCTATGCCACACCAAAGCTGCAGACAAGCCTCCTGTCACTTGCACAGGTGGAGCAGACAAGAATCACTGTTTTACAACCTAAAAGACATGGCACAAAATTTGTTATCTCATAGGAAAAGGAATTTCCTGTGGTTTAGATAAGACCCTGAGACACAAAAGAATTAATATACAGTTTAACTAGGTCTGGAATTGGAAAATACCTTTCCTCACATAAAACACGCACATGGCATTGGTTCAGAGTAAATGGAGCAATAAAGCCATATCTGCTTTTCCCAGCATCAAGTTCTTAGATAAGTTTGTGACCCGAAACTGAGGCACCCAACTTTGATACACCAGGATCTTTGCAACGGTGTGGTCCTTGACTGAGGCTTGCAAAAATGTCTTATGAAAGAAGACTCTGCAAGATTGTTTCAGCACTTCCATCAACTCAAACTGATGCTTTTCAGGCTCTTATTTGACACAAAAAAGGAGATGACAGATTGGAGGTGGAAGATTCACTTTGGGAACTTACATCCGTATGACACCAAAAAAGAAAGTAAGCTTTCCAGCAAACCCTCCATGTTTGTTCCCTTTGATATTTTAGTTCCTCGGCTTTATTAGTTTAATTTTGTATCACTTATTTTAACAACAGAAAAAGAGAAGATCACAAAGACGTGGCTGCAAAGAAGGCAATCAGACTCATAAAATTTTATCTTAGATCGTTTTACATTTCCTGCCCTAATTATTTTCCTCTGTGTCTTATTTTTAGTGTCTGTCCTATAATTGAACCTTGGCAGACTGACACGCAGTCAGGATGTATGGCATAGAACTCCCCAAAGCATTCAAATCCATAACGCAATATTTGAAGGGCTGAAAATAAGTCAATGACACATACAACTCCAGGAATCACTCCAATCACTGAATAAATATTTTAAAACAAACTGTAATTTGCAACTCGTAAAACTGATTCGTCTATAAAAAAAAAGAGCTATTATAAAGAGGGGGAGTAACAGCATTTACATTATCTTTCTTTCCATCTTGAAATGTTTTCTATGTGTTTCATTAGAACAGCCACTATCTCTTCAATTTGTATGCACCTACAAAAGCTTTTGCAGATGCTTAAAATCCAGTGATTTTTCCAACTGCATATACAACCACACATGAGTTTTACTGTTTGTTTCACAGCTAGTGAAATGAAATTGGCTTGAGATGCTGAAATATCAACAAGCTTTAAAGTAACATTTTCAAGGAGGGTGGGAAATGGCTAAGGGCTTCCAGAAAAAACAATGAGCCACTTGCCAAGTTTCTATGGAAAGTCACATCCATCACGCTAATAGGTGCTGTAGTGAAAAAAAATACACTTAGCAGTTAAGGAGATTTTCAGGTTGAAAAGTAATTGACCAGATTTCACTCTGTAGGCTAATCCTCTCATATGTCCTGCATGACTTACTTGTTCACCTTTGCCTGGCAACCTAAATTGCATCACCTCTTCAGACTGCAAATCTGCTTCTGACAGAACACAGGTATTCTCTACATAGGTAGCATAAAAAAAATAGTATTAAACACTAAAGCAACGTGACACTCAGAGGTTCCTCTTCCCCAGATGTGAGGAGCACACAAATCACAAGTATGCATTAATATATCTAAATAAAAAGACTCCATTGGCCTTAAACCATGACAAATTAACATGCTTAGCACCTTAGAAAGCCCACTGTTGATACAAGTCAACTGGGACAATGTAGATCTCAGGATGAGGCCAATCTATCCGTGCAGGATGCCCACTGCAAAGAGCAATACAGAATACCAAGCAGAGTACGAACATCAGCAGCTAAATATAGACACTAAAAACATCTTCTGTTGCATACTGATTAGATTGAAACACTGTCAAGGCAGCTGCTGAAAGAAACCTGCAGGAAAGATGAATTCCTAGGTATACGTCCAAAGCTAAAAATAGCAGGTATTGCAACAATTACATATGGCCATACATTAAAGTATTTTTATTTTAATAAGGACTTGCTCCAGAATCCTGCTCTGCATATTTATGAACTAAGTCTGCTTTGGAATAAATTAGATGTGGTAAGAGATTGGGACCTGACCTGTGCCTTTTCAATTTAAGGCTTAAAGAGAAGTCAGACTACATTTTTAGCATAAGAATACCAGAGATACCTTCAGCTAGTCAAGAGAAAAACCTGTGAAAGCCTTGCTTCACTTTGTCACATCCTTCTGCTACATAAGACAATGAGAGGTCCTTCTGCCAGACTTATCTTCATCCAATATTTCCCCTGAGCAGATTTTTTTCTAGTATTCATTTCCAGCAATTTAAACTTATCTAGTGAAAAGTGAACACGTGAGGTCAGAAATGAAAGACGTAAGTATGAGTCTGATTAGCATGGAGACTAAATGAACCTTTAAAAAAGAGATTTCGATGTTCATGCTACCCTTATTGAAAAAGCAAACGCCACAACAAAGGCCATTGTCAATTCTTTGCCTTTAACTAGCAAATGCAGTTCCTGGGCACGGGAAGATTCCCTTGGTGGGAGTTCTGCGTGAGCTTGTGCATTCCCACCTAGCTGGTGGAGGGCACAGACATCACCTCCTCCAGCAACAGCCTACCAGCTTCCCATCGGCAACGAGGGGGAGGCAGCTGTAACACACCTCACAGCCCTCCTCGTACTCCAAACTCCTGCATCTTGGACCGCCTCCATTCGGCGAAGTACCGTGAGCTGTATTTCAAACAGCAGTTCCACCAAGGGCAGCAGCTACACCGCACGATTTACCACCCCGAGCAGCAGCAGCAGTGAAGGCAGTGCCTGGCGCACACCTGCTAACTCAGCAACAGCTCCAACAAATAAACGCAACCGACGCGGTACGGAGGAACAGGTAGAGATGTGGATAAAAGGAAAAACGCCCAAATAATAAACGTTAGCAAATAATAAAGCGCGGTTATAAGGAAAGTGGCGATACGGCAGCGAGCACAGCCGCAGAGGAAACCCACCCAGGCTGCAGCGGACCCGCAGCCACACGGGGACCTCCCGCGCCCCGCCGCCGGCAGCCCCCGGCCGTGCTCCCGTCCCGGTGCCGGTGCCGGTCCCGCACTCACCGCGGCCGCCCCGGGCCGTGCCGCCCCGCACCCACGTGCGCAGCCGCCGCCGTTTCCCGCGGCGCGCTGAGCGCGGGAGCGGCAGCCCAAGCCCCGCCTCCTGCTGCATGACGTCACCGGCGCGCACCTGACCGGCGCGGGAAGGTCGCGCCTTAAAGGGGCCGCGGGGCGGGGGGCAGGTACGGGCTCTGCGGGGTCACGCCTCGGGACGCTGCACCACAGCCCCGCATCGAAACCTGGCTCCTTGCCTTGGGAACAGGGAAGGTGCAGCGAAGAGATACACCTAGGAAAATACCCCCATGGCATTCAACTCTTTTTCCCCTTACAGCTATTATTCGTTTTTTTTTCCCCTGACATTTGTAGGCACTTAGAGGTCTAAACATTTTTTCATGCTCAGATTTTTCTAAAAAATATGGGAATATTGGTACGTGGGGGAAATTCTAAAGTAGAATTTACAGAACAGGTCATCCCTGTCTGCTAATAATAGAATTGCCCAGACTTACTGATTTCAGACTGTACATGGACAGAAGTCATATGATAATGCTCTAATTATTTTTTTAAGTAGTTAAAGCATCTGAGTTAACTAGATATTGTTTGTAAACACCAAATGTTAAACGCTTTTACAACTAGGAGGTATCATCCTCAGCTCTCCAAGCTATTACTCAAACAGTCAAGAAAGTTTCCTTAGTTGCTTTTCCATCTTTCATTCTAAGCTGAGAAACAGCACGGCACAATCAAACTGTTACATCTACACTGTAATTACAAGAAACAACGCTTGTCAAAAGCTGGGCTGGTAATTTGGTAGTACTGGTTTCAATTCAGCATCTCACTGTCTAAAACACTAGTGGCAAACAAGCAGCGAGGTTTTATTTTCAAGTATGTTTAGAACAAGTTACCTTAATTACCGACAGCATTCAATGTGGAACTTACACAGAACGGCCAAGGTTGGAAGGGGCCTCTGAAGATAATGTAGTCCAAAATGTATTTAAATACATTAATGTATTTTTCAGCCTCAATGAAAATACATTTTTAAATACATTTTAATCACTTTTAAATGTCAAAAAACAAACAAACAAAAAAAACACCACCAGCACCTCAGTTGATTGTTACCCATCCTGTCTGGTGTCCTTTTGATCACCGAGCTCCCGCCCTCCCAGTCGGCTGCGCCGCTCGGGTTGGAGCCTGGAAGTCGGCTCCTCACCGCTGACAGCTCAGCTATTGTCTGCAGCGTGTTTGCAGTGCTCCTGCTTACCCAGACCATTGTGTTGCCTTCCTGTTGCTTTCCCCTAGAACCAGCTATTAAATAAAACCAACATTACACGTATTCTAATCCAACACAGCTTTCCACTGGCAATCTTAGTATTAAAATCTTAATAATTAAAATTACAGTTCAGCTCTGTTTTGCACAGCGAGATCACGACCAAATCACTTCTAGATACACCTTATTCTAATTTTATGTAAAGAACATTGATTTATTTTTTTCCCCAACTGTCATCAGCCTAAATAAATTAGATGCCATTTCAGAGCGCCAGCTACCAGGTTTCTAACATAAGACGTTCCATTTACTTTTATTGCAAGGAGAGAGTTCAAACTCCACTTTACACCGAAAATGGGTGTATCTGTCTCATAGTCCATGCTTATGCACATCAAAATCCTTGCACGGAAATACTGCTGAGGGGTAACAGAACTGTAGAGGTTAGCACTGTGGTCTGTACTGCAGAAAGCAGGCAGCACTAGAAAACTCCAAGTATTTAAACAATTTGCACAGGGCTTACTCATTAGCCTCCATTTTTTACATCAATCACCTACAGTGTTTTCAAACAATGAACTTACAACAAAGATAAGCCCCAACTCATTTTGGAAGTGTATCAGCACCCACTGCTCTGCTAAGCATTGGCCCTCCTCTATTTTATTCAGAAGTCCATTGCTTAAACAAGAGTTTTTTGTGCCATCACTAAATTGTGTTTTTGGATTGTAATTGTACTAACAGAGACTTCATAACACCATACTTTAACTTATGCTTACAAACAAAGCTTCTATCATGTATCTTAATGCTGTAACTCTAGAAAGAGAAAGAAAAATGCTAGGTACTTGAAAAGAACCTCCAACAACCTAGCCCAGCATCCCAACGTGGGCAGCAGCCTGCCTGTACCAAACAAAGAGATGTGAGGAACTTTAGTTGGTCAGTCGTAAGTCAATAATTACCTTCTTCTCCTCAAGTTAAGCACAGAAAGTGCAACATGCTGCACCACAAACAATAAGGCAGATGGTCTGCGCTCACTCGGGAGATTTTCTAAAGCAGCAAAGTGAGGTAGAAGTCCAACTCCATGAAAAACTAAATGATTTAAGGCACCCGCATTCCAGCTCTTGAAAAGAAAGCCCTGAGTTTTCTGACCTACCTATTGCTAAAACAAACATTTCTTCCTGCTTTCAAAAGCAATAGGTGAGATGCAACATGCAATTATGCTTCTCATTTAGGTCTTCATGGTAATGTGAAAGCATGGGGTTTCCCACGTGTGTGTCCCACACTACTCAAACGCTTAAATTATTTCTTGTTCTATCTCCAAAATACAGCTTAATGAACTAGAGGCTGGGATCCAATTAATACTGTATTTGTTCTTTCACACTGGCAAGGATTCTGAGTTCTGGAGAAGAATTTGCTCATTAAGTCTTTTTTTTTTTTTTTCCTTTAATAAGTGCTACATTTTTTCTGACCAACTAGCCTTTCTGTCCATCTCATATCCTCACTGATCCACCAAAATGCACATTAAGCATGGAAACCTACCCTTAGGTTAGGTGCTTGGGAGGCAGAAACACAGGGAACAACTTCGCCACAGCACCAACCCTTCGCTGCCGTTGCGAGCCCCTCCATTAGCCCTGTTTTTCCACCACACACCCAGAAGCATCGGCACTGCTTAGAGCTGCTTAATGAGGTTGCAACATCTTGCATTTTCTGTAGTATGGTATATCCTTATTATACATTCCTCCTACATAGTTGTCTCATCCTTCCAATACCAGCGGCACACACTATTGGCATTCTTAGAGACTTAAGCATTTTTTGGCTTACTTTTCAAAGATAATTTTTATCACTGAGTGTTCATCAGCAATAAACGGTGTTACCTTGCATTCCACCACAGTAATGATCACACACACTCCAGGTATCTACATCACTTGCTAGATTCATACAAGCAGCTCTAAATTTTTAATTTAAAGTAAGACTTTTAAAGTAAGACTTAAAAGTAAGCTGGTTTTCATGGTTCAAAAGCATACCATTTAAATATGACCAGAGCTTGGACAAGCACAAACTTGTGAGTTTTTCCCCACATATTTGTCTGGAAATTTGAAAGCCACTGATGAACATATTTAAATAATCAATACTAGTTATAACTTCCTTTGCAGATAACATGAACACAAACATCCAGCTTGAAAAGCGAGATATGGGAAGAAGGAAAAACATTATAGGATGTTGCAAGATGCTGGGCCCCTAAAGCTTCCCTGTCAGACACCTCCCTTGTTGTTAGGCATTAGAATGGGCTGCCCAGGGAAGTGGTGGAGTCACCATCCCTGGAAGTCTTCAAAAGACGTTTAGATGTAGGGCTTAGGGATATGGTTTAGTGGAGGATTGGTTAGTGTTAGGTCAGAGGTTGGACTCGATGATCTTGAGGTCTCTTCCAACCTAGAAATTCTGTGATTTAAAGGCTGCTCATCACTTCTTGTCCAGCTGTCTGAACTTCCACATTCCCACACAGAAACATCTCAAAATGGCAACGTAGCAATAATAGCATAAATGAAAATGGCAAAAATGTAAACTGAAAGCAGTACATAGTAAGTTATTAGAGAGAAGAAACACTGAAATGATGGAATTTCCTTCATATTTACTTAAACAAAAACCTCCATTAAAGATTGCTTGAAGCTGACACAAATTCCACTCTCAGGCACAGAATTCAGGTTTGGCTTGCTACGCTGCACACAGGCTGTTGGCTTTGACTCATGCAATCGCTTATTCCTCTTTGAGGAAATAGGAACTAAAATTGCAAAGCAAGGTAATTTCCAACCGTGATGATTAAAGAAGTGTGTTCTAGGGTATAATAATGCAAATACAGACTTGAAGGATGCTAACAACACATGTTACAGCCTCAGGTAACTGAGGCTGTGCTCATTTCTCAGTGGAGAAATATACAATGGATATTGGGAAAGTTGTCATAAACAAAACAATTACCTACAGTACACTCCTCGTTTTCTTATGATAATAACACGTTGAGTCCCCAAAGTGCTGGACTAACAACTGAAGTCATTATGAAAATGAAGAAGAAACAAAAACAAAAAACTATTAACTATGCTTGTCAAGGGCATAATGTAGGAATAGTGAGCTGAAAATCTTGTATGGCATACCTTGTACTTACAGAATGAGGTACCAACACAAGATGAAGGCTACTGACTTGGAGACTTTCAAAGCGTTAGACTGGCAGCAGGCAGGCTGGCTGCACTACAGCTTTCTCAGGTGGATACTGACTCAGGGTACGTCATCTCCATTTACAAAATATTTTTTAAAATCACTAATATGAAAAAATAGTCAAGAAACATCCATATCTAGGGTGCATGGGTTTTAAAATAATGTTATACACACACACACACACCCCAACACTCTGCAGTTCTCTTCCTGGGGCTTGCATACTTCTCTCTTCCCCACTCTCATTATTTCTGTCTTTCCTTTCTGGCCCCATTTTCCAGACCTCAAGTCATTTGACTACTCAGCTTCTTTTTAGCTGAAATGAATTTTCTCAAAGGGTTTGCCCAAACTAGATGCAATACTTCAACTGAGGTCTTCTCTGAGATAAAAAGCTTATTTCCTATGTTTTACAGGCTGTACTTATTTTTAGCCCTCCTCATGTAACATTTGTCCTCTTATAATAGTAGGAATCGTGGAGAGTTGTCTTCTATTTAATTATTCCTTGCTCTATTTTTGCATATTTCATGATTTCCATAGAATTTCAAATTGCCTCTATTTATTTCCTAAGATTTTCTCAATTTCCTCCAAACAGGTTTTGACTCGGAAACTTGTATTCTATACATCTGTACTCCCTCCAAGTTCAGGTGGCATTTTTAGTGAAAGAATTTTGCAAGCACAATCGCTTTCTATCCTATCACCAAGGTCATTAACAAAAACACTGAAGTGAACCAGAACGAGAACAGACCCAGCAGACCGTGCTGGATCTGCATTCAATACAGCCATTTCATTCTGGCAGACGATCATTAATAACCACCCACTGGGCACAGTCACCCACATCTCGCACCTACCCTACCATACTTCCTTTCAGGACGTGTTTCTTCACTTCTTTATAAGATTATTGCATGGAACAGTGTCAGAGACCTCACAAACATTAAAATACTAATGTTTGCTCTTTTCTCGTCAATTCACGGATCTTATCATGTTACAGAAGAAAATTAAACTGGCACAACTATCTGCTCCTCCTATATTTGAGGTGGTTGTGACTCATGTTCTTGCTGTCTCTCAAAGCCTGATAATGTGTGCAAGAATTCTGCACAAGGATTTTTTCAAAACACCGAAGACAGAATAATCTGTGATCTCCTGTCTCCTCCTTCCCTGCCTGCCCTGTTCATTTTCAAATCTTCCAGCATCTCAGATAACAGCTAGTGGTACTAGGAGCTCTGGGCACTGAGGGGGGGAAGAGGGTTGGGATTTTTGGATGTTTTTGGTGGTGGGTGGTGTGTTTTGTTTGTTTGGTTTTTTAATACGTCAAAGGATGAATTTCATCAGGTACAACCTAGCAACCTACCGAAATACTAAGAAGTATGCAGAAGGCTAGCTTCAGACTTGCCATCCATCTTAAACGTCCTCTGTGCTTTTTATTTTCTCCGTGTGCTAACTGCTGTTCACTTCTGTTCCTCTTCTGCTAATGTTTTGAGAACACGTTCATGGTACATGCCTCACATTCATCTTACATGACTATGCTGCCTATCAAAAAAAATAATAATAAAAGTCACATCGGAGGCATGCATATTTAGGCAGCTAGGAACACCGAGCGGCAAGGATTGCTCACGAAGCACCAGTGCTGCAGAGCTGTCTGCAGGCAGCACAGGCCCCACACAAAGGTTTAGCAAGCAGCAGGTACTTCCAGCCCAGGTGGCAATTGCTAGTTCAAAGGCCATCCAGAGAAAGTCTGCATTAAGGCAGTGAAACTAACAGAACCAGAGCTCTGCAATCCAGAGCTGCAGCCACACCAGCCCAATTACAGGGCAGCCCAATTAGCAGACCATTTGCAGCATAGCTTGTGTCCATAGAACATCCCTGTACACCTAACTAGGCACCCACAGCCAGGCTGGATGTGCCAGTGTGGGCACTTTATTCACATACACACATACTAAAGCAAGGATTGCAAATACAAACCAGATTACAACCCGACACTGATGATACTTCAGATACTCTGGCTGTAGCAATGTATTTATTCTGACAGCCCAGTGCACAAAACCAGAGCGCCTTCAGTACATTCCTACGTTGTTACACCACTGCATTTAGAAATGTTACTTGCTGTCATTGCCCAAAATCTAACTACATAATAATAGAGTCTTATTATAGAACATGGGTATGTGGCAACTTAAGATTTAAATGTTTGATTTCATTATTTTAAAATAGCAACAAAGAGCAAGAAGAAGAAAAAGTTTAAAGACAGCAGCAGCTCTGGTGCAGCTCTGCTGATTTTTGCCAGATGACTAATACCTACGTTCTCTTAAGCGTACTGTAGGGTATTTATCATGCACCCAAATTGTTTATTTCCTTTTCACAAGAGTTGTACAATGATTACACAAAACAGAAAACTGTTTGTTATCTTCTGTGTACACTAAGCACACTCATAACCTTCTAGTTGTTCCCCTCACTGAAAAAAAAAATCTATCTAGCCATAAGTAACAAAATAAGTATGATAGCTTTATACAGTTGTAAATTAATAAAAATGGTTAGGATAACAAAAGCATCTCAACATTAAGTAGTTCCCCTAACGGGTGTCCAAAGTTCATCTGGCACACTGTATAGTTTTATGATAATAATTCATAAAAAGCCGAGAATCTAACAAGTTTAACATTAAAAGAAAAAGACTGAAAAAAACCTACCTGTGTAGGTTAAGATGGTAATTTAGTATTTAACTTTTGAGAATTATCTCATTTAATCTAGTTAATAGTACAAATACTGATGCTTTTAAAGAGGAAAAAGCCATTCCAGACGTACTGTTTTGCCCACCACATAAGAATGATGCTAAAACAGTGATTTATCATGACTTAACATGACACTGACCATCAGCTCAAGTGTGTGAACTGACTAATGCACTTCTAGTCCAATTATGCTGAGAAGCAAAATGTGTTAGTATAAACTACTAGTGAACTGAGCATAGATGCTCAAGGGAAGTTTTGGATAATATACTAACCAAAAACGATTTACATTGCAACTGTTCACTGATTTACAGCTAACCACATTTTGACAAATGAAGCAATGTTATAAGGACAAGTATTCAGGCTTTCACTGATAGGATTTTAGAGGTATTTGGTGTGTTGTTTTTTTCTTTTGCGCTAGAGGCACAATAGAAAAAAAAAAAAAGATGAATGTATTGGAAACCAGTAGGAATGTTACAAATGAAACTGTTCTTTTTATGGATCCTGCTAGCAACATTGAACACTAATCACTGTTAGATAGCACTGTACTGGCCAATTTGCACTAGGCTGGCATTCAGTACATTTTGAAAGTGACACTAAATAACAACCAGTTTAGATTTTCTTTTAAATGAAATAGATGAATTTCTATTACTTCCATAACATAATAATTTCAACCGGGAACTCAAGAACATAATGTGTTGAGGAAAATTAACGTGGTAAGAGGCATATCTGCAGATCTGAGTTCCACTGCTGCTTCATGTCACAGCTATTTCCATCCATTAAAAATAACAATAACAAAAAAGACATCGATGCAGGCTCCTAACATTATCTTTAAACTTGGAAAAACATAAGAGCTCTTTCCTATCTCGTTCACTATCTACTTCACGATTAGCTTCTCTGCTGTATTCATAACAGCACTGTAATTCAGTCCAAATACACATTTAGTTTAACAACTCTCTAACAGGAATGGAATGGGTACTACTATCTGTATTCAGCTGTATTCACAATGCTTGATTACACTTGGTTGTAGCTTAGTTTCATCCTGTCTATGCAGTCACAACCCATAACAAGAAGTAGTCACTGCTAATTAATCTATATCTTGAAAAGACTGAAATATGCAGGTCAGCTTCTGAATTAAATCTAATCTTGTCTTGTGTATAGATATGCTCTTAAGAGACGTTAGCAGAATTATCTGCTAACTCATAAGAACTCATTGTAATGCAGTTTCATTATGTTACTTCGCACATCCTCCAAGAACTTCATTCTTCCCCACAAGAAGAAGTTAACAGATTTTAGAACTATTTCTGTAAGAAGGCAGACAGCGCAAGATCTGGATGCTGTTCTCACTGAACCGGGGATGTAACAGCACTGGAACAGCCAGAACGCCTGAAATCTATTCCTGGTTCAGCACTAACATCCTCTGACAAGCCAAGCCTCTGTGTTCATCCGTTCTGCCTACCTGTAGCACCTTACCAAAGGAAAATTTGTTGTAATCACTGGACTGAAAGACTCAAAACAGAATTACGATACAAAACCAAAAGGTGAAAAATATGCCGAGAAATGAGCTCATCTCAATTACTTTGAAATTTCAAACAGTAAAAGGAACACTGCCTACTTACATAGCAAAGATGACAAATAAATCCTGAGACACCAGCTCGCCGGGGAAAGCCTTGTTTCTGAACGTCCATCCCAACAAACAATGTAGCAGTGCCATAGAAAGCAGCCGATTCTCATTCCATCGGATTTCAGCCTGCATAACAGCAGGGCACAATTTTACAGTGAAAGCTGGAATGGAAGCTCAGGTAATAAAGACACAGTGGAAACTAACGCTGTATCGGCCCAGTTCTCATTC
The DNA here is from genome assembly GCF_964211825.1 of Aythya ferina. Taxonomy (NCBI): domain Eukaryota; kingdom Metazoa; phylum Chordata; class Aves; order Anseriformes; family Anatidae; genus Aythya; species Aythya ferina. The sequence continues at coordinate 16,708,556 of NC_140302.1, read as the reverse complement.
CTCTAAAATTTTAAGTGCTGTCATCTTTTCCATAATATCAACCCACCCATACTTGTTCTTTGAACAGATAAGCTGAACCTAAAGGCATTACGAAGCAAAATGACAAAGTGCATACTCCTGTCTTATGCAAGAGCCTGCGCTTAGCAAGGAACCGAAGGTGCCAACCTGCTCTCATTTGTATTTACTTCCCCTTAGATGAGTCAACAGTTTGGCAACTTAAAAGCTGGATACTTTGAAACTGCAAAGTTTAAACTGATTGCATTTATGAAAATTAGATCGTGTCCATAGCTCTATTGAAAAATGTGCTTATATTTTACTGAGTAAACAACTTTTGCCAGTGTTATTACTTCTGCAGACACAGATGTTCGTTATCCCTGCTTAATTGGGCACAGCAAGAATTAATCTGGAGCCAGGGCAAAGACAGAAGAACTTAGACAACATACTGTCTCGCTAAAACCACCTTCCACCAGCAACCTAAAAAGCTGCGCCACCCCACAGAGCGCTGCGGGATCATTAGGCACAAATTTACTCCCAGTAAGGGCTGGCCTCCCCCACAGAGAACAAGGCTGCAGTCGAACACTTTTGATAAACATGCGAAAACGTGTCTGCATCAAAGACCATAGATCACACAGTCCTGTATACAGACCTTATGGAGACCTTCCTGGAGCACAGAAAATTAACAAGTATTTTGTGCATAAAGCCACTACACTTCTAAAGGTTGGCTCTCTCATAATTCTTGCCACCGCAGCCCAGAAATATTCAAACAGAGCCAAAAAATATATAGCAAAATAAATGAAAAGAATTAGATCTGTTTTCCTGATTCCCGTCCTATAAAATTACGAGTGGTTCTGCAATATTTCACAATAATCTGCAAAGTAAAGAAGTCATGAGGTAACAGGCTTAAAAACAAGTATAAAGAAACAACTTGACAATACATCACAAATTGTGGAATTCCCTACCACAGAAAGGTGATTAGGGAAAAACACCATTTGCATCAAAAATATTAGGCTTGTTAATGGAGCACATGCCCATCAGAAACAACTGCAAGTTACTGTCTAGATGCAGGTTTCAGTTCAGGATATCCCTAAACTACTGCCCATTGGAAAGATTAAAAATCAAACAACAACAAGACACAATGGAAGACACATTCCAGACTTGCCTTGGTCTTTATAATCTTTCTCTAGGCACTTCTTTAGGTCACAGTTGATACAGCTTGGCCAGTAGGAATGAGGCATCCCTAGACAAAAGCCCTTCTCGGAGAAGAAAAAAAAATAACTAGCAAACAAAAAGGCATAAAAGCTAAGACAAGGAATTAATTGTCAATTGATTTCTAGGGACGAAGAATAACAAGGAGTTGACTCAGGCAAAGAACGAATTTTTAAATGAGGCAACCAGACAGGGACCCCAAGCAAAGTTTCTGCCTTTATTAACCATTCTCCCTGTTGCCATCTAGCAGCTCACCAATACAGAAAGACAATAAAGGAAGGATGAAATGAAGTTCAAGCATATGGACCCTGGTAGCAACAAGCATAAACCTAAACTAACAGAATGATCAGCTACAACTCTGTCATAAAACCAAGGGCAAGGAGGAGGACAGAACCCCATAAAAGCAGAAAATGAAGTGATACTGGAAGGCAGCCAGTGGGAAAAAAAATGGGGTGGTACAAGTTCAAAGCTTCAGAAGTGTAAAATAAGTGAGCTGAAAGAGAATCCCAACCCCCCTTATCGACTACTACCAGAATAAGAATACCACACAAGTTGTCCTGTGTTTTTCCCTGCATTTTTCTTCACCTCACTTCAAAGAGTCTGGAGGAGCTGAGTAAGCAAGCTATGTCATCATGCTTCCTAAAAGAGGCAGAGCCTGTATAAAGTGCAAACACACAAGGTGCGGAAATTTATCTCCCAGTTACTTAAGTAACAGGCATTGTTGCTTTTTATTAGTACATCTTGCAATTTTATGCCATTTCAAAGATGCATGCTGATACTTTGCCCAGCAATTCTACCTGATTTGGTCTGCTACTAGGCAGAGTTATATTTCTGACCAAAACATAACAGCTATATATGCAGCTGAGTGACACAAAACCCACATCACTCTGAACACAAATCTTTCAATGCTGGCATCCTGGCTGCATCCAGAAGCCAGACAGTACCAGCAAATGCATTTTCCTGTTACTTCATTCCGTGGGCAATTCCCAAATAAGAAGCTTACACAGCACAAGAAAACAGGACTGACTGTGGCCATTAAAATACCCTTTTCTCCATTCTCGTGTTGTAGTCTGAGGCTGCAACAGCCGCTCATGTCACAGGAATTCTCTCCAGAGAAACTTCTGGCTGTACCAGAGACTACTCCAGCTGTGCAAGCAGAAGAACACATACCATGAAGACAAGTGCTGTTCTACATCATCCTACTTGAAAATCCAAACAATTTCTCCAGTACCAGTATACATGTATACTGATGAAATCCTAGAGAAACAGAGGAAAAATTTCCCTGATGACAAAAGAATTTCCAAAACTGTTTTGCCTTGAAACTACACAAAGATGCTGGTATTTCCTTCAGGAAGACATGTTTCTTTACTAAAATGTCACATCGGTTTTTGGCACTGGTATAGTTTTCTTATTCCAATTTCCAAAACCGTGACTTCAAAGAGTCTGCCAACAGGGCAAGGAGATAAACAAGTTGTGACATTAAGTCCAAGTAAGCTTGGAGAAAGGCACTGCATTTAACATTGATTTTTCCAAGAAAAATGCAGATAACAGGCAAACAGACACAAATGCTCAAATTCCCCCTCTCCCTTCAAATTCAGAAATCAACACATAAGTAAACGCTGTTGAGACAGAAGAATATTGTTTTCCCTCTCTAAAGTGATTTGGATAATTATAGCATGCAAATAGTGCTGAGCACTTCAAGAACTACTAAGTAATTAGATTTTGCAGGTATAATTTATTCTGAAAAGCAAAGACATGAGAAAAAAAATTGATGCATGCACCTATTTCACCATTAGCTTCTTCAGGAAAATCCTATTATTATAGAAATGTACAACTGCCCATGTTTCAAAAGCCAGAATTCAAGTGATGAAGCATTAGTTCTGTCTAGGCTTACATGCACAGTGCTCCATTAATATTATTATCTTTTTACTAGATCAATAATAAAATCATCTCTGAAAGCTGATTGGAAAAAACAACGAACAGTTTTCAGGAAGCATAAGGACAGAAAATCTTTCTGTAGGGCAGTGGGAAGTGCTACCTATCAGCTACTGCTGCAAACAGGCTCCTTGTTCAAGAAGGACCTCGTGGCACACGGCGCTCCTTCCGAGAAAGTACAACTGCTTGTCAGCTGAATGGTTACGGACAGATCTGTGCAGCGTAACAGCCTTCAAGTCCTGAGCTAGGGAACCTATGACAAAGTAAAATCCTATCTCTCATTAAATGGACTGAGGGTTTATCATCCTCCTGAAGAAGACCAGGAATTTTTCCAAATTCTCTTTACAGGTTGTTGTCACTTAGTTTGATGATACTCTCCTCTACATTCATTAGGTTGTTGGATTTTTATTTTATTTTATTTTTTTTTTAACTTTAAGAACAAAGGAAATATCCTTTGCATTTGGCAGAAATATTAAAACCACATGACTACACACCTAAGTAATAGGAAAAGGCAGAGTCAGGAAGTTTTAAACAATAATTTCTACACTAAAAGTCTATTTATTGCCTACCTGACCACAGTCGGCATTCCCAGCAGGAAGCCTTGCCAGCACCCACCGCAGAGCAATGCGTGTGGCAGTGCCCATGCAGAACAGAGCCATACAGCACCAAAAGCTCTGCAAAGACAGGCCCCAAACCTGGAGCTGCCCTTAAAAATGCCCAACTGAAAACCAACTACCTGATCTGCCTCCAGCACCAAAGGCTAACACTGAAATGTAAAATGGGTCCTTAAAACAGAACTGACCTCAGGTGAGTCTAGGACAAGTTTCATTAAGAAAAACATCACTACTGGAGAAGTAAGGTTTCTTCCTTCCCAACCCCTTCTGTAACTTCCAGCTGGAATTAACCTATTCATAAAGCTATAATAATTTATGTCTTCATAGTGTAATTATATTAGTTTCTAAATACAAATCTAAATTCTTTCATCTGAAAAGGAGTGCAAAGGAACTGCTAGTGCTATGCTTTCAGAACATTTCTGCAGTTAAGTCTCCCCACAAACTGGTTGCAATTAAACAAAAATTATCTTTAGCCTCTTTTTGCCTTTGTTTATAACATTAACACCAAAAAAACAGCCAGTGGAAGGAACAAGCTCAGCAACAGGCACATATTTATAGTACTTTGGTGACTCCCTGCTTAAAAGCTGTGCTAAACTCCTAAGATAGGTCTGAAGTTGTGTCTCAGTTTTATTAGGAGAAGCATTGTGCTGAGTCTCTTGCTCTAATTTTTGTGTGCACTGTATCAATGTTGTGGTATATCCTACCAACAGATGGAATTTATCCTGAATAGTATTTTGTTCCAAGTTTCAGAAACCTCCAGTTCTTGTACAGAAATGGTTTGCTCACTCAGGTTCCTCTGTAATTTATTAAGAACTAGAACATGAAACTTCATAGTTTGGTTAAATCCTGTGTGCAAGACAGCTTAATCTACATTAAATCCTCACAGAAATATTCTTCAAGGCAGGAGTTAATCTGTCCATGGCCTCAGCCACCACTCAGGACAGTTGGACAACACTTTCTCAGCACTTCTGTTCTTCCAGTGCCTCTAATTTTCCAGTCTCACATGATTCTGTTCTTCAGGAAAGAATTTAACAAGCACTCAAAATGACCAGCTCATGCTGTTCAGTAATAAGAAAGCCAAAGAAGAATGTGATGAACAAGTAAATCACAATCAAAGAATAATTAAGGCTACAAAGGACCTCAGAGGAAGTGTCTACTGTAAACTCATGCTCAGAGCATGAGATCAGATCAAGCTACCCAGTTGGTTCCTGAAATCCGCTAAGGATAGAGACTGTACCACCTCTCAGTAAAATGCAAGATTGTCTTAAAAGAGGAAAAAAAAAAAAAAAAAAACAAAACTTTCTTACAACCAGTTGGAACATATCATGCTTTAGTTTATGCTCATAAATTTGTAAAATATTTTGCATGCTTCCTGATCTAAGTTCCTACTGCCTAATTAGGAGTGGTTTTCTCAAACCAAATGAGGTTATCTCTGTGACTGGACAAATGAAGATGCTGCTATGTCCTAGTTCAGATAAAGACCTACTGGCACTCCCATATCAGCTCTAGGGGCAGGGATCACACAGTAGTGACAATCTGATATGCAGAAGACCAGGAATTGCCTTTGAAAACTCTGAGCTCAGCAAGAACTGCGTTGCCATTGTTATACTGAGGTAAGTGTTGGAATTTGAGTGGATTAAATATTTAAGGCCATTCACAGCCATTAGCAATTCCACACAACATGTATATAGTAATTAATTCACCTCTTAGCATGACAATATGGGCCCCAGCATTTAGCATTCATGTCATTATTCAAATTAATTCCAGACAAGCAGGAATAAGAAGAGGAAGGGAAGCCCACAAACAACCTACAGTATTGTTGTACTTCTGTAGTGATACCATCAAAATAAACCAGAAGGGTAGAGACATGAGGAAAAAGCACCACAACTAGCATACCATTTTCAAACCAGCCAGACACAGCTAAGTCTGAGGTAGAACAACGTAGACTGATATCTCATGTTTACTGCTGTGAAAATCCAAATTACAAAAGCATGCACGGCTGTTTAAAGATTTTATGTTTAACTAGAAATCTTATTTTAAGCTTTGGATTCCTGTTCAAACAATCTTACATACTTTTTGGTTTACTGTGCATACATGAGATACAGTATCTCAAAGGTTAAAGGATTGATATGTCATTATCAATGGATTAACTCCTGCACAAACATTACACAAACTCCTTTATCAGGAGAAAAAGGTGATATAAGTGTGTAACTGATGCTTGAAATTACCCGATGCTGAAAATTCTGCTGTATCTTTTACAGCAGAATGAAGCAATTCAGTTGGGAATGAAACTGCAGGAGTCATATTTTCCACCTTTTCTCCCCAAAAACAAAAACCTCACATATACCTTTCCTGAAAAAGATCTTGCCAGTACTGCTGCTTCTACCTAGAAGCATTCAGTCAGACAACGCAACTTCAACTTGAAAATGTCACTCTGTCCCCTTAGCACAGAAAAGCTCTCTGTTCTGGTAGAGCTGACAGGACTCCACCATCTTTTGTCTCTGAACATCATCAGTTCCTACCAGCAAGAGGAATGCATACAGTGAAATTGCCCAGGCATCTTTTCAGCCTGCTGCTGTGACAGCTGACAGACAGGCAGAGGAGAACTGACTACAAGCAAAAAGCAAGCCAAGAAAGGCAATGGAGAAGTAGCACAGCTTGATTTATGTGATAATGATATTGCCGAATACAACTGAAAATTAATACCAGTAAATGGACTGACAGCAGAACTAAATTACCAAGTTTAACTACCTTTCTATGTCTCCCAGAAAGGAAGTCCTTTTCTTTAAGAAAAGGCACTTAGACACCAAAATGTACTTCTTCTCAAAAGATGACTAGTTCCAGACCAAACCCACAGTCTGAAACCTACCGATCTGAAAGGAGTAGATGATATAAATACCCTTCTGCTAACAGGAAGGTCACATTCTCTACCTGCCCATTCTTTCCTAAACCAATGCATTTTTAAGAGCAGCATTTCAAACAATGCTTTAAAAAGCCTTTCCAGAAAAATTAGTGTCTAGTCTAGAGAATTTAAACAAATTAGGAGGACCTTAAAAACAGCAATTTAGTGAAAACTGTTGTTCATTCTGCAGCACTGTCAGGCTCACAATGCATCCTTCACTGTTTCCCTTTTTAAAAGGGTAATGAAATCTATATTTCAAATCTACATAGTATCCGGAATCAAAAGGAACTAAGTTCTTTATTGGCATCTCCTTTTTTTTTTTTAAAAAAAAAAAAAAGATCATTTTTTATTAAAAAAAATTTCAAAAATATTGACATGAATTCTCCAAATATCATCTATTATGCTATAAGGACTGCATAGATTTGCTACTAACAATAATAATATTCATAATAGAGAACACAGAGTACAGAGAGCATTATACTTTATTAATCGCAAGTTTTATGAAACTTTGCAGTGTTTATTTGCACATCTCAGGTAGAATATAATGAAAAAAACTTTAGAGAACAGGCAACATATACAATTAACATTTTTTATTCCTATTTTCTTTCCCTTCCATGACCTATTTTCTTGAATAACATGCAGATCTAGTGAGGACATTAACCTGTTTCTATGTCATAGCAAAGCTCGTGTACCAATGTGCATTAGCTGTTGTTTATTGATCCATTTATAAATTCATTCCACTAGGAACACCAGCAGGAGGATTAGAAAGTGTTTTGCTATGCTATGCGACACTTCATTGGTTAACTATTTCCCAGAATATATTTATTTTAACATTTTGTGGAAATACTTACAGGAGAATCCTCCTCTTCAAACAGTCTCCCACATCTGAATCACTCGTATATTTTTAGCCCATTCATTACTTTCAAAAGTCAAAATGTAATAAATCACATAGAAATGTAACATACAAGAATTACATTGTCTGCTACAAATACTAGTTTACATGTTACCAACTGTTAGAATTAACAAGCTAGCTGGTCTCTGCTCAAGAGTGTGAAATGCCAAATCAAGTTTCATGTGCACAGGAAAAAAAAAAGAAATAAAAGGCAGTTTCCTCTTCCCCAAAGACATCTCATCTGCAAATTGTTCCCCCCACACAGTATGCAACGCGTGCTTCTGTATAAATGTGAATGAGCCAAACTGTACCATAAAAGAGAATTCTAGACAAGACACTAATCCGTGATCATTTTTTATTTATTACAGATCATCCTACCTGCTTCTGCCGTTAGTATAATTAACCTTTGGAACAGCAATTACATACTGCTTATTTGCAATGTACATACTCATAAAAAAAAAAAAAAAGAAAAGTCTTTGTGCTAAGAGGTGTTTATACCATTTTGTGAGCTTAACTACTTTTTAAAAATAGATGCCTACAATAAACCCACATTCACTGTCCCGATTTAAGGAGGCGGGGAAAGCAGCTGAGCTTTATAGCTCCAAAAATTCAAACTGCTACAGATGACAGGGGAAAGTAATTCCAAAAGCAGGAAAGTAATTCCAGCCTTCAAATCTGAGGACTGCAAGCTTGACCAAATCCACACATCAGATGAATTCTGGCAGAACATAACAAGCCAGGACATACTGCAAAATAATTAAGGAAAAGATCACTGTGGTTCATGGCCTGGCACACTTTTACAGCCAACTACAATTCAGTGAAGTTTTATCCACAACATAAAATGGTATCATTTCAGGCTTGGAGAGACATTCAGAAGAAGGAACCATTCATAGTTTTAAGTCTGAAGTTTAAAAACCGTATTCCTCTGACTGAAAAAAATAAAAGCAAAATGTCAAATGTCCTCTTAATGACAGAAGCCTTGAAAAATGAGTGAAATGCAAAGGAGTGGCAAAAAGTGACAGAACAGATACTAATCACAGCCTGTGGACCAGAAATGCTGTGCAAGAGAGGAAGATGTTGCTCTAAATGGGGTGCTCTGACCAAAAAAAGAGGGAGAAAACAAATGGGACAAAGGAAATGTTAGACAGCATGATCATGTAAGCCTCATTTCAGTAATAAATGAGGAAGCAAATTACATTTTTCTCGCCTGCAGAAACATCTGACCGGTATCAGTTTTCTTCCAACACTTCTTTAATCCATTATCCAATTTCCAACATTTTGAAATAAGAAACAAGAAATCACAGAAGTAATTACATTCCTACAGACTACATGAAAATTGGTGGTCAGGTAAAGGAAAAACAACCAATTTGCAATTTTGGTGAGGGGGAAGTAGAAAAATTCACCCCTTACATATTTGATTTGTCAGCAGTTCAATCAGTACAGGATGTCCACAACACTGTTTCTTGTTATGGAAGACAGTGGGGTTAAAGACTGGAGGAAAAGAGATAAGGAGATAAAGAGACACAAATGAAATACAGAGGAATGTAAATTTCATTCTTTCTGCAGTTCACTGAAACTGACCCACAAACAGTAACTTGTTTTAATAGCCTTAAAAATGAGAATAACATGGGCAAGTATTAAATTTATTGACCTCCTCCCATTAAGTGGGTTGCCTAGAAACACCTTACTTAAGAATGAATGGGGAAATGGATTACGTTCTCCTATCCGCATATTTCAAACATTTTGTAGAATTTATTTAATGAGATCTATGGAATAGAAGTCATTTCCCCATTCTGCTTTTACAGCATTGAGCACACTGTAGATACTCAATGAAGAGTATAAAAAAGCTGATATGCAACAATAACAATAATACGCTCTGAAAAAAGCCTCCATAGATAAATACAAACCTGTATAGAGCATGCAGAAGTGCTGGTGTGATGACTCAGCTGCTAATGTATTTCATTTACGTTCATTTTCTTAGCAGCAGCCTGAGGTTATTAATAACTCCCAGGATGCCACTTAGCACTGTGGATTCATTTTCCTGTTAATGGTAGCAATGGGTTCCTTGTTAATGGTTTTAAGATAATGCTGGATTTTACCATATGGTTGGGTTTGTACGAGGGTTTCTCATGAAAAGCCAGAGAGTGTAAGAAATTGTTGCTATATTTAACTTCAGTGTCCTCACATGCACAGCAGGCAATTGGAATGGACAGTGTTCCAGCATTCACAAGTGCAAAGGATGCTCGATATTTACTGCACGTTGTGTTTAAGAGGACTACAGGGACTTTAAACAAGAGAACATATGGATAGATCAGAGGGCGGGTAATGGAATGATGAGCTTTTCACCTCTGGGTCACTGGTTCAAAACTAAACTGGTTGGTAATGAAGGAAGCTATTACTATCCGACAGCTCTGGCTTTTACAAATTGATTTGTCAGGCTTAGTGCAGCTCTCATCAAACTCAAAACTCACCATTATAATTTGCACTTTTGCAAACAGTTTCACCCCGGCAAAGTAACTGAAACTTGAACAGAGAGAGAAGTAACCTTTTTTCCTCTGGCCCCATCTCCAGAGCAGGGAGTGCCAGAGGAATGGTGAAAATTACACCGTAGCACATCATTCTATGGATAAAGACAACCTCTGCCTCTCAGACACCCAAATATAACTGCCTCTTTATGACAGTGTTAAGGGCTTTTAATACTGAAGAAGGCAAGGAAGAAGACATACCAACATGGATGCTTTGAAACTAAAATTTCAGTGTTGCATAAAGATTTCTTTGGATATCTCACTCCAAGATATATTTCCTACGTCTAAAGATTACGAAGAAAATGGTCAGAGTGCTCTCTGAAAGGAACATCCCAACTTTAACATCCACTTTGTTATAATGCATTTGTAGTCAAAACATATAAACAACATTTGTAGGAACAACATGGACTTCACTTTTTAAAGTATTTCTTCACAGCTTTGTTAGTAAATTTGCAGATTAGTCCAGAACAGTGCATAACTTTCCACATGCTTTCATAATTTGAAAAAAAAAAAAAAAAAGCTTTCAGCCTCAAAACCCTTCTTCCTTTGCATCTTAGTAGTTTGACAACAGTCGCAGAAAGTGCTCTGCAGGTTTACTGGATGGTAACTGCTACAGAAGTGAATAGACACAAAGTTTTAATGTAGCACCTTCATAATCGCCTTTACTTCAAATATTTAGGGTATCACACAACAAAGTCTACTGGAATTTTTACATTCTGTGAACACAAAACATTACCTGTACATTAAAGACCATAACAAAAAACACACAGCTCACAAATCTTGTAAAGTGCTGAAAAATCAACATATGAAATAGCCTCCTCTCTTCCTGGCAGCCTTCTTGTTTTCTACTAAGTTGTTTCTAACATACTGAAGTTTTTCCTTCCTTTTTCCAACAACTCCAGAAACAAAACGTTTCCACTAACTTTAAGAAAGCCATGAGAAGTTTACTTCCCAACTGAGTGACTGCACCTAAATTCAGCAAGTTGAATATCCCAAGGTGGAAGGGACCCACAGGGATCATGAAGATGGCACGTGGTCCACTGCTACAAAATTAAAGTCACATAACTAAGCGAGACCCTATTTCAGCTAAGCACTTCTCCCGTGTCCCACAGACAAGGCCTGGTGAGATCCCCCTAAGAATTTAACTTCATCAGGACACAGCACAAGAAATCCCATGCATCAACTGATATAACACAGAAGAGATGGAAACGGAATAAACTGCTTGCTCAACTTGCTTGTCAAGAGACCTACATGTTGTGTAATATCATTTAAAAACTGTCCAGGCTGCAGCCAAGAGATGTTGTTTCTCATAGAAGTCTCACGCACAGGGTACAAGCCTTGGAAAGGAGGCTCCCTACAGATAAAGACCAGATTTTAAAGACTAAGCCTATTATTTCACTTGCAGTTAAAAGGAACAATAGAGAGATTTTTGTACAAAACAAATCAAAATTCCTTCACAGTCAGTAGCAAGATTCTTGCTGCTCCTCTCTGCCATGAAGTACTGCGTATCTGTGCCAAGAAACGAACTTGAGTGATGAAAACACACAATAATGTTGGAAGGGTGACTGCAGCTGTTACTGATAAAAAGAAAGAAGTTAAAATGCCAAGTTTAGACAAAGGCAAGAAGTGGAATATCAGTGAACAAAAAAAAATGTTTGAATAAATGTGAGGGGAATATATGTTAGGAAACCGAAGAACGTTTAAGTAATTTACATTTCAGAATGTTACATGAAAAACTGAAACAACTAATAACTTCTGCAAGTGTTAATAAGCATGTCCATTACAGGACACACTTTTATTCTTTATGAACAGTAAGTCATGCACACAAAAAAAGAATAGCTGTGGCTTTTTATTACTCTTTCATCCTCCTGCCTCAGTTTGCATTTGTATCACCTGCTGCACTTTGCATAGTTGCACTGCACATTATTTGGGACAGCAGTTCTTCCTATCGATGCTTATCCAGCTCTCAGATACAATGGAACCTAAATTCTGATCGGTGGGGATACAACCTATCTTTAAGTAATACTGTTTATGAAGCGCCAAAAACTGAAAAATAAGAATACTTTCTCTTTTATGTACTCTTCATGAAAATTCGCGTAAGAAGGCTTAATGCCTAATAACAACATCAGGACTGGATAAAGAAGGATTTAAATTCCCGTTACCCTTGTTTAATGAACTAGTGAGTACAGTACCAAAATAGATTATTAACCCCGAACAGAGAGAAGAACCAATATAATTTTACCTGCACTGACTGAAAGAGATGAACTGAAATGCTTTCACAGTCATCAGCAGTAAAATTTCTAAATTCTCTAAGATACCTGTACTGGACAAATGAAGCACACTCTTCTCCCATACCCCACCCCAAGAACCCCGTGGCTTCCTGACTGGCACCACAGAGCAGAGGCAGAAAACCCCTCCTGTTTCATTCTGCATGAACGACATGCAGCATGCTTGATTAGACATACTCTTGATTAAGTGAAGGAACAGAATTTAAGGAGTAGCCTGTCTACTAAAAGTATTATTATTTCTACCACTTTCTAAATAAGAATAGATTTTAAAGACTCATTCGTTTTATTTTATTTTTTAAGTCCATAATACCTTTTTGGTCATTATTTTTAAGAGCTGTCACATTCCAGTTAAATATTAACTCAACAGACTTGTTCTCTGCACAGCAACGTTTTCCTTCCCAGAAATAAGCACGCTGCTCTACCTTGCTGTTGCTTCCCGAAACTGCTGTTGAACTTCAGGTAAATTGCAGCACAAACCCTCTCAGCCTGGGATTTACGCCCCAAAGCCTGAAGAGCAGCGCGAACCCAGAGGGGTTTGTTTTCCTTACAAACTTCATTATTTCAAACTGCATGGTTATTTTGCCCCGAATTTGGCACGCATGCTGTCTCCACGGACCGTAACAGGGAGAATTTGTTCCAAACCCCCCAAATCTCCCCGGGTCCCTGTCCCATGTGGCAGCAGCCCCGCTGCCCAACAGGTGTGTGCGCACCGGCAGGGCGGTAATCCCCGCTAATCCCCACCGATCCCCACCCGTAATCCTCCCGCCGAACCGAGGCTCTCAAACGAAATGAGATGCTGGAAAAGCGAAAAACTGCTGGTTTTAAAGGAAAAAATATCATACATACTTCGCCTTCCTCGGGCTGCGCTGCAGCGAGCAGGGCAGCGGAGCTGAGCGGCGCCTTCCAGCCGAGAGCCTCCCGATCTCCCCGGGAGCCGCCACCCCCGGGGCTCCGCGGTACCCCCAAGGGGACGGGATAGGGGGAGGAGGAAGAGGAGGCGTTGAACTCCGCGTGTCTCCGAGCGGGGAACTCCTCGGGGAGCCGCTGAGGGGCGGCGAGCGGGACCCGGCGGCGGTCGGTCCCCACCTGGCGGCGGCCGCTCCCTACCTGGCGGCGCCGCGTCCCCGCCGCCGGCCGCCCTCCTCCCGCTGCTATAGCTACGGGCAGCCGCCGCGCTCGCGCTCTCGCGAGAGCCGCCATTTGCCTGCCACAGCCCCGGGCCGCGCCGCCGGCGGCCGCCTGCTCTCGCGAGAGCGCCGGGGGGCGGCGGGCGGCGGGCGCCTGCCCTCAGGACGGGGCGGCGGCCGCGGGTCCCCTCAGCGGGTGCCCTCCTGTCACGTCCCCTCCTGTCACGGCCGGGGCAGCCTGACCCTCACAGCTGGGCCTGCAGCAGAGCTCGCTGCATAGAGCTGCCCGGGCACAAACGCCTTTTTCTTGCCGGGGGGAAAATAAGCGTGCTCGCAGGTTGTGTGTAATCCCCAAGGGCTGCGGAGCGCCGTGTGTGAGCGCTGTGGGACGCAGCTCTGGCCGAAGGGAGCAGGCCGCAACGTTCAGTTACACCAAAAGTTTGGGTGTAGTCAGCACTAGAGCTGGATTTATTCACAGCTTAGAGCCCTAGCAGCAGCAGCATCCATTCAAGTGATGCAAGCGTAAATTAGACTTTCACAAGGTCTGGGAGAATTTAAATAAGTTCTTGTGTACGTTTGTGGTTTGATTTTCTAAGTACTAGACAATGTGTAAGATTAATATTAAGCTCACATTCCCCAAATTGCATTGGCTGTGGTATGTGATTTACCTGTTACTGCCACAGCATACCAGTAAAACGCTACCTCAGGCAGCAGTAGTTCTGGGGATACCCAAAAATACATTTCAAGCTCACTGGAGGAAGTTCATTTCCTATCAATTCAGGACTGTTTGTGTGAAGAGAGACTGAAAATGAGTGGACTGTCCCTGAACAGTCCATGTTTCCACAAATAGTTGTATCTCCATGCTAGTATTACACCCACCTGGATAAACTGTAATTAATTACTCAAAAAGAAGCATAAAGACATGAGGGCTAATGCACTTTCGTTTGTGCTCTTGTATTTTAGTGCTCCCAAGGTCTCAGAGATGCTCTAACAGTCCTCAGAGCCATGCCACCAATTCTGTAAGTTCTAGAAGTTCTTTATAATGAGTTGCTGAGCCCCACTTTATGTATAAGAAATGAGTTAATGCATAATGGTATATATTTAAAAGATGTGTTTCTGTACGCCAGAATTTCCTACTTCAGGTAATTCATATATACCTTCAATAGTGTACCAGGTGCATAAGGTATGCCTGGAGGACTGGAACAACTTTTTGTTCTGCACTTAGAGTGTACTAGAACGGTATGCATGGGTGTCTGGTATTGGTAACATGACATCTCTAGCACTACTGAAATAATACAAAAAAATATTTATGCATTTGGAAAGATACTTGTTTATTTGTTGTGACTTTATACCCATTTCAGTCTTTTGCTTTGGGAATCAAGCCAAGCATATTGGTAGAGAGAGCAACTAAGGAAGGCCCCAACCCTCTCTTGGGGACCAAAGATAATTAAGAGAAACATTTAGAGAGAGCAGATATAATGAAGCCCTGAATCCATGCTAGCTTCCAGCCCATTAAAATATGGCTGTTTTTATAATAGAATATGGAAGTAATTATTCATCTGAGCCAGGCACCGTGGAGTTAGACTAAAGCGCTCTTCAGTGTAATTGAATTTGTACAGCATCTATGAGCAGGGGAGGTCCTGTGCAATATGGCCCACAGATTGTCCTTAGGCTGGCCAACAGGCAGTTTCTCATTTTTCTGTTCATTCTCCTTCCAGGGGCCACTTTGTTTTCCCTGTGGTGAGTGATGTATAATGAGATTGCTGCTCAAGGCAGGAACTTTCCCCAGTGAGAAGGGAAAGTCTGGAGAGTCCTTATTTACCCTTTTGTGTAGAGGGATGTTATGCAAAAAATGCTTTGCGGTACAAACAAAGCATTGCTTAGTGGGTAGCCTTTTTCATTCCTCAGTGCCTTCCATGTATTGTTTCTTCTCCCCAGCTCCAAATGTAGGGACCTGGAGTGAAACAGCAGTGCTGCCCTTGGCTCATGTCTGCGCCAGGGAAGGGTTTAGACATTTATCAGCCTTTCATAATGTCATGCCTTCCCTGTTCAGATTTCCAAAAAATAAGCATTCCCAGTAAGTCCTGATAGAAAAGCAAAGAAGAAAAACTCTTTTGGCTTGATGCTAAAATAATAACTTATAACCATAAATTAATCTCTCCTTATTTTACACATTTATTTGTTCACTGTGGACTTTTGAAAATGTTCATTATAACTTTGGCTGGAGCTATACCTCTAACCTTTTCTTGTTTTTAGAGGAGAGTGGTCATTGTCTGCAAATTTATCTGTGCCAATTCTCTCTGAAATTAGACCAGATGGAATTTGCTTTAAATTAAGAACAGATTTTTAAAACTAAAACTTTGCACATTTTTTTATAGTTAATCAGAACAAAAAAGAAAAACAGCCTGCATGTTTTCTTAAAAAAATAGAAAATACACATTTTAAGGTTTGATATGTAACAAGTAATGTTTCTAAAACACTTAATTGAAAATTAAAGGGAGAGTTTACATCTGAGATTTTTTTAAATCTGACTGGAGTTTAGGTTGCCCTTAGAAGCATTCCTTCTGGAGATTTATGTGGTTCTCTCCCCTTTGCTGCATATGTTAATTAGCACAATATATATCTGAGCAAGTACTTGGACTCATTAGAGCATCATTTATGGTCTACTGTAACCAGGAGATGATCATCAGAGAGAAGATGACAATCCCTCTGTTAAATACATAGAGAATAAGAGCTGCAGCGCAAAGGCGCTACTGATTTATTATGCTAGCTTAAGATACTTCTACTAGTGGGTATATGATGCCATGAATATAATTAAGTGTCTTGAATCCCATATACTCAGCAGTTCAAAAAAGTTGTAAGGTTCCACAAAATGTGTGCAATCTTGCTTCTGCATGTGTCTGCAAATTCTGCTTATCTGTGGTCCTAGTCAGGCACACCTCCAAGACAGACTGCACAACTTGTCTAAGCTAGTTTGTAAGTTGCAATTTGAGGACTTTGGCATGGAGGAGATTGCATATAAATGTATTAATGTGCTCTGAGCCAGCAGTTTGGCTTGCAAACTTTTCTAATACGCATCCAAGAGGAGTTAGCGTACAAGCTGCTGATGGGCAGCTGTGGACCCCGTAAGTTGCCAGAGAAGTGCTCACAGCAGCTTGCTGTGCCAAGGGACAGTCCTTTGGAAGTGGGATGTTTGCCAGATGATCACACCTGTGGCAGTCAGTCTTGTGTGGAAGAGAGCATATACTTCTGGCAGGACAAGCTATGTAGGAGGAAAAAAGCCTTAGTGCAATGAATGTGCAAGCCTTGCACCACAAATCAGTGCTCCCTGTGCAGGGACAGCCACGTGTAAACCTCTTTGCTCCATAGCAGAACAATTGTTTTCAGGCTCGCTGTTTGATGCCCGCACAGTGTAGAAGAGGTGTGAATGTGTAAAATGTATACATACATTTTGTATGTGTGTAAAATGAATATGTACCATTTTGTATGCACATAAATGGAAAATGAATGCATGCTATGTATTCACGGGATGATTTTAAAAAGCCAAACAAGACAAAGCCATGTTCTACTAACAGCCTGAAACTGTTTGAGATTTTATCTGAGAGTCCCTAAGCCTAATGACAAAGCCATCTCCTCTAAATGCTCTGTCAATAACAGCATCAAATGTAATTCCCAGATGTTAGTTGTATAAATTATTTCATCATCACCACTAATGGCAAGCAGCTCACATGCGGCAGTCTATTATGAGATGCAAAACCTTTGATTAGGGAATACATTGCAGTCAAATGGAAGATCTGCTCAACACAGAAAAGCTGTGCCACTACCTGCCTTACAATTTATGCCATCAGATATAACTTCAGATAGATTTTAAAACACATCAGTGCATATTTGTGGATAGTAACATTGAAATCCGTTGAGCACCTTTCTTCTACATTAAAGGTATGCACTACTTTTTTTATGTGTTTTCAGTATGACTTGAGTTCTTCATCATACAAGTTGTGTTACATGAGAGACACATTTCAGAGTCTGGAAACTGCAAGATAGTATTCCTAAAAATGACACTGTAAATAACTACAAATGTAAGAACTTTTTGTTCTAAATGGAAGAATGTCACAAAATTCTATCCAATCTTTTTTTCATGGGTCAGCCCCTTTCTATTAAACACATTCTTGGCTGCCGTTCCATGGAATATGAGGTTAAGATAAAATCAGTTCAGTACATAGTCTAAGAGGGGACCGTATCCTGCCCGTACAAGAGGATGGGCTCAATAATTTGTTAGGTCTTTTTTGTCTGTGACTACTATGATCCTGCTTAAAATCAGGTGACTGAGTTTCCATTCTGCAGCTTCCAGTATGTTGCGGAAATCCACTGTAATTAAATCTTATAAAATCCTCTTATTCCCCATATAAATAATTCTCTGACATAGGAGATTCCCCTGAGTCTACATCATAGCCCAAGGAAAACAAAGAGCAGAAGCAGTTACTTACATTCTCTTAAATATTTGATCATTTTGGACAAATTTCGGCACTGATTACATTAGCTGCAAGCCTCACTGAAATTAACAGAGATATACCAATGATTTTTGTGACAGAATTTGGATTATTGATTTTTGTCACTTTTAGCATTAGTTTGAACAATGACTAAACTTGCGAATATTTTGAACTGTATAAACAGCAAGACGGTAGTTGTCTGAATTGTTCTATGAAGTGAAGTGTAAGATTTCCCATTTTGTACTAGAAGCAAAAGCACATAAATCCTGCTTGACAGGATTTAAGATTGAAAGTGTGCTGGCAAAGAAGAGCTATATGCCTCATTAAGCTGATTTACCAAAACTGAAGGATCCTCTTAGCTTACAAGTAGGAACTACAGCAATATTAGTAATAATTTGTAATCATAAATACTTATTCCGAGCACATTGCCACTTCCAGTCCCCATTTAGGGTTTGAGATAAAGAGACACACAGACAAAAATTCTTGTCCAACAGTACCTTATGAACCAGAGAGTGCTTTGGGAATACACCCAGTCCTTTGACCTACTTGCTGAATGATGCCGTCTCTTGTATGCAAAAACTTTGAAACTACACCACCAGAGAGCACTGTCCTATTTCTGCATTCACCTTTTCCTGCATGTTTGAGGATCTATTTTATTTAGTCTTTCTTATTTATTTACTTATTTTTAATTTAGTCTTTTATTTTCAGTCTTTTTTTTGGGAACTTAAACACTTTTTAAATTTAATCACAAAACTGAGTTATGGATACATCTTAATCATTAAATAGGGCATATAATAAATGTTCTCTAACCATTTCAGCAGAATGGTTGGGGAAGTACTCAATCATGACTTCTGCAGCTCAATGCCATTAGCATGATTTTTAAAAAATCTCAGGGTAGCCCTGGCAGACTGGCCCTTTTAGAGGGGTGTAAGAAACCCAACCTCATACCTATACAAACAATAAATATCAAATATCCAATTGTAGGGATTTCTAAGCAAGGGGGTGAAACTCCTAAATTAAAAGTGCTTCAATGGAAACTGTCCCCGCAAATAAGCTGTTTAGTCCTGTTCAGCTGTTTAGTCAAAGAAGACATCCAGAGAGGAAATTCCAACCAGTCTCTGTGCAGGTTGAGCCAGGGTACAGTGGTAAAATGGTGGTCTGTATGTTATGTGTCACCATGCAAGAATCCATGAAACAAAGCATTTTTTGAAGAAAAACAATGTTCTTCATTTGTTTTCCACAGTGCCTGGCTTTCTGCCCGTATGTGTGGCATCGATACAACTGTTACAAGAAATGGAATAGATTTTGAAGCTGCATATTTGAGTAAGTATTGGTTGTAGTGGGTGTCAAAGTATTTCTGTTGTAGTTAAGACTTCTTACTGCTTGCTCTAGAACTTTAGGCATCTCACTTGGGTGTGCCTCTGTTTCCTCCCAGCCCATTGCCTTCTTGTTCTGTCTATATGAAAAACAACTGCTTGAGCTATCACCCGAGTTATACTCTGGAGAACTGGGAAATTTCAGGTGACACTGAAATACTTTAATCTGTCTGTTACATTTACAGATCAACTTGCTACTTTATCTCTGATGATATTATGATTACCTGTATCATTTCCTTACAAAGTAATCATTCTTCATCAGTTTTAAGGTTTTTATCCAAGCCACCTTGATATATACCTGCCTATCTTATGACCGTTAGTCCCATATCTTTCTTCCCATGACAGCAGACTTGTGAGACTGAATCTTTTATTATTGCTAATCCCCAAATAGATTCAGCAGTATTTTCAAGAGAATTTTTTTTTCATCTTCATGTTTTATTACTTGTTAATATATGACAAAACAAATTTATTATGAAGCAGACAGGCAGCATTTAGCATTGCTAAACAGAAAAAACTGTTCTAATTTTGCCCTTTTATGCCCTGGTGAATAAAAAGCTCCTTTCCCTCAAACTATTTCTGATACAGATTAACATCACAGCAAAGATTAAGTTTAGAAGCTACCAGGAGCTTGTCAGGGTTAAGGGCAAAAGAAACGAAGGACTCACAGGACTAGAATTGCACTTTTCACCTCCTTACTATCAACTTGCAAATAGAAAGGGTTGAAAAGAAGAAAAAAAAAAAAAAAAAAAAACAGAAAGACTTTGAGGGCAGGGATTTACAGCTCTTCTGTTTCACCACTTCTTGGCACATTGACCTCAGTATGATACTCAGAGGACTCTCCTGAAGGCATCCAAGGTATTGGGGTTCTGTTGAAGGAGGGTCTGTTTCTGAAATTTTGATTATATAACATGATAGATTCTGGAAGCAAAGGGCAAATATCAAACTGAGGCACCTTGAAAGTCATCCGTTTGGCTGCTTTCTCATAACCCCCATAAGGCATGGCAGTCCTGGCATAGGAGAACAAATGGAGTTAGCGCACAGAACATAGGTAAACAATGGGACTTAGAAAATAAATTTATTGAGAATGTAAATTTTACAACTGTTGCAGTTAACTGGCCAACAAATCCTACCCAAATACATACATAACCATTGCCTATGTGCTAAAAAAAATGATTTAAAAAACAAAACAAAACAAAAAAACACAACCACAAACAAATCCCCTCTGCTCCTGTGTACTTCTTTAATCCCTGCTGCATCAACCTCTGTAAAACCATACACCTTTCACACCTGTTGGTATCCCATACATGTTGGAGGCAAAGGCTGTGTTATTGCACTCGAGTGGGATTTGGTTTGTCCTGGGTAATGATGTCCTGAGGCTATGTAAGTAGGTGGCAAAATAGAGAGGCTAACAGAAAGTTGATGCTGCACTAGAAAATCTGTCAAACTTTTCATTCTTATCAGAAGCAGCAGGAAGATCCTAATTCTTATCTCAAGTACTGGAGGCACTGATGGCTTCTGATGTTAAGTATTTTTCCTGAACTCTTGAAATTTAAATGGCTGCAGTAATAAGTATTGGCATGCCGAATTTCCCTGGTCAAATGTGGGGAGAAAGAAAGGGAAATAGGATTAAAGTTGTGTTATCCTGCTACATAGGTTTCCTATCCATAAGCTGAATTCAAATCTGTAGCTCTTAACATGTCTTCTCTTTGTAGACCTCCAAGCTTTTCATCCACGGGAGATTGCAGTAAGCAAAATGACATGAGACTAATAATTATTTACATTGCACAAGACAGGAGAGCTATGTCCAGGGATACTGTAGTTTTTCTTCATGCAAAGTAAATGGAATTCAATATCCCTGAACACTTACCTGTTAAAAGATTTGTAATGGGGGAAATCAGCTTTGGGACTGTAGGACAGTAAGTCAATGGTCAACTGACTTTTATCCTCAGGGCTAATACCCATCGCTCGTTCCCAGGGGGAGATGTAAGTTTTAAATATAGTGACTTTTTTGCCTCCTGACTTTCCATCTGTAAACAGAGGAAAGTAAAACACTCAAGTTAGATGACAGGTACTCCACATACAACACCTTTCTATACTCTACTATTGAAACTGGGACACCAGCTTCGTCTTTTTGGATCCTTTGTAACTCTTAGATCAAGTCACAGAATGTATGGTTAGATTTCTCTTAAAGGAGACTGTTGTGGGCCACTTCCATCATTATCCACAAAAGTAGAAGGACCACAATCTAAGAGCCACTCATCCAGGAACTTGCATTAAAGCATATACTTGAAAGCTAGTTTTTCATTGTTCCCTCTGGTTGCTCAGGTAGAAACCTCTTCCCCTAAGAACAAATGTCTTAGGTATATCATCTCTTCCGCTACCTTAGGGGAAATTTTTACGCAAGGCAAAATGCTAACCTCATTTCACAGATTTATATTTCATGGGGATATCCAGAAATATCAAAGCATATTTTGATATAAAATGCACACTCTTCCAGAATGTAAATGAAAACCTTGGATTTTACGAGTCACTCAAAGTCATTTACAGAAGCTGTTCGCAGTTCCCAAGCAAATTTCCTTTTTGTTGTTAAAATGCCACAGGAACTGTTAAAATAACAATTTCACCAGCTGATTTTCATACAAGAGATTTGATTCTAGAGGCTTCTGGCCAAACTAAATGGAAGGTAAAATTATGCAAGGACTAAAATCAGTGAAAGATACCCTGCCTCGTAGAGATATTGCTTCAGTTCACTAGTGCTGATTAGCAGATAACATTTAGAAATATTGCTGCTTCTTTCTTACTATTATCCATAAAGTGCTGTTCATTCAAATGAAAACTTTGATTTGAAATTAGAGTTGATATATGCACGACTGATGTGTCAGGTCAGACTGCTGAGCTAAAGAGCTACTGCTACTGTCTCCAGTACTGGTCAGTATGAAACCCTTCAAAGGGAAGGTAGAGCTCCCTACTGGTGTACTGCTGTCTCAACCTCAAATCAGGAGTTTTCCATCATTTCTTTTGTTTAGCCAAGGCGGTATTTCTGCTTCTTGCTTATGAATGAGCAACACAGAAACATGCAATCAAAATTGTCAAGCTAAAGGCAATTCAACTTTTTAGACTTTGCAATGCAATTTTATTCGGAAGAATTGAGGTGTTACTCAAATTCATTCACTGGTCCCTAAAATTAACGCTGCCACAAGCCCTGATAGCTTTATCTATTTCTTGATCTTTCAGAGAGATACTTGCCTTTCTCAGTACCATCACCTCCTTCTCCACCACTTCCAGCTGATTCTCCTGCATGCTCCCCTTCGCCGTCCCCAGGACCTCCTTTGCTTCCAGGCCTTCCAGGAACGGCGGAATACTGCTGCTTACCAGAGCCGTGCTGCCCTGCCGTCACTCCTCCTACCATCCGCCCGTGGGCATAGCCATCAGCATCTTCCCCGTAATGCCCGCCCGGTGGGATAAACTTCTGAAAGTGATCCTAGGGCAGGAAGAAAGAGAGTAGAGGTCCCTGTTACGGGGCACAGTCTGTTCACACTTACGGGCTTGGTACTCCTGAGTCCCTGCAGTCTGACCAGCCTTGTCCTGATTACAAAACCTGTGGCAGAACTTTGTGTCAGTTATTCTCTTTATTCAATATAGGAGCACTTTCACAACATCAGCAAGGGCAACTGAAGGACACTTTTTCATGGGCACCTCATAGTCATTTTATATGAACAGGGTGAGAAGAGGGGGTTCTGTGTACTGTCCCCAGTGGTGATCAGTATGAAATACAAGAGAAGGAAATGAAGCTTTTGCTAGATCAGCTGAAAGTCTAAGCAGAGATATATTGGTCAAGCTGTGAGAAAGCAAGCTGAACAAGAAATAGAAAATGTTTCATGTGGGAGCTAAGTGTTAGAGGGCACCAGAACAACAGGATACCGGTGAAAACATAAAGCCTGCCAGGTAACTGCCAATATGTCTGCCTTCCATACATATGAAGGTCTGCATAGAGAGAGGTATTTACACACTGAGATTTACACTAAAGAGATAGCAGCCTAGTTTATGTCTTTTCTGTGGGACTAGGGCATTGGCTATAGGTACACAAATGTAACAGAAATAAAGCTGAAACTGACTGAATCTGTCTTTCCTCATGCAGCAATTCTGCTTCTCTAAATTCCTCTCAGGCAGTCTATGGGAGGTGCCAATCTCAGGGCTCCCAAAGGGTTAAGGCTTTCTCCAGGCTCTTACACCTAGTACAGTTTAGCAAAAAGAAGCTTTCCAGGCTGTAAACAGGCTTCCAAGGCCAGCTGTTCAGTCAGCTAAAAATAGATGAGAAGTGAAAACCCCACAAGGCTCTAGGCAGAATTATCTAACCCTCTGCTCCCTGTGTCTCCAGCAACAGTGTCCAGGGTTTCACAGCAGGTCACCAGGCTGCAACCCAGGCAGAGAGCCAGCTGCAGGCTGAAGTGGCAGAGCTGGTGCCTCCAGGGCCTTTAGGGACTGTCTGTCCTTCTCTTAGCTGCAGGGAATTCCCTTTTTAGGAACAGTGGAGATAATGTTCCCCTGAATGTCAGGAAGCACTGAGAAGGGAGAGGATTGTGAGCATGAAGCTTAAGCTATACACAGGATCTAGCAGGGCAATCTGTTCAATTATGTGTGGGAGCCATGTAACTGTAAAAAGGCAACCTGAAACAAGGATTTTGTTGTTGTTGGCGTGTAGGGGTCAGAATGAGGTTATTCTCAAAGCTTAATATATGTGGAAGATTAATGCTTCTACTGATTTGCTCAGTAATTTAAAAGCAGCGTTTGCATCTATTTTCCTTTCACCCATGCTATGTGCCATTCCTCAGAATTAAATACTTATTTCTTTTTTGTTCTGCTAACTTACATTCAATTTCACAAAATAAATAAATAAATCACAAAGCATAAGCGTAACATGAGCTACAGTAAAATGGGCTGCTTTGATCTTGTGTGCAACGGCAGTATTTGATGTGGCCAGGAAGGGGCATCATTGTCATCTTGTGTTATTTTAAATTGCAATATTATCACTAAGCAGGAGTGAAGTTTTTCTGAAACACAAAGCGTGCCTCAGGAAAGCCACACTTAAATACTATTTAGCTGCAAATGAAATTAGTTGCTGGGTCTTCAACCTAGTTCATGATTCTTCATGGACCCACTTGGTCTATGTTCAGGAGACGTCTCCATTCAGATAGGAAAGACCCATGGAACATGGGTTTTCCATGCAACACCCCAAGTCTACTCACCTGCTAGAATAAAAGTCTCGCTTTCTTTACTTTTGGCTATCACAGTGGATTTTCTTAACTCAAACTTACATAGAGATCCTCTTTTTATATAACAGGAGGCAACAACAAATTCATCTTTTTGAAATCTTGAACCTTGCTGGCTTCAAACAAGCTCACTCCAAGACAGTTTTTCTCAGGAACGTCGCCTCAAACAGGAGTCTTAACACAGTCAAAGCTGGGTAAGTGCAGCTTTGTCTTTGGTATTTGCAGCATGCCTCTCGGCAGGATGTTTGGAGTGAAGAGAGATTTTACCTGGGTGGAACACGTGGCTCATGCCATTGGTAACAAGTTGTGGAGGTTTACATATGTGCATATTCACATCACAAAAGCCACTTCTCAGTTGGGGTTGACTGAGCCTGTTGGTGGAAGTCCCAGAAGAAAAGCCCAGGAGTGTCAACTGAGAAGGCTGATAACCCTCTCCACTTGGCCCAGGGGACAGATCGCTGTCCCTCTGTGGTAAGGTCTGCCTTGTCTCCGTGTTTCTGGAGGAAGTGGACCGTATCAGTCCCTGGACATCTCTAAATCCACTCAAAGAGAAGAACAGCTGTGGCAAGTTCATATAATGCATAGTCCCCTGGCTTGCCTAAAAATTTTGGGCTCTTGTCTTTTAAGTTGGTATCACTAGCAAGAGCCTGATCCTGCAGGCTGAGTGCCTGGATCAGATGAATTCTGAATTCTCAAGGGCTGCTCCATGTGTCTCATGAAAAATAGATAATGAAAGATGATCCAGCTAATAGAGCTGAGATCTCTAAGTATCTCAAGGCCCTGACGTCACTGCAGGCAGTCCCCAGGAGGAGACACCGTGTGCTCCCCGTCAGCTCTTCACTGTGCCCTAAAGAAAATGATTGAGGCCAGCAAATGTGTTTCTATTTCCGCCTCACCGATAAAGAGCTTCCCAAAGGCTTGATGCCTATGTGGTTACTAACACTTCTGAAGTTACCATGACCGCGTCCTCTCAGTAGCAGCCACTCAGATGTTCCTTAGTGGTGGGATGGGTGGTTTAAAATTCAGACACTTGAATATGAGAGTAGGGTTGACTGCATAAGAGTGCCTGCTGTTTTTATCAAAAATAAGGTAATGAAGTGCCCATTGGTCCTTAATTTGGCATTGCACAACCTTAAACCTGTGATTCACTTTTTAAAAAAGGGTGAACATAAAAAGTAATCTCAGCTGTTAAAGTATCTTAAGCTATTTTTTAATCACGTTCCCCCAAGAGGCATAGTTTAGTTGGTTGAGCTCCTGCTTTCTATTGCCAGCTCTACTTCTGACTCGCTGTTTAATCTTAGAGAAAGAATTTTTCATCTCTATGCCTGAATTCACCGGTCTAAATAATGATAATTTTTACCTAATGCTACAGAAAAAAATATTTTTATATTTTGTATCATCCTTGTCACATTTTCTTTGTTGACTAAAGTAATTGTGTTTCTAAATTTCTGCATTTCACTCCAAAGTTCTCTCACAGTGCTCCAACAAATGGGTGGAGAAACAATGGTTCCTCCTCTCTGTCATTCTGCTTTTTCCACACCAGTCACTTCTTGAGCAAGAAGCCATCAGACTTATGATCATTCTTACATAGTTTGGGGTGTAGTTGGGACCTCTAGGTCTTCTGCATCAATTCAACTCCAGCACAGCAAGGCTCATTTTATTAGATAGAAAAGCTACATCTCGACTGGCTCACTCCACTTAAGTCACAACCTGGGAGGTTTCTTGTATCTCAGCTTGTACTTATCCCATAAGGTTTGTTCAAGAGATTTAATATTCCCTGCGGAACAGACTTCTAGAAACAGTGCTTTTTCAAATATTTTCCCTTTAAGCCTACCTCCAGTGATTTTGTTTGTCTTTCTGCTAAGTACATTAAGCAGCAAACTGTCATTGGTTCATCCTTGTGCCTTAAACTGAGTACAATAACTGCACAATAACTTTTCTGTTCCTTCATCTAAGGATGGAGGATGCTTTCATTCACATACTGTATCATGTCTGGCTATTTAACATGTAAGATCTGTGATGCAGGTTGTTTGTGTATTTTTGTCTGTTGTGATGCACCACTTCTGGCATTGTAACCTCAGCACTTCCATTTTCTACCTGCCATTTCTGCTTACTCCTCTGGGTTCTTGTTCAGCAGCAAAAAAAATAAAATAAAATAAAATAAAATAAAATAAAATAAAATAAAATAAAATAAAATAAAATAAAATAAAATAAAATAAAATAAAATAAAATGCAGAGTAACTCCCGCCATTATCCAGAAGAACAGGAATCCAATTCGTTAACTGTTTTTTACTTCCTATGTTTTGTGTCACATTTGGAATCTTAACTGATCTGAAGAGACCTCCTGACCTGAAGACCAACAGAAATTACCTACCAACGTATTGCTCAGCTTGTTTTCCTACGAGCATTGCCAAGATATGGCAACTGCCTCTGTTTAACTGGTGGGCTACTCTGAGAATGTATCAAGGTGGGTTTTTTTGTTTGTGGTTGCTGATTTTTTTTTGATGTACTACTGCTGATAATTGCCTCCTCACATATTATGCTACCTTCCTAGTGCTTTAAATTTAAGATATGGTAGGTAAAGCAGAAAGAAAAAAAAATACAGACAAATCAAGTCTTTCTGTAAGATGTTTGCTGCATGTAGCCCAAATCAGGCCACAGATTTTGACTATTAGAAAGACTATTTTTAAGGATCCTCGCTAGAAGATAACCATCATACCAGCAACATCCAAAAAGAATAACTATGGTTTTGTTCTCAGTTTCTACCAACTGATAGCAGGAAGGTCTTAGACAGAGTTCCCAAAGCACAAGTGGGATCTTGAGATGAATTACAGCAATAACAAGTGGAGCTACAAGGCTAAGAAATGCAGTTTCACACAATGTTGATGTATTTGACATCAAATAACTTAGTGTTATGAAGTGAAATAAAGGCCTGTGAACTACCGATCTAATTTCTGAACAGTAAAATGGGATTTAAGAGACCCAGAGGTAAGATGAGCCCCTCTCTGTGATACTGGGTGATTCATTAATATACCCCATGTCTCAGTTTGATGTTTAAAAATGGATGTAGTGATTTTCTTCCTGCTGTGGTCAGTCAGATGCTACAGTAATAGAGCCACAGCTAGCTAGGATTTTGTAATGGTCTTTAGTCAGTAAGAAATTGCATCTTGCAACTCCACTATGCGGTTGATAATGTCCTCAGAGGCATGGATTGAAGCACAGTTTCTTTGACATGAATGGCACAACATGGGGTAGGGAGAAGAAGTCCTTCTTTTAATTATTAGCCAGGGCCAGGCAGAGCCCAGCTCATCCAGCATGGTACCAAAGGATAACTTCACAGGAACTCTCCCAGTTCGACAAGATACCACCGTGTTGTAAGTGTCAGACTCAGTCCTTCCTAAAAACATCCCCTTGTACTGTATTCTTGCAAGAGAAGAGGGACAATATCAAAATTGCTGCACAGCAATTCATTGTATGCATTTCATTGTGCTCACATTGGTAACATTCAATTGTTTTGACTGGGATTTAGCTACAGTTTGCCTTTAACTGGATGCCCACAGCAGTGATAAGAGAGGGAGTGGCAGGTTCTCACTTCTGTGTGGGTCTGTCTGGCATTTATGCACATGCAATGCATACGTTTTCTCTGCTAGAAGTAAGGAGAGTGACCTCGTTGCCCAGTGTGGTTGTTTGGGTGGAGGAGGAGAAGGAGGTGGAGGAGGGAAGCAGGAGGGTGGATCAATGACACATGACTGCTGAGATCTTTTCCCATGTGTGGAAGGTTTATGGCTTTAGCAGAGGCTATTCTGGGACCCCATATATGGTTTGGATTTATTTTTAATAACCTTTCTCTTTGTCCTGTTTTTATATTACATTACCTTGCTGTTAAACTTTTTCTGGGGGGAAGAAACAACCTGTACTCCATCCCAGCCCTTTCTTGCTCTGCTTTGTCCTTAGAACTTTTTCAGACAGTTAACAAATCCATGATATAAAAACAAAAACCAAACCACCAGCTTTAAATCCCTTCACTGTCCCACAGCCTTGAAGGCACAGGGACTTCTTTGGGACAAGTAGCAAAGGACATGAAAACTAACTGAGAGGAGGAAGTGACTGGAAGAAGCAGTAGGAATTCTCTGCTCTGCCATTAGCTTCCTCTCACAGTTCCTTTTTGTTTAAGCCTTCTTTTCTGTATCCTCCTTTGAGCAGAGCCAGGAGCAAGGAAGGAAAGGAGTAGAGAACTAATCAAAAATTGCAATCAAAAAGGTTTTTTGATAAAGTGATTTGATGCTAAGGTCAGGCATTGTCCTGATGGTTTGGAAGACAACAGTGAGGCCACAGATCTGCTGCCTTTAGCTGCCTGATAGCAACCAGTCCTCTGAGGAGATTGCTTTGTTGCTGAGATCTCTCAGCTTTTATTCTTGCTGCTCTGGCTGCCAGCAAAGGTGCTAATTCATGCTGGCTGTGATGATGAGAACAGTTATCCACAGAAACAGTGGATGCAGCCTGGCAGAGCCCTCGCACAGAGCGCACAGAGCAGCCAGCAAATGGTAACAATCATGTTTGTAATCGTGCTGAAATGGCCCTGTGCAAGGGCAGTATGGCAGACTGAAGTCTTCCTGCACCAACTGATTCATTACCTGTACCATGAGTGTGGAGAAAAGAGAGCCCTGAAAGTGAGTCATGGAGGATTCTAAAGCAGAGCGCCAGCTCCTCTTTGGAGCCTCTGCCATTGTTGTCATTTAGCAAAGCCATGAAAAAAATCCTAGGCTTGCTAGGGTCTTGTCTAACCCCCAAATACATCTCCACAGCAAAATGTCTTAACAGTCTTGCTCAAAAAGCAGGGAAGCAGGGGTTTTCTTGCAGAAAAAATGTAGAGGTTCACTACAGAAAGGGTATGGAGTGAATGTCAGGTGTGGATGAATAAACAGAACAAAACAGGAAAAACAGTGAACAGAGAGTAAGTGGTTGTCTTCAGCCTTTGTAATCTAAGTCTTGGAGGGACCCACTGTCTCTATTAATACTTCAGGGCCTCTTTGTTTTTGCATATCCAGTTATTCATACTCGGTTTTGCATATCCAGTGAGCTTGTTTGTCACAACTCATTGACTGTATTTCTCTGACTGGACTCTCGATTTTTTGGAAGTTTGGACTTCAGCCTTTTTATTCCCATACATTATTATTTTCTCACTCCTCCTGTTATCCTCACTGCAGTCTTCAGACTCTGACATATGAAGTTGGCCCTCATACATTTTAGGAGCTCTGAGATTGCTGAGTATTTATAAAAACAGCTTGCATTTCTCTAAGGTTTTCATTCAGAGAGTTCAAAGTTCAACACACCAGTCATTCTGACATCCCTTCTAGAAGGGAGCCTATTGAAGAGAGGAACTGCCTAAGGCGCAAAGAGATGAAGAAACTGCATGAAGTCCAACAACACCAGATATACTTGCTGTATCTGTGGTGTGTCATCCCTGATCTGCAGTCTGACCTACTGTGACAATTTTAATGATTTCTTTTATTTCAGGCATCTTTCCACATCCTGCTTCCCAAATTGTCATTTTTAGAAGTCAACTACAAAGGTCTACTTGCTGCTTTTTAAAACATCAGAGAGCTAAAAAATAGTGTGTTTTCATTTGACAGAACATTAACTTCAGCTTGACTTTTATTATTTTGCTTGAGTTTCCCTGGACTGGAAAACAGATGCCATAAAGGGATAAAACGACACCAAATAAAGTTTAAAGAGCATCAGAAGATGAGATGCTGCATCACAATGTGTGTGAACCTGAAACATTTTCTATTTGTTTTACTGAATTCCTGACAATCACATGAAAGGGAAGTTTCCATTTGTAAACGTTTACGTATCTTCAGAAGGCCTTACTGAAGAAAGAAGTTCAAAGGTTAGCTAACAGAACTATCTCATGGGAAAGGGGAAAACAAGATACCATGTCTTATAGGGAAATACTCCAGAAAAACAAAACAAAACAAAACAAAACAAAAAACATAGATTCTAGCAAGTAAACTGAAGACACTGCAGTATCATCTTAGATCTTTCTGTCTGAATTTTCATTTACAGAGCTTCCTGCAAAAATGAGCAGAGGACTCTGCACAGTAGGAAGAATAAAAGTGTATCCTAGGCTAAAAATAAAACTGCACCCACTGGTGCTGAAGCAGACCTGACTGGATCATTTCCATCTTGCAAAGAAAAATAAGGGAATGGGTACAACAACAATTAGTCCTGCCCTGTGCAGCTATGAACACCTGCTGTACACACAGTTCTCCCTCTTCACTCAGTACTGGCTTTTCTCATGCTTCTGCATGATACCAAAGTATTTGCCAAAGGAAAATAATGCTGCTGCCAAAAGGAAATAAAACTTGTGTGTCCCTATATATATATTTCTTTTTCTGCACTCCTTTGCCAGTGGATCCCCCCCTCGCCCATGCACATACATTCAGAGAAGAGCTCAGGCACTTTCTATTCCTATTTCCCCTGGGGGTATGGAGCAGTTTTAATTTCCAACCTACCACAGAATTGTCGGTGAAGGCATCAGGGTTATTCTCATAAATGAACTTCTCCACCCTCAGCTGTCGTAATTTGAACATCTTGGATCCTTTGTTCGTGAGGAGAGAAAGCTCTTCGAGCATCACATCTCTGGGGATGCTGATCTTCTTCCCCAGGTTCAGCTTGGATACCTCTTGTGGCATGTCTACAAAACATATGAAACAGGACACTTTAGGAAGTGCTCTGGTCCAGCTCTCTTGTCCATTGCTTCCCAGCATCAGGGATTTCAAAGCAGCCAAATTCTCTTCTAAATTAAGTTTTTAGGAAATAACCTATGTACTTTTTTTTCTTTTTTTTCTTTTTTTTTTGTGCATTGATGAAATTTTATATATAGGTGGGTGAAATTTACTGTGGATTGCAATCAGGATGTAAGGGTGCATGTATTCTACATGTAGCCACATCTGAAGCACCTCAGTGCAGCAGAAGTTATTGGTATTGCCTCAAAATGTGCCCCTGGCTTGTCCAGTTACTGCCTGATATTCCCCTCCTCTGGACTGAAATGAGTGGCAGTCAGCTCTTCAGATCGTGCTGTCACACAGTGAACAAAGACAATTCTGGCATGCTTTGGTTTAAACATTATCCTGTAACCATGTCAAGATTTAATGAATTTATATCATGTTTGTTTGTTTTAAGGGGAACTTTTGGAAGGAAAAGTGGTTGACCTTCTCTTCAAGACAATGGGCTGTTTACTGGATAAGTCCCTTTCCATATAATTTGGTATCCCCAATTCTCTGTCAGAGCAATGGATTCAAACATTTTCAGTGTAAAAATCTTGCAGAAATGTGGTTAAAGCTTTTCATCCTGAAACAAGCAACTTTTCTACTTTTCTTTTTTTTATTGTGTATGTGTCTGTATTAAGTAAGGTTAAGACCACTTATCTGCCTCTACTTATAATTTACAACAGAGAATAAATCTCCCTCCTTAAACTGGTATAAGATTAGTATAAGCCCATTAATTTTAATAGACGTTCTTTGAAGAAATTCTCTCTTTTTTTTTTTTTTTTTTTTAGCAAGCCAATCACATCTGACACTGTTTCCTAGGGCAAGAGGAAATGCCCTTTAATGGAAAATTGGATTTTTACTTGCTCATTTACATGAATGCAGGATTAGGGATGAATAGAAAAATAAACACAAGTACCCTAATAAAGAAGTTTCAATAGTCCTTTTCGGGAGCTGAAGAAAGGGCCAGCACTGAATTACTACTTTACAAAACCTCTGAAAACCTTTCCCATGTTGTTAAAAGTAAAGAGGAAAATATCACATTTAATTAAAAGTCACCCTACCCAATACACATATATTCTGTAGAAAGAGAAGTGTCCCAAGTCATATTCTTCCTGCTGTGTTAACCCCACTGAGAGATTTTGCCTTTTTCCACTAATGAGTGCTGGAATCAAAGGAATTCTCTCACAAAGAGGAAAAAGAAATTAGAGGCGAAGATTGCAAGAGAGAGATTAACGTAGAATATAACCAGGCACTGCAATATTGATGCCCAGAAGTGATCATATTCGCTTTCCATTCACACTGACATGGTGTATACAACACATTTAACAGAACATTACAGAATGTGATGTGGTTGAAGGCTGCGCTTTAGTAATAGTTGTGACCTCCTGGTATGTTCAATGCATATCTTGCTGTAGGAGTTCAGTCAGATGTGGTGTGAAATTTTGAAGCTAAAATTTAAGTTGGAATCCAAACAGTTCTCATGTGTGCAGTTTTGCATATCTTACCTTCGTGTGTCAGCTTCCCAATGAGTTTAGTGGACTTTTTCCTTTTAACAGGAGCAGGAGTCCCTGCAAGGGGCATTCCCACAAAGAGTTCTCTGCTTTGCTCTAAACACACAAGGAAATGGAGAATGAAACACTGGAAGTTATCTCTTGCCTCTCTTTTAGTTGCCATCTACAGTTAAGAGACACATGGTCTTCATTTCACACACAGGCTCTTTTCCATCCCTTCCACATGGAAGAGGTAGCAAACAGTATCATCCTATGCAGAATATCCTGCTGTTCTTTGGAGACACAGTATTACGACACAAAATATGGCAACTGGTCACAGCAGAGGCATTGCCATCCAAACTACACGTTATAATTACAACATAGCAGTCTCCCAGCACCTGTGTGTGCCACAGTGCTGCTCTATTACGTTTTTGTGCTGGAGTAACAAAATGTCTGTTTGAAAATTCGCTACCATAACATACTCTAATAGCGGGCAGTTACCTTCAGTGGTGATGTATGCTTTGGTATTAAGATGTTGAGTCTGCCCATGAGTTATCTGGGAGCATTTTGAATAATGTGTTAGTTTGGTTTAGATGTTTAGATAGTTCTATTGAAATTGGAATAAAAAAAAAAGGAAGAAAAAAAAAAAAAAGAAACCCTATGTAATTATAACTTGTTACAGAAGGGCTGGAGAAAGAAGGCACAGGCAAGCTTGTTGAAGGAAAAGTTGTTCACCCAAGTTGTTTGAAGTCACTTGCACCAGTATTTTATGTATTGATCTCATCACGTTTCATTTTGGAGATTGAGGGAGAGGAAGAGGGAGATTTATTCTGGTACACTGTTTTCCATCTTTGTCCCCAAAAGGATAAAAGATGTGTGCTTCAAAGTCAGGGAAAGTTAGGAGAAATCTCAGCAATTTCACTTCGGACAGCTTTTCACAGTC
This sequence comes from Aythya ferina, assembly GCF_964211825.1. Taxonomy (NCBI): domain Eukaryota; kingdom Metazoa; phylum Chordata; class Aves; order Anseriformes; family Anatidae; genus Aythya; species Aythya ferina. The sequence goes on along the minus strand of NC_140302.1, from coordinate 16,674,725 downwards.
CCTCTGGGGGTTATCACACATAAGATGAGTAGGGCCAAAGTCTTGCCTTTGCTTTAGCAATGTCAGTGCCCGAATAGCAGCATACAGGGGGACAGACTCTCACCTAATACAGTGCAGTGCAAATGAAAAAGAGCAAAGGTCCACTGGCTTCCTCAGTGGAATACGGTAACTGATCATCTCCATCCTTGTGCCTCTTTGCACCTTTAGTTGCTTAACACTTCAGAACTGAATAGACTGAACTAGGAGTTATATTTATGTAACCATGAGCACATATATATATATAAACTAGCAAGCAAACAACTAGCTCTGGGAGCTTGTGCGCTGCCCTTGATGTGATCAAGACATTTTTATCTTCTGTGTATTTTGCAGTTTTATTCCACTGTTGCTCCTTTTGCAACGTGATTTTCATGTGATGAGGTGATGATAACTGCTAAAGCAGCCCAGCCCCACCGAACCAGCTCCAATCACACTGGCAGATATTCTCATGGATTATTTTTACTTTCTGATTTCCAAGCTTTTCTTTTCCCTGAGATGCTGCCTATGTAGTTCACATGGCAGAAGAGCCCATCCTGGTGTATTCCCAAAGCAAGCGTAAGCAGGTGCAGCCATAAAGCATGTGCTGCACATTCTCCTCGAGCAGACGGACATCTGCTTGGCTATTTAAAAGAAGCGGGCCCTGCTTGACAGGAAAGGGGCAATGCTGCCAGGAGGCAGGGGGGTTGGAAGGTTATGGCCCATCTGATGGGTCACAAGACTGGCAAAACAGAGGGAAAATCATCTGCGTGCCCCAAATGTGGTCTCCTTGGGGCAAGAGAGGAAGGGCTGGCACTGTTAGGGAGCCGTGCCCTTCCAGCACACCCATTACAGAGGAGCACTGACGGCAAGGCTGTCCCATTCTGCTGTCCTTCACTAGTCCATCAGGACTGGGGAGTGGAAAACCTGCTCCGTGGAACTGGTTTAACGTAAGGAAAAGGGCAACGGTCTTCAGTATGGACAGGGCTAAGAGCCACACCATGACTCTTCCTGCTACGCCACCACGGGGGAGGCTGCTGGAGCCTCAGTCCCCAGCCTCCCCACTGTGCCATGCATAAAGCCAGGGCCACAATTATCCTTTTCTCCCCTCAGCCTTATCCCTCAGTGCAACTCCTCTGTCTTTTCCTGCATGAGTCTTTGCAGCAGTCATTTTCTTGGTTTTGCTTCAAAGCAACCTAGTTTTCACCCTCTCCAGCCCCTGCCCTAAACTGTTTGCTTCGAGGTCAACTCACCTCAGGCTTGCAGTGCCCCGCTCAGCTCGGCTCATGCGCCTGCCCCACAGCTCGGCAGGGGGCTGCTTCCTCCCAGCCCGTCCTTGGGTGCTGCTGGGGAGGCTGGTCCGGCAGCCCCGCTCGCCCAGGGGGCCTGGGTGCAGGCAAGCTCTGCCCAGCACAAAGTGCTGATGCAGAGTGCTGTGAATTTGACTCTTGAAGTCTGCTTGCACAGGCATCCTGCGGTTATTAATAGCTGACAGCCCGGAGCATAGGGTCTCAGATAGCACTGCCACCGGCCCCGAGGAGAGGGGAAAGGAAAAGGTTGCTCCTTGGGCCTCCTGCAGTCGCTGTCTCAGTGCCCAGGAAGAGCAGGCACCCCGTAGGTGCCTCACTCAAATCAATATTGCATTCCTCTTCCTCCTCCTGTTGCATTTTAGTAATCCTTTCTCAATATCGTGTTTCTCAGCAATGTTTCAAAAACTCTCTGGGGTTTTGCTCTTATTTACATGTTTCTTCTGCCCCCTCCTCACTCCATCATTCAGCTTGTCCTCCTCAAGGCTCTCATACACAATTCCTAAAATGCCAGGCATTCAAGTGATGCATCAGAAGGCACAGAAGTAAAGTGATCGTATGCATGAACCAAGAAGTAGTGAGAAAACCACAAAGTCTGGAAAGCTATTTAGAGAGTCTTAGGAAGTAGCTGTGCAATGTGTATGGGAGACCCAGAAGGATCAGACAGCAAGGAAACTCATTTCCTGATTCATGGCAGAAATGGGGTTGATTGCCTGCATTTTGTGTAGCTCTGTGCATGCCAACGACGCCCCTACCGTAGCTCCTTTGTCTGTGAATAGGAAGTAGGGACCTACGGGCAATAAACTGCCTTTATGCCCTGCTTGGAATCAGGGCACGTATGGCCATCTCCTAGCCTAGAATTTGATGTGCTGATAATTGCTCAAAATCAGCAGCCCTTTGCCTCTCCTTTCTCAAAGGCATGAGATACAGTTGCCTCAGATTTAAGAAGTTTCTGCCTCCATTTTGGTAATCAACTAAGAATTAATGTGATTTATATTATGAGGTAGGAAGCTGAGAAGTGCAGCTACCATTATACAGCACCTTCCTGCAGTCACTGGAATGATGCTAAACTCTGCCTCCTCTCTACTTACTTCCAGCAGCTGTTTTCAGACCATTTTATAGCTGCAATATTATTTCTCCAGTCACCTCCAGCACCTTCATGAGCACAAATTACACCTTAGGTGAATAATCTGTGCTAGATGGATATCATAGGGAAACCTGTTGGGTTTTGAGGTGTGGTGTAGCTCTAGAAGATATTGTAGCAGGGAAATATGTGTTTATTCTTCCCTACCACACAGCATGACCTGCTGCTCCTCTGCTTCCTCCCATCCCAGTGGAAGGATGGTCCAGATGCACGCAGAAGAGCTGTGTAGGATGGAAGGAGAGGGTCTCAAGACTAGTGGGAGATCAATGGAAACCCTCTTACAAAACTCCAGAGAGAGTAGGGAAAAGCAATAGGAGGGAGATGAAGGGAAGGTGTGCAGTGTCTGTGGATCTCAGACAGGATACAGGCAGGCATGCCCGGCAGAAAGGACTGGGCACTGATGGCAATTCAGGGTGAGATGCCTCCAGGAGACCAGATTCCTCTGAGGATCCCCATCCCAAAGAGTAAGAAACAAGTGGGGTTAAGGGAAGGCATGTATCCATACACAGGGTGTGGTGTGGGACCTAACGGTGCTGTTGGTGTGTACTGCACGGAGCTGGAGCCTTGATCCCAGAGGGAATGTAAGAGAGGGTTTATTCTGTTAGTATGGCACCAGGATTTACAGGGTGATTTGGATAAAGCAGTCTTGTGTCTGACACTTAAGCACCAAGGCACATCTTTAACTGAGATTCCCACCTCCTACTCTAGCTTCAAATAAAATCGTATGGCTCCATTTTCAGTTGCCAGGCTGAGAACTAAATGCTGCTCATTCTCCTCTCTCTGCACAGTTTCCCTGAGAGATAGAAATACGTAGTTCACTAGTCTAGAAATGTCTTGGGCGGGCGTAGCAGAGATGGCACTTGTGCCCTGCAATGATGCCAGGTTCAGCAGCTCAGTGGCTTTTTGCATGGGTAGCGTTGTCCCAATCTGACAGCCCTGCCTTTGGTAATAGGATGAAAACAGCAGAGCTAAGAAGTAATGTAGGGCTCTTACTCTTATCTTGTAACCCACTCATGCTCAAGGCTCAGACTTGTAAATCATTACAAGACTTGGTTGATGAGTTACTTTTTTTTTTTTTCTTTCTTTTTTTCCCCTGGATTGTGGTGAGATATGGGGGCTAAATTCAGTCCTTGCTTGAGAGTGGAGCTTCCGATTAGGTCAGTGGTAATAGTACCTGTCCTGCCTTCAGGACATTTCAGCACTTCAGAGATGAGTTTTTAATCACACAAGGGACTGTCTGTATTTCACTGTGACTACCTCCCTCTTTCCAAATATATGCTTTGCTTAAGTGGCTTTAAGAGCAGCTTGCACAAAGCTTTGCTTTGTCTGACCTGTATCTTCAAAAGTTGTTTATTTTTCTGCTGAATTCCCATGCACCTAATTTCAAACAAGCAACTTCTGGATGTTGATGTCTGTAAAATCATTCCAAGCGCAGCAGATGAGACCTGTCTTGTTCCATAGTGCTAGATGGCCATAAGTAGCAGCCAAGACAAAAGTCATCGGCAGGGCTGTCTCCTGAGCACATTTTGATCATGTGAAAAGCTGGCAAGCAGAGTCAGTCTGGCAAAGAGTCTTCACCATTTTAGTTTTCCAAAGATATGGAGTTAAATATTGACCTTGCTCCCCTTTCTCCCTGGAGCCCAGGACTGTTATGTGCTGAAAAGATTCGTAAGCAGCGGATTTCAACACAATTTGATCTGTCCTGAAAAGAACATGCAAAGCTCTCGGGTTGGCTTTTGTGGGGGAGGTTGCTTTTCGTTTTGAAATACATATATATATATATATATATATATAGATCTTTTAAAATATTTCATATATGCCTAATCTTTTCCACTTCCACACAGACAGCAGGAAGAGTTGTCAGTAGCTTGTAGCAAAACAATAGGAGAAATAGTTAACTCCTGGCTCTCTCCTGCCATTAAATGGGCTTAGGTGATGATGATGCATTGGTCTGGGACAGAAAGATGTAGGATTTGATCACAGAGCTGTGTGTTGGAATAGCTGGGTACCCATGGTGTGTTACTTGCCGGCAGCCTGTTTGCCTGCATGCCCCACATGCTGCCACCCAGGAATCCCCTCCAAGCTGCAGCAAGCCTCCCACTGCCAAAACTGCCCGGCATGAGGCTGGTCTTCTCCTCTGGTATGTGGCATTAAGAAACACCATATGTGAATGCCAAAAGAGGTTGATTAGGAGGGAAGGATTCCCTAAGATTTTAAACCCTCCAGGTTTAACACCACATCAGGTGAATGCCAAAACTCTGGATAATTTAGAGAACAGTGGCAACATCTAGTGGCCATTGCAGCTATAGGTATGTAGTGCCTGGGAATATCCTTATTCTTCACACATGCCACATACCTGCCTGGCTTTGCACTTTGCTGGACACTTCTCCTTCCATCCAACAGAAGTCTTTGGGGGTAGGTACCCCCCCTAGGCACCTTACTATTTTATATTTTTAAAATTCTCTCTGAGGAGCACACTGGAGTCCATGTTCATCCCTAGCCTGCCACATAACTGTTCAGTAATCCTTTGGCTTTGCTTTGGGCCAGTAGTCTCGGGGCTGGCTCCCCCTCCACATTTGAAAGTCTGATTGTCTGATCCTTCTGACATGGTCTGTTGTGAAAAGAAATGACTCTCACTTGAGAAGGTTGTAGAGGTTAACACGGAATTTAATCAGAGCCCTGGACACAACAACTGTCCTGCAATGTGTCAAACCATCTGGAGTAGCTCATAATCCTACTATGTCAGCTTTATTAAGCAAAACAAGACGCAGCCCTAATCTGCAGCTTGTGCATCTGTAGTTTTATCTCTTTGGGAACTGCACTTCTGGTTGGACTTGAAGCTCAGGTTTGGCATCAGCAGACATTGCTACCCCTCTGCATTTTTTACTTTCCACAAATCAATCAGAAATAGGCTGGATAGTCCCAAAACCCACCTCCAGACACTGTGTAAGGGACGCCTCCTAGCAGTTAATCTGAGAAACATCCCCAAAACGGTGCCTGGGCAAGTGTCCAGACTGCATTCTAATCCTACAGCTGACCCCAGCAGCTCCTGCAATGCTCAGGAATTGCTATCCGTGAGTGACATACATCTGGGAAAGTAACGCCTGCCAACACTCATCTGAAACTGAGCACAATGAACCTCTCAGGACCCAGGGCTAGAGCCTGAGGATGTAGTGGGATATATTTGTTTTTCTGATGGATTGGGTTTCCTGATTTCTCAGTACGTAAAGAATACAGTGAGTAGTAGTACGATGTGGGTTTGTATGTGGACTTAGTGGAGCAGACAACCTGTTGTTAATTCCAGATTTATAAGCAGGGGATGGCAGAGGAATCTCTTAACAGGGATTCAGGAGCTAACAAATGAGGATTTAGGCTAAGTCTGGAAAAGGTGACTAAATCAATTTTAGGTTGTGCTAGGTGTTTTGTCCCATCCCTTCACTGTTAAAATTTGGACCCATCTTTTGCTAGGACAGGGACTGTTATGACAGGGACAGCCTAGGACAAGAGCAGGTTGCTGGGCCAGATTTCACACTGACACGTCCTATCTGCACGATAACTGGGACAAGAAGAGGTGGTTGGGATAGATTTATAGCTGGCACCTCTGTAAATTCCTGTCTGGATTTTGTTCTGTTTTGGCCATAGCCACTGGGCTGGAGCAGAGCAGGGCTATGAATGGTTATGCTGAGGGTGAACAGGTACGGGCAGAGCTGATTGTAGCACCAGGCTGTGACACCACCCCTAATGGAATTTCTTCTTTGCCCTATCAGTAAGTGAGTGGTTTATAACCCTTTACACCAAAATTTACATCTCACTTAATTTTTGATTGTTTTGCTTAGTTGTTTTTATTACCAGGACATCCCATCTTGGACTTTTGGACTCCTTATATTGCCTTGGCTTTAGCAGTAGTAATAGATTGTGGTGGTGGTGAACTGCATGTGATGTACACAGCAGTCCTTTCTTGGTGCTAAGCAAAGAAGGTGACAAAATGCCACGTGTAAAGTGCATATCACAAGTTTATTCTTCTGCACAAACAAATAGAAAGTGACTGTAAATTGCAAAAACGACAAAACAGAAAAGGAAAAAAGTATTTCCATAAACAGAGACGCCACCTCTGTTCTCCTTCTGGGGTCACATCTTCCACCAGAGCACTGCTGTGAGGCTCCCATCTTCAGAGCACCGACAAGTCTCCTCTAAGAAGAGGGTCTGGTAGAGTGTGCTGGATGGTAGCAGAAAGGGAGTGAATTCTGTCAGAGGAACAATTTTGGGTTATTCTGTGCTGCATCTGGTGAACAGTGACTCCTCGTCACACCAGTCTCTTCCAAGATTCTTCCTCTCAGCTGCTGCAGGAACTTGAGGTTATCTCTGGCAAGTGTTGCCATACATTCAGAGGGAAGGGAAGCCAAGATAACCCCCCAGGATTGCCATAGCTGCAATGTAGAACCAGCAGCATGCTAGAGAGGAGGCCGTTTTAAATCAGAGCCCATGTAGACGTCTTCAAATGCTTACCTAAGGGATACTGGGGGTTGGCCTACCACTGCAGCTCATAACTTAGCAGGTGGGAGCTAAAACTTGTCCACCAACTGTTTACATGTGTGCTTGTTCAACAGCTGAGGAATTGGGAATTTGGAGAGGCTCAAGACAATCTTAGATGGTTCAAAAGTATTCCTTGTAACCTCAACCGTGACCTTTCTAACAGGCAGCCACATTATTTTCATGAGCAGACACTAGCAGAGCTGCACAAAGCCAGCAGTTGTGCAAGTTTCTTCCCTATAGCTTAGCAGATGCATCTCAGTATTAGTTCTCATCTCATGCTACTTGCAGCCACAGGCCTTATTTGGGATACTCCACAAGCACTGTAGGCCTCATCTGCAGCACCCTCTGCTTCTGCAGAGCCCATTCTGTCCTCAGCACAGGACCCAGAAAAGACTGGGAGAGGCTGATGCCATCAAACTAGCGTTCCTTCCAAACCTAGCTTTGAACCAAGGATGGTAGAGGTGAAATGCAGGATCCCCCGCCTCCCGATTCTTTTCCTTGCTCTGATGTTTAGCATTAATTCTCCTATCAGACCTAACATTTTTTCATCTCCTGCCCACTACATTATCAGAAATTATGGGCCAAATCCAGTTATTGCACTCAGGTCCTGCCATGTAACATTCCACAGTGTTTGGCCGTCATTGTTTGACTTGCATCAGTGTCTCCTAGAGATCTGGAGCAGCACCACCCAAATACAGGCTAGATGCAACCTCCTGAACGTACTAAAAACAGACTTCTCTCTCTTTTATTTTATTTTTTATTTATTTATTTTTTAATTCCCAGTGGCAGAATAAATTCCTGAGACACTCAGGTCCTGAATGCACTTGATTTTTAGGTCCGTGAGGGACAGGAACACTGGAGTAAGATTCAGACTTTCTGAGGTTATTTCTTCACTGCAGAATTATCCTGAACACCCTTTCTCTGGTCCACGTAACCCCTCTCTACACCTGAGTTCAGTGATGCTTTCAGCCTGGGCAAACTGGTCTGTCAGTGCCAGCCAGCCAGCACTCCACAAGGAGATTACAGACAAAACTTTTGCAGCACTACCAGTCCTTCAGTTCCTCCCCACAGGTTAATTAGAAAAATGGAAGACTCCTTCTTCTTTCTGTGGGAAGAATTACAGACATTTATCTTGCTAGAGCACATGGCAATATGTGCAGCAACAATGGCAATACAGTGCAGCACAGGATGAGTGAGAAAGCAATCATCCAAGTCAGGTTTTGTAGCGTGGCTGCTCCCCCTCACAGTGAAGTGGATTCTGGTGATCTGAGTTAACTCTGCAGTGATGACGTCTCCTAAGACCTCCCCTCTAGGGCTTTCCAGGAACATGGACCGTCACCTCATCATTTGAGGTTGACTGCTCCTCTGTCATACAACCAGGTGCAGCACCTCCCCTTTTCTTATTAACTCAGGGCATGCCCTAAGTTTTTTTCTCCAGCCTCTCCCATGGCTGATAGCCTTCCGAGGGAGGTGTCACTGCTGTCCTCCTCCCTGCCCAGCACGCTCATCCTACATTCCAGGGCTCCCAGCAATGTGCACTGCAAACACAGGCCTGCAGAGCGAGGCCAGCCAGACACAGAGGATTCAAAGGGACCTGGCAGGATTGTGTATCACTTTTCCTTTTCTCTCATTCCCTCCCTCTCAGGCTTGTCCAGGACTAGAGTTGCTAGCCGGGTTCTCCAGCCCACTTTGTGAGGCTGCCACAGAAGGGGGAGCAAGGGCAGAAAAACAAATGTCAGGGGGTTGTGCAGACTGGAGTGTAGGTGATGGGCACACACACATGCACAGGCCCTACTGATATCCTGAATTCTTTCCTGGGAGAGGGAATGCTTTCTTCTTGTATACTTTTGGTGTAGGGATTAGGTCTGAGGCTAGCCTGGGGCAATCAAAGAATAACCAGTCCTACTTCCCCCACACTGCCAGCAAACTGAGCTCTGTATGTGTGTGTCAGAGAATGCTGATCCTCTGGGACTCTCAGAGCACTTCAGTTTTTATCAATCAGTCTTGTGGATACTTAAATCATTTCGCATGCAATTCCATTTGTAATTCTGTTCCCCTGTACTCCACTCTCCTGCTGAGACTCTCTGTAACAGGGGCTCCATTTTCCAGCTCAACAGAGAATTTTCAGGAAGTTTTATGTCAAGACCCATTTCCAATCTCACCACTCTTCTGTCCACTAAAGAAAAAGCTGAAATGCAAACGCTTATTCAATCCTGCCTCCTTTTAAAACCAACTTTACCTTCTCCCACGCAATCCTTCTTTATACTTACAGCATCTGTATCCTGTTCCAGTGAGACTAATGCTGCAGGGACTGCTTGGAGCTAACCAGCCACTGCCTGAGCTTAGCTTTGCCCTTTGTGTATCTCCAAAAATTGATAGCTCCTGCTGTGGGGAACTTGTGGTAGCCCCACCAAGTCCATTCAACACCTCTCTGGCAACCTGCTCCCAGACCTGATGGCTGAGTTTCGTACCAGCTGGGATGACTGCTTCGTTCAGTCCCTGCCTGGCGACCAGAGGAACAGGCACACATCGCCATCCTCCTGTGCAGGACACACTGCCTACCTGTGCACGTGCAAACCTCCCCACTCTGCTCTCTTGCCTCCTTTCCCATGGAGGGAAATCTGGCAGAAGTGTCCATGGCAGAGCCCTACTTCTCCTTCCTCTCCCTGCTAACTGCTGCTGTGTGTGTAGGGGTGTTCCTATGTATGGCCTCACAGGCTCTCAAAAAAGCAGTCTGATGGGGAAGGTAGGACTTCTGTTTTGTAATCCTGTCTCCAACCCGTCCTTCCTGGAAGGCTCTTGTCTGCCAAGGCCCCTCCATTCAGGGTTGGCTCCAAAGACCTTGGGAGGAAACCACTGCATGTCCTCGTTGAGACCACACCTGCCATTCACCCTCTCCAGACACGGGTTTTGCTGGTGCAGTTGAGTTTCCAGTCCCTGTGTACCACACGTGCCCTCTCTCCACATTCTTCCTCCATCTGTAGCCACAGCCGTAAGCCTTGCCATGAAGCTGCCCATCTGAGACCAAGGGGAGGTTGGGGGAGAGGGTGGTGCAGAAGGGGAGCAATTTTTTTTTTCTCTTTTCTTCATTTTACATCACTCACCCCAATGTACTGAGCTGACATGAAAGACAAAACGAGCACTATCTCTGTGGGGCCGTGGATGGGATGGTAGCGGCACCTGCCTCAGTGGTGGCCAAAGCTCGGCCGCCACACGTTGGCCTGCATCCCCGTTCTGGCTGCTGAGAATTTGGGCCTGGCCACCTGAAACCGAGAGGCTGAGGCAGGGTTTGGGGAAGGCCCCAGGCTCGCCTGAACAAGCTCAGGGGAGCTCTGGTATGGCTTAGGGGACTGGCTGAGCTCCACCTGGAAGGGCGCTGGGGTAGCGGGGGCAGAGGAGGCCATTTCTGTTCTCCACACGGGCTCATCCAGCGTGGTGGCCGAGCGGGGCACGAGCACGGTGGGTGCCATGCTGCCTGAGGCCGGCGCGGGAGCCGGGGTGGAGAAGCGACGAATCTCCTGGGCCTTGGCTGTTTTCACCGGGACCTGCTTGGCCGCGGGGAAGGACGAGCTGGGCTGCGGGGCTGCCTGAGCAGGAGGCTCCTGCGTGCTGGGGCTTGGGGGATCTCCAAAACAGAACATGGCTGACTTGAGTTGGTAGGGCTGATGGCGCATGAAATCGATGACCTTGAGCCCTGATTTCTGGCCAGGTGCCTTTTTCACTTTGCTCTCTGCTTTGCTAGCCTGAGACTTGCTGGCAGCCAGAGGATAGAAAGGGGAATGCATCGGGTTGTAAGCTATCGGAGGGGGGGCCCGGATGTTGGGTGAATATTTCCAGGACGAAGGTAGAGAAGGGGAAGGAGAAGGGGTCCTGGGCTTGGACTCCGGCTTTGGCGTTGTCTCCACCACAAATTTGTCCATGCGGCTCTGGCGTTTGGCAAAGAGCTCTGCCCCCTTGCCCTTAAGCTGAGGCATGTCGTGGGCCCCATTTACCAGTCCAGCATCTTGCTGCTGAGGCTTTGGAGCCACTGGAGGTGGGGTTTTGAACTTGCGGCCAGAGGACTGCATGAAGTTGCAGGCCTCGGCACCCAGGCTGAGGAAGTCCTCTTCGGGCCCAGACTCAAAGCCTGCTCCGGGCTGGTCACCTTTCGGCTTCTCATCCAGGTTCTGCACCAGAGACAGGAGCTCGGGGTTGGGTGAGTTCTTCTTCTTCTCCTCAATCTTACTGAACATGGGTTTCTTGTTGCCCCGCCGGCGGGCCTCCTGCAGGATGCCTGTGCGGGGAGCCGGCACGGCGATCCTCTGCTCCCTGGAGGTGAGGGGCTCGGAAGGAGGCCGTGGCGTCGCCGGTGAGGTGGCAGGAGAAGGCTGCGCTGGCAGCGGGGAGCTGCTCACCACGTGCGGCGGTGGCGCTGGGCTGATATACAAAGACGAGGAGGCTGTTCCAGGGGCTCGTGGCTGGGCTGCTGCAGAGGCCACCTCCCCTCCTGGCTTTGAGGGAGTTGACAGAAATATGGAGGCAGTGGATGTCCGGGCAGTGTTGGTGGAAGGCTTAGCCTCTGGAGCGCTTCCTCCCGCTCTAGGCTGTGATTCTACTGGTGGCGTTGGCCTTCCTGGTGCGGGAATATACAGAGATGTGGAGGAGCTCACTGCACCGCGGTGTGCCGGCACTGCAGCACTGGCAGGTGATCCTGGAGCCTGAGGCGAGAAAGGGGGAACCGCCGTGCTTTGCCCACCCAGGCTTTCAGCGGGCTTTTTGGGTGCAGATGGCCTGAAGATGACAGAGGATGTCGCTGGGCGTTGGCCAGAAAAGCCAGGGGTGAAGGGCCGTGCAGATCTGTTGAACATACTGGCCGTGCTTGCAGAGAAGGGGTCGGGAGTGCCAGGGGCCGGCTGGAAGACAGTGGGGCTGGAGGGAGCCAGGAGCGGAGCGGGCAGGGTGGCTGGCTGCTTGCTGGGCACTGGCACACCTTCCAGGTGGATGCTGAGGGGCACGCTGCTTGTCTTCTGGGGCACAGGCATCTCTCCATTCAGCATGCCCGGCTGCGGCTGCACAGCTGGGGTGAGCTGGGGGCTCTTCTCTGCAGGCACTTTCTCTACTGTGTACTTCCCAGCACGTTCCCTCTGCTGCTCAAATAAGCGGGCTCCTTTACCCGAGGCCTCACTCAAACCTTTTTGCTTCTCGTCTTTCTGCTCAGAGTCTGACTTGGACTTTTCAATGTCCAGGTAAGTGTTGTCCCAGTCTGAGTTATTCGTTAAGCTTCGGGCATCAGAGAAACCTTCCTCGTCAAATTCAGACTCACTGGTTGGAAAAACTCCGTCTTCCTCCTCGTAGGAGCGGTCTTCATCAACACTGCCAAAGCTTACCAGTGTGTACTTCTTGGCCCTCTGCCTGCGCTTCTTGAACATCAACACCCCCTTGGAGTGGGGGTTTGGTGCATCTGTCAGCAGGGAGGCAATGGTTCTGCACTTGGTTTTGGCTTCTTTCACGTTCTTCTCTTGGATGCTCTCGTGGCGGTGGAGCTCTGTAAGAGACAAAGAGAGGCAAGCTCAGAGCTCAGCAAAAGGCTGGACGGCCAGAGATGGAGAGCGATACGGCTGTAGGTATTCGAGTGCTCATACAAGAAGGCACACTGTCACCCCCTGCCCTTCCTTTTCTTTCCAACCTTTGCTGATAGTATCTTTAGGACCTACTGATACAAACCCATGTTCAGTTTTCTCTTTCCCTGCAAACACAGTCAAAAACGTTCATACAGGTGAACTCTCCTTACTCCAAAGATTCTGGAGTCACAAAGAGCTCAAGAGGGACAATCGGGGCCTGAGCCCTGCAGTGACTATCTTGCAGTAGTACTGTGTGTAGGGCTCTTTGCTGCTCCCTGCAGCGGCCTCACAGCAGCAGGAGGCAGGTTTTCATCCTTGCTGTAGTCCCTTGCCTGTGCCCCATGCCCAGCAAGGAAACAGAGCATTTGCTCCCGAGCAAGAATCCCAGACCTCCACGACCGATCAGCCAGGCCAAAAGGAATCCACTTACACAGGCTTGCCTGGAAAAGCCAACACCTGTTGGGACACTGGCATGAAAGGGCGGGATAATCATTTTCCACCTGCTCTGCCAGTCCAATGGACACTAAAGCCCCAGGGAGGAACGCTGAGTTCTCTGCCCGGCATGCAGGGAAGTTGGGGTGAGCAAGATTCAACAGAAAACCAAACTCAGCTGCCCTACAGAAAGCGGGGACTTGCCTAGAATTGGTGTTCAAGTGAGAGAAATTTGCACTACACTTGCACTGAAAAAAGTTATGCCCTGTTGAAGGTGGGGGGAAGAGAGGACAGGACAGGATAGGACAGGACGGGACAGGATAGGACAGGACAGGAGAGCTGCAGGCAGTGCTAGTGGATGGTGTTAGGTCAGGAAAGGATGGAAGCAGCTCAGTCCTCTTTGAATCTCATTTCGTTTCATCACAGAGCATCCATTCAATGGGGACCAGCTAATGTGGCAGTTATTTGCACTGGGGACAGCAGGGGAGAGGGAGCTTAGCTAGGAAGGACACCAGCTTTCCTGGGGGCTGCAGATGTCCCCTAAAACCCGGCTAGGCTGCACAGTTGTGGCAGATGTCATTGTTCCGTACTGCACCAGTTTAACCACAGCAGAAATAGCCTCCCTCTCCTACCCCATGCTAAAAATAAGGAGTTGGTCTGCAGAGCAGTCATTCTTCCACAAAGCTTAAGATAAAGACAAAGAAAGACTCGTCTCAAGGTCTGCAACAATTCCAGAGCACATGCTGCTGCCTTGTGATGTCAGCAAGGGGACTTCTCTGGTTTGAAATCACCTTACTTGGGTGCTCAGTCTGTCTGCTCTTCCCCTTTGCACCCAGAAAACAAGAAAAAGCAAAATGAGTGCTGACCTGAAAAAATGGCCCACCATTTGTATTTACACTTGGAGAGTGAAAGCTGTCTTCAAAAGTTTCCTTACATCCCAAATTTAAGCTGAACCAAGACGAATTTAGCGTTCAGGATTTTGTGGAGATGCAGTGCTCTTCAGTACAGTTGAGGACTTGCTCTCAAAGATCTGCTGCCCATGATGGAAACGAGTTCCAGTCCCTGAAGGTCTGTCCACTCCACCTAGAAGTCTGCATGCCTGTGTCTGGGGGTTTTCACAGTGGAGGAAGTAAGAGAGATTTCTTTCTTTCTACGAGGATGCAGTAACTACACCTCACCAGGCTCCTATTTTGCTTCTAAATTTACAAGGAGAAAGAGCATCACTACAGAATCTACATCAAGTCCAGACTATGTCAACTCTGCGTGAGTGACTCAGAGGAGGATTTCTGGCATCAGGAGCTAACATCCAGGGAGCTACACCGTCCAAAGGGAGCGTCTGGGCAGCCCTTCTGGCAGCAGAGCACCATGAAAGGGCCCAGCTCTAGCAAATGTAGTTAGAGAAAATAGAACAGTAGACGGTCTTGGTTATGCCTCAACCAATTCTTGGGCCAGGCCCAGCACTAATGTCCACGTGCAGCTTCCTTAGCAAGTTGTTCTGAACTACTCTGTGCTCTGAAGCAGCTGGAAACTGAGGCCCTCTGGGACCTGCAGCTTGCCTCTCTGTTCTGTTCTTCCTACATCCCTTCTTATAAAGGCTAAAGCACATAACAAATTACACCCATTCTCCCAACAGAAAAAATGATCATGGTATTCAATGTACAATCTCCCACAATGGTTTAAGAAAAACAGGAAAAGAGAAATCGTCCCAAAATGACTTGCTGAAGAAAAAGGATGAGAGTGAAAGCAGAATAGGGAAATGAACTGGGAAAAGGGAGGAGTGGAAACAGAAAAGTGGAAGAGAAGAGAAGAGAAGAGAAGAGAAGAGAAGAGAAGAGAAGAGAAGAGAAGAGAAGAGAAGAGAAGAGAAGAGAAGAGAAGAGAAGAGAAGAGAAGAGAAGAGAAGAGAAGAGAAGAGAAGAGAAGAGAAGAGAAGAGAAAGGAAAAGAAAAAAGGAAAAGGAAAAGGAAAAGGAAAAGGAAAAGGAAAAGGAAAAGGAAAAGGAAAAGGAAAAGGAAAAGGAAAAGGAAAAGGAAAAGGAAAAGGAAAAGGAAAAGGAAAAGGAAAAGAAAGAAAAAGAAAAAGAAAAAGAAAAAGAAAAAGAAAAAGAAAAAGAAAAAGAAAAAGAAAAAGAAAAAGAAAAAGGAAAAAGAAAAAGAAAAAGAAAAAGAAAAAGAAAAAGAAAAAGAAAAAGAAAAAGAAAAAGAAAAAGAAAAAGAAAAAGAAAAAGAAAAAGAAAAAGAAAAAGAAAAAGAAAAAGAAAAAGAAAAAGAAAAAGAAAAAGAAAAAGAAAGGAAAGAGGAGACATCTGTACCTGCATAAGGCTGATCCAAGCTTGAGAAGGCAGAGTCCAGACCTGGAGAGCTGGGCATGTCACAAAGCCCGTTTAATTCACAACTCCCCATAAACAGAGAGAGGCAATGAGAGAGAAGCAAAGCAGTTCCCTGCTGGAGCAGAACCAAAACTCTGAGGTGTCCAAGCCCTTTGCTATCAGCTTCACAAGCCTTTTAAAGCCTCTCTTTTGTCTCATAGGCATTGCTGCCTAAAGCCATGAGGTCACTTGGTCTATTTTTGCCTTCTTAGCTTCATCACTGAGCAGTGTGATGGACATTGTCACCTGGCACTTAAACAGCCTCCTTCTTTCCCCCACTCCCTGGGAGGAGAAACTCTTCTATTTTTTTTCTTAAAATAAATTAAAATAAATCTCTACTCTTACTGCTTCAGTGGTGCAAGCTTCAGGTTAGCAGCTGTGTTTCTAAGCAGCGCCTCAATGTCCTGCAAGCAGACAAGGCTAACACAGTGCTCATGTCCAGCGTGGCAAGGCAGGGAAACCCAGCCAAGTGGAAAGCAACTTTCCTTCTCTGAAAACCTCAGAGAGCACCCAGCTCCAGGCAAATACAAAGAACAAAAGAGGTTGGAGGAGAGGTTTTCTTTTCCTATGTATATCAATTGTGTTTCATGTCTGAGGAGTACCCGTCCATGGCACTGATTCCTGTTGTGTGGCAGGACTGAGGAATATTTAACGGAGGAGCATTAGGATCCTCAGTGCTTGTAGTGGAGTGTTTTAGTTGAATTAAAGTGGCAAAGGCTGTTGCCTACAATAATGAAGAGCGTGGCTGTGCCCAGGGAGGGCGACAGAGGGTTTGGAGGCCAAGGAGTGCTTTTTGGCAGCACCACGCAGCGCTCCAGCACTGGAGACTGAGCAGTGATGAGAGATGAGTTGATGACAATAAGGACTGGGGTGGACAAAGAGGAAGGGAACAAAGGGTGCTGGGAGTCTACACATCTCCACAGCTGTGACCCTGTGAGCTGCTCAGCATCTCCCGTGCTTTGGCTAGGCCTTGTCCTACTGCCTCTTCCTGTACACGAGCAGTAGGGCCTGGGAGCGAATCCCGGAGCTGCAGCTGGGGGACACTGCCCTGTGATCCTCCCGTACAGCCCTAGCAGTACCTTAGCCCAGGACTTGAGCACACCATCTCAGGTGTTAGTGAGTCTACAAAAAGGAAGGTCTGACCATGCCTCCTAAAATCCATTGACCATTGCTAAATGCCAAGAAAGCCAATTTCCGCAGGCAGTGTTGCTGTAGGAGAGGCCTGACAGGCCTCGTACAGAGGTTTTTACAGCAAGAGCAATGAAAGCAGCTCAGTCACTTCTTCTCTGATTAATACTTACACATACAGGGATACAGGCTCTTTGAAAAAGCCTTGTCAGATCTGATACATGCAGTATGCAATTGGAAATGAAAATATAGCTCTGCGGTGCTGAAAAAATCTCTAATAAGAACATTCAAATGGAATGGATAAGAGAGTAAAGAGAAGGGTTATAAAACTCTTACATTCTGCTGGTATGGTGGACAATTTCTATAGAAAACTTTTTGCTAATTTGTAGAGCACTCAAATTTTGTTCCTATTAAATTCTGCTGGAGTAATACACACACACACACACACAAATCATCAGGCAAAGCCTTCAAAGACTTTTCTATGTACTGATTTAACTAAATTTAATTGGAGTTGAATAAATTAAGCTACTAATTACAGTAAAGAGAAGTGCAAAAACTTTTGAAGATTAGGACTCACTACAAGAAAGCATTGTAATGTATACTCAATGTAATGTATACTCATTGTAATACTCATTGTAATGTATACTCAAGAAAACTACTGAACAAGCAGGCTTACACAATGTCAGATACTGTTCATGTTCACTAGGAAATAAAGCTGGTAAATTTTATTACTAAAGACCAAATTCTAGAAAAGCCAATACCACAGAAAATAAGCATGCTGCTAATTTCAGATATAAAAAACCTATTCCTGTGTGATGAAACACTATTTTGTCTACTATTTTTTCATATGGGATCAACTTCAATTTTGTTTTTCCAGCTATTTATGTTGGGCAAGGTCATTTTTCCATGGCTAATGTTGCAAATATCTCAGTAAGTCATTAGAGGATATAGACATCTCATGCTCTTCATATCTGGAGTCCTTTCAAAATAAGATTTGAATAGGTTATATTGGCCTTCCAAGTATTTCCCTGTCGAAAGCCAGCCTTTCAAGCTACAACTAATGTTTGAATTGCAGAATATGGCAGAGGACTATATATTCATTTACTCAAAAGAAGCGTTGTAACTCTTGGGACAGAAAACTTATTTCTCACTCTTGGATGTTTGCACACTTCCGTCACACAAGCTGTGCATGATATACATGTAAAAGATGAATACTGGCTTTGCCTCCAGTTTAGCATGGTACAGACAAATGCTGTGGTCATACTGAAGTCTGCAATGCTTAAGCATGTAGCTAGAGTTAAAAGTACAGGTAAGTACTTGTGAAACCAGTGCAGTTTCTTAAATGGCTACTGATTTTAAGAGTTACTAGTGAGACACTGCCCCACTACAATCTGCTGGTGCTAGAAAGACAGAAATCAAGCTTCGTAACAGAGGAATCAATAGCCGTGAGAAAAAATGCGCTCAGTCCCTTAGTAGATTTTTGACCATTCTTTGCCATTCCTTCACTCCCACACTGCTACTGAAGAACCCTGCTAGGCTAAGAAGATTCAGAGACACTGCTATGCATGGCAGCGATTCGTCTCTGTGTTAGTCTCATGGTATCCTGCTTGTTCACTCAAAAAAATCTCCTTCAGTTGATTGAGTTTGACTTTTTTTCCTGAGCTGGAGGGAAATGAGTCTTCAGAGCAAAAGGCAGCACACATGGCTGGCTTCCCTCTCACACCTGGGCCCTGGATATTCCCTACACAGCCTTCTACAACAAAACTGCCAAAGGAGAGCTTTCTTTTTGCCAGGACAGCAAGTTGAAAGTAGTAGTGAATCTGTCCTTTGCATTTTTAGCCTGATCTCCTAAGAAGGGTTTATGTGGTCACACTGCAGGTTTTGTGTTGTTGTTTTCATCTCTGTTTTTTGATTTATGTGATTCACCCTAGACGCTTATGAGCTCATTTGTTAATTTCAGTCTGAAGTCACAAAGATACGAAGCCTCCTATGAGTTACATGAAAATAGGTGACTAGGCAGAGGAGATAGACCCCACCATAGGAAGCAGAAAGCCGGAGTGTGGTCTTCATTAGGCACCAAAAACTGAAGATCACACAGAAAAGATTGCAAGTTCCCATTTTGAATATGAGAAGCATCAGGCAGGTTTGCATTTAGTAGACATGAGAGAATGAGATATCAAATATGAGACATAAATTAAAAGGACACCAGGATCTGTTCATTCTGCTGCTCACAGGTTTGCCTGCTGTCTGACAGCAGGCTAGTACTGATTCATCTTCCCTTTGTCCTTCAGTGTTTCCAGCATCCACTCTCTGATAATACAGGCAAGCATATGTTCACCATCTGGGTCTGCGCACTTGATTAGTCCTGTAGCACTTGTCATATATTTTGTAATCTAATTGATTTTAGTCCCTTTCTGTGCCCTGTCAAGCTCCCACCTCATTCTAAAAATCCAGCCTTCCACAAGACAACTGTACGTACTTGCCATGCTTTATGTCATCTGCTGATTAACACGCTGCAATCTCACTGAATCCTCAGGCCATCCATTAAAAATGGTATTACTGCCATTTGCTGTTACTGCTTGCTAGGTACAACACACTCAAGAGAAGCAACGATATTTAAAAAGATTCACTAGGAAGAATTTGCAGTTGAAAAAGCAGATATGAAGACAAAGGTGGTGGACCTGGGAACACTTCTGAGCTTCTCAGTCCAGATAACCCACCTCCCTCCCCCTGTTCCCCACACACCTGGGCTTCTGTGGGAAGAAAGACTAGAGAAAAGCTGCAAGGTGTCCAAGCCAGGTCCCAGTTCTGAGTAACAGCAGTTTAGGGGCTCTGGGGTGCCCCTCAGCACACGCTGCCTGGTCTGTCTGGGTGCAGCCAGAGGACAAGATCCACTGGCAGAAGAGAGGAGGGTTGGGATTTTTAATCATCTGTCTTTTTGCCAGTCATATAACATTGAGGTGGAGAGGACATTTGATTGACATACGTTAGTGTTTAAAGCTCCATGGATGAAAATATAGAGGTAGTCCCACTGGATTCAGAAGCCTAGTGAAACACCACTACCAACGTAGCCAGTTAGCTACCCTGACATCATGAGCCATTAATAGGTACGTTTTCTGCTCTATACTTAGCCAATTGTGTAGTCACCTTACAGTAGTCCCTTCTCTCCCATATTTCTCTAGTTGGAAAAGTCATGTAGAACCATATCAGGTATCTTGCAGAAGTCAACATACACTGTGTCCACCTTCGTTTTTCAGCCACAAAGTATGTTGCCTTACTGAGCAGGTCACTGATTGGGGTTTTTGTTGGTTTTAGTCCATGTTTTTTTTTTACTGATCATTTTGTTTCTCACAAAGTGTGCTCAACAGAACTGCTTCATTCACCTCACTGAAGCTAAATTTTTTTTACTTTTTTATTTTTTGGTCATCTCCAGAGCCCATGCCTGTAAGAAGGGTGCTATTCTTGGTCTCCTTTTCCGAGTCCCTTCCCCTTATCCCAGGGTATTAACAAAGACCTGGGGGTTGTTCCAATACAATTTTCACTAAGTCCTTACATTTCACCTGTACAGAGGATGTGATTCAGCCTTGTCCTTTTCAGTATACTCAGTGTGTCAAGATATGCCAAATCTTCTCCCCCTCATTCCTGCTCCTCTTTCTTGTATACTGAGAGCCAGATCCTTGGTTAACATGAGCAGTAGATACGCTGATGACAGCTTTACAGATTTCGCAACAAACAGATCTCCCTTCCTGCGATGGATTTAAGGGAAACTGCCGAATTATATTTGTCAGGTTCACAGCTTTCTCCTTCCTACTATAATTTTCTCTCACTCTTGTTGAGCAATGACCTATTGCTTAATTACCCCTTGTCAAAGTCCTTTTATGCCTCACCCTTTAATGCTTCTCCCTCCCCCATCACTATCATTTTTTCTCATTTCAGTGTTGTCTCTGAGTGTCTTTGCCTACTTGTCCCAACCTTTTCAGCAAGTCCCATATCACTTTCAGACCTGATCGAAACAAAATTAGACAGGGAGAGGAATTCTTGTTGCTTGTTTGCATTACAATTTCTTTCAACTCAGCTCTGAAAATCCCAGAACCCAGAAATTTTCAGGCAATCTCTGCTCAAGCAACTAATACATCAGTCTGAAAATATCACCTCTGTGCTTTCGGTAGAAAACATAATATACTCAAGCCTAAAACTATATGGAGAGGGCTCCAGATGGACACTTTATGTCACTGCTGTCTTCTTTCATACAAGCATTCCAAGCTGCAGAGAATTCAAAACTGACTGTCAATACTAAGTGGTAGATTCATAAGCAAAGGCAGAAAGGCATGCAGCTAGATTGCATACACCAGCGTATGTGAACTGATTTCCCAAGTGTAGGCAATTTCTAGTTCAATGCATGCTGAAGTGAGGTCAGACTCTCCATCCGTGATTCAACCACGGAGGCTGTTCTTGTTTTCCTAGGGGCTGGCTGCTTACTGAGTAGCAAGGACCAAGGGTTATTCAGCACTGAATACTGCATACTGCAAACAACAAGCTTCCAGCCAGATCAATAGTTCAGGTGATTAATTTTAATCTCCTGATCTGAGCAGAATGTTTTTCTGTTCTACTTTTATGCAGGTAGAACGGGGATCTTTTTGGTCTTCTAGATTGCAGTGAATTGCAAAACCATGAAGCTAGCCTACCAACGATGCAGTTATTAGTCACAGTTGTCAAAGGTGAAAGGCAAGTAGAAAACGTGGTGCAGTAAGTTCAAACTGCCATTCAGATACTTTATCTTCTTCGCAGCTCCTGTGGCCTGTGTGCATTGTAATCAGCTGGTAGTTGGCTTGTTGCTCACACACTCTGCAGAGAAATGTGTCTGTGCTGTTAGAAGAGGTAATCTGTGTGACCCTCCAATGAATAGCCCACTTATTTATAAGCATCCTATCTCTGCAAGTGATGCTGCCATACATCCGATTTGAACAAGAAGGATTTCCTTTTCTGATATGGAATGTAGTAACTTTGATGAATGTGTACCCACAGCCAGGCCCTTATAAAGCAGAAGAGGAAATTTCCCCACCCATTTTTCCCTCCCTTTCCTTGCCGTACATGGCAAGACTCTTGAGTCCTAGGAACTAAAAATAGTCCAGTGGATAAGTTTAAATTGAGATATTTTGAAGCACTTCTTGCACTGACACAAATTCCTACAGTGTGATAGCAAGTTAGGACTAGACCACTGTCCTGGTATGCCTGTCTTCTGCCAGCAATAGGTATTGCCAGGTGGGAGAAAACCTGAGCCCATTGCAGACGACTGCAGATGATTGGGGATGGGGGTGAAAATACAGTGCACCTCGAGGAGCACGGGTGGATGAGGAGAGGAGGTCCTGCCTACAGAAGGATCCCAAGCCTCTGAGTGGGGGGTGAGCATTTGTGCAGAGGGGGACACTGCAGGAGCTGTTGGGAACCAAGGGCCTTCACTAGCAATTGCTTGTAATGTCTGTAGTGTGAATCTCCCTGCCACAACCCCCTGCTTTTTGCTGACCTTCATGAGCTCAATCAGATTCCCCCCACTTTGGTGTGTGGCTCCCCACGCTGCCCCACTAGTCAGCATCAGCAATGCTCCGAGTGGGTTTGAGCAGGCACATTAGAGTCGTGTGTCCTGTGGGAAGCTGGGATGATGCAGGAGCTTATCGCACACGATGGAAAAAAATGAGTCAACAAAAATGTGCCAATTGTGAGAGGGCAGGAACTTTGGAGAGAGGCAGGCCTGCACCTCACTGCACAGGCTGTTGCCTGAAAGAGCTCTGAGCCCTTGCACCCTTTCCAGAGTAGGAGAGCCCCAGCACAGCAGCTGCCTACACACAGGGCATCCTAAGGTGGCACCATCAGCTGCTGTCCCCTCCTCTCTGAGCTTCTTTTGTTCCATCCCATCCACTGCCAAATCCTCTTTCGCTGTCTGTTCTCACCACCACACCGTGTTCTGCTCCCAGGGTCAAACCCTGGGCTCGTGTGAGTGAGTGAGCTCCGTGTGCTCCTGTGGCACTGCGGCCAGAGCAGGTGTCAGACAGCAGTGTCACCTCCAGCAACAGCCACGTGATTTATATCCTCTTAGCAAAAGCAGGGAAAGCAACTGGAGTTGTCAAAAGTTGGTGGATTTGATGAAAAAGATGTGTACTGGAGAACTGTCAGTCAGACACAAATTAACAGAAAAGGAATCAGTAAGAATCAGGCCATAAGAGACTGATCGTCCTTTATAGTGAAGGCAGGAAAAAGAATGAGAGGAACATGGGGGGCATTTTGTAGTTTGACTAATGTTCTTAAGGATGGTAGGCAATCAGCCCAGATCAGAAATTTACCTCTAATTCTGTTTGCCTGAGGTGCAGGGACAGGTAGGAATGGGAGAATGTAGCTTAGGAATGACAATGAGAGGTTAAAAAGAGTGAATACAAAGGACAAGAGAAATACCCCCAGCATTGGAGAGAACATCCCAGCAGGCAGAGAAAGCTGCAGGAGTACATTACAGAAAGAAAAGGGTGAGGAACCAGTTAACACTCCCAACAAACAAACAAACAAGAGGAATTACTCATAGTGTGGTGCAGTGGTGGGAGCCATGACAAAGAGGAGGTCAGGGCAAGGCAAGGAGGGTGTGCTGCGCATGAGCACTGGGATATTTAGAGAGGTGGTGCTCCAAAAGGCAGATATCTGATTTGGTGCCAGAATGGTTCTCACCTGTCTACTGCGTCTACATCAGGTCCTAGGCTCCTATGATCAATTGTCCAAGTCAACTACCTTACTTGACTCAGTTTTTAAAAACTTATTTAGCTTCTGAACCATGAGCTTGGCTTTGCATTCCTGCTTAGCAAAACCCAGGAGCGCTCCAATCCCAAGCACGCTGTTGTGCTTTGGGTACTGCTAAGGAGGGGCAGAGAAACAGAGCTTTAAACTCCTCTGGCTCCACGTGAGCCTGGCACAACCATAGGAGCTGAACCATTGCGTGTCCCAGCACCCTTGCAAGGCCAATTTCTGGCACCACGTGCAGTGCTGGGAACCTCTGGTACCAGGCAGCCTCCCCCCAGGAGCCAGCGCAGCTCCACGGTCCTGCACCCTCCTGGGTTCATTGCAGGTGTAGGTGCTCCTCAGCTCTGCTCCCCACATAACAAACACCTCCCATCCTCCTTCCCTCCTTGCTTCCATCCTTCCTAGAGTTACTGGCTGCTGATCATTTTTGTTTTTTTATTGGGTACCGTGCCCCAGCACAATCAGGACATCGAGTTTTGCCTTCATCATTCCTGCCAAGATTCCTAACCCAAGAAAAGGCCAAGCTGGCCATGTGAACTGCCATCCACGGCAGAGCAGCTCTTACATAAGGACACCCATGGCCAAACCTAATCCAGAAGGGGGGGGCGAGGGGTGGAGGGGTAATAGGAGAATAAAATATTAGCGTGGTGTGTAATGCTTCTAGGAACCCTACCTCTAGCTGGCAATAGAGTTGCATCACCTTCTGCCATGGGGTATTATTTTGCCATCAGAAATGCTCTGCATTAAATACGTGGCTTTCCTGGGAGCCTTCTGCGCTGACGCTATCCATGGAAATAGGCCTTGATGTAAAGCAATTGCTTATCCACTGCTGGGACTATCAGGTGGCAGGGAGCAGCTGAACATGCCTTTCTCACCATTCACCTCATGCTTGTACATTATTCAAAGGGGGAAAAAATAGCTTCATCCTCACAGAGGCTGAAATCACTGCTTTCTTTGCTCTCCCAAGGAAAGGGAGTGCTAAAGACTAGAAAGAAATCCCACAAGGCACCAAGTTGGTTGCACTGCCTAGCGGGGCCTGACGCAAGGCACCCAGCTGAGTCCGTGCCCTCAGTACAGGGCAGAGCAGGAGGCCAGCACCCTGCCTGAAGGATGCAGCCTGGGTATGAAAGTTACCTCTAAAGGACCAAGAAAAAGAGCAGGGAGTGGCTTACCAACTGCCTTGCAATATTAGCTGGTCTGGGGAAAAGATGCCTTGCACTTGGAGCAGAGAACGAGAAGTGAGAATCTGGGTGGTTTATCTGAATCAGCCTGATAACTTTCATAAGCTTCCCAATCTGTCCCTCAGTTAAGTCAGATGTTTGAAAGCTGCTTTATTTCTAGGCTCAGAGAAGTCCATTAGCCACTCATACTGGGCACTGAGATACTCCTATGAAAAAAGCTACTGAGTACTTTTTATCTAATATTATTGGGTAATCATAATCAAAAGCAATAATATTCGACTTCACAACTGTGAAGTCAAATAACATCTTACCTTGCCTTCGTGTTTAGGTTTGAAATACAAGGTGTAGCAGAAACCAGGAAAGATATCCACAGTTAAGGTCACTTCAGGCCTATCACCCAAGTACTACATGACATTCTTCAGTGCTTTATCCCACCTGGAAAGGTCTTGACTTCCTACAAGGACCCATTGGAATTAACTGACTGACCAGCTCCCCCCTGCCCTTGTGGGTACCCCTCTAGAAAGGCATCAGCTCTACCAGGGCTCACTGCACAGTTGTGTGGCTGCAGCTTCTACAAGTGACTCCTGCACCCCCGGCCCTTTCTCTTATCTGTTGCTTGGGACACCTTGGGGGATCGAGACCCCGGTGCCAAAGCTGCAACAGGAGGCCCGTCTGCACAGGGCTGACTCGACTCTTGCTTCTTCCCAAGCTGAGGAGCTAACCCACTTGCCATTTGCAGGCGTGAGGCTTTGGAAAGGAGCTCAAGCACGGGAAGAGGACGTGGGGCAGTGGCAGGGCGCAGAGGACTTACTGGCCTGCTTGGCTTTCTCCGTGTACGTGGTGGTCAGGTCTTCATCCACTGGGTGCTCCACGGGCCCCACCATGGGGATGAGGTGGCGCTCCGCTCGGATGGCCTTGGTGGCGTGGGGCAGGAGCATCGCCTCCGGGGAAGGCTCCCGGCCCTCGGCTGAGGGCGGCCGCAGCGCTCCATCGCTCTCCGAGAACGGTGTGTCCGTGCGGCTGCCGGGCGGGCAGGCGATCTCCCTCTTGGCCACCCCGCCGGAGCTGGCCACCTCGGCTTCCCCCTGCGCGGCGGCCTCCGGCGTGCTCTCGTAGCCACTCTGCTCGGACAGGGACACCTCATCCTGGGGCACGTCTGCCTTGCTGTTGGTGCTGCCAGGCGGGGAGCGCGGGCTCTTCTTGCGGGCCCGGCGGTGCTTCTCCTGGGCTACATTGTCAGCGTCGCTGTCGGTCTCACCGTAGTAGGCCTCGCTGTCAGGCGGGGAGGTGAGGCTGTCCAGATGCCGCGGTGCCCTCCGGGGCTGCGGGGGCTGCGTGGTGGCCGGGGCTCCTGCTGGCCCAGAGCTCAGCAGCTGCGCCGGGGGGCTGAGCGGGGACGGCGGGGAGAGCACTCGCTGCCCTGGGGAAGGGGAGCGCTGCAGCCGCGGGCCCGTCTGGTCCCCACCAACTATCCTGCAGGAGAAGGAAAAGCAGTGAGCGAGGTGGGGGGAGCTGGAAGAAAACCCTGCCATGAGGAGAGAGCACATTGGAAAGGGAGGGCTAAGGGCTGAGCTGGTGTTTCAGGTGTCTTCCACATGGTACAGATCGATACCTACAGGGCAGGCACATGTCTGACATCAGCTACTTGCTCTCATCCTGATTTTCTGCTTCATGACCTCTTTGAAAACCAGGTGTTAAACACTTGGAAATCAGAACGTCCTGAAAGCATAAAAATCTACCCAGCTTGCTTAATCAGCTCCCAGGCATTTCTCCATGGGAGGTAGGTTCCTGCCCAGCACACAGTCCTCAGCACAGCTGGCCGTGCCCACTCAGCCTGCCGGGCAGGGCTGCGAGGTGGTGCCCTGGCCATAACGCAGCTCCCCAGCTGCTCCTGCAGCTGGAACTGCATCTTAGAGCTGCGCCAGCTCTGCACACCAGGGCATCCTCCAAAACACTCCAGCAGTTTAGTTATCTGAAGGAAGAAGGTGCTGTTTGCTTGCCCAGCCTTCTAGATGGGAGCAAATAACAAATACCTCTATGAAAAGGAGCCAAGCACCCTGCGGAGGCAGGACCATGCTGGTGAGAAAGGTCAGATGTGTGGCCAGCTCGCTGCGGGGCTGCTTCACAAGCTAGCTGCCAGTGTCTGGTTTTGACGCCTGCGTTGCAGACATGCCAGCCCAGTCCGTGCTGGCATTTGCCTTTGGCTTAGACATAGCAAGCTCCAAGCTGTGAGTCAGCTGGGAGGATGGCTGGGGCAGGAGCAGGACAGACTGGGGCAGTCAGTCCGGCTGCTGACTGCCAGAGGGAGAACTGGCTCTGCTGGTGGGAAACCAGTCAGCTCTGTCCTCCCTCTCCTCAGGAGCAAGCCCAGAGTTCAAAGGCAGTTTGATTCTGGACCCCAGAGATGGGGCGGGGAAAATCTTCCTGCCCTTGCCAGAGTCACCAGGGCTTGTTGGATTTATAAGGGAGCCTCACACATTTGCCTTTTGAGCATGCATACATGGAAGCCAGGTAGAGTATCAACTCTGTAAAGCTGTGGAGTTCATGACTTGAATCCCAGTTCTTTTTTATCTAGCCTCTGAACTGTGAAAAATTTGTATCAAGTATAGGCCTTGTTGGAAGTGAAGGGTGGGACAATTTCTCTGTTTATTTTTTTTTAATAATATTTGTATTATGAACTCTTACTGGGGAGCAAACACAAACCTCCCTAAGCAATACGAATAAGTCCTTCCTCTTCTTTAAACATTTGATCAAATAGCTGAAAATCATTGCTGCTTCTAAGCCAATTTCTGTGGTTCTGCACTGTCCGTTCAGGTCACAATCTTTCTGTTTCTCTCTTCACACACATCCCACACCAACAGCCCTGCATGCTGCAGTCATCCAGCCACCTCTCCTCTCTGAAAATAACTAATTGGTGTTTTCCTTGGGAATGTAGATGTAGAGTGAGAATAGCGCTGTGATGAGGAAGCACTATTTGATGATTCCCCAGTACCCCAGAAGGAAGCCAGCTTCATTGACTAGCTATGTTATCCCCAAGCCATCTGGTGTTGGCTCCCCAAGGGCTGATCCGTGCACCCCGCGAGAAGCCTGCCTTTGTCACTTGGCTAATTCAAAGAGGGCTGATTTTGGCCCAGAGGAATTTGCCGGGGCACCTGTGACTGCAGATGGACCCCAGTGGGGTGAGATAAGGCCTCGGCAAGGAGCCAGGCGCTATTCCGGCCACCTTGCTCAGGGCTCACTCATCACACTTAATCACAGCAGCACAGGGAGAGCGCATCAGAAGGCACCGTTGCCTTCCCAGAAGCCAAGGGAAGGAGCCTACATGTTCTAGTTTTCCTTCCTTCCCTGAGCACTGCCCACCTTCGCCCCCAGTTTACAGATGCCAGCACGCAGGGTGGCTGTCCCTCCCCTCTGCCTCCTCAGGGCTGCGGAAAATCCCATTTCTCAAACGCCTTCAACAGGGCCTTATTTCCTGAGGGCAGCTTCTGACTGGGCAGTGGTGTGCACTAGCTGGGACCTCACACAGCTTTGCTCCCTTCATCTTTATCTGATTTATTTAAATCTTGTGCCTCATCCAACATACACTGAGGCACTGGGCTGGCTTTAGTGCAGGTAGAAACAGTGAAGTTCCTGGGACCATTTGTGTGCTTAAATTTGGGACTGATTTCTAGTATTCTGGAGACTGGAGCTCTCACCGGAAGTCGTTCTTCCTGGAGAAGGGGATTCAGCTACCCACCTCTGAGCTCTGTAGAAGTCCCTGTTGGACTATAGTGGCCTGCTGTAGCAAATAATGAGGTAATTTTTGGTCACTTTTGGTCTTGGCTCAGTTATCCAATGCATCATCAAATTCATTTCTACAGAATGAACTGGGTCTCTGTTAATTCCTGAGCGGAATTGCCCTGCATCAACTGTTTGGTTGTAGCCTAAATTGCTCATTCTTAGCAGCACAGTCCTCACACTGCAAGCGTTTCCCTCCAGCCTAAGGGGCTGGGAGATGGAAATCTGGAGTGCGTTCAACCCTACTGCCAGGCACTCTGGAGAGCAGCACGGAGAACTTTTGGTTGGCCACATGTTAGCCATGGGGAACTCCCAGGATGGCTCACAGGATGGAGAAACCAAAGGCTCCCTGCCTGCCTCCTTCCTGCCAGGTGTGGATAGCTGCTGTGCTGGGCGAAGCTGCTGTGCTGCCTGCACCATCTCAGCATGGTGCTGGGGAAGCAGTTACCTTTTCACCCGGATGTTGAGCGTGCCGTTGGAGGAGTCGATGATCTGCATGGCAGTAGCATGGGAGAGGCCGGCACACGACTTGCCATTGATAGATACTAGCACATCATTTTCCCACAGGCCTCCACGGCATGCTTTGCTTCTCTTTCGGATCTGGAAAAACAGAACAGAGAGGATAGGGATGACAGTAAGAGCGGCAGCTCTTCAGTGCAGGTGCTTGTCTCCTGCTGACCCTTTTATCACTCCATCCCTGAGAGAATAAAATAAGGCCTAAGACTACTGTGCTGCCACAGTGATGGACCAGGCCCTGTGCCTTTCAGTATCTGCACTTGTGGCAATTCCTTATTCCAGACTTTCCCTGTATGTGGCTGCATGTCAGCACTTCCAGATGTACCCCCTCCTATGAATCTGTGGTGTGATCCCTGACACACACAGCCCCTGTAGATGCCGTCCTCGGGGAAGCTGACATCAGGAAGAGTAGGGGGCTCTCTGGCACTTCCTGCTGTCAGGTATTCCTGCTCAAACGGCTTTGGCCAATATATTTCTGGACATCTGCATCATGCTGTTGGTGTCCTGTTACACAAGCGTAAATGTGGAGTAAATCTTTAGCCTTAACAGGAGCTGTGCGAGATACGCGTTGCTTTGTCTGAGAAGGGAGTCTGGGGCTCTAGGTCCAGACTAGTCCCTAACCTGGCCTCTTGTGGCCATCTTACACCAAGTGTTTCCTCTTCCTTCTGTTCTCAGTTATCCGAGTTATCTCCTGTATCTCAGTTAAACTACTCACTGAAACCCACAACACAGTCTAGCGTTTCTGTTAGGGCAAGCAAGCAAACCAAGTGCCCACTCAGCCCAAAAACACAGAGCTCACCCATGTAGGTAAGCAATGGGACAGTTTTCTTGTAGCACCCGTAATGCACTCATTTTGCATAGAGGAATTTCCACAGGAAAACACTGCACAAGAGCAAATCAGGCCTAAATGCACTAACTTTGTAAATACTTCTAGAAATTTTATTCAGATCTTGCAGTTAAGTGAGAGACTTAAACAGTGCAGAGCTGTTTAATGGGGTGCAGTGAACAAACTGTGGCAGATCCCTGAAGAGAGATAATGCACAGCAGGGCACCTTCTCCCATATCTTAGAGTTTGCTGCTTGAGCAGCCAGACTTGGCCCTAATCCTCCGAGGGGCAAGAGCAGCACTTCTTGCAGGTCAGCCTATCAGTGGAACTGGGAGGTACTGGGGTAGAAGATGGAAAGAGGGGGGATATGCTATGAGCTGTCTGTGTGTTCACTGGCACTTTATCACCCTGTAGCCTCTCCAGCTTGACCCCAAATTTTGCCTCTGTGCTTAAAATAGGGACTCTCTCATCCCAGCTGCCATATCCATCAGCCGCTGTCATTTTAGGCCTTTATCTCCCTCCTTGTTAATAAAAGCCAGGAATGAGAACATGTGGGTCTGTAATGAACCCCTGCTGAAGAGCCACTTTGCTGTTACAGTACAAATACTGCTTCCTGACACTCCCTCAAGGTGCAGCTGCTAACTGAGAGGGGACAGCAGGCTCATTTTCCAGTGCTGCCTACTGAGACCGCAGCTAATGCAGAGGGTTAGGGGGCTGCAGGGAGGGCAGAAGGAAGACGTCCCCCTGGTATTCCTCTGAAGGCCAACTGCTGCTCCACGCCAAGTGCTTCGCGCTCAGCCCCGGATAGGAACACACTTGCTGAGCACCTCTCCCAGTTTTGGAGCGAGGGAAGCGGGGGTTAAAGACTGTCAGCAGGTGCTGAGAGCATTCTTCACATCCCATCATACTCCTCCATGCTCACTGAAACCAGCTGGCCGTGGGCTGTGACCACCCAGCCCAGAGCTGCTCGGCCTCACCAGCATCCCGCCAGCCCCTGGTCCCTCGGCACTGCAGGAACCTGCTGGAGAGCACTCAGCACTGCCAGGCCAGTGCCTGCTGCTGCCTCAGCACCCCTAGATCGGAGCAGGCTGCTGGGACATCAGCTGCCCCGTGTGGGCTGAGCAAGGTGGGCAGGCAGTGCACGTATTTTATGGTTAGCACACATGCCGGCCCAGCGGCTCTGGCTTGGTCTGTGCTCAGCCTTTCCCAGGGTGGCAGGAGGTCCGCATGCGAAAGCAGCTCCAGTTACTGCAGTGCTGCTGCGGGAGCTGCGAGCTAGCTCTGTAATCCAGGAGGAGAGGTCTCCCTGTCTCCCTGTCCCCATTCCTCCTTGGGAAAACAAGCCCAGTGTCCAGCCCAGGAAGAGACCTTCAGAGTCTGGAAATAGCATGTCAGTGTTCCTGGCTGTCAGTCCCCACAGGTTTATAAACCCTTCCCCGGAACTTTGTGAATCTGCTTCCCTGGGACAGAGGGAAACCTGCTCACAGCTCCATTTTAATGACAACTCCCACCCCGCTGTGTTTGCCAGAGAGGAGAGCAAAGGGGTTAAAGGCAGAAGGGGAATGAATCTGCAGCGAGACAGCACACCCCACAGAAAGGACAGGACCTAATGCACAACCACGTCAGCAGGCTGCAGGCCTGCTTCATTACTTCACAGGAGCACCAGCACAGTGCTGCAGAGCCGTTCAATGACAGCCCGGAGCCTGCATAGCTCACGGCTCACTCGCAGGGAGGGCAGCAGTGAGCCCTCGGGGCGCCCGGCCAGGCCAGCTGCCTACCCTGAAGGTCAGGCTGCCCTCCCGGCCACTCGCTGCCCATGTCGGAAAGATGCCCTCTCCTGGGCGCCCGGCAGCCTCAGAGCCCTGCACAGGCTGCGGACAGGGAGGACGGTGTCACCCAGCAGCTCTGTGGAAGAGGATGGGGAAAGGATCTGAAAGGAATCCTTCTGTAGGGATGGGACAAGTGGGATTTCAAAGAGAAATCCTCTCTGCTTTCTGAAGCAGATCCCTTGAGCGCTTTCTTGTGCAAGGGAGAGGCAGCAGTGAGGGACTCTGAGAAAGCAAGGGGTAGCTCCGGGGGATTACACTACCCAATCTGCAAGGACTGGCCTCTCCCTTTGGAGGGGAAAACCGCACAAATTCTCTTCTACCTACCTATCTGGTATACTTTCCACTCCTTGCCTCAGTAGACAGCACCCCCTCCCCATTGCACACTTTGGCTCACTTGGGAGAAATGTCCTGCTTTTTTTCATCTGGATTTCAGGAATCCCAGTGTCAGGGCCTTACTGATCCATGCTCCTCAAAATACAAAGCAGTGCGGAATACCTGCACAACAAAGTAATGAAATACACTGACACAGGAGATCGTCCCGCTCCCTGCACTCACACCAAGACTTCTGTTGTGACAGAAGAGCTCTTGTCAGAGAGGTTTGGTTGTCCACAGCACCTACGTATGTGCACATAAATATGCCCGTTTTCCTTTATGACATTGCCCTGTTCCTCTAATTGATCACATTGAATGAGACAGGAGGGAAGGGACAGAAGCAGCTGGGGTCAAAAAAGGAAGAGCAAAAGCAACAAATGACAAAGCAAGTAAGAAGAAAAGGTGTTGAAGGGAAGGCCAGTGCTGGGAGAGGCTGAGAAGGCCAGGACTGGGGTGAGGCTCTAGCAGAATTTTCTCAGCACAGCCCTGAGGAGACAAAAGGACACGCTGCTCACTGGACGTGTTTTGGGCGAATTCAGCCTAGCTTTCGGGAATGCAAGGGAGGAGGGGGTCAGATGCAACTCGGCAGCATCTGTCCTTCAGTATGGACTATATTTAGGTAGTGGTATGTGGGGGGTGAACACACGCTGGGATGCTAAGAATAGAGTAGTCCTGATAGTAACTCAGTGGCTTCCCATCTTGCCTGAGTACAGCCCAGAGAACCTGTCCTGAAACTCTGCAACCACCGTCCCTGCTGGCCACAACCCCTTCCTCATAAAAAAAGGAAAGATGCTGTGGGTAATCAGAAGTGGTTCGCAGTGCCTTTCAGGAATCAGCTCTAACAGGTACATGCCATCTTTGCCCTTGCCTCCCCAAGGCACCCAACACCTCCCTCATCAGCAGAGCTCAATCTGTACAGCAGGAAGACAAATTACATTATCCTAAAATCCGCCCAGCAGCAGCTGAGCAAGCTCAGGCCAAGTGAGAGTTGGATGTTGACTACAAACGGTCTTTCTCCTTCCCCTCTCTGATTGCATCTCATGTCGTATAGCTGCCCCCTTTCCCTCAGCAGCTACAGTGGAGTAGTTGCACCCCACGGCAACTCAGCAGCATTTACATTTTATTTCCAGTCTGAAGTGAAATGTAGTCATGTCACAGGGTCCCCAAGGAGGGGTAAGAGCTGCCTTGTTGTAGTATGAAGCAATACAGAGCATTACCAAGGGGCAATGAACTCAGGCAAGATCTGAAGAGCCAAGCAACATCAGGGGCTGCTCCTCCCAGCACTTCCTGCTCAGCTGAACCACAACCACAGCAACTTATAGCTGCAAGAGAAGAAGCAAAAACCCTCCATCTCTTCTCTCAGCACATCTGTCTTGACATCATTTTGGTTACTGGAACAGTTTGGTTTTCCTACAGGGCCAGGGCTGAATCTTTATTTGTGCAAGGAAAAAATACCCCTGTGGTTAAAGCACTAGACTGGCATCCAGGAGGCCTGGAGGAGTTTTTGTGTGACCTCAGAGAAAACACTCGCACTGTGAACTGTAAATGAGAGGAGTCTGGATATCAAAAGGTTTTTCAAGTCATTTGCTCTGACTCTTAAATTTCTTTCTCTCAGCTGCCCATCTGAACATAAAGATCCAGTAAGATGCTATTTCTATGCCTTGCCTGTTAAGGATGCGAGTAGCATCACATCTTTGTGTTACTGCTGTATTTTTATTAGAGGAGAATATTTACTCTAACCTATGATAATTACACTAACCGTTACAATTACACATCTTCATTTTGTTCCAATAACTTCTGCCCTAACACCTTGTTCCAGTTTAAGAGGTGCCACTGCATTGTGTCTTGGTAAAGCAGGTCCAGTGTCCCTGCAGACCTACTTCAAAGGTCATCCACAGTGAAGCTTAAGCAGAAGGCGTTTAACTAGAGAAAGAAGGGAGAGAACAGACATTTTCTGGAATGATAAACAAATACAGCAAGACAGGGTGGTAAAAGAAGGTATCTTGAGCACAAGGACAGATTGGGTGGTTTCTGGGCAAGGGGTCTGGAGATGAAACCTGGTGGTGGCAGAGGATGCTGGTGCTAGACAATCCACTGAGTGTGTACAAGACTCCTCTAGTCTGTTACCACCTAGAGGGAGTGCACTGGTGAGGGATATGGCTATCCTAGTGTTGGGAAGAGAAGACATCTTCAGTGCACCGGGCCTAATTCTGATTTGTACCAGTGGGTACAACTGATGCAAAACAAACACAGCCGATAAGGGGCTGTTAGTTTTGCCTGTCTGTTGAAACCAAGCACCTTAAAAATACGTTTTGTGCTGATATTACCTGGGAGAAAACCAGAAAACAACACCAAACAATCTGCCTTTTTTGCCTAAGCAAAGTTTAGCATGGAGCTTGCTGTTGGGAACAAATGCCTAGACAGAGCTGACTGCAGGTAGACAAAAAGAGGCTTTATCTCTGTGGCCTTTTGTTACTTGATAGAAGAGTAGCTGAAAAGTGAGTGAAGTGTTATACCACTGACAAAGAATAATGCCACATGTACTACAAGAGATACTAAAAGTATTTGGTAAGCATTTTGCTTTCAACAGACTGAACCAGCAGGATATCAAGTTTTTGTTGTTGTTGTTGTTTTTTGTTTGTTTGTTTTTTGTTTTTTTTTTTTTATGAAGCAAGGATTCCAAAGGAACAGATAGGTATGCCAAAAAGCAAGAGTCCTGGTGCCCACATCTAGCTGCTGGGACAAGAGATGGGAATGTTGAGAAGAAACATGCTCACCTATTTCACGTAGATCTCTTTCTAGATGTTCAACCTTCCTCTTCATGACATAAAAGATATTAGGATTGAAATCTAAGGGAATTAAGTGTTCACAAGCAAATCCAGCTACCAACATTTTACAGTGTCAGGCACTGAGCTGGGATAGGAGTGAGAGGGCCTTGAACACAGGGCAGAGTCATCCAGAGAGATGGCTTCAGTCCTCCAGAACAAGATGCTCTCAACCTTAGCACTGCGTGCTGGTGCTGTGAGGATTAACAAACTTCGAATAAAACCCTTACTCAGAACAGAGGATTTTTAGTTACTGTCTATTGTTGAACAGCTGCAGCCTCAAGTATAATACATGTATGCCTCCAAAGCATTACACTTAGGTAGGAGCAACTTGAAGAAGACATACCTGCTATTACTTTGATAGAATTCGGATACAATCCTGGTCAAAACTCATGTCTGTAAGAAGTTATTGTACACAACATTCATCGTATTTTCAAGTGTGGGCTACCACACCAAATGACAGCACTCATTAACCTTAATAGAGCCTCTCTGAAATTGTCTGAGACGGATGAGCACCATGCTTCTGCAGCTCTGTGGCCAGGACAGGACCAGCCAGGACAGGAAGGGACTAGACAAGCAGCCCTTTCACCTGACGGATTCAGAGAGACTTTGGCACAGCAACATACCAGTAGCAGGCTGAATAATGCCAGCAAAGCATCTGTTAGTGTCAAACCATTGAAATGGTCCTGGTCCTACCTTATGCTCTGGCCAGATAGTGCTCTCCTGAACAATTCCCAGGCACAGCCTGGGAGCTAGAACAGGGCATTGCCCATGGGCAACTTGCATGCAGCCACCCCATTCAGCTGAGAATAAGAGTTTTTAACCGCTGGGCATTGCCCCATGCTGTACCAGCCAGCCTCTGTGCCAGTGGCGTCCCAGGCACATTTAATGCACCACATACAGGTGTAGCTCGTGTGGTTTCCCCACAGCTGCTGACAATCATCTGACAGACATTGTTCCTGCCTGCTACAGCATAAATAGGATGCAAGGACAGACCTGCCCAGCCTCTTCATCTCTGCAAGGAGGACAGTGGAAGCTTTTGTCACAGTGTCCTTCAAGCAGAAGTCTTAGATGAGCTGTGAAAGCAAAAGGCATGAGGCAGCACAGCTGTGGTCGCATGGCAGAGGAGAAATTATTCAGGACAGTAATGTGTGGAGGGCCAGAAGATAACATCCCATTTTTTCATAGGCGTGACTTCATCATGCCTTTTGGAACATGAAGGTAGGCAGAGAAAAGAAAAGATTTAACAGAGTGAAATGGCTTGAGGAGTGAGAGAGGAGTACTAAACCAAGGGTTAAAGATTAGCTGAGAGCAAGTGTAGACTAAAATTCAGTTCCTAATTGTTTTCTAACTATCACAGGCTTCCCAGTCAGACTGGAAAGCAATCTTTCAGTTAGTGTTCTGGAGGGAAAAAGATACATCTAGTACCCTACATTAGGGTGAAGTTAATGAATTTATGAAGTCCTTCTAGTCTTGTTTTAAAATAAGTAGATACTGCCACTTAGCATTCCCTGTGTCATTTCACTGAATAAAA
Source organism: Aythya ferina (assembly GCF_964211825.1). NCBI lineage: Eukaryota > Metazoa > Chordata > Aves > Anseriformes > Anatidae > Aythya > Aythya ferina. The sequence goes on along the minus strand of NC_140302.1, from coordinate 16,638,561 downwards.
GCTCTTTTTGGTCTAAACCACAATCCTGTACTCCACAGTAAAGACAGTTTGTAGGGAATGGCATAACCAGTGATCCCTGCCATCCACACAGCCTGCTCTCCGTGCTTGTTTGAAAGGGAGTGCTTGTGTAATGCTACTTCTTTGCAGGTAGCTCCAAGCCCCTGGTGATACAGAGGTAGTTGTGAATCAGATCCTTGGATGATACATGTACAAATCAGTGATGGTGATTTGCAGCCGCAATAACGTGGTTTTCTCTTCAGGCCATCTTCCTATGACTATCTTGGAGGTCCTATCCCCTCATCCCTGCTGGGAAGGGCAGAGCTCTCCTTCCAAGCTCTGCACCTCGCTCACTGCTGTCCCAGCGCTGCACTGAGCTTGCAGCTCCTCAGCGGCAGAGCAGCCCTGGAGCCCTGTGTCCTTCGGGCACACGGTGACTGCCAGGCTCCTCTGAAAGTCCCACCAGCACTGCAGCCAGCTCTCCTTCACTGGCAGCCAGTGGTGGCACCTGTCTAGGCACTGACAGGCCATAAAACATGTCCAGGAGCACTCCCAAAACTGCCTGAGTAACTCCTTCCACAGCACTGCCAGCCGTACGCAGCCCTCCAAAGCCAGCATTAGTGACTGCTATAGGCAAGGCTGCCAGGCACACCTTCCACACCTTCCTGGATGTGACGTTCAGTGACTGAGGGATCAGGTACAGACCTGCCTGTCCACCTTTCACTGTACGGAGGAGAGGCAGAGAGAGTGCTTGTGGGTCTGCAAGCTGTCAGCCCTATTTGGGATGGAGCTGGCAGCCTTCAGCAGGAATAATGTCACACGAGCAAAGGCGAACAGGACACAGCAGCCAGGCCGTGCGTCACAGGGAGCAGTGGCACAGCATATGGCAGCAGGGCTCTCTGTGTCTGGCAGAGGAGACAGTAGAGACAGAGGATTTGCAGCAGAGAAACACACAGGAAAGTAGAGATAGGTAAGAAAGAGGTCAAAAGGAGGTTGTGATGAACTGCTCTTAAACAAGAAAACAGTTGTTGCTTTTAACAGCTATCCAGTCCTGTGGCCACTGCTTCCCCTAACGATTCACTCCACTGCTGCAGAGTTATTTGTGCAGAAGTGGGAACTGAAAGGAGCCTCCTGAGTTAAAAGGGCCAATCCTCTGTTGTTTCACATGCCAGGCTGTTTGCTCTAGCTCATAACCTGATTTTAAGAGGTTTTTAGTTGTTTGCCTGGATTGGAAAGTTGTTGCTGAGCCTCCCTGGTTAGTTACCGCTGGTCTCTCTGTGCACGCTTGATCGTTGACAATGCTGTCCTATATTTGAACAGTGCTGCTGGTGTTTGCCCAACATCTATTTGTAGACAGCAATCATATCTCTCAACCTTTGTGCTAGATGAAAGAAGCCTTCTCTCCTGTCCTTTTCTGTAGCTGCTCTACCTGAAATTAATTTTTTTCAAAGTGGCCGGCTCCACAGGTGTGGTAATTCCAGTGAATTCTCACTTGTACATCAGACAGCAACATCAATGCCTTCCTGTTTTGGTTACATGTAGCTCAGCTGAGGCTCACTTGTTTGCCTTTTTTTCAGAAAAGCATCATTTTGCTGGCTCGTTATCCTCTTGTGATGCACTAACATGCCCACATCTCTCTCCTCTATCATCAGTACCTCTTGGAAAGCTTCCGGTTTCCACTAATTTCTTCAGTAGTACTTGTGGACCAGACTAAGCTGGAGGTACAAGTGTCTTCCGTGCTGCTTTTTATAGTAATTAAGTGGGTTTCCCTCTAATGGAATAAATCTTGTTCTGTAGAAAACTCCCTAAAGGCAGTACATGTACTTGTACCATCTTAAAGCTACCCCTGTTGATCCTAAAACTGATTTCCCTAATACAGCTCCATGTTATGTTTCTGCTTTGGCTGATGATGGATTTAATGCTTATGTCCTATCTTATGACTTTTCTCAGACTAGCTATTTCACATTTTATTTAGTTTCAAGTGCATTTGATGCACATACCGTTAGTGCAAAGAAATCCTCCAGGACCTGGTGGCATTATTCTCCATTACTGTACGCCCTTTTCAGAGTGGGTGAACCTTCTCATCATGAAAGCTTCCCCTTGCAAGGTGTGCTGTGCATTTCAGGAAAATGTGCTTTTTCCTCAACCTTTCTAAAATAAAAATCTTACCATCTACGGACACTTTTTGTTTCTTACTTCTGAGCTTATTTTCTCTTCCCTGCTGACTGTTTCTGGCCAAAGATCTGTTGTGTCGTGTTGCTGTGTTGTTGTGTTGCTACCACACAGCCGCTGAGCTACACAAAGTCACCTTTGGTTTGGTAAGGGGTAGCGTGAATTCTCATTATCCTTTATCTGCTTCACTGGGTAAGAGTTAAAAGATTTGTTACAAATAAGCTAAATGTGAAAGCACAGTAGTTCAACTGATTTCAGTTATAAGGACAATGCTGTAAGTAAGAACAGAACAGAGGTTTTGTTTTCCTTTTTGGGTTCTTTAATCTTATATTTTCCCTTTATTTGTTTCTCTAGTTCCCCGTATTTCAACCCTTCCTAATTTCTGCAGAATTATTCATGTCCTCTGTTGATCTTTTATCCTGCTGTGTATCTGCCTGCTGAGCATATCAATGTCTGTTGTTTTTTCAGCTTACTCATTACCAAGTTGATATTTTAATATAACTCTAATTTAAAAATCATCTACTCTTTTCCATGGAGGGTTCCCCAGCACTAATAAATTCTCTTTTGCTTCTTCTTTTGCCTCACCCTCTACTCCTACCACATCTGTTTTTACGAGACTGAACTGTTATGGTACCACCAATCCTTCATATACACATCAGACATTTTTTAGCACACAGACACTGCAAATGATTGTTAGGGTGGAACAAAACATTCAGCGTGTGCTTTTGTAGGAGAGTTTAACACAAAAGGAAAGACATACGCAGTTACAGATCTGGAACCATGTAATCAGTAGAAAATAATATTAGCATTTCAATCTTGCTTATGTTATTTAAATTTGAGCTTTTTTGTCAATACCCGCTGGGAGGGAGGAGGGAAGGGAAGGGAAGGGAAGGGAAGGGAAGGGAAGGGAAGGGAAGGGAAGGGAAGGGAAGGGAAGGGAAGGGAAGGGAAGGGAAGGGAAGGGAAGGGAAGGGAAGGGAAGGGAAGGGAAGGGAAGGGAAGGGAAGGGAAGGGAAGGGAAGGGAAGGGAAGGGAAGGGAAGGGAAGGGAAGGGAAGGGAAGGGAAGGGAAGGGAAGGGAAGGGAAGGGAAGGGAAAGAACAGGCTTAAAGAGTTTTCAGAAATAACAGATATCAAGAACAGGAATTAAAGTGATTGATCATTTGATTGCTATCAATCAGATTGATAATAATCTTCCACATGGAAAAACAATAACAAGATGATGATATAAACATTGGAAAGAAGAAAGGCAAGAGGAACTGTGACTGTGTAAAATGATCATTTAAGATAATGAGTTCTCCATGGATTTGTAATACAACAAAGAGTGACTCAAAACGGGAAATCCTACTTTGTGCAACATTTAGTCTTCGGAATGTCTGACTGCATGATGTTATTGAATCTTCATTGGGAAACAGTTGAGATTTAATCAGACAGGTAACACTAGCTGTTCACAAAGAATTATCTGTTTATGTATAGGCTCAAATACCAGGACTGTCAATTCTCATGTACTTCATAGAGCATGCTGATAATCAGCTGGGGGGGTGAAAGAATTTTCCTCCGCATTGCGTTACTAGAAAATGAGGTGCATTGCTGAAGGTTAGAGTTTCCTCTGACACACCTGTGTTGCAAGAAACACAAAGGAGACAGGAAGCAGGAGGTGGACTGCCCATTAACCTCGTCTGGTATAGCAATTCCAGCATTTCTACATAACTACAGTGCAAACCGTTTCTATATAACTTGTTATACCTAATTCATTTCCACTCATTGGGCTCAAATAAGTTTTTTTATCTGCTTAGCTCTTCTTCAGCCAGAATGGTATAGGGAAACAATTTGATTCAACATCCAAGGGTAAGCATTTTTCCTTTGTGCTACTCCTATGACTTTTCTAGTCTAGAAGTTGAAATTGCCTAAAATGACAGCACTGGAATCCCCAGAGACACCCAACTGTATTCACTCAAGTGTTTCCTGATACCTCCAGGATATTTGTGTCTGTATCTTCTTTCGTATTTTCTACAGTTTTATCCAAGTTCCTGTTCTGTTCTTCCCCATCCTGTCCAAATAGATTTTGCTCTAAGAACCAAAGCACTAGTAACAATTTCTGTTCTGCTAAGACAAAGTTTTCCTGGCTTAGAACTTCTCTTTCTCCCCAAGAGTCCTTTCTTTGACAGCAACTAGCTTACTAATCGACCCTTCTCATTTATCTAATCTGTCTTTCCATGCACGCACAACATGTTCTTCACCATGCTAACAAACACTCTGTTATTTGACCTTACCTCTGCGAGGCAGGCTCAGTCTCAGTGACACCTCCCTCTGACCATGTCCCAGTGCTGTGCAGTGGCTCTGATACCATGGAATGGAGGCTGAGCAAAGCAAACTGCACATCCACAACTCAAGGGTCCCAGCTTTAACAAACCAATACAGTTCTTACAAACACAACACCGCCCTCTTTCTCTGTGTGATACCATACGGCCACAGTCCCTGGTCAGGATTCCTTAGTGCTGGGACCATTCCCATCTTTGGATCCCAGAAGATCCAGATGCTGCTAATGATGTTAGAGGTTTGGGGGATGCTTTGCAGTCAACATTTTGGCCCAGGCTTCATCCTACAGGTGTCAATAGCAGAATCCTAACTGCAGCAGAATGAGGAGTTGATCTTTCAACTCAAAGAGCCAAAACCTGAGATTCAAAATTCTGCTCTCTGCCTGGTAACAGAGGAGTCAGGCTACTCCCTGAATTCTGGGGGTTTATTCTCTTCTAAGCATTCTACAATCAGATAGGACCTTACTAGGTTCCCAGTAAGGATCCATAAAGCCTTTCTTTGGAGACTGACTAAACAGTGTTGTCTCTACAACAGCGAGTGTTTATGGTCACTGGGATGCCAGTAAATTCAGGTTAATTATAGCCCCAAACAATAATCGTAAAAGCAGTCCTACATGAAGAATGATTTATGCTCAAATGGATTTATATCAATTATATTTCCCTTTTTTTTTTTCCTCAGATTGAAAATACATTTATATATTTGCATTGTTAGACTTAAGGTACAAGACCAAGTTTGGGATGAAAGCTAGTTTTAGTTAATATCTTTCTGGAAGTGCCACTAATCCTGGAGCAATATTCCAGGCACCTTAAGGTGCAACTTGGTCTGAGTACTGGCTAGTTCTTGCTGCTGTTCTTCCCCAAGTAATCTTTACAAGATACTCAGTACCTCCTTTCTCTTCCAATTCCAGTTGCTTGACTATTGAAGGAAAACAATGAGTCAAAACCATGCTGCTAAATTTATGTGGCCAATGAAAAGCCCATTTTGCTAATAACCACCGATTCCAGATACCTGTTTCAAGGGTATTCCTTCTCTTCAGCACCTGAAGCTTTCTGAATATGTTAGTTTTCCTACAGATAATCTTTATTTATGTAAGAAATGCCTATTTCAGGGCCAAGCTGCAGGGTTTCAAACAATTTGTTAGAAGTTACAGTTACACTCCTTGACCTGGGGGCACAGAACACTTCATTTTAAAATTCTCTGTCAGACCCACAATCTACTTAAGGAAACAGAAAGGGTTGGGCAAAGCATTTTTTCATGCCTTCTGCTGGGTGCCTTCCAGCGAGACATCCCAAGATATCATTGTGTCAAAGCTAATGCAGCTGTTAGGAGCTTAATAAACAGAGGACCTTTTTTTTCTTAATTTTTAACCTACTCAGTCATCTTTATGTAAAGAAAACAGGGACAGCTGTTAATCAAAATTAGTGCAACGCAAAGTTTGTATTTGTTCCTTTTTATTATTTCAACTCTTCCAAAGAACCGTTTTCCTTCCGTCCTTGACTGTGAACCCATATTTGCTGCTTAGAGCATCAAAAATACTTCAGACCATATTGAGAAAGCTCCGGCAATGTAAGAGCCCCTAAGAAAAGCACAGCTATTTTGAAAGCTGGAAAATAATGAAGTGTTAGAGACAGTGTCATTGAAATACAGCTTCTGTTGCGTTCACTTCAGTTGGTTTTGACTTTGTTGGATGCTTTACCCAAACACCGAAGCCTCCGTATGTGAACGCGAGCCCTTTCCCGGGGTTGTGGCTGCTGCTCTGTCTCTGCAGACAACTGGGGGCATTGCACAGGCTGTGTGCAAACTGTGTGCGCTATCCCACCTGCCCTGCGAAAGCAGGCAGATCTTCCCCTGGCGCTTCTCTATTTCTGCCTCGGTAGCAGAGTTTCAGGACCCGTACCCCACCCCACTCCCTGCCTGCCCACTGCCCCTTTTTCCCCTTTCAGAGCTCTGGCACAGCAAGGAGCTGCCCGGCTGGGCACAGCCACCTGCCCTGAGCACACCCTGCCCTGAGCACACCCTGCCCTGAGCACACCCTGCCCTGAGCACACCCTGCCCTGAGCACACCCTGCGGTCCTACCTTGGACACCTGGAGGGGCTTTCTCTGCTCAGAGCCCCCTTGCAGGCGGAAGCCCCAGGGGGCGCCTCCAGACAGCGTGATCACCATTTCTTCCTCGGCTCCCATGGCTCCTGCGCCGCGGGTCCTTCACCTCCCCAGCGCCGGCAGAGCGCGGCTCTCAGCGGGCAGCATCGCCCCGTCCCATCCTCCCCACGGTGCCCCCGAGCCCCTCTCCTCGCTGCTTCCTTCAGCTCCGCGCACCCCGCAGGGTCCCGCCCCGCCCCGCCGGGACACCCGATGCTGCTGCTGGGCCGCGGCCAGCGCCGTCCCGCACACGTGTGCCGTCAATCTCAGCCCGAGCCCGCGGCCCCAGCGCGGCAGCGGGGCTCAAAATAGCTCGGCCCTGACCTGCGGGGCGGGACGGGGCCGCTCGGCCACTGCTTCACGGCCCCGTCCCCCCCGCACAGCCCCGCGGGGACACCTCTCCGCGGCTCCAGGCGCCAGCACCCGCCCCGAGGCCGGACGGGGGCAGGCGGCCGGGGGCTCGCCGCCCGCTGGGGGCCCCTCCGCGGCCCGGGGAGCGGCTCCGGGCGCGGCTCCGTCCCCGGCCCCCGCCCCCCGCTGCCCCCCGCTGCCCCCCGCCCGCCGCCATCGCGGGGCGCTCCCCGGGCCCCGGCGTCCGCCGTGACGTCAGCGCCGTGCCCGCGGGCGGGGCGCGCGCCTGCGCGCCGCCGGCGCCGGCGCCGGCGCGCGTGCGCGGCATCCGGGCCCTGGCGGGCGGGGCGCGGCGGCGGCCGGGGGTTGGCGGGGAGTGCGGACGTGGCAGGCGGCGGGCGGCGGGGCCGGCGGCCGGAAGCGGGCCCAGCACCGGCAGCGGCGGTGAGCGGGGGGCTGGCGGGCGGGGGGGGGCCGCGGGGGCGCCCTGAGGCGCGGCCACAGCTCCCCGCTGCGGGGCCGGGGCCTGCGGGGCGCTGCGTGGGGCCCGCTCTGTCCCCGCGCTGCCTCCGCGCACGGCCCCGCCCGGCCCCGCCGCGCTCCCGCGGGGGCCCCGCGCTCCCTCACGGCGCTGAGGGGCCCCTGCGGCGCGGGGACGGAGCTCGGCGGCCTGCGGGAGGCGAAGGGAAGGGAAGGGAGAGGGAGGCGGCCCGGCGGGGCCTCGGGCCGGGGCGGGCTGCTGCGGGCCGCCGTCGTGCGGCTGCGGCTTGGCCCGGGCTGGGGGTGCGGGGAGGGCTCGGCTCCCCCGGTCCCGGGCCGCAGCTCCGCATCCGCCGTGTGCGTGTGGCGGGCCCGCTCCGCACCCGCAGGGCTCCGCTGGCAGCTCCGCGCCGTGCCCAGAGCCCTGCCTGAGCTGCCCCGCGCTGCGGCAGGAGCACGGGCGGGCTGCTTGCACCCACATCACGGGCACCCGCCAGGGTTGGTAACGTTTTTTATGTGATAACGTGAAGAACAGAGATTTTCAGTTTGGTGCACAGCATTGATTTTCAGCTGTTAACGTGGTAGCTTCATAGCAAACAGTTCTAGTTTCTTTCTGTCACAGGGTTCTGTAGTAAACTGCACTAAAAGTTTAGGGGAAACATTAAAGGGGAGAAGCAGCCATCTGACGTACAACGCACAAGGCCAGGCTTCGTTTATGTGCTGTGTCAAGTCCCATCCCTAGAGCGAGGTGGCTTGTTGCAGGTGCTGTCTTAGGCCTTAGCCTTCAGTAATGTGGAGTTGTTCCGAGTGGATCTGCAGATCTTTGGGGTTGACGTATTTTGTTTTTTTCTTTTCCCTTGTCAGAGAATAGGTGTTCTGGCTATGGGATTGTTAGAAATACATTTGGCCTAAAACTCGCCCTTAGAGGAGACTTGCTGTACACTGTCAGCAGAAGTACGAGCATCTCTCTCCATTTTTGTGTGGGAGAGGTTCCCACTCCTGGAACTGCCCCTTTCTGCTTAAAGCTGCACCACACAGAGGAATCCTCTCTTGCTATAGACAGTGGGAAGTGGAAGGTGATGAAGGCAATATTGCTTTTTAATTTGCTGGGACAGACACTACAGGTTCTAATGTCGTGGCTAAAAGCTGAATACTGGCAGAGAGCAGATGTCTAGAGGATTATTTCTTTAATGAGTTGTTCAATGCTTGTGCCTTTTTGAGTGTTTACTTCTGCTACTTACTGTAGGACTAAATTTTCTTCCTGTAACATTTATTATCAGAAGGGTCAAAAATCCAAGAAAGAATTGATAGTTGGCTGAGGAAGGGCAAAGTACAAAGAACGACTGAAAATAATCACCAACAAAGTCTCACAGAACAGACAAGGTGGATGTTTCTTGTTATTTAGGTTTGATCTTCATCAGCAATGAGTTACGAAGAGAAAGCTTGTTTTGTGTTCAGTGAGGTTCATTGTTAGCACAGAAATCATTAAACTATGAGCCGGGCAGTCATGCACCGGGAAAAGCTAATTGTGAGACTTTCTGGTTTCCTGCGAGTGATGGGAATTGCGTAATGCATGTTTGCATAGAGGAAGTCAGAGTATAGATGCTTTAGGTGAAAAATGGGCAGTGTCACAATGTATGTGCAGAAAGGTTGTGCACCATTATAAGCCTTTGGCCTTACTAGTTATTTACCTGTTTGTTCTTCCTTCTGGCCTCTTCTATACACTTTAAATAACTTTCAGCTTTTCCTAATCGATTATACTTGTGCGGAGTTCACCGAAGTGAGTCAGATGACTTCACACATCGTAACGTGTACATGGAGTTAAAGCTAAGGAAGGAGATAAATCTTTCACCGTCTTTTTTTTGAGGTGTTATTTCCAATGACTTTTGCCCCTACAGGACTGCTTTTCAGGAGCAATGCCAGTGACTGATTGTGATTTTTTTTTTTTTTTTTTAAGGCTTTATTCCAGAGGTAGAGGTGTAAATCAGTCCTACCATTCAACTTCAATCAGTTTTATCTTTTTTTTTTTTTTTTTTTTTTTGACTTGATGATGATGATAGGGATTGGAAATAGTGGTAGGCTTAAAGTCGGGTAAAGACTAAGACTTTTAAATTCCATATTTAGCTACTTCTGCACTCTTGTAACTTAAATGTTGTCTTGGACCTTGCCCAAGATGATGAAACAATCTAACAAAATAGGGTTTAAGGTGGCTCTTACTTAGAAGAACATGGAATGATCATACCTCAGAAGTGAATGATAGTTTGAAAGACATTTTCAAAACAGTCCATGAAGGACTGGCCTCCAAAATTCTGCACCAGAACTTGTTGAATCAGTGAGGTTCTAGCAGCTACTCTCTTTAGTTTTCCTGAAAGTCTTTGGTGAAAATACTGAGGCTTCAGGACTTTCACTGGTGACATTAAATTGTAAAGTCTTATTTTTAAAACTAGATGTCTTACACCTCTTCTGAGCTGTCAAAACACATGTTGTTGGCTCAGAGAGTCAATTCCAGTAGTGTCACCTGAGTTGTTTTGGACAAACGTATGGAGTGCATGCTGCTGTAACGGCCTGGGTACTTCCAGATCAATTGCCAGTCTTTGGTTTCCAGGATATGAGCTCTTTTTTCCAGGTTTTTCTGTAGAAAAACAAGACAGGAGCTTCTTGGAGTTGAGGAGAAGTCGAGTGTTCTGTGAGTGCTTGTAGAGTACATCATAAAGTCGTATCTGATGAACAAAATCAAGGATGTCTGTCTTTCAGGAGAGTGATCTGAGAATGGTGCAACTTTGCTTTGTCTCCGAGAAAGTTACAGCCTAGATGCTTTAGATGCCCTGTAGGTAATACTCTGAATTGATCTGTGGAGATGCCAACTGTGCCCTTCTGTCCCATCTTCTGGAAGGGGTTTTAGTATCTGTGGTCAGAAATCAAGTTGGCATATTTCCTTCAGGTCCAGCAAAATATAGCAGGCCGTGCTATCCTCTTTTTTTTTTTATTATCATTATTATTTTATTTTATTTTATTTTTTTAAACAAGGATCAAGTCTGTCTAGAAGTTGAAACTAACAAGGCTTTTATTTCTCTGGGACCAGTGAAAAAGGGACTAACATCTTTCTGGAGGAAAAGAATTTCACTGTACGCACTTGGTTTAGAAAGCAGTCAAGAACCGATGAGATTAAGCATCTCAGTTTCAAAAGGGAATTAAGTGAATGCAAACCAAAAAAAAAAAAAAAAAAGATGAGCTTGCAGTTTGCAAAGACTGGGGAGACTTGCTGATTGAAACGCTCATGTGAATCACTTGTTGTTTTTTTCTTAAATAGGCCATAAAAACTGAACTGTAGCCTTTGTTTGGAAACTAAGGAATCCAGAAACCATTACAAAAGTGTAAGATCTATTCCCAGTATTACTGCATATTTTTCTCCCATCAGTTTGCTGCTTACCAGCTTTGATTGTCAGTCTTATTTAACGGTATCCCAGTATAAATTTTGGCTGTGTGCACTGACACTATTTTGACCAAAATGTGCATGGTCAACTGCCTTTGTACAGAGGAATAAAAGAAAATGGCAGAGTGAGGGCTGTATATTCTGCAAGAGAATTATTTGAGTTATTTGTAGTAACATCCACTTGTCATAGTATTTACCACTAGTATCAGTCCTGGTTATTGGAGCTTTGTGTATGGTACCTTGTGAGCAGTAATAGGATGTTCGATAGCATCTTAAAATATTACGTTTGGCTTAGCTCCGGTAATGTGTTACCATGTACAAGTGAACGTCCTCAGTACTTCTGTCAAGTGGGACAGCTTTCTTTCTCCATTTCTCACTGTATGGTGTATGTATTTCATTCTTTCTGTCACCTTTCTTCAAGTCATAAGAAATAGAGCATAAAATCCTCCCTTCTCCCATATCTCCTTGAGTGACCAGCTTCTAATTTATGTACACAGTTTTGGATGCAGGCAAAATGAAAGCTGTTTGATAAAAATGACTGGTGCTGGGGGAGAGGGCAAATGGATTCATTCAGTGACAACTCTTTTCCGCCTTCTCAGAGGTGGATACTCCTGGCCCTGCCCTTCATGATACTCCACATCGGTTATGAGCAAGCGTGCCACAAGCCTTACATTTAGAGCAGGTTGAGCAGCCAAGATAAATGAAGCAGCCTTGTCCGCAGTTTCAACACCAAGCTAATTCGCGAGTCTTCCTCTTCCTTTCAGCTCCCTCTTTGACCCTCTGCTGCTACAGAGCAAGCGTCAGCTTGTGTTGTGGTGGAGGTTGGCCTGTGCTGGCTGTCACGTGGCCAGCTAAAGGTTTGAGGTGTATCTTGCCTTCCTCTCATTTGGGGCACTTTGTAACCCCACAAAGGAGATAATTGCCTAGTACTAATTTACATAGAGTCTATCTCAAAACGTTTTTCTCTGGAAGGTTTGTATTAAATGAGCTTGCCTCTTGGTTTCAGTATTACTGAGGAGAGAGCAAGAAGCAGACAACACAATAAAAAAGTCAGAAGTTGTTTGCTAGAATAGAAATAGAATGAAATATCGAGCTGTTCTAGCCCTGTTGCAATTGCTTGGGCAAACCTGAGATATGTTCAGGAATATCCACACTGAGTCCTGCAGAGTTTTGTAAGTGTGATGTGTAGAGTGTCTTAATGATTGGAGCTCAGGAGGTGTCCTGCAGGATGCTGCTGCTTAGCCTGCAGCTTTTCCTGGAAGAAGGACCTGTTTGTAGGAACAGTGACTGGAAGCCAAATTCCTCATAGACAATCCAAAAAGAAATAGTAAGGGGCAGGAAGAAGAGAAAGCAGCCCTCCTTCCTCAACATGCCCATATGTTCTGAGCTGCTTAGGTGGAGCAATCTTCTGCCGTGTTCTCCCTTTCTTTAACCCCCAGCTTTGCAGGAGGAGCTGTCCTGCTTGTCTGGTTGCAGTGGGCAGAAGAAGGATGTGGGTAGGTGTGTGAGTGCAATCTGGCCCTAGCTGCCTGCCCAGGGAGGAAGAGGTTAACCTTCAGGGGAGCTGGGGAAGGGTGCTGGTCCCAAAGTCCAGATTTCCTGGCCCCGTGGCTGCTCAGGTTAGACTGTTCTGCAGAACTAAGTCAAAGGTGGAGTGGGAAACCTGAATTTTTAGCAGTGACCCTCTTGCTTGCTGTAATCATGTTTAGAAACTTGGCAGGCTGATAAAAAAAAAAAATTGTAATAAGCTGTTGTAAATGGCATTATATGTTACTCTGAGCAGTAAATTATCTTTAAATATTAATGAGAAGTTTTTCAAGACAAAAGCCTTCTCACTGCCTCTGTGCAGCTTGAAAAACAGATCTGAAACTTCATTTCTTTTCATGTAAAGTTAAATACCTCATTTTCAGAGTAAGCATTGGCATGCTTAGCATTAAGACTTACTGTATTTACTAGCTCTAGGAGGTTAAATATCGAATGCATGGTATTACGCTAGCTGTCTTCTGTAAAGAAATAGATGATTTTGATGTAAATGTTTTCTCTTCATATAATGTATGTGGACCTGAAAGAATTCATTTGTACATGGATGGTTCTTACAGGTCTGTAGTTACTTTAGTACCCTATGTGTACAATTGTTGTGCCAGTTGTTGAAATAATACTTAAGCATCGTATTTTTGATAATGTAAAAAGTCAACCTTCGCATTAGTTGGCATCCTGTAATCAATGAATAGGCAAAACAGCTCGGCTGTCTGTTATCCGCTTGTGTTAAGCTGCAGATTCCTCACTGGGATTTACCTCAATTGCCTGATGGCTGTTGCAGATGTATTTGTCTCCTCTGTGTTAAGATTTAGTATTTATCTTTAATGTGCAAGTTCATCGTGGGGTTGGGGACAAATACCGTTATTCACTTAAGCTTGCGTTTTTATATAAACTGAAGTCTTTTTTGATAAATCAAATTGCTCTCCAAACACAGGTATGTTTATGCTGTTACTGCAGAGACAGCATTAGCTGAAGGGTAACAGCAACACATGGAGCATCCAAAGGAGAGCAGGGGATGCAAAAATGTCCTTGAGACTGCAAGGCAATCTCCTGCCAGCGGAGGGCCTCATTTGTGTGGCCCTTTCCAACTGAAGGGCGCTGTAGCTTACCTGTCTGCTTGGTACCATGGCTGTACGAACTGCCTGCTTGGTTTGGGGTCTCCCAATGTCCTTTCTATTTTTCTCTTTATAAAGCTAGAGGGCTTGGGAATGCATTTATTAAGATCTCTTGCATAGCTTTGCTAAGAAACTTATCTTCTGTCTCTGATGTTTTGTTCCCAGTCTTACACTTTCATATAATTCCTTTAATGACATCTTAGCCTGTGCTGCTTTTCTATTTCAAAGATCTTTCTTAGATGAGCATGCTGCTTGTGGAATATTCTAGGTTTCTGAAAATTATGTATGTAAGGACTTTAAATGATTTACTGTTTGAACAATCTCAAAATTCTACATTGTCCCTGTTCAAGATGCTTGCAAACACTTCAAGAAGCAGCCTGTGTGGATACTGTCTTATAGCAAGGAAGCCGGGTAGCATAGAGCTAAAGGGTGAACTCATGGAGTGTTATGTTAAGGAATCTTTCATCTAAGTAATGTGTTTTTCGTTGGTCTGATGGTTTTAGAGGCAGAAGTAATTTGTAAAGGTGTCTGAGGGAGCTTGATAATATCTGATATGGAGTGACAAAATGTTTTTTTCTAAGAAGTTGATCAGAAGTCTAACCAGTATAGAACAGTGAGTAAGCTGGTTGGTAAATCTCTGAGAATATTGTTCTCTAGCTCTTATAAAGCATTTATCTTACTTGAAAAACTGCTGTGCAAGAGTAAATTACTGTTAACATTTTAACATCACTAGTGTCTCAGGATCTCTCATTTCTGTGAAAACAGTAGAGAAGTTGGCAGGTTTGGTTTTATGTCTGCTAAAAGCCATTTTTCGCCCCTTTTTGCAGGTGAGATTAGTTTGGGGATGTGAATACAATGAGTGTAAACCAGCAGACTCACACAGGGCCTCCTTATGGGCAACCTCAGCCTGGATATCAGGGATACCAGCAGCCTGCCTACGGAGGACAGCCATTGCCAGGGGTTCCTCACGCGCAATATGGAGCTTATAATGGGCCGGTGCCAGGATACCAACAGCCAGTCCCTCCACAAGGTACTTCTCAGTCAAAACTTAATGATTGATAACCTGTGAATTGTTACGTGTGGAATTTGTTCTTTATAATTCCTATTGTTAGCTTTTATGGTAGCAATTATCTTCTGTATGTAGCTTGTGTGATGTTAAAAATCGTGTTCTTCCTGTATATGCTCAGGTTATTGATCTGTCACTTGTCTGTTTCAGTGGGGTTTACTCTTTTCCTAATAACTCATAAAATTAACGTGTTGAGGAACATGGCCTTGCTTTGTTCTGCATGTCCTTGCCCCCTGGTACTGAAGCTCTTGAGTAGAACAGTATTCCTGAAGAGGTCATGTTGAGGGGCAGTGGTTGATGACTTAGAGATTTATAATAGAGTCCCCATTACATTACCATGTAGAAGGATTAGTGCTCTGTCTTGAAGGATTAAGATGTACAGCTCTGGATAGAAAGCATGTTCGGAGCTAGTTTCTCCAGTATCTTTAAAACCAATAGAAAGCTTTTAGACGTGGGCATGCTAATGTGTTCCAGAACTTCCTTGGTGTTGCAGGATCGTGTCACTTATTCAGATTTCTTGGGTTTGAGTACCTAAATTGTACTGAGAGATGAACAGTGACTTTAACATCAGAAATGTAGAGGACAAAATACTCCGTTTTTGCATTGATTTTATGAGGAAAGGAGGAGTGTGCTAATGGTCTCTGCGTCAATGAGAAGGACAGAACAACTGAAGTGCCTACTGCTGAAGTGAAACTAACTCAAGTGGGAGACTAAAATTCGTGTACTGAGGAAAAGACTTCAAGGGGAGCTAAGTGGTTACCCTGGATTTTATTTTATTTTGGTTGGAGCTAAAAATGTGGTATGCATAAGAACTGGTGTTACTCAGTTTTGCTCCATCTTACTCTTCTTTCTTTAATTCCGTTTCTCCCCTTCTCCCAGTGAATCTCTTCCAACAGCACTCTCAATCCATGAGTTTTGAACTAGTTTCAAAGAGGGTTTAAATTCCTATAAAAGTGATGAAAATCAGAGCTGGGCAGAGGAAAGAAATCCTGCTTCCTGGAAAGATGCAGGCAGAGCTTTGAGCGCTCTGTTTGGCCACTCAGCGTAGATAATGACCAAGTAGTGTTTCCTGCCCCATGGAGGGAATGGGGAGAAGTTGGACTCAAATCTCAATTGTCAGGTTGCGCATTTTGTACCTGCTCTTGTAAATTCAGGATTCCTGTCTTTGGAAGGAAGGAATGTAAAACTCTGAGCACTAACACAATAACCAGAAGTTGACCTTTTGTTAGCTGCTGAATATAGGATCCAGCTAGAAATGAGAGGCAAACAGTGCATTAACAAACAAAAAGAGCAGACGGGTGATAGTGCCAGTTTCTACTCCCATCTTTATCATGTTACGTTCATTGTAGGTCTTTGCAGCAAAATGGGTTGTAACTACGTAATGTAGAGGGGAGAGAATTCATTTCAGAAGAGCTAGTGTGACAGGAGTTTAGAGAACACCGAGGGGTAGAAGGAGAATTGCTGATGCTACTTTGTGATCTCAAAGTATTTGTCTTAAGGGGGTATTTGAGGGGAAAAAAACAAGTGTGGAGGGACTGAATGGAGAAGTGTTGGCAGCAAGTGCTATCCTCAGTCAGGGAGTGTCTGAGTTACATGACAAACCCTAGCTCTAACTGATGGAAACATGGAAGTGTTGTGCCAGTGGTGCTAGCGTTGCTCAGGAACAGAAGAGGAGCACTGTGCTGCTAGCTGAGAACAGCAGCTTCCTGCTGTGAGAAGAACCAGGACAACTTTGCACAAATTTTTCATTCAATCTCTCAGTTTTGCTTTTGATGAGACTGTACAGTTGAAAGTGCAAATACAGTTATCTGAATACCAGTGACAGGTTGCTGCTGGATTATCATACATAGACTCAGTTTATGATCCTTTTTACGATTGTGTTCATGTTAATATATTAACTGTGTTGGTAGAGTATGTGGTAGAACAGTGAGGAGTATATAGTAAGGAATAAATAGTAAATGTGATGTGGATTTTATGTACCCGATGCTTTCTGTACAACAGACTGTCCTCAGCATTGGAAACACTGTCTCTCGGTGCTTTCTCTCTGGCTTGATTTACTGGTGTATTCTGTCTTTCCAGGTTATTTTCCTTCCTTGGGGTTCCCTTCGAAGGGCTCTCCTGTTTCTCTCAACTCTGACACTTCTCTTGCACCTAATTTCATAGGTAAATGGTGTCCTTTCTGTGGGAGTGTTTGTGGCGTGCCACTCCTACTGTGGGGAAGGGGTGGTTCTGGTTCTCTTAACCATCTTCTGTGCCAAGTTTCCTTTCAACATGGATGTTTATCTCAAAGGTGTGGGTACCTGATTATTCAAGCAGAGGTGGATGGGACTCTTCCAACTCTATTTGTAGGCAGCACTCCAGAAACATGAATAGGATATGAAGAAATAATTCTAGTAGAAATCCCTTGTGCCTGCAGATTTATAGATTAAAAACTGACTTGTGACTGTTTTCTAAAGGTTGATTTCAAAACCTGAATTGGTCCTTGCAGGTTTTGTCAAGAAGCCTTAGTTTAAAAGAATGTCGTGTCCTGCTTGGGAAAGAAGTAAAATGTGAGGTCTGAAATAAAAGCGTTGTAATACAGAAATGAAGAATCTCCCCAGCTATGGGGAATTTGGTCTTAAAAGTCATGGGATCTCTATAGCTTGGGTTCAAACTTAAGGGGAAAACAAGTTTTTACTTTTTTAGATACAGCATAGAAGCTAGGAATAATTATGATTCAAAAGCTGTGGGTTGAAGAAGGTAATGTTTTTGCAGAGGTAACAATGAAGATACAAGAACTAGAAACATTTCAAGAAATCATATTATTTGTCCTTCTTTCTAACTAGTGGTATTTTGGAAGAGCTATTTCCAGCAGCGTCTATTTGTTTAGAAGAATAGGGAGGCAGAACTGGGCCAAGTTCTTATAGTCTCAGGGCTTTGAGTAAAATCACAGGCATTTCCCGTTATGCTGTCATCTGTCTCTGTTTTGAGGTCTGTGATGAGTAAGGACAGTATCTCAAAGGTATTGAAGAGGAACCTCAAGATTCCTCAAGAGCAGTGAACCTTAAGATGATAAACCACTAGATATTCATACCCCTTTAAGTGATTTTTTTTCCAGTGGTTATTTGAGCAGTCTGTGCTAATGGTTAGAGGAGTATGTTTGTGACAAGGACTAGAAAAAGAAGACTTTTGAAGCTTTCTCTGAATTAAACATGCATTTGTCAAATTGTATGCATGTTAAAGCTGAAAAAGTATGTAAACTTAATGTAAAAAAAAAAAAAAAGGAAAAAAGTGTATGCTTTTGAAGACAAAAGATGACAATGCCGAACAGTTCAGATGCACTGTGAAATGAAATGTTTTGAAACAAATGAAAGTATATTATATTAACATGAAAAATGTCACAAAAGACATTCAGAAACAGAAATACCACAGAAAGTGACAACATAAAAATGGTTAGGGATCAGGAGATGCTTGGCCAGAGGTGTGCTGTAACAGGTGATATAAAGAAAATGTTTAATGAGATAAAGGTATATAAAAATAATAAATTTATCTGTAAATTGAGTTATGAATCTCAAAATGAAGACCAGGAGGAGGTTTAGTAAAACTTAAAACCAAAAGGGGAAAAAAATCAAAAGCTACTGGTCATTCATAAAAAGTCTAGTTAACTCCTTGAATTTACTCCCACAAGCTTCCTAAAATGTACATGTAACAGATAAGATAAAAATGTGAGTTGAAACCTCATGCTTTGGTGAGTAACTTATGCTATAGAATTGAGAACTGGCTTCTCTTACATGTTTTCTATTTCGTAATGGTTCCTCACACGAAGGCTTCGGAGTCCCTTCTGAACTTGTCACGCTGTCGGAAGACACAGCAGTGTCTATGGGCTGCTCTGGTCTTCTCACAGTTTAAGGTGTTTGAGTCACCTGTGTTGAACTGTACCCCGTATATGAAATAAGTTCCATTGTGGTTAGCAGGCATGGTCACATGGCTGTTCTATTTAACAGCATTTTTTTAATATAATATTATTAAAACAAAAGTTTATATATATATATATATATATTATTTTTTTGGGGGGAAGTAAATGCTGCTGTTGATCTCTTGGCATTGTATCCAGCATTGTGTGGTCTTGAAAGTGACGAAACTTAATTCTGAAGCAAATCGGTTTGGTCTGTGACTGAACCAGTTGACTTTGAGAAATGAGGAAGTATTCCTGTTACCCTCCAACCTTAAGAGGCTGGGATTGGCCCCCTGTGGTGGCCCCCGCAATGCTCTGTATAAAAGCAGCTGGTAGAATTCAGTTTTTCAAAACTGAATCTATTTGCGTAACATGCTTACCCCTCAAGTAGAGAAAATTGACCTGTAATGAACATTAGGTACCACTACAGTACTCTTCATACTCTGGATAAAAAGTAACTGGACTTGGAGGGGGAAGAACCTAATGCCTTTCCGACAAGAACACGGTTGGTTCTTTGTCAGAAGATGAAGTTCTTTTTTGAAGAACTCTCCATGGTGCATACTTTGTACTTGATCTGTGTGGGGGTGTGATTTGTGACAATGGCTAAAAATACTTGTTTTCAGTTTTGCTTCTACTAATATGGTTGTATAAATGAGTTGTTGCTGGAGGAGTATTGATGCATCAATTTGGCCATCACTAAACTCCTTGTGCACTTTTTTCCTCCTTTGATTTTTCACGGTATCTGTTTGAAACCCTTGTTTCTGTGAATAATTTGTGACTTTTTTTAATGTCTGCAGGTTCGGTAAGAGCCCCTTCAACCTCTGGAACATCTCTTTCTTCTGGCCACCTGGGGTACAGTCCGTTTGGACAAGGAGATGTGCAGAATGGGATTCCAGCTTCAACAGCACCAATGCAGAGGTATACACAAGAAAAGGAAGTTGTAACAAAGGCCTACCTTGGTAGACCTAGGCTATGTCTAGACCTTTTTGGTTATAAAACAAACTAAATGCATTGGTTTTGCTGTGGTGGGCATTGACTTTTTTTTTTCTTATTGTTTTGAATCAACATTTTACTGTAAGGAAGGGTATTTGTTAGAAAATAAGAATCTCTTTAGATAAAAAGCTTATGGAAGGATATGGGCCAGTGACTGGTTGATCAAAACCACTTTTTCTCCAAAGACTTTTTTTTTGTGGTAGTCATTTTCCCATAAGGAATTTCCTGATTTCCATGATCTGTCTTGTTTTGGAACAATTGCATACACGCAGTAGATGTATTTGGTTCCTTGGCAGTGTGAACCAGTCTTTCTGGAGCATGTTGCTACCTGTTACTGCTGAGTAATTCCTTAGTATTGGTTCCATTTTTACTTTTTTTCCAGTTGTGGATCCCTGAGTTGTCTCTATCTTAAGTTCTTGGCATCTTCTCCAGAAAGATGTTGCCATTATTCGTGGGGTGAAAGGGGCAGCAGTCCTACCTACTGCTTTATACTGATTATTAGTTGGGGGGAAAGTGGTTGGTTTTTGTTGCTTTCTGGTTAAGCTCAGCACTGTCAGCTGGAGAGTCCAAATCCTTTGAACAATGGAGCCTTCTTAGATATCTGTGCTGGCACTATTGCTTCTTACCCTGTAGACTCCCTTGCAGTATTTCTGATTTGTAATGATAACTAAAATGGAATTAACAAAAAATATTTTAAACATAAAATTTGTGTTTTTAAGAAGCAACAGATTTTTATGATGAAAGGGGTTTGGACCTGTGCAGGATATGTAATTGCTTTTCAGAAACATAGCTGCAGTGCTCAGTTTTTAGTTTATGTATATTATTGACACCTAGCTGGTCCTGATATGGTAGAACAACTTCTAAGGCATGGGGAATTGTAACTGCTTGCATAATGGAGGACCCAGTGAAGATTCTCTTCTCCCCTCTCAGGCCGCCTACTTCTCAGCCGTTTCTGCCAGGCTCAGCACCCGTGCCTGTCAGCCAGACATCTACGTTCCAGCAATATGGTCCCCCTCCAGCCAGTGTACAGCAGCTCAGCAATCACATGGCCGGGATGACAATTGGCAGTACTTCAACCTCTGCTCCTCCCCCAGCTGGACTGGGCTATGGTAAGGTTTCCTGTCCCTGAATCCCGAAATGCATTCAGGTTATAGAAAATGTGCAGCTTAGACTCTGAGGTGGGGGACAGGGCAGGGGGGAGAAAGAAGGCATTGAAGGAACTGTCAAGTTTTGGATCCCTTAGATGTTTGAATTTTAAGAGTACTTAAGGTTTATCTCTGTTAGTACTGGAACATCCATCTGAAGATAAGAAAATGATATATATGCACCAGCAGAAATGCTCTAGAGTGAAGGGGTTTTGAGTCTTCTGTGATCTATTTGGAATTAAATGTTTTGAGGATCGAAAAAATGATGGTAACGTCCTCTTTTCTTCTTAAAAGGTCCCCCAACATCGGTTCCCCCAGTCTCAGGGAGCTTTAGTGCAACAGGATCTGGTCTCTACACACCTTACACTGCGAGCCAAGGACCCCCTCCTCCCAGTGTGTCTCAGGGTCTTCCTTTGGCACAGCCTCCCTTTTCTGGTCAACCAGTATCAACTCAGCGCCTGCCTACTCAAGTCCCTGGTTTTGCTCCACCTCCATCTTCTACAGGGATTGGACCTTCCTCTTATCCTCCTACCACAGGTGCCCCAAGGCCACCTACCATGCCAGGCCCACCGCTGCCTGGGCAGACAGCTGCTGGACCACCAACATCACAGCCTAATCATGTATCCTCACCACCACCACCTCCATCAACTCTGTCAGGGCCTCACCCGGGGCCTCCCATGAGTGGCCTCCATGGACCACCTCCTCCCACTCATCCTCCTCAGCCAGGTTACCAAATGCAGCAGAACGGTGAGTATTCCTAGGGTAGGAACTGTAAGTTAGGCGTGTTCTCCGTGTGCTGCAAACTGAGAAACAGCTTTCAGGTTTGTAACTTGCAGGCTTCTGGCTACACTTCAGGCTTCCCTCGTTTCCTTGGTGTGAAGGACAAATCTAAGACAAAGAGTAGGATTTATCATTCTAAGCTATTTGCCATGCAGGTTTTAATCAGGTTAATGAAATTAAAAGAACACTAGCTTACTTGGCTAAAAAATTGTTCAATGCTTAGTGCCATAATAATACAAAAAATTGTGGTCAAATTGTAGTACAAACTTAAATATGATGTCTGCAACCTTGTCCTTTCAAAAGTAGAGATCTGAAATCCTGAAAATCATTATTATAGTTTTTAACAATGTACACACTGGGTGTGCATATACACTGTATATGAGAGGAGTGTTATACATTGAAAAGGAGTTGCAACTTTTTCTTCTTTAATTCACAAAGTTGTATTTTTCTCCTTGTAAAACCCTTCACATTTCCTGTGTGCTTAGAAGTAATATCATTTGAACTTTCTGGATTAGAAAACAGTTTTGGCTGATTTTTAATCAATAACGTTTGCAGATAGCTAGGATAAAGTAATCATGTGCAACTGTCAGGATTGAGAATCCTGCCGCCCACGTGCAGCCTTGCACAAGTGGCCAGGTAAATTACTTGTTTAAACATTTGTCCAAATTGCTATGAACTGTAAAAACACTCGTGGGGTGAATCACGACGTTATTCCGTAATTGACTGGAATTGTGTAAAGTGGTGTGAAATTACTTCCATGACTTACAAAACAAAAGAAGTTGTCATGTGCTACCTTATTACTGTGCTTTTAGGCAGTACAAAACTGCCTGAGAGAAATCCTTGCATAACTTGAGTTTGAGGCATTATGGGTCATCTGCTGGCTCTTTGGCTGTTCTGGGTGCACTTTCTATTAGGTAGTTCTGCAGCTCAACCTGAATATTCATAGTACATGATCTTAATGCATGTTTTAATAATATATTCTAAAACTAGTTATGTTAGTCTTAAAACACAGGTTTCTTTAAGTCTGGTTTTAAGAAAGACTGTGTCAGACTGAGCTGAAACATTGACAAATGTGTTTAATCCTAATTGACTGAAAAGCATGTAGTTTCCTGTTGTAGCTTCTTGTTTGTTTGTTTGTTTGTTTTTTGACGACAGGAAAAATGGGAGATATTTGATAAGGAATTGCCTAATGTTAGCTAATGTTTGATTCCATTGTCTCGTTCTTGTAAGGTTCCTTTGGACAGGTGAGGGGCCCCCAACCAAACTATGGAGGAGCTTATCCAGGAACACCAAATTATGGAAGTCAGCCTGGACCACCACCTCCACCAAAACGCTTGGATCCAGATTCCATTCCTAGCCCTGTAAGCCTACTTTGTTCTTAAGTGTGAACTCTCCCATGGTGTCTTTATGTTAAACGGA
This sequence comes from Aythya ferina, assembly GCF_964211825.1. Taxonomy (NCBI): domain Eukaryota; kingdom Metazoa; phylum Chordata; class Aves; order Anseriformes; family Anatidae; genus Aythya; species Aythya ferina. Next base: position 16,615,679 of record NC_140302.1, on the reverse strand, counting down.
ACTGACCGAGTCCAGAGCTGAAAGCAGGTTTCTTCTTCCAAAGAACAGCAGCATATTTTCCTGTTTGCTTTTCTCCAGTATATCCAAGCTTCAGTCATTTGTTATGAATAAGCCCAGAAGACTAAAGAAAGGCATTGCATATGCAAGTCACTGCTCTAATTTCTCGGGTGGTCTTCTGTACCATGTTATGGTTTACATTTTAGAAATCCTGCAGGGCTTTGATTATACTTGCTTGACCATTTCTGAATTCCTGCTTAACTACTTCCCAAGGTGAACTAATTGCTGGTTTTGAGGTGGCAAGCTATGAACTGCATATTCCAGGTTTAAAGTATGGTTCATAGGAGATGGTTGTAGTACTTTTCCTTTCCTTTTTCTGTAAAGAGCTGGTTAGCTTTCTTTGGGTCATGAAGTCAGGACACTGCTTCAGTCAAATATGGGCAACTTCTCAAATTAGAACTATCTTTTGGAATGGAGTCTCTGCGAAAAGAGGAGCAATGATGTGTGATGGCTGACAATGATGAGTAATACTAAGCCTGGGAGCATTGTTGCCCCTAGTCTGCTGTTCTCTTCCTTCCACTGCTCCTGATGCTGTTCTGTTGTCTCAGAAGGCTACAATCATTTGATAACAGGAAGCATTTCCAGGACAGTGCTTACAATCAGTTTACTTAAAAACTATAAAAAAAATAATGTAGTTGTGAGTTACAGCTGAGATCTTGACTGTTGCTGTTCAAAAATTGTTGCTATTCAGAAATGGTGAGCTGTTTAGACTTGAGATTTATGCAAGGCTTGGGGCTGCAAATTTTTTTATGTGGAATATATGAACTTGTAATTGCTTGTCTGCTTCTCTTCTCTCCCACTAAATGAAATCTCAAATGGCTTGTATCAGTTACCTTCATTTCAGCATGTTCTTAAAACATAAATCCCCAATTTCTAACCGAAGTGAGCACGTGACCCACTACGTCTGTTAGCAATGTGTTCGGTGCCCAGGCCCGATACAACCTGAAGACTGATTTTTAGGTTCAGTGAATGCTGCAGAAGCTGGTGTTTCTTGTTGCATGAACAAATGTCCAAATACCTAATTCCAGTGCTACAAGTTTGGGTAGAGAGAAGTAACGCTGTTACTCTTTGTTTTATTATTCTCTTCTCTTTTCTTTCTTTTCTTTTTTTTTTGTGGCACTCTTTATTTTAAAAAAATAATTAAATAAATAAAGCAACTTAATGAGCTGCCACCCCAGCAGAAACCCAGGCACAGAATAGACCCTGATGCAATTCCTAGTCCAGTAAGTGCTGTATCTATGTCAATTGTAGTCTGTGTGTTGGTGACCATCTGTGCATGCCTGATACCTGACTTTCACCTTACTAACCCTCCATCATTAATCCTTTATCCTTTCCTTGCTGTCTTCTGTTTGCCTTACCAAAATGAGTAGCATAACACCACAAGAGGTTGTTTAAAATCTTCTCTTCTGCAATGACTGGTGAGGCAATAGAAAGCAGACCATTGCAGAAACAGATCATGAAGAATGTCTCCCCTTTACTTTTCTGATCCTTAAAATACCTCCGTCAGATTCCAACTGGCATGGCACATGCCATGTTAACATACACACAGCATGAGCCTTTGTAGCCGTGTCTTCTACCAGTTCTAAGCAGAACTTGATTACAGTTCGTGTTCATACCGGTACTGGGCTAGTGCTTTGAAACTCTCAAACTGAGGAGAAACTATTTTTGTTTGGATGTTAACTCCTGTAAATGTCTTAGTTGACTAATATGAGGTCCGGGGAGCCGTAAACATTCTTTCATTATCTGTGCTCATAAATAACCATTACATTTTGATTTTGAAAATAGAATGGTTATGTCTAGAGAACTCGACCTAAAGAAAAAGCAGCTACCTTTTGCATTGGAAGAAAAAAAAAAAAAAAAAAAGCAATGACCCTTGCATCAATTCTTCCTTGTTTAACCAAATTTGGTCATACAACAGCTACAGGCAGTGAAGTCACAAATGTCAGTCAGTCTGTAGGCTTTTGAGATAGAACTAGATTTATCCTAGAAGTCACTGTCTGATGCTATGGGGGTGGTGTTTTTGCTGGCTCCTTGGAAGCCATAGTGAGAGGGTAGAAGTTTTGCTGTGCAAAATTCCACATTTTGCAATTTGACTCTAAGCAAAGGTATGTGTGTTTGGTGGCAAAACAGCTGCTGGCTTTAATGCTTAGATTCAAGCACTGGAATGGTAAAGGTAGTTAAAAACATGTAAGAATAATCTTCTGTTCTTATGGATATTTTAGTCAAGTAAAACTGATGTGTTTCTGTTTTCTTAAGTACATTTGCATTAATGAAGAAATTGAAATTGTAAGAAATTTACAATTTTTTGGCCGTTTTCTGCTTTTATGAAGTTTAAGCTTGAATAATTTTCAGCTCTAGTGAAACTTCACTTTCTGCATCCCCAGAATTCAAATCATAAATTCTTGAGCACTACAGTGCAATAAAGATTTACAGTTGAGCTGGCAAGCATGTCCTTAGGTGAGAGCTGCAGTGGATGAAAACAAACGCATGCTATGAAAAAGCACTGGGAGCATAACAGAAAGGAAAAGCCAGGTCATGTATAGAACTTCACCCTGAGGCTTAAAGAAGCTTCTGATTTTAATTTGGCTAGGACTAGTAAACAGAAACACTAGCAAAAAAATCCTTTCTTGACTTAAGTTTGCTTTTTATGAGTTCAGATTAGTCCCTAAAACACAAAGTATGCTACTACTCAATACTTGGGGAAAATACCATTTGTATTTTATTGTTAGTCATTCAGTAATAATTGAAATCCAACTGAGAGGTGACTGCTTGACAAAACCTGCTTGCCTTAGACCTCTTATTTTTAGAGCTAGTGATGTTTGCCTCAGGTTCCCTTTTCACTGTCTTACAGATGCAAGTGTGGCATTTTATGGTACTTTAATCTTTGGAGGTTTGGTTTCAATGTGATGTTTTCTTCGATCATAGATTCAAGTGATTGAAGATGACAGAAGTAACCGTGGATCAGAACCATTTGTCACTGGAGTAAGAGGACAGGTCCCACCGCTCGTTACTACCAATTTCTTGGTCAAGGATCAAGGTAAAATATTTTTAACAATGAATTCAAACAATGAACACAAGCCTAAAGAAGTGGTGGAATTGTCTTTAATCATTCAGGTCAGAACTGAAATTTACTAGTAGTATTGTTTGAGTTGGACTGGAAACAGTGTATTTTTTTAAGTATGGGATGCTATTTGGTTCATGGATTTTAGAGAAAGAATTTAATATTTTTATTTCCCATGACTTTATTTGGAGATTTTAAGCTCCCTTAAAACTTAAGAATCCAATTCTGTAATCAAGTGCTTCGCTCTTCAGCCAGACTTACAAAATCAGACATTAGAAATGTCTGAGTTGAGATCTTTGCCCGTAGTATGATTTAGTCTGCAAAAAGAGTGGAATGGGAATACTTTAGATGTTAAGTTGATATGGAGTCAAATTCACTTGTTTTGAGTTAAAGGCTTTTATTATGCATAGTTACTTGTAAAGAGGCTTTTGGTTGGGAATTAAGTTTTATGTCTTTGTTTGTTTATTTGTTTTTAATACATTCTTATTCTGTGACTCAGCAGCAAAACTGAAGCTATCTTGATTTCTGTTCTTAATATAAACTTTACTGAAATTTGTCGGCATTTTTTCCTTTGTTCTCTAGGGAACGCAAGCCCCCGCTATATAAGATGTACATCGTACAATATTCCCTGCACATCAGATATGGCCAAACAGTCCCAAGTTCCTCTAGCTGCTGTCATAAAACCGCTGGCTACCCTACCCCCAGATGAGGTGAGAACTGTATGTGAAGTCACACTCGCACTGTATGCAGTCTGAACTCATCAGGAGAATGCTATTAGAAGTTCATATTTTGCAGATAACCTTGTTTAACTTTCAACAGTAGGCATGTTTAAGTAACAAAGCCTAGGTAAATGTTGGTTCTTTCACAAGTGTGTGGTAGAGATCTGTAAGGCAGAAGAATGTTGTGTTCAAAATATTTAATATTTTGATTGCTATGAGAATCTCAGCTTTCTTTTTTGCAGTAACTGTCAAGCATCATTCTGACTAAATGACCAAAATACTAGGATGCTAATAAACGTGTGCACTTTGAGTTGATCTCAATTTCTTTCTTGGTCTGCAGTATTGAAATGGTAACAAATCACTGATAGTAGGTGTCTTCTGGGATATCAAGTTGTGGAGTTGGATGAGAATATATCAAGCAGTGCTGGTTAAGCTGCCTAATGTTGTGTCCATGCACAGCACTGTGTGGGATAGCAGACAGCGTGAGACTGAGTTCCAGGCTCTGCTGAACTGCACTTGAATTTCTGCACTTTCTCTGTGCTTTCTCTGTGCACCGCCTGTTTCCTTCTAGGTGTTGTATGTGGCTAGCTAGCCAGCCTTTTACCTGCTGTATCTGGTTGCTGAAAAGATAAAAGCTTTGAGAGCTGGAAACTGTATTAAAAGTATGGCAAATACTCTGGGTGTTGTGTAGCATTAGTTCACTTAGAGCAGTGACATAAAGACAAATATGCTTGTGAAATTTTAATATGTTTGCAGTGTTCTCTGCCATGTAAAACTTTAACATCTCGTGAAGAAAGGAACATTCTCTGGTGTTTAAGGGTGATTTTTGTTTCATTTGGCTAATGTTCCTAAAGTACATTTTGGATTCTGAAAATTAGTTTATGATAAAACTGAGTTGTGAAATTCCTGTATTTGGCTGGAGTTTAAAAGGAGAGCAATAGGCAAATGTTATCTTACTTGAGAAATCTGGGGGCACATTTTCAGACAAGTTTCACAAACTAGCTATTAGCGCTCATGGTGTGTTTATGCTTTGAACAAACACTTGTGTTATCCAGAAAAAACATTTCTAGGATTGGAAAATTGTCCTGGAGATTGCAGAAAGTTTTTTATGGCAAGGGCAAACTCCCTGTGGAGGAGCCCTTCTGATAGATGTAGGCTCAGCTGCTGAGAGCAATAGGACTGTAAGTAGAGCTAATGTTTAACATATCAGAGGTAAGAGGAAAAATAAAATATGACCGCTGAAAATGCGACATCTGGATAAATCTAGAACCTACGAAAATTCAGCATCTGGTTGCAAGATACAGGGCTTTTGCCCTGTGTTAATGCACAGTTCAGAAAGCAAAACTTGGGAGTACTAGTAAGAAGTATCTGTGTGCCTTCTGGTAGTAAGTGGTAAGTAGCAAATTATGTATAGTACTGCTTATTTTGGCAGGGGGGTAAGGGGGGGAGAGGCTTATTCTGTGGAAACTTAATACTAATATTGCCTAGCAGTCAGAAAACTTGAAATTTTGTTTCCTCGGAGGAGGTCAGCCTAGTGGGTAGGAACGGAGACACACTGGCAGCAAAGCCATTGTATTGTCAACAAATGAGTAGTGGGGGTGAATGAGAAATTTGATACGTCTGCAGCATGAAGAAGAATGAAGTGTCAAGGGCATTTGTTCAACTTAAGCTCAAGGAATACATTCTTTCTTGAAAATGACCAGAGGTTTAGGGTGCCTGGAAGAATTAAGATTGGACACCTTAAATGTCATAGTTTAAAAGTAATTAAACATCTTGAGCTAGATTCTTAGGTACCAAAAGGTGCCTTGAACTATGAACGTAGCTTGCAGCTTGCAAAAGCTCTGTCTTAATCATTTTTAAGTGCTTTTGCTCATTCTGAGGTTGAAAAGCTGAAGAAGGTGCCAAGCATCTTCCTGTAGTTTGGCTGCAAAAAGACTGTCTTGGCAGTAATAGTTGAGAAATGGTATCACTACATGATAGCAAGTCCTTTAAAATTACACTGTGGTGTCAAGCAGAACATACAGATATGTTGTATTTCATGGAGGACTTCAAAAATAAGTTTTAACCATTTAAAATTTTTAAGATAATCTGGATGCTTTAAATTCTTGAATTTGTGGAATGCAATGACCGGCTTCTATTTTGTCAAGAAAAAAAAAATATGTTCTTTTACAAGGGAAAAACATAGGAGGTAAAGAATTGCTTCTAAAAAAAATCAACCTGGGGTGAGGTGGAAATTGTGTTTGCTCCCATGATGTTATCACAGCCACTGTTTGCGTGGCTTCAGTCTTCAGTGTTCACTTGGGAACACTGAAGTTCATCTGTGCTGTGCAGCATGGCTTTTCTTCTAGAGCTCATGCTCCTTAAGCAGGCTACTGTGTAAGGTGGTGCAGCACTATGCCCGAGTACTTGTTTGTGTCTAAGTGAGATAGCCCAGTAATGACTGCAGCCCACAAAGGAACTGCTGTGTTAACAGCTTGAGCTGAAAAATATTTGTAAAATATTTGTTCAGGCTTCCTCTGCATTCTCTCCCACAGCTGCCAAAAATGCTAAATTCTATACAATTTGCAAGGAAATAGTTTTAAGCTTTGCAGTATATGCGGTCGCTTTTTTCTCATCATCACATGAACTTTTTCTTTGTTTTTTTTTTTTTTTTTTTTTTTGCTGTTTCCACAGACCCTTCCTTATTTAGTAGATCACGGAGAATCTGGTCCTGTCCGGTGTAATAGGTGCAAGGCCTACATGTGCCCTTTTATGCAGTTTATTGAGGGTGGAAGGAGGTTCCAGTGCTGTTTCTGCAGCTGTGTCACTGAGGGTAAGGCTGCTTCTGAAAACCAGCCTATAGGCACTACTGTAGTGATCTTCAAAAAAAGATGTGAAGAAATGAATCTTAATAATGTTACAGTCATATCTAATGTATGCTATGCTGTAATGTGTTTAATGTTGGGAAAAAAAAATGATTAAAACATGTTCACTGCTCAGTTATTAAATGATGTTCAAATTAAGCAGGTGCTTATGTTTTTGTACTCATCTAAAGGAGGGGGAGTGAGAGAGCGGTTGTGGGGTTTAGCTGCCCAGCACGGTAAAACCACCACAGTTTTGTAGTTTCATCATACCAAATCTTTTAATGTGAGGTACTTGTTGCATGATGTATAGGGTTATGAGAAATTATTTGTGTTATTGAGATGAATATCTAGTTAGTAGCATGAGTTAGGAATTTTTTTTTTCTTGCTCACAAAGCCTGTTTGGACACTGTTTAAAGATGAGATAGCAGGTAAATCTGCTACAGTTGAATAGGAGTATTCAACATATGCCAGTTTATCTTCACTGCTCTTCTAAATCAATACAAAACATGCTCCCTCTTAAGAGATGTGAAAATCTAATGTAGTTGTACCTAATGCTTCAGAGCAATTCCTGTTTTCTGTGAAAAAGAAATCAAGTAATTAGCTTGTACTGGATGTGTACTTAGAGAGTAGAGAGCAGTATCTGCTTGCTTTTACAGTGTTAATAGTACCACGGTGTTCTTCCGAATTGTTGTCACTTTGATTGTTTTGAATAACTCATAATAAAAAGAGGGGCTTAGTTTTTTGATATGTCTGAACTGTCTCAGTAATAGTGAAGCTTATAGCTTGTTGCAAATGCTATTGCAAGTCATTTTTTATTACTTGTACAAGACTTACATTTCTTCTTGGGACTAAATCACTCAAAACTCCAAGCGCATGTTGCAGTGACCTTTCTGATATGAAATACAAGATAAGAATGTAAAAGATTCAAGAAAAATACAATAGTGACTGTAATGTGCCACCTGGTGCGTAAGACCAAATGAACTGCTTCTATTTTTATTTCTTGGATGTAATGATTCTCTTAATTGCATCAATATTTCTTGTAATACTTGCATGGTAGCACAGACGTCTAGCCAGCTGTTTTTCCAGGCGTTTTATTTGAACAATCTGTGACAGTGTTTATCATAGTTTGTCACTGAACTTCATGTTTTTTCCTTCCCCAGTTCCACCTCACTACTTCCAGCATTTGGATCACACTGGAAAGCGAGTGGACTTCTATGATCGACCTGAGTTATCACTGGGGTCCTATGAGTTTCTGGCAACAGTTGACTACTGCAAGGTACAGTAGTATATGTTTATTACTATGTTTT